>NC_069676.1:12400000-13600000 GCF_023699985.2 Odocoileus virginianus
ACTTTGAATCCCTGGCCTCACAGTTCAGCGACTGCAGCTCCGCCAAGGCCAGGGGAGACCTGGGTGCCTTCAGCAGAGGTGCGCAAGGAATGGGCACCCCGACCCACTGGCGCCCGCACCCCACCTAGGGGGATGGCCCATGTCGCACTGTGCCCTGGGGCCCAGCAGGTGGCAGCAGGGTCCCTTCCTCAGGCTGCTCTTCTCCTGGGTGGCGGACTCCCGGGGCGGGGCGTCCGCCTGTGTCTCTCTGCTCAGTTGTCCCCATCATGGGCCCGCCGAGGTGGGTGCTCGCTGCCATTTCCCTCTCCTCCTGTTGAGGTGCAAAGCTGGGGCCCCTAAGAGTCCCAGAGCACATCCCCCCGAGTCCTCTGCCGCCCTCCTGGGGGGAGAAACTAGGAGTGAGGGGAGGAGGGGGTCAGATCACCAGCCCCGCCCAGTTCAGGTCTCTCCACCTGGGGCTGTGGGACTGGAGGAGCAGAGGGAACCAGGCCGCCGCCGCCTCCCCCCTCCATCTTTGGGGTCTCAAGAGCATCAGGGAAGGGCCCAGAATAGGCTGAGGGGTGTCGGGGAGCCAGCAAGGGGCTGTGGGCGGCCCCAGGAGGCAGGCGGGACAGACAGTGTGGCAGGGCCCAGGAACCGGGCCTGGGGAGACCAGTTCATCATTAAAACTCATCTCTCAGTGCACAGTGGAGACAGCCACTCTGCCCTCATTCGTCATGCTGTCCTCAGGCTTCCTGGGGCCTTCCTAATAGCCTTGCCGCCCCCAGCTGCGCCCAGCTCAGGCACCGTGACAGGGCCATAAAGTGCGTGATGGATGAGTCTGAATGAGGGCGCTGGGGGTGCAGTGGGAGCCCCGTCTGCCCGGTCCCGCCTGCAGGTCTGGACCCCACACGCCATCTCCTGCTTCCTCCCCCAGGTCAGATGCAGAAGCCATTTGAAGACGCCTCCTTTGCGCTGCGGACAGGGGAGATGAGCGGGCCCGTGTTCACGGACTCGGGCATCCACATCATCCTTCGCACGGAGTGAGGGGTGTCGATGGCCCAGGCCTGGCCCCCCGGGGGGAGACGGGTGGGACAGGGTGGCTGGGCCCGCAGACTCTGCTCCCTGCTGCCGGCCGACCAGTAGGGACCCCTCCCTTCTCCTGTCACACAGTATTTATTGATCCCAGATGGCCGAGAGGAGGCCCTTCACCACCGGGTGCTCCCTGTCCGCTCCCGTTGGGGCTGTCCCTGTTAGACCCCCCTCCCCTTTAGGAATCGACTTCAGAAGGGCACAGGGTGGAGAGGCTCCCTGGGCTTCCAGAGCCAGGGTTGGGGGTGACCTGTTCCAAAGAGAAGGCCTAGTTAGCTGCCCCCATGCCACACCAGGTCCAGGATGGGGGCAGATGGGCCTTGAGTTGTTGCTGATTAGGCCATGTTTCTCTGTTCAGTTGTAAAAAGCAGACGCTCCGCGTGGGGCCCAGGCTGCTGGCTGCTGTGGGGCCTCTCTGAGCAGCCATGCAGCACCTTCCCCACCCTTGATTAAACATGGAACCACTGCTCTGCTGTCTGGCATTTCATTTCCCACCCTCGGGGCAGCAATGATCTCCCACCACCCCTGGCGTCCAGGTGTCCAGGCCATGTTGCCTCCCGGGGAAGGCGCTCCTTTCCTGGGCCGGGGGTGCTTCATAGCAGCAGCAAACTCTCAGGGAAGTGGAACAACAGCCGTCTTCAAACTTGGGTGTTGAGGAATGTTCCAGAATGCAAGGGCCCTAACTGCACAGCTCTGCGTTCAGCAGGTCAGGTGGAGCAGGAGAATCCTCAGGGAACCAGAGTGAAGGCCCTGTTCACCCTTGGTGCCACCCCCACCCCCACCCCCCAGCCCACTTCAGTTGGAACGAATTACTCCCAACACTGATGCCTGCTTCCCCGTCACCGTAAGCGTTCTGCCAGGACCCAGGCACCTCTGCAGATGCTGTTACCATGGCAACGGGGGCCGGCGAGCAGGGGTACTGCCAGATGTCTCTGAGAGCAGGGGTCCTGCCCAGCCTTCCGGTGGCGGGTGGGAGGAGAGTCTTGAGCAGAAGAAATCCCTGCAGTAGATGGGGGAGGGGGCAGGACTCTTCAGGTGGGGGCTGGGGGTGTGACCCACCTGTTCTGCATAACTCCTCAGAGCTGCCCCTGGATCCAGCCCTGGGCAGGAGGCTCAGAGGTCGGTCAGGGGGTTCATGGGTGTGTTGGAGAGGGTGTTATGTCTGTTCTGCACCCCACACGCACACTTAATGGGGACCAGCCTGGATCTTAGGAGTGGTGGGCTAGTAGGGCTTGGGAACCCAATAAAATAAGCCCTGCCTGGCCTGACCCCAAGGAAGAGCCCCCACCCCCCACCCCCCAAAGCTGAGTCTCTTAACACAGGCCTGAGTTAGTTGCTCATAAAAAGTCACCTGGGCCGACTCCCATCTGGCCAGTTTCTGGAGCAATTGCTCTCTGCCTGCCAGCGCACTTGTCATTAGGAAGGTTTAATGAGCCTCCTCTCAGATCTGTGGGCTGGGCAGAGCTGGCTGCTTGGCTGCCCCTCCAGACAGAACCTTCTCCCACCATCGTGGGGGCCGTGAAGCAGGCAGAGGCCCCACTATTGTTCTCTGGGGCTAGGGGAACCATCGCTCCCTGTCCTGGTCCATCCAGTGGAGCCTCTGGGAAGGACTGGAAATGAGTACTTGGGAGCAGAAAGGTTTGCAGGGTCCTCCTTCAAAGTACCACCTGAAAAGTGGGCCTGTGCCCCTTTCTTAACACCAAACGCCCAAGGAAGAGTGTGGGTGCATTTTCCTGTGTGGGGCTGGTAGGGAATTTTTTTTTTTTTGCCTTGCCACCTGGCTTACAGGATCTTAAGTTTCCTGACCAGGGATGGAACATGTGCCCCGTGTTGTCCTTAAGTGTGTATCTGTCCTGTGCGACCCTGGGGTCCCCACGTCTGAGCATGACCACCTGCCTCTGTGGACCTCCCTCTTCCTTTGTCTAGCAGCAGCCAAACCCCAAACACAGAAGAAAGTTGCTCTTAGATAAACATGCCCTGGAGCCCACTCAGCATCCATAATTCAGAAGCTGTGGCTTCTGTCACCTGCTCCACACTCCCACCCACCCACTCCTGCCCAGAATCCAGGCCCCTGGATCCCAGGCCCTCAGGATGATGAGAGTATAGTCTATGCCACTGGTCTGGCGCCTCCCCACCCAAACTACCCTAGGGGCTGGTTTCCACTTGGCCTCCATGTGCACCAGCTTGGGCTTCTGCAGTCACTTCAGTTCGGGTCCTGAACTGAACAGTTCGGTACTGCCACTGGATGGTCTGCAAAGCTTCCCCCTTGAAGCCAGTCTCATCCATTATAGGGGAAGATGGGATCAGCAAGCCACCTTGGACACAGGTGGATGACATGTGACCCAGGCCAGGGTCAAGGGATGGGGGGTTATTTCTCCTGGCTATCCTTTGTTCAGTTGCTCTTGGTGACCCCACGGACCACAGCGCGCCAGGCTTCCCTGTCCTCTACTATCTCCCGGAGTTTGCTCAAACTCCTGTCCACCCATCCAATCCTCTGTTGCCCCCTTTTCCTCCTGCTCTCCATCTTTCCCAGCATCAAGGTCTTTTCCAGTGAGCTAGCTCTTCACATTAGATGGCCAGAGTACTGGAGCTTCAGTTTCAGCACCAGTCCTTCCAATGAGTATTCAGGGTTGTTGGAACAAAAGCCACCAATGCAAAAGTATCGGAGGGTGGGGCCTGCCCCTGTGTTGTGTGTATGAGGGAAGGAGCTGTTCTGATGCCAGGCACCTGTGGGCATCAGATGCCCAATATGGACTGGAGGGATGGGGTACAGATGTTCTAAGGTGGGTTTTTTGGGTGTGTGTTTTCTTTAAAGCAGGTACAGAGCAAAGTGCCTCTCAAAGTACTTATCCAGGAATCGATTCTTTTCATGTCAAATTTGCTCATTTAAATGGAAATTAATTGCTTTTCTTGATGATTTCTTTAAAAATTGGTTTTAAATGCATGCATCAGGCAGTCACATTTATTATTCATTGGTTTTGTTGGCAATGCAGCCCCAGTGTCCCACATTCCAGGAGATGCCAGCACAGAGCAGAGATGATTTAATCAAGAGAGGCCATTAATTAAAGATGGGGAGACAGGGAGGGGGAGGGTTCCTCCCACAGGAGCAGGTTTGGTCACCTCTGTGGCCTCAGCAGGGGGCGGTGGGATTGGAGGGATGGGGAGCCCGGCTGGATGGGGCTGTTTGCATGATGTTTCTGCTAGAGATTTCGGTGGGGTGGGGGCTATGCGTTGGGGCGAAGGTGGGGGTATGGGGTGCACTATCTTTGTTCCTGGCCACAGCTCCTGAGGTGATTGTCCTTCCCCCTCGCCTTGCCGTCTGTTGCCCAGGCCACCAAGGATCTGGCTAAAATAAAGCCTTCATTGTGTCCTTCCCATTCTGTGACCCCCTTCCACCCCACCTCAGTCACATCAACAAGGCTTCTGAGGACCTGGACTCTACTGACTTCTCCAATTTCTTCCCGACTAGTTCAACACACCCTTCCTGTCTCTGAGACTTGCTAGCTTTGCCCATTTCTTGGCCTCCAGGAGCTCCGATCTCCACATCGGTCCCCGGTGAGGACTACCCCTGCCCAAGCCAGGGCATCGGGTGTGGGTGTGTCCAGTGGAAGACCCCCATGCACTCTCAGACTGTTGCTACCTTTTTGTTATTAGCTCACTCAGAACTAATAACTCAGGTGCAAATTATACAAAATGGTTTTGAAATTACAAAGCCCAAACAGAAGAAAGAGGGCAAATTCTTCTGTGTCCCACTCTCCTGGTGCTGTTGGTGTTCAATCATGTCTCTTTGTGGCCCCATGGACTGCAGCAGGCCAGGCTTCCCTGTCCTCCACTATCCTGGAGTTTGCTCAAACTCACGTCCGAGTCGGTGATGCCACCCAACCATCTCATCCTCTGCTCTGCTCCTTTCTCCTTTTGCCTTCAATCCTCCCCAGCACTAGATTCTTTTCCAATGAGTCGGTCTTCAGAGCTCTGGCTTCAGCAACAGTCCTTCCAATGAGTATTCAGGGTTGACTTCCTTTAGGATTGACTGGTTTGATACTCTCTTTTGGCCACACTATGAGGCATGAGAGATCCTAGTTCCCCGCCAGATCACCAGGGATGGAACCCACAGCCCCAGCAGTGGAAAGAGTGGAGTTTTAACCACTGGACAACCAGGGGAGTCCCATCATACCTATATTCTTAAAAGCAGCCAAATTGTTAAAAAAAAAAAAAAAAAGTTAAAAGTTGCCAGATGATAGTGGTGCACCAGTGTCATCAATGAGTGAAAGAAGAAAAAAAAAAAAAAAAAATGACAATGGGATTTCCCTGGCAATCCAGTGATTAAGACTTCACGTTCCAGTTCAGGGGGGCAGGTTTGATCCCTGGTTGGGTTGGGCAGCTAAGATCCTACATACCTCCTGGCCAAAAAACAGAAACAAAAGCATAGAAGCAGTACTGTAACAAATTCAATAGAGACTTTAAAAATGGTCCACATCAAAAAATGCCTTAAAAAAAACACAATATTCACTTGAGGCCAGTCTTCAGTGCCATGATAGAATTTGCGGTTGTTTGGATCCTGTTGTTTGGATCAACTGAAACAGCTTTGGATTGGGTCTCCTCACCTGGCTTCCCAAAGGATTCAGCCTACCATGACCCCTGCCCTCATCCCTCCTACCCCACCCTCTACCCCCAACACCGCCCCCCCACTTCACCCCCACCCTCAGGCTGGGCTTGTGCATGCTAAGTCCCTTCAGTCATGTCCATCTCTTTGCGCCTTTGTGGACTGTAGCCCACCAGGCTCCTCTGTCCATGGGATTCTCCAGGCAAGAATATTGGAGTGAGTTGCCATGCCCTCCTCCAGGGGATCTTCCAGACCCAGGGATCGCACCTGCATCTCTTGTGCCCCCTGCATTGGCAGGCAGGTTCTGTACCACTAGCGCCACCTAGGACGCCCCGGACTTGTGCTTACCTGCCCCTATTCACAAAGCTCGTGTCCTCGGACAAGGGAACCCAGCTGGGATGGGCCTCCAGGCTCACCCTCCACCTCACCTCCTCTGCCTCTTCTAGACACGCAGAGCAATTACAGCGTCAAATGTCAAAGGTCCCGTTTATTCCAGCAACCCGGAAATAAAAAGTGTAAATTAAAAAAAGAAAAAAAGAAACAGATCCATGCACTCAACTCCTTGGGCTGGGAGGAAGGGACGTGGGGAGAGGAGAAGAGGGTCTGGGTGGGATGCAAAAAAGGGAGGGAGGGAGGGGAGAGAGAGACAGATAAGCAGAGAGAGAGAAAGAGACCTGGAGAGTCAGATCAAATGAAAGAGACAGAGGCATCAAAAAAAAAGAAAGGTGTATCAAAATCAGATCATAAAGAAGAGACAATACAGAGAAAACGCACCAATAGAATACAGAGGCAGAGAATGAAAGCTGGGCGCAAAGGTGGAGGGAGAAAAAACAGTACCGGGAGGAAGAGAGGGAGGGAAAGAGAGGGCAGGACAGAGACAGATAAACTCGGAGGGACACAGGCGGAGTGGAAAGGGCCCCGCGGCCCTCGTGTGGCAGCGTGAGCAGCGGCAGCCCCTAGGGGTCCCCGGCGGTGCTGATGACGTGGAAGAGGGTGACGTTGTAGAGCACCTGGTGGCCGTTGTTCCAGGTGTAGAGGGCCCGCTCCCGGGGGTTGTAATCCAGCATGGAGATGTGCGAATACTGGTTGTGGAAGGGCACGTCCGTGTACTCATAGCTGGACGTGTTGGTGAAGTAGGCGAAGTAGACCTTGGCCCCGGCCAGGTGGGAGTTGGTCACATAGAGCACGCCGCAGATCATGAAGGCCTCGCCGGCACTGCGCTTGGGGTAGCCGGTGTCCCACGAGCGCATGACCTCCAGGGTGTGCGGGTCCAGCCGGCTGACCACGATGTTGCCCGCATTCTGATTGGTGGTGTACACGGCCCAGAGCCCACTCTCGTCCACCATGAAGTCCATGTCCGAGAAGCCACCCCAGGAGTAGGGGAAGGTGTTGTTGTAGCCGGCCCCGGGGAGGCTCCGCTGCACCAGGACGGAGCGGGAGCGGAAGTGGTACTTGACCACCACGTTGCTCTGGTACTTGTTGTAGAACAGGGAGCCGTTGTACACCACGTGGCCGGTGCCGGCCCACGGCTGGGGCAGCAGGTGCTGGATAAAGTTCTGGCCCTTGATGAAGTCTCCCAGAGTGCGGAACTCCAGGACGCGCCGGCCCTTGTAATAGCCATCCATGTACCAGACCTGCGAGAGAGCTGTTGGTCACTGGTGGGCCACCACCGATGACCAGGGGTCCCAACAGTCACACAGCAATCACGTAGTCATGAGGGTCATTACTCAATCACGGGACGTCTGGTGACCCTTCGTGACCAGGCAACATCCTGGTGACTGGGGTCACTGGGTCAGTGCCATTGGTCCCAGACACTCGGAGGACAGGGCTTGAGCCCCAAGAATCAGGGGAAACTGCAGTCCCCGGGGACTCGCTGGGCCTAGGAATTGACTGGTCACTGGATATGGGACGGTTCACAGTCATGAGACTGCCCTGGGGTGGCGAGAGGTCACTTGAATCCACTGCCTGTGGGTAATCCCAGTAACGATAGGTGACTCCCATGTCACCACCATCCTCTCCGTCAATATCATTCACTGTTACCATGGCAATTAGCATTTATGAGTGCCCTTACCAGTGCTGGTTATTGGGTTAAATATCTTAAAAACTGTAAGGCCAACATTATTATAACCATTTTGAAGATAAGGAAACTCAGGCTCAGCGACATTAAGGAATCTGCCCGAGATTCCCTAGCTAAGAACTGGTGGAAGTGGGATACAAATCCAAGTCTGATTCCCAAACCTAAGCTCTTTTCTTTGTTTTGCTGTTGTTGGTGGTGGTTGTTTTTTGGTTTCGGCCACACTGTGTGGCTTGCTGACCAGGGATCGAAATTGGGCCCCGGCAGTGAAATCACCAAGTCCTAACCACTGGGCAGCCAGGGAATTCCCCTCAAACCCAGGCTCTTAACCCCTTGGTTGAACCACCATGATGCCTCAGGAGGTCAGTGATCACGGTGGGGAAGTGGCTATTATGGGCTTCCCAGGTGGCTCAGTGGTAAAGAATGCCAATGCAGGAAACACGGGTTCGATCCTCGGGTGGGGAAGATCCCCCGGAGAAGAAAATGACAACCTACTCCAGTATTCCGACCTGGAGAATCTCATGGAAAGAGGAGGCTGGTGGGCTACGGACCATGGGATTGCAAAAGAATCAGGCATGACTTATCGACTGAATGACCTATGATGGTGGCTGCCCAGGGACCAATATCTGTCACTAGAATAATCACTGAGCAGTTAATGGATGGTTCCTATGGGCCAGAGGTGACAGGCAGTTGTGACCATGGGGGTCACTGGAAGTTCAAAGGTCATCGAGTGGTGCTCAGAGATCCCAGTCCTTGGAAGGCACTGGTCACTGGTGGTTATTTTGAGATCAGTGCTCACTGGGAGCTGGTCAGTGGTACTAGTAACCATTAGTCTCTATACAGTCACTGGAGGTCAGCTGACTTGCAGTTTCACAGAGTTGGAAAGTTCTTGGTCACTTGGTGGTCGCTAGACAGTCAGGGGGATGTCAAGGGCCCTGGAAACCGTAGATAAGATAATCATTGATGTGGAGTCACTGGGCACCTATGGAGGGCCACGGGCTATGTCTCCCTGCCCCCAGGTTCTGACCCCTGGTGTGGGCACACTCACCCGGCTGTCCGCGCTGGGGGCCATCGTGTCCGTCATCCAGGAGCCAAAGCGGGACCCCATGGCCCGGATGGTGATGGGGTTACTGACTCCGGTCAGCTTCCCACAGCCTGGGAGGCAGCAACAGGGGGAATGAGGGTGGAGGATGGGAAGAGCCCAAGGGACACAGGGCAAGGATGAGGGGGTGTGATTAAACTGAAGCGCTGGGACCAGGGCTGAGGGAAGATCCAGAAATCTGGTCCCAAGGCAGAGTTAGCTTGGGGGTGAGGAGGGGTAGGGTCAGGGCCGTTTCCAGGTTTGGGGGTCTATTTTTGACCTTGGGTAGGAAAGTCAAGGATCAACGTTTAGAAGTTAGAGGTCAAAACCGTGCTCTGAACACACAGAGGGAATTGGGGTTGGAGGTGGAGGTCAGGGGTCAAGGTCAAGCATCGAGGCATACCCAGCTTCTGGGCACAGGCGTGGAGCCGGGCTTCCAGGGCCATCACCCGCTGCTGCAGGTCCTCATAGCCGTAGGCGCCCATCTCCTCCTGGATGGCGGCAAGGCTGCCGGAGAGATTCCTCACCTCCTCTCGCAGGCGCACGATGGTCCGCGTGTCCGCCTTGTACTGCTCCAGGACCGAGCTCAGGGGCAACAGCTCTGCCATCCTGTCCTTCAGCTCCTGCCCCCAAGAGACCCGCGCTGACCCCGATCCCTGACCAGTGACCCAGACCTGGCTCCAACCTTCAACCCACAACTTCATGCATTTTGGGGGGACGAGTATTATTTTTATGGGAGTATCATCCCTTTACCATGTTGTGTTAGCGTCTGCTCTACAACAAAGTGCATCAGGCAAATGTATACACACATCCCCTCCCTCTTGGGCCTCCTTCCCACCTGCCCGCAACTGTTGTTCAGTCGCTCAGCCACGTCCGACTCTTTGCAACCCCATGGACTGCAGCATGCCAGGCTTCCCTGTCCTTCACTATCTCCCGGAGTTTGCTCAAACTCATGTCTACAGAGTTGGTGCCAGCAATCCCACCCCTTATCTTTGATGCACACTTGACTCTTGACATTCAGCCCACATAGGACCGCAGATCCCAGTCAACCCTCTGTCCTTCCTGGAAGTAATGGGCACCAATCCCAGTTCTTCCTTTGACCTCTGACCTGAACCCTGAAGGACGCACCTGGAAGCTCTTGGCTGAGAGGGACCCGTCAGCTGCCCGGAGCCGCGCATCCAGGCTCCGCATGAGGGTCTCCATGCTGCGCACATACTGGAGGTCCCGGTACGTCCGCAACTCAAGAACCTCCATGGACTGGGAGACGTTCTGAACCTAGGAAGTGGGAGGGTTAGGGCGAGCCAGACTCCTGTCCCCATCCCCGGGGATGCCGCAGACAAGACCTGGTGGGGCCAGAGGCCAAACACCCAACCAACCTTCTCCTCCCGACCTTACCAGCAACCTCCCAAAGGCATGCCCAATCTATCCATCTGGTCTGGCCACCACCGCCTCCCACCTCTCCCTGCCTCCCCGCTCTCCTCGCCTCCACCCTCATTCACAACAGTCAAGTTTCCACATAGCAGCCAGAGGGAATTTTTCTTTTTTCTTTTCTTTTGTCCACACTGAGAAGCATGTGGGATCTTAGCTCCCCATCCAGGAGGCAAACCCATGCCCCCTACAGTGGGAGCGCAGAGTCTTAACTTCTGGACCCTTCGGAAAGTCTGGAGAGGGAGTTTTTCAAAAGGAAGATTGAGTCACCTTCTCTTGCAGACCCTGTGAGCTGGTTCTGCCCCTTCGCCTGCCTCCTCTCCATGTTCACCCACTCCAACCACCAGCCCAACTTCACTCTCATAAGCTCCTTCCCTTCTCAGGGCCATTGTTGTTGTTCAGTCGCTAAGTCATGCAACCCCGTGAACTGTAGCACCCCAGGCTCCTCTATCCTCCGATATCTCCCAGGGTTTGCTCATGTCCATTGAGTCGGTGATACCATCCAACCATCTCATCTTCTGTCACCCCCTTCTCCTCCTGCCTTCAATCTTTCCCAGCATCAAGGTCTTTTCCAGTGACTCGGCTCTTGGTATCAGGTGGCCAAAGTATTAGAGCTTCAGCTTCAGCATCAGTTCTTCCAATGAATATTCAGGACTGATTTCCTTTAGGAGTGACTGACTTGATCTCCTTACTGTCCAAGGGACTCTCAAGAGTCTTCTCCAACACCACAGTTCAAAAGCATCAATTCTTTGGCGCTCAGCTTTCTTTATGGTCCAACTCTCACATCTGTCCATGACTGATGGGCCTCTCACTTGCTGATCCCTCTATCTGGAGCGCTGTCCCTCTGTCTTCCCACAGCTGGCTCCTCTTCATCCTTCATGTCTCAGCATCAGCATCACCTCCTCAGAGTGGCCTTCCCCGATCACCCTCCCTCAAGGGGCCACTCACCCTCTCTCCCTTATGTGGTTATTTTTTTTCCAGTTGTGACTACTACCTGGAACGTTCTTATTCATCTGCCTCCTTCAGGTGGGGTCCTCAGAGGCAGACCCGGTGTCTGGTTTGTCCACAGCTGAATTCTCAATAAATACTAGATGCTCAATAAATATGGGTAAATGATGGAATGAAACTTCCCTTGCCCTGACCTCTCTGAATCAGCCCGAGGGCCCCCTAGGTCCCACCTCCCCCTGGCTAAGGTGAGCTCCTCCCAGTCAAGGTGAACTCAGAGACAACGCTGGATGCTTATTGAAATACGCAGACATTCCTGAACCATTGTTCATGTGACACTTGGAAGTTCTGAGAAAGCCAACAAACAGCCTGACCATCCTGGATGTCACAAAACATTTTAAAAGTCATTGTCAACCATCGGGGGACACCCCCTGAAAGTGTTCAGTGTATCCTGGTTTACAGTCTGCGGGAACTTGAATACAATTTGTATCTTGCTATTGTGTGAAAATCGTATGAATCTTGTGTGTGCGTGTGAAAATCATTCAGTCGTGTCTGACTCTTCTGCGACCCCATGGACTGTAGCCCACCAGGCTCCTAAGTGTAAGGGATTCTCCAGGCAAGAATACTGGAGATTCCCTTCTTTGGGGGATCTTTCCGATCCAAGGATCAAACCTGGGTCTCCTGCATTGCAGGAGATTCTTTACCATCTGAGCCACCAGCAAAGCCCTGTATAAATCTTATTATGTTAAATTGATTCATAGTGCTTTTCAGGTCTACTATATCCTTCTACTTTTTGTCTATTCATTCTATTTATTTTTTAGACTTTGATATTAAAACTCCAACTAAAAAATTTACCTGCTTTAAAAAGTTGTAATATATAGTGGAAATTATATGTAACTTTGTTCTGTATTTTCCAAGTCTCCTGTAAATGTTTTACCATACTTTCATAATTAAAAAAAGAAAGAAAATAAAAACAATCAGAGGACACCACATGGTCATCTTGAACAGTTCTAATGTCACAGGCAGACAAGACTTTGGTGCCAACAAGGGTCTCTGTCCTCAGCTTCCTCCTCTATAGGAGGATGGTGGGAGGGGGCTAGTCCCTTTCAACACTGACATCAGAACTGACTCATAAGCAGTTCATCTGGGTAGTGGCAAGGGATAGCAATCAGCCTATAAAGGGCACCCAAATATCCTTGGATTGAATTGCTGTTGTTTAATCACTAAGTCATGTCTGACTCTTTCTGACCCCTTGGACTGTAGTCCACCAGGCTCCTTTGTCCCTGGAATTCTCCAGGCAAGAATACTAGAGTGGGTTGCCATTCCCTTCTCCAGGGAATCTCCCCAACCCAAAGATCGAACTTGCATCTCCTACATTGGCAAGTGGATTCTTTACCACTGAGCCACCTGGGAAGCCCTTGGATTGAATGGGGACCAGTTTATATCAGTCACAATCAGAAGGGGAAGATATCTTTACGTATCTTGGGATGGAGGGTGGGACCCTTCTTAGCAGCTGAGTCCTGAGGCTGAGTACACGGTGGGGCTGGAGCTCACACACCAGAGATGCAGATGCTGCCACTGGAGTTCACCTTCCCTGTCCCCGCACAGTACTCAGCTTCTCCTCCAAAGAAGCAGCAAAGAGATTTTTGACTAAAACACCCGCCCGGAGGGCAGCCAGGTTATCCACCAGCTCTGCATAATCATCGCTTAGATCCGGTCCGGCTGACCTGATGGGAAGCAGAAGGGAGGGTGAAGTGAGAGATTTTCGCAGGGGAACCTGTACGGTTCTTACCTTCTCCATCAGCTGCCGCAGCTCCCGGCTTCGGCCGTCTCGGGAGCAGGTGCTCTGTGCAGGGATCACAGCCGTGCAGATGCATTTTCCATCGGGGGCCTGGGCTGAGGTGTACAGCTGCCAGCCTTCCTCTGGGCTTTGGAAGAGGGTCTGCGGGGAGATCAGGGTCAGAGAACGGGAACCCCAAGGGGGATTCACCCCCACACCTCCTGGGAGAAAAAGGAGATCCCAGGGAGATGACAGATGCCCTTCCCTGGATGCTTGGGATGTCCCAGAACATGTGCTCTGCGTGCCAGGGGTGTGTGATCTAAATCCTTCCTCAGGGAAAGCCCCATTTTACAGGTGACAAGACTGAGGTACGAGGGGTGAAGGAACACAGCAAGGAACTGTGGGATACAAGCCCTTCCACAAGATGAGAATTCATTCTCTCACACATATTTGCACACGCACACACCACTGCCTCCATAACCACCATTAGAACATAGACCAGGGGACTTCCCTGATGGTCCCATGGTTAAGAATCCACCTTTGCAATGCAGGGACTTCGGGTTCAATCCCTGGTTGGGGAACTAAGATCCCACATGCTGCAGAGCAACCAGGCTATGTGCCACGACTAGAGTCTGTACATCAAAATGAAAAGCAACTAAGACCCAATGCAGCCAAATAAATACTAAAAAAGAAAAACCCTCCACCTATGTCACCCCTCCTTCCCCAACTCCTGCTCCCTAGAAGCCCGAGCAAGGTAATGGCCAAAAGGGTGACAGAGTCCTCACCAACACCTTCAAGTCTTTGCCTGGAAGGCATCATTTTCAGACTCCTACACTAAATTTCAAGTTAGATGATTCCACTCAGATAATTCAATAATCAATTACAGCTGTTTCCCAAACCTGGCTTCTTGGAACCCGGGCAATCTTACCAGGCATGCGAGGAAAGGGGTGCTCTGTGGTCAAATATGTTTGTGTAATGCTGAGTGAAATGAGTTTTTTTTTTTTTTAAGTGCAGGACTTAGAGCCTTTGAAATGCTCCTGTGCATCAGGAAACTCAGCCATAATTTCCCAAACTTACTAGAAAATATCTAGTGAGTGCCTACTGTATGCCAGGCGTGGGTCTGTGATAGGGACTAGGAAGAGAGGAGAGATGAAGAAAGTGTATCTATTGCTCCCCACGGATGTGGAGGAGGCAGACTTCAAGTATGGAATCCCACTGATGCTTCCAGAACTATGTGCACGCATGCTGAGTTGCTTCAGTCGTATCTGCTCTTTGCCACTCCGTGGATTATAGCCTGCCAGGCTCTTTTGTCCATGGGATTTCCCAGTCAAGAAAACTGCAGTGGGTTGCCACGCCCTCCTCCAGGGGATCTTCCCAACCCAGGATCAAACCCAGGTGTCCTGAATAGCGGGCGAATTCTTTACCATCTGAGCCACCAAGGAAGCCCTTAGAACTATATGCTGCAGTGGACGCTACAAAGAGAGTGCAGAGCGTGACAAGGGGTGTTCCCTAGGCTGGGAGTCTCAGAGGAGGTATCCCAGGGAAGGGACACATAACCTGAACTGGAGGAATGAGTGAGCCAGGAGAAGGGGAGAGAGGAAGCGACATTTTGGGCACACAAATTCTGACCAGTGGGACATCACCGGTGATCCAGTGGTTAAGAATTTGCGCTTCCATTGCAAGGGCCTCAGGTTCGATCTCGGGTCAGGAACTAAGATGCCACCTGCTGCACCACACAGCACACCCCACCCCTCCAATTCTGATCATTATATGGAGGAATTGGAGAGACACTGCTCAAAAAGCATCAAGTCCTCAATGAACCGAGCACACATCACGCCGCCTTGAGCTTCCCCAGAACATACTTCCAGCCAGTCACAAGTCCCAATCTTTTTTATTTTGATGACAATGTTGTTGCTGCTTAGTTGCTAAGTCATGTCTGACTCTTGCGACCCCATGGACTGTAGCCCGCCAGGCTCCTCCGTCCATGGGATTTTCCAGGCAAGAATACTGGATGGAGTGGGTTGCCATTTCCTTCTCCAGGGGATCTTCCCTATCCAGGGATTGAACCCCTTGTCTCCTGCTTTGGCAGGAGGATTCTTTACCACTGAGTCACTTGGGAAGCTTGCAATTTTAGGGGCCCCAGGAAGGCCTTCATGAGAAGGTGTCATTTGAATAAAGACGGGAAGGAAGTGAGGGAGAAGCCTTGGTGATATCAAGAGAAAGATGGTCCAAGCCAAGAGAACAGCAAGTGCAAAGACTCTGAGGCAGGACCACGCCTGGTGTGTTTGGGAAACACAGAGAAGGCTATAGCTAAAACAGAGGGAACAAGGGGGAAAGTGGGAATGGGGCAGATGAGTTCAGGGATGAGACAGGACAGCCTATGGGGAGGACTGATTGTTGGTCTGAGGGAAGTGGGAGCCAGGGAAGGTTCTGATCAAAGGATAGACAGGATGTGACTCAGATGTTCACAGGCGCCCCCTGGCTGCTGTGGGGGGAACAGACTGGGGGTGTCGAGGGTGGGAGACCAGGGCAGATGGGTGGACACTGAAGAGATGGGAAGAAACTAGAAGATTCTGGTCCTATCCATAATGCATCCCTACAGACAGGAAGGACAGTCTAGTAAAACCCCAAGTGTTTTACAGAGAAACAAAGCCCCACTACCATGGACTATTTGCACAGCTGCTGCTTATCACTGAGCAGAGGCTGTTTCCATGAGCAGTAGCAGAGATAAAAGCCAGACTGTGAATTATGAGCAATCCTAGAGATTCCAGCTATTAGCCCACCTATTTTCTCTCCCACTCAATAAAGTCTTTTTTTTTAAGCTAATTGGAATGTGAACAAGTGGTATCATTGTACAGACGAGCTTGACTCCTCCACTAATTTATAAGAAAAATAAACCATTCATAAATGCCAACTGAAACTATTGTAATTAGTCATTTCTTGCACCTTATATACACATATTGGAGGTTGAGAGAACCCCCACTGTACGAGGTGCTGTGAGAAGACTTGAAGAATCCCTTGGACAGCAAGGAGATCAAACCAGTCAATCCTAAAGGAAATAAACCCTGAATATTCAATGGAAGGATTGATGCTGAAGCTGAAGCTCCAATACTTTGGCCACCTGATGTGAAGAGCCGGCTCACTGCAAAAGACCCTGATGAAAGATTGAGAGCAGGAGGAGAAGGGGGTGACAGAGGATGAGATGGTTGGATGGCATCACTGACTCAATGGACATGAGTTTGAGCAAGCTCTGGGAGATGGTGAAGGGCAGGGAAGCCTGGCGTGCTGCAGTCCATGGGGTCGCAAAGAGCTGGACACGACTGAGTGACTGAACAACAACCACCACCTCTCTGAGAGTCTACGTCTCCCCCATGAGGGAATGAAGCCACTTACCTTCCCAGCCTCCCTTGCGAGCAGAAATGGTCCAGGTGGTTTGCAGTCAATTAAGCCGACTGTGCTCTTTTCCCTATGGGGGCCCAGCATGCCATGGCTACAGACAGCAGCCCCCTCGGTAGTGTAGATGGCCTGTTGTCTGTACAGGAGACAGTCCTTTCCAGTGGACATTCATGACCAGCATGCTGTCTACAATCTAGGCTCCAGACAGGTATGCACGGTGCCTTTGGAAAGCCCCAGGGCACAGTGGTCAGGTCATAATGTCCACCCGCACCGAGCTGCAGAACAAGGAGCATGTGACTGAGGCCCTTTGCAGGGCCAAGTTCAAGTTCCCTGGCCGCCAGAAGATCCACATTTCCAAGAAGTGAGGATTTACTAAGTTTAATGCGGATAAATTTGAAACCACGGCGACAAAAAGGGGCTCATCCCGGATGGCTGTGGGGTCAAAGACATCCCTCATTGTGGCCCCCTGGACAAATGCTGGGCCCTGCGCTCATGAGAGCCTGGGCACTGTCCCCTCCTAACTCATGTGTGCACGCTAATTTGCTTCAGTCGTGTCCAGCTCTTTGCGACCCCATGGACTGTAGCCCACCATGGGATTCTCCGGGCAAGAATACTGGAATGGGTTGCCGTGCCCTCCTCCAGGGGATCTTCCCAGTCCGGGGACTGAACCCGGTATTCCTGCATTGCAGGCAGATTCTTTACCATCTGAGCCACCAAGGAAGCTCACCTGGTCTAAAACAAGAAGGATGCCCCAAGGGACTTCCCTGTTGGTCCAGAGGGGTTAAGACCCTGGGCTTCCAATGCAGAGTGTGTGGGTTCAATCCCTGGTTGGGGTACTAATATCCCACATGCTGCATGGGCAGTAAGAAAATAAAACAACGACAACAACAAAAAAACCAACAAATTTTTTTTTTAAAAAAGGAGGATAGCTCAAGGATAGAAGAGTGACCCCAGGGCAGAGATAAATTAGGAGGCTGGGATTAACATACACCCACTACTATACACACTACTATATATAAAATAGATAATCAATAAGGACCTACCATATAGCACAGGGAACTCTACTTAGCATTCTGTAATAACCTACATCGGAGAAGAATCTGAAAAAGATTAGATTATATGTATACGTGGGGCTTCCCAGGTGGCGCTAATGGTAAAGAATCTGCCTGCCAATGCAGGAGACACAAGAGACAGGGGTTTGATCCCTGGGTCGGGAAAATCCCCTGGAGTAGGAAATGGCACCCCACTCCAGTATTCTTGCCTGGGAAAATCTATGGGCAGAGGAGCCTGGCTAGCTACAGTCCATGGAGTCCCAAGGAGTCAAACACGACTGAGTGACTAAGCATGCAGCACACATATGTATATGTATAACTGGATCATTTTGCTGTACATACACCTGAAAGTTACACAACATTGTAAATCAACTATACTCCAACATAAAACAAACATTTTAAAAAGAAAAGAAGAGTGACCCAGGAATGCCTTCCCCCTTGGGTCTAAGAGAACGCAGAACTAGTTTCACCTTTTTTCATGGCAAATACACTTCTTAACAAACAAAAACAGAATCAAGAATGTGAGTTCAAACACCTCCATCTGTGCTCCCCTGGCCCTGGTTCCCAAGCAATTTGGACGGAATCCCCTAAAGATTCTCATTTATGCAGAGACAAAGCAGCCCGGTTCAACATAATTAACATCGCTTTCTTACATTCTGTAGCGTGTCCTTTGAAGCAAACAAGCCATTTTCTCTCAACATATGAAATACTGAATTGTAAAAGAGAAGCAAGATTTAAGTGGCACGCAGAGAAGGCCTTCATGGCTTGCCTAAATTAATTGTCTGCGTTGGATGCACCTTGCCGGAGTATTTTCTGCAGCAGCACAATTAAATGCCTGGGGTTTGGCTGCCAAATCTCTGCATGGCAGAGATTCTGAGTTTCACCCGTGGGGTTCAAGTTCAAATACACGGTCAAGTTCAGGTCCCCGGGAATTGCTGAAATGTCCTGGAAGGCTCAGCGTCTGAGTATCTAAATACCAGTTCCCCAGACTGGGTTGAGGTTGGAACCAAAGTCACAAATTCTTGGAGGTCACAGTCCTAGGAATAGAGAACACCTATAACTAATGGAAGGGGCTTCCCAGGTGGCACTAGTGGTAAAGAACCTGCTTACTAATGCAGGAGACTTAAGAGAGAAGGATTCAATCCCTGGGTCAGGAAGATCCTCTGGAGTAGGTAGTGGCAACCCACTCCAGTATTCTTGCCTGTAAAATTCCATGGACAGGGGAGCCTGGCAGGCTACAGTCCATGGGGTTGCAAAGAGTCAGACATGACTGAGCACATCACTAACGGAAATGTTTGTATCAGCAGGTGTGAGAGCCCTCCTGGTACAGACACTTCTGGTCTGGTAGCCCATCTCACCTCTAACGTGGCAAACACACTGGAGGAAGCCAGCCACTGTCAGTTGAGCGGTTGGTTCCAAGTTTAATATTCTTGCTAATGGGCTCTAAGAGCATAAGCCAGGCATTCAACTAGCTCTTCCTCAAATTGTCTTTTCTGGCCAGAATTTTTCAAATGCTTTCACCCAGGCTACTGCCCCAATTAAACAGCAGTCTTTGTAACCAGTCCAGGACTAAGGATGAGACACGCAGGGAAAGTTTTTCTAGCTGTCAGGTCCGGGATCGTCAGCTCAGCCTACAGCTCCATCACCTACGTCTTGGTTCAGAAAACAATTCCTGGTTCTTTCGGCAGCAGAGCGATGGCCAGAGAATCCTGGGGGGAGGGGCAGCCAACCATTAAGTGCTGGCTCTCAGGGGTTTAGCCGACAGGAACAGAGCAAGCGGCTGTCTCTTAATGAGTCAAAGATATTATTGCATGTGAGGCTGTATAATTTAATCAGGAAGCAGAAGTGTCTTGGGGCTCATATATTTATTTGTTCCCCGCCTTGTTCCGGAGGGGACTGCAAGTGGTTTACAAGGATATGTAAAATACCGCACGATAGCTCCAATTAAAGAGGAGAGCAGGAATTAGATATTTCTGGAGGGCAGGCTGTCAATCCAGAGCCAAAGCCTTCAGGCGTCTGCATTTTGTATTTAACCCAGTCAATCCCACACTAAGAATGTAGCCCAGGGAAATGGTGTGGACGAGCACTCGATGGCTATAAGAATGCTCATTAAATGCTGTCTAAAATTGGACAGCTGGAATTTTTTCCTTTTCCAGGCTTTTGCCAGTAGGGAGGCTGATTGATAAACTCCACAGCAGAACTTCCCTGGTGATCCAGTGGTTAAGAATCGCACTGCCAGTGCAGGGGACATAGGTTCGATCCCTGGTCTGGGAAGACTCCACATGCTGTGGGGCAACTAAGTCCATGCACTGCAGTTACCGAAGCCCTCATGCCTAGAGCCCGTGTTCTGCAACAAGGCCACCACAGTGAGAAGCCCGAGGTCCGCAGCTAGAGGGTAGCCCCCACCCGCCACAGTTAGAGGAGGCCCATATGCAGCAAAGAAGACCCAGTGCACCAGAAGTAGATGAAATAAACTAAAAACTCCACAGGGAAGAATACGGTGTGTGTGCATGTTAGTCGCTCAGTTGTGTCCGACTCTTTGCGACCCCATGGACTGTAGCCCACCAGGCTCCTCTGTCTATGAGATTTTTCAGGCAAGAATACTGGAGTGGGTAGCCATTGCCTTCTCCAGGGGATCTTTCCAATGCAGGGATCAAACCTGGGTCTCCTGCATTGCAGGAAGATTCTTTTACCACATGGGCCAACAGGGAAGCCCAGGGGAAATACTATGCACCCATTAAAATTGAGAACAAGCAGGGAGTTTTATCGCCATCTTTAAATGTATCTTGAAGCAAAAGTTCTCTACAATAAACATGGACTGTTCTCGTGAAGAGTTTTTTTCCAGTCCCTTAAAGTTTTGTCTTTGCAAGGGAGAAAGGGAAGAAAGAGAAAAAGTAGACACACTAGAGCTCGAAGGGAGGCTAAGAAAAACCCAGCCTTTAAAAACCTGAACAACCAGCATATGGTCGGGCCATAAATTTGGCTCCCAGCTCCTTAGCAGCCAACTCAAAAAGGGAAAGCTGGTCATTTATGCGGCTCCCAGTGTCCTGAAACAAAGCATGCCAGATGCTCAGGAGAAAACTTAACTATTTTTAGTACCAAGAACAGGCAAGGCTCTCTCCCACGGTCCTCCCCAAAAAAGGAGCCCATGTGATGTCACCAGGATCTTTCCAGACAACATCCTTACGGTAGAAATGAGTCGTTTTCTCTGGATGTTCCTTCTCCCTACTCAGATGGCCCAAGGGTCAGACTGTCTGGGTTTATGTACTGGCGTGGCCCCTCCCCTGTGGTGTGAGTGGGTTCACCTCTATAAGCCTCCATATCCTCATCTGTAAAATGGACATGATAACTGTACCTACCTCATGGAGTTGCCAGGAAGCTTGAATGAGTCAAGACTACATGTGTGAGCAAGGAGAAGAGTCATCAGCATGTATTGATAGTAATGCTACAGAAGGGTTTGCTTTTGTTATTATTATAATCCTCATGACACTCTAATGCCAATTCAGTGACTTCCTGAAGTCAAAATGGTTTGAGTGTGATGCAGGCATGGAACTGAGATGATGAAGAAGAATTGGTGCTGGGACTTCCCTGGTGGTCCAGTGATTAAGACTCTGCCTTCCAAAGCAGGGGTGCCGGTTCTATTCCTGGTCGGTGAGCTAAGATCCCACAGGTCACTCGGCCCAAACAGCAAACAAACAAACAGAAAACAGAAGCAGTATTGTAACAAATTCAATAAAGACTTTTAAAAAATGGCCCACTTAAAAAAAATCTAAAAAAAAGCAGGGGGACTTCTCTGGTGGTACAGTGGATAGGAATCTGCCTGCCAATGCAGGGGGCACTGGTTCAATCCCTGGTACAGGAAGATCCCACAGAACTAGGAGCAACTAAGCCCGAGCACGACAACTACTGAGCCTGCATGTTGCAACTACTGAAGCTGGAGCGCCTAGAGCCGGTGCCCCACAGTAAGAGAAGCTACCACAATGAGAAGCCTGAGCATCTCAACTAGAGAGTAGCCCCTGCTCACCGCAACTAGAGGAAGCCCTCTTATAGCAACAAAGACCCAGTGCAGCCAAAAACAAAAAAAAAGAGTCACTGAAAGTCCATTTGATTTGGGACTGAGAATGCAAGATGAGGAAGACTCACAGACAGCCGGATGGCAGAGAGATAAAGAAAGAGAGCATCAAATCCTGCCAAAGAGGGACAGAGATGCTGCTCCATCTTACTTGCCACGTGACTTGGCCGGATTCTGGTTCCAGACCATCTCCTTGACATAATTTGGTGGAAAGGAGTCCTGCTTCTCAGTAACAGGCAATCAACAAGGCTCGCACGACCCTGCTCTCTGTGGCCCATCCTCTGGCCAGTGGTCCCCAGCATTTTTGATTCCATGGAAGACAATTTTTCCACGGACCAAGCACGGTGGGAGGGATGGTTTCAGGATGATTCAAACACACTTCACTTACTATGCACTTTATTTCTGTCATTACATCAGCTCCATCTCAGATCATCAGGCATTAGATCCTGGAGGTTGGGGACCCCTGCCAGTCATCTTACTCTTCCTGGAACACAACATGCTTTTTCCCCAAAACCAGTCCATTGGCTGGACCCTCTGCCATCAAAACGCTTGCCCGAGTCATACAGCAAATTCCTATTGGCTATCTATTTTATATATGGTAATGAAGTTTCCATGTTATTCTTTCCATACATCCCGCTTCAAACCACAGCTCTGTAACAACCTAGAGGGGTGGGATGGGAAGGGAGGTGGGAGGGAGGTTCAAGAGGGAAGGAATCATACCTATGGCTGATTCATGTTGATATTTGGCAGAAAACAACACAGTTCTGTAAGGCAATTACCCTTCAGTTAAAAAATAAATTTAAAATTTTTTAAAAAAGAACTCTTGCCAGAGAGATCCCTGGCACTCCAGTGGTTAGGACTCCGAGCTTCCACTGCAGGAGGTATGGGTTGGACCACTGGTCGGGGAACTGAGAACCCGCATGACATGCAGCATGGCCAAGAAATTGAAAAAGAAAAAAACCATTTTTAATCTTGCCCCATCTCATGGCTAGGCTAACCCTTCCCCATTAGGGCTCAGGCATAAATAGCTCTTCCAAAAGCAGCCTCCACTGTCCCTTCCCCATGCTACCCACCTCTCAGGCATCCTATACCGTTTTTTCCCCCCTAGTACTTCTATTTCTTCTTAGGGTGTGTCAAGCACTGTTCTAAGCACTCTGCATGCTTTAACTGATGGAGTTCTCACCACGACACTTAGAGACAGGACTGTCATTATTCGCCTTTTATGAGTTGAGGTTCGAACACAGGCCATCTGGCTGTACAGTCCTCATCACCACACCACAGCTCCCCTGTCCTCCTTCCAGCCCTGATCACAATGGCCACTGGGGGAAACTTCCCTTGTGGTCCAGAGGTTAAGAATCCATCTTGCAATGCGGGGAACTTGGTTTCAATCCCTGGTTGGGGAACTAAGATCCCACATACCACAGGGCAACTAAGACTCAATGAGGCCAAACAAATAAATATGGGGGGGAAAAAGAAAAACAAAGGAATTAGGGGCTTCCCTGGTGGCTCAGTGGCAAAGAATCCGCCTGCCAATGCAGGAAACACAGATTCCATCCCTGATTAGGGATTTTATCCCACATGCCACGGAGCAACTAAACTCCTGCGCCGCAACTACTGAGCCTGTGCTCTAGATCCAAGGAGAGGTGACTACTGAAGCCTTCGAGCCCTATGCTCCACAATAAGAGAAGTCACTGCAATGAGAAGCTGCAACTAGAGTGTGCCCACGCAGCAACGAAGCTGCCCAAGCAGCAATGAAGACCCAGCACAGCAAAAAAATAAATGAATAAAATCATATCCTTTCAAAATAAAATAATAATTTTTTTTAAAAAATGGCCATTGGGACCTCTTGGGTGTGACCACTGGCTCAAAGCCTACCTTTGTTCTCAGACAGAAAGTATCATGGAGACAGGGAGTTCTGTCTGCTTTGGTCATTGCTGAATCCCCCAGCCCTGGCATGATCAATACTGAGTAACTAGACGCTGATGGGCTGGTGAGTCAGAGAGCAAACATCCTCACAGACCCACCATGCATTTCCCCTCCGCCACCAAATGGGTTTCCATCTCTTCCAGAGAGGGACTGGCTGAGATTAAATGGTAGATTGGCTGAGGCAGGCACGGAGGCAGCTGCGGCTCCCCTGACTCTGGGGATGGCAGCAGGGCCATGATGAATGATCAGGGACATGCTTGTCTGCCGCATCTCAGCCGTGACGGGTCCTGAGTCCCTCTGGAGGGCTTGAGATAATAGCAGGCTGCCCCTGTCAAACCTAGCGATATTGGGCAAATCCCCCCTGAGTGATAAGCTTGACAGGCTTTAAAGAAGACATCAGCTCACCCATGCTGAGATGGAGAACCAGGGTCTCCCTCAGTCTGAGCAGCTGGGGCCTGGCCGGTGAGAGCCTGTGGCCAGGGAAGGGGCTGGGATGGGATGGGGGAGGGGGGGTGCGGGGCGGCTGTAAATCCATTCATTCATTCTTTTTTTTTTTTTTTCTGCACCACTTAGCTTTCGGGATCTTAGTTCCCCCACCAAGGATGGAATCCTAGCCCTTGACAGTGAAAGTGCAAAGTCTCAACCACTGGACCAGCAGAAATCCCCAATTCATTTATTCTTTTTTTAAAATATAATATTATTTATTTATGTTCGGCTGTGCTGGGTCTTCGTTGCTGTGTGGGCTTTTCTACAGTTGCAGCAAGAAGGGGCTACTCTATCTGAGATGTGCAGGCTCCTCATCGTGCTGGCTTCTCTTCTTGCCGAGCACGGGCTCTAGGACACGCAGGCTTCAGTAGTTGTGGCTCCCAGGATCTAGAGCACAGGCTCAGTAGTTGTGGCACACAGACTTACTTGCTCTAAGTCATGTAGGATCTTCCCAGATCAGGGATCAAACCTGTATCTCCCATACTCACAGGCAGATTCTTTACCACTGAGCCACCAGGGAAGCCCCTGATTCATTTATTCTTTCATATCCTTCCTATGTAGATTACCCATTTTGCCCTGAGAGGCTATTCAGGCTGGCACACACAACCTCTTCCCCTCTGAAACCACCCAAGCTGTGGCAGAAGACCCCCAGTGACCCCTGGGTCCCAGTCCACACACATAGATCCTAGGCTCTGCCATTAAAGTGCCAATGGAGGCCAATAACGAATGGAACAGACTTTCTTGGGAGAGATGAGAAGAGACACAGATCTTTGAGCTTGACTGACTGCCCTCCTTGGGGTACAGGGAAGGTGTGAGAGGGCTTGCCTTGTGCAAAAATTTACAAACACAGTCCATTCCCTTGGAATGTGGCCCAGACTGTTGGAATCACCTCGGATCCCCATAGATAGCCCCAAGAGCAGGGTTTATGGGCAGAGCTCTGCATCCAGGCTACCATATAAGGGCCACTCCAGTCCTCATACCAGCTTGCTTCGATAGAGGACAAGTTCTCTGTCTCCAGGCCTCAAGAACACCCCATTTGAGAAGACCCCTCTGGGAGGAAACAGACTCTCACTTGAGTCTCCTGAGTCTTACCATCTTCCTTTCAGATCCCCAGCGCCTCCTGAGTTCTTTATCACCCCAGGGCCTTTGAACACGCTGCTTACCCCAAAGTCATTCTGGTGTGACGGCTTGCCCCAGGGCAGATGGAATGGAGACAGAAAATGGGCAGATTCTTGTGTTTTACAGGTACAGCCTGTGACTTCCCTGGTGGCCCAGGGGTTGAGATTCTGAGCTTCCACTGCAGGGGGCACAGGTTTGATCCCTGGTCTGGGAACCAAGATCCTGCATGCTACTTAGCAAAGCCAAAAAAATTAAAAAAGACAGAGTTCACAGGACTCTGACCACCTCCACGTGGAAATGCCAAGTTAGGTATTTGGGGCGAGGAAGAGAGAGTGTTTGGCTGGAGATAAGTATTTGCATGCCCTCAGCAGAGGGCATGGGATGGAAAGAGACGTCCCTGGTGGTCTAGTGGTTAAGACTCTGAGCTTCCAATGCAGGGTACGCAGGTTCAATCCCTAGTCAGGGAACTAAGATCCTGCATACCAAGCAGCCAAAAAATAAACAAATAAAACTAACCAATTGCTTGAATTAAGATCCCTGAAAGCCCTAAAAGAGTTCTGTTTCTCTTACCAGCCTCGAAGATACCTTAGCTCCTCAATAAATACCTGTGCATGAACAGGTGGCTATAGAGTTCATCAGTACAGGCTGTTTCAGCTCCAATTCTGATCTACTCCTTCCTGTGTGACCTTGGGCAAGTAGCTTAACCCCTCTGTGCCTTTCTTCACCCCTCTGCTTCCTCATTTAAAAGTTGGGATCATAATGGCCAGGCTTCTCAAAACTCTTGTCAAAATGATGAATTAGTACATGTCAAGAGTTAGTCACAGTGTGTGGTACATTGTGAAAGCCCAGTCAGTGGGAGTTTTTATATCAGTTCATGGAAGAGACTCTGATGCCGGGAAAGACTGAGGGCAGGAGGAGAAGAGGGCGACAGAGGATGAGATGGTTGGATGGCATCATCGACCCACTGGACATGAGTTTAAGCAAGCTCCAGGAGTTGGTGATCGACAGGGAAGCCTGGCGTGCTGCAGTCCATGGGGTCACAAAGAGTCAGACATGACTGAGTGACTGAAAAACAACAAATGGAAACAGCACTGTTCTAGAACTGTCTTATGTCCCCTGATGACTGTTTAACTCTTTATGTATTATTTTATTTTATTCAGGCTTCTCAGGTGGCACAGGTGGTAAATAACCTGCCTGCCAGTGTAAGAGATGTAAGAGATATGGGTTCCATCCCTGGGTTGGGAAGATTGCCTGGAGGAGGGAATGGCAACCCACTCCAGTATTCTTGCCTGGAGAATTCCTTGGACAGAGGAGCCTGGTGGGCTACAGTTCATGGAGTTGCAGAATCGGACACAACTGAAGCAACTTAGCATGCACTCATACTGTGAGGCAGGTGGGCTCTTAGTTCCCTAACCAGAGATCAAACCCTTGCCCTCTGCATTGGAAGAGTGGACTCTTAACCACTGGATCACCACGGAAGTCCTTCCTGCTAACTTCTTAAAAATAAACTTTCTATATTGGAAGGATTTAGATTTACAAAAAAGTTGTAAAGAGAGGGCTTCCATACACCCCTCACCCAATTTCCCTTGTTGCTAACCTCTTACATATTCATGGGACATTTGTCACAACTAAGAAACAAGTTCAGGCACATCACTCATTAAACGTCAGACTTTACTCAGATTCCTCCAGTTTTTCCAGGGGTACCCTGGTGGCTCAGACAACAAAGAATCTGCCTACGATGCAGAAGACCCAGGTTTGATCCCTGGTTTGGGAAGATCCCCTGGAGAAGGAAGCGGCAACCCACTCCAGTATTCTTGCCTGGAGAATCCCATGGACAGAGGAGCCTGGTGAGCTACAGTCCATGGGGTCACAAAGAGTCGGACATGACTGAGCACACACACACCAGTTTTTCCACTCATGTCCCTTTTCTGGTCCAGACTCCCATCCAGGTCCCACATTGCATTTAGTTGTAGCACCCCCTTAATCTCTGGTGTGTCACAGTTTCTCCATCTTTCCTCGATTTTCATGACCTTGGCAGTTTTGAGGACTACCGATCAGAGATTCTGTAGCAGGTCCCACTGGCATTGAAGGGGCAGGAACCAGCTTCTAATTCCTCCCTGAGGCTTCCCTAGCTCCCAGCCTGATGCCTAGCACGCAGGAGCTGCTGCACAGACACTTCCTGAATGAATGAACACATGAATGACAGTCATTTATTTCTTTATCCTCCGCACTCTATGTTCCACAGGCATTCCTGCCAGAGGCTAGATCTAGAAAAGTTCACAGAGAAATAAAAGCTCTTCTCCTTTCAGAAAGGTTCGTTTTTGATCCTTTCTTTGTAGACATCAAGGATTCATTTCTTTAATATTTAGGGGCTTTTGTACCAAAGGGAAGTGGCTACGTCTGTATCAGATGTCTCATTTTTAAAGGCAAGTGAGAGAGATCTTTCTAGCAAGATGAGGGTTTCTTCCTTGCCAGTGCCACCATTTCATTTCTCTGTCTCTCCCTCCCCAGCCTTCAGGCAGGGGCAGAGTGGAGGGGTGAGGGAACTATGGAATTATCCACATTTTGATGTCCTCTCTGTCATAGCCCAAGGAAGCTTAATTAGAACCTTGCGAAGTTTGCCGAGGCTGAAGCAGCCTCAGGACCTGGTGCAAAAAGTGGCATGGCTGGTGATGGAGATGAATTGTTATTGTTGTTGTTTAGTCACTAAATTGTGTCTGACTCTTTTGAGACCCCATGGACTGCAACCCACCAGCCTACTCTGTCCATGGGGTTTCCCAGGCAACAATTCTGGACTAGGTTGCCATTTCCTTCTCCAGGGGATTTTCCTAACCCAGGGATTGAACCTGTGTCTCCTACATTGGCAGGTAGATTCTTACCACTGAGCCACCTGGGAAACCCAGAAATGAATTAGAAGTTTTATTTCCCATCCCTCTGAATGGCTCAATATTTGCCACGGGGATCAAGAGACCTGCCTCTGGGTACACACAGCGTGCTCCTTTTTAACATTAGTTAGTCAGAATGGGAATGCCCTTTAGCCAGGCAGGCATTGGGAGTCTCACTGTTTTTTTTTATTCCTCAGCTCTGGCAGGCCAAGGTGCAGCCAGTGAATGGAAGAAAAATGTACACATCGAGGTCGTCTTGCACCCCCTCACCAACCCCACAACCACGGTCCCTGCAGCTGAAAGACACCGAGCCAGGTTTAATCGCTCGCCTGAAGTTTGTCAGAAGTAAAAATGAGCCTGGGTGAGCTTTTCCGACACTTCTCCTGACTTACAGGAATTCAATTTCTGGCCTGGGCATAAATTTGCTGCCAACAGCCCCCGCTGTGGGGGATGGGCCCATTGGCTGAGGTTGGATTCCTGAAATCAATGCGGCGGTGCGTGGAAAAGGTCGTCTTGGGGGAAATTGATCTTCCGTGGCTGGCTCAGGAATTTCATGCTAGGAGCCAGGGACGTCCTGGCACAAAATGGAAGCATTCGCTATGAGGCTCCTGGGCAAGAGGTGAAGGGAGGGAGGCCTTGAAGGCTGGACAGTGCAGTCAGGAGGTGACAATTTGCTGGCTAATAATTCACAGGGACAGCCAAGCATCAGTACTGTCTGAAACTGACTTCCGGAGGCTCCATGGGCGCCTCTGGGGGTGGCAAGTTAATTTGGGGTCCAAAGCTTTGATCATTTGGTTACACCTGAGATACATATTCCAGGGTTTCAAAGATGCGCATTCAATTCCCCCAGCCAAGGTGAGGCAACAGTGCATGGTGATTCAGGGGGCCAACTCTGTGGCCAGGTTGCCTGAGTTCCACTCTCAGCTCTGCTGTGTGATCTTGGGCAAATGACTTAACCACTCTGGGCCTCCATCTCTCCACTTGTACCACAGTACTAAGAACAGTACAGATGTGGGACTTCCTTGGTGGTCCAGGGATGAAGAAACTACCTGCCAATGCAGGGGACACACGTTCAATCCCTGGTCCAGGAAGGTTTCACATGCCAAGGGGCAAATACTGAGCCCACGTTCCACAACAAGAGAAGTCACCAGAATGAGAATCCTGAGCACCGTGACTAGAGAAAGCCGGTGGCACAAAGATCCAGCACAGCCACAAACAAAACAAATATATGAATCTGCAGTGAGGGAGGAGAGGGAGAACTGTTCAGCCCATAGCCACGTGTGAGCAGGGAAAAGGTCTGGTCAGGAAGATCGTTGAGGGTGGATCGGCCAGGGCGAGACAGAAAGGCAGAAAAATCCACCAGCAAGATTCAACTGAACACATTACAGGGCTGACTCAGCCCCTGCTTTGGAGTTTTCCAGAGCTTTCAAAGAAATAGATCTCAGAGAAAACAGCCCCAGCCACAGGGCACATCCTCCGCTCAGAAAGGGGAGGAGGCAGTGCTGGCCATCAGGGTCACCGGAGCCCTTTGTTAGCGAGAATGGGCCACTTGAAGGGAAATCAATCCTGGCTAAGCACGAAGCAGCTGCTCCCAGCCAAAGCTGCTATAGAGAGGCCCTTTGCCCCTTCTCCTCCGGGGCTGGGACAGGAGCCAGCAGGAGTCTGGGAATTGTTCTGCCAGGTGGTGGGTCTTGGAAGGGCCTTCAATCAGCATGCATTGTGGCTGCTGGCTCCTACGTCCGTCCAAAGTGAAGTTGCAGCATCACCTGCACTCACCAGAGATCCGGCCTCATACGGAACGGTTAACATTTATCTCTAGCCTTGCCAAGTGCCATTCATGTGCGTGCGTGCATGCTAAGTCGCTTCAGTCGTGTCCACCTCTTTTTGACCCTATGGACTGTAGCCTGCCAGGCTCCTCTGTCCATGGGATTCTCCAGGCAAGAATACTGGAGTGGGTGGCCATTTCCTTCCCTGTAGCATCTTCCCAACCCAGAACTGAATCCAAGTCTCTTGCATCTCCTCCATTGGCAGGCAGGTAAACCACTGGAGTTACCTGGGAGGCATTATGCATGCACGTCTACGCCCAAGGAAATTCCCAGTCACCTCCTAGCCACGTGACCTTCAGCAAGCTACTTGAACCTCACAGTGCCTCAGTTTCCCATCTTTAAAACAGGGCCAACAGCAGCACCCACCTCTTAGGACTGTAGGGGAGGTGAGTGGCACACAGGGTTTCAAACCACGAGTGAGAAGATCTGCGGAAGGAGACTTCCCTGGTGATCCAGTGGCTAAGAATCTGCACTGCAATGCAGGGGACATGGGTTTGATCCCTGATCTCAGAACTAAGAGCAACTGAGCCCATGCAATTACTGAGCGCACGCATCACAACTAGAGAGTCCTTGTGCTGCAATGAAAGATCCTGCAACCCAGTGCAGCCAAATTAATTAATTTTAAAAAGGCAGGGGCCTTCCCAGGTGGTGAAGTGGTAAAGAATCTGCCTGTCACTGTAGGAGATGCAAGAGACTTGGGTTCGATCCCCTGGTGGAGAAGGTCCCCTGAAGTAGGAAATAGCAACCCACTCCAGTATTCTTGCCTGGAAAATTCCCTGGATAAGGGAGCCTGGTGGGCTACAGTCCTTGGGATTGTAAATAGTCGGACACAACTAAGCATACACACACACATCCCTTGCCATAAATTAAAGATAATCCTAAAAGTAATCACAGCAAAAACAAAACAATATTAAAAGAAATAACAGAACTGTGGAAGGTCACCCCCTGATAGGGTTGTCCCCTTTCATCTCACAACAGTTGTGGGATGTAGGGGGTGTCGTAAGTCAAAGGTCAGAGAGGAAAGTAACAGAACCTGACACGCCATCAGTCTGTTGGGAGATGGTACCCATGCTAGATGGTTCCATGGAGAAACTTTAATATGGGAAGTGGGGTGCCAAGGACCCAGAGGGCTGGATGAGGGAAGTGGGGATCGTAAAGTGATCAGAAGAATAGCAATTGTAATAAGCTGCAAGGTTGGCAGGGCAAAGGGGGTTACTCGAGCTGGTCCCAAGGAGGGGACATGAGATCACTGCCTGCAGCTAAGAAACAGGGACAGAAATCCCCTAATTTCTCTCTTCCTCCCACCTACAACTCCTACCACGGCTTCCCATTGGCCAAATCTAACAGGAAGCCAGTGAGCATGGGAACCTGGGAAATGTAGTTTTCAGGGGTCAATTTCCCTCAGATACCATTTTTTGTTTTGGGGTATAACTGATTAACAATGCTGTGGTAGTTTACGGTGAACAGTGAAGGGACTCAGCACATATATTCATGTATCCATTCTTCCCTAAACCTCCCATCCAGGCTGGCACATAACACTGAGCAGAATTCCATGTACTATACAATAGGTCCCTGTTGGTTATCCATTTTGAATATAGCAGTGGTACATAACCTTCCCAAACTCCCTAACTATCGATTCCCTCCGGCAACCATAAGCTCATTTTTTAAGTCTGTGAGCCTCTTTCTGTTTTGTAAGTAAGTTCATTTGTACCATTTCTTTTTAGATTCCATATATAAGAGATGTCATGATATTTCTCCTTTGTCTGAGTTACTTCATTTAGCATGACACTCTCTAGGCCCATCTGTGTTGCTGCAAATGTCATTGTTTCATTCTTTTTAATGGCTGAGTAATATTCCATTACACACACACACACACACACACACACTCCCCCCGCCCCCGCCCCAACACACCTTCTTTATCCATTCCTCTGTCCATGGATGTTTGGGTTGTCTTGGCTATTGTAAACAGCCAATGCAGTGAACACTGAGGTGCATGTATCCTTTCAGATCATGTTTTTCTCTGGAATATGTCCGGGAATGGGATTGCAGGGTCATTGGTAGCTTTATTTTCAGTTTTATAAGGAACCTCCATACTGTCCTTCATAGTGGCTGTACCAATTTACATTCCCACCAACAGGGAAGGAGGGTTCCCCCCTCTTCACACCCTCTCCAGCATGTGTTCTTTATGGATTTTTTGATGATAGCCATTCTGGCTGGTGTGGGGTGATATCTCATTGTAGTTTTGATTTGCATTTCTCAAATAACTAGCAACGTTGAACATATTTTCATGTGCCTGTTGGCCATCTGTATGTCCTCTTTGGAGAAATGTCTGTTCAGATCTTCTGCCCGTTTTTTGAGTGGGCTGTTTGTTTTGAGGCTGTTAAGCATCCTAAGCTGTTTGTAAATTTTGGTGACTAGTCCCTTATCAGCCGCATTAAACTTAGGTGACTCTTAACTGGGAAGGAGACTTTCTCAGTCCCCAACTCTCTGCCTGGCACTTGTTTGTCACAGCAGATATCAAACTATATTTGTTGGCTAGTGTAGTGTATGACCCCCTAGAGAAGAGGTGTACAAATACAAGGACCTTATGTCTTGGTCACGACCATGTTCCCAGTGCCTAGAATAGCACTTGGCACACAGTAGGTGCTCAATAACCCTCATAGCTCAGTGAGTAAAGAATCCACCTGCAGTGCAGGAGACCCTGGTTCGATTCCTGAGTTGGGAAGATCCCCTAGAGAAGGGATAGGCTACCCACTCCAGTATTCTTGGGCTTCCCTGGTGGCAATCAGCTGGTAAAGAACCCACCTGCAACATGGGAGACCTGGGTTTGATCCCTGGGTTGGGAAGAACCCCTGGAGAAGAGAACAGGCTACCCACTCCAGTATTCTGGCCTGGAGAATTCCATGGACTGTATAGTCTGTGGGGTCGCAAAGAGTCAAACACGACTGAGCAACTTTCACTTCACAGGTGCTCAATAAACATTTGTACAATAATTTTTAAGACCCTGAAGTGGTGCTGTTTGCTCTGTAAATTAAGTAGTAGAGCTGGAATTATGAACCAAATTCTGTGGCACTGTAGAGAGGCTGGTGTTTCTACTCTGCCATCTACCAGCTACCCCAGGACTGTCCAAACTGTCTGCATTCTCCAGGGTTCAGAGTAAACATTGTTGTTGTTTAGTCTCTAAGTCATGTCTGACTTTTTCGGCCCCATGGACTGTAGCCCACCAGGCTCCTCTGTCTGGAATTTCCCAGGCAAGAATACTGGAGTGGCTGCTGTTTGCTTCTCCAGGGGATCTTCCTGACTCAGGGATTGAACCCGAATCCCCTGCATTAGCAGGCAGATTCTTTACCATTGAGCCACCTGGGAAGGCCACCTCTGAAACATTACTGCCCCTAAAAAGCCTCCCCATCTCTGCAGATAGGTCAAGGTCCCCTCTGTGTGTGTCTCCAAAGTCCCCACCCTTCCCTTCTTACAAGGTTCTTATATCTCATAGCTTTTCTTGCCTGGGTGAGTGTCTTTGTGCTCTTTCAGGCTATGAGCTCTAAAAGGGCAGAACTAGATGCTCTTTCCCACTGTGGCCCCAATACCAGCACATGCTGGACAGAATAGGCAGGCATCATCAGGACTTGAATGAATGAATGGACAAATGAATGGACAAATGGACCTACTCTGAGTCCTCCAGGTGACCTCCTCCTCTCCCGCCCTCCACACACTCTCTGCTCTATTCTCTCAGGGATTTCCTCCCTTCTTCCCATCCCTTCTCAGGTGAAGGCAGGGGTTTCAGGTTTCAAAGGGGTCATGGGGTCTAAGGGCTTCCCAGGTGGCGCTAGTGGTAAAGAACCCACCTGCCAATGCAGGAGATGCCAAAGACATGAGTTCGATCCCTGGGTCAGGAAGATTCCCTGGAGAAGGAAATGGCAACCCATTCTAGTATTCCTGTCTGGATAATCCTATGGACAGAGGAGCCTGGCGGGATACAGTCCTTGGGATTGCAAAGAGTCGGACACGACTGAAGCAACTTAGCACACACACACGCGGTATAAGGTGGGCTTCCCTGGTGGCTCAGATAGTAAAGAATCTGCCTGCAGTGCAAGAGATCTGGGTTTGATCCCATGGTCAGGAAGACCCCTTGAAGAAGGGGATGGCAATCCACTCCAGTATTCTTGCCTGGAGACTGAGTGACTAACACACATGGGGTCTAAGGCAGTTGAATGTGTCTCAGAAGCACAACGATCCCAGACCATGAAGACCTGAGTTCCAATTCCAGCTCCTCCAGTTTCTAGCTATGTGACCTTGGCAAGTGATTCAACTTCTCTGTGCAACCGTTTCCGCATCTGCCAAACGAGCGTGATGGCAGTGCCGTCTTCTAGGACCGTGGGAGAATGAGGTGAGCTATTCAGAACTGCTTCCGGGATGTATCTCTTCCTCACAGCTCCCTTCTGCAATTCCTAGGCAAGTCTGGGAAGTGGAGGGCTGAGCCTCCGGCAGTTAATGAATCCAGAAAGGATCTCAGCTGTGTCGGGGGAGCCCCGGTGCCAAGTTGGCCTGATTTTCATCCCAAGAGAGCTAAGAACGAGTTCTGGTGTCAGACATCTGCGCTGTGATTGGCATAAATGCCTAGTGTTCCCGTGACCCTCTTTGTTAGAGCCTGGGGGTGTAGATGTTCTTGGGGCTCTGCCCAGATCTTCTTATAATGGGGCACACCGGCCCCACAGATGCTGAGAGTGGAAGCTCAGAGCTAGCACTGCTGACCTTCTCTGGAGTCCTGCCCTTGGCTTTTGGGAGCTACCACATGCCTGAGATGCCTCAGAGGCTTCCTCCACCCCCAGGAGCAGCCAATGGTTGATTGATGCCAAAGCCCACCCCTCGGCAATGCAATTTACACTCCAGAGCTCCCCCCATCCTTGTGGATCAGGCCAGTGTACCTGAGTCCCCTTTCCTGGTCCCACTTCTCTTTACCCCTCCCCCTACTCACAATTAGTCATGTGCTCCAAACCCCCGTCTTGGGTTCTGCTTCTCACAAACCCAACCTAAGATGGGGAGAAACAATGAACATTCCAATAGGAGAGGGCATTTATGTGAGTGTCCCTTCAAAGCTCATCTTCACACCCAGGCACCAGGTTCTGTCATTTCTACCTACACGTCATCCACCAGCTAATCCCGAGAACAGCTCTCGCTTCAAAATGCATCCCCAATTCTGCCCGGTCCACCCAGCCTACAATGTGCAGCCCTTATCACTTTCCAAGGCTTACTCTGCTGCATTTTATTGCATAAAATGTACTGCCCCTTGACCCTACATTAAAATTTATCTTGTTTGTCTGTCTCCCCTGTGATGCTGTCAGCGTTCCAAGGGCAGCATCCAAAGGATGCTTATCCCTTTGTGTGTTGCTGTATCTGCAAGCCAGAACGGGGCCTGGCACCCAGTAGGTGCTCAATAAACATTTCTGGAATTAAAGAACGAATCCTTTGAATGCATTCACTTAGAAACAACTTTAAATGTCTCTTTCTCTTACGTGTGTGTGTGCTAAGTCGCTTCAGTCGACTCTATGCAACCCTATGGACTGTAGCCCGGACCTCCAGGCTCCTCTGCCCAAGGGATTCTCCAGGCAAGAATACTGGAGTGGGTTGTCATGCCCTCCTCCAGGGGATCTTCCCAACCCAGGGATCGAACTCTCGTCTCTTGCATCTCCTGCATTGGCAGGCAGGTTCTTTATCATTAGCGCCACCTGGGAAACCCATCTTTTTTTACTTCTCTACACTCAGAATCTGTGCACTTTTTGCTCTCTGGATGGACATCTTAGTGCAGTCACCTCTGCCCTGGTCCCCTGGTCCCCTGGATCCCACTCTCGCCACCCGCAGTGCGTTCCCCCCTGCAGCAGCTACAGGCCGCCTACAAGCATAAGTCAGATCGTATTCTCCCTCCGACCAGAAGCCTCTATGACTCCCACCCTCACTTGTAAATAGCAAAGCTCTCCCACAGCCCACAAGGCCTTGCATAATCTGCCCCTGTCACCCCTCTGCCCTCACCTCCTCTATGCTCCCCCTCACTCACTTCCAGCCTCACAGGCCTCCTCACTGTTCCTACAACACCCCAGGCACACTTCTTCCACATCAAGTTTTGCAACCACTATTCCCCCTGCCTGGAAAATGTCCTTCCATTTCCTTTATTTAACATCATTCTTTCAAGAGACCTCCTTGACGGTCCCCCCACCTCACCCCTGTCAGAACAACAAATGTTTCAGCACCACCCATTTCCTTCTTTGCTTTATCAGCTTCCAACACACTACATCATTTACGCATTAATTTTGTGTGTTATCCTTCTTCTTTTCTGGAATGTCAGGCAGTGGTCTTCACCTGTTTTTGTTCACTGCGGTATCACCAGTGCCTAGGATAGTACCTTGCATACCACAGGTATTCATTGGTTACTTTAAAAAATGTGCATATTTGCAGCCAATTAATCCAGCTGTGGCCATTTCCCCATGGGGGCCCAGTGTGCAAAGGCTGCAAACAGCAGCCCCCTTGGTAGTGTAGGCATCCTGTTGTCTATACAGGTTGCCCTAAGGGACCTTGGAGACAGTCCTTTCCAGTAGACATTCATGAGTGGCATGCTAGCCCCAGTCTAGCCTCCAGACAGGTGTGTGAAGTGCCTTTGAAAGCCCCAGGGCACAGTAGCCAGGGTCCGCACTGGGCAGGTCATAATGTTCCCCCGCACCGAGCTGCAGAACAAGGAGTGTTTGATTGAGGCCCTCCACAGGGCCAAGTTCAAGTTCCCTGGCCGCCAGAAGATCTACATCTCCAAGAAGTGAGGTTTTACTAAGTTTAACGTGGATGAACTTAGAAACAAGGTGGCAGAAAAGCAGCTCATTCCAGATGGCTGTGGGGTCAAATACATCCTTAATCATGGCCCCCTGGACAAATGGTGGGCCCTGTGCTCATGAGAGCCTGGCTGCTGTCCCCACCTTACTCATGAGTGTGTGCTAAGCCGCTTCAGTCCTGTCCAACTCTATGTGACCCTATGCCTGTCAGGTTCCTCTGTCCATGGGATTCTCCAGGCAAGAATACTGGAGCGGTTGCCATGCCCTCCTCCAGGGGATCTTCCGAGCCCAGGGATTGAACCCTCATCTCTGCCGTCTCCTACACTGTAGGCAGATTCTTTACTGCTGAGCCACTGGGGAAGCCCCACTGGTAGCATTAATGCCTTCTTTTCCCATGCGCTGCAGGTGGCAGGTCAGGGAGAGGAGATTAAGCAGGGTCAGCCTCATCTCAGGCTGGAACCCACGTCTCCTGCACTGCAGGTGAATTCTTTACCACTGGGCCACCTACTCATACCCACCAGTAGTGCTACTTTCCTATCAAAAAAAAAAAAAATTGCATAGCAGGACTTCTCTGGAGGTCCAGTGACTAAGACTCTACGATTCCAATGGAGGGAGCGCGGGTTTGATCCCTGCTCAGGGAACTAAGATCCCACATGCCACATGGGACAGCAAAAAAAAAAAAAAATTTGCCCAACACCCTATGAGGCAGGGACTCTTAGCAACCCCCCACAGAGATGAGGACACGGAGACCCGCCAAGGGAAGTGCCACACTCGGTGGGTCCAAGAGTGGCCCACAGGCATTTCTTTGGGTGTATGTGTGACCGTATGGGATTCTGAGTTGTTTCTGCTGGTCTGAGCCTGAATGCCTGGATCTGTCCGGACGCCGACATCAGAGGAGGCTGCCTGGACATGTTCAGGCAAATTTTGCATGTGAGTGTGTGTGTGTGGAAGGGAGGCAGCGGGCCTGATCCCAGACAGGTGGGAATGTGTGTGTGCTCAGCTGTGTGGGAAAGTGTGTGTGTGACAGCGCACAGGACAACGAGGATTCATGCATCCACAGCCAAACTCTGTGTGTGTGCGTGTGCGTGTGTGTGTCCGTGTGTGTGTGAAGGGGGGAGGGACAGCTCGGGGAGGCTTGGATGGGGCTGGAGCTGAAGTCGAAGGAATGTGGTGGGTGAGGGAAGAGCCCCGCCAGTCACAGGCCTGTTATTTATAGACGGATCCTGGTTCATAAATTCCAAATGTTTTTTTTTTTTTTATCTCCCTCACTGCCAGGCCCTTATAAATATTCATGAGTTTCCTGCTTCAGAATATTCAAGTAGTCAGAGGAGGAGTGGGGTGGGCCGTGAGAGGGGAAAGAGAGGGTCCTGGTGGCAACGAGAGGACGCGCGGGTGGAGAGGACTGGGCTTTCTCTGGAATTGCCTTCTCCCTTCGGGGCTCCTCTTCCAATGCAGCTGCTGAGATGAGGAAGGTTCTCGGCCAATATGGAGATCTCTCAATGCCTATTACTATTCTTCCCCTGTGTCTGTGGAAAAATACCGCCCACTCGGGGGGCAGAGAAGGGTGTGTGCTGTTCTCTCAGCTCTGATGATAGCTCCGGCTTGGAAACTTGTTACCCTGGGACCCCCCAGCTCTGAAGGGGCTGAGAGACCCCTCAGACATACATGAGACAAAGGAGCTCTGGAGGCAAACCCCTCCTGTCCCGTCCCATGGAGGGGATTAGATCCCAAAGACTAGTTCGTAAGCGAAGAAATAAAGTGTGTGTGTGTGTGGACCTGCATCTGTGAGTATCTCTTCAAATGTGAAAGAGACTGTGGCAGCTGGTAGAAGTGTTCACACAGTTTCTAGTTCTCTTTTGGGCTCAGGATAAGACTCTACTTCCCCAGTGTGGCCCTGAGACTTCCCTTAGCCAATGCCGTGTGGGTGAACGTGACCTCCGGGGAAGAGTTTTAACAGCCAGTGCGTGATTGGCCACATTCTTGCCTCAGTAACTGGGGAAGTGCGTGTGGATGAGAAGCCTCCAGCACTTGGCCACATGAAGCAGAAACCCCTGCCAACCAGCATGTAGCATGAGCAACTGCTCATTTGGTTGTGCTAAACCCCTGAGATTTGGGGGCTGTGTGTTATGCAGTGCAGCCTTGCCTGCGCTGACTGGCACAGAGCCTGAGTGTGTGAGATGGATGAGTGGCACATCTGTGTCTGTGCGGCCAAGAACCCACGTGAGTGTGTAGCCGGGTACAGGCCTAAGTGCAAGCATCAGCAAGTGTATGGAACGACACACACGAGTGTATAAAACAGGGACTGAGTAATAGTGTGCAAGGCTCTGTAGGTGGGTAAAAAAAACGTGAATGTGAATGGCCAGGCACTCCATTGCACTGCATTGCACAACTCCGGGGGGCACTGTTCTCTGAGAACACCACATCCCCTGGAGTCGTGGCATTGCAATAAACATGAAAGTATCGTAGGGTGGGAGGCTGTGTCTGAATGCGCTGCCTTGGCTGGCTGGCAGTGTATTTGCCATTCGTTCTGTGCCCATGTGTGTGTGTGCAAGGATTTATATACAGCTACTGTACCAGTGTGCATGCATGTGCACAGCGTGTTGCTGTGGGTTTGAGGAACATGTATGGGTTTGGATGCTGTGTGTCTGTGCGCTGCAGTGTGAATTGAGCCCCTGTGTGTGATGAGTCGGTGTGAAGTGAAAGCACCACTCTAGTCTCCATCAGAGTGGTCACAGTCAACATGGAGGGAGGCATGGCCACCTTGGGCATTCCCAAGCTGTCAGCCCTGCTGAATATGTTTCTGGGCTCAAGGGCCTGAGTTAGCTTCAACTTATGTCCTAGGATGACCTGGCATTGGAAAATAAAAATCACTTCCCCTCATTAGTCCTGAGACATGCTATGTCATTTACAATGCACATTAATCAGCAGTACTCAACGGTTTGAGCAAAGTGGCTCAACAGGTAGGGAGATTCCTGCTCTCCTCAACCCCCCCTCCCCCAAGAGAAGCACATTTTCTTTTCCTACCCTCATAACCTCTTCTCTGGTCTCAGGATATGAGGTCAGCACTGGTCCATCTCAGGCAAGTGAAAGAAAGTGAAAGTGTTAAGTTGCTCAGTCGTGTCTGACTCTTTACAACCCCATGGACTGGAGCCCGCTAGGTTCCGCTGTCCATGGAATTCTCCAGGCAAGAATAGTGGAGTGGGTTGCCATTTCCTTCTCCAAGAATCTTCCTGACCCAAGGATAGAACCCGGGTCTCCTACACTGCAGGAAGGTTCTTTACCATCTGAGCCACTCTTGGTCCATCTCAGGACGTAGGTTCAACTCTGGTCCATCTGAGGACCTGGACTTGACCTTGCCTATCTCAAGCTTGAACTGTAGCTTCGATTCATCCAGGACTTGGGTTCATTCCTGGGCTCCTAGGTCTCCTAGGACCAGGTTTATCTCTGGTCTATCCCTAAACTGAAGTTCAGTCTTTGCTGATCCAGGGCTTGGGCTTGACCCTAGACTGTCTCAGAGTCAACCGTGGAGTATCTTAAGACCTCATGGGTATATCTCTGCTCTGCAGGACTTGAATTAATCTCCAGTCTCAGTACCTGAGCTAAGCCTGTTCTGACTCAGAACCCAGCTTCCCCCAGGTCTATCTCAGGATCTGAGTCCCCTTACCCAAGCTCAACTTTCAACAATCAGTGGTAAACCCACAGCTGACATTTCCTCTTTCTGAGCATCTCCTTACTCATGGATCACTTCCCCCAACAAGTGCTTAGGCCTCTTGAATGAATGTCCACTTCAAATGATTGGTGTGTCCCATGATTAATGGGGGTAGGGGGATTTTATCTCTCCAATGCCATTATCTAAAATTCACCAGTGTGGATTTTATGGGTCTTTCAAGGATTATTGCAAGGCTTTCTTGATAAGCTATTACAAGCAGCATTAATCTTCAAGAGTTGGGGAGTTTACGAGAATCCATCAAGAGTCTTAACTCAAACACTGGAGTTGGACGCCCCCTCCCCATCTGATCTCTCTCTAGGCTCAGAGGCCCAATCTGAGGCCAGGAGCTCAGTAGCAGACTTTGAAGAGGGTCTTCTTCATGAGTGGGTACAATGGGAACGAACGCCTGCACACTGTCATGGGGCAACTTGAGCTAAACTGGGAGGCTCAAACTATTCTCCATTTTCCTCCAATGTTCCCTGATCTCCCGGGGGAAATAACAGCCATAAAGTAGAACCTCTCTTCTCTCCTGACATATTTTACAAACATTTGCTCCATTCTGGCCCCTCCCTCCCATTACAGTAGAGGAGTTGCCCTTCATTTCAAAGATCACGCAGCTCTTCTTGCTTTGGTCCTCTTCTGCCTTCTTATGCTGTTGTTGTTCAGCCGCTAAGTTGTGTCTGACTCTTTGCAACCCCATGGTCTGCAGCATGCCAGGCTCCCCTGTCCTCCACTATCTCCCAGAGTTTGCTCAAACTCATGTCCATTGAATCGGTGAACCATCTCATCCTCTCTCGTCCCCTTCTCCTCCCACCCTCAATCTTTCCCAGCAGCAGGGTCTTTTCCAATGAGTCAGCTCTTCGCATCAGATGGCCAAAGTACTAGAGCTTCAGCTTTAGCATCAGTCCTTCCAATGAATATTCAGGGTTGATTTCCCTTAGGATTGACTGGTTTGATCTCTTTGCTGTCCAAGGGACTCTCAAGAGTCTTCTGCCTTCTTATACGATCTCTTTTATCTGTACTTATCTATTTATCTCATTCATTTTAAACTTTTTATTTTGTATTGGAGTATAGCTGATTAACAATATTGTGATAGATTCAGGTGAAAACAGTGAAGGGATGCAGCCATACATATACATGCATCCATTCTCCCCAAGCCCCACTCCCATCCAGGCTGCCACATAATATTGAGCAGAGTTCCCTTGCTGTACAGTAGGTCCCTGTTGGTTATCCATTTTAAATATAGCAATGTGTACATGTCGATTCCTAACTCCCTAACTATCTCTTCCTCCCTCCCATTCTTCCCCCCGGCAACCATAAGTTTGTTCTCTAAGTCTGTGAATCCGTTTCTGTTTTGTAAGTAAAGAACTTTCTCATTGGTTTTTAAATAAACTCAAGTCTCTCCTATGAAAAAACAAAACCCCTTACTTGACTCCTCCTTCCATCTGTCTCCAACTCCTCTCCTCCTCTTTTTAGTTGCCTACACTAACTGCCTCCGTCTCCTCACTTCCTGAACTAGCACCTCCACTGCTCCTGTCTAGTTTCTGACTCCATCATACCACCGACACAGATGTTGCCAAGTCCATCCACGGCTTCCATGTTTCTAAACACAACGGCCATTTTTCAGCCTGCCATCTCTCTTGACCTCTCATCAGGGTTCAACTATGTTGACTTTTCTCTCTTTCTTGATACATTTCCTTCCCTGGCTGCCATCACACATGTTTGCATGGTTTCTTCCCACCCTAGTGCATCTCCTTTGCAGATTCATCTTCCTCCACGTAGACATTAAATGTTACTCAAGATCAGGATAAATCAGCCTGAGCATGACAGATATTGTGGCCAGATAACAATTCTGTGCATTGTAGGATATTCAGCAGTATGTCAGGCTTCTACCCATTAGACACCAGTAGTATCCCCTTTCAGCTGTGACAACAAAATGTCCCCAGACAATGCCAAATGTCTCCCTGGGTGCAGAATCACCTCCAAGTTGAGAATAAGTGCTCCAGACTCAGTCTTAGGCTCTCTCGTTCCCTCGATCTTTCTCTGAGGGTACTTACTCTTACCAAATCTCCTATCATCAGTTGCATGTATGTATATCCTCAGAACTCCAAATACATATATATATATATCTGACTCCTTGATCCCCTCCCCCTCACCCAAGACCCTTGGACATCTCAAAAGCATCTCACTCCCCAAATGCTCAAAATGAAATGCAATCTTCTCTCCTGAACCTAGTTTAGATCCATATTCCTAGGTTACCTCCTCTATCCCCTTCCCTACCCCCGACCAGTGGTTCAGATGCCCAGGCATTATCCCCACCCCCATTTCTATTCTCTCACTTGGTCTGAAAGTGAAATTGAAGTTGTTCAGTCGTGTCCAACTCTTTGCGACCCCATGGACTGTAGCCTACCAGGCTTCTCTGTCCATGGGATTGTCCAGGCAAGTGTACAGGAGTGGGTCGCCATTTCCTTCTCCAGGGGATTTTCCCGTCCCAGGGATCAAACCCAGGTCTCCTGCATTGTAGGGAGACACTTTACCCTCTGAGCCAGTGGGGAAGCCTAGATACTTTTACAACTCATGCAGGGTTCTCCACGCTGTATCATCACTCGATGGTCCAAGTCACCCTCACAATTAAAAAAGTCTATCTGATCAGTCTTGATCTACCCTTTCTCTTACCAGTTCACTCCACACATGGGAGCCTCAGGAACCTTTGTTTCATATTCCTTACTCCATTATGGTTTATTACAGCATACTGAATATAGTTTTCCTGTACTATACAGTAGGACCTTGTTGTTTATCCCTTCTGTATAAAATAGCTTGTATCTGCTAATCCCAAACTCCCAATCCATCCTTCCCCCATGCCCCTCCCTTTTGGCAACTACAAATCTGTTCTCTATATCTATGAAACAGTTTCTGTTTTGCAGATAAATTTGTTTGTGTCATATTTTTAGATTCCCCATATAAGTGATATCATATGGTATTTGTCTTTCTTTTTATGACTGACTTCACTTACTATGATAATCTCTAGATCCATCTACATGGCTGCAAGTGGCATTATTTCACTCCTTTTTATGGCTGAATAATATTCCATTGTGTATATGGACCACATCTTTATGCATTCATCTGTCAATGATTATTAATGTTGTTTCCATGTCTTGGCTATTACATATATGCTGCTATGAACACAGAGGTGCATGTAATTTTTGAATTATAGTTTTGTCTGGATATATGCCCAGGAGTGAAGCTGCTGGATCATATGGTAACTCTATTTTTAGTTTTGTGAGGAACCTCCATACTGTTTTCCACAGTGGCTGTACCAATTTACATTCTCACCAACAGTGTAGGAGGGTAGGGAACTTTTATAATGCATACTGATGATATCATTCTCCCAACCAAAACCTCACTGGCAGGTTTCTTTTATTCTTAGGATACAGATAAAACCCCTTAACACAGCCCCGAGGCCCTGCAGGCCTGCCCTGTATTTACTTCTCTGCTTTCATGCTACATCGTCTCTCCCTTCCAAGGCCATCTGTGGTCTGCCGTAGAGTCTGCCTCATCCCAGAGCCCTGGCAGAAGCAGTTCTCTCTGCCTGGAGTACCCCTTGTTCTCTGCTTCAGATTTCAACTCTTACTTCCCCTGACTTTCCAAATTAGATCAGGTCCTCTTATTAGAGGCTCTTTTGACACCAAGAATCTTTCTTCGAGCTGTTATCACAGCTGCCATTTATATTTACTTGTAAAATTTGGTCATCACCTGTCTTTCTGTTTTGAAGGAGGCTCCATGCACTGCTTGGCTCACCATCTTATCTCCCAAGAAGGGCACATAGTAGGTCCTCAACGGTTATTTGTTGAATAAATTAATGATTGGATAAATGGCCACACTGCTTTTAGGATCAGGTTAGAGTGATGTGCTCTGGCATTTGAGAAGCTCCATGACCTCAAGGACTGAGCTCTCAATCCAGGTAAAGGTCAGAACACAGACCAAAAGGCACAAGATGCAAAGTGGAGAATAATAATTCTGTAGAAGTGGGAAGACAGAGGCAGGGATGACCAAGAGAAAACAGGCCCTCCAAGGAGTGTGGAGGGTAAATCTTGGGGAATGAAATGCCCTCCACAGAACTTAGAAGGGAAATTCAGGCCATTATATCTTCCTGGTTATTAATGGGCAAGGTGACCCAGTTTGTATTTGGTCTGCTCTATTCCACACCGCCCCCTCCCCCAACAACCCCGACCTTTAGAAATGGTCCCTAGGTCTCTGGTTCTCTCCAAACATCATCCTATTTCTCTGTTCCTCACTTTCTCCTCCCAGACATCAATCGGATCCATCAGCAAGCCCTGATGGCTCTCTCCTAAGAAACGTGCCAATCTGCCCACTGGTCACTTTTCCAGGTGCTTCTTTCCCAGCCCAGCCACCTCTGGCTTTTGCTTGAACCATTGCAGTCGCCTCCTCCTTGATCTCCCTGCTCCCAGGCTCACTCAATGGTATCCTTTCCCCCTCACAGAAGTTAGACGGATCTTTAAACAATGTGAATCAGATCATGGCTCCCCTCTCCGCTGCAACTTGTCCAGCAGTGTCTCATTGTATTTAGAATAGAATAAAACCCAACAACTCACTTTGGCCCATGAGGCCCTGCATGAAGTGTCCCCTGCCAAACTGTAAGACCTTAGTCCTCTCCTCCTTTGAAGTCACCCAGCCCTCTTTCCAGGAGGCATGAAACTCACTCCCATGTTCCCTCTCCCAGAATGCTCTTCTCCCAGTTCTTTCCCTCTCCCAGAATGCTCCTGTCCCAGTTCTTTCCCTCTCCCAGAATGCTCCTGTCCCAGTTCTTTCCCTCTCCCAGAATGCTCCTCTCCCAGTTCTCTCCTTCTCTCAGAATGCCGTTCTCCCAGTTCTTTCCCTTTCCCAGAACACTCTTCTGCCAGAATGCTCTTACTTCTCCCAGAATGGTCTTTCCTCTCCCAGTTCTTTCCATGGCTGTCTCCTTGTCATCTGTCAGGTCTCTGTTGACATGTCACCTCTTCAAACTTCTAAGATGAATAAGTTCTGGGGATCTAATGTACAGCATGGTGACAATAGTTACCAACACTGTATTACATACTTGAAAGTTGCTAAGAGAGAAATCTTAAATGTTCTCACCTTACACACACAAAAATGGTAATGATGTGAGGTGATGGAGGTGTTAACTAGCTCTATGGTGAAAACCATTTTGTAATACATGTGTGTATCAAATCATCTTCTTGTATACCTTAAAGTTACACAATGTTATATGTTCATTATATCTCAATAAAGCTGGAAAAAGGTCACCTCCCCAAAGAGCCCTATCCTGGTATCTTGAAAAATAAAGTTCTCTGGTCACTTTCTTTTACCTGTTCGTTTCATAACAGCACTTATCTCTCTAAAACAAACTTGCTTGTATATCTGCTTATGTGTTTGTTGTGTCTCCATGTAATACACACATCACAAGACTGAAGTAGACCCATCATATTCACAGTTGCGTCTCAGCACCTACAACAGTGCCTGAGACTCTAGGCATTCAATCAGAGTTTGTGGAGTGAATGCATTCATGAGTGAATGAGTGATGATGTCTAGCACTGCCTCCCTTCCCAGTGACCCTTCCAAGAGAAAACTCCTACTTATAAATCCTTACTGAGTGGGAGACCTCCAAACCACATGTCCCCAGGAACCCAGGGTATCTGACAAATTGGACAACAAGTGGATTCCTGATACAAGTTGAAAGAGCCAAATTCTCTAGTCCAGGGAGATGGAATTGGAACATGGAGGTGAAGGCAATTAAAAGGTATGAGGGCCAGAGGGGCCCTGGAGCTGGAGATGCATGGCGGATCAGGGGCTGCAGAAACCAAAGCCATGACAGGCTGGAGTGAGGAGTGCAGAAATGAAGACTCCTCAGAGTAGAGGATGGGACAGAAAAGAGGGTTTCCTCCTGAATCCATAGGAGCCCCACCTCCACCACATCCCTCACCCTGGTTTGCATCTGCACAGAGCCGTTACCGGCTGATAATCTCTCATTTATTACCAGTCTCTTTTCTTATGTATAATTTTATTGATTTACTTATTTTTATTTTTGGTTGTGCTGGGTCTTCGCTGCTGCACAAGCTTTTCTCTAATTACAGCAAGTGGGGGGCGACTCTCTAATTGCGGTGCTCAGGCTTCTCATTGTGGTGGTTTCTCTTGTTGCCAAGCACAGACTCTAGGGCATGCAGGCTTCATTAGTTGTGGCTCCTGGGCTCCAGAGCACAGGCTCAACAGTTGTGATGCATGGACTTAGTTGTTAAACGGCATGTGGGATCTTCCCCAACCAGGGATCAAACCTGTGTCTCCTTCATTAGCAGGCAGATTCTTTACCGCTGAGGCACCACGGAAGCCCTGTTACTGATCTCTTTCCACTAAAATATCAGCTCCATGAGAGCAAACACCCTGTCTTTCTTGTCTACCTGGTGCCTAGTAGGTGGAGAATAAATATTTGCTAACTGAATTGCTAAATGAGTAAGTGAATGACAGCTTCCTGAGTCCCTGAAGCCCCAGTTATTGGGTTTTCTGAGACTCTCTGTGTTCTTTATCTAAAACTCTTACTTCACTGGGCCATATTAGGGGGCTTTTTATTCCAAACAGATGCTCCGACATCCACCCATCCCCAGGCAGACAGACGGGAACTGTGATGTTTGGAGGCAAATGAGAATGAAGAGAGATGTCAGGGAAGAGCGCACAGTGGGAGAGGAAACCATGGCTTTAAAGGACTGACTCTCAGAACAGGAGAGAAACAGATGATGCTGGAAGGCTACTGGGACACCATGGTAATGCCAGGACCGAAATGCAGAGAATAAAGAATCTCTTTGCGTTTCAAAAATATTCATAATAGGGGACTTCCCTGGTGGTCCAGTGGCTAAGACTCCGTGCTCCCAATGCAGGGGGCCTGGGTTCCACTCCTGGTCAGGGGACTAGACCCCACATGCCACAACTAAGAGTGGGCATGCTGCAGCTAAAGATCCCTGTGCTGCCACTAAGACCTGGTACAGCTAAATAAATAAATAATTATTTTTAAAAAAGAATATTCATAATGATGATTCTCGTCAGTGATATAGTCCCTAACACACGCTGAGCTCCACCTGTGCTGGGCTTCACTCTAAGCTATGCCTGAGCGTTGGTGGCCATAACTGGCCCTGATGGGAGGGGGGTGTCAAACAGGAGAGAATCTCAACTAAGACAGCCTGAGTGAGGCTAGCCCGGGGCTCTGTATTTGCACTCGTGTAACTCGGGTCTTCTCCTCCATGGTTCTCTAAAAAGGGTCCGAAAAGGTCACTCATGCTGGCTTTGAGATCTCATTTTGCCAGGAACCCTGGGTAACTGGGGGGGGGGGGGGGGGGGGGCGGTGTCGGTCATATGCATCCCAAACAGTGACATGTGGGTACTGGGGTACACAGGGGGCTCTGTGACTGTGGACATCAGTGTTCATCCACAGGCATCTGTGAGCATCTGCATTCTGGACAGAACATCCGGACACATCTGTGACGAGTCATGTGCATGGGTGCATATGAACATAAATCTAGGGGAATGCTGGTGTGCATCACCGGGTGAGTGCAAATATACATGCCTCTTGCACTGTTGTCCAGAAATGTTCATTTAGATGTGTTCACAAGCGTCTATTCCCATATGCAATTTGTGAGCCCACAAGTCAGCCTGCAAAAGGACTCTTAAATATATATATACGTATTATACATACATAAGGCCCATATATGGGCTTCCCAGGTGGCTCGGTGCTAAAGAATCCACCTGCCAATGCAGGAGACATGGGTTCAATCCTTGGGTTGGGAAGATCCCCTGGAGAAGGAAATGGTAACCCACTCCAATATTCTTGCCTGGAGAATCCCATAGACAGAGGAGCCTGGCAGGCTTCAGTCCATGGAGTCACAAAAGAGTTGTCATGACTTAGCAACTAAACAACAATGACATATCTTTATATACATCAGGTGTACACTGCATACATGTGTATCTATATACCTCTCTTCTTGAGTCAAGTTCACGTGCTACTGTGTAGCCACGTACATAAACGCATACTGCTTAATCTAGAAGCTGTACTGCCAAGTGCCCATCACAGAAGGGAACATCCCCTTATAAACACCCATGACCCTCTGTGTGCTAGCCTGCACAGCCATGTACGTATATGTATGTCTAATCGGGAGCCACAAACATGTTACACATTTGTGTCCATTCAAGAAGATCCCTGCCCTTCCATGTACTAATATAGCTCTCCATGTTCACTTGTGTCCATCTGCCTGTAACAGCGAATATTTCCACACTCCTCTCAGCAGGAACTGACATCTGTATATGTTCTGTCAGTTGTACTCTTAGGTCTCCTCAACCAATTCATTAGCATGGCAGTCAGTCCTGAAATATTCCTGCAGAATTTATGCTTTACTAATAAGCCTAGTGTCCTGCTGAGGTCACATGGCACTTTACAAGGGCTAATGGAGCCAGCTTCGGCCAGCAGGGCTGGGGATTCCTGGTCTCCCAGAATAGCCAGAGAATGTTCTCACCGGAATGAGCAAATTTCTCTTCCTTCTCACTGCACCAAATGCCCCAGCCAGTGCCTGTCTGCAGAACTGAAGTCACATTTCAAGGTATGTTTATCGCCCCGATGCTACTCTGGCATCACATTAAGGGGGGGCATCATCGTCTTTGCCATTATACTGAAGGAAGCATCACTGGTGGATGCTATGCTGAGGGCTGCCTCAACAGACTGTGTGCAGTGGGAAGGGACAGGCAGAGATAAGAAGTAATCCCAAGGGACCTGGTGGGACTAGAGCAATGGAAGAAATGGGGAACCTGGCGCTATGCCCTGAGGGAGGGAAGCTACAGAGGAGCAAATAAGGGATCAAGACTTGCCACTCGGGGACTTCCCTGGTGGTCCAGTGGCTAAGACTCCAAGCTCCCAATGCAGGGGCCTCGGGTTCAATCCCTGGTCAGGGAACTAGATCTCACAAAGACCCAGTGCAGCTCTGGGGGGACCAGCAGGTCTCCAGCCTCTGCCTGAGTCTATGCACCCGAGGCCACCTTGCTCTTCTGGATGGATGGATAGGGCAGCAGGGAGAAGGCTGTTATAAATTAAACATTGAGACGCCGTCTGAGCACCAGACTGCCGTCGCCTCATTGGCTGGTTCTCTCCCAGGAGGCTGCGGGACCGCAGGGTGGGGGAGAGGGCAGGGGAAGTGGCTCGCTTAATTAATTAGTCCTAATTGAGATATCTTTGTAAATATCCCTTTATGGAAGGACACGATCCCATCATTTCCTGGGAATTTGCCATCTCTATTTGTCCGCAGCCCCTGAGCATCGCAGAAATGACAACAAAAGAAAGAGCAATCCAAAAGACTGCTGGAGATTTAGCTGTGCTTCTGATGATGGCAGCAGCACTGAGGGGTTGGGTGAGGAGGCTCAGAGATACACAGAGACCCACGCGGAATGGCAGGCCGAGAGACAGAGATGCAGGCAGGGAAACACGGGGAAACTGAAATACTCGGCAGGCGGCGGCAACAAGCAATAGGGAGACCAAGCGACTCAGGCAGAGTCAAGAAATTCAGGCTCTGAAATACAGGCAGAGGGAGAGACAGCCAGAGATGGGCGGAGAAACTTCACACCAGGGAGGACCAGAAGTGGGGACAGATGGACCGCGGCTGGGCCGACAGACCTTCCTCTGCCTTTTCCCGTCTCGCCCGGTCTCCCCATCTCCCAGGCAAACTACCCACTGCGGCAGCAGCAACCATCAAGCCTGATTCCTCTTTGGCCCTTGCTCCCCTCCCCTTCGCTCTCCCTCCCCCAATCACTCCTGCAATCATCTTCCTTGTTCAAAATGAGCTTCCGCAGCTGTAGCCCAGACAGCTGTTCCATCTTGGAGCCAATGCTGGGTCCTGGTGGCTGGGTCCTAGAGGGACACCCTCCTGGGCAGCAGAGTGGGTGGAGGAGGGTGGGGGAGGGTTCAGGCTTGCCGAGAGCTTGGGCACCCACCCACCCTTCACCCCAGACTCCCACTAAAGCATGGCCCGCATCCCCAGCATCACCAGGGGTACAGACACTCCCCGCTTGTCCCTCCAGGGCCTTCAAGGGCTGATGCTGGCCTGGCCTGTCCCGTCCCACTCACTGAATCCTGCCCAACACAGGTTCTGGCTCTGTCCTGTCTCAGGAGCCCTCTCAGGTCTGAGAATTTGAGCCTCACTCCTAACCCCTGTCAGGGTCCTGGACTGTGATATAGCAACTATGTCAATAATGGAAACAGAATCCTAGAGAGAGACATAGATAGACAGAGACTGAGACAGACGTGGCTTCCCACGTGGCACAGCGGTAAAGAATCTATCTGCCAGCGCAGGACATGCGGGAGACGAGGGCTCGATACCTGGGTTGGGAAGATCCCCTGGAGAAAGGAATGACAACCCACTCCAGCACTCTTGCCTGGAGAATTTCATGGACAGAGGAGCCTGGTGGGCTATAGTCCATGGGGTCGCAAAGAGTCAGACACGACTAACACGCACACAGGGCATGGCACATGAGCCAGACGTGGAAGAGGTATAGTGGCAAATACACCAAGAGGCAGAGATGACAGAACCAGAGACGAAAGAGACACATAAAGACAGAGACACCCAGGAAGGAGGAAGGAGACTTACAGACAGAGATAGAGACGAGAGAGATGGAGAGAAGAGAGTGGGACAGGGACAAAGAGAGGCAGAAGTGAGACACAGGCAGACAGATAACCATCAATATTCACTCAACAAACGCTTTTTGAGGGGACTTCCCTGGTGGCCTAGTGGCTATGATTCCACACTCCCAACGCGAAGGGGCTTGGGCTCGATCCCTGGCCAGGGAACTAGATCCCACATACTGCAACCACGAGTTCACAGGTGGCAACTATTAATAAAAGATCCTGCATGCTGCAACTCAGACTCAGTGCAACCAAATAAATACAAATAATAAACAAAGGGAAAAAGCCTCCATTTATTGACTGTCTATTATGTGATGGGCTTCCCTTGTGGCTCAGCTGGTAAAGAATCTGCCTGCAATGTGGGAGACCTGGGTTCGATCCCTGGGTTGAGAAGATCCCCTGGAGAAGGGATAGGCTATCCACTCCAGTGTTCTGATCTGGAGAATTCCATGGACTGTACAGTCCATGGGGTTGCAAAGAGTCGGACACGACTGAGCGACTTTCACTTTTTCACTTTCTATTATGTGATGGCGATACACAGTGAAGACAAAGAGAGAGGAAAAAAGATAGCTAATGAGACAAAGATATGAGAGACACAGAGAGAGACACAGAGAGACTTAAAAGACAATGTTTAAAAATAGAGAAGCATCAAGGCTGAGACAAGAGAGGACTGAGAACCAGCCTGGTCCCTCAGATCTCTCAGTGGCGACTTCTTCACTCCCACACACAAAGACACCCAACCCCACATCAAACTCTCTCCAAGCGCCTGAACCTCCCCCGGAAGGCTGCTTTTCTTCCTCGCCCAGCTTCGCGGCTGCTCCTCACTGGAGCTTCACAAAGAGGCGTTAGCCACCCAGGGCCAGAGGTGAGAAGGATGCTGGGGGGAATGCAGACGCCAAGAGGCAAAAACCAGAGCTTCGCTCTGGAAGAGAGGGAAGCCAGTTTTAACTGCACTCAAGCAGCCCCAAGGTCCAAACCACCCTCCCTTGGTAGCTGTCCATGGTGCTGTTAGTGGTGCCGACTGGATGGCAAAGGCAGCATTTCAAGCCATTTCTACTGCCTCAAGTTCGGGTGGTAGTCAGCAGCACCCAATGGCTATGGTCCCTGCCTGTCTCACCAGATCCTCAAACAGAACGCCTGCCATTCCATCCCAACACCTGTACATGCCCTGTTCTCTTGGCCTCTCTCCCTCCAAGTTACCAGCTGTCTTTACCCAGCTCTTACGTCTCAGGGCAAACATAACCTCCTCAGGGAAGGTGACCAGTCCCTCCCAGCTTCCTGTCCTCACAGTTCCACATCTTCGCCTTCACAGCCCCAACTAATTTTTAACTAGAAGTGTGCAAATGGCTATTTGCACAATTCCGGGTTCACTGTCTCCCTACGAAGCTTTGTGAGGAAAGAGACCAAGTCTTTCTTGTTCACTGCTGTATCCCCAGCCCCCAGCACAGAACTTGGCACAGAAGAGCTCAGAGATTGCTAGTCGGGGACGATTGCTTTCTGGTAGCAAGATCACTTCACACTTTCATGGGGGCTGCTGGCAATGTGCCCATTTGTTGGACATCCATTCAAACAGAGAAGAGTTGAGAAACAAAGACACAAGGGGGAAAAAATTTTAAGAAACAGACATTTCTATGGAATTCTCCAGCAGTCCAGTGGTTAGGACTCTGTACATTCACTGCTGAGGGTGAGGGTTCAATCCCCCATTGGGGAACTAAGATCCTACAAGCCACAGTGCCAAATTAATTAATTAATTAAATAGAAAAGTGAAAGAAACAGGCACTTCTGAGCCACGGGAGAAGACTGAGTTGTTGTTATTCAGTTGCTAAGTCATGTCTGACTCTACGGCCCCATGGACTGCAGTGTGTTGGGCTTCCCTGTCCTTCACTATCTCCTGGAGTTTGCTCAAACTCATATAGTCACAGAAAGACTCAATCAAGGCTCAGAAGTTTCAGTAGCAGAAAGAAGGGGCAGTAGTGTCATGGGGCAGAACATTCAGGAAATACCTACTGCCCCAAATGAGACAATTCCAGTAATAAACAAGAGGGACAAAAGTTCTTGCTTGCATGACAGTACCATCCTGTTGGTGGAAAACAGTTACCAACATGATTTCAGATCAGTATGAGTACTGGGAACATAACAGAACAGGTTCAAATAATAAAGTGGGAGCGTTTTAGCTGGGGAGGCCAGGGGAGCTGAGAGGGGTGAAAAGGAGCTGATGAGAGGAAGGATGTTCCCAGAAGATGAGAACAAGTTCTAGAGACAGGAACAAGACTAGCGTGGGATGGAAAAGTGGTCCTTCCTAGATCTGAAACTCAGGCAGGTAGGGATTTGTGATAATAATAATAGCTAACCTTCACAGGTTCCTTCCACATGCCGGGCACACTGCTAAACACAATGCTATATGGTCTATATTCTACTGTCCCCATTTTATGAATGAAGAAACTGAGGTTTACTGAATTGGGCCAGGTAAGGAGTTTAGATTTGGCGCAAGTGAGATGGGGAAAATTTTAAATGAGACAAATTTCACACTCACAATCTAGAAGGATATGCTAACAATTAGGTCTCTAGAAAAATGCAACAGGCAGCTTCATATATCTTTCCTGCTCCAAAGTCCTCCAGGTCTCCCATTCTTTGACACTCAGAATGAAATAAAGGCAGACTTCCCTGGTGGTGCACTGTGTAGGAATCTGCCTGCCAATGCAGAGGACGTGGATTTGATCCCTGGTCTGGGAGGATTCCACATGCCATGGAGCAACTAAGCCTATGCACGCCAAGTGTTGAGCTCAGCCTCCAAAGCCCACAAGCCACAACTATCGAGCTCACACACTGCACCTACTGAAGCCCATAAGCCTAGAGCCTCTGCTCCACAAGAGGAGCACCGCAATGAGAAGCCCTCGCACTGCAACAGAGAGTAGCCCCCACTCAACGCCACTAGCGAAAGCCCTCACCAGCAAGGAAGACCCGGTGCAGCCAAAAATAAAAATGAATAAAAAAAATTTTAAAAGAATGAAGTATAGGCACCTCAGGCCAAATCCCATCATGACATGGTCCCCACTGGCCACTCAGGCCACTTCCACACTTTTCCTATCCTGGTACACATTGGTGTTTAATAAATAGCTGTTAAGTGAATAAACGGGATGCCAGGAAGGGTGCTGAGCACAAGAGGGATGGTGACTCAGGTGTTCAGTTTTTCTGAACTGCTTGCATCTCTCTGTCCTCAACAGGATGCTCCTCACCTCCGAGCCTTTGTCCGTGCTGTTCCTTCTGTCTGGAGTCCCCCCGCTCTGCTTTCACCTGGCCAATCCCTTCTCCACTTTAAGACTCAGTTGGACATCACCACCTCCAGGAAACCTCCATCACACCCCAGCTGATTTCAGTGCCCCTCTCCTGTGTCCCCATAACACTTTAGAAATATCCCTGTCTCCATGCATACCATGATGTGTCACAAGTCCTGTGGATGAGAGAGTGATCTGATTGAAGTCAGGGCTTTATTCATCTCTGTATTCCACAGTCCAGGACTCTTCCCAGTACAAAACAGTTACTCAATTATTTCCTGGCATTTTGAGGTGTTTGAGCAGAAGCCGTAAGTCCACAATTAGGAGCAGGTGAATAGCAGGTGCGGGTGAAATCCACAATACTTTACCTCCTTGATTCCCACCCCGGTCCAGTTTCCATCATCACCCGGACCAGCGCTGTGGCCTCTTCCCCAGTCTCCTGGCTCCTGCCCTTACCTCCCAGAGTCTGTCCATCCTACAGGAGCCAGAGAAAAACTGTGAACACCTGAGTCACCATCCCGCTTGTGCTCAGCAACCCCCAGGCATCTCATTTATTCACTTAACAACTGTTTACTGAACACCAACTGTGTGCCAGCCCCAGTGCTAGGGCACAGGGGCTAAAACAGTCAACAAAAATGGATTTTAAAAAAATCTCTGCCCTCATGGAGCTGGCATTTCAGGGGGGAGGATAAAATAAATAAATCAACTACACTGTGAGCAACAGAAGGTTAAAAGTGCAATGCTGAGGGCTTCCCGGGTGGTCTAGTGGTTAAGAATCCGCCTGCTAATTCAGGGGACAAGGGTTCGATCCCTGGCCCGGGAAGATCCCACACGCAGTGGAGCAATGAAGCCTATGTGCTGCAACTAATGAAGCCTGTGCGCCTGTAGCCCGTATGCCACAATAAGAGAAACCACCACAATAAGAGTTTCGAGCACTGCAACAAAGAACAGCCCCCTCTTGCCGCAACTAAAGAAAGCCCAAGTGCAGCAATGGAGACCAAGGCACAGCCAAAAATAAATAAATAAATTGTTTTTAAAAAGTGCAATGCAGAAAAGGAAAGCATGAAAGGAAGACAGATAATGTGCAACAACTTGCAAGTTAAATCTAAAATCCTTGCAAGTCTCTCTCCCCCAAACATGATGTGGCTCCCACCACCTCCCTGCCCTCATTTCTTCTCGCTTCCCCCTTCACTCACTCTGCTTCAGCCACACTGGTTTCCTCACCGTCACTCCAAAATTTCCAACATATTCCCACCTCAGGGCCTTTGCATTTGCTGTTACCTCCAATTACTTCCTTCAGATCTCTATTCAAATGTCACCTCCTCAGAGACATCTACTCAATCTAAAATAGTCTCCCCAAGACTCTCTACTCCTCTTATACTGCTCTATGCTTCTTCACAACACATTTATCACTCTGTGTGTGTGTGTGTGTGTGTGTGTGTGTGTGAGCTCAGTCACCTTTAGTTGTGTCCAACTCTTTTTGACCCCACAGACTGTAGCCCACCAGGCTCTTCTGTCCATGGGATTCTCCAGGCAAGAATACCGGTTGCCATGCCTTCCTCCAGGAGATCTTCCCAACCCAGGGATTGAACCCGGCATCTCCTGCATTGCAGTCAGATTCTTTACCACTGAGTTATGGGGGAAGCCCTGTATCACTATGTATGTATTATCAATTTATCTGTGCACTTGTCTTTTTGTCCCTCTTCCTGCCCTAGAATGTCAGTTCCACCAGGACAAGATATCTGTTTTGTTCATGATCATATCCCTACCACTTGGAGGAGTGCCTGGCACGTAATAGATGCTCAATAAATATTTGTTGAATGAATGAATGAATGGAGAGAATCTCCAAGAGAATTCTTGTTATAGAATAAGAGGAGGAGGGATCAGTAGTATACAGCCATGTTTAGGGTTGTTCATAAATATTTGGCCACTTCTCTCTGTTCCAGGTCATAGTAGGACCTCCTGTCTCACCTGCTTTGGAGTTAAGCATGCCATGTGACTTGTGCTGGCCAATGAGCTGTGAGCAGAAGTAACAGGGGGTTTCCAGGGGAAAGCTGTAGGAGGCAGAGAGGGGGGCTGTGCTGTGCCTTGCTGTCCCTGTTCCAACGATCCTGTGACCATAGAGCCTCCCTCATTCCAGGTCCCTACCACGGACAGAGCTCACCAGACAACATGGATGCATAGTGCAAGCACAGAATAAACCAATGCCATGTTAAACCACGGAGTAGTGAGGCCACTTGCTACAGTCCTTCCTTGCCTCAACTGACTGAGTATTAGGGTCCTTTCCCCACTGAAAACCATCAAGAAAAGACAAGGATTCCGAACTTTGGTTCTTACTGGGAAGTCCTCAGAAAGCCTCTTGCTGATAGCTGCCAGACCGTCCCTGTTTCTCCCAGGAGGAAAAGGGTCCTCCCCAAACAGAATATTCCTCCTTCATCTCCCCTTCCTTCCTTCCATCCCTCAAGGAGGAGGGGATGGACAAGGGCATAACATATAAGATGCAGGTATCTCACTTCAGGCCCTGTAATGACGGCAGCCGCTGGCAATGGGGCTGACAATGCTTAGTCTGGTTCTGAATTTATGACCCCCAGGTGAGAAACCATTTCCGCTGAAGGCTCCCATTCCGCAGGGATGGTTTATGGCTGGGAGTTGGCCAAAGGTAGCAGCAGACGCAGTTCCCCCTCCCCCTCTCTTCCAGAGATGGTTTGTAACAGTATCTCTCAGAATCTCTTAGAATGCTAAGCTGTTTCCCTGGATCAGATCAGGGAGGTGAAGAATGGCCAGAGGATCTGGGCTCATCCCGTCGTCAAAGAGACCCTCTTTAAAGTCAAGCACCAGCATCCAATTGTCTGCTTCCAGACCAGGAATTCTCACTATCCGGGTTCCTGAACCCCTCAGCTTAACCACGCTGCTGCTATGTACCTTCCTACAACTCTTCCCTATTAAACACCTACTCTGTGCCTTTCATTTGTTCCTCAATCCTTATGAAGGTGGATTAATGATTCAGACACTTGACAAATATTTGTTCCATGTCTATTATGTGCTTGGCTGTAATGGCAAACAGAGAAACCTCTCCTTACTGAGCCTAGCCATTTGTTTTTGTTTGAAGGTGGAATCCTTATGAAGATGCAATTGTTGATTCAGCCACTTGACAAATACTTGTTGTAGGCTTACTATACATCAGGTCTTAGGTTTCAATAATGAGTAAAACACAGATGTCCTCATGGATCCTGTGGTTTAGTGGGGACCCTCCTTGATGAATAAGGATATTGGAGCTTAGAGAGATTAAATAATTTTCCCCAAGGTCATAAGACTGGTAACTTGTAGGACCAGAATTCAAACCCAGATTCATCTGACTCAGAGTCCTGCCACTGAGCATCTACTATGTCAGGGACTGAACTGGGATTTTCAAGCATACACACACTTGACATAAAGAAAGTACTCGATAAGTTTACCAAATAAACAAAAGAGATGGATGGATGGAAGGATGGATGCATGGAAGAATTGATTAAGAGACAGATAATGAATAATAGGTGACTGGAAAGATAGATGGATGGAGAGGTGGATGGAGAGACAAATGGAAGGATGAAGAGATGAATGGGTGGGAGGATGGCTGGCTGGATGAATGAATGGATGAATAGGTGAGTGGACAGATGTATGGGTAGTGAACCAATGAGTATAAAGATAGTTGGGTGGATAGATAGATGAAAGGATGGATGGATGAAGACCTGGATGATAGACCTCTTACCCACAACAGTTCTGTGAGGTAGAAATTACCATTCCCATTTTATAGATGCGGAAATTTCTGCCTACAGTGGTCATGTCACTGGCCCGGAGTGCAAGTCACACAGCAAGTTGGGGGAAAGTCTGCATTTCAACCTATGTCTACAGACTCCCAAGACCCTTTCTAGAGCACTCTCATGTCACAGTCCCCTTCTAGGTCCTACCCTGAGTTCCTTGGCATCTCACTCCATAGAGCTCTTTGAGCAAGGCTGAGTGAGACTGAGGGATGGGGGTGGGGATCAAGGATGGGAGAACTATTAGCTTTTAGCAGGCAATGTCATGGAAGCATTGGATCAAGGTCCTGTCAGCTACAGATAGGCTAGAGTGGAGACCACATCAGACCACATACACCCTCACACTTACAGAAAAATTAACACACACAGGAATCCACCCACACACATACAAACTAGACACACACACCATTCGTAGATAAACACTTGAACATATATGCATGCACTTCTAAAGACAGACATGTCCACATTTATATGCACATGTACATATCTGCAAAGACATATTTACACACACACAGTCATAATTCAGAGACATACTGTTATACACTTATGTACACATTCCCCAGACATTACCCATATGCTGTACATGATACAAGCACACATTTATACTGACACACACTTTTTAGATGGTAAGGGAGTGGAATAATCCGGCTTCTGATTTCAATGAGACAGCATCTTCCCCCACCCCCCACCCCCAAAGGCAACAGCAAGAAGTCTGTCTCAGAGTCATGTAGGCAAACATATGCACACATGCAATTACATACATGCAAACCCACAGTCAGGGACATGCAACTGCAGATACACACTTAGACACATCCACACCCAGACACAGTGAGTACCCAGGGACACACCCACTCAGTCTGGAATGCACCCTTACATACAGGCAGACACATCTGTGCCCTAATGCCAGCAAAGCTCATGAACTTTCTCATAACCTCCACTCACACACGCCCCCATACACACACCAAAACCCACACATAGATACGCCAGGACATTGCTTGATGTGACTGACACACAGAACGACATTGTTTCACACACTGACTTTCTGAGAATTCAGACTGAAAGCCCTCACCTGGGCCAAGCCGAGTGACAATTCCCTCCAGGGGCTGATGAAGCCTGAGCGAAAGACATGGCACCTTGCCTCTACTTGCACGCAACCCTTGGGAGCAAAGACCTCTTTCCTTTCAGGGTGGTGGCCATTGGCGGCTCAAGAGGGAAGCTGATGAAGCTGGGGGACTGTCAAGCAGGAGGGGGAGACCCCCATGAATCCCAGATCCAGATACTGGGAGGAGTCCCAAAACCAGACTGAAGAGGAGAAGGAATGAGGGGTATGGGGCATACCTAGAGGAGCCTGAGGGAAATTTGTCCAGGAGAACGTCTTCCCAGGATACCAAGACCACCATTATTAGCCCTGAAGGAGCCCCCCCCCCCCCACACACACACATCCTGCCCTCTCCCGTCGTGCCCCCCCAACCCCTGGCCAAATTCTATGACTTGGGAAGCTAGAGGATGAAGGTGATAGAGGGGGATAGGATGGTATGGGGAAGGCAGCAAACCTGGACTTTCTGGGGGCAGCACAGAGCCCCAGGCCCTGCTCCCCACACCCCCTTCCCAGGGAGTCTGAGACCCGCATCTGCCTCCTAGGGTTTCAGCACATGGAGAGACAGGTAATTAGAAGGGAGAGGCTGGGGGGCGGGGGCGAGGTTGCACAGGGGAGAGGAAAGGAGAGGCAGAAAACAAGAAACACCAAGTCAGAGACAGCTCAACAGAGACGCACGGAGAGGGGAAACAGAGACAAACCAGAGGAAAAAGAAATCAAGGAGACAGAGAGAGACAGGGAAACAGAGAGAGACGAAGCTAGAAGAGAGGGAGAGAGACAGACAGACGGGACTACTCAGAGACATCAAGACACGAGCAGGGAGAGATTGTGACAGTGGAGACGCTCTGAGACCCCGAGATTTCCCCATTCAGAGGCTGGGTTCCTCCCAGACCCCCGAATCTACCCTCCCTCTTTGCCCCACTCAGCCCGGACCAGGCTCAATTCCGCAGCCCTTGCCGCCTGCGCCCCGGGGCTGGAGCGAGCCTAGTACCTTGTTGCCACTCGGACACTGCACATTAAGCCTAAGAAATAATCGTAACAATAATAAAGGCGCCGCGGAGGTGGCCAGGGGTCCCAGGGCGCCTCCGCCTCGGCGTCCAGCCCCTAGCCCGTGGAGGGCGCCCCCCGGAGCCGGGCGCGTGGGGAAAGCAAGGGGGCGGGGGCCCCTGGGGGCTGCGGCGGCGGCTCGGGCACCACGCCCCCCCCTCGGGAGCGCCCCCTGCGCGGCGGCCACTCACGATTTTCTCGGAGGCGCCCGCGCGGGACACGGTGCCGTTGAGCCCCACGAGCGAGGGCAGCGTCTGCGACATCCAGTTAGTGACCATGGCCATGGTGCTGAGCACGGCCCCGATCTTCAGCAGCGGCACCGACATCGCGCCCCCGCCTCATGCCCCGGGGCCGCCCGCCGCCTGGCGCTCGGTCCCTCGCAGCCCAGTCGCCCCAGGGGACGCGAGCGCGAGCTGGGGGCCGGGCCGGGGCCAGGCCGGCCGGGGGGCTCGGGGACGCGGGCTGCGGCTCTGCGCGCCCGGCGGGGCTCCGCTTATAAAGCGCCGCCTCGGCCCCCCCCGCACCCCCTCCCGCGCCTCCGCGCCGGGCACTTCCAGCCGCCGTGACGTCACGGCTCCGGCCCGGAGCCCGGCAGGGGGCGGGGGGCGCCCGGACTACACCCCCCTGGGCCTGGCCACCCCGCTCTGCGCGGGACCCACCCATCCCGCGAGGGGCCCCCTCTGGCGGCCTTCCCCACCTGCCCCACCCCCACTGCCGCGGCATCCCGGCCCCGCCCCCAGCGGTGTCCCCGCCCCCAGCCCCGCCAACCCCAGTGAGGTATTCCCGGGCCACTCTCCACGCACAGCCCCTCTCTTAGACCCCCGGGTGCCCCACCCCGACCATCTAAAGCTGGCGGGTAGAAGGGAGGGCCGGAGTCACAAGTCCCCATCCACCTAGTGCTAGGACACCGACCCCGGCTCCCTAAAAACTGGGAGCCCAAGCATGGGGTGGGGGGATTCTGGTGCGCTCCCTTGAATGGGAAGGCCAAGGGTCTCCTTTCCTTGGGGAAGGGGCACCTCGGTACCAGGACTACTCTGCGGACCACTTGGTCGTTTTCGGACGAGGGAAGCCTAGAGTGGCGCGTCCGAGACCAATAGATGTGATTACTCGGATGAAGGCTCGGGAATGGGGTCACTTTTGCAGCAGGAGGACCCGCTCTCCCCACATGACTCCAAGGGGCGGCATGGCCACCCCCGACGGCTGAGACAGGAACTAGCCTTTTGCAGACAAGTGCCAGGCGGGTCTCCACTCACAACTTGAACTTAAGGTGGGGGCGGGGAACTGATGCTTCGGACCCTCCTCCAGACCCCAGAGACCAGCTCCCGGGCCCGCCCCTTCGAAGGAGGGGGGAATGCAGTGCCCCCCCCCCCACTTTCCACCCACGCACCAGTCGGCGGCGGGGACGGCCAGGCCGCCAGGAGGAGAGCCCGGCCGGTTTTAATTTCCTCTGTTTTCCCTGCACTCACGCCCCCTCCTGGCGTCCCCGCATCACCTCGCATGGCCGCCGCCACAGTCGCCTTCAGCCCGCGGCCGCCGCCGTCTGGAGGCGGCGATGACTCAGGCATTTCCTGGGTAGTGGCCGCTCACCGCCCTCGGGAGAAGCGCTGGGCATGGGGGGTAGAGACGGTGGGGGTCTTGAACAATCCTTTTTTTTTTTTCTGAGCTTAACGATCCGGAGAGGCAGGTTCTGCCCTTATGTGACCTCCAGCAATGACCGCTCTCTGCCTCAGTTTCCTCATCTGCAAAGTGAATGGTTGTAAGTATCCAAGGACCTAACGCCTGTAAATGGCTCCACTGTCCTGACAATCAAGCAAAAAATTTATTGAGTATCTACTATGTCCCAAGCACCATGAACAACAGATTTAAAAAGCCCTGCCTTTGTGGAGATGAACATTCTATAGCCGACAAAGGTCCTTCTAGTCAAAGCTATGGTTTTTCCAGTAGTCATGTACACATGTACACATGCTGGACCATGAAGAAGACTGAGCGCCAAAGAACTAATGCCTTCGAACTGTGGTGTTGGAGAAGATTCTTGAGAGTCCCTTGGACTGCAAGGAGAGCAAACCAGTCAATACTAAAGATCAACCCTGAATATTCATTGGAAGGACTGATGCTGAAGCTGAAGGTCCCATACTTTTGGCCACCTGATGTGAAGAGCTCACTCATTGGAAAAGACCCTGATGCTGCGAAAGACTGAAGGCAGGAGGAGAAGAGGATGACAGAGGATGAGATGGTTGGATGGCATCACCGACTCAATGGACATGAGTTTGAGCAAGCTCCCGGAGTTGGTGATGGACAGGTAAGCCTGGTGTGCTGCAGTCCATGGGGTCACAGGGAGCCAGACAAGACTGAGTGACTGAACAACAATAGGATCAGACAGACAACAAATGGGGGTGGAGAGGAAGGGGCATATGGACTAAGCAGGGGAGTAAAACTTTAATCGAGGTGGTTGGGAAAAGTGACATTTGAGCAGAGACCTGAAGAAAGTGAAGGAGGGAGCCATTTGGATATCTGAAGGAAGAGCTCCAGGCAGGAAGCAGAGCAAGTGCAAAGGCCCTGAGACAGAAGCAAGTGTTCAAGGAACAGGAAAGACACCAGTGTGCAGGTTGCATCAGAGTAGGTTGGGCAGAGATGGTGCTTGTAAAGCACTTTGCTGCGTGTCTGGGACATCGTGTTTCATAAATAGCTGACATTGTTATTATCTGCGACTGATAATGAGCTTTAGAAAAATGAGATGTCTCTTTGCCTACTTGTACTACAGCTTGCATTTAGGAGTGCTGAACACTTTGCAAATACACTTGCTGAGTACTGGGTGAATTCTCCCATGAAAAGTACAGCATCTTCCCTATTTACAAGAGAGGAAACCACTCAGAGAGGAGCCAGGAGATAAATTCGAGCCCAGAATTTGAACCTAGGTGGGTCTGATTTCAGATCCCCAAGCCACTGGGCTCCAAGGCCTCCGGGTTTAGAGAATTTGGAACAGGATGATACTCTCATTCGCTAACTGTTGGTGATGTAGGAAACTGCACTAGCTCCTCCCAGCCAAAGTCCTTGAAGGAGTGGGCTACACTCATATCTACACTTGCTGTCTCTGCTCCCTCACCTCCCATTTCCTGTGTGCTTCCCACAATCCTCTCACTAAAGGACCAGTGACCCTACAATTTGTTCATCTCACAGCCTCATTTAGTCACTCTCACAGGTAAGCCCTCATGGATCATCCCCTTCTTCTTGAAAGTCATTTGTCCTTTGAATTCAGTGCTGCACCGTCACTGTCTCCTGCCTTCTTGCTAAATGTCTCCTGGGGCTTTGTCCTAGGTTCCTGCCTTCTTCCTAAATGTCTCCTGGGGCTTTGTCCTAGGTTCCTAGCCCTGTCATTCTGTATTCTCTGCTAGGCCCATCCATCACACTCACTCCTAGGGTTTTGGTTCCATTCAGCACACTCCCACCTCAGGACCTTTGCACTTGCTGTCTTCACTATTAACAGAGATAGACACGTTCTTTTTTTTTTTTTTTTTTTACTATATTTATTTATTTTGGCTGTACCATGATATGTGAGAGCTTCCCTGTTGGCTCAGATGGTAGAGTCCGCCTGCAATGTTTAAGACGCAGGTTCGATCCCTGGGTTGGGAAGATCCCCTGGAGAAGGAAATGGCAACCCATTCCAGTATTCTTGCCTGGGAAATCCCCATGCACAGAGGTGCCAGATGGGCTACAGTCCATGGGGTCACAATGAGTTGGACACGACTGAATGACTAAACATGTGGGACAAATGGCATGTGGGACCTTAGTTCCCCAACCAGGGATTGAACCTGGGCTTACTACATTGGAAGTCAGAGTTTTATCACCACTGGACCGCCAGGGACGTCCCTAACTGTATTTATTTATTTATTTGGCCATGCCACCTGGCATGAGGGATCTTAGTTTCCTGACCAGTGATTGAATCTACACCCTCTACAATGGAAGCGCAGAGTCATAACCACTAGATGTCCAAGGAAGTCTCTGTGGTTTATTCCTTTATTTCACTTATATTTCTGGGCTATCACTGTGTAGGTCAGTGCCATATCCTACCTTTCTCCAGAAAACTCCATTTCCCAGGTACCCTGGCTTCCTGTTAGTCCCACCCATTGAGAGGCACTGGAGGGAGACTGGAGAGTGAGGAGGAAGGGAGAGGCCAGGGTATTTCCTCTTTCTCTCTCTGCTTAGGGTGGGAGTATGTATTCTGACAGTGGCCATACCTTCTCTTATGATCGCATGATCTCAGCTCCCACACACGAGCCTCTTCCTCATCACACCCCCTTTTGTCTTGTCCCTCCAGTAGCTTTGTGCTGTGGCTTCTTCCTGGATTCCCTGATCATTCCATCAGTGTGGCTTCTCAACTCTTCCATTTCGCGACAAACTACTTCTCTATATTATTAATACATTTCCTCTCTTTGAAACACCTGGAGTGGTTTGTTTCCCTGCCTGGACTCTGAATGATCTGACCATTGTATCCTCAAAGACCTCCCCTGGCCACCTCATGTCCGACAGCACCCGCCAGCAGCACTACCACCTGTCTGTCCCTTACTCTGCTCTATTTTTTTTTTAACAATATCTATCACCATGTGACATTGTATTGTACTTTTTTTGTTTCTGGTCTGTCTCTTCCACCAGACTTTCAGCTTCACAAGGGCTCCTACATGCCTGTGTTTTCCACAGCTGCATCCTTACAGCTTAGGATAGTGCTTGGCATATAGTAGGTGCTCAAGGGGCTTCCTGGGTGGCTCAGTAGATAAAGAATCTACCTGCAATGCAGGAGACACGAGTTCAATCCCTGGGTCAGGAAGATGCCCTGGAAGAAGGCACGGCAACCCACTCCAGTATTCATGCCTGGGAAATCCCATGGTCAGAGGAGCCTGGTGGGCTACAATCCAAAGGGTCACAAAAAGTTGGACATGACTGAAGCGACTGAGCACACATGCACACATGCACAGGTGCTCAAGAATGATTGAACTGACTGAATCTACAACTGAGACTCCCAAAGGTATTTCCACAGGCCATATCCCCACCTAGAGCTCAAATTCCTATGCCCATCTCCTCCGTGCACATCTCCACCTGTGTCTTTCACAGGACTAATCACATATGACATCCACCAGGAAAAACCTCAATCAAAAAGACAGGCAGAAGCAGGTGCTGGTGATGATGTGAAGAGACCAAAACCTCTTGCTAGTGGAAACATAAAATGTTGTAGACTTCTCTGATGGCCCAGTGGGTATGAATCCACCTGCCAATGCAGGGAACATGGGTTCGATCCCTGATCTGGGAAGATCCTACATGCCACAGAGCAACTAAGCCCATGCGCCACAACTTGAAGCTGCGCTCTAGAGTCCCTGCTCCTCGACAAGAGAAGCTACCTCAGTGAGAAGCCCCTGGACCGCATCCAAGAGTAGCCTCTGCTCACTGCAACTACAGAAAACCCATGCGTAGCAACAAAGACCCAGTGCAGCGAGCCAAAAATTCATTTAAAAAATAAAAAACTTTTGCAACTACTTTGAGAAGCAATTTAGCAGTTTCTTAAAATGTTAAACAGAAACTGACCATAAGACTCAACAATTCCATCCACTCAAGAGAAATGAAAGTATATGTCCACGGAAAGACTTGCATATGAATATTCATAACAGCATTGCTCACAATGAAACAACTGAAACCCTCATTACTGGTGGTACTACGGTACCATACACTGTGGTACATCCATACAGCTGGTGAACACATCCATACCACTGTGGCTCAGTAGTCAAGAATCCGCCTGCCAATGCAAGAGACATGGCTTCGACCCTTTGATCCAGGAAGTTCCCACATGTGACAGAGTAATCACGCCTGTGTGTCACAACTATTGCATCGGTGCTCTATAGCCTCGACTACTGAGCCCACAGGCCCTGAGCACCCTACAGTCAGCGCTGCACAACAAGAGAATCCACTGCAGTGAAAGCTTGAGAACAGCAACAAAGGGTGGCCCCCGTTCAATGCAGCTAGAGAAAAGAACTCACAGCACAACCAAAACTAAATAAATGTTTAAAAAGAAAAACAAGGAACAAACAACTGATCTATGCTTCAACATGGGTGAACCTTAAACATATTTTGCTAAGTGAAAGGAATCAGATACAAAAGGCCACATTTTGTATGACTTCTATTTACACAAAATGTCCAGAAAAGGCCAATATAGAGACAAAGAAATTAGAGTTGTGATTGTCTGAAATGGGATGGGTGGGTATGAACTTCGAACAGGTGTGAGGGATCTTTTGCAAGTGATATAAATGTCCTCAAATTAGATTGAGATGATGTTTGCACAACTTTGAAAATTTACTAAAAGTCATTGAGTTGCACAGTTAGGTGGATGTAATGGTATACAAAGTGAAAATGAAAGTTGCTCAATTATGTCAGACTCTTTGCAACCCCATGGACTGTAGCCCGCTGGGCTCCTCTGTCCATGGGATTCTCCAGGCAAGAATAGTGGAGTGAGTTGCCATTTCCCTCTCCAAGGGATCTTCCCGACCCAGGGATCAAACCTAAGTCTCCTTCATTGCAGGTGGATTCTTTACTGTCTGAGCCACCAGAGAAGACCAATGATATGTAAATTATACCTCAAAAAAAACTGTTTAAAAGGGAGACCATCCCTAAACTTTCCCTGAAAGCTTCCTCCTGCAAGGAACCCTGTACTGACATATGAGAATGAGTTCTTCCTTAATTTTTTTTTTTTTTTTTTTTTTTGCAGCATGTGAGATCTTAATTCCCCGACTAGGAATTGAACCCACAACCCCTGCAGTAGAAACACGGAGTCTTACACTGGGCCACCAAGGAAGTCCCTTCCTTAAATTCTACATCCTAGATTTCTTGCTTGCCCTACCCTGGTCCTGGCCCAGATGTACTCACAGTTAGAAACTATCAATTATGCCCTCTTGTGTTCTTTCTTTGTCCCTACTCCTCCATTCATATTGTCACCAATGCCAGCTGAAATTGATGTAGAGAAATCTCCAGAAAGTGTCCCTTTTTCATTGTCACCATCACCGCTCTAAACATCGTGTTGGGGAGTGCTACAGATTGAATGTCAGTATCCCCCTACTCCTTCCAAATTCACATGCTGAAAGCTAACCTTCCATGTGATAGTGTCTGGAGGTGAAGTCTTTGGGAGGTGATTAGGTCCTGAGGGTGGAGCCCTCCTGTATGGGATTAGCGCCCTTATACAGAGACCCCAGAGAGCTCCCTCTCCCTTCCACCATAAGGACACAGTGAGAAGACACCAAGAAACTGGTCCTCACCAGACACCAAACCTACCAGCACTTTCACTTTGATCCAGGACTTCCCCAGCTCCAGAACAGAAATAGATTTCTGTTGTTTATAAGCCACCTAGTCTATGTTATTCTATTACAGCAACCTGAACACACCAGGAGCCGTGAGAAGAAATTTTTTTCCCTGACCTGAAAGCTATCAGGAGGAAAAAAAGTTTGTAACTGTCAGAAACAGTAACAATAACTGCTAAGGTTTATTGAGTAGTTATCATGAGAAGGAAATGGCACCCCACTCCAGTACTCTTTTGCCTGGAAAATCCCATGGATGGAGGAGCCTGGTAGGCTGCAGTCCATGGGGTCTCGAAGCATCAGACATAACTGAGTGACTTCACTTTCACTTTTCAATTTCATGCATTGGAGAAGGAAATGGCGGCCCACTCCAGTGTTCTTGCCTGGAGAATCCCATGGATGGAGGAGCCTGGTAGGCTGCAGTCCATGGGGTCTCGAAGCATCAGACATGACTGAGCGACTTCACTTTCACTTTTCAATTTCATGCATTGGAGAAGGAAATGGCGGCCCACTCCAGTGTTCTTGCCTGGAGAATCCCAGGGACGGGGGAGCCTGGTGGGCTGCCGTCTATGGGGTCGCACAGAGTCAGACACGACTGAAGCTACTTAGCAGCAGCAGCAGCAGCATGAGCTTTCCTTCAAAGGAAAGCTATGACAAACCTAGACAGTGTATTAAAAAGCAGAGACATTATTTTGCCAGCAAAGGATCATATAGTCAAAGCTATGGCTTTTCCAGTAGTCATGTATGTGTGTGAGAGTTGGACCGTAAAGGAGGCTGAGCACTGAAGAATTGATGCTTTCAAACCACGGTGCGGGAGAAGACTCGTGAGAGTCCTTTGGACAGCAAGGAGATCAAACCACTTGATCCTAAAGGAAATCCACTCTGGATATTCATTGGAAGGACTGATGCTGAATCTCCAGTACTTTGGCCACCTGATGTGAATAGCCAACTCATTGGAAAAGACTCTGATGCTGAGGAAGATTGAAGGCAAGAGGAGAAGGGGACAGAAGAGGCTAAGATGGTTAGATAGCATCACCAACCAATGGACATGAATTTGAGCAAACTCTGAGAGATAGTGAAGGACAGGGAAGCCTGGCGTGCAGCAGTCCATGGAGTTGCAAAGAGCTGGACACAACTTAGCAGCTGAACAACAATGACATCATGAGCTAGGCACCACTGGTAGCCGTGTATGTGTAGTAACTCATTTACCCTCAGAATACCAATATGAAGTAGACAGGGTTACAATCCCAATTTTTTAAATGAGGAAATAGTGGCACAGAGATGCTAAGAAATTTTTCCAAGACCCCCTGGAATCTAGCCCAGACTCTGGGGCCTGTTCCTGGGTCATTCGACCCTATTCAAAGGGGAAAGAATAAATGTGGATCTGTACCTCACGTCATATACAAAAATCAATTCCAGATAGATTTTACATCTAAATGTGAGAGATAAACAATGAGTATTTTAAGTAAATATAGAAGAATATATTCATTACTGTGGGGTGGGCAAAGATTTCTAAAACAGGACACCAACAAGCACTAACCTTGAAGGGAAAACATTATTATTTAAACTACATTCAGGGATCTCCCTGGTTAATCCAATGGTTAAGAATTATCCTTCCGAAGCATGGGACGTGGATTTGGTCCTTAGTCAAGGAACTAAGATCCCACATACTGAGGGGCAACTAAGCCTGCAAGCTGCAACCAGAGAAGCAGCACAATGAGGACCCAGCACAGCCAAGAATAATTGAAGTTCGTTTGTTAAAAAAAAAAAAGAACATACCATAGTAAGAAATAAACTACATTCAAATTAAATTCTATTTATCAAAGGCATTAAAGAATAAAAAGACAAGCTACACAGTAGGAGAAGATATTTGCAATCCTATGTCCAGCAAAGAATGGATATCCTAATTTTAATTTATATGAGAAACAGAAATACAGATACAACATTTGGATGTATACAAAACACATATTCTTACAAATTAATAAGAAAAAGGCAGACAGCCTAATAGCAAAATGGGCAAAAGACTTGAAAAGGCATTTCACAAAAGGGAATACTCAAGTGGTCAATAAACATGTGAAAAGGTATTTAAATATTATTAGTCATCACGAAATGTAAATTAAACCCCAAATGTGAAACCACTATACACTCATCAGAATGCCTAAAGTGAAACAGAAAGACAACACCAAGTGTTGGTAATGATGTAGAGCAACTGGAATGCTCAGGAACTACCAGTGGGACAGTAAACTGGTAAATTCTTTGAAGAGTCTTTGAAACTTTCGAAGACTCTTTGGCACTTACCTCCTCAAATTCAATATATTCCTCCCCTGTGTATGTGTTCAGTTACTAAGTCATATCTGACTCTCTGTGATCCCAGGGACTGTAGACCACCAGGCTCTTCTGTCCATGGGATTCTCCAGGCAAAAATACTGGAGTAGGTTGCCATTTCCTATTCCAGGGGATCTTACTGATCCAGGGATCAAACTTGTGTCTCCTGCATCTCCTATATTGGCAGGCAGCTTCTTTACCACTGAGCCACCTGGGAAGCCCATATTCCTCCCCTACGACCCAGCAGTCCTTCTCCTAGGTATATATACTTGACTCTCACTATTTGTGGGTTCCATGTTGTCAAACTCACCTACTCACTACGATTTATCCATAACCCCAAAATCAATCCTCCTGGAACTTTTGTGGTGATCCATGGATGTTCGCAGGGTAGCAAAACTATTGAGTCACTGACACACAGGTTCCCAATGGAGATCCAACACAGCCATGCTGTGGGCCTCTTGTTTCAGTTCTCAAAACTGCAAACAACTTTCTCACAGTCTACTTGATGCTGAAATTTTCACATTCTCGTGTATTTTATTGGTGATCTCGCTGTTTTAAGGGACCACATGCACAGTGCTAAGTTCTGTCTAGTGTTCTAGGCAAAAGAAGGTTGTAAAGTGTCTTCGAGAGGAAATAGGACTCATTGACAAGCTTTATTCAAGAGTGTCTTTGGGGGACTCAGTTGGTGGTCCAGTGGTTAAGAATCTGCCTTGCAATGCAGGGGATGCAGGTTCGAGCCCTGGCTGGGGGAACTAAGATCACATATGCTGAGGAGTAACTAAGCCTGAGTGTTGCAACTGCTAAGCCTGCATGCTCTGGAGCCTGTGCGCCAGAACTAGAGAGGCCCCTTGCCGCCAACTACTGAACCCTAGAGACGCAGCTAGAGAAAGTCCATGCACCGCAAGGAAAGATCCCACATGACACAAGATCCTGCGAGCCACAGCTAAGACCAAATAAATTAATTTAACTAAGTTTTTTAAAAAAAAAAATGCCTTTGGCCATGAGTTTGATGCCAATGAATAAGCAACATATACTAAATAAAGCATTTTTCAACACCAACATTCATAAAAGGGGTTTGCATATTGTTTGGTAAACAAAAATGTGACCAGAGCCTTGCAGGAATCTAATCCCGTGATGACTCAGTATTCACAGCATTCAGTCTTCACTAATTCTTTATAGAACATAATCACTTTGAAAAAAAAGAATCTACTGTATATATACACCCAACAGAAACACAAACAAGCATCACTAAAGGTATGCGTCAGAGTGTTTACTTAAGAATGTTCATGTCAGCCACAAACTTCACCAACCCAAATGCCAAGAAACAGTAGAATGGATATATCACACTCAATATATTCACACAATGGAACACCACAAAGCAATAGAAACAAGCAATCTACCACAAAACAGTAATATGGAGGAATCTGACAAGCATTATGCTGAGCAAAAGAAACTAGGCACCAAAAACTATATATTTAGTGACTTCATTAAGTTGAAAAGCAGGTCAAACCAGTGCACAGTGAGAGACACCACCTTCAGTGGTTACTCTAGGTGGATGGGGAAAGTGAAAGTGCATAGCTGATTCATGTCAATGTATGGCAAAAACCACTACAATATTGCAAAGTAATTAGCCTCCAACTAATAAAAATAAGTGGAAAAAAAAGAAAGTGAAAGTGCAGATAGCAACTAAAACAGGCATCAGGGGGCTCCGGATTCTTACCAAGTTCCGTCTTTCAACCCGGTACCGGTCACATTATGGCACTTTAAGACAATTTCTAAAGAGCACTGTTGTGATTTGCATACCTCTTTGTAGGTATGTTTTATGTCAAGAAGGAAGTTCACTCAAAAATATGAACTAAAGTACCAAGCATAAAGAGGTTTCCCAGGTGGCTCAGTGGTGAAGAATCTGCCTGCCAGTGCGGGAGAGCCGGGTTCAGTCTCTGATCTGGGAAGATCCCCTGGAGAAAGAAGACATCCCACTCCAGTTTTCTTGCCTGGGGAATCCCGTGGACAGAGGAGCCTGGCGGGCTACAGTCCATAGAGTCCTAAAAGAGTCGGTCACGACTTAGCAACTTAACACCAACCAAGTATAAAAGGTAAGTGTCATTTCTGTTTGATGTGCAGCAGGTAAAAATGCTAGAATGTCCAGTAGAAAAGCTAGAAAACATAAACCAAGCAAAACTCAGTGTCCTTTGCAAGAAGCCAAGTGGCCTCTGTCAAAGAGACCATGTTGGCTTCCATATTTCTTTCACACAGAGGAAAGGCATGAATTTCTGTCCACACGTACACAGTTTTGCATTCCTCAGAACACACATGGTGTTAATCTTCTAGCCTGGGCCTGCCTTGAGTTGTTTTTTGTTTTATTTGCTTGGTTACAGCAAGTGTTTAGAAATGGTGTTGAAGCCTTTTCTCCCTGGAATTCTCTGTCTTGCCATCTCTGCTTTCCTGCCTGGTTCAGAATTCCAAGAGAAGACTCCAAAGGATCCAGGAGGCCTGGCTGAGGACTTTGGACAGTATACAATGAGAGGTACATTCCCCCTGCCCCCTAAATGTTGGTCCTGCTCCACGCATGGATGCCACCAACTTGCCTCTGGTTTTGTTAGCTCTTGTAATAATTCTGTTTTCATACCTTTACTCTCCCTATGCTGGCCTGTCTTCCAAGTTACAACCAGAGGATCCCTCCCTCTTACGAATCCAACCATGTCCCATTCCTGGCTTTAAAAACCTTGTATTTAAACAACAAAAAAGCAGACATCCCAATTTTGAAAATGGACAAAAACCTTGACTAGACATTTCTCCAAAGAATATATACAAATGGCAAACAAACACATGAAAAGATGCTCAACATCACTAATTCTTCTTTTTCCAACATCACTTAATGAAATGCCACAATGAAGAATCACCTTACACACCTTAAAATGAGAGCCCAGGAGCCACAACTACTGAGCTGGTATGCCACAAGTACGGATGCCCAAGTGCCCTAGAGCCCGTGTTCTGCAACAAGAGATGCCACCGCAATGAGAAGCCTGCACACCGCAACTTGAGAGTAGCCCCCGTTCATTGCAACTATATAAAAGCCCCAGAGCAATAAAGACAATTAAAAATAAATAAAATTTATTTTTTTAAAATAGTAACACGTATTTTTTTTTAAAGAGTAAACCAGCACTGAGAACCTACTGGATTTCCCAGAAGCAACACAAGTCAATTTCTCTGCACAGACTTCATGGAACCTATTCTGACTCCTCTCTGCTCCTTCTGGTTTCTCCTTGATTTGTGGCTGAGCTCTGATGGATGAGGGCTTCCCCAGTGGCTCAGATGGTAAAGAATCTGCCTGCAATGCAGGGGACCTGGGTTTGGTCCAGGGATCAGGAAGATCCCCTGGAGAAGGGAATGGTTACCCATTCCAGTATTCTTGCCTGGGAAATCCCAGAGATAGAGCTACAGTCCATGGGGTCGCAAAGAGTTGAACACAACTGAGCAACCATCAGTCTGAATGGATGGGGCTGTGAGACAGACCAGGCTTCTGTTCTGGAAGTGAAGATAAGTCAATGTTCTCAGACATGAATTCCTGGAAAAATGCGAACCAAGTCTCCTGCCCCTGCCACAATGCCCTTCTCCCCAACACAGCCAGACTCAACTTCAAAGAAGTTAAATCTTCCATCTCACTCCTTGAGAGCTCAAACAGTCACCCAGCCTCAGTGTCTGGTATAAGGCTCAAAATACAGAAGACTCACAATGGATGCTTTCTAAATGAATACATTAATGCATGAATAAGTGAAAACAGCCAGTCACTGCTTCCCAGGCACTGGCCACCAAATTCTGGGGACAGAGTCATTGCTAACACCAGCTGCTGAGATCATGAGAAATCTACACACATCCATGTGGTCAACCTGTATGGACACAGAATCACTATGTCTATATACCCATAGGTGTGAATATGGCACACGTGTGTCCTGGTGCCCTGTTTGACCAATGCCAAGTACATGGCTCCTAAACATACACACATATGTGCATGGACACTACAGACACACTACTATTGGGGCAAGGTTAGAGTGAAGTGAGTCATGCAAAAGCAGTGTTGGATTCTGCCTTTATTTAAAATTTTATTTTGTTCATCATGGGTTTTTTTTTTTTTTTGCATTGATTTTGATTTTCTTAAAATACTGCATTAACATATTTATCTTGGGGGCTTCCCAGGTATCCCATTGGTTAAGAATCTGCCTTGCAATGCAAGGGACACTGGTTCGATCCCTGATGCAAGAAGATCCCACATACCACGGAGCAACTAAGTCCTTGCACCACAACTACTGAACCCACAGGCTTCAATTACCGAAGCCCGCCTGTGCTCCGCAACAAGAGAAGCCACCACAATGAGAAGCCCGAGCACCCCAACGAAAAGTAGACCCCCCTTCTCGCCTCAGCTAGAGAAAGCCTGCGTAGAGCAGTGAAGACCCACCACAGCCAAAAAACAAAAATAAATCTTTTGAAAAAAACATTGGTTTCTGAAGCTATTGGCACCTCCTTCAATTTTGCACCCAAGGCGAGTGCCTCACCTGTCTCACACCCTAGCCAGGACTCTGATTGACACACCCCCGCCAAGGGCATCTGCCTGCACATCCTCACCAGAGTCAACGGGACACACACAGTCTCTGAGCAAACCTCATTCTACCACTAGATGTCGCCCCAGCTCCTTCAGCTTGAGTTCAGCAGCAACCCCTTAGGAAGAAAACGTCCAATTCACTTAATTATCTGGGAGTCCTCGAGATTTCCTTTTACTTCCCTCCACCCGAAACATTTACATTTTCTAATGGAGCCCTGGGGGAACAGCATCTTAATCCTAAATAGTGGTGCCCTGGAGTGCTGGAATTTTTAGGCACAGATGAAGATGAGTTTTCCTAATGCCCGCGATCCAGGAGCAAACGGTTGACTTGAAAGGGGTATGGGATAGCCCAAGGGGAGGGTTGTTTCCCTGACCTTCCCTTGGCACAAGAGTCCCACTGTTTGAGAAAGAAAGAGACTCTGTGGGGGGAAGAGGAGGAGGGACTGATCCATTCATTCCACAGATATTTTTTGAGATCCTACTGCGTGCCAGGCTCTGCTGTAAACACTGATACAACAGATCATCGGACCCGATAAGTTGCCCCTCTAGGGGGAGAGAAACAATAATTTGTTGTTGTTTAGTCTCTAAGTCATGGCCAACTCTTTTGTGACCTCATGGACTGTAGCCGGACAGGCTCCTCCGTCCATGGGATTCCCCAAGCAAGAACAGTGGAGTGGGTTGCCATTTCCTTCTCCAGGGGATCCTCCCGTCCCAGGGACTGAACCCATGTCTTCTGCATGGCAGGCAGATTCTTTACCACGGAGCCACCTAAGAAGCCCAATAAGTGAATAAACAAATCCTGGAAACCTAGGGACAAAGCCTATCAAGAAAAACAGCACAGAGTCAGAGCTCTCAGAGGAGGTGATATTTAAGCAGAATGGGAGGGAGGAAGTTGAGTAGCTACCTAGGGAAACAGTGTCCTAGGCAGAGGGAATGACATGTGCAAAGGCCCTGAGGCATGCAGTATAAACTGCAATGGCTTCTCATTACAGTGGCTTCTCTTGTTGCAAAGAACAGGCTCTAGGGAATGCAGGCTCAGTAACTGAGGCACACTGAGGCTTAGTAGCCCTCCATGGCATGTGGCATCTTCCCAGCCCAGGGATTGAACCGGTGTCCCCTGCATTGGCAGGTACATTCTTAACCACTAGAATACCTGGGAAATCCCAATGTAGCTAGATCTGAAAGAGGACTTCCCAGTGGTCAGGAAGGGAGCATCTTTCCAATAGTAAAGATGGTGCGCCTTGAAGCTATCAAGCTCTGGTAGCTCCAGACCCTGGATGGATGGACAACTCCTCTGACGTGTTACTTTCCTATTCTCAGGGTAAAATCCAAGCTCCCATCCATAGCCCACAAGTTTCCACTTGGTCTGGTCCCTCTTGGCTTCCCTGGCCTCATCTCCCCCTTAACCTCCCCTTCACTCACTCCTGTCTAGCCACACCAGCCTTCTTGCTGCTCCTCAAACACTCCAAGCTTGTTCCTACCTCAGGGCCTTTGCACTTGCTGTTCCTGCTTTGAAAGCTTCCCCGCTGGACACAGAAGGCATCTCTCTCACCTTCTCAGGGAGCCTCAAGTACCACCTCTTTAGAGACACCATCTCTATCACACCTGATAAAACAGCTCTGCCCCCCACCCCTCATTCTTTAACCTCCTTTGTCATTTAGTCACTAAGTAATGTCTGACTCTTTTGTGACGCCATGGACTATAGCCCATCAGGCTCCTCTGTCCATGGGATTTTCCAGGCAAGAATACTGGAGTGGGTTGCCATTTCCTTCTCTGGGAGATCTTCCCCACCCAGGAATAGAACCTGCATCTCCTGCTTGGCAGGTGGATTCTTTACCACTAAGCCACAAGGGAAGCCCTTAACCCCCTTTACCCTGTTTAATTATTCTTCATACCACTTGCACTGTATTATATATTGATTTAGTTGTTCACACTGTATCATATATTTATTCGGTTTTCGTCTGTCTCTCCTGCTACAAGGTCAGCCCCAGGAGGGCAGGGACTTGATGACTTGGTTCAGGGCTGTATCTCCAGTGCTTCTTCATATCTGCTGACTGAATGGACAAATGCATGATTTCCAGAAAGGATCCCTGGTGGAGCCCAGGGCCCATCAATGACGGAGGAGGAGGTTCTGGGAAACAATGGAGGAGACTCAGAGGGGACAGAGTGTCCATTTCCCAGACTTCTCTCTTCCCTGGGGCGCTAGGCTGGGTGGGCAAGCTGGGATACACAACACAGTAGCGCCCACTGTAGCTAGTGGTAGGACCCGACCAGCAACCCCAACTGACTACCCCAGCTAAGCTCCGCCCCATCCACCATTTAGCCCCGCCCCCAAACAGCCTCATTTAGCTCCTCCTCCATGAATCTTCATGTGAGCCCCGCCCCCAAGCATCTCCCACCCTCCTCTGGGGTCACCCAAATCACCTCTCACAGTACTCTCCCGCACCCCTAGACAATCTTGGCCACAGCACAGGAAATCTAGAGTTTCCTAAAGGTTAGCAGGGGTGTGGGAAGAGTCCCCAGATAGTGGTTCCAAGGATCCTTTTTGGAAACCCAATTCAACTTCCCTCCTGGTACATTTTTATACACCCTTCTCTTGAGTGTAGGCATCTTTTGGTTTCTTGTCTCTCACTCAGCTGACTTTCTTTACTTCGTTGGGATTCATGTATCAATCGAGCACCTATAGAGTGCAGCCTGACGCCTGGCACTAGGCATACTCCCTATCCCAGCCAGTACTGATACTGTGATGGGGAAACAGTGAGGGAGGGGGCCTCCTGAGGTCCTCTGTGGCCCGGAAATCCTTCTACCTAGAGTCCGATCTCCATCCCTCCCAAAGTCCCCAGGCCCCCGGGGTGGGCGCATGGGGTCTGATTTCCTTCTTAGCTCTCTCTGTCTTTTTTTTTTGCCACACCGCGCATCTTGTGGGATCTTAGTTCCCCGACCAGGGATTGAACCTGGGCCCTCAGTAGTGACAGTACAGAGTCCTAACCGCTGGACTGTCAAGGAAGTCCCTCTTTCTTCTCTTGACCACAAAAGAGACGGTACCAGGACTGTTCTTCCTCTGAATTTCTACCTAGAAACCCTTCTAGTGTCTACACAGGCACTGTCCACACCCATGGAGTGGATTATTTAACAAGATGGTAAATGTGTGGGTTCGGGAGCCAGACCACCTTGCTTCAGTCCTAGCTCTGCCACAGCCTAACTGTCTGAGCTTAAGCAAGTGCCCTAACTTTCCAGTGCCTTGGTTTCCCTATCTGTAAAGTGAAGGTAACATGAGCACCCATTAATTGCTGATTAAATGCCTTAGTTCATTCTGTGTGCTTGAAACAGTGCCCAGCACATAATAAGCATTTAATAAGCGTTAGCTGTTATCCTAATTATTATTCTGTTATTTTGGATTCCAGCTTCCTTCTGAGCTTCTAAAGATGAGAACTTAGGGGGCTCCCACCCCCAAGATGGGGAAGGAAAGAGGTTTTCAAATAGCATTAGAAAGCTGGGACCACCCCTCATTTTGCAAAGCCTGCTCAAGAGGTGAGGGAGCATGGAGATGAGACATGCTTCCATGAAAGCATGGTGTGCAGTGCACACACACACATGGATATACACGTCCGCACACACAGTCCTTGCCCCACACACCCCCCTTTTAGAATGACTTGGGCACAGAATGACACAGTTACCCAAAGCTCCCACACAGCCACACACCTGGTCACACACATTTTGTAGAACACCCAGGCAGATGGACACAGTCATGGGGACACTGACACACACAGTCCTTTACACACAGTCGCAGCTGCCCAAATACCACTGGGATTAACACAGACCTCACTTGCTGTCACTCTGCCAGTCACACACAGATACACAACTCCGGGTCACAGACTCACAAGCCTCGCACTGTCACAACAGCCCTTCAAGTCACCGCTTCCAGCTGTGACACTCAGACTCTGCTTCACGTACACACACCCTCTCCCAATCCCGCCCCGACTCACGCACAGCCAGCCCCACACCTGCACAGCCACACACACAAACTCTCAGTCACACCCAACCGTACACAAAGGCACCCACGTTTACCCAGCACCCCTCCAGCACCTCACACACATCCCCATCAGTCACACACATGTGAGTCCCACCCCCTGCCCACACTGGGGTGCTGGCGAGGAGTGGGGGGCCGTGCTGGGGCGAGTGAAGGACAAGTAATGCCCAAACCCCCCTGAAGTCCCCTCCCACAACCCCACTCAGCTCGAGCGAGATGGCGGGTGTGGGCTCCGGGTCACCGAGAGGTTGAGAACCCCGAAGCTGGAGTCAGGTGGTCCCCCAAACCTAGGATGCTTTGAAGCTGAATTTAAAGCTTCCCTTCTTATTCCCAAAGCCAGGGTGGATGGCCCAGCCCCTCCCCCAGGGCGACCCCCCTTCCCTCACCGCCCCGGGGTGGGGCATGGAGCCCCCAGTCCCGTTTCTGCGAGACCCCCTGAGCCCCCTCCCCTCCTGGAGCCCTCCACGCCCGCACCTGCCGGCCGGGCCCCTACCTGTCCGGCGAGGCCTGAACACAGTAGCAGCAGCAGCAGCGGCGGCGGCGGCGGGACCGCGAGCGGCCACATGACGTGCCCCCGGCCCGGCGTCCCGTCCCCCGCCCGCCCTAGCGGCGCCTCGGCCCGGGGACCGCCACCAGGCGCGACCCCGCCCGCCCGCCGGCCAGGGCGACCCTCCGCCGCCGCCTCCCCCGCCTCGCCGGCGGCTGGGATCCCGCCCCACCCCCGCCCCCCGCGCGCGCTCAGAGTCTTTGTTGCGGGCTCCGCCCCCCCGCCCAACCCCCAGCTCGGTTTCGGGAGCGGATCTTGCTGGGTCTGGGGGTGGGGAAGAGGGGGAAGGAAGATGGAAGATGGAAGGAAGAAGGGGAGGGTAGCTGGGGACGCGACCCAGAACCCCAGGGCCATGGAAGGAGTGGTCATGCAGACTGGGGGGGGGCGGTGAGGTTCCATCACGTGGCTGTCAATTTCCCCCTCCCAGGACATTTCCTACGTTGTCAGTGGGGGGTGGGAGACGGATCAAGGGACGGAGTAGTAGGAGGAAGGCCTGGTAGCAAAGAAGAGACATTGAGAGGCCTCATGTTTAAAGAAGTCAGGAGTGAACAGAGAAACTGAGGCAGGGTCTGTGAAACTCTTCTTTGCAGGAAGGGGTCACGGCCATTACATGGGGGGCGAGGGGTGGGGTGGAAGATGGGGACAAAAAGGAAGACAGATACAGGGGGCAGGAGATCGTCAGACTAGGCCGAAGGGGGTGTCCAGCTGGTGGGAACCTTGTTTTCACCTCCTCCTCTTCTCCAGGGGTCCTCGGGCTCAGTCTCCCTTTCCCCACCACACCCGGGACAGTCTCTCCCTCTCATTTCAATGGCCCAAGACTGGAGACTAGAATCCTAAGAGAATCGTTGTTAACGCCACCTCCACACGAAGCTATTTGCATATGAAGGGCGTCCTTGTCCTGCCTCCATCCTTTCTCTGCCTCCCCCCTCCTCGGCTTTCCCAATCATCTTCTCTCTCCAAAGTCCCTCTATGGCTTTTTTTGGGGGGAGGGGTAGTGAGGGAGCAAGCCCGTTAGGTTATAGAGGAATCAATCATAAATATTGGGAATGGGGAAGCATGGAATTTTGCTGATCCTACTGTGTGGGACAGATAACAAGTTATGGATGTTTTTGTCAATCAAGGAGAAGTGAAGTCGCTCAGTCTTGTCCGACTCTTTGTGACCCTGTGGACTGTAGCCTACCAGGCTCCTCCGACCATGGGATGCTCCAGGCAAGAATACTGGAGTGGGTTGCCATTTCCTTCTCCAGGGGATCTTCCCAACCCAGGGATCGAGCCCGGGTCTCCCGCATTGGAGGCAGACGCTTTAACCTCTGAGCCACCAGGGAAGCCCCTTAAGCAAGGAGAAAGAGCTTGTTTTATGATAAGACCTGGGTTCCACACTGGTCTGTCCGTTCTCAGCCATGCAATGCCAGGCAAAGAGCTTTCGTTCTCTTGGGAGAACTGTTTCCTCTTGAGTTGTTGGGGACTTTGTGATTCATGCATAAAGAAAGCACCTAGCCAGCGCTCAATTCCCAGAGGGCATTACTACAATGAAGGATATGTTAAAATTATGATCAGGTCATACTGCAGTCAGGGTCGTACTCGGTGTCCTGATTGTACGTTGTCAGTTTGGACATCAGTGCCATTGGGAGTCCTCACCATGGTTCATTCAGCTCCTGCCAGGTGGCCATCACCCTGGTAATGCCCTCCTCCCTTTGCTGCTTCAGCCCTTGGAGGTGGTAGCTTGCTGCTCCTGAGTAGATTCACTTTCTCCTATTTACTCTTAAAGCTTAACTGCCATCTCTGTGACTAAATCCCCATATTAAATTCTTGCTCTTGAACTATCTGGTGTGAGCTCTGTTTTTCTGACTGGACCCTGACCAATACATTCAACAGCTGTGGTCGGTGGCCAATTTCAGTGTCCTGATCACGCTGTAGTCAGTGTCCTGTTAAACTGTGATCTGTGCTGCCATCAGCATCCTGGTTCTACTGGGGTCAGCATTACAGTCAGTACTGTGGTCTCTACTGGTCTTAATTGTGCTGTGGTCAGTGTGGTGGTGAGCTTCCTGGCTGTGTTGTGCTCAGAGTCACGATCACTGTCCTGGTCATGCTGTGGTCAGGGTCCTGACCTAGCTTGGGACACCCTGGCCATGCTACCATCAAAATCATGATCAGGTTTTACTGTGGTCAGTGTCATGCTCAGGGTCCTGGCTATACCGTCATCAGCTTTGAGATCAGCACCGAGATCAGCACCATGGTCAATGCTATGATTAGCGTGGTGTCTGCCTTCCTCTGTGGTTAGTGTAGTGGTCAGAACTGAGCACCAGTGTTGAAAAGAGATCAGCTTCTCAAGGACCTTGTACAACAAAACTGTTGGGCCAGGTGGCTTGAGGTCTGGCACTGGCAGTCAGCTCGCCACAGTGTGCAGAGGTAGAGTAGGTGAGCAGTAGATCCCTGCAAATTCTCATCAGGTGTTGTTGGGTCCATTAGCTTTCCTCACCTATGACCCCTCTATGTGTCCAGCTAGAAGAAGAAACAGTCCAGGCCTTTGTTTTCCTTTACTCTGCACAGGGCCTGACATGGACAAGATGATCAAGAATAATTTAAGGAGTAAATGAACTTAAGCCATGCATGTCTATCCATGCCTTTGCTCTTGCTAATCCCACCATATATTATTCAGTGCTCCTTTGATAGCAAGTAGCAGAAAGACAACTTGAACTGTCTTAAACAGTAAAGACTATCTATTATCTCACATAACTGAAAAAAAAAAATCCAGAGGTAATGGAATGCAGGCATGGGTGGATCCAGGGATTCTGTTCTATCATCAGAATTCTGTCTCTCCCCATTTATCATCTCTACTATTCTCTATGTCGTTGTTGTTCAGCCACTCAGTCATGTTCAGTTCTTTGTGATCCCCTGGACTGCAGCATGTCAGGACCTCTGTCCTTCACTATCTCCCAGAGTTCGCTCAAACTCCTGTCCACTGAGTCAGTGATGCTATCCAACCATCTCATCCTCTGTTGCCCCCTTCTCCTCCTGCTGTCAATCTTTCCCACCATCAGGGTCTTTTCCAATTAGTTGGCTCTTTGCATCAGATGGCCAAAGTATTGGAACTTCAGCTTCAGCATCAGTCCTTCCAATGAATATTCAGGATTTATTTCCTTTTGGATTGACTGGTTGGATATCCTTGCTGTCCAAGGGACTCTCAAGAGCCTTCTCCAGCACCACAGTTTGAATGCATCAATTCTTTGGCACTCAGCCTTCTTTATAGTCCAACTCTCACATCCATACATGACTACTAGAAGAACCTTAGCTTTGACTAAACAGACCTTTGTCAGCAAAGTGATGTCTCTGCTTTTTAATCCCTCTTCTCTATAAGGGATCTGTTTTAGCCAGGAGATGACATAGATACTTCCCAGAAGCTTTCATCTTCCAAGCTCAGCAGCTTTAGCAAAAAGAGAGCTTGCAAAATAATGACTCTCATTGGCCCATCTCAAATTATGTACCTATCTCTGAGCCAATCATATTTCAGAGGACTTGACTGTGTAGCCTGACCAGACCTGGTTCATAGATCACCCCTCTGGAAACAGAAAGAGGAGTTAGCCTCATTTGGATAGAAAACAAGGGGGTAGGGGTGGAGGATATGAAACTTTTACCTTTGAAAGAGGGAAAAACTTCTGTGTATCAAAACCAAGAGACAATGAACTGTCTCAGCACCACCCCAAACCCCTAGTGTGCCTTCCTATACTACAGAAGCTTCAAAGCTAAAAACTATGTTCTCCAGACTCTCTTGCAGCTAGATTTCCATATGGCAATGAGATGCTATCAATTAGAAGCATGAGATGTGGGTGAGGAAGTGAGTGAAGGTGGGTGGAGGTCATCTTTCTATTGTGTTGCAGTGATGTCTAGCAAGCACAGTTTGTAGAGAAACTAGGTTTTCCTGCAGGAATGTTACTGTCTGCACTCACTTTTGTTGAGAGGCAGTTGCAAGTGACAATGATGGAAGCTTCCAAATCTCTAAGTTAAAACCAGGGAGAGATATATGTATGTGTGTATATATACGTGTGTGTGTGTGTATATATGTGTGTGTGTATATATATAACTTTTATTGAGATATAATTCACATACCATATAATTTGCTCTTTAAAATGTATAATTCAGTGGAGTTTGGTATATTGCAGTATTAATTTTTTTAAGTTGTATTAAAATACGTGTATCATAGAATTTGCCATTTAAACCATTTTTAAGGGTCAATTCAGTGGTATTAATTACCTCTGTGGTGTTGTGAAATTATCAACACTATTTTTTTCAATTTTTAGTTTTAATTTATTTACTTTTCATTCATTTTTATTGGAGTAGAGTTGATTTACAATGTTGTATTAGTTTCGGGTGTACTTCACAGTGAATCAATTATACATATACGCATATCCACTCTTTTTTATATTCTATCCTCATATCTGTCATTACAGAGTACTGAGTAATTCCTCGTGCTATAGAGTAGGTCCTTATGAGTTATCGATTTTATATGCAGTAATATGTATTTGTCGATCCCAATCTCCCAATTATCCCTCCCCCATGAGACTGTTTTCAGAACTTTTTCATCTTCCCAAAATGTTAGATATTCCATATAAGTAGAATCATACAGTATTTGTCCTTTCTTGTCTGGCCTCTTCACTGAGCATAATGTTTTCGAGGTTCATCCATGGTATAGCAAGTGTGAGAACTTTATTCCTTTTTATGGCTGAATAATATTCCATTGTGGGCTCCCCAGGTGGAGATAGTAGTAAAGAACCTGCCTGACAACGCAGAAGACAAAGAGATGTGGGTTTGACCCCTTGGTGGGGAAGATCCCCTAGGGGAGTGCATGGCAACCCACTCTAGTATTCTTGCCTGGAGAAGCCCCAGGGACACAGGAGCCTGGAGGGCTACAGTCCATAGGGTCACAAAGAGTTGGACACAACCGAAGCAACTTAGCACGCAGTATTCCACTGTAGGACTGGACCAGATTTTACTTACGCAATATGGTATATTCTTGAAGTCAGTGGTTCCCAGTATGTTATTCCCCACCTTCCTGTGAATAATAGAAGCAGAAGCTCCTAGGAGCACAAAGTTCCCTGATTTTGGTTCTTATTTCCCACAGCTAATCCCTGATTGACATGTGCTTAGAACATGCATTCCTCTTCTTTGTATGGAGAAAACCTCATCATTCATGAAGCTCTAATACCCCAGGCTATGTGAGACTACCCACTCAGGTCTACATCTCTCTCTCTTTTTTTTTAATTTTAATTTTTGGCCATGCCTCACAGTTTGTGGGCCCCTGACCAGGGACCAACCCCATGCCCCCTGCAATGGAAGTGTGGAGTTTTAACCACTAAGCCACCAGGGAATTTCCTACATCTCTTTAATAACAACCATCCCACTCATCGAGCTCCCACTTAGGACTCAACACCAGGTGAAGTCTTTTCCATTGCTTCTTTGAATTCCTCCAACAAGCCTTGAGGTAGGAATTATTATCCCCATTTTAAGATCAAAAAGTCTGAAGCTCAGAGAAGCTAGGTAACTTGTCCAAGGCTGCCCAGCTATGAATAGCAGACACAGGATTCAAATCCAGTTCTGTCTGACTCAAAGTCAACCTATTGACCTCCGTAGTATTGTATTGGGTTATTTGATCTGCATCTTTCCTTTCCTATCAATTCCGATTAGACAACTGAGGCTCAGTTCTCCTGGAGACCCCTGGGAGAGTGTGTAGATGCTGGCTGCCTTTCATAATTTTCCCACGGGAGGGTGAGGGAGGTGCGTTTTTATCCTCCAAGTCCCACGTGTCACTGGGGGAGGGCTGCTCCCAGAAGTGTCAGCTCCTCAGCATTTCTGGTCTGGCCAGCATGTGAGCTGAGAGATCCCTGAGGCTGAAATGTGCACAGGAACCTGTGAGGGCAAAAGGTATACAGGCAAGGCACTGACATCATCTGCCTCAGTCCCATTTTTCAGATGGAGAAATTGAGGCTCAGAGAACTTAAGATGTTTGAGCAAGGCCACAGAGGGTGTACAGCAGAGCTTAAGACCATAATTTGATTCATGTGCAATTCCAGACACGAGGTTCTTTATTTTTTTAATTTTATTTATTTAGTTTTAGCTGCACTGGGTCTTCATTGCTGTGTGCAGTCTTTCTCTAATTTTGGAGACTGTGGGCTACCCTTCATTGCAGTGGCTTCTCGTTGCAGAGCACAGGCTCTAGGGTGTGTGGGCTCAATAGTTGTGGTACATGAGTTTAGTTGCCCCGCAGCATATCTGATCTTCCCAGACCAGGGATGGAACCCGTGTGCACTGCATTGACAGGAGGATTCTTAACCACCAGACCACCAGAGAAGTCCACAGGGCTCTTAATGCTGTGGTTGCCGGGGATATCTGGGCCAGCTCCCCTGGTGTCGCGAGGCTTCCAAAAGACCTGGTCCATCCCAGGTGAGCTAAGCATCATCTCCTCCCATCCCCAGCTTCCGCATCTCCATGGCGATCATTCCAGGGCCCTTCCGGTCCAGGGCTCCCAATCCCGCCCCTCCCACTGCTCACCCAGAATGGAGCCCACCTCTCTTTCTGTGTCCTGGAAAAGGCTCCAAGTTTGAGCCCTTGAACTTGGGGTTCCCCACAGACTGTTCCCGCCATCCAGCCCCATTCTTTCCTTCTTGTGGGCCTTTCTCAGCGGGGGACTGTAGCCACCCCAGGAAATCCCTCCTCCCCAGGTATCACACACACACACACACACACACACTGAATGATCACTTGAATATAGGAATTTGTCCCCCAGTTGCACAGGACTGGCCTCAAGTCAACTGACAAACAAGCACACAACATGAGCATATGGGCAGGAACACTGCACCCCCATGAGTGGTCCAGGCACAACGCCATGCTCAGACCGAACAGTGTCACCCAGACCCAGTACACACAACCACCATCGACATACAGCCAGATACATGTTCCAGGCACAAGGGCCCACAGAAACTACCCCCCAACCCCGGCACACACACACACCCATCAAAGGGAGGAAGAGCATCAGAGGGGAACAAGCCAGTTACCCAGGAACCAGCGCTCACACAACTGACCCAATACACACACAGACCCCCAACACAAAAAATACACAAACCCCACAGCTCCGGCACACACTCATGCACACAGATTCACACACATAGAGATTTGTAAAACAGATTGTTACTACATTAACATGCGGGACTTCCTTGGTGGTCCAGTGGCTAAAATTGCACTCCCAATGCAGAGGCCCAGGTTTGATCCCTAGTCAGGGAACTAGATCCCATAAGCTGCAACTATAAGTTTGCATGCCGCAACTAAGCCAGATAAATAAATAAACATTTTTTTAAAATACAGTAACATGCACAAACCCACAAGGCAATCACACAAAACAGGACAGGTAGACTGCATGCAACACAAGGACACACAGAAAGAGGCACATTGTTTGTTTAAAGCCTACCCACAGGCCCACAATTCAGACATGGTCACACACACAAACAGTACAGGCAGACAGCTCAGACACACATACAGATCCACAGGGACCCATGACACGACAACAAACATCCTGGACACGCAAATCCCAGGCCGGGGCAGCGTGGGAATGAGGCTGTGAGAAGCTGGGAGGGGGGAAGTGGACCAGATGACTCAGGAGGCCTCTCTGGGGGAGGAGGCTGAGGAGGGCAGGCGGGTGGGTGGGCAGGCATCCAGCGCATATGGCTCTCATTAAAGGCTTGGGAATTGAGGGTTGAGTTGGCGGGACAAGGAGACCCAGCATTGCTTCCCAGCCCTGCCAAGCCAGGAAGGAGTGAAGTCCTAGTCCAAAGTTGTGGGGCTGGAACTTGGCTCTGAACCACAGCAGCTCCTACCAATAGGGGTCTATCCTGAGCCAGGTCTGGCTGGGGCTCATTTGAACCCCTGCAACAGCCCTGGGAAGGGTTTCACAGAAGAGAAGCGTGAGGAACTCAGAGGGGTTAAGACACTTGCCTGAGGTCACACAGCCAGGAAACAGTGGAACTGGGATTGGAGCCCAGGTGTTTCTGCAGCTGCCGCCCCAGCCCTAAGGCAGATGCAAGGACTCCTCCGCTTAGCCAGCATCAGAGACCGGGGAACTCAATCTGGGCCCAGCCTGCACTGGATTTGAGGCAACCCCATTTTCAAATAATTGAGAGTTAGGAGTGGGGCAGGGTTTGCTGACTGGGGGTGTCAGCATCAGAGTGACACCAGAGTTGCAACCTGAAGGTTGAGTAAGAGCTGACGGGGTGTGTTGGGCAGAAATAAGTGCAGGTACAAAGGACCTGGGGCCATGGGGTACAGGAGGCTATGTCTTCTGGTGAGGTATGGTGACCAGTGAGACCAGAGAGGCAGGTAGAAAACTTGGACTTTGTCTCAGGGCCAACAGGGAGCCTCAGGAGGGTGGTGAGCTGAAAGGTACACAGTGAAGTTTGGACAACCAGCATGAAGATCATACTCAGGATAGATGAACATGTACTTTCTCCCTGACCTTAAATTTCCTGTTTTGTTATATATTTATACACCCTAGAAGGGGAAGATCCCCTGGAGGAGGGCATGGCAACCCCACTCCAGTATTCTTGCCTGGAGAATCCCATGGATGGAGGAGTCTGGTCAGCCACGGTCCGTAGCGTTGCAAAGCATCAGACACGACTAAAGTGACTTAGCATGCACGCCCTGGATACTCTTAGCCATGTGCACACATGCCTGGATGTTTGCAGAGGAAGAAAATGGGAAACTCCTAAAAGTTTATGAGTAAGAAAACAGCTAACTCTGTTGAGGTAAACCTTCTCAAAGCAATTAAAGAGACAAGATTAGAAATACTTGTGTCTACATGGAGAAGATGGGAAAAAAAATCTCTGGCTGAGCTAACAAAGCAAGTCGCAAAAGAGCATGTTCAATATTGTACCCATGTGGGACAGTTTAGAAACTTGCCAAATCATGTTGTGCATCACCCCTGGATACAACTTCCTGTATGAGGTAAACATGGAGAAATAATGAGGTCAAAAATTCCCACAACCTAGGGAAAGGAAAAAATAGGGAGTTAGTGTTTCATGGGGACAGAGCTTCAGCTGGGGAAGATGAAAAAGTTCTGAAAGTGAATGGTGGAGATGATGGCTCAACAATGGGGATGGGGCACTGAACTGGACATTTAAAATAGGTAAATGGTTTAAATTTTATAGTATATACTTTCAACCACAATTAAACCCATGTTTTTCACTGAAATTCATCTACCCTTGGTGGAGAAGGAAGAGAAATGCCATGGTGGAAATATAATCTTGTGTGCGTGCGTGCTAAGTCATGTCTAATTCTTTGCTACCCTATGGACTGTATCCTTTGTCCATAGGATTCTCCAGGCAAGAACATTGGAGTGGGTTGCCATGCCCTGCTCCTTCCCAACCCACGGATCTCAATTGTGGTTATGATGCTTTATTCTTAGGTTGGGTGGTAGGCATATGTGTGTTCATTAAAAAATTTCTCTTTTTCTCTCTCCATATGTGGATATATATGCTGCATTTAAGTGTTTCATATATATGCATATTTTTACATATGCAACACTTAAATACAACATTTGTATAGCATTTACCTCATGGCAGACATTGTTCCAAGTGTGTGATCTCTTTTAACTGATTCAGTCCTCACACAAATCTGATGCTGTAGGTGCTATTATTCACCCCATTTTACAGCTCTGGAGACTGAGACTCAGTGTGGTGAAGGTCACATCTGTTATAGCAAAGGATCTGACACTTGCACCGTGTGACTTGGCTCTAAACATTATACCTCACAGCCTCTGTACAACTTCCATTTTTTCATTCATAGGTTTTGTCACACATGGAACGGATCTGAGAAGAGGGTGTGTCTTGGGGGAGGCATGGGAAAGGACATGAGAAATTCTCTGGGTGCTGCAAACAGTCTACATCTTGTTTAGGGTGTGTAGACAATTGTCAAAATTCCTCCACAAGAACACTTAAGATCAATGCATTTTATTATACATAATGCATGTCTGAATGAAAACAACTTCTAAAAAGAAATAATACCCAATCCAGTAATTCCATTTCCGGGTACAGATCCAAAAGAATCAAAAGCAGGGTCTCAAAGAGATACTTGCACTTTTATATTTATAGCAGCATTATTCACAGTAGCCAAGATCTGGAAGCAAAGCAAGTGTCCATCAACAGATGAATGGATAAACAAAATGTGGGCCAACCATCCAATGGATCATTACTAACCCTGAAAAAGCAAGGAAATTCTGACACAGGCTATAACACAGATGAACATGGAGGATATTATGCCAAGTGAAATAAGCCAGTCACAAAAAGACAGATATTGCATGATTCTACTTATATGAGGTTCCTGGAGGAGTCAAATTCCTAGGGACAGGACTTTCCAGGTAAGCCAGTGCTTAAGAATTCACCTGCCGAGAACAGCATTGAAACATGTATATTATCTAGGGTGAAACGGAAACCAGCTCAGGTTGGGTACATGAGACAAGTGCTCGGGCCTGGTGCACTGGGAAGACCCAGAGGGATTGGGTGGAGAGGGAGGTGGGAGGGGGGACTGGGATGGGGAATACATGTAAATCCATGGCTAATTCATATCAATGTATAACAAAAACTACTGTAATGATGTAAAGTAATTAGCCTCCAACTAATAAAAATTAAAAAAAAAAATAGAAAAAAAAATGTAAAAAAAAAAAAAAAAAGAATTCACCTGCCATACATATACACCATGGAATATTACTCAGCCATTAAAAAGAATTCATTTGAATCAGTTCTAATGAGATGGATGAAACTGGAGCCCATTATACAGAGCGAAGTAAGCCAGAAAGATAAAGACCATTACAGTATACTAACACATATATATGGACTTTAGAAATATGGTAACGATAACCCTATATGCAAAACAGAAAAAGAGACTCATGTATAGAACAGACTTGTGGACTCTGGGAGAAGGCAAGGGTGGGATGTTTCAAGAGAACAGCATTGCAACATCTGTATTATCTAGGGTGAAACAGATCACCAGCCCAGGTTGGGTACATGAGACAAGTGCTAGGGCCTGGTGCACTGGGAAGACCCAGAGGGATCGGGTGGAGAGGGAGGTGGGAGGGGGGACTGGGATGGGGAATACATGTAAATCCATGGCTAATTCATTTCAATGTATAACAAAAATTACTGTAATGATGTAATTAGCCTCCAACTAATAAAAATAAATGGAAAAAAAAAAAAAAGAATTCACCTGCCAATGCAGAGGAGAAGGGCTCATTCCCTAATCCAGGAAGATTCCACATGCCATGGGGCAACTCAGCCTGTGTGCCACAACCGCCGAGCCCAGGCATCCTGGAGACTGTGCTCCGCAACAAAAGAAGCCACTGCAGTGAGAAGCCCTCTCACCACAACTCGGGAGTAGTCCCTCATTGCTGCAACTAGAGAAAGCCTGTGCACAACAACCAAGACCCAGCACAGCCAAAAACAAACAACCAAACAGCAACGACAACAACAAAATAGAAGGTGAGCACCGGGGTTTGAGGTGGGGGGGAATGAAGAGTTGTTTAATGAGTATAGGTTTTCGGCTTTGCAAGATGAAAAAGTTGTTGCCCAGCAGTGTGAACATACTTACCGCTACTGATCTGTCCAATCTAGAATGGTAGATGGTAAATTTTATGTTATGTAGTTTTCAACACAAAAAAACTGTAAAATAAATATAGCAAGGGAGGAAAAGTGTATATAAGGGAGATGAGACCAGCATCACGGAGGGATATGACAATCTCTTGATGTCAATCTGGTCTTTCGTCTGCTCAGCCTCCCATCTCTCCTGTGCTACAGTCATCTTCAGGGTCAGGGCCCGTCCTCTCGAAAGGAACTTCTGATATGTCTGGGACACTAACCATGGGAGGCCACACGTCTGCTCTTGTGGGGTCAGGACGTCTTTGCGTGACCAGGTGGGGATCGGCGTCGTTCTGAGTGGTTCACTGCCTCTGGGCCTGGCTGTGTGAGGTGTTGCTTGGCTCCCCCTCTATCTCTCTGTATTAGCCTCCACTTCAAAGATGCCTTCTCCAGGAAGACTTCCCTGACTACCGTGTCTTAAAGAACACCCCTCTAGTCCTCCTCCCTGCCTTATTTTCATAGTGCCACCTGACACATCATGTATATATATCTGCTTACTGCCTGTCAGCCCCACTAGAGTGTTAACTCCACAAGGGCAGGGAATCTTTGTTTTGTTCACGGCTGGGTCCCTGGAGCCTAAAACAGTGCCTGGCACCTGATAGGTACTTAATACAGATTTGTTGGGACTTCCCTGGTGGTGCAGTGGTTAAGAATCCATCTTGCAATGCATGGGACAATGTGGATTCGGTCCCTGGTCAGCAGCTAGGATCCCACATGCTGCAGGGCAACTAGGCCCTTGCATCACAACCACGCCAAAACTAGAAACTGTGGGCCTCTGCAATGAAAGATTCAGCATGCTGCAGCTAGGACCTAGTGCAGCCAAATAAATAAATTAAATATTAAAAAACATTGGTGGATTGATTGAATGAATGAGTGGGCAGAGCAAGGGTTGTCTCTGAAACAACCGTGATGGAGTTTACCTGGACCTACGTTTGTGGCTTGTGTGTTGATGGCAAGTCTGTGTGTGGGGTTGTGTGTCCGTCTGTGTATATAGTGTCTGCCAGGCCCCAGGATGTGGTACTTCTGTGTGTGACAATGAGGATCTCCCTCCAGAGGTGGCTCCATCTCTGAGTGTGGGTTTGTGAACACGGTTGTCTGGGGGGCTCTGGGTGTGCAACCAGACATAACTGTCTGTGGCCAGCTATGCATTTCAGCATATCTGCATCTGGCTAAGGATGTAGGGGTATGTGTAAGGCAGGTCTGCCTCTCTGAGTCTGCTTGTGGGTCCAGACTTGCAGTCCTTGGTGGCAGAGGGGGAGGGGAGGAGGTGACAAGATGAGGGTCTGATTCCACCTGCCCTTGGTCTGTGTATGTCATTGTTTGTATCTCTGACAATGTTGTCAGAGAGTATGTGTAAATTCCCCTGCTCCAGCCACCCTCTATAGCCCAGTCTAAAGCCACAGGCAGGCCTCCCTGCTGGCCATCCCATGCCCCCACCCCCACCACCACCTCGAGAGTAATTACTCAAGAAGCACTAGTGGTGTGATTAATTACGGCTGCTGAATATGCAAATCAGCTGGGGGTTTCCTAGCAGCCGCCTGGGTGCTGGTGATGATGCTGAGTAAATACACAGAGCAGAGGCGAGCCAGGCCTAGAATTCCCTCCTTACATCTTTGTCAATTACCCTTTAATTTAGCAGGGCAGATTTCTAATTCTTTAATGAGCTTTTACCTAATTAAAGAGTCCTCATTACACTATTAATTGGTCCTCCCCTCCAAAATACCTGTACCAGCATGGGATTGCAGTTGCCAAAGCAGATGCTGGCTGACCTGCATTCAAACCCTGGGCTGTTATTGGGTGTAATTTTTAAGATTATGTTGGAAATAATTCCCTTTAGGGAGAAGATGACTTTTTGCTTAGCAAAATCTTTAGCTGTAGACTCTGGGCGAGTTACTCTCTACCTCTGTTTCTCAGCTCCCTTATCTGCAAAAAGGAGGTAGTAAGAGAACCTAGTGGCTCAGACAATAAAGAATCTGCCATCCTCTAGAGAAGGGAATGGCTAACCACTCCAGCATTCTTGCCTAGAGGACAGAGGAGCCAGGCAGGCTACAGTCGATAGGGTTGCAAAGTCAGACACGACTGGAGCAATTGAGCACAACAGAACCTTCTTCAAAGATGGTGATGAGAAATAAATAAAAGCATTCAGGGAAGACATTTGATGAACAGTGTCTGGCATGGAGACAATTGATGATCTTTATTATCATTATTAATAGTGTGAGTTGAACTAATCATGGATCATGTGGGCATGGAGACAGGGTCTGAAAGAAGGGTTGAGGGGATTACTCTTCATAAGAAAGTGAGATAAATTCTATCTAGCAAGATAAATTTTATCCAGGGAATTCCCTTGTGCTCCAGTAGTTTAGGGCTCTGTGCTTCTACTGCAGGGGGTGTGGTTTCAATCCCTGGTGAGGGCACTAAGATCTTACAAGCCACACTGCATGGCCAAAAATTAAAAAAAAAAAAAAAAGAGCAGAAAGACTTAGAGGAAAGGAGTGAAGACTTAGGCAAGGAGAGCTATCAGGGAGGGAAAGATGGTAGGGGGCGAGAGAATGGTAGGAAATCTGGGCTTGGGAAGAGCACATCTCCAGTGACAAATTCACAGTGGTGGACACATTTGAAGATAATGATATTCAATAGTAAATTTTAGCTTGATTTTCCTGCAATGAGACCTCCTGGTTTGCACACATGCTTACATGCTGACCTTCAGTAAAAGTTGGATTTTTTCACTGTATTAGTCAGGATAATTAATGATAGCTGCTGTAACAAGCAACTCTTAAAAAATTTCAAGGGCTTAAAACAAGTAATTTCTTGATCACATCTAATGGAGTTCCCCCTGACAGCATTCTTCCAAGTGCAGTTGACCCTTGAACATGAGTTTGAACTCACAGGTTCTTTTGTATGTAGGTTTTTTTCCAATAAACATATACAGTACCACCGGCTTCCCTGTTGGCTCAGCGGTAAAGAATCTGCCTGCAAAGCAGGAGCCACAGGAGATGTGGGTTCGATCCCTGGGTCAGGAAGATCCCCTGGAGGAAGGCATGGCAAAACACTCCAGTATTCTTGCCTGGAGAATCCCATGGACAGAGGAGTCTGGTGGACTACAGTACACAGGGTCGCAAAGAGTTGGACATGATTGAAGCGACTTAGCATGCTCACACAGTACTACAGTGATCCAAGGTTGGTTGAACCCATGGATTCATAATCATGGATGCAGAGGTCTGACTATAAAGTTATGTGCAGATTTTTTACTATACAGGGGTTGGCTTTCCTAAACCCAGCCTTGGTTCAAGTGTCAGCTGTAAATAACTAATGGAAGCAGCCTTTCTAGTTCCACATGTGATACTCTCTTCTGACACATGTGATCTCTAAGGTCTTCATGGAATGGAGAGAAAGAGCAAGGAGGGCTGTGTGGGAGGTTTTATGGCTACACACATCCTATCGGCCAAGACCCAGTTGTCCCCAACCTGACTACAAGGGGAGCTGTGAGATGTGATCTCAATTACGTGTGCCCAGGAAGAGGAAAATAACATACAGCATTAGTGATACTATTAAGCATTCTTTTGGGGGTGCTAAGATGGGTCTTGACTGCAGCACACAGGATTTTGGTTGCTACATGTAGAATCTAGTTCCCTGACCAGGGATGGAACTTGAGCCCCCTCCACTAAGAGCTTGGAGTCTTAACCACTGGACCACCAGGGTAGTTCCCATTATAGACCTTCTTTTTTTTTCTTAAAAGATGCATTTATTTATTTATTTTATTTAGCTGTGGTGGGTCTTTGTTGCTGCATGCAGACTTTCTCTAGTTGCAGCAAGCGGAGGCTACTCTCTAGTTGCAGTGCGCACGCTTCTCTGCCGTGTCTTTTGTTGTGGAGCACTGGCCCTAGGTTCGTGGGCTTCAGTAGTTGCAGCTCTCAGACTCTAGAGCACAGGCTCAGTAGTCATGGTGCATGGGCTTAGTCGCTCTGCAGCATGTGGGATTTCCCCAGACCAGGAATTGAACCTGCATCCCCTGCATTGCAAGGCAGATTCTTAACCACTGGACCACCAGGGAAGCCCACCATATGCATTCCTGAGTCAAAGATGTTTGAGAGAGGAACTAAAAGAAGGCAGGGCCAAGTCAATGTTTGGATTGATAGAAGTCAGGATGAAGAAATCAGCAAAAGCCACACATCCAGAGAAGAGGTGACTGGGAGAAACACCATCCTCTTAAGAGCCCTCGTGGGTATTTGATGATTTCTGGGTTCTTACACTGCGTGTCAGATACTTCCTTAAGACTTCACATGATGAAATCCCTGGTGGCCTAATGGTTAGGATTTGGGCTTTCAATGCCATGGCCTGGGTTCAATCCCTGGTCGTGGAAGTGAGATCCCAAAAGCCACGTGGCCAAAACAACCTCCATATGGCTCTTCTCTCACGTCCTTCGGATCTCTGCTGAGACACCAGCTCCTCAGCAAAGCCTCATCTGACCAACCAGTTTCAAACAAGCCATCACTCCATCAGTCTCTATCCATGCAACTTGTTTGATTTTTCCTTCACAACAATCGAAAGTGAAAGCGTTAGTGACTCAGTCGTGTCCAACTCTGGATCCCATGGACAGAGGAGCCTGGCGGGCTACAGTCCATGGGATTCTCCAGGCAAAAATACAGGAGAGGGTTGCCATGCTCTTCTCCAGAATCTTCCCAGCGGACTCTTTACCATCTGAGCCACCAGGGAAGCCCTCACCACAGTCACTACCACCTGAAATCATATTACACAGCTATTTGTGTATAAGCTGTTTTGTGCAGGAGTAAGATCTTAAGGGCAGATACCACATCTTTCTTTCATCCCCATCATCTAAAAACATGCCTAGTGCTGAGTAATAATAGTGCCACAGAAATAAACAAATGAATGAATAAGTAAACAAATGGATGACCTCTGGGCATCAACATTCTTTGTAGAATTTGAACACTTAGTAACATTTATTGAATGAATAAATGGATCCAGGCGGCCTTAGAGAGCCTGCTGGCAGAAATAGTACAGTAAGCCCTGGTTTGGGTTTCCCACCTGGCTCAGTGGTAAAGAATCCACCCGCCAATGCAGGAGACACAGAAGACTTGTGTTTGATCCCTGGGTCAGGAAGATCCCCCAGAGAAGGAAATGGCAACCTACTCCAGTATTCTTGCCTGGGAAATCCCATGGACATAGGAGCCGGGGAGGCTAGAGTCCATGGGCTGGCAAAGAGTCAGACATGACTGAGCATGCATGCATGCAAGCCCTAGTTTGGAAGAGGCAACTTACTCCAACCTGTTACTTCTGCCCACCCAATCCCACCTGATCCAACTTAATGCACACCAGCCCTCCATCACTCCTAACTCAATAATGTCTATCAGCTGATGAATGGATAAACAAAATGCAATAAATTATTATTCAACAACAAAAAGAAATGAAGTTCTGATACATGCTGCAGCTTGAACTGTGAAATTATGCTAAATGAAAGAAGCCAGACACAAAGGACCACATGTTGTATGATTCCATTTATGGGAAATGTCAAGAACAGGCAAATCCACAGGGACAGGAAGATTAGTGGTTTTCTACCACTCAAAGGGTTGGAGGAGATGATGAGTGACTGCTAATGGATATGGGATTTCTCTCCGAGGTGATGAAAATGTTTCAAAATTGATTGTGGTGATGGTTGCACAAGTCTGTGAATACCCTAAAAACCATTTAATTATGTACTTTAAGTGGGTGGATTAGATGGTATGTGAATTACATCTCAGCTCAAGCCAGTGGCTTGTGGGATCTTAGTTCTGCCTCCAGGGATTGAACCTTGGCCACAGCAGTGAAAGCACCAAGTTCTAACCACTTAATCGCCAGGGAATTCCCAATCAATCTGGTTTTCAAAACCCTCAACCCGGGGACTTCCCTGGTGGAGCAGTGGATAAAAATCTGCCCGCCAATGCAGGGGACATAGGTGCAATCCCTGGTCTGGGACAATTCCACATGCCGCGGAGCCACGAGCCCACGCACCACAACTATGGAGCCCGTTCTCGAAGGCCTATGAGGCCCAAATACTGAGCCCATGTGCTCCAAATACAAAAGCCTGGATGCCCTAGGGCCTGACAGCCAGAACTCATGAGTCCCCCTGTGCCACAACTACTGAAGACTGTGTGTCCCAGGGCCTTTGCTCCACAAGAGAAGCCACTGCAAGGAGGAGCCTGCACGCTGCAACTAGAGTAGCCCCTGCTCTCTGAAATGAGAGAAAACCTGCATGCAGCAACAAACACCCAGTACAACCAAAAATAAACAAACATAAAGTAGGGTGTACATGTCAAAAACAAAGTTAAAATCCTCAACCCAACATCCAATCCCCAACACAAATCATCCTACATCCAACTCATCTTAACTGATCCCATTTTGACTTACCAAATAGGTAATCCCCCACCTCAAATTCATAATAACCCCTACTCACCTCCACTCAACTCAATCTACTTCTTAGTGAGTCACTCAGTCATGTCAGACTCTTTGCGACCCCATGGACTATAGCCTACCAGGCTCTTCCCTCCATGGGATTCTCCAGGCAAGAGTACTGGAGTGGGCTGCCATTTCCTTCTCCAGGGGATCTTCCCAACTCAGGGATCGAACCGGGGTCTCCCGCATTCCAGGCAGACGCTTTAACCTCTGAGCCATCAGAGAAGCCCATCTACTTCTTAAGTCAACCCTAATTCAATTCAATCCAGTATCCAATTTAAAACCCTTAACTCAATACTCTCATCATTTCAACCTCCAACTCAACGGATCCCCAGACTGACTCTCACTCCAAACTACCCTCCAACCCGACTCATCTTTAACCCACCTCCCCGATGGCTCAGGGGATAAAGAATCTACCTGAAATGAAGGAGACACAGGAGGTGTGGCTTCAATCTCTGGGTTGAGAAGATCCCCTGGAGGAGGACATGGCAACCCACTCCAGTATTCTTGCCTGGAGAATTCCATAGACAGAGGAGCCAGGTGGGCTACAGTCCATGAGGTGGCAAAGAATCAACCAAAATTGAGCATGCACGTGAATCCCCAAAGCTACCTCTATCAAAAGGCACAATTAATTAAGACAAGTGATGGCAAGATGCCTTGGGTGAGACAAAAGCCAGACCCCAAGAGAGCATCAGTTGACAGACACAGACAAGGAACTTCCCTGGTGGTCCAGTGGTTAAGAACCTGCCTTGCAACGCAGGCAACATGGGTTCTATCCCTGGTCTGGGAAAATTCCATATGACTTGGAACAACTAAGCCCATGCACCCCAACTACTGATCCCACGCTCTCACACTCTAGAGCCCAGAAGCCAAAACTACTGAACCTGTGTGCGCTAAAGTCCATGCTCTGGAATAAGAGAAGCCACTGTGATGAGAAATCCAGGCATCATGACAGGAGAGTAGCCCCTGCTCACTGCAACTAGAGTAAGCCTGTACACAGCAGTGAAGACCCAGGGCAGCCAAAACCAAAAATAAATAAATGAAATTTAAAAAGAAAGAAAGACACAGACAGGACACAGTTCACTGATTTATTCTCAGACTTGAGATGCCAATTATGCCCTATGGCCTGGGGCAGGTGGTGGGGTGGGGGGGAGTTGGGGTGGGGGGATGGGGATCACGCTAGAATTTCTCTCATCATATCCCAGCCTTCCCTAAGGAGGAAGCAGATTAAATATACAACAGAGGGGATTTTCCCTTTTAATACAGACCCAGGTATAAATAGGGCAGCACCATTAGAATCCTGGTTTCCCCCCACCTGCCATCTTGGTCCCCAGGCCACCTTGCCTGGCAAGGTTTATTTGGGGAGGCAAGGAGGGAGACAGTATTCAGAGCTGGGCTGAGGCAGCAGAAGGAGTACACAGCTCAGTCCAGGGAAGTCCCACTTCCCTCCGTAGTCTGACATCAGTCCCTTCACTGCGAACCCAGCTGAAAAGAGGAAGTGAGCAAAGGGATCCCGGTCTGGGTTCAGGAGACATCCAGTGCTTAACTATGGGGAAGGTAGCACCAAAGGTGTCCGGAGCACTGAGGGGGTGGGAGGCAGGCGTGGGTGGGGGCATTCATCAGCTCTGAGTCAGAAGTTCATTGCTGGGGGGGGTGGGGGGGGGAGGGAGATGAGTGATGGGTGGGCCCCAAGGGGAGAAAGAGCCAGACTACAGTTATGCCAGCCGGGGCGCAGTGCAGAGAAACCCGACCCATGGACCAGGGTAGTCCAGCCCCCAGACCCCCTGGAATGGAGAAGGAATATTGTTTGACCATGATGAGCAGACCGTTTCCTGGCTCCACACAGTCCCAGGAGACGATAAATACGACGGCTTCAAAGCCTCAGCACCAAATGTGGCCCCTCATTGTCCCTCCCAGCCCCCAGAGCTCTCAGCTGCTAAAGCAGACAGGGCCCAGTTCAAACCCAAACTTCTGGTTCGTCTGGCCAAAGTCAGCAGCTGCCACGTCCAACAGGGGCAGAAATCCAACTCGGGAGGAGCTGAACTCGAAGAGGGTCTTCGACTGTCCCTTCCGGAGCTGGCACGGGAAGACACGGATGGTGTGTGAGTCGGGGGGAGGAGGGTGATCACAGGCTTCCCCCCCCACTCTGGCCAGTCCCTGCCCTCTTCCTCACCCTGCAGCCGTCGGAGGGGACCTTGATGGTGGCGGCCGCCGTCTGATTGAAGGACAGCTCCTCCCCATTCGCCCCGAGGAAACGGGCAGAGCGGCTGTGGTCACCTGCAGCTTCGTCCAGCCAGGCGGCTGAGTTCTGGCAGGTGTACGTGAAGCTCTGGCGGGCCGTGGCACTCAGCAGCTTCAGGAAGGTCAGCTGCACCACACTCACGGGGGCCCCATCGGCATCCACGTAGGAGAACTGGGGGTGGGACAAAGAAGGGGTGAGGATGTGTCATGCGCCTCGACTCTTTCCGAGGTCCCCGCCTCCCAGGGTCTCTACCCCCTGCCCACCCGCCCCTTCTGCCATGTCTTCCTCTTTGGCTGCCCCACCAGCCACCTGCTCATCCCCAGTTCTCCTGCAAGCCCCTGGGCATGTGTGGCTATTGAGCACTTGAACTGTGGCTGGGGAGACTGAGAGAATTTTCACATTGTTGGTTAAATTTTAATTTTTTTTGGCACTCATTTCTTAAAAATTGAAGTATAGTTGATTTACAATGCTGTTAGTTTCAGGCTTATAGAAAAGTGATTTAGTTATATGTATATATATGTATATAGATAAATACATACACATATATATACATATATTCTTTTTCACATTCTTTTCGATTACAGTTTACTACAAGATACTGAATATATAGTTCCCTGTGCTATACAGTAGGTCCTCGCTGTTTATCTATTTTATACATAGTAGTGTATAGTGTGTATATGTTAATCCCAAGCTTCTAATATATCCCTTTTTCCCTTTCCCTTCTGGCAACCATAATTTGGTTTTCTATGTCTGTGAGTCTATTTCTGTTTTGTAAATAAGTTCATTTGTGTCATATTTCAGCTTCCACATGTAAGTGATATCATCCGATATTTGTCTTTTCTGACTTACTACACATAGTATGATAACCTCTGGGTCCATCTATTTAAATTATTTAATTAAAAAAATGTTTAACTTTATTTAATTTATAACTAACACCTGAGCCTCAATCCATTTATCAGAAAACTGAGGTTTGGAACAACTTGAAGATGCAAACCTACTTTTTCAACTTCAGGTTTTATGCAATCTAAGTATTTCCAAGGAAATTTAGTACCAAAATCATGATGTGCTATAAATGTAAAATATGCACCAGACTCTGAAGAACTCACAGGGAAAAAGTTGAAAATGCTTCAGTAATCTTTATATTGATATGACAATATTTTGGATATATTGGGCTACATAAAATATACTATTAAGTTATCACTGGATTGAGATAACTAGCCTGGTAACATCTTTTTTGGCTTCCTTCTCTTCCCTGTATCATTTCACATTTCCTGATTTATGTTTTCTGGACTCACAGCTCAGATAAACCCCTTGCAATTGAGTCTCGGGTCTGTTTTAGGGGAACCCAAACCCATATACCACTTGACATTATATGGTAGCTTTGCTTCCTTGGTTATTGTCTGTCTGCTTCCTTGGTCCCATTTTCAATAGAATATTAACTTCATGAAGTCAGGGACTGTGTTTTCTTTGCTGCTATGTTCCCAGTGCTTAGCATACATATATATGTTACATAAACAAATCCCGAATGGACCCAAAATCCCCCACTACTGCTTAAACCTGATCCTCTTCCCATTTATATATCTCAGAATCTCACTAGACATCTGTTCTTCAAACCAGGAACCTGGGCATCATCTCTATCTCTTTCCTTTCCTCCCCTCCATCTCATCAATTACTATTGATAGGTCCTATTGACTTGCCATCTCATCAATTAACTAGGTCCTATTGACTTGCCCTCTTAGATAACGTTCCAAGCCATTCCTTCCTCTTCATATCCCATGCCACTAGCTCCAGCCTCTTCCCTTCCTTGCCTTTCTAAACCAACACATCAGTCTCCTCCTGGGTCTCCCAGCCTCCAACTTCCCCACAACCACCACCAGCAGCCCAGAGGCATTTTCCTATCATAGAAATTGAATCTCGGTCCCTCTCACTTACATACATTCCATGGCTCCCTACTGCCTATAGGTCTTTCTGAGGAGGTGGTCTTAGCTCTCACCTACTTCCCCAACCTCTTCTCCTACCACATTCCCCTTCACTCTCTCTAGAGCAGAGCAAGTCACTTTTTCTTTTAATTTACCAAGATTTCTCTTGACTCTGGGCCTTTGTATATGCTGTCCCATCTCTCCAGAACACCCTCCCTTATCCTCCCAAACTTGCAAACCAGTTAATTCCTTAGACCTCAGCTGAGCTGTGACTTCCCTCAGGAAGCCTTCAGGTCCTTCCAGCACTGCCTTTAGATCACCACCATGCACTGTGTTTCCCCCCACATGACACATCTGATGCTGCCACACAAGCAAGCCTATGATCAGCATAAAGGCAGAGGTGAGGCTGTCCTGTTCATCTCGCCTCCTCCAATTCCCCATGCTGGTTTACACCAATTTTTATACCATCCCCACCCTGGCTTTGCAGGCAACTCACCTTTTTCCCTCGACGGAATGTGCTGTACCAGCCACCTGGCTTTTCTTTGGACCAAGAGGCCAGTTTCACCTGGGGGACAGAGGGAAGGGTGTAACAGGTGCCCTGGGATGGGGGGCGGGGAGCTGGCAACATGTCAATTTTGCATTTGCCACCCCACACTGAAAGCTACTGACTGTAGGGGACTTCCACGGTGGTCCAGAGGCTAAGACTCCGCACTCCCAATGCAGGAGGCTTGGGTTCAATCCCTGGTCAGGGAACTAGATCTCACATGCTGCAACTAAGATCCAGTGCAGCTAAATGAATAAAAAGAAATCTACTGACTATAAATATCAGGAACTCTTAGGCCATTCTCTGGCTGTGGGACTGGGCTCGGCTGGTGCCCAGGACAGATCCAAGAGGCTGGGGATTTCTGATTTCTGAGGTCGCCTCCACTGATGATTGACCAGAGCTGGTGAATAAATGCTCCAGCTCCCGCCTCTCCACCGAGGTGAGGTAACTCCCAGGAGCCTGCCCTACACTCTCTCCTCGAAGGCCCCTGAGGATCGAAGCCTTGGGTGTCCAATGGTGATGTTATAACAACACACCCCTTGGGAGTTCCCTGGTGGTCTAGTGGCTAAGAATCCACCTGCCAAGGCAGGGAATATGGGTTTAATCCCTGGTCTGGGAAGATGCCACATGCCGCAGAGCAACAAAACTTGTGTGCCAAACTAATGGGCCTGTGGGCCACAACTACTGAGTCTGTCCGCCTAGAGCCCATGCTCCTCAAAAAGAGAAGCCACTGCAATGAGAAGCCTGTGCACCACAACAAACAGCAGCTCCTGCTCACCACTACTAGAGAAAGCCCACACACAGCAACGAAGACCCAGAGCAGCCAAAAATAAATTAATTTTAAAAAGAAGAAGAACATTACTGTGCACTTTTGCAGGCCCTATGCACACTAAGTGTTTACCTGCAGCAGAGATATTAACAAAAAGTGTGAGTCAAGTGACTCAGTCATGTCCAACTCTTTGCAACCCCATGGACGGTAGCCCACCAGGCTCCTCTGTCCATGGATGTCTCCAGGCAAGAATACTGGAGTGGGTAGCCATTCCTTTCTCCAGGGATCTTCCCAAACCAGGGATCAAACCTGGGTCTCCTGTATTGCAGGCAGATTCTTTACCGTCTGAGCCACCAGGGGAGCCCCAGGAGGTATTAACACAGCACTGCACACAGTCAGTGCTTTATCAGTGTCATCTAATATGTGTACTGGTCCCACGACTGCACAACTACCCTGTGAGTTACATACTTTCTTGAGCCCCCACTTAACAGATGGAAAAACTGAGATATCAGATCTGGATTCCAACCCAAGCAGTCCAGGGTCCAGAGGCTCACTGCTCACCCACTGCTCTCTACAGCTAAGCCTGGTTCTTGGTGTCAGAGACTGTTAGGCTCCCCGATGGAGAACCCCAGAATTTCTGGCGGACCAGGTGGAGGGCAGTGAACCCATGGGACCTATAAGAGAGCAGGTTAGGAGGCAGTGTAGATGGGTGGTTAAGGGCTGAGACAAGGGCCAGATGGTCATGGGTAATCTTGTCCTTCTCTGTGCCTCAGTTTCCCTATCTGGGGGATGATAATGGAATTATTATTTTTTTTTAATTGAGCTGATTTCCAATGTTGTATTAGTTGCAGGTATACAACAAAGTGATTCGGTTATACACATTTATCTTTTTTTTTCCCGATTCTTTGCCCCGATGTTGGTGTTTAGTCTCTCAGTTGTGTCCAACTCTTTTGCAGCCCTATGGACTGCAGCCCACCAGGCTCCTCTGTTCATGGGATTTCCCAGGCAAGAATACCGGAGTGGGTTGTCATTTCTTTTTCTAGGGATCTTCCTGACCCAAGGATCTGACTCAGACCTCCTGCTTAGCAGGTGGATTCTTTGCCACTGAACCACCAGGGAAACCCTCTCTCCCCTTATAAATTATTACAAGATGTTGAGTATAGTTCCCTGAGCTGCACAATAGGTTCTTGTTGGTTATCTATTTTAGGGATAATAATAGAATGACCGCATCGGTGGCTGGCACTCAGTAAGTTAATGCGGCTGAGTGCTTAGGGCTGGCACATATATCCCACTATTGCAAGGTGCACCGCTATTATTGATTTCTTTACTCTTTTTTCTTATCTGTCTTTCCCCATAGAAAATGAGCTCCATAAAACAAAGCAAAGCAGTTTTTGTTGTTTTTTTTTTTTTTTAGTTTGTTTGGTTTGTTTGTTTTAGATTCTCAGCTGTAATCCCAGCATTTCAAGGACTTTGGCATACAGAAGGTGCTCAACAGACGTCAGTTGAAGGAAAAATAAAATCCCAGTCAACTCCTGGTGTGGGGCGGGGTTTTCGGGGCGGGGTTTGGGAGCGGTGACGTATGAGTGAGATATTTTCGAGTCCTTCCTTCCACCAACCCCTCCCAGCCCCCTACGCAGGTACTCACGGTCTCAAACTTCTTGTCTGGGTAGAGGCAGGTTTCTCCTCCTGCCGTGAAGTTACAGAAAACCCTGAGCGCATCCCGCGCGCAGCCTTGATTGGGATCGATCCAGTATTCCCCTGCCGCAGAGCCAGTGGGGAGAGGATGAGCCGGGGGCTGGATCCCACAGCTCCCCGCCCTCCGGGGGGAGGGGTGGGACCTCACCGTCCGCCAGATGCGGATGGCTGCGGTGCAACTCTTTGCACACGAGGCCCGGGCGCTCAGCCGTGCCGGGAGGGCGCCGCAGCTGCTCTATCTCGAAGCTCAGCGACTCCATCGAGGCCAGCACCTCCTCCAGGCCGCCCTCCGGGGTCCCCAAGCCCGGCAGGGAACGTCGGCGCCGGCGCAGCCCATGCAGCTCCGCAGAGGGACCCTGGGCAGAGGTGGGGATGGAGGAGAGGAGGACGGCGGGAGGAAGAGACGGAGAGAGACAGGCAGAAATGAGAGATGTGGGAGGCAGAAAGACAGGGGTGTGAGGAGAGTAAAAAGGGTAGGGAGGGATACAGACAGAGAGCGGGGACATGGACAATCAGAGACAGAGGCAGACACGGGAAGGAGACGGACAGAAAGGCTCAGAGATGGGAAGTGGAGGGAGGAAAAAGAAGAGCCAGAACCACAGTTAGGCAAAAGAGAGAGAGACAGAGAGAAACCCGGAAGACAAAAATAAAGATAAAACAGTGAAACAACGTTTTGAGGTAGAGACCGAGAAAGGCCAGAGAGATGGACAGACAAAATCCAATCAGAGTCCCCATGGAGGTCCCCCCAACCCCCTACACACAGCCCAGATCTTCCTTCAGCTTTGAAGCCACCTCCCTTCCCGCCGCAATCCCGGAACACATGTTGTGTGCTCTGCCCACTGCCAGTCACTGAGGGACCCGGGGAGACAGTCGGACAGAGCCCCATGGGGAACTTACCGGGGGACCAGGAGGACCTGGGGGGCCGGTGTCTCCACGAGGACCTTGGGATCCCTGTAGGGAAAAGTCACTTGGGTGTGAACTCTGTCTATGGAGACCCCTGCCTACCAATACACACACACGCGCGCGCGCACACACACACACACCCCACTGGAGGAAGGACGTGCAATTTTCAGCCCCAAGCATAAAATGCAAATTTTCTTTCCATATTTGAATATCTCTGAAATCAGCATCTTAACATCTATGACAAGTCATCATTTAACTGGCAAAACTGTTTTCTTCTGTAGCAGTTCGTAAAACAATGGCGCACCTTACAATGGATGACATCTTAGATTTGATAAAATACAATGGTAGGTGTTGAAGAAATAGTCGAGTGCCTGACTGACTGAATAAATAAATGAATGCACCCAAAGGCATTGAGGGTTCTGGTACATTGAAGGGGGCTGGGGAGTTGGGAGTTGAGAGCCCAAGGGAGCAGTGACTACTTACCGGGGAACCCTTTGAGCCTTTCTGTCCTGGAGGACCCTGTGGGGTACAGATGGGGGGGCTTGGACTGCTGGATGGCCCAACAGGGTGACCCCCCTGCCCCCACAAACCCCTCATACTCACCACCACGCCTCGGGGCCCCGGGTGGCCCAGAGAGCCAATGGGACCAGGGGAGCCCTGGGGAAAGGACATCAGAGTCATCATTGATGGGGTTCATCCATATGGTCGAGACACATCCTCCAGACAAGTCCCCTCAAAAGAAGACCCTCAACCCCAGAACAACCTTCAAGTCCCCCAGATAGAGCCCCCTTTTCCCCAGACACAATCCCTATTGTTCGAGACCCAGGCTTCCCTATCCCCCACACCCAATCAAGCCCCATTTCTGCTTTCCCAGCCCCTTCGAACACAATCTTCCCTCTTGGGGCAGGAGACACACTCACCGGTTCTCCCTGGAGGCCAGGGGAGCCTTGCACTCCTGGCAACCCCTGATCCCCTTTCTCACCAGCCTCCCCAGGGGGGCCAACGAGACCCATTAATCCAATGTGGCCCTGGAGGATATGAAAGACACATGTGGGGGAAGAATGGGGATGGGGAGTTGAAAGACTGTTCCCTTCCAGCCTTGGGGTAGTGAGTTTGGGAGCAGAGGAGACCCCAATCTCCTAGCCCTCTGGCTACAGAGGGAAGTAAAGGTGGAGGAGAAGGAGGTAGCTGGGGGAGAAAAAGAATAAAAAGAGATCCTTACCTTTTCCCCCTTGGGGCCAGCATCTCCCTTCAGCCCTGGGAGGCCAGAGGGCCCCTGGAAGGAGAGTTAGGATCAGTTGAAAGAGAAAGTGTTAGTCACTCAGTGGTGTCTGACTCTTTGCAACCCTATGGACTGTAGCCCACCAAGCTCCTCTCTCCACGGGGTTCTCTAGGCAAGAATACTGGAGTGGATTGCCATGCCCTCCTCCAGGGAATCTTCCCAACCCAGGGACTGAACCCAGGTCTCCTGCATTGCAGGCAGATTCTTCACTGTTTCAGTTTCCTGGGAAGCCCTAGGGTCAGTTGGTGAGTCTCAAACAGAAAGCCTCATGTGAGTGACTGGGGGATGGTCACATGGGAAATTATCTAGATTTCAAATGGAATTACCAGGGAAGTGGTCATGGGGATGGTCAGGAGAGAAGAGAGATGATGAGAGATGAATGGAGGAGTTTTTTGAGGATGGCCAAATGATGAATGATCTGTAGTCAACACCGGTGTGGGTAGTCAGTGTAGACTATTAAGATAGATGGTCAGTTTGGTCAGTGTAGACCACCAAGATGAGTGATCTGAAGAGATGGTTAGTATAGATGGTCAGGGTGGAGCATCAGAAGGATAGTCAGTGAGGGGTCAGTCTGCACTATTCGGTACCCAAGATCACTAGCTGGTCACTGGAGGGATGCCCAGTGTGATTCTCAGTGCTGGGACCTCAGGGATGAAGAAGTCTCTTACCAGGGGACCAGGAGGGCCTAACAGTCCAGGAGGTCCCAGGAGGCCTGGTTCACCCTAGGGCAAAATAGAACATGAGGGGCTACACTCAGCCAGAATCCCGTGTGGCGCCCCCCTCCCACCCCGACCAGGGTCAGCTCCTGCCAACTGTGATGATAAATTACAAGAAGCGAGCACAGAGGGAGGGCCTGATCCCACCCCCAACCCCACCCCTGTTCCCAGTCCACTCACCACAGGTCCGGGGATCCCACGAAGACCCTCAGGTCCAACACGTCCAGGGGGCCCTCGAGCCCCCACTGGGCCTGTCCTCCCTGGGGGTCCATCAGGACCTGGTTCCCCCTGAAAAGGAGCAAGGTGGAAGGGAGGAGGCAGAGAGAATCACGGGGAACCTGCCTCCTGACCTTCCAGCCAAGAACCATCAGGGAGTGGGGGGAAACTGGGGCAACTGTGGTGGTCACAGGTCCCTCCCCATTCTGCTGGCCCAACTGTTGACCAAAGGGTCAGGACAAGGACAGTTCCCTGGGAGTCCCCTGGTGGTCCAGTGGTTAAGAATCCACCTGTCAATGCAGGGGACACGGGTTTGATCCCTGCTCTGGGAAGATCCCACATGCTGCAGGGCAGCTAAGCCTGAGCATCACAGCTAGAGGGTAGCCCCCACTTGCTGCAACTTAGAGAAAGCCCACACACAGCAATGAAGACCCAACGCAGCCAAAAATAAAAGGACCCTCTCTTGGCCAGGGGGAACTCACCTTGGCACCTTTCTCTCCTTCTCTGCCTTCTCGACCCATGCGACCAGAAGGACCCTGAGGGGACAAAGTGTGAGTAGGGGGCTGTGACGGTGAGTGGAGGGCTTGTAGGGATGAGTGGGGGTCTCCAGGTATGAGGGGGGGCTTGTGGAGGTAAGGGGGGCCTATGAGAGTGAGTGGAACCAAGCTAGAGCCAGGAGGTGGGGTATCATCACTCACCCTTTTCCCAGGAGGCCCAGGGGCACCGGGCTCCCCAGAAGCACCAGGTGGACCCTATGGAGATTGTAACCAGCATGGGAGTCAAGGGTGACAGTTTCAGGATGCCTTTGATGGGAAGACAGCCTTTCCCAAACATCACCCCAGCACCAGCCATCCCTCCCTCCCCCTGCCTCCTCCTTCAAGCTGCTCACATTCATGGTACGAAGTAGATGCATCTCTGGGAGCCCTGGGGACCTCATTAACTCATTCTCCTGGCCTTCAATTCACCCAATCACCTGCCCCAACACCCCTCTTTAGGCACCACCTCCACTGTTCCCCTACTCACCGGTCCCCCCACATCTCCAGGGTCTCCCTTCTCCCCTGGAGGACCATCTTGACCCTGTGGTAGGGGAATGAAGTTGGGTGGGGTCATGAGGGCACAGGAGAATGTTGGGGTGATGCTTGGAGGAAAGTGGAGGTTTTTTGCTTAATCGACATTGCCCAGGTCTGTGATGAGATTGGGCACAGAATAGGGAATATGCTGGGCTTTTGAGGGGGGGGAGTCACACTCACCGAAACTCCAGGGTCTCCAGGGGGGCCTAGGTCTCCTGGGAGCCCTGTGGGGCCCTGGAACACAGAATGATGAAAAATCGTATCTCTGAATGATGGAGCATTCATCCATTCACCCATTTATTCATTCATTCAGCTGTCCTCAGACACAGTTCTGGTTGCTGGGGATACATTAGTAAAGAAAACACAAAACCTCAGCCCTGCTAGAAGGAACATTCTGGTGTTTAATGGGAGCTAAAAATGTTCCATGAATCATTACACTGCATCCTCCCAGCTTGGGATTCACAGATAAAAATCAGAGAGGGGACCCGGGAAGGGGTGGGGTGCTGAAATTCAAATCAAGGTCCCTCAGACTCTGAAGCCCCTCACCGCCCTCCCTGCCCACCCTGAGCCCCATCGCCATGGCAGGAGGGGCTCAACCTCTGCCCTGATGGCAAATCCCAATCAGCCAACCCTGATCCCTCATCAGTTTCAACTTTGACCTTTCCAGCACTGTTAGAATGACTCCATGTGGAAGCAAGTTTCTCCTGCTGCCATGACCGATTACCACTGTATGTTTACACTGATTCATTCTTTCATTCAATCATTCATTCACTCAGCCCCGTTCTGGATTGCTTGTGGAATCAGCACACAGGATCCCTGGCTGGAAGTTGGGGAGCAGGTTCGAATTGATACATATGCCCCTCCCCGGGTCTCGGCCTCCATGTGCCCCAGGACTCACCATGCTCCCCTTTGCTCCATCCTCTCCAGGGGGGCCTTTCTTGCCTGGGGGTCCAGCAGCCCCAGATGGGCCTGCATCCCCCTTTTCACCAACTTCTCCTCTGGGGCCCTTTGCAGAAACAGAGGTCAGAGGTCAGAGCAGCCTGGACTCTCCAGGGGTCAAGGTTAGCATACCTGAACTAAGGAATCTGCATGGCCTGGGACTTTCCTGGGGTTAGGGGTCAAAGTAGCCTAGACTGCCCAAGGGTCAGAGGAATCTAGGATTTATAGGAGTCAAGGGTCAGGGTGATCCAGTTGACCAGAGGTCATGGTCAAGTTTGGGCTAACCCATGTGCCACTCTGGGGTGAATCAGAAAAGGGATCCCAGGACCTCCCTAGTGGTCCAGTAGTTAAGAATCTGCCTTGCAATGCAGGGAACACAAGTTCAATCCCTGGTCGGGGAACTAAGATCCCGCACGCTGTGGAGCAACTAATCCCACATGTTACAACTACTGAACTCTCACGACACAACTAGAGAGTCTGTGCACCCCAAGGAAAGATCCCACGTGGCCCAACAAAGCTCCCGTGTCCCAACTAACACTGGACACAGCCAAACAAATAAATGAATCAGTATTTTTAAAAGGAAAAAAGAGAGATCTCCTTTGGGCAGCTCATCTTCAAGCCAGGGCTTGCATTTTAGATCTGAGCCCCACCTGCCCACTCAGCCCTGCACCCTTGCCCAGTATACAACCTAGAGAACTTGATGTAGCAACCCTGACACCTTTCAGGTCTCTGTCATCAAGATAACTAGGGATGTCCATAGGTCTGGGTCCATGAGTGACCTAGGGCTGCCCAGAGGTCACAGGGGCCCAAGATGCCCAAGGGTCAGGGATTCCCTGAGATGGGTGCAGGGGCCCAGAAAGTCACTCACGGGGGTGCCTGGAGTCCCTGGGGGTCCTGGGTCTCCAGGGTCTCCTGGCTCACCCTGCGGGAGGCAAAGAGGAAGTAAGGCTCCCCTCCTGGCAGCCAGAACTGCCACCGCCCCCCCCGCAACCAGGCAGGACTGGTTGAGCCTCCCTGACCCTGGGCAGCCCCTTGTTCTCTCTCACCTTCTCACCCACAGCACCGGGCTGACCAACTCCCCCAGGCAACCCTGGAGGACCCTGGAGAGACAACGAGGGGTACAGGTGGGATGGAGGGATTCCAACAGCCCCTTCTTGGGAACGTGATGTCCTGAGGCTTGCTGAGGCCCTCCTCCCAAGTTCTCACCTCTGATCCGCTGGGGCCCTGGGGACCCCGAGGGCCTGGAGCTCCGTGGGGACCCTATGGGACAGTCAGAATAGCATCCAGTGACCTCATGGCCCCTCAAAAAGCTCCAAGCAAGAGGAGAAGGGAGCGACAGAGGATGAAATGGTTGGATGGCACCACTGACTCAATGGACATGAGTTTGAGCAAACTCAGGGAGACAGGGAAGGACAGGGAGGCCTGGTGTTCTGCAGTCCGTAGGGGTCACAAAGAGTCCAACACAACTGAGCAACTGAACAACAACAAACCACAAACACCACCCTTGATACTGGTGACCCACATGATCCTTCAAACAATGTGCCCCATGACCCCCCAAATCGATCTGATGGCCAACCCTGCCCTACCACTCCTCCCATTTCCCCCCATAGTTCATACCATGGACCCTACATCTCCAACTTCTCCCTTTTCTCCAGCAAGGCCTGGCATCCCCTGTGGAGCAAAGAAGCAAAATTGGGGCACAAAGTGGGGAGGACCAGAGGCCATACCCTCAAACCCAGACACCCACCTGTAGGCCAGGAGGGCCAATCACGCCAGGGAAGCCTCTCACTCCATCATCTCCTTTCTGCCCAAAGAGGCCTGGGGGTCCCCGGCGTCCCTGAGCCCCGTCTGCTCCCTGGAAGGAGGACAGGGCAGGACACAGTTAGAGTCTGTGTCAAGGGTTGGAGTTAGGCTCAAGGTCAAAGTCAGGATGGAAGTTCAAGGTTGGAATGAAGTTTGGGGAGGGTCAGGGTCGAGTCTGAAGCTAAAGGTGCAAGTTAAGGGTCAGGGTTTAGGAATGAAATCCAGGACTGAGTCAAAGTTTTGAGATGAGACTTGGTGGAGAGTCAGGGTCAAGCTGAGGTCAATTAAGGTCTAAGTGGGGTTGAGAGGTAGGGTTGGGCTTGAGCTCAGGTCTAAGGTAAATTCAGAATTGGAGCTCAGGTTTGGGGTCAGTATTGGAGGGTGGGTCTGGACTGGGGTCAAGGGTAGGACTGGGTCAGGTTCGGCTAATGTTGGATGTGAAGATAAGGTCAGAGTTGGGATTGAGGTTAAGGTCACAAGTTATGTTAAAATTAGGGCTGTGATGGAGTTTGGGGGTTGAGGTCAAGACTGAGTCAGATTCTGGGGTGAGTTTGAATTGAGCATTAGCACAAAGGGGTAGGGGTTGGGGTTGAACTGGGGCCTGTTCACAGTGGAGAACACTGTCCCTTCCCATGAGGGATCCAGAGGAGGGCCACAAAGCTGGGAGTACTCACCGGGGAGCCTGGGTGTCCCACCGGACCTCGTATCCCTGTTGGTCCAGGCGGGCCCTGGAGGAGGGAACAGAGTCAGGAAACCCTCAGGATTAAGATTAACGTTGCAGGTGGGGAATTTTCCTGGTGGTCCAGTGACTAAGACTCTGCACTCCTAAGGGGGTCAGGATTCAATCCCTGGTCAGGGAACTGGATCCCACAGGCCACAACGAAGATCAAAGATCCCATAAGCAGCAACTAAGACCCAGTGCAGCCAAATAAATATATATATTTTTTTAAAAACTGAAAAAAAAGATGAAGGGGGAACACTAGTGACATCAATCACTGCACTCCTGTCCACTGCCCACCCCATGAGGAAACAGCATTTCCCTCCCCACAACCCTGTCTTCCTAGCCACCAACTCATGGGACCAGACACAGCATCTCTCACAAGCTTGGCCCATCAGAGCGTTGGCCCCAAAGTCCCATCAGTTTCCCAGGACTGAGCTGGCTTCCGGGTAATGGGTGCTGAGACTGAATTCCTGGAGGGCAGTTGGGAACACAGTTGGCCCCTTTATTCTGGGTAGCTTAAGTGACTTCTGTTACTTGAGAGTGTCAAGATGGGGCTCAAGAAGGCAGGAAACCCCATGACCCACCCCCCTGCCCACCCTCTCAGTATCCCTTTTAGCCCTCCCCAAAGACCAGCTCCCTCTCTGGGGTCCCCCACTCACCGCATCTCCCTTGTCACCTTTGCTGCCTTTGTGACCGGGGGCACCCACTTCTCCCTGCAGAGGAAACAGGATGAGGGATGACCCAGCCCCCCTCTTCCCCTGTCCTCCCCCAACCCCTCCCTCTGCCTCTCTCTCACCTTATCCCCTTCCTCGCCAGAAGGCCCCGCAGCTCCAGGGGGTCCAGGAAGCCCCAGAGGCCCGGGGATCCCATCTTTACCAGTGGGGCCAGGGGCGCCACGTTCACCCTGTTAGGGGGAGTAGAAAGAGTCAGGGCAGAAATGCGGTCCTGGTATGTGGAGGGCTGGTCCTTGGGGATGAATGGAGGGGGCAGGAACTTACCGGGGAACCCTTCTCGCCTGTGGGGCCCACAGGGCCTTGGCCTCCACTTTGACCAGGAAGCCCAATGCCCCCTGCTGGGCCTACAGGACCACGCTCCCCAGGGGATCCCTGAAAACAGGGATGGAGGGTCAGGAATGATAGCAATAACAGACATCTCATTTATTGGAGGGTTTGCAAGCAGCCTGTTAGGCGGTTACCAGCAATCCAGGCTGTTCCCCACACAGCAGCCAGAGGGCGCTGTGAACATCCAAGTCAGAGCACGTGACCTCCTCGGCCCGCAGCCCTCCAAGGCTCCCACCTCACTTGGAGAAAAAAAGCTCCCCACAAGGCCCTGCGCGACCTGCCCCCATCTCCTCCCTGCCCTCGCCTCCTCCCACTCACTTGCCTCCAGCCACAAGGCCTCCCTCACTGCTTCCTCCAGCCTCAGGACTTTGCACATGCTGTTCCCTCTGCCTGGCACACACTCTTCTCCTAGCCAACCACCACATGGCTCTTTCCTCCGGTCTCAGCTCAAATGTCATCTTCTCAGGAGACTTTCCCTAGTCAGCTTTTTTATTTATTTTATTTTTTGGTGCCTTAGGGTGGCATGTGGGATCTTAGTTCCCCCACAAGGGATTGAACCAGCGCCCCCTGCATTGGAAGCATGGAGCCTTAACCACTGCACCTCCAGGAAAGTCCCCTGGCCAGACTACTTAAGGGCTCGCCCCTGCTCCCCACTGCTCTGTGTTATTTGACTTTGTGGCATGCACCGCCGCTGATCATTATCTTCTTGACTAGATAGTAGTAAGCTCGAGGAGAAAGGAGGTTTTTAAAGGGGCTCATGTCCAACTTCCCTGAGGTTCAGTGGTTAAGACTTTGCCCTTCCAAAGCAGAGGGCACAGGTTTGATTCCTGGTCAGGGAACTAGAGCCCACATTTAAACGGTAAGGTCTGGCATGCAAGTAAGTATGTATTGGACAGGTCAAATTGAGGTTTACAACCTAGAGATGGGACTGTTTTACAGACAAATCAACTGAGGCTGGTGGAATGATAGACTGCGTGGCCAGTGAGTGGCAGACAGGAGTGTGACTCAAGCCTGTTTGGCTCCCAAAATAGCTGGACATGATCATGACCACACCCAGCTTCCCAGATATCTTGAGACCCCTCCACCCTACCCACCCCCCATAGCAGATGGGTTTACACTTACGTTGGCACCGACAGGACCTGGGGGGCCCTTGTCACCCTTTAAACCAGTGGGTCCCTGAGGAGGAGATGATTCATAGTCAAGAGACCCCCAAAGGTAATTCACTGGTAGTCCAGTGGTTAGGACTCTGTGCTCTCATTGCTGAGAGTCTGGGCTCAATCCCTGGTCAGGAAACTAAGATCCACAGCCCCCATGACTTATGTCCCCAGAAAGAGAGAGACCCCCCCAAAGTGCCCGCAGGTCCTGTGTTTACTCTGGGGGGCTCAGAGTTCCCACCCCCTTCCCGGCACTGAGGTTCAGGGATCCATCCCTCCTCCATGGTCAGGGTGCTATGGCCGTGTCCCTCCTGAGACCCTCTTTCTTTCTCCACTTCACAGCCCTGCCAGGCACATGCAAACCATACTTACCAGGTCCCCAGGGGCTCCATGGGGACCAGGGAAACCTCTGGGTCCAGGTGGCCCTTCCTTCCCAAGGGGTCCCAGTGGTCCCACATCCCCCTGCAGGAGTCCAGGGGAGGGGAGTCAGACTGTGGAGGAGGGGGCGTCTCCCCTCAATCTGTGAGTCTGGGTCCCTCCCCCCAGGGTTGATGCTGAGCCTGGAGATGACACTGAGGCCATTCTGGGATCTTTGGGGTCACTCAACTGAGATGTCCCATGGGGTGGTGGTCTCACCTTGGCCCCCTCTCTGCCTTCCAGGCCCGGAAGACCTTGTTCACCAGGAGGTCCAGGGGGCCCTGGGGGTCCCCTCTCACCCAGAGGCCCTGCTTCTCCTGTCTTTCCCTAGAAAAGAAGAAGGCTCATCTTGAATGGAGGTGGCCTCGGGTAGTGGTTCTGTCTCGGATCACCACCTCCCCTCCCCCCAAATATCCCCGAACTGGTGCAAAACTGGGGAGACCTGTGGGATCCACTCTGACCTGAGGACCCACGACACCAGCTGGTCCAGGTGGGCCTGTCTGACCTTGGAAACCCTGAGGAGAAACATTGAAAGAAGGTGTCATGGGACTTCCCTGGTGCTCCGGTGGTTAAGACTGAGCATCCGCTGCAAGGGATGCAGGTTCCATTCCTGGTAAGCGAACTAAGATCCCACATGCCACAAGATGTGGCCAAAAAGGATTTTTTTTAATATAATATAAATGAAAAAAAAAATCATGGAGTGGAAGAAAAGAAGAGCCCAATAGGGTCAGGGGTCCGGGGTCAGAGGTCAAAGGGTTGCTCACCAATTCTCCTCTCTGTCCAGGGTGTCCAGGTAGCCCGTCTTTCCCCTGGGGGCCCTGAGGGACAAAGCGTGAGGGAGTTGAAACAAAATAAGGAGTTTCCCCACTGCCCGGCTCCCCTTCCCCCGAGTAGGATCTGCTCACTTACAGGGGGACCCTTTGGTCCAGAGAACCCAGGAGGACCTTGCAGACCTGGGAGGCCCTGAAACGGAAGCAGAAATCATTACAACATCCTTTCTGCTTTCCTCCCCCTCCCTCTGAGTCCCACCTAATGACAACAAGCATTTTGGGTGCTTCCTGCCGGCCAGGCAAGGGGTCAAGCATTCTACCTGCAGGAAGTCATTTCATTTGCCGCTGCAGCCCTTTGGGAGGGGGACTGTGGTTATTCTCATTTGGTAGAGAGAGAAACTGAGGCACGGGGAGGTTAGGTGACTCAGTCAAGGTCACAGAGCCAAGTGAGCAGCCAAGTTAAGACTTGAACTCACAGCTCTTGGATATCAGAGGCTCTTTCTGCTTCTTCATTATAATGTCTCCCTACCTTCTAGGCTTGTCTCCCACCCAGAATCTGACACACACACACACACATACACACACACACACTCACTCACTCACCTTTTCTCCAGGGAACCCAGGGGCTCCATCCTGGCCCACATCACCCTAGGATAGAATGAATTAGACTCAGGCTGCCGAACAAACTCAACAGGGATATGTTGGAAGGGATTTGGGGAGCCTGAACCAGAAGGCCTGTGTGGGGGTGCCTGACCACCCATCCTCCCCATACCTTAGGGCCCGGCTGCCCCGTGGCCCCTGGTTGTCCTCTATCTCCACGGGCACCCTGAAGAGAAGAGAAGCAAAGATTAGGAGGGAGAGGGTGGGGGAGCCCAGGAAATGAGGCAGAGTCCTTAGGGGCCCTTCTCTCTGTGACCACCCAAGGACCACCGGCATGCCAAGACTGTCTTCCCACCCACCTCTCCCCTCATCGCCCATCCTTCTGGCCCTGTCCCCATTTCCTTACTGGTGGTCCCCGCTCTCCTTCCAGGCCTGGCTGCCCGGCCTTCCCCTGGAATATAAATTGGGGTGAGGGGGAAGAAGGAGATGGTGATGGTGCAAAGACAGGATAGTAACACACAAATACACCCAGTCAGAGACCTGGAAAGATAGATCTTTCACAAGCCTTTCACTCACTCAAATACATAAACACAACTTACACACCCAACTATGAAAAGATGACAGACACCCAGTTATATTATGATTGCACCTACAGAGTCCACACCTAGAAGCATGTTCACTCACACAGACACCTGTTTATTTATCACGGCTGCATGGTATGCATACAGGATTGTGTACCGCCATGGCATGCAAGGGGTGACCACAGCTTCAAGATGACACATGGAGTTTTCATGTAATATGTTCCTTGCCCATGTGTCTACCCAATGTAATAAACACATATGTACATGGGCTCATGTGAGGACATGGTCTTGGTAAACACAGTAGTATACATGATGGGTGCATATACACAATATCCATTTACATAGCTACAGTGCACACATAGCCAAACAACACATGCATGTATACACAATCTCTCAGTTTCACAGAAACACATACACCTATGTGTGTTTCCCTATTCTTTCATACACATCGACATGCCCTCTCACACATTTATGCCCACAGTCACACAACATACGTGCAGCTGGTGCCCTTGTTCACCCAGTCACAATGCCCTAGGCTGCAGCATCCCAGCCCCACCTGCCTTGCACTGAAGGGCACGTAGGATGCACACGCATGCATGGACACATGGGCACGCATGCTGCAGTGCAGCTGGGATCACCTACATGTGCCTGCATTGCATGTGGCAGTGTGTGCACACACATGCTTCCAGACATAGACACAACCGCCTAGGGCCCCACCTGCTGTCACACACAGCCACACACACTCCTCCTCTCCTACAAGCCCCCCCCACCCCTAGATCATGACTCACCCGCTTCCCTTTTTCTCCTAATGGTCCCAGGGGTCCTGGAAAGCCAATAGACCCCTGAATCAAGAGAATGAAAGAGAAGAAATGGGGATGAGGAATGGGTGGTGGGCAATGTTAGTCCTCCATTTGGCCATCCCATCTTTTCAGGCATCTCCAAGTCATTGATTGCAGAGGCTTCTTTGGTCCCTCCAGTCCCAGCCTCCTCCAAGACAGCCCTCAGGCACCCTCTCCTCCTCTCTCCTCTTGCTCACTCCTTTCAGCCACACTGGCCTCTTTAATGCTACTCACATACCAGTACATTCCTGCCTCAGGGCCTTTGCACTGTCTGCCTCTACCTAAGTTTCTCTTCTCTCAGATCCCCTCCTCATCTAGATCTCATTCAGATGTCACCTCCTTCAAGAAGCCTCCCACCACCATCCTGGCCACCTCGTCCTCAAATCACACACTAACACATTTTTCTATTTTGTTTCCCCTATAATATTTGTCTTGAAATGACCTTGCTCACCTACTTACTTATTCAATGACTAGCACAATGCTCTGGTCCTAATCCCCACTGCCTGGCATATGGTGGGCACTTATTCAGTACTTATTAACTGACTCCAGTAGTTGTTTCTGCTTATCTTGGAGGCATCCTCCCTTGACCTGGGGGTGGGGGGAGACATCATAGGCTCCAATATCCCCTCTCACCCCCCATTGTGTTTTGAATCCTAGATCCATCACTGAACTAGCTGTGTGGCCCTAGACAAATGGCTTAACCTCTGTGAGCACCAGTCTCCTTTTTTGTAGCCTGGGGATATGAACAATACCTCCTTCACAAGGTTCTGGTTAGGACAGATGGGATGTGTGTACAAAGTGTCTTGTTTAGTTTTGGTTTTGTTACAAAGTACTTGGCACATAGTATGAGTTCAAGACATGTTATTTGTCATTGTTATTCATGCAATTACTAACTGCTATGAGCTGAATGTTTGTGCCCTCTAAAAATTCATATTTTGAATCTTCAGTCCCTAGTGTGATAATATTTGGAGGTGGGGACTTTGGGAAGTAAATAGGTCATGAGGGTGGGGGCCTCGTAAATAGGATTAGTGTCCTTACAAGAAGAAGAAACTAGACATACTGAGTTAAGTAAGTCAGACAAAGAAGGAGAAATTTTGTATGACATCCCTTATATATGGAATCTGAAAAGAAATGATACAAATAAACTTACTCGCAAAACAGAAAGAGACTCACAGAGTTAGAGAACCAACTTATGGTTGCCCCAAAGGAAGGATGGGGGAAGGGATAGCTAGGGACTTTGGGATGGACATGTACACACTGCTATATTTAAAATGGATAACCAACAAGGACCTACTGTATAGCACAGGGAACTCTGCTCAATGTTATGTGGCAGCCTGGATGGGAGGGGAGTTTGGGGGAGAATGGATACACGCATATGTATGACTGAGTCCCTTCATGGTTTACCTGAAACTAACACAACATTGTTAATTGGCTATACCCCAATACAAAGTAAAAAGAAAGGAGACTTTTTAAAGAAAAAGTCCTTTTCTTTTTAAAGAAAGGGGACTATATCTCTCTCAATCTCTCTCTCTGTCTCCTCTCTCCTTTGTTGTTTTTCAGTCGCTAAGTCACGTTCAACTTTTTGTGACCCTGTGGACTGTAGCAAGCCAGGCTTCCCTGTCCTTCACTATCGCCCAGAATTTGCTCAGATTCATGTCCATTGAGTAGGTGATGCCATCCAACAATCTCACCCTCTGCCGCCCCCTTCTCCTTCTGCCTTCAATCTTTCCCAGCATCAGGGCCTTTTCCTCCACTATGTGAGGACAAAGACAGAAAATGTTCATCTACAAACCAGGAAGAAAGCCCTCACAGAATCCAACCATGCTGGCGCTCTGATCTCAGACTTTTGGCCTCCAAAACAAATTTCTATGTTTAAAACATCCAGCCTAAGACATTTTTATTCTAGCAACCCAAAACTGACTTCAACTTAACTGATACATCTGGCCTCCTGTAATGTGTTCATTGCTTGATGCCCAAGGCACACTGCTCTGTCTTGGCTATGAGCCTTTGAATTTCTTTGAACTCCCAGGAATTTCTGCTCCAACAGGCTGAGTTCTGCTCCGAGTTTTGGTACCTTGAGTTGATTCCCAAACCTGTTTATAGCAGTTAACCTTGCCAATGGACTCATGTGATTTAATGAAAGCTTATGAAAACTGATGAAATGCAGAAAGGGAAAAGAAAGATATCTCTAAAGTCAAAGTTACATGGAAAAGACAAGAATTCCCTGGCAGTTCAGTGGTTAAGATGAAAATCTTTCACTGCCAGGGCCTGGGTTCAATTCCTGGTCTGGGAACTAAGATCCTGCAAACCACAGAGCTCAACCAAAAAAAAAAAAAAAAAGAGAGAGAGAGAGAGAGATGGAAAAGACTTAATATAAAGGAAAGCAATTAAAAAAAAAAAATCACTGTCAAATTAGGCATGCGCAAGATAACTATAGGGCTTCCCAGGTGGCGCTAGTAGTAAAGAACTCATCCATCAATGCAGGCGACAAAAGAGAGGCGGGTTCCATCCCTGGGTCTGGGAGATCCTCTAGAGAAGGGCATGGCAACCCATTCCAGCATTCTTGCCTGGAGAATCCCATGGACAGAGACTAGCGGGCCACAGTCCATGGGATTGAAACAAGTCAGACACAACTGAAGCACACACAAACGCAAGATAACTGTGCCAGAACAAGAAGCCAAAAGTATGGAATTCGAGGATTCTGTGCTCGGATTTCTTCTAAATGTCTTTGATTTTTCTGCTCTGCTTTATGTAAACAAAAACTACAAATCATCAGTGATGTAATACGGGTGTGGCTTAGGCAGAAAGACATGTCTTACCAATAGCCTCATCCATCAAAACATTGGCAGCCAAATGTACATTTTTACATAAATACATTCTAAGTTATAATTAATTCAAGATATGTAAGCTGCATGTTTTTTATGATTCTCCTCCTTCCTGACTTTTTGTTTGAGCCAACCTCAATCATACCAGTAAGAAGGGTCCTACAGATTTATTATCACCAAAATCATCAACATTATTATAATCAAATTGATGAGGTAGCTACTGCTCGTATCTTCTTTTTGCAACTGAGAAAATGGCTCAATAGACTTGTTCAAGTTGATTTAGCAGGTATTAGGGGGTGACTTACTCAAGGCCACTTAGCAGATAAGGCTGGGTATTTGAAACTAAGTTTGATGCCAAAGCCCACATCTTATTTTCAGTGCCCCATGAGGTGGTCAGTTCACACCCCCAGACCACAGCCTAGAATCCTAGATGTTAATCAGTCTCTAAACCCTACCCATGCCCACCACCCCCCTCCTAGCATCTGACCTTAGGGCCTGGACGTCCTGGATAACCTGGGAGACCCGGCACTCCAAGCTTGCCCTGCAGAGAGATTATAGGAAAAAAGTCAGAGATTGCAATTTTGGGGGTCAGTAGGAGAAGGGCAGAATGGCTGGGGCATGGTGGCAGAGGGAGGAGGGTGGGATCCAGGGAAACATGGGTTCAATTCCTGGTCCCTGCCTGCTAGGGGCATGTCCTTAGACAGCTCATTCAACCATTCCAAATCTCAGTTTACTTGTCTGTAGAATGGGGATAAAAAATGTCTATTGCCTGTAGTGGTTACAGAGATATAAATAAGATAGTGTGGATGGCATTGCTCTATCATCCTGAGCTGCAGAAGTGAAGAAGTGGAGAGCTTCCTAAAATTGGAGATAAAAGAACAGAAGGCTGAAGGCAAAGGGCCAGGGAGCATCTTGACTGCAGGAAGCTGGGGAAAGACTAGAGGGGGGTGATCAGGTCCACTCACCTTCTCCCCAGCAGAGCCTGGGGGCCCCTCCTCACCAGCCAGCCCCTCCTGCCCCTTTAGCCCTTCAGGACCATCCTCTCCCCGAGGACCTGGGGGTCCTGGTTGCCCCTGGAACAGAAAGGAGAAACCCTGATATCAGTCCTTCTTTGTCACCCCTGCCCCCTGTCTTTGCCCCAGTTCATCTCCTCCCTGTTTTTTCCCAAGTCCCCCAGATTCACCAGACCGCTCCTCTGGAGATCATCTTACCCGATCTCCTTTAAGCCCTGCATCACCCTTGAAGCCGGGGAAACCATCCTCTCCCTGGGTGGAAGACAGTACAGAGATCAGAAGTCAAGGCTTTCACGAAGGGGCAGAGTCAGAGCCTCATTATTAGGGTTCCCCTCTCCCAAGGAATCCCCTTCTTTCTCACCCTCTCTCCTTTCTCCCCCTGGAGGCCCCGGTTGCCAGAGGTACCCTGAAAAGAAAGAAGCTCTCAGTCCCCACGCTGCCCCCCACTTAAGAAGGGCCCTGAACTCAGTCCTCTGCCTGAAATAGCCAGGACAATCCCAAGAGGATGCAGGACTAGAGGGAGGGAGTAGGGAGCAGCCCCAGAGAAAATTATCTTGCCCCAACAGTCTACTAGTATGGTGTGCATGAGGTTGCATTTCCCCCGCCCCTTCTCACTGGCAGCCTCCCAAGGTCATCTGTGTGGGGGTGTGAAGGGAAGGCCAAATTTCCAAGTAATTGATTTCCATCTCCTAGGGACACTGTGTCCACAGTTCCTTCTGGCAGGAGAAAAGGGATGAACATTCCAGAAACCAACTTCATTCTAAAGGCGCAGGAATGTTTCCCATTGTGCTGGATACAGTGCGACTCTGTGCCTGGCAACAAGGGGAGTCTGTGCTTGGCTACAAGGAGACTGCTCAGTGCAAGCCCAGATGCTGCTCACATGGAATTCTTGGCTTGGGGCGTAAGAAAAGCTGCACTTGGCTACAGTGTAACTGAGCTCAGTGAGTTAAATGAAATTGTACTTAGATACACTAGAACTGTGTTTTGACAATAGCATGACTGTTTCCAGCCACAGGGAGACATACTATAATGGAATTCAGTGACTACAATGAAGTTATACTTGGATACAATGTAACTCTGTGTTTTGACAATATCAGGACTGTCTCTAGCCACAGGGCAATTCATTGACCACAATGTAACCGAATTTGACCGTAATTGTTTTCTGACCCTGGCTATAGTGTAACTAGACTCAGCGGAAACATAGCCTTCAACTCTGTGTAGAAAACCATGCCTTTCAATGGAACTCTGTTTGGACACCCACAGGACTTCGTGGCCAACTACAACATAACTACACCTCCTTGGTTATAAGGTAACTAAGCTTGTCTATAATGCAAAAATGTGAGGAGCTGGCTTTTGGCTACAACCAAACTCTGTTCTTAGACTACAGGTAATGGATACCTGTACTTGGCTACAAGGTAACTGGACTTAGCTACCACACAGATTTTAATGACAATGTCCCTACAGCTGGTCAACAGTGAATCTATTCAGTACAGCTCTCAACTAGTCCTAGCATTTCTAGGCTTGTAGATTGTATGGCTCTTGGCTTGAGTTTTTGTTGCTTTTGTTTGTTTTAATTAATTTATTTTTAATTGAAGGATACATGCTTTACAATGTTGTGTTGGTTTCTGCCATAGATCAACGTGAATCAGCCATGGGTATACAAATGTCCCCTCCCTCTTAAATTTCCCTCCCACTTCCCACCCCTTGCCACCCATCTAGGTTGTCACAGAGCACTATTTAAGCTCTCTGCATCAAACAGCACATTCCCACTGGCTATCTATTTGAGCTTTTAAAACAACCCTCTGCTTGATTATAATGTGTTGACCTGGGGATGTGATGTGTGCACTTAACAGTGAAATGGGTTCAGCTCGTTGCTCTCAACTACAAGGCGACAACTATGCTGTAATGTTACCCTTTGGCTGTTCAGCTTCAAAGTAGCACACACCCTACTTTATAGGGTCAGTCCCACCGCACCTTGCCCGGCAGGCTGATTCCTCTCTCACATGCTTGTAGAAGTGTCTGATGGAGCTGGCTTCCCAACGTCAGTGCTGAGGAATCAACCCTAACTGCAGGCCCCAAGCATCACTTACCTTCACACCCCGAGGTCCAGGATAGCCCGGAGGGCCTGCTGACCCTGCTGGACCCTGAGATGGAGATAAGATCAGTGTCAACCTGTTCTTCCCCCTCCATGTTCCCAGCACCCTCATCCCTCTTCTCATGAGACTCCTGGCCCTGCCTGCCAACCCCCATCCCCAAATCAGCCCCTCTTCAGGTCACTTACCTGGGCCCCTTTCTCTCCTGTTGGGCCCTCATGACCTGGGTGACCCTGGGAGAAAGACGTTCTGTGTTGTCAAAGACCTGATTTGCCATCTAAACTCCCAAGCCTCCCCCTTCTCCTTCCTCTTTCTCCCAGAATCTAGTTCTCACCGGAGGGCCTTCAGATCCTGGGAGGCCTGGAATTCCTGGGTTTCCAGGGGGACCCTGAAAGAAGATAAAAAATAGGGAGAGATACAGGGTCTCAGAGCCTGGCATTCCACCAGGAACATCCCTACTCAGACAGGCAGCTACCTCAAGGTTAGAGAAAAAAGCAGATCCTACTGGTCAAGCAATCTATTCTCAGCAATTCCAAACTTGCTGCATGACCCTGGACAAGCTGCCACCCCTCTCTGTGCCTCAGAAAGCCTCTGCTTCTGGGGGGAATTCAGGCAAGGGATATAAAAACAGTGTGAGAGACATGCTGGGATGGGGATGCTTCTTCCTTAGAAGCTGCTTCAACCCATAGTTCCACAAAAGAGGGGTGGGTCTACACAGGCATGTGGTGACCCCTTTATGTTGTGCAAACAGTTGATGAATCCAGAGAGGGGATCCTGGCCCAGCTAAGCCAGTCAGACTCTCTGCTGAAATTTTGGGGGAAGCGATACCTTGTCTCATAGAAACTATGATCAGATGGGTTTGGGTAAAGAAACTGTAAGATCCTAAGGAGCTGGGGACTGAAATAGTGACAGAGCAGCACAAGATTGTGTAGAAATAGAAGCTGGAGTAAGAACAGACTCAGATGGTAAAGAATCCACCAGCAACGCGCGAGACATGGGTTCGGTCTCTGGGTTGGGAAGGTCCCCTGGAGAAGAGAATGGCAAGCCACTCCAGTATTCTTGCCTGGAGAATCTTGTGGACAGAGGCACCTAGTGGGCTACAGTCCATGGAGTCAGAAAGAATCAGACATGACTGAGTGGCTAACATTTTCACTTTTTCAAGATGTATATAGAAACAGTCCTGTCTTCCAGGGGAGATGGAAACAGATGTGCAGAAGAACAAAGATGACACTGCAAGACCCCAGAGAAAGGGATTTCTTGGCCCATGAATCTTGGTAATACTTTCTGGCTGCTGAGAGATTCCCCCGTGTTTGATAATATCCCCTTGTACTCTAAACTTTGTGAAGGTCTATTTCTCACCATCAGCCCTTCTCCAACAATAACACTTGCTTACTCTGAGCTTGTTTAGGGAATGTTGCAATTGATCATTATCCATGGCCCCTTAAAAAGGAGCCCAATGGGAAGTTTTTCCTGCAGGCAGAGTTGAAGGAAGAAGACAGGATGGGGGAGGAGGGCTGTCACTCACCTTCTCCCCAGGAGTGCCGATGGGTCCCTGGGGGCCAGGAATTCCCTGGAGATATTTTAAAAGAGAGAGGGGAAAAGCATTAGAAAGAGACAGTGGGTGCAGAAGTCGGAGAAGCTAGGAATGGTCTATGACCTTCATGGACCACCACCACCACCCCCCTTATTGGAAAAATAGCTCAAACCTGGGAGCCAGGATTTCCCTGCTGTCCTGGGGGGCCTGGTTCTCCTGGAGGGCCCTGGGGAGAAAATGAGGATTCTGTGAAGCTGGAAGGGTTGTGGTGTTGAGGTGTCAGTGAAGTTGAAATGAGAGAAGGGGTCATGGGAGTGGCCAAGGATATGGGAGGTCATAGGGTCAGAGTGTCTGAAAGCATTAGGGGGACTTCCCTGGTGGTACGTGGATGGGAACCCACCAACCAATGCAGGGTTCAATCCCTGGTCCAGGAGGATTCCACAGCCGTGGGGCAACTGAGTCCATGCATGACAAGTACTAAGCCCGAACTCTAGAGCCCACGAGCTGCCAACTACTGAAGCCCGTGTGTCTAGAGCCTGTGCTTCGCAACAGGAGAAGCCGCCGCAATGAGAAGCCCACACACCACAGTGAAGAGTAGCCCTGGCTTGCCACATCTAGAGAAAGCCTGTGCCCAGCAATGAAAACCCAGCACAAACAAAAATTTAATTAATTCATTAATTTAAAAGAAAGCATCAGGTGGGACTTCCCTGGTGGCCCAGTGGTAAAGAATCCACCTGCCTGTGCAGGAGACACAGGTTGGATCCCTGATTTGGGAAGATCCCACATGGCAAGGAGCATCTAAGCCCATGCACCGCAACTATAGAGCCTGTGTGCTAGAGCCCGGTAGGCGTAACTACGGAGTCCACCTGCTGCACCTACTGCAGCCCATGCGCCTGGAGCCCGTCCGTGCTCTGCAACAAGACAAGCCACCACAATGAGAAGTCTGCGCACCGCAACTAGAGAGCAACCCCCACTTGCCGCAACTAGAAAAAAGCCCATGCAGCAACAAAGACTGAGTGCAGCCAAAAATCAAGAAAGCAAGCAAGCATCAGGTGTCGGAACACATACCACATTTCCTTTGGCACCTGGAGCACCATCACTTCCAATCACACCCTGGGGGAGGAGAGGGTGTGAGACCAGGGCAGGCACACGTGGTCTCAGCCTGAGTCTCAGCCTGCGTCTGAGACGCTGAGAAGCTCGGGGGGAACGGTGAGTGGGTCAGAGAAGCCAGGCAGCAAGGAATGGACACGCAGAGGAGATAAAGGTGAGGCAAGGACAAACAGGGATGTAGAAAGACAGCGATGTTCTCACCGGGCGTCCCAGGGGTCCGGGGGAGCCTCTAGGGCCAATCAGTCCTCGGGGGCCCTGCAAGGAAGCGGGAACTAATGTCAATCCAGCATCCCTGCTCTGAGGCCAGAGGAAGCCTGCCTCCCTCCTCTGTGTCGGACAAGCAGTCCAGGGGTCCCTCATACTCACCGGCTCCCCTGCCTGGCCAGTGGGCCCCGGAGGTCCCTCTGCTCCCTGTGGGAAAACGGCATCACTTGGGGAGGCAGGGATATAACCTTCAGAGAATCACCTTCCCTCATCTGGGCAGCCCCTTCCAGGGCATCTCAGAGTCAGAACTTGCGGCAGAGTCCAGCCAACTGGGTGTACGTGATTGGAAATTCAGGCCCGTGACCCCAGTCCTGGACCTGCAGTCCTGGGCCTCACCTCTGAACTCTAGCTGTTGTTTAGTCTCTAAGTCAAGTCTGACTCTTTTGTGACCCCACGGTCTCCAGGCTCCTCTGTCCCTGGGATTTCCCAGGCAAGAATACTGGAGTGGGTTGCCATTTCCTCCTCCAGGGGATCTTCCCCGACCCAGGGATGGAACCCATGTCTCCTGCATTGACAGGTGGATTCTTTACCGCTGAGCCATAGGGGGAGCCCAGGAACTCTAGTGCTAACCCCCAACTCTCCACCTGTCTTTTTGAGGCCCTGATGGGACCTCCTGACTCTCCAGTGCAGATCTTCACCCCTCCCCGTCTCCTGAATGCTCTATTTCCCTCATTCTGGCTTTCTGGCTTCCAAACCCCCTAACTTGCTTCCAAACTTACCTTCTGCCCATCCTCTCCCGGGGGACCAGGTTTCCCCACATAACCAAAGTCACCCTGCAGTGGGGAACACAGAGGGCCATTCAGAGTCAAAAGATGAGGGTAGAGACCAGCCCCAAGGAAGGGAGACGGGGTGTGAGGGGGGAGCACTCAGACACAGGGATGGAGGCTCTGATATTGAGGGTGAGTATCAGCTGGGGTGGGGGGGGGCTTGGATGTGGGGGAGGGGCCTCACACACTCACCCTTTGACCCTTCTCACCAGGCAGCCCTGGCAGGCCATCAAAGCCCCGATCGCCCTGCACAAAGAGACACCATCTGAGCCTTAAGTCCTCTATGCGCCAGTCCCTCCGAGTCCAATCCTGACCAAATCACCTACCTTAGGTCCCGTGGCGCCTGGGAGGCCCCGAGCCCCCTCTGCTCCAGGGCGGCCCTGTGGGGGAGGTGACATGGTCAAGATGTCACTGCCATGTACGGAGAGCCTTCCTCACGTAGTCCCCTCTGCTGGGGTTTCTCTAGGTACCAACTGAACCTCTCAAGTGTATCTCAAACCCATCCATTAGTCTTTACCCCTAGTGCCCTTTCTCTAGTCCAAGTTACTAGCATCACAAAAATTCCATCTTCAGGGAATTCCCTGGCAGTCCAGTGGCTGGGGCTCCATGCTTCCACTGCAGGGGGCAAGGGTTCCCTCTCTGGCTGGGGAACTAAGATCCCACATACCGCATGGCCAAAAAATAAAATGTTAAAAAAAAAAAAAGAGGACTTCCTTTTTGGTCCAGTGGTTGAGAATTGATCCCGGGTCCAGGAAGATCCAACATGCCACAGTGCAACTAAGCCTGTGTACCAGAACTACCGAGCCTGAGCTCTCGAGCCCATGAGCTACAACTACTGAAGCCCGTGGGCCGGAGAGCCTGTGCTCCGCAATGAGAGACGCCACCACAATGAGAAGCTTGTGCACCACAACTAGAGAGTAGCCCCTACTCACTGCAACTGGAAAAAGCCCTCCACAGCAGCGAAGACCCAGTGCAGTCAGAAAAATTACAAATAATTAATGTTTTAAAAAGAGAAGAAAGAGTATACTTTAAAAAAAAAAAAAGCCCCCATCTTCAGTCTCCATTAATCTTCTTGCTGTATGTTCCCCATGAAATGTTAATACTATCTGGAATTATCATTTCCCCCGATGGGCCAGTCTTGCCTTTTGCATGTGCTGTTCCTTTGCTGGGAATGCCCTTCCTCTCCTGTCTCCCTGGTTATCCCTCAAATCTCAGCTCAAGCATCATTCCTCTCTGGTCCTCCCTGATTCTGTGACTCAGCTTCCTCTGTCACCCTTGATGGCCACGGCAGTCCATAATCCTCAGTGGACCGCCACTCCTCGTCCTCAGCGTTCTGATCCCAACAATGACACCAGCAGACCCTGAGCACAGAGCACACGAGGCTCGTGTTGAGTGCTGAGAGATGGCTAAGGGATGACCTGAAGACCTACGAATCACTCACCATCTTTCCCTCTCGGCCAGGGGGTCCATGAGGTCCCTGAAGCCCTCGGGGACCCTAGAAGAGAAAGAGAAGGAGGCAGAAAAAGAATAACACAGAGTCAGGACTTTGTTTAAGTCATTCCCTGCTGTGTTCAGTCACTAAGTCATGTCTGACTCTTTGCGACCCCACGGACTTCAGCACACCAGGCTTCCTTGTCCTTCTGAATTTTACTCAAACTCATGTCCATAAAGTTTGTGATGCTATCCAACCATCTCATCCTCTGTTACCCCTTTCTCCTCCTGCCTTCAATCTTTCCCAACATCAGTATCTTTCCTAATGAGCTGGCTCTTAGAATTAGGTGGCCGAGTTATTGGAGTTTCAGCTTCAGGACCAGTCCTTTGAACAAATATTCAGGGTTGATTTCCTTTAGGATTGACTAGTTTGATCTCCTTGCTGTCCAAGGGACTCTCCAGCCCCACAATTTCAAACATCAAAAAGTCAATAATTCCAAGTGTATCACCAGTCCTTTTGCCATTTTCCCCAACTGGCATTTTATCCTGTAGCCGCGGCAGAAGACCCTTCCCATCCACCCTGCCCCTCACCCCACCAATCTCACCTGTGGCCCCATTTCCCCCATCTCTCCTTTCAGACCTGGATACCCAGGGAGACCCTTGGAGGAAGAAAGATAGGGTGATGTATTTAGAGGGAGTTTGAGTTAGAGTCATCTCCACAGGTGTGTCCCCTCTTCCATGCAGCCTCCTTACTCACCACGGGGCCTGGGCGTCCAGTGAGTCCCACCGGGCCAGGAGGGCCTTTCATAGACAGCTGGAGAGACAGAGGGGAACAGAGCCTCAGGTCTTCCACACCCCCACAAAATCATCGTCAAGAGTTAAATATCCACCTTCTCCTGACTGTTCACTGTCTCCCATCTTTGTCATTCTCCCAGTGCCCTCCCATTACCTCCTGACATGCGTGCTCAGCAGTATGCTCCTTCATGGCCAGTAGCCTGCCAGGCTCCTCTCTCCATGGAATTCTCCAGGTAAGAATACCTGAGTGGGTTGCAATTCCCTTCTCCAAGGAATCTTTCTGACCCAGAGACCAAGCCCACATCTCCTGAATTACACGCAGATTCTTTACTGCTGAGCCAACGGGGAAGCCCCACCCCCCCCCCAACAGTCCCTGGATTATCTCCCCTCACCTGAGCCTGTTGCAGGACTGCCTGAGCCTGTGCCTGCTGGAAGGATACTGGGGGTCCTTTGTGAGAGCCTCTTGCAAACTGGAACTAGAGGGCAACTAGTAGTGAGGGTAACTTCTACAAAAGGTCCCCACGTCCTGGGTCAGGACTCCACTCCCCAAGGCCCAACCTGTCTCCCTCTTACCGGTATCATGATCACAGTGCCTGGGAGACCCCGGATCCCATCGATGCCAGGGATGCCTGGGAGGCCAGCAGGGCCCTGAGAGAGGAAGAGAGACACAGAGGGATGGAGATAGAGAGATGGAGCAAAAGATAGGGGAAGGGGGGGACAGAGAGGAATAGAGAGATGGAGAGAGAGGCAGGGAGAGAAGACACAGAAGACAAGACAAACAGAAATGGAAGGAGGGAGGGAGAAAGTGATGAAAAGTGAAAGAGAGAGAAACAGAAAGGAAACAGGTGAAAGAGAGATGAGGAAACAGATACAGAGAGAAACAGATGGAAAACACTCAAGGATAGAGTCAGGAGAAAAGCAGGGGACAGCCCCACCCCCAGGATGGAAGAGGAGCCAGATGGCAATTCGCAAATGGGGAGAAAGATGAGCAGGAGGGGTCAGGGCCAGCCCCAAGGTGATGTCCCCAGCCCCAGCCATGCTCCCAACTTCAGCTCCACAGCTTGAAATCTCCCTTCCCCCGAAGGTTACATGCCAGAGAGACTCTCTTACCGGTAGACCACGGTCTCCAGGGAATCCTGGGGGACCAGGAGGGCCTGAGGGGCCAACCACCCCCTGTTGCGGACAGAGGAACAGAGGTCATGAGAAGTGCAAAGTCTGAGCCAAGGAGACTTGCAGCCCACCACTGACCTCGGCCCCGTGTTGACCTTCCAACCCCACCACTGAGCCACTCCTGGCCCCTCAATGCTATGCTGATCCATATAAAGCTCCAACTTTACCTCTCAACCCCCTTTTTTATTCATCTTTTCAGCCTCAAATATCTAAAAGTCTTTGAATGATCTGGCAACATTACACTCCAACTCCTCACCCCGGGAGATCAAACACCCCAACTGCAAGTAAAAGACAAGAAGAGGGGAATGCAGTCATGACTCACTCGGGGTCCCGGGGCTCCTGGGGGTCCTTCAAACTGCTGTCCCTGGGGGAGAAAGGAGTGTGACCCCCATTCTTGCCCATACCCCTGCAACTCTGCCAGCCCCAGACTCCTTACCTGTTCGACCACGGCCGGTTCTCCTTTTTCTCCTTTTTCTCCTTTTTCCCCAGCACCCTGGGGCAAGGGATGGAAAGAAAAGAGATGAGCCTGGAACTCAGACACAGAACTCTCAGCTAACTGACTTCACACCAAACACACACACATACACGCGTGCATGCATCCATGCATGCGTCCATGCATGCACAGTCCATTCTCTGAGCTGCCTCTGTTGTCCTTTCTTTTCTTCAACCAATATGTTTCAAGAAGCTCAGCTTCCAGTTTTGAGCTGACTGTGCTGCAGCAAGGTGAAGACCATGAACTCTGGGGCATGCTGTGGGATCTTAATCCTGGAACTGTCTCTCACTTATTCAACTTTTTCAACTTCTGCAGACTTATTCAACTCCTGCAGACTCACCTGCAAAGTTCATGGGTCAAAGCCTACTCTATACATCCCACGGGAGGCTGAAGAAGTTAAAACAATGCTTAGCACATCACAAGCACTCAGGGTAAGATGGTTAGGATTATTCACCTTCTTCCCTGTCCAACATCAAGGCTAGAACCTAGATGCCTCCCCTATCGGCAGTATTTTTCTAGACAATCTCCTCCAATCCCTGGACTATAGATAGAATCTCTCTGCTAATGAGTTCTAAGTCTTTATCTCCAGTCTAGACCATCCCTTGAGCTCCAGAACTTTCTAACCAATCACTTGCATTGACAACTGAACAAGGATTGCCAATTTGTCATTGTTGTTCTTTAGTCGCTCAGTCAAGTATGACTTTCTGGGACCCCATGGACCGTAGCCCCCACCAGGCACCTGTCTATGGGATTTTCCAGGCAAGAATATGGGAGAGGGTTGCCATTTCCTTCTCCAGGGGATCTTCCCAACCCAGTGATCAAATCAGCGTCTCCTGAACTGGCAGGTGGGTTCTTTACCACTGAACCACCAGGCAAGCCCGGTTGCCAATTTAGCACATCCAAAATAAGATCATTGACACTTTCCACCTGCTTCTCCTTCAGGCTTCCCCATCTTACTCAGTGGGGCCACCATGCATCTACCCAGTCATCTTAGTATCTTTCTTCATCTTCAGCAGCAAGAGCAAAAGCAGGCATGGTGCAAATCAGTCCACTTGTGTCTATCCACCCCCCCTGCCTCCGCCATGACCACCACTCTCATCCAGGTTACCACTTCCTATTTTGCATGTGTGTGTGTATTAATCGCTCAGACATGTCCTACTCTTTGCAACCCCGTGGACTGTAGCGGGCCAGGCTCTTCTCTCCATGGGATTCTCCTTTTGCATAGACCACTAGGTTCCCTGCTGCCCTTCTGGCTCCCCCTACAGTCCATAGGCTATTCAGCACCAGAGAGAGCTTTGAAAACTCCCAAGTCATGTTCCTTCTCCAGGGGCTTCTCATCATGCCTAGACTAAAAGCCAAATGAATCACCCTACCCACAGAGCCATTCATTAGCACAATGCCTGTCACATTAGCACAGTATCTGTAGATAAATATTTGTCAACTGCACTGGGGTGGTGGGAAGGCGTTCTAGGCAAGATCAAAGAAAGCCAAAAAGAGAATGTGGCCATGTGTGGCTCCAGGAAGGAGTCCCTGCACCTAAGCCACTCAGACTCACAGGAAAGATCTGGAACTCAGTATCCCATGACTGTTCTGCTGCCCGGAAGTGGGGGCCCATGGTGGGACCACCTTCTTCTTCATCTTCTCTGGCTAACTCAGTCTCCAGGGTCTCCAGTTCAGTTCCATTGTCAGGGTCCAGGGCCTCCTGAGGACATTGGAAAAGACCAAAGTTTGCCCCTGACCTCTTCATTGTCTGCCACCACCACCACCCCAGGACCTTCCCTTCCAGCCCCATCCACTTCCCACCGACCTCTAGGATGGTGACGTTGCTACCAAAGGTCACAGCTGTGGTGATGACCATAGGCATGGGAGTCGGAGACAGAGTTGGTTCTGGTGACTCTGTCTTGGGGATGTCAGTGGAGGTCTGGAGGAAGGACAGAGAGAGTATCAGGTCTGGGGCCAGGACAATCAAGGCGGAAGGGAGGGCACTTCCCTAGTGGTCCAGTGGCTAAGATTCTGCACTCACAATGCAGGGGGCCCAGATTCAATCCCTGGTCAGAGAAATAGACCCCACATGCTGCAACTAAGAAAGATCCCATGTGCCCCAGCTAGGACAGTGAAAGTGTTAGTCACTCAACTGTGTCCGACTCTTTGTGATCCCATGGACTGCAGCCCATCAGGCTCCCCTGTCCATGGGATTCTCCAGGCAAGAACACTGGAGTGGGTTGACATTTCCTTCTCCAGGGGAACTTCCCAACCCAGGGATCAAACTCGGGTCTCCCACATTCTGGGCATATTCTTTACCATCTAAGCCATCAGGGAAGCCTAAGACAAGGCACGTGAACAAATAAATAAATAATTTTTAAGGTGAAAAGGGAAGATACTTTAAAAAAAGAAAGGCAAAAGAGAGGTGAAGGAAGAGACAGACCCTCTCTCCCAGAGCACTCAGTCCAGGGAGGGGGACAGAGGTGGGTTCTCAGAAAACATCAGAGGGGTATAGGGCACCCGCAGGCCTGTGGAGGCCAAGGAGTGCTGGTTGGATGAGGACAGCCAGCAGGGGGAGCCCTCGTATGTGGAGGACAGACGGGGCTGGCCGAAGCCCAGTGGTCAAGGTCAATGGCCAGCACTCAGGGCCAGACTCCCGGAAGCCTAGCCCATGTGTCTGCTCCCAAGGCAGAGCTCAGTGGTCAGCCAGCCAGGCTGCAGCCAGAGGGGGAGTTCGAGCTCCTGCTGGCCCAGACAGCTGCAAAGGAACTGGGTCAGGGTGCAAAGCGGGTGGTGGGGGCCCAGGTGAAGGGCTGACGCTGAAGAAGGGGAGAATAGTCCTGGCATCTCTATTCTAGGCTGAAGTGCTAACCTCTTTCTCCACACTGATGCTGAGAACAGAGGTAATGCAATCGGTGACCCTCCAAACAAGGACCCCAACAAAGGGCACCCACCAGGGACACCTACACAGTGGCCCTGCCTACTGATGACCACCATCGATGGCCCCCAATTATTCCCACAGTCATGACCCATTGCATGCATGCATGCTAAGTCGCTTCAGTCATATCCGACTCTTTCTGACCCCATGGAGCCTGCCAGGCTCCCCTGTCCATGGGGTCCTCCAAGCCAGAATACTGGAGCAGGTTGCCATTTCTTCCTCCAGGGGATCGTCCCAACCCAGGGATCAAATCTGCGTCTCCTGCATTGGTAGGTGGGTTCTTTACCACTAGCTCCATCTGGGAAGCCCAATTTAGTGACCCTCCAATCAATAATCTGTCATCAGTGACCCCCATTAAGAATCCTAATCAATGACTAACCAAAACACCTCCTAATAATCTGTATCATTGATCTTCCACCAGGTATTCCTATAACCAGTCACCCATCACTGGCCCCCCCGTTAATGACGTCCATCAATGACTCCAACCAGTAACTCTTTCGGTGTCCTCCCCAACCAATGACCCCCCACAAGAAGTACTAACCAGTGACCCCCAACCAGTGAATCCTCTTAACCAGTGATCTTCCAACAACAAATACCCACAAGTGAACTCAACTAGTGCTCTCCAACCAATGACCCCCCAGACAGTAATTTCATTAACCAATGACTCATCAATGACTTCCCAAATAATTACCCATCACGGACTCCCAAATTAATTATGTCATCTGTGATCCCCCAAAATCACTCCCCAACTAGTGATTCTAACTGGTGACCCCACTAGTGCTTTCTAATCAATGGTCTCCCACTGGTGACTTCCCCAACTAGTGATCTTCAGCAATGACACTCCCCCACTATTAGCTCTAAACTAGTGACACCAATAACACCAACAGTGGCCTCCATCAATGGCTTCCAAGAATAACCTCCAACTAGAAACCCCCAAACATCAACCTTAATAAATATCTCCATACAGTAACCCATCTCAACCAGTAATCTCTATCAGGGAATCCAAATAGTGTGCCCCTAATTGCTATTGTTGCTGTTCAGTCATCAAGTCATGTCCAACTCTTTGAAACCCCATTGATGTTAGAAGACCAGGCAACTCCATCCACCATTATAGCCTGGAGTTTGCTCAAATTCATGTCCATTGAGTCAGTGATGATATCTAACCGTCTCATCCTCTGCCATCCCCTTCTCCTATTGCCTTCAGTCAGTCTTTTCCACCATTAGGGTCTTTTCCAATGAGTCCCCCCAGTGAGTGACCCTTCATTGAATAACCCCAACCAGTCCAACACCAAACAACGATGCACCAACAAACCCATCGTTGAACCCAGGTAGTGGCTCTTCTTAAATAGTAACCCTCGCAAGAACCCCCTAATAATAATGTACTCATCTGGGTGTGCCCCCTCCCTCCAGCACTCCCACCCCCAGAACTGGAGGTTGGGAGGAAGATATGAGAGAACTCCTAAGACAGGATCACCTCCCCAACCATGATTGGTCAGCTAAGGGAAGTCAAAGGTCAGGGACTGGAGACCAGAGAGGGGAACCCTGGATGAGGCACAAGGGATCAGTGGGAATCAGAAGCCAGAAGCAGGGCAGTCAAAGAGCAGACCCCTTACCTGGTTGTCCAGGGAGCCAGGAGGTGGACTCACAGCCAAAGTTTCCTTGTTCTTCTTCTTCCTGCCCTTTCCCTTACGACCTCGCCCTTTTTTCTTCCCTTTTCCTTTCCCCTTCCGCCTAGGGGGAGGGGTTTCTGGCTCCCCATGAGGGACCTGGGGAGAGGATTCCAATCAGATCCAGGGTCCCTGAGTGGAGGCTCCATCACTCAGATCACCGGAGGTCATGCTGGCACATGGTCCATTGGTCCTGTGTTTTAAAGCCAGGGAACTGGGGTTGAGGTCAATATATGATCTGGGGCCAAGGGTCAGTTATGTGACTGGAGGCCAAAGTCCTTCATGCCTAGGAATGGTTTGAGGGCAAGGGTCACTCAGCCCTATGGACAGGGCTCAGAATTCACTTATACCTGAGACCTGGAGCCAAGGCTGTCTGAGCCAGTGACCTCAGGACAAGCCCCATACTCACCGTGGTGACTGCTGTATCCAGGTCATCACAGCCAGGAAGGTATCGCTCACATGCCTGGAAGGCAGCCTGGGGATCTGGGTTTATCACCAGTTCCTGAACATCTCCCTGGGGAGAGAGTGGGGGTTGGCAAAGGGGTCCACGGGCTGACTCCAATCCCCACTCCAAGCATCAGGGTCTCGTGTTTTTCCGCTCAAATCACCACTACTAAGTATAAGGAAGGGGTAGCCCCACCACAGCCCCAGAAATCCCTCTGCACCCCAAAACTGACAGCAGGAAGATTCTATCAGGGTGACGCCAAACCACAAGCCATACCCCACAACGTCTGTCCTATCAGAGGCACATTTGTTCCTTTCTTCTCAGGCACGTGGTGATACCCACTGTGTGTCAGGCACCCTTCAAGGTACCAGGGACAAGAAGGGAAACAAAAACTTTCCTAGTGGTCTAGTGGCTAAAAATCTGCCAATGCAGGGGACATGGGTTTGATCCCTGGTCCAAGAAGATGCAACATGCTGCAGTGAAACTAAACCCATGCATCACAACTACTAAAGCCCACGTGCCCTGGAGCCCAGTGTTCCCCAAGAAGAAAAGCCACCACAAGGAGAAGCCCATGGGCTACAACTGGAGAGTCGCCACAGCAGCAACGAAGACTCAGCACAGCTATAAAAATAGACATTTTTTTTTTTTTTTTAGAAAAAGAAGAAAACCAGATGATGAGTTCCCTGGATTTTTATGACACACATAACAATCACTTCATTGAAAACACATCTGTCACAGAGCCTCAGGACACCATGTCTTGCTGGCAACACGCACCATCACAACCACCAGCGTGGTCACACATTACAGTCTTATCCTCCCACCATAAGCCAAGTATGTGTGTGCATGCTAAGTCACTTCAGTCATGTCCAACTCTTTGTGACCCCATGGACTATAGCCCAATAAGCTCTTCTGTCCATGGGATTCTCCAAGCAAAGATGCTGGAGTGGGTTGCCATTTCCTCCTCCAAGGGATCTTCTTGATCCAGGGGTCAAACCCACATTTCCTTTGTCTCCTGCATTGCCCAGCAGGTTCTTTACTACTGTGCCGTCTGGGAAGCCTAAGCCTAGTATGCACCATCTCAAATGATGGATTCGTTGTTTTACAGTCTCACAGACACACACCAAAGATGCATTGCCACACGAGGGGCTTCCTTCTCTCAGCTTCCTGGTGCTGAATTGAAGCTGGATAGTTCCCTTCTCTGATCTCTGCATCAGATTCAGGCTGCAGACAAACCTCCCTTCAGCCCTCTGCCTCAGTTTCCCCATCACTGAAGTGAAGTGAAAGTCACTCAGTTGTGTCTGACTCTTTGCGATCCCATGCACTATACAGTCCATGGAATTCTCCAGGCCAAAATACTGGACTGGGTAGCCTTTCCCTTCTCCAGGGGATCTTCCCCACCCAGGGATCGAACCCAGGTCTCCCACATTGCAGGCTGATTCTTTACCAGCTGAGTCACAGGGAAAGCCCAAGAATACTGGAGTGAGTAGCCTATCCCCTCTCCAGCGGATCTTCCCGACCCAGGAATCGAACTGGGGTCTCCTGCATTGCAGGCGGATTCTTTACCAGCTGAGCTATGAGGGAAGCCCAATCCCTGAAAGGCTACCTCAAAAGGCTCCTCTCCAAGGTCCTGGGTCCCCAGCACAGTGAGTCCCGCTGTGCTGATGAATCGAGGTCCCTGAGCCAATATGGGGAGCTGAGGTTCACAATCAGCCACCAGGGTCACCATCCCACCGTCCACACTGACTGCCACACGATGCCACCTGCAAGCGCACAGTCTCAGTGGGTGGGTGCTCCTCGCCCACCCTCCCGGGACCCCCCACCCTCCCCATATTCACCTGCCATCCGTGAGGTTGACCTGCTGGGGGAGGGGGCTGAAGGAGTCACCTAGGAGGTCCAGAGCTGGCCCCAAGGCCAAGCCCAGCTGCCGGACGCCGCCCTCATCGTAGACGGACAGAAGGACAGAACGGCTGGCTGGCTGGCCCCGCAGAGTGATCAGGATGGAGAAGTTCTCAGGAAACTGCCCATCTGAGAGGGCAGAGGGGAAGAGGCAGTTCACGCTGTGACCCCAGCTCCCAGGATGACCCACAGCCCCTCCGGCCCCGACTCACCTCGGAAGAGCTCCTGCGTGGGGACACCAAGCGTGCTGGTCTTGCCCACCCGGAATGCTCGGTCGCCCTCCGGGACCCTCTGGGGGCAGAGGCCGGGTCCCTCAGGGATCCCAGCCTGGCCCCCCCGCACGCCCAGCGCTTTCAGCACATCCACAGGATCTGCTAGAGAAAGGTGGGGTGCGGGGCGGTTAGAACAAGCCCAGGACCCTGTGTGAGCAGCTCCAGTTTGGAGGACTCCGCACCCCCAACGGTGTTTATGGGTCAGGGGGAAGGAGCCGGCCTGGGACCCATGCTCCCCTCACCCCTGCACAGCTGTTCCGGCCTCATCAGCCTGTTGACTCCTGTTTTTTTCCCTTGGTTTTTGGTGAGAAGAGAAAAAAAAGCTGACCTAGTTCTGGGATGAATCAAAGCTTCCTGGCCTGAGCCCCAGAGCCAGGCAGTCCCCCTCTCCACACTCCCCCGCACCAGGTCCCTGGGGCTGCTTCCCAGGCCTGAAGCCCCCTTGCCAGGGGAAACCCGCTTCGAGAGGAGGGGCTCCTTCTGTATGTTCTTCCCACCTCTTCCCTTGGCTCTGCTCCCTCTGACCTCCTCCCTCTGACCATGCTCATCCATGACTTCCTCTGACAACCTTCACCCATGACCTCCTCCCTCTGGCCACCATCACCCATGAACTGCTCCCTCTGACCACCTTCCCCATGACCTTCTCCCTCTGACCACCTTCCCCCATGATCTCCTCCCTCTGACCACCATCACCCACGGCCTCCTCCCTCTGACCACCTTCCCCCATGATCTCCTCCCTCTGACCACCACCTCTCCTGCCTTCTTCCTCTGACCACCATCACCCAGGACTTCCTCTCTTTGACCACTGCCACTTTGGATCTCTTCCCTCTGACCACACTTTATCTGATCCCCACTGATTTCTGGCCATGCCCTCTGACCTTTCTCTGCCTGACCCTGACCATCTCCTCTGACTACCCCCGACCTCTTTGCTCTGCCTATCCCAGTCTGTTCCAACACGTGACCTCCCCATTTTATCACCCTCTCTGACCTTCTCTCCTCTGACCACCTCTCCCTGATAACCTCCTGACTTCCTCCTTCTGACCCTCTCCCTCTCATCCCAGCAAAGGAAGAGATTTGTCCAATCAGATGCTAACCCAGGCTGTCCTGCCAGCCCCACCCGGCGCAGCCTGGCCAGTGCTAAGTAGAACCACATGGCTTGGGCAAGGGTGGGCGGGGTCCTCCCCTGGGCCCAAAGCCCCTGCCTGATCCCCCTCCCCTCAGCAGACTGCCCCACTGACCCCCTGACCCAGCCTCTTGGCAGGAGCCAGATTCTGCTGAATCTGCCATGACCTCACCCCGGGGGCGGCTCGGCTGAGCTCACCATTGGGGAGCCAGGATGAGGGGCCAGACTTGGGGGAGATCAGGGCTCAGATGTGGGCTTCCCATCCCCGCTCCTCCTGGGTCAGATCCTGCATTCACCAGACTCTGCAGAGCCCTGTTCCAACCTCGGCTCTCTCTCGCCCCAAACTTCTTCTGCTAGTTTTCCTTCTCTCCCCCCCCCACCCCCCGCCTTCTCCCCATCCCACTTTCTGTGTCCAACCCTGAATCAGTCCCTCTCCCTCTCTTTTGCTAACTCACGCTCTCTCTCACTCTCTAGCTCTCTCTGTCTCTGTCTCTTGGTGCTTCCCTGGTTCTCACATCTGTTTTTCTCTGGACTCTCTCTATCTCTGTGTGTGGATTACTCTCCCTATCTCTCTCTCCTCTCTCTCTCTCTCTCTCTCTCTCTCTCTCTCTCTCTCTCTCTCTCTCCCCATACCCACTCCCCCCCAACTCTGCTGTTTCCACCAGCCCTAACTTTAATTGCCTGAATTGCCTGTTCTGTGGCTGGGCTGTTATTAAGAGGTATTTGGGTTACAGCCCCCTGGGGCTAAGATCTGGACTCCCAGGCTCTTCTGACCACAAGGGTCACTCCTGGATGGAATGATCAGCCCAGCTGCCCTCTCTCCAGGCTGAAGCCCCAGGGAGGGCTGAGATCCATGATCCCACCCAATGTGGCTCTCCCAGGCTCTCCTTTCACCCAGACTCAGAAGGATCTCCCCTCGACCAACTGCTCAATCACGTTTTAAAAGTCTTCCCCATCATCTAACCCAAATGTCTCCTCCTTCAATCTGTGTTCCTTCTGTCATGGCCTTTCAGAAACTAACTGCCCTTTCTTTTCATGGCTGGCTTGCTGACAAGGAAATACACAAGCGGCATTGAGTTCTGCCTGCAGGGCCAGGAGCTGGGGGTCTGTCAAGCACCCAGCTTGCCCTTCTCCCCACAGACTCTCCTGGGTGCTTGTGAGGACCCCAGGGAGAGGCTGGCGGGGTCTAGGATGTGGAGGGAGGCAGGCAGGGATCAGGCTGGGACATGGCTGGGACCCCTCAGATGTGTAGGGGAGCTTAGATATGAATGTGCAAATGTGTATACGTGCTATAGTGTATGTGGGTGAGACTGTGTGAGCATGTGTATGTCTCTGTATGGTCCAGGGACTAGCTGACCATGCGCTTTGTGGTGTGTCTATGTCTGGGAGTATTTGGCCTATGATGGAGTGTTCAGGTGCAGTTCTTTGACTTGTTCTGGGGTCCCAGCAGTGAGTCAGAGGCTCTGCAGGTGATTCAGGGAAATCTGTGATTGTTATAGCTCAAACTCGAGCAAGATGCAGGCGTGGGGTTATCTGTGAGACTGAAGCCAAGTCAGCGAGTGGGTGACTGGTTGAGAACACTTTACTGCTTTGTGTGGATGCCAGTGGAAGAACATGTGAGAGTTTGAAAGCGTAGGCGAGTGACAAAAGCTGTGGCCGTATGCAGACGGCTGATGGGGTTGCCTGGGCGTGGGCACCAGGTGTTTAACATTCTTGGTGTCCCAAGGGCCTTATATTCGCAATGCGTGCCTGAGATCGCACGACTGTGTGGATGTGTAAGCGTGTGAATGGGGCATAAACTAATTTGGGATTATCCGCGCGAGCAGGGATCTCTCCGAGCTGCTGAGAAAGTTAGAAAGCTGGAGGGGCCAGGCTGCTCGGGTGGAGGGTGGGCTGCGTTAGTGGAGGATTGCCGGTAGGGCCTGACTTGGGGTATCTTAGACCAGGGAAGCCTCCTCAATCACACTTGAAGAACCACGACCTTCCCAAAGCCCCGGGCGCCCCCGACCCAGAACCCTGAGGGGCGGGGCGTGGCGTCCTGCCAGAACCGCACAGCTGGGCGTGCGTCAGCGCTGACTCATCCGTCCGGCGGCCCCCGGGACCCCCTGGGGGGGCCCTGAGAAATTCCTCGGGAAAAACACCCGAGGCTTGCTCAGCTTAGGAAAGCAACTTCCACTCCCCCCACCACCCGGCCCGCACTCCGCCCCTCCCTTCCCTGAGCCCCGCCCCGTCTCGCCCCTCCCCAGGGCCCTCCCGAGGCCCTGTCCATGGTGCTGATCTCGGCTCTGGGGAGCACGGGGTGGGGGAGGGGGCAGGGATGGGGGGAAAAGGAGGTGGACGCGCGCTAACTGGGGTCAAAGGAGGAAGAGGAAGAATACGAAGAAGCCGTTTGGGGAGCCGCCAAGGGAGCTCTGAATCCCTGGTCAACCCTCTCCCCTACAAGTCCCCACCCACCATACCCCTTAGAATGATCCTCATGGGCAGTTATTTACCTATTTATCCCCCAAGTCACAACCACAGCCCTCATAGGGTCACCCAGAAACACACAATCACACGCATAACACGCACGGTTATTCTTAAAATCAGCCCCACACACAGACACACACTCGCAATACAACCCAATCACAGACTAGCCCAGGGATCATCCCATCACCCATGTCCATACAATCGTCAACTCCCACTTCGAGCACACACATAATTTCATTCTAAATGCCCCCAAGCTCATGGCTGCGCACGCACACAGACCTTTAAATTGCATGCATTCCCATGCACGCACCACGAAACAGGGGCACAGGTTTCCATGCCCCCCCGCAAACTGTCACACCCGCAAACGGCCCAGAGTCAAACACTCGCGCCCCACGCAACGCGCACACCCCCCTCATTCCCCACTCCTCGGCGTCTTTGGGAGCCTCGCTGGACCCTGCACTCCAAGTCCTATTTCCCCTTTCCCGGCTCACCGGCCTGCATCCGGGGCAGAAGCTGCAGAGAGGCCAGGAGCAGGCAGAGGCCGGCCCGCGGCTGGCCCGGGCCCCGGCGACTCCCCATCCCGGCGGGGCCCACACTCAAGGCGGGGGACCAGCCCGGGCGGCTGTAGGGCGCGGCGTCTCCTCGGGCTCGGTGCAGTCCCTCCGCGGCCGACTCCACTCGGGATCCGCAGGAGACTGCCCGAGACCCCGCCCTGGCCTCGCCCTGCGCTCCAGCGCCCGGCCAGGCGGAGCTCAAGGGAGGGGGGGCAGCTGACAGCTGGTGTGGGGAATTGGGAAAGTTTGTGCTGAGCGCTGATTGGCCGGCAAAGGGTGGAGCCCTGGGCCGGGAGCTGGGCCCTTTTTGCCCCACCCCACAGTAGCGGAGAGTGAAAGAGCCGGCTTAAAACTAAATATTATAAAAAACTAAGATCATGGCACTTGGCCCTATGACTGCAGCCATGAAATCAGAAGACGACTGCTTCTTGGCAGGAAAGCAATGACAAACCTAGACAGTGTGGTGAAAAATAGAGACGTTACTCTGCCGACAAAGGTCTGTATAGTCAAGGCTGTGGTCTTCCCAGTGGTCAGGTATAGTTGTGATAGTGGATGGTAAAGAAGGCAGGATGCCAAAGAATTGATGCCTTTGAAATGTGGTGCTGGATAAGACTCCTGAAACTCCCTTGGACAACAAGGAGATCAACCCCGTCAATCTTAGGGAAATCAACCCTGAATACTTGGAAGTTGGAAATTGGAAGGACTGATGCTGAAACTGAAGCTCCAGGATTTGGGTCATCTGATGTGAAAAGCCGGCTCATTGGAAAAGTCCCCGATACTGGGGAAGATTGAGGGCAGAAGGAGAAGAGGGCATCAGAGGATGAGATGTCGGAATGGCATCACCAATACAATGGACATGAACTTGGGCAAACTTTAGGAGATGGTGAGGGACAGGGAGGCCTGGTGGACTGCAGTCCATGGGGTCCCGAAGAGTCGTACACAACTGTCCGACTGAACAACAACAGTAGCAGAGTAGGGTCACTCCCACCCAGCCTTAAATTCGGGGTCCCAGCCTTTTTCTCCAAACAGACTCTGTTGAAGATTTTCGTCCCTTTCAAACCTGCAGCCTCCATCTAGGGCCTGGAATTAGAGGGTAGAGCTTTATGCCAAATCTTTTGTCTCAGTCAGGCCCCCAACTGGGGTCCCAGCCTGATGCTAAATCCTCACCCATCTGCCTGACCCCACAATAAGGTACCAGCCTCACTCCCTGCCTCCCCTGTGTGTGCTCAGTCATGCCTGACTCTTTGGAGATGTCATGGGCTGTAGCCTGCCAGGCTCCTCTGTCCATGGAATTCTCCACTCAAGAATACTGGAGTGGGTTGCATTTCCTTCTCCAGGGGATCTTCCTGACCCAGGGTCAAACCTGGGTCTCCTGCATCACAGGCAGATTCTTTGTTGTCTGAGCCACCAGAGAAACCCAAACTCTTAATCTTCAAATAAAGCCCCCCACCTCCATCCTCGGCGCTCTTCTCCCAGACTCAGATCCCAGCGGGATGTCCCAGGCAAAACCCCAAATCCTCATGCATTTCCCCATTAAATCAGGGAGTCTGGTCCTACCCTCAAGCAGCTGGGAGGGGTGGACCCCTGCCATTCCTGGGGTGAGGCAGAACGCTCCCTTCACCCCACTGGGAACTCTCCCCCACCCTAGTGTGAGGAGGACCCAGGGGATCAAGTCAGGCGGAGCTGTCTGTGCAATTGAACAAGCTCAGACAGGCAGGATCTGAGAGAGCTTCCGCAGGGAGGAACCCGAGGAGCGTGTCCCAGGCCCTGAACTGCCCCGCCCCCCATGGGGAAGAGAGAGAAGCCTCCCTCCCGGCCTCTGACTCTTAGACAAAGAGACTTTGTGTCCCTGGGGAGGAGGGGGTGGGGACCCATCTGGCCTGAGGGGGAGGGGGGGCCCTGAGTGGGAGGAGGAGAGGGAATCTCCTCAAGTCACTTCTACTCCCTCTTCAGGGACACCGGAGACTAAGACTTCCCTAGCTGAAGACCCGTAAAGTTCCTGCCCTGCCCTCTTTTGTTGGGAAGTTCTTCCTGTAGTCTAACCCCATCTTCTGCCATTTCTATGCCCTTTCTCTCTTTGAAAGGACCCTTCTGGGACCACACTGTCTCCACCAGAGATTCTTTGCTTAGGGTAGAAACAGCAGGAGAACACCCCTGCTCATTTCCCATCACCCCAAACACCCCCCCAACCCTGAATAACTTATCATCATAACAAAAGCCTCCAGTTATGAGTGTATTGGGGAAGAAAGGAAATACTTGACAGATAAAAGAAAGGACTATATTGAAATTAAGGGATTCTCGCCCCCTACCCCCCTGCCCCGTGGCTGCCTGTGTACGGTCAGTTCATAATTGAGGAATCCCAGGGTTCCTTCACGCTGCTGGGGATCGGGTGGAGGGTGCTTAGGAGAGAGCAGATGAGCAGATGATAGGTGGCGGGAGTCAGGTGCTGGCCAGTGGAGGTCACACGTCCAGAGAAGAATCAACATGGCTGATCCACCCCGGACTGTACTCATCTCAGGATGCTCCTCTGGGATTGGCTTGGAGCTGGCAGTGCAGCTGGCTCATGACCCCAGGCAGCGCTACCACGGTAAGGGGTCTGGGGGTGGAGAGGACAGGCTGGGAAAGACAGGAGTGGGTATGGCTTCCCAGGACCCCTCAGCTCTCCCCGCACTATTTTCACTAGTCCATGCCTTCAGCTGCCTTGGTGAGCTTGGAGAACCCAGAACACCGAGAGCCCCCCTTCCCACCTCTGCTTGTGAATCATCCCCCATCCAAAGAAAGTTTCTAATGCACCTATTGGGTCTCAGGTTTTAGGTGTGGAAATACAGCTGCGAAAAAAAAAAATAGACAAAAATCTCTTCTGTGGGCAGTGATGTAGTGGGGGAGGAGAGGGAAGACAAATAGAAAACAGATATTTTAATTGCATTATATGGCCAGTGCTGATGAGTGGTCAGAAGCAAAATAAAGGAAGTGCGTGTGATATTTTTAGAAGGGCTGGCTGGGGAGGACTTTTCTGAGGTTTCACTTAGGCATTCCCTGAAGATTCCCCTCCCCCACCCCTCCCCAGATTACTACTCAGTGATAAGCCTCTTAAGTGACCCTGACCTTGAGGGTTTGGAGTGGGGGGGTGGGGCGCAGCTCTAGGTCTAAAGACTTGGCCTTCTACAGCTCTGGAGTCAATGGCCCAAATCTGCACCCCACCCAGAACCTCTGACCCAGAGCGCACTAGAGTCGAAGCAGCCAAAGGGCCATTACTTAACAGAAGGATGCAAGGGTGAGGACACTGCCCCACTTGGCAAGGTTGCTTCTCCCAGGCCTCTGCTGTCTTAGAGACATGCGCAACTTTGGCAAAACCCATGGGCAGAGGAGCCTGGTGGGCTACAGTCCACGGGGTCGCAGAGAGTCGGATTTGACTCAGCAACTAAACAACAAGGATAAATTAGGCAAGAAACTTCATTTTGTTGAGACTTGGTGAGTTCATGGGGATAATATTATCTATGTGTTCTGATTACTACTGGTAAAAACAGAGCACCCCAAAATGTATGGCATACAACAGCTGCAATCACCTTTTCTTGAGAGATTTACGAAGGTTATGAATTTGGAAGAGCTCAGCTTGGTAGTTCAGGCTCAAGGTCAAAGGCCACAACGAGAACAGACGAGATTGGAACAAGTCAGGGTTGGGCAGACATCTCTCTCCCTTCCAGCCGTCTCAGGGCTGCTTCATGTGGTCTTTCTTTCTGGGCTGGCTTGGGCTTCCTCCCAGCATGGTGGCCTCAGGACAGGGCTGCTATAGGGTGGCTAAAGGCTTCAAGAGTAAGTGTTCCAGCAAGCAAGGCAGAAACTGCAACATCTTTTCCATCCTAATCTCCGAAGCCACACAGTGTTACCTTTACCACAGTCTATTGATTCCCAGCTAGTCACAGGATTCAAGAATCAGATTTCATGTCCTGCTGGGTGAGAAGCTACATTCTAGAAGAGCATGAGCAATAAAATATGTTGTGGCCATCTTTGGGAAATAAGTCAATGACCTAATCATAGTCAATGACCTAATCATGTGAGGATTAGAGTTAGCACTTATTTTAAAATGTTTAGCATAGTATATGGCACATAGTAGGCGTTCAATAAATTGGAATCTATGCTGAAGATGTAAATGTAGCTATTCATACTTACATGTGCATATCTGCACATATGTTGACTTTAATTTTTTATTGGAAAAGTGGCACTAGTGATAAAGATCCCACCTGCCAATGCAGGAGATGTGAGAGACACGAGTTCAATCCCTGGGTCAGAAAGATCCCCTGGAGAAGGAAATGGTAACCCACTCCAGTCTTCTTGCCTGGAGAATCCCATGGACAGAGGAGCCTGGCGGGCTACAGTCCATGGGGTCACAAAGAGTTGGGCATGAAGCAACTTAGCAAAGCACAATGATTTTACAATGTTGTGTTGGTTTCTGCCATACAATGCATATCAGCCACAATTATATCATATCCTCTCCTTCCCCACTCCCATTCCTCTAAGTCATCACAGAATGGAGGCTGGGCTCCCTGTGTTATATAGCAGCTTCCCACTAGTTATCTATGTTACACATGGTAGTGTATATATGTCAATGCTACATTCTCAATTCATCCTACCCTCTCCTTCCTCCACTGTGTCCATTCTCTATGTCTGTGTCTCCATTCCTTCCCTGCAAATAAGTTTACTGGTACTATTTTTCTAGATTCCATATATATGCATTAGTATACAACATTTGCTTTTGTCTTTCTGACTTACTTCACTCTGTATAACAGGCATATGTTGACTTTAGATGTGCAGGCATTTCTTTTCTCAAACCAATCTGTTCTATGTTTATTTTATTGTCTTACCTACTGGTTTTGAATTTGACAAAGCCATGCACTTTATCTTATTTCATGTGATAGCCTCTGCACCTCGAATAGGGCGTAGGGTAGAGTGAATGCTCAATACATGTTTGCTAGATGAATGGATGGATGGATGGATGGAGGTACATATAAATGTCTGTACATAAGTATGCATTTGTGATTGTACGGTGAATGTAGATGTATAAACCTATGGGTCTCCATTCCTCTGTGACATTCCTCATGCAGTATCACAGGAACATGGACGTTCACTCATTGGTTAAAGGAACCCAGTGCCTGCTCCAACTCTGCTCTCTGTTCCCAGTGGTGGCCACCATGAGGGATCTGGGAAAGAAGGGGACACTGGAGGCAGCTGCTGGGGAGGCTCTGGGTCAGACCCTCACCGTGGCCCAGCTGGACGTGAGCAGTGACGAGTCAGTGGCCCAGTGTCTCAGCTGCATCCAGGGAGGGGAAGTGGACGTTCTTGGTGAGTCTGAGCATCCCCTGGGGCCACTTGCCTCCTCCATGGCCTAAGCAGAGATCCTCAATCACAACAAGACCTCTCCAGTGTCTGGGAACCAGCCCTCTTGTTTCACCAGTAACCGCTGACACTGTACAGAAGGGGTAAACCAGTTGGCTAAGAGTCCAGGCTACCATTCTGTTTATTAGAGATACAAAAAAATAAATTGAAACCTGGGAATAGGGTGGATTTTTTTGAATGGAACTTCTCACATATGAAGAAAACCATACGTGGTTGGGGAAATTAATTTGATGAGTCATTGAGGGAAAGGAGCATGATGAAGAAGCAACTCATGGTCCCTAAATGGTCCTCTAAGGAGGGTGGATGTGGCTGTTTTGATGCAATTTGGGGTCAGAGCTGAATTGCTCATGCATTGAAGAGGAGGCTGTTCCCAGCAGTCCTCCTCCCCACCCAGGGTTAAGAGTCCCCTATAACAAGGGCTAAACTATATTTAAAGATTTTCAAGGCTCCACATTTGTCCGCCCTAGATACCCTGGATTAACCCCAGATTTGGAGTGGGGGAGGGGTGGGATGATTTAGCAATAGTCCCTGGGAGAGTGACCCTAGAAGGGTTGGTGGACTTCAAAGTAACCTTCACCCCTACCCCCCTTAGTGAATAATGCTGGAGTGGGCCTGGTGGGGCCCTTGGAAGGGCTCAGTCTAGCTGCCATGCAGAATGTCTTTGATACCAACTTTTTTGGGGCTGTCCGTCTGGTCAAGGCTGTGCTTCCTGGCATGAAGAGAAGGCGACAGGGCCACATCGTGGTGGTCAGCAGTGTCATGGGGCTGCAGGGTGAGTCCTGAGGATCCAATGCTGGGAATCCTCCCAGTATCTGACCCTCCCCCAGCTGGAAGGATGGCAACTAGGTTTTAACTCATATTCCCTAAATAGGCCTGCATTGAGAAGAATACTGAACTTCAGGAGGAAAAAGTTCTGGGATAGATTAATTATGTCTACCATGGATAGGAGTAGACAGGGCTGGTATACATGCTGCCAATGGCCATCCACATCCATTATCAACCCCACTTCTGGAGACCTCTGAAAATCTCTTCCAACCAGCCCACAAAACTCAAAGGAACCATCAGAACTCCTCCTGAGACTCCTTCTTGCCAGACCCCACCAGACCCCAGAGATGTCTAGATCTGGGACTCGGGTTCTGCAGGAAACAGAGTGGTGACTGACTAGAGATGTCTGCTATGGGTCTACTATGGAGGCCACCTATTTGCCATCCTTGTGCCTGGCTCCTTCCTCCTCAAGCCTCTCTCAACTTCCTTCCTCTCCCTGGAAATTTCCTTGGAGCTGCCCCTCGCACCAGCAGCCCCCTAAGGAATCCACCCTACTTGTAACCCTGACATGGAAAATCTACATTTACCCAGTTCTTTGGCCCCTCTTCCAGCTACACTCCCTGACTTTGGGGGGACACATTCACTGTTCAACAGGGGCCAATAAAGACCCTGGTGAGTGGGGCTTGTCCTGGGGGACCCCAGGAATCCCATGACCAAGCGGCCCAAGCATTTAGAGGATAGAGGGAAATAAGAGAGTTCCCTGGACTAAGGATGGATGGAACACTGCAAGGAAGAGGTGGGACGAGGCACCCCAACTTCATCCTGACCCCACCTGGTCCCACAACACACTACCATACACCTATCACATTGGCCCCAGGTATCCTCTGACCCCTAAATCCTCTTTGCTCTGTCTCCCAAGACCCCATCCCTCTGAACCCACCAAGCCCACCACCCAGACCCCCAAAGGGCCCGCCTTCCTGCCATCCTCTCAGGTGTCGTGTTCAATGAAGTCTACGCGGCCTCCAAGTTTGCCGTGGAGGGGTTCTTCGAAAGTCTGGCTGTCCAGCTGCTACAGTTCAACATCTTGTGAGGCGGGCATTTGGACAGTGATGGGGGGGTGGAAGCAGTGGCAGGGCAGACAAGGAGAGAGGAGCAGCAGAGGAGATGGGTGGGAGCAAGGAGGCGTGAATAACAATGGGAGACGTGGGGAAGTGAGGAGAAAAGAGGGACGGTATTGGAGACTCCTGGCGGTCCAGTTTGTTAAGACTTCATTTCCAATGCAGGAGGCATGGGCTCAATCCCTGGTCAGGGAGCTAAGATCCTACATGCCACGCAGCCACAAAAAAAAAAAAAAAAAAAAAAACCCAGAGAGAGACAGTATTAGGCAAAATGGGGTATCTGGCATTTGGGGGGCACCAGACTCTCTCCCCTCCCCCTTTTCTCAGCATCTCCCTGGTGGAGCCAGGCCCGGTTATCACAGAATTTGAAGGCAAGCTCCTAGAGCAGGTTTCCACAGCTGAGTTCCCAGGCACCGACCCTGACACCCTGAGCTACTTTCGAGATCTCTACCTTCCAGCCTCCAGGGAGCTCTTTCACAACGTGGGACAGAGCCCACAGGACGTAGCCAAGGTGAGGTGGGGCCCGGAGCCGCAAGACAGGGCTCAGGTATGTGAGGGGGCCCTCCCTACAGACACCCTGCCCCTCCTTGGGCCCCAGAGCTCAGGGCTCCACCCCACAGGTCATCATCAAGGTCATCGGCTCGGCCAGACCACCCTTGCGCCGACAGACCAACACCCGCTACGCTCCACTGACCGCACTCAAGGCCATGGATCCCTCCGGCAGCCTGTATGTGCGAACCTCCCACCGCCTGCTCTTCCGCTGGCCACGCCTCCTCAACCTTGGCCTTCGGTGCCTGGCCTGCAGCTGCTTCCGCACCCCAGTGTGGCCCCGATGAACAGAGCCTCACCCAACCCTCCTCACCCCCCAACAACTAAGCCTCTTTAGTTCACACCCCTCCCTGGATATACGACCCTTCCCTCATTCATTCATTCATTCAACAAACTCTGCCTGACACATTTTTGTGTCTGGGCATTGCTGGAACCCCAGAGGGCACCCGGCCTCCAGGCACAGACCCCTCTGTGGTCAAGGCTAGGAGCAGAGAGAGTGGACCCTGGGATCCTGGCATCCTGGGCTGAGGAGCCCAGATCAGAGAGTTGGAGCTGTGTCTGGGAAGGCAAGGAAGGCTTCCTGGAGGAGGGGGCATTGTCCCTGGACCTTGAAGAATGAAACAGGCTGTCTCAGTCAACCTCTGGACTTCATTATCTTCAGTCTGGGGATTTAGGAATGATCCAGACATCCCCATCCCTCCTCCCCTTCTACACACACACTCAAAGCTGGTTTGACTAAGGGGTTTCCAGACTTCCTGGTCACATACTCCATCAGGAAGGCTTCCCAGGTGGCGCTAGTGGTAAAGAACCTGCCTGCCAGTGCAGAAGATGTAAAAGATGCAGGTTCGATTCCTAGGTTGGGAAGATGCCCTGGAGGAAGACATAGCAACCCACTCCAATATTCTTGCCTGGAGAATCCCCATGGACAGAGAAGCCTCATGAGCTACAGTCCATAGTAGGGTCACAAAGAGTTGGACATGAATGAAGCAACTTAGCATGCATGCATTCCATCAGTAAAATGTGTTTGCAAACACATCAGCAATGTATGTATATTTTTTCATAAAATATATATTTGCAACTAATAGTAACCACTGTAAGTAATAAAGCTCAATTTCTTATGTATAAATAAAAACATTAAAAAAAAATAGGGCCTTTCTCACACCTATTAGCATGACTACATTTTCTTAAATGCCCAGAAAATAGCAAGAGTTTGCATTAATATAAAGAAATTGGAACCCTGTGCACTGTTGGTGGACATCCCAGATGGATCAGCAGGTAAAGAATCCACATGCAATGCAGGAGACACAGGAGACTCAGGTTCAATCCCAGGGTCAGGAAGACCCCCTGGAGAAGAAAATGGCAACCCACTCCAGTATTCTTGCTTGGAAAATCCCATAGACAGAGGAGCCTGGCAAGCTACAGTACATGGAGTCACAAAGAGTTGGACACGACTGAGCACATCGCACATTAGGCATTAGCAGACACTGTTGGTAAGAATGTAAAATGGTGCAGCCACTATGGAAAGTGGTATGGTAGATCCTCAAACAATGAAATGAAATTATCATATGACTCAGCAGTCCCATTCCTGGGTATCACCCAAAAGAATTGAAGAGATATTGTACACCCATGTTCAGAACTGCATTGCCCACAATAGGCAAAAGGTGGAACCAACCCAAATGTCCCTCAACAGATGCCTGGATAAACAAAATGTGATCCATCCATACAATGGAATATTTATTCAGCTTTAAAAAGGAAGGAAATTCTGACACATGCTAAAACATGGATGAAACTTGAGGACACTATGCTGAGTGAAAGAAGCCAGACACAAAAGGATAAATACTGTATGAGGCCCTTAGAGGAGTCAGATTCAAAGGGACAAAGTAGAATGGTGGGTGCCAGGGGCTGGGAAAAGGGGAATGGAGAGTTAGTGGTTAATGGTGAGAGAGTTCCAATTCTACAAGATGAAGAAAGAGTTCCTGGAGACGGATGGTGGTGACAGTTACACAACGGTGTGAATGTACTTATCACTAATGAACTGTAGGGGCTTCGCTGGTGGCTCAGTGGTAAAGAGTCCACCTGCCAATGTAGAAGACATGGGTTCAATCCCTGATCAGGGAAGATCCCCCACACCACGGAGCAACTAAGCCTGTGTGCCACAGCTGTTGAGCCTGTGCTCTAGAGCCTGGGAATCAGCATTTCTGAAGCCCTAGAGCCCTAGAGCCCATGCTCTACAAGAGAAGCCACTGCAATGGGAAGCCCAAGGACCACAACTAGAGAGAACTAGAGAGGAGTCCTGGCTCACTGCGACTAGAGAAAGGCTGCACTCAGCAATGAAGATACAGCACAGCCAAAAAATAAATGAGTAAATTTTTTTTAAAAACCGAGTCAACTATACACTTAAAAATAGTGAAGAGGGACTTCCCTGGTGGTCCAATGGTTAAGACCCCATGCTCTCCATGCAGGGGCTGCAGGTTCGATCCCTGGTCAGGGAACTCAGATCCTGTATGCCTCGGCCAAAAAAAAAAAAAAAAAGTGACGATGACACATTTTGTATTGTATATACTTTGCCCAAATTTAAATTTTTTTAAACCAATAAGTATTCCATCTAAACCCTGAGACAAGTGTTCCCCAGGTTTCTTGGCCCTCCTCTTGAGAATTTGGAAGCAAATGGGTGTAAATGCTGACTTTGCCTCTCATTCAATGGGTGGCCCTGGGCAGGTAACTCCCCTGGTGTCATCTTCTACCAAGTAGGACTAGCAGTAAAGTGCTGAAACCAAGTCCTCTGTACTGTTTCATTTCACTTGGAATACTTGCTGTGGTTTTGTGTTCAATAACCACCTTGGAATGCCAGGCTCCAGGCAAAGTTTTTTAATTAAAGTTTGCTCGGCAGCCTTATGAGATGGAGTCACTCAGAATATCCCCAGTTTCATGAGACAGAGGGGAGGAGTGGAGAAAGGCAGGAATCTAGTCTGGGGCCATCCAACTCGGTCTATGCTAGTCTTTATAACTTCTTCTAGGAAAAGGGAAACTGAAAAGAGAAATCCTGGACCCTCAGAAGAGATCTCTTTGAGTCAGTGCAGGGGCTACTCAATATTTTTTCAAATCAGTTCCTCCTTTCTGCTTCCTCTGTACTGGATTTTTGAAGCAATGTTGAAATACCTGCAAAAGAATATCTGAAAGTAGATAATGGTGATGGTTGCACAAGATTATGAATCCACCCAAACCCACAGAATTGTGCACTTAAACAAGACAATGTTTATGGCAAATAAATGATATCTCAATTAAACAAAAAAAATTGGAGTCTATTTGCAGAGGACAAGGGTTCGACCCCTTGTCAGGGGACTAAGATCCCCATCATGCGGCACATGAACCCCACATGCATGTGGTGGACGTCCCCGGTGGCTCAGATGGTGAAGAATCTGCCTGCAATGCAGGAGACCCGGGTTCCATCCTGGGTTGGGAAGATTCCCCTGGAGAAGGGAATGGCTACCCACTCCAGTATTCTTGCCTGGAAAATCCCATGGATAAAGGAGCCTGACAGGCTACAGCCCATAAGATCGCAAAGAGTTGGACATGACTGGACAACTAACACTTCCATCTTCATCCCGGTACTTTCATCTCATGTGACCTGAATTCTGATTTTTTAAATTAGTTTTTATTGGAATATAGTATTCACCTGCGATGTAGGAGATGCAGGTTCGATTTCTAGGTCTGAAAGATCCCCTGGAGAAAGAAACAGCAACGCACTAAAGTATTCTTGCCTGGGAAATCCCATGGACAGAGGAGCCTGGCAGGCTACAGTCCAAGAGATCACAAAAGAGTCGGATACAAATTAGCAACTAAACAACAACACAGTTGGTTTACATGTTGTGTTAGTTTTTACCGTACTTCAGAGTGAATCAGTTATACATATATATATTCTTTTTTATTTTTTAATTTTTTTCCTATTCTTTTTCAGATTCTATGTCTATAAAGGTTAGTATGGGCTTCCTGCAGCACAGTGGTGAAGAATCCGCCTGCCAAAGCAAGAGACCCAGGTTAGATTCCTGAGTCGGAAAGATCCCCTGGAGATGGAAACGGCAACCTGCTCCAGTATTCTTGCCTGAAAAATTCCAAGGACAGAGGAGCCTGGTGGGCTACAGTTCACCGGGTCACAAAAATTCGGATACAACTGAGCAACTAAGCACATAGGTCATTACATGGCATTGAATACAGTTTCCTATGTCAATTTTTAAATTAAATTAAATTTTAACAATAATAGGTGAGGGACTTCCCTCGTGGTCCAGTGGTTGAGAATCCATCTTCCAGTGCAGGGGACTCGGGTTTGATCCATGGTCAGGGAACTAGATCCCTCATGCCACAGCTAAAAGATCCCATGTGCCACAACTAAGACCTGGTGAAGCCAGACAAAATAAAAAGATAAATAAACATAAAAAAAAATAAACATTGGACTTCCCAGGTGGCACTACTGGTAAAGAACCCATTTGCCAATGCAGGAGACATAAGAGACGTGGGTTTGATCCCTGGGTCAGGAAGATCCCCTGGAGGAGGGCATGGCAAACCACTCCAGTATTCTTGCCTGGAGAATCCTATGGACAGAGGAGCTTATCAGGCTACAGTCCATAGGGTCACACAGAATCAGATACGACTGAAGCAAATTAGCACACACAGACAAATAAACATTTTAAATAAAGTAAAAAAGAGTAGATGAAATACACATGTGCAAAAGGTCTTTAACCAGGAGGCTCACCCAAGGATTAGATCAATCAATTTCCTTCACCTCTGGCTTCCACTTGCATTGGGTTCTGCCGATGGGAGGCATCTGTAGGAGGTCAGGGGATGGGAGTGGAAAGACCAGGGCATTTGTCCCTTCCATGCAGAGTCCCTACGGATCTGAAGCATCTGTCCATCTCAGGCCCTGACTCCAGTTTCTGAGGACCACTCAGTTCTTTCGCCCCTTTCAGCTAGAGATAGTGATGGGACCCCATGGTTGGCAGGAGGAAGGCACTGTGTTATCCTCCATTAGGCTCCTGACCCCTGGCCCTTCCTCTAACCATTGTGCCTGTCCCCATCACTCCCTAAATTACCCACTGTGAGTGTGCTATCTCTTTCCATCTGGGACGCTGACTGATGCAACAGTCCATTGCACTTGGCAAGGCAGAGGAGCAAAGTGCGTACACAGTAGCCTGCCGTCAGACTCTACCATTAGAACGTTCTCGATCTTGGCTGCCTGCCTCACCCCAAAAGTCTCCTCTGTCCTGAATCTTATGATCTTCCAATATTTCCTTGCTTTATAAAAAAAAAAAGAACTCCATTTTTTTTTTTTTAGGACTTCCAAAGTGGTACAGTGATTAAGGATTCACCTTCCAATTCAAGCGACCTATTCGATCCCTGGTTGGGGAACTAAGATCCCACACGCCTTGGAGCAACCCGCAACTACTGAGCCCGGGCACTCTGGAGTCCATGAGCCACAAGTCAAGGAAAGCCTACCTGCCACCACTGAGACTCAACACAGCCTAGTTAATGTAGAAACCTCCTTTAGGATGCTCCTCAATATTCTGTGATGACCTCTATGGGAAAAGTATCTGCAAAAGAATGGATATATGTGTATATATAGCTGAATCACTTTGCTGTACACCAGAAACTAACATAACATTGTAAAGCAGCTATACTCCAACACAAACTAAAACCTGTATTTATAAAATGTTTTTAAAACTCCCTTAAGTAAATTATTTTAAAAGACACAATTACCTCCTTACCAAAAGGGAGGAGCCATCACACCCAGGATGAGTGAAGCTGAACTTGATTTTTATTTGCAGGTGGAGTGGACAGTATTCCAAACGCCATTCACATAGGTTTTTTTTTTTTTTTTTTGATGCTCTCTGTCTTCATTGCAGCTCACAGGCTTTCTCTAGTTGCAGCAAGCAGGGGCTACTCTTCATTCCGGTGCACAAGCGTCTCATTGCGGTGGCTTTCTTGTTGCAGAGCATGGGCTCTAGGCACGTGGCTCAGTAGTCGTGGAGCACGGGCTTAGCTGCCCTTCGGCATGTGGGATCTTCCCAGACCTGTGTCCTCTACATTGGCAGGCAGACTTCTAACCACTGGACCACCAGGGAAGTCTCCGTATAGACTCTTGGCACAAGAACACACCAGATCTTCTCTCCCAGCTTCCCTTGCAGCTTGAAGGCGAGCACGTGACCTTGATCCCATTCCGCAGGCGCACAGGATTTAGAATGCAGAGCTGCCCACCCAGAGGAATGATCAGCAAGAGGAGGGGGCAGAAGGGATGCAAGCATGGCATCACCAGTGTTGGCAACAAAAGCCAGAGCTGCTGGCTGGTTCCAGGGGGTGATTAAACTGTGGTCTTAGCTGCTGTCCTGCCCTCACTTCATCCTTTTCCATCTTCCAAGGCTGGTGATCCCATGAGCCCCCAGTATCCACCCCCAGGAAATTCCTCTGCAGCTTAAATAACCCTGAGTCAGTTTCTGTTGCAAATCAGGAAGAATCATCATCAATCCAGATAGCAACTTCAAAACACCTTCTTGGCTTCCAGCCTAGTCCAACCACCAAGAATTTCTCACCTAGAATATTGCCCCAGCCTCCTCCCCTTCTGTATTTTCCTCCCTACAATATATTCTCCAGACAACAGCCCAGAGGATCCTTAAAAATATCTTTCAAATAGTTAAAACAAAAAAATAAAAATAAAAATAAAAATTTTTTTAAAAAACAGTTAAAACATTCACAGTGCTTTTCAAAATGAAAAAATACAAAAGAACACACATAAAAATAAAAAATACATATTAAGAAATATTTTTAAGCCATTCTCTTATCCTCCTCATTACTCAACTGCCCAGTTTCTGATTCCCCACCCCTGCCTGTTATAACTTTCATGAGTTATTTATCCAGATTTTCTTTCTGAATATACAAGGGAAAAAACCCCCTGATGAATGGATAAATGAACTGTGGTATATACACACAAAGGAATAGTATTCAGCCTTAAAAAGGAAGGGACTTCTCTGGAGGTCCAAGGGTAAGGAATCTGCCTTTTAATGCAGGGTACATGGGTTCGAGCCCATGTCAGGGAACTAAGATCCCACGTGCCACCAGGCAACTAAGCCTGCATGATGCAATTAGAGAAGCCCAAGCACTGCAACAAAGACTCAGAGCAAGCAAGATTTAAAAAAAAAAAAGGGGAAGGAAATCCTGACCTGCGCTACAACACAAATGAACCTTGAAGACATTACACAGATGAACCTTGAAGACATTATAACAATAATATAAGCCAGATGCAAAAGAACAAATATATTGCATGATTCTATTTATATGAGGTACCTAGAATATGTAAGTTCATAGATAGGAAGTGAAATAGTGGTTCAAAGAGTCTGGGGAATGCGAATGGAGAGTGAGGGTTTAATGGGGACAGAGTTGCAGTTTGAAAAGATAAAAAGAGTCCTGGAGATGGATGGTGGTGATGGGTCAACAACAATATGGATGTACCTAATGCCTGTGAACTGTACACTCGAAAATGGTCAAAATGGTATTTTACATTGTGTGTATTCTACCACAACTTTAAAAATAAGGGGGCTTCCCTGGTGGTTCAGTGGTTGGGACTGTGCCCTACGAAGGCAGAGGGGCATGTGTTCCAATCCTGGTCGGGGAACTAAGATTCCACATGCTGCAGGGGTGCAGCCAAAAATAATACAAAAAGATTTTTTTTTAGTTTTTAAAAATAAAATCCTCAAATACCACCTACATTTAAAAAATAAACAAAAATAAATGTGTAGCATTTTAGTGCAAAAAATGAATATACACTTTAAAAACTTTTTCACAAAAAGCAACATACTATACACATAAAAGTGAAGAGTGAAGTGAAGGAATCTTTCCTTGAGTATGTCCTGGGAGTTTTTCCACATCAGCTGGAGCAAACTTCCTCATTATTTGATTCAGTCGTAATATATTCCATTGTATAGATGGAGGATAATTTATGCAACTGGTCCTGGAGTTCATGAAGTATCTTAGGGGTTCCCTCCAATCTTTGGCTATGATAGAAATGGCTGCAATACCATTGAAAATAATTCATTTGAATCAGTTCTAATGAGATGGATGAAACTGGAGCCCATTATACAGAGCGAAGTAAGCCAGAAAGATAAAGACCATTACAGTATACTAACACATATATATGGACTTTAGAAAGATGGTAACGATAACCCTATATGCAAAACAGAAAAAGAGACTCAGATGTATAGAACAGACTTGTGGACTCTGGGAGAAGGCGAGGGTGGGATGTTTCAAGAGAACAGCATTGAAACATGTATATTATCTAGGGTGAAACAGATCACCAGCCCAGGTTGGATACATGAGACAAGTGCTCGGGCCTGGTGCACTGGGAAGACCCAGAGGGATCGGGTGGAGAGGGAGGTGGGAGGGGGGACTGGGATGGGGAATACATGTAAATCCATGGCTAATTCATTTCAATGTATGACAAAAACTACTGTAATGATGTAAAGTAATTAGCCTCCAACTAATAAAAATAAATGGAAAAAAAAAAAGAAATGGCTGCAATGAATAACCTTGTGTTTATACATCATTTCACACACATGCAAGCATTTCTATCATGGGACTTCTTGGCCAAAGAAGCTAAGCATTTGTAATCTTTATGAACATCATCAAATTCATCTCCACGGTGGGGGGACTGAAGTCCACATATTAATATGCTCACTTTTCAACAGCTCAACCATATTGAGCAGCATTTTGCCAATTTAACATGTAAAAATTGGTATCTCACAGTCCTCTTATTTTAACTTGCATTGCTCTTATTAAGAGCGAGGCCCAGTGTCTTTTAATGCATTAAAGAACCCTTGTGTTTCACTTTTTGTGAACATTCTGACACCATTTGCTCAAGTTTTTCCTTATGGGATTTGCATATATAAATTTATATTTATATTTTTATCATTAATTCTTAGAAACTCTTTACATCTTATAGCCGTTAAAGGGTCTATAATATGAAGTACAGTTATGTTTTCCCAGGTTTTTTTTAACTTTTCTGTGGTGGCATTTGGCCCTTTTTTTTTTTTTTTAATGAAGGTGCTCTTGTTTATTTATTTATTTATTTTGACTACATTGGGTCTTCATTGCTGTCCTCGGTCTTTCTCTAGTTGTGGTGAGCACACGCTACTCTCTAGGTTCGGTGCGTGGGCTTCTCATTGCAGTGGTTTCTCTTGTTACAGAGCACGGGCTCCAGGGTACACAGGCTCACTAGTTGTGGCACTTGGGTTTAGCTGCCCTGCAGCATGGGCGATCTTCCTGGACCAGGGATGGAGCCCATGTCCCCTGCACTGGCAGGCAATTTCTAACCACTGGACCACCGGGGAAGCCCTGGCCTTACTTTTATGCTGTGGAATTATTCACCTTTCTTCTTGTTACTTTTGGATTTCAAGTCATAGTAACAAAGGGCATCCTCAGACTAATGTGCTAACACAGAAAGAAAATGCCCCTCCCTTCTTTAAAATTCTCCACTGGTTCCTTCCCTTAGATTCAAATCCACAATGATGAGGCTCCCTACATGCTAATCCCTGAATATTCATCTCAAATTATCTCTATCACTCTCCCCATCACTCACTCCAGTCCCAGAACACAGGCCTCCTTGCTATTTCTTAAATCTCCACACACACTTCCACCTCAGGGCCTTTGCACTTGCTGTTTCCTCTGCCTAGAACACTTTTCCCAAATATCCACAAGTCTCCCTCCTTGAGCTCATATAGGGACTCAGAGGGGCCCCTCCCTGATCACCACAGGATGGTACAAGTAGGTTCATTGTGTACCTTGGACCTGCTTTATTTCTCATCACCAGACATATTTGTTTCTTATCCATCTCCACCCATTAGAACATCATCTCCATGGGGAGGAGACTGTGTGCTCAATTGCATCACCAGCACCTATGGCACATGGTTGCTTGTTGTTCAGTTGCTAAGTCACGTCTGACTCTTTGTGACCCCATGGACTGTAGCACTCCAGGCTTCTCTGTCCTTCACTATCTCCCAGTTTGCTCAAAATCATATCCACTGAGTCAGTGGTGCTACACAACCACCTCATCCTCTGTTACCTTCTTCTCCTCCTGCCCTCAATCTTTCCCAGCATCAGGGTCTTTTCCAAAGAGTGGGCTCTTCCCATCAGGTGGCCAAAGTATTGGAGCTTTGGCCAGTATCAGCTTCAGCATCAGTCTTTCCAATGAATTTTAAGGGTTGATTTCCTTTAGGGTGGACTGATTTTATTTCCTTGCTGTCCAGGGGACTCTCGAGAGTCTTCTCCAGCACCACAGTTGAAAAGCATCAATTCCTTGGCACACAGCCTTCTTTATCGTCCAACTCTCACATCCATATATAACTACTGGAAAAACCATAACTTTGACATGATAGAATCCCAAATATCTGATAAATGAATGAATGAATGAATGGGAAATTTTTTAATAATTTTTTTTTGCCACACCCCAGGGCATGTGGAACTTCCCCAATCATGGATTGAACCCTTGCTCCCTACATTTTAAGTGTGGAATCTCAACCACTGGACCACGAAGCAAGACCCTGAATGAGTATATTAACACATCAAAATGAGATTTTCCTTGGCCTAATAAGAAAGATTTAAAAATCTTTTTCTGCTTCCCAAACCACCATGCTGCATCTCCCTTCCAGGTCTTTGCTCAGACTGTTCACCCTGAAACAAAGCCATCTTCTCCCTCCCACCCTTAATCTTTCACTTGATTAGTCTGAGACTCTCTGGAAAAAAAGTAGAAAAGTGTTAGTCATTCAGTCTTATCCAACTCTTTGAGACCCCCATAGACTGTAGCCCACCAGGCTCCTCTGCCCATGGAATTCTCCAGGCAAGAATCCTGGAGTGGGTAGCCATTCCCATCTCCAGGGGCTCTTCCCAACCCAGGGGTTGAATCCAGGTCTCCTAATTTACAGACAAATTCTTTACTGTCTGAGCCACCATGGAAGACCTGAGATTCTCTGATTTCAGCCTCAATACCACTTCCTCCAGGAAGCCTTCCTTGAATCCTCAGACTAAATCGGTTAGCAGGCTCCTCTGGGCTCTCACATCTGCTTATTTATGAGTAGTTCTCCCTGACCCGGCTGTGAGCTCTGTGGGGACACATATTATTGAAATTCCATGGTGCTTTCAGACCCAGTAATCAACCCCAAATGTGATTGCTAAATTATTCTTTCTCCTCTGTTGGCAAATAAGCTTCCCTTGAAAACTCTGACAGCCTTCAGAGACCTCCTTTGACCAGCAGAGAAAGCATGCGATTCCCTTAGGGAACAGGAAGCAAAGCCAGTTCTTGAAGCTCCGAGGAAGCCAAGAAATGGCCCAAGGAGCCTGGGCTAGGACTGGAAGTGACTAAACTGGCCACATCCTGGCCATGCCTTCCACACTAAGAAGCTCCTGAGCAGTCAACCGGACCTCTCTGAGTCTCAGTTCCTCATCGGTAGAATGGAGCAGTTGGTGGGAAGTCCCACCAAGGGCAGGAACTTCGTAGGTGTACTACAAATGACAGCGATCTGTTGTTATGTTGCTGTGGGTGTTATTCCCTGCCTCCTGGGTCCTTCCCGGCCTTTCCCGGGAAGCCTCGGGCTGGAAGCCCAGGCGGAGGGGGCCGAAAACAGAGGCCCCAAATCCGTGCAAAGCCGCCCCTCCCGCCCCCGCCTCCTTTCGGCAAGCCCGGTGTCCCAGGGAGGGAGCGGGAAGGAGGGCGGAATCTGAGCGGCGGCGGCAGCAGCTGCTCCGGGCTGGCCGCCAAAGTCCCCTCCCTCCGCCGCTGACATTCCTGCGGGAGGAGGCCAAGCGCTACTCAGCGTCTGGCCGGAGGTTCGCTGGCGCCCTCTCGTGGCCAAGTTCAAGAGGTTGGACTTGATCCCTGGGGCTGCCGAGGACCTGGGTGGAGCCCATGGCTGCTCTCCCCAGCGCCTACCCTCCTCGGGCTCCCTTCGTTTCGTTTTTTAATTGAAGCAGAGTTGATTTGCAGTATTGTGTTAGTTTCTGGTGTATAGCAAGGTGATTGAGCCACAGGCTTCTCTGGTGGCCCAGATGCTAGAGAGGCTGCCTGTAATGCTGGAGACCCGGGTTGCATCCCTTGGTCGGGAAGATCCCGTCGGGGAGGAAGTGACAACCCCCTCCAGCATTCTTGCCGGGAGAATCCCTTGGACAGAGGCGCCTTGCGGGCTACAGTCCATGGGGTCGCAAAGAGTCGGACACCACGGAGAGACTGACTCTCACTTTCGTATATTCTTTCTCATATACTTTTTCATTATTTCTAAGTCTTTATTGAATTTGTTACAATATTGCTTCAATTTTGTTGGGTTTTGACCCCCAGGCATGTGAGATCTTAGCTCCTTGACCAGGAAAGTGAAAGAAAATTAAAGTCGGTCGTGTCCGACTCTGTGCCACTCCATGGACTATACAGTCCATGGAATTCTCCTGGCCAGAATACTGGAGTGGGTAAGCCTTTCCCTTCTCCTCGACCAGGGATGGAACCCAAACCCCCTGAATTGGAAAGCAAAGTCTTAACAATGGACCAACAAGGAAGTCCTCTCCATTATGATTTATCACAGTATATTGACTATAGTTCCCTATGCTATACAATAGGACCTCAATGTTTATCCATTTTATATATATATATATCCATAGTTATATATATATATGTGTGTGTGTGTATTGATATATATATATAGTTACATATATATTGGTATATATATAGTTGTTTGCATCTGCTAATTTGGGCTCCCTCTGAAATCCAGATTCCGAGATGCAGGTCCATCCCTTAACTTGCTGTGTGACCCTGCGTGAGTCACTTAACATCTCTGTGCTTCAGTTTCCTAGCTGCACAGTTTGGGGCAGGAGACTTAGTTTTTTTTTTCACCTGCAAAATAGGCCAGTGATAGATCTTTAGATTGGTGAGAGGACTCAAAGAGTCCAGGTGAATGTGGCTATGGTAAATACCCACTCCAGGAGGGTGGTGGTTTCCATTCTGTTCACTGCTGTATCCCCAGCACCTACAGCGAGGCTGGGCATGCAGTAGGTGCTCAAATTTATTTCAATTATTGAGCAAACACTTATCATTTTTCTTTTGAGAGACCCGGATTGGGGTGGGATGGAGGGGTTAGGTGGATGAGATATGAACTCCTGTTATCGCTCATTCAGCCAGCCCTCATTCTTAGCTCCACCCATTAGTTCACTGGGTGGCAAGGCTATATCCCAAAGTAGTCTAAGTGCTTCCTGCCTCCTCTGCTGCCCACTGGCACTCAAGGGCAGTTTTCCTTCCTGGACCCTTCCAAATCGAAATACTGATAAAAACTCAAGAGACTGCTGCAGGCCTGAGTGTGCTGCAAAGAGGCTTGCAGGCACCTACCTGGCAAAGATTCCCACTCAGGAGACAGAGGCATTGGCATGGAGGAAGAAGCCCAGTCTGGAGAGAAAGATGGGATTATATAAGCCTCTGCAGCCCCTCACCATTGGGTGTGCCCCATCCTGGACATGTGGGGTCCCCGGAGATGGGTGGGGGAGATGGGAACACCTGGTGTAGGCATGAAGATGTGAGATGGGAGAGCTCACTCCAGCCAAGGGAGAGCTGAACAAGACCAACGGAGGTTCCCCGAGATCCTGGGACAGCGGCAGAACATGACACCCCAAATGGACACCAGTGTCATAGAACCTTCTAAATTAGGTCTCACCTGCACCCCTGATCCAGGCCGTAATTCCATTCTGTTGATTATTTGCTTCATAAGAGACTGTTTACCATAGACTTAAGGTAAGGGCATTACCCAACCCGCGGGGCTCACGTGCCTGATGTGGAGGAAGTCGCCCACCGTCTCTGGGCCTCAGTTTTCTCATCTGTACAATGGGTGGTAATTCTTACTTTGGCATGACTCTGAGACTTTAGCAAGTGTACATCTGGCACGTAGTAGGTGCACAATAAGTGCCTGAGGAATAAATGACTACCTTCTTTGTGTCTGACACACTCAGTTTCCCAGCTCTCTAAAAAGATAGAATCTACGAAGTGGGTACACAGTGAACCAGTCATGGGAAGCTATGAAATCTAAGGAGAAAATAAGTTCTCAGAAAGTATCCACTCCATGAAAGCAGAGACTTTGTCTATTATGGTCACTGCTGTGTCCCCAGCATGCTAAGTAGGGCCAAGCTTATAGTAAATATTTGGTGAATCTTTGTAGCATAAATGTATATTATCATTGTTTGGGAAGGTCTGGGTCCCTCCTAGGCAAGACTCCCCAAGCCAGCAGTGTTGACCTCACCGAAGAAGGAGACCTATTTTTATTTATTTATACATTGATATTTATCTTTGGTTGCATTGGGCCTTCACTGCTGCAGGCGGGCTTTCTCTAGTTGCGGTGAGTGGGGGCTACTCTTTAGGTGTGGTGTGTGGGCTTCTCATTGCAGTGATGTCTCTTGTTGCAGAGCACAGGCTCTAGGGTGCGTGGGCTTCAGTACTTGAGAATCCCAGGCTCAGTACTTGTGGCTCGCAGGCTTCGTTGCTCCCTGGCATGGGGCATCTTCCAGGACCAGGGTTCAAACCTGTGTCCCCTGTATTGGCAGGCGATTCTTACTTATCCACTGTTCCACCAGGGAAGTCCAAACAGAGCATATTAGACAGCCAGTGAGAATGATTTCAGGTCAGAGAAAGCCTTCTTCCAGGAATGCTTCGATCAGGATGTGTTTTCCTCCATGATTTAATGGCAACCCACTCCAGTATTCTTGCCTGGAGAGTCCCATGGACAGAGGACACTGGTGGGCTACAGTCCATGGGGATCACACAGAGTCAGACATGACAGAGCGACTAACACACACAATTGCCTCCTGCAAGGAAGGAGAAAAGCCACGAGGTGCATGCAGAGTGAAAGTCGCTCAGTCGCTCAGAAGCCCAGTAAGAGGATTTGACCTGGGCATTTCCCAGAAGCTTCCACTACAGTGGGTCCCAAGGCCAGATGGCTAAATGCCTCATACGGCTGGTCACACCTGTGATTGGGAAATAAAAACATAATGCCTGCATTGCCCTCGTTAGAGCAGCTTCCCCAGAAACTCTTGCCGATTTCACAAGGGCAGAGGTGGGGACGTCCTGTTTGTTCCTACCCCTACCACCCAGGCCCAATCATGCCCCGAGTGTGTGCGTGCCCAGGGGTCACCTGGCCTGGGAGGTGACCTCCTTCCTGCCTCGGGAGGAGAGGGCTTCAGGATGAGACCCAGTGGCCGATGGGAAAGACAGCCCCCCTCCACTCTGGCCCCCAAGGTGGGGGTGGGGCCGGAATACATCTCAGCACAACTTGCCTCCGCCCTCAACCCTGCAGAGCACTCGTTGAAAAGGGCGGAGCAGCCCCCTCATCTTTCACTGGGTTTATGGGAAGTTCCTCCCCTTGTTCGTTTAGATATTAACTCAACCAGGACAAGCCAAGGCAAATAGACCAGTGCTGAGGTGGACAAGAGGACACGCATCTTCCACCCACCGCCATGGACATGCCCTGGGGCCTGGGGTTGCTTCTTCTCCTCCTGGGGATTCCGCTCACCCAGGCTGAGCCGCTGTGAGTCAGAACTGAGGGGATTCCGCCACTGGCATGATTCCTTGCATTTGACCCCAGTCAAATGCTTCCCCCACTTGAATCCCCCCATGGTCCCGTGTGTGTTCACTGGCAGGTACATCCTGGTGACCCCCCGAGTCCTCCGGATCGGCAGCCCAGAGACCATCCATGTGGAGGCTCATTCTGACTCCTTTGAGCCCCTCAGCAATCCCCTTGAGGTGACTCTCAGCGTGTGGGATTTCCCCATGAAGAATACTCTGGTGGCCAGGAGAGACCTCGTTCTCTCACAGGAAAACCAGTTTATGGACCAGGCATCAGTGACGGTGGGTGACAGGCCAAGATGAGTGGGCTGGATATACTTACTGCTCCACTTATGTCCTATTTTTCCTGTAACTTATTGAAGTATAGTTGATTTACAACATTGTGTGAATTACTGCTTACAGCAACAGGCTTCCTTGGTGACTCAATGGTAAACTATCCACCAGCAGTAGAGGAGACAGGGATTCAACCCCTGGGTCGGGAAGATCCCCAGGAGAAGGGCATGGCCACCCACTCCAGTATTCTTGCCCGGAGAATTCCATGCATAGAGGAGCCTGGCAGGCTATAGTCCATAGGGTCGCAAAGAGTCACACACAACTGAGCAACTAACACTTCTTTTTTTTTTTTTTTTTTTTCCAGAAAATCTCAGAGTAATCAAGTGAAAGGTTAAAGGTGGGAAGGAGAAGATGGCTTTGTTTCAGGGTGAACAGTTTGAGCAAAGACCTGGAAGGGAGATGCAGCATGGTGGTTTGGGAAGCAGAAAAAGATTTTAAAATCTTTCTTATTAGGCCTCAGCTCAGTTGGTAAAGAGTCCACCACCAATGCAGGAGACCCAGTTTGATTCCTGGGTCGGAAAAATCCAAAGGAGAAGAGATAGGCTACCCACTCCAGTATTCCTGGGCTTCCCTGGTGGCTTAGATGGTAAAGAGTCCACCTGCAAGGCAGGAGACCTAGGTTCGATCCCTAGGTTGGGAAGATCCCCTGGAGAAGGGAATGGCTATCCACTCCACTATTCTGGCCTGAAGAATTCCATGGACAGAGGAGGCTGGCAGGCTACAGTTCATGCGCCACAAAGAGTCAGATACAACTGAGTGACTTCCACTTTCATGCATTCTTTTTCATATTCTGTTCTAATATGTTTTATCACAGGATTTTGAATAGAGTTCCCTGTGCCCTACAGTAGGACCTTGTTTTTTATCCATTCTATATATACCGGTCGGCATGCTCTATCCATTTAGAAATTCAAAGTCCCCTAAGTCTGGGCTCCAAGAGAGGCCTTGATCAGCCCACACGACACCTCTGTGCAAATCTAAAAAGAAATGATACCAATGAACTTACAAAACAGAAAGAGACTCACAGTATTAAAGAACGAACTTATGCTTGCTGGGGGGAAGGATGTGGAGGAGGGATAGTTAGGGAGTTTGGGATGGACATGTACACACTGCTATATTTAAAATGGGTAACCAGCAAGGACCTGGGAACTCTGCTCAATGTTATGTGGCAGCCTGCATGGGAGGGGAGTTTGAGGGAGAATGGATGCATGTATATGTATGGCTGAGTCCCTTCACCGTTCACCTGAGACTATCACAACATTGTTAATCGGCTCTACCCCGATACAAAATAAAAAGTTAAAACTAAAATAAAATCAATCATAGTTTGAGATTTGAAAGAATAAAAGGCGCCCTCTCCTGGTGACTTGGGAAACAGCCTAAACGGGATTGCATCCAGGCTGGATGCACTCGTTGGGCAGCAACCTGGGTGTTGCAAGCGGAGAGCTTGCTCCCAACAGCAGAGCCAGAGAGCTCCCATTCAATTGCTCCGCCAACACCTGGTGCAGGGCTTTGCCCGCAAGGATGGAGACCCCAGCAGGCCCTGAGGAGTGTGGACATCTCTCCCCAGATTCCCGAGAACCTGGTCTATCCCCCAAAACCCGGGACGCAGTATGTCATCATCGAGGCAACCTGGGCGCCCACCTCAGTCTCCTCATCCATGGAGAAGCTGGTGCTGGTGGCTCCCCACGCTGGCTACATCTTCATCCAGACAGACAAGACCATCTACACTCCTGAGCAATCGGGTACAGCCCCCCGGGGCACTTGGCCTGGGGCAGGTCCTGACTCTCATCCCCTTTCCCCTTGTGGGCCCCAAGTTCCATCTCCCAAGGTGTCCTTCTGTCCAAGGCTCCCCTCCCCCATTGCCCAAGATCCTGATGACTATACCCACCTCCTCTCCAAACCCTAGCCCAGGCTCAGAATCTTCCCTCCTTCTCCAGTTCAATACCGGGTGTATGCTGTGAACCACAGGATGGATCCTGTGCCCAGGACTTTCACCCTGGACATCAAGGTGACCTGTCCTGAGGGGAGGGTGGATCCCAGGTGCTGCGGTTCTATCATGTGCTGGAAGACTGGGGTGTGAACCACCCGCTCTCTATTCCTGCAGAACCCGGAGGGGATTGCTGTGATCAGCAAGGATCTCATGCCCGAGAATGGTGTCTTCAGAGATGCTTTCACCCTGCCGGAGCGTATCAGGTACCCTGCCAGGAGCTCTAAGGAGGGAGTGGGGGCAGGTCCTCCTTCTCGGGCTCCAACTCTCCTAACACTCTGTGCCTCAGTATTGGGACCTGGACCATTGAAGCCAGTTACCAAACTGCACCCAAGCAGAAGTTCAAGACAGGCTTTGAAGTGAAGGAGTACGGTGAGAAGGGCGTGCTGGGGAGGACAAGGCGGGTCCCTGCAAGGAGTGGAGCTGGAAAGGCAAAGCAGGTCTCATGGTGCATGTTCCATGTGCCAGGGCCTGAGCTGGGGGCTGGTGGACAGGACCATGCATCCAGCCCACTGGGGCTGCCAGAATCACCAAGGAAGGAGCAAGTGGGACAGGGAAGGGACAGGAGTGGGGTGGGCACAGTGAAACGCTGAGGGTAAATAACTCTCTTTACTCCACCCAGTGCTTCCATCTTTTGAGGTCCAGCTGATACCCAACAAGACTTTCTTCTACCTCAGGGATGAGGTTCTGGGTGTGAATATCCAGGCCCGGTGAGTTCCTTACCCCTAGCCTGGCCAGAGGATCAGGGAGGCCAAGAAGCTGAATGAGCAGAGAAGTGAGCCCTTCTGCAGCTCTTACGGTATAAGAGAGACACTCTCTGACACCCATGAGACAGTCTTGTCCCTGTGAGGTTGTGCACATCATCCCCTAGGTTTCCAGGGTTGGACAAGCCACCTTGTCTACATAACGGAGTTACATCACATCCCACAGTTCAGACTGTCTCTAAAGATCCATGAGGTCGCATAGGCACCTTTGCCATCTCCTGAGATTGTCCAGGTCGTCTCTGGAGCTCAACGAAGCTGCGAATGCCACATTCGCTGCCTTTTACAGACCATCTCCACAGCTCTATAAGGCTGTACAGGCCATATTGTCTGCCTAGGGTTGTAGTGGCCATGTCTGTCACTTCTTGACATTATACAGACCACTTCTCCAACTCTATCATCCTACACAGGTCACCTAGACTGCCTGATGAGGCTTCACAGACCACCTTTGCCACCCCAGGGTTGTTCAGACGTCCCTGTGGCTCCATATGGCTGTACAGCCTACCTCTACCAACCTGGGAGGTTGCATAGGCCACATCTGCAACCCAACAAGGCTTCATGGGATTCTTTTGTCACCTCCCAGGCTTGTGTTGGTCAGTAATGGAATCAGCTTAGTCACCAGGGACCCCCTCTGCCCTTCCCAAGTGTTACAGCCTTTCCTCCAGCTCCACGAGGTCCTACAGGCTGTGTCTGCAGACACAAGAAGTTACGTCTGCATGCAGACACTTGAGGTTGTGTCTGCAGGCACATGAGGTTGTGAGGGTGCTTCAGAGCTAGTGAGATGTCTGTCCATCCTCCAGGTATATATTCAACAAGCTGGTGGATGGACATGCTCTGGCCATCTTCGGGGTGAAGCAGGACTCCCGTCGGATCCCCATCCAAAGCTCCCTACAGAGGGTGGAGGTGACTGAGACTTACCCCTCTGCTGTCTCTCCTTCCCCACCTCCTCTCCCCTCCTTCCCCCTCTCCCACCTCCCTTCCTTCAACCATCCCCTACTTCCGAAGAAACCATCTCCTCTCCTCTCTCCTACCCCGAGAACAGATCTCTGAAGGCCATGGCCACATCTCCCTCCGGAAGGACACGCTGATGGCTGCCTTCCAAGGCCCAGAAGAGGACTTCATCGGGGCCTCAATCTTTGTCAACGTCACTGTCTTCTCCTCAGGTGCCATCCTCACCTGGGCCCCTGGCTAAGCTCAAGACCCTGTGTCCTTTCCCAACCCAGCACTCCACCCATGTGACCTCAGGCCAGCTCCTTAGCAGAGAATTTGGGGAATATCAGAAGGACTGGGAGGAGACGAAATTGTGTTACCCTCTTATCTTGCCTTCACCGAGTTGTGCCTTTCAAACCTGCAGCCCTGCTTCTTCCCCAAGAAACTTAACATCTGCTGCATATTTCACGGTCCCCTTGTCTCTCCAGGGGGTGAGATGGTCCAGGCCGAGACCTCCGGGGTGAAGATTGTTCGGAGCCCATACAACATCAAGTTCATCAGGACACCCCAGTATTTCAAGCCGGGGATGCCATTCCGCTTTAAGGTCAGAGTCTGGGTTTACTCCACTCAGGGACTCAGGGCCCGCCTCCCTCAAAAAGACCTTCCCATCCTGGAGAAGGAAATGGCAACCCACTCCAGTATTCTTGCTTGGAAAATCCCATGGACAGAGGAAGCTGGCGGGCTACAGTCCATGGGATTGCAAAGAGTTGGACACGACAGAGTGAATGAGCATACCCATGCTGCTCCTGGTTTAAAATCCTGCCATGGCTCACCACTGCCCTCAGTACAACTTCTTGGCCTACCCATTGGGTCCTCCAGCATCATGTTGGGACATTCGTATCTAGAACCCTCCCAACAGTCCTACTCAAAGACCCTGATGCTGGGAAAGATTGAAGGCAGGAGGAGAAGGAGGCGACAGAGGATGAGATGGTTGGATGGCAGCACTGACTCGATGGACATGAATTTGAGAAAACTCCTGGAGATAGTGAAGGACAGGGAAACCTGGCGTACTGCAGTCCATGGGGTCTCAAGGATTCAGATACGACCAACCGACTGAACAACAGTCCTACAAAGCCACTTGGAACTCCCTCATTTCCCCAAGCCTTTGTGCTTGTGATTTCCTGTTCCTGGGGGGCCCTCTCCTCCCTCATCTTTTGATGACAAACTCCCATTATCCTTCAGGTGGCAGTTCTACTTCCCTTGCAAGGAAACACTGCCTCCTTTCATGTGCCCAAACTCGAGAATCAGTGCTGGAGGGACAGGTTCTCAGGGTCACAGGGTGGCGGGACAGTGTCTCTGTCACGTCCCCTTTGGGATCTCTGGTGACCTCGGAATGGTTGCCTACAGCTGTGGCCCAAGTCTGTGCACAAATGCCCAGCAAAGTGGACCCTGGCTGGATCTTTCCACAATGGCAAGCCGCTGGAAAGTAAACCCCTCCAAGTGGTGGGTCCTGATGCTGTCGCAGGAGCCCTCCCTCGCGCCCCTCCTGCTCCACCCTCCACTGGAGGGGTCTTTTCTGCAGCTCAAAGGCTGGCACACTGCCTCCTGATGGCAGTTCCATTGCCTGCCCTTGACAGAGTGCACTTTACATCCTATCAGAGTCCCTGCGTGAATTAATGAACTATCTGGCATCACCATGCCTGGTCTCCCTGTGCCCTTGCTGCCTTCATTCAGGGGGGATACCATCGACCTCTCAGGGGCACCCCTGGCACTTTGACGTCTCTGAGGTCAAGCCTTAGAGAGGCAGGCCGTCCATGTCCACTAGGTTCCGGCATGCCCGCCCCAGCAAAAGGCTCATCCCCTCACATGGCAGTCCTGCCCCGCCACACACGGCGAGCCCCTTCCTTCTCGGTGCTCCCACCACCCGTCCACTTCTCGTCCTTCTATGCCTGGCACTGATCACACTTGTGACGACAAGAATTCTCCCAGAGGCGAGAACCACAAGGGGTCCCCGATAATCAGCCGAGGTGTGAAAGCGCACAGTGCCTGCTTTTATAGGCCCTGCTTTCAACTGATTGGGCACCTGACACAAGCCCACCCATTACTTCGTCGGCAGCCTATGAGGTGACTGAGAACAGAAGCTCTGGCCAATCAGGGAGGCCGGACCTGAACTGGCCAATCAGGTTTCTCTCAGTCGGCTTTTGAATACAGAGCAGGAGGGGAGCCTCTGGGAGCAGGTGCCGCGTGAACAGGGACAGGAGGGGCCGAAAGGCTAGAGGGAAGTTAGCAGAGGGTGTCTGGGCTCCTAGTACGGATGCGCCTGCTCCACAGGGGACTGCTGCCTTCACTCAGGATTCCTATTGCTTTTATGTCCAAAATAAACTCCCCCTTTCCTGAGGACGTCTGAATCTTGGATCCTTACCACCGAATAGCTTACCCGCCTGTGGAGAAACAGGCCTCCTGTCTTAAAGCTGTGTGTTCTGGACCGTGAGTCATCTCAGTCCTGAGGAGAGCACCAGTCCCGAACTCAGTGCCTGCAGCTGTGCTGTGTGTCCTGGGGCAAACTAGGAAATCTCTCTGCGAGTGATTTTCCACTTTGCAAAATTCTACTAGAGGGTACATTTCTCAGGTCTTGATCATCGTGTGAGGTATATATATATATATATATATATATATATATATCTCACACACGTGTATATGTTTGTATATTTTGATCTGTGTGTATCATTATTGTTTACTTAGTGTTTTTTTCTTTAAATCAGTTCAATTTTTGTTTCAAAAAAAAAAAAAAAAAGACCTTCCCAGGAGACAAAATCCCACGCTGGATTCACCTGCCTCCCAGAATTCATTTGTCTGAGAGTTGAGTTCATCATGTCTCCAGACCTATTCCGGGGTTCCCTCAAGTCATAACTCAAATCCCCCCAAAGCACAGAGATGGCCCCAGAATTTCTCCAAGGGTGGAGGGGGGATGGTTACAGACCACAGTCAGGCTGGAAGGAGGTGCTTAGACGTTTATCTTGAGGCTGCATTTGCACAGAAAGAAAGTGTGCTATTTTTTTATACATTCTTTTGGGATGATTTTGAGATGTCTGGTGGGCATTATAAAAGCCAGTGCCAATCCTACTCCAAGTTTCCACCAAGCCTTGCGTGTCTCCTCTTATGCTTTTCACCCTCAGTTCCCCCCACCCCTACCCACCTGGCGCACCAAACGCCAGGGCTGCCACGTCTGGCTTTACTCTGCCAAACGCTAAGGGGCGCCATTCACTGGCACTGAGTGAGCGGCGCTCCTGGTGTTGCTCAGTGCACAACCTGTGCAGCTGTACAAAGCAGTCTTATCCAGACGGCATTCACAGTTCCCACCTCTTACCTTAGGCCACCCTCAGGCCTGTCCTTGATCTCACACCAGATTCCACTCCAGGTCTTCGTCTCAAATCCTGATGGGTCCCCAGCCTCCAAAGTCCTCGTCAGCTGCACAGATGTGAAAGTACACACCACACCAAGTGGTGAGGCTACTCTGGTCATCAACACAGATGCAAATCTGAAGGAGCTCACTATCCAGGTACCACACTTGTGGGGCAGGGATAGTGGGGCTGGGGTTTTGTAAGCTGGAAGAGTTATTGGGGGGTTTACTTGTCCATCACCCTCCCCAGGTGAAAACTGAGGCACCAATCCAGCCAGAGGAGCAGGCTTCAGCCAGTATGACAGCTCGGCCTTACTCAACTCAAGATGAGTCAGGGAACTTCCTGCACATTGATGTGAAGGCATTGAGCACAGAAGTTGGCAGCAACATCCAGCTGAGCCTTAACACGAAACTTCGAGATTCTTCTGTCAATAACAAGATCACTCGCTTCACCATCTTGGTGAGGGGCTAGGACCAAGACTTGCACTGAGAAATTCTTTCTCTGGGACAACCCTGGCAAGCTGAGTTGGTGGGAACCATGTGGGATGGACACAGACCCAGGGGTGGGCTGAAGCAAAGGGACTGTGGGCCTCCCTTGTGGGCTGGGATAGCCTTGGGGAAGGGCTGTTCCTGTCCTTCTCATCCTTAATCTCCCTTGTCTCCAAGGTCTTGAGCAAGGGTCAGATTGTGCATGCCAAAGAATTAAAAAATCAAGGGAGTGTCTTCGCATCCACCATTATTGATGTGACTTCCAAGATGCTGCCCTCCTTCCGCATTCTCGCCTTTTATTTACTGCCCAAGGGGACAGGACAGGACCCTGAACTGGTGGCTGATTCCATTTTGATTGATGTGAATGACAAATGCCAGGAGAAGGTGAGCCTAACTCCTTACAGTTGTATACCACCATCATAATTCTTGGGAGATAGTCTGTATAAATTCAAAGGCTGTCAGTCTGGGGGCAAGAGGAAGTGATGTGGAATTAAAAGCTCAACCTCAGAGGTGAAGAAGATGCAAGTAAGTGTGCAGAGTTGCGAATGGCCTGGTGGAGTTCCCAGATGCACCATCAGAGCTAAAGGGAGCATGAACTTGAAAGTGGACTTGGGGAAGCCCCTTGGTGACCTATGAGTCTCTTTTCCTCACATCTCTCTTTTTCCTTGCTTAGCTGAAGATTGGCATGAAGAATGAAGCATACCTCCAGCCTATACAACCAAGCAGCAAGGTGGCATTGAAGATTACAGGTGATGCAGAGGCCACAGTGGGGCTAGTAGCTGTGGACAAGGCTGTCCATATCTTGAACAGCAAGCACAAGTTCACACAGAAGAAGGTAAGAGCATGTGGGCTTTGAGCCAAAAGACTGCCTGGAGATTCTAGCTGGAGCCTCAGTTTCTTCACCTATTAAATGGGTAATATTGGTAATGGCAAGGATTCAAGGAGCCTGTGGACAGCATAGAAGTTGGCAGGTGGTAAGAGCCCAATAAATCGATGATGGTGTGAAAATTATTATTTGGACCAGCAATTACAGTGCAGCATTGCACCTTCCCTGGAGGGGTAATACAAGCTCCAAATCCAGGGTCCTCTCTTGACCCTCAGATCTGGGATACGGTAGAGGAACATGACATCGGCTGCACAGCAGGCAGTGGGAAAGACAGACTTGCCGTGTTCAAGGATGCTGGATTGGACATGAAGATGAGCACAGGGATGGACACTCTGGCAAGCACAGGTACAGCCCGGGGAAGGAAGAGGGTAGAGGTTGGGAAAGTGCTATCCAGTGGTTAGGCGTGAAACAGATGAGCTAAAATCTAGGACGCTGCCACTTACCGTAGGTCAGTCATATTTCCTCTCTGATTCTCAGTTTATCTAACCATAAAATATACATAGTAATAGAAGTAGCTCACTGTGTGCTGGTTAAGATGCAATTTTAGCCATGTGTATCAAAGATACAAATTAACATTATCTTAAACAAGAGAGGCATTTATTTCTTGCTCAGTAACAGGCCAGAGATTATTCTGGGACTCAGGCTCCTTCAAGCTTATTGCTCTGCTGTATCCCAAGATGGAATCTCATCAGGACCTCCTGCCAGGCACCAGGACAAAGGGACTTGAGAAGAGGACACTTCTCTCTCATCTTATTGGCCAAAATTCAGTCACATGGCCCATCTAGATGCAAGGGAGGCTGGGAAATGTAGTATTCATTTCTGAGTGATACATTAAAGATGGAGGCTTAATTGCCACAAACCACAGGGGAGAATGGATATATGGGGACAACTAGGTGTATCTTCTTTCAGCTATAAATAGTGAAAACAATAATGATTTCTATTTACTGCAAGCTGGAGCCTGCGCTAAGTACTTTTATAAGCAAGGATCTCACAGATAGAACTATGATTATTCCATTTTACACAGCTGAAGAAATTAAAACCCAGAGAGGTTAAGTAACTTGCTGAAGATTGCACAACTTTTAAGTGTCAAAACTTGAATGCGAAGAGGCTATGAGATAAAATGAGGTGATGCATATAAAGCGCTGGGTAGGCAGTGCTTACAATAAGTATCAAGAATGTGAATAATGATCTTGACTTGTCCTCTCATTCTTACCTCTGACCCCCAGACTGGCACTGCCCCCCAAGGCCCTCTCCCAGCCACCGCCGCCGCCGCTCCTTGAAGAGGTTGGAGACCAAGAGGAAAGCAGGTTAGTACTAAAGCTGGATGTGGCCCTCTTGGCTCCCTAACCAGGGCTTAGAACAGAAAACTGAAACCACTCTAGATACTCCAATGAGGAGAGGAGTGATTTAATGATGGGAGTTTAGTGCTTTGAAATTCATTAGCTGAGCTTCGGGAATGGAAGTTGGAAGGGTGTTTCCTGGGACTCAAGGTCACGCCACTGGAGATCTTGCAACGCACAGAATCTCAGGAAATTGCTGTCAGTATTCTTTGGGAAGCTAATGGGTCAATAATGAAACACAGAATTATGCCTGCTACAAAAACAGACTGTAGCCCACCCATCAACTACCACTGATGGTAGGGAAAATGGTCTCCACCTCTCTTCCACCTTCCAAATCCTATACAAGAGTGTCTGAAAAGTGAAAGTGAAATGGAATTCTCCAGGCAAGAATACTGGAGTGAGTAGCCATTACCTTCTCCAGGGGATCAAACCCGGGTCTCTGGCATTGCAGGCAGATCTTTTACCGTCTGAGCCAGCAGGAAAGCCCCTACAAGAGCTTCTCAGTGGCAGAATCTCATTCCATCCAGAACCCTAGCAGCAAGGGAGTCGGGAAATGTAGTTTTTAGATGTCTAGAGTCTGTGATACTGAAAGGGGAGAAGGATAACATGTAGATGAAGAGCAGGGTGTGGACAGGAGGAAGAAGGCTAGAGCTGAAGGAAGATGGAAGTAAAACTAGGTGTTTTTAGAAGATGGATTCTATGAATATTAGACTTTTCAGTCTCTTTGAGCAGTGCTAATTACTTTGTGGGTCCAAATAAATGGGAAATAAGTGAAGTCTAATAAAAATTTAGGTAAAACACTAATTTCAATATCAAAAATTATGCTAACCTTCATGGAAAAGTACATGTTATAAACTGTTGTTATATTTATGATAACAATCAGTCATATTACTTAACTATAGATGTTCTAATTGTGTTATATGGTAGATAGCAAGATTTTTAAATTGCTATAATATTTTAATCTCTAAGTGCATTCCTTCAGTTGGCTAATTTAGAAGCCTTCAATTTGACATCATGTTCTATAGCAAGTTTTGTGTGTTCATTTTTAAAAAATACACCATGGAACCAGGAGTCAAAATTGCATCTTTCTAAGGCTTATTTAGTTATTTTTGGTTGTGCTGGGTCTTCGTTACTGCAGGTAGGCTTTCTCTAGGTGCAGGGAGCAGGGGCTGTGCTCTCATTGCCGTGTGCAGGCTTCTCAGTGAGGCGGCCTCTCTTGTTGCGGAGCACAAGCTCTAGGGCACAGGCCCAGTGGTTGTGGTGCATGGTCTTAGATGCCCTGTGGCATGTGAAATCTTCCCAGATCAGGGATCGAACCTGTGTCCCCTGCCTTGACGGGCAGATTCCTAATCACTGCACCACCAGGGGAGTCCCAAAATTGCATCTTTAATAAATAAACATGGCATTGCCAATCCCCATCCAAAAGGAAGGAGGAAGAGGAGCAGAAGCAACAGGACCATAAATTCCAGCCCCTGGAATTCCATAAATTCCAGCTTCTGAGCAGTGTGACCCTGGACCAGGAAACTGATCTCTCTGTGCTCAACTTCCTCATTAGAACACATCACAAAGGAACGGTTCAATGTGAAGCTGCAGGGGAAAGATATGAGCAAAGCTCTGGGGACGGCGTTGCCAGAGATGTGGCTAAACAGAGGCTGATGGCATGGTGCTTAGGTGGATGAGTCCCCACTTCCCCAGGTCCCCCCCAGCCCCTCCTCTGTCCCTCTAACTCTGGCCTGCAGTGAACAAGTTCGAGACAGAGCTGGAGCAGAAGTGCTGTGAGGCTGGGCTCCGGGAGAACCCAGCGGGGCTGTCGTGTAAGGAGAGGAGCCAGCATGTCCGCTACGGACCAGTCTGCATCGCTGCCTTCCTGACCTGCTGCCAGCTGTCTGAGACCCTGACTCGGGAGGCCCGAGAGGAGCAGCTGCTTCTGGGGACAAGTGAGGGGGCCACTGAGGGGGCGTGGAGTGCGATGGAGGGTTGCAGTGGGAGGGCCCCACTGAAGGGTCTGGTGGGTCATGGGAGCTGTGTAGAGGAGACCCTGCCCTGCATCTGCCCCCTGCAGCGGACGAAGATGATGATTTAGACGACTTCTTCCTGGAGGATGAGCCTGTCCGGAGCTTGTTCCCTGAAAGTTGGTTCTGGAAGACCATTACTCTGCCAGAAAGCACATCAGGGTAGGATTATGACCCTCGTGCCAGCCTCTGGCCCCTGGCCCATTCCATGCATTATCAGGGGATGTTGCTCCACGGCATGTGGAATCTTCCCAGACCAGGGATCGAACCCGTGTCCCCTTCTTAGGTAGGCAGATTCCTAACCACTGCACTGCCAGGGAAGTCCCAAGATTGCATCTTTAATAAGCAAACATGGCATCGCCCATCCCTCTCCAAAAGAAAGGAGGAAGAGAAACAGAGCAGTGGCATAAATTCCACCCCCAGCTCTGCTGCTCGTGAGCTGTGTGACCTTGGGCCAATGTATTGACCTCTCTGTTGCTCAACTTCTCTGCAAGTTGAATGCTTCTAAATTATCTAACTGAAGGCATGCACTTAAAGATAAAAAAATATAACAATTTAGCCATCTTATTGTCTACCACATAACACGATTAGAACAGCTATAGGACGGTAATATAACTTGATTGTTGCCATAAATAAAACAACTATTTACATTACATACTTTTTCCAGGGTCAGTGCTTCCAGGGTGACATTGAGCTCTCAGAACCGTCCATGCCTTCCTGGGTGGGGATAAAGATCCCAGTGGGTTCCCCTCCCAAATGATGGCCCTCTAAGGATAATCTCTCCAATTGGGTGACTCACTGACCCCCCCATAGTGATGTTAAGCCCAAGACAGTGACCCTCAAATCAGAGGCTCTGTCCAGGCAGCACAGACTTATCATGTTCCCTCCACCCACCCCCTGGGGCTTCCTGCAGCATCTCCCACTACATCACCGATGAGACCATGCCCGATTCCATCACCACATGGCAGTTCGTGGCTGTCAGCATCAAGACTGGACAAGGTGACCCCACAAGCCCAGTGCTGAGGAAACAGGAGAACAATGGCCCTGACCAGCCTCCTCGCCCCCCACCGCCCCAACACCCAGGACAGTTGGCCTTTGCTTAACAGCGAGTGCTCTCCTGGTTCTAGGTCTTTGCGTCTCAGATCCCTTTGAGCTGACAGTTATGAAACCCTTCTTTGTGGATCTTAAGTTGCCCTTCTCCGTGATCAGGAACGAGCAAGTTCAGATCCAAGCTGTGCTGTACAATTTCTTGCAGCAGTCAGTCAAGGTGAAGCCCCCAGCCTTCCCCCGTCCCTTCAAACATATCTGGTGGTGTGTTTTATGAAAAGGGATGGAGCGTGTCTGTTTACCGAAGGGGTCACTGAAGTGGCAGCCTTTTTGCGAAAGCTTCTAAGACATTTTCTCATTTGAACCTCACAATAACCCCAGGAGATGGATGCTCTGACCATTCTCAGTTTAGAGATAAGGAAACTTACATTGCTTCCTGGGGTTACACCACAGGAAGTGGTGATAGAAACCTGGCATGCTGCAGCTCATGGGGTCACAAAGAGTCGAACACTTAGCGGCTGAACATCAATAATAAGGGACAGAAGGGGTTTGAACCCAGGCAGGGTCTTCACTCTCAACCACTAAGCTACATTGTCACATACTCAGGATTCTCAAGCTGGAGGCAGGGAGGAGATTGTGACTTTAGGGTCCTGGGCCTCCTCCTGCAATCAGGACCTCCTAACCGTGCCCTCTGCCCCAGGTCCGAGTGGAGTTCCCTCACAAGGAGTCATTATGCAGCGCAGCAAAGCCAGATGCCCCTTCCCGCCAGATAGTGGTTGTGCCCCCCTCCTCCTCCAAGGTGGTGCCGTTCGTGCTCCTCCCACTTGAAATAGGCAAAGTGGATGTGGAGGTCAAGGCCAGAGGCTCCGGGGTCCAGGACCACGTGAGGAAGACACTCCTGGTCCAGGTAATGGGCACTCCCCAGCCCTTGCTGCCCATGTAGACAGTGGGGTGTCTACACTTGGGGCTCCAAGTTGTGTGATCATGGGAGGGTGTGGTGGTTCCAGGATCAACAAACAGGCAGGAGTGAGGGGCACGATGATGATTTAAAAGTTCAATCACAAAGCCCCCCACTTTGGGACTTTGGAGTCAGGCTTGGGTTCAAACCTTGTGTCTGCTGTGTGATCTTGGGCAACTTATTTAACGTCTCTGAGCCTCATTTGCAGGATGAGAATAATCCTCACAGCCATGAGTGATCAGAGAGTTGTGAACATTACACACAACCAGTGCCTGACCCATCAGTGTTAATACTTTATTTACTTGACAAACACGTGTTTAACACTTAGGATATAGCACTTTGAAGATATTAACTCATTGAGCACTCAGAACAACTCTGTGAGGTAGGAGTTACTATCCTCTCCCTTTTATGGATGAGAACACTGAGGCACAGGGGGATGAAGTATTTTGTCCAAAGCTAGGAAGCAAAAATGCTGGAATTTGAACCTCGTTATCTGGGCTCCAGAGTCTGTGGTCTTTTTTTTTTTTTTTTTTTTTTAACTTGTTTGTTTGTTTGCTTTTGGCTGTGCTGGATCTTTGTTGCTACTTGTCAGCTTTCTCTAGTTGCAGCAAGTGGGGCCACTCTCTATTTGTGGTGCACAGCCTTCTCATTGTGGCGGCTTCTCTTGGTGCAGAGCACTGGCCCTAGGGTGCAGTGAGCTCAGTAGTTGTGGTCCACAGACTTAGCTGCCTCAAAGCATGCGGAATTTTCCTGGACCAGGGATTGAACCCATGTCCCCTGCATTAGCAGGAGGAGTCTTAACCATTGGACCACCAGGAAAGACTGAGTCTGCTCTTTATAGCTAAGCAAGACTTCCTCTTACTGTCATTATGAATGTCATTATGACTATTGTTTTTAACCTGCTTCTTCATTGCATCCTACAGGCAGGGGGTCAGATTGAGCAAATATCCCAAAGCTTCCTCCTGAACCCCCAAGGTTTGTGGGGTTTTCATGGGGCTTGTGGGATCCTGGGGCCATGCTCTGGTGGAGGGAAGGTCTGAAATGAGGGGGTCTGGCCAGGTGGGCAGTCTGAGCGTCTCCCAAAGTCTGCACACCCTGACCTCCCTCAGTCCCAGAGCCCACTCATTACACAAGGTTGTGCCTGCTCAGGTCAGACCCAGACGCAGCTGGTGCCAAAACAAGAATTCTTGAACAAGATGCCCAACACAGAGGCGGACGTGTTTGTCAGCGTCCAAGGTACCTGGGAAACAGTTGGCTCCTGTGGGGGCTGGGGTGGGGGGTGGGGCTGTGCTGGCTCCTCCAGAGCCCACCTGGGCACAGAGTGATGGGGAGACCTGGTGGCTTAGACTCTGCCCACCTGACAGGCGACATCCTTGGCGAGACCATGCTGGGGACCCTGACGCCCAGTGAAACGTGGCGGCTGCTGAGGATCCCATCTGGCTGCCCCGAGCAGACGCTGAGCTCCCTGACCCCCGTGGTCATCCTGACGCGTTACCTGGATACCACGGGCCAGTGGGACAAGGTTGGGGTGGAGCTCAGGCAGCAGGTGATGAAGAACCTGGCCAGCGGTGAGAGTGGGTCACCTCCTGGGACCTTGATGAGGGTGTCTGAGTCTCTCAGGCAGAGACTTGGGGCTGGAGGAGGCCCCCACTGGACCCTCCCAGACAATAGCACCCAAATTCTGACTCCCAGGGGACTTCCCTGGTGCACCAGTATTAAGACTCCACACTTCCAATGCAGGGGGCGTGGGTTGGCTCTTTGATTGCAAGTGTGCACGGGGTGTGCACACTCAGTCGTTCAGTCGTGTCCGACTCTTTTGCAACCCTATGGACTGTAGCCCGCCAGGCTCCTCTGTCCACGGGATTCTCCAGACAAGAATACTGGAATGGGTTGCCACGCCCTCCTCCAGGGGATCTTCCCACCCCAGGGTTCAAAACTGCATCTCTTGTATCTCCTGACCTGGCAGGCAGATTCTTTACCACTGAGCTACCTGGGAAGCCCTGGATCCCTGGTCAGGGAACTAAGATTCTGCATGCCCTGTGGTACAGCCAAAAAAAAGATTCTCAAACTCTGACTTTTCTCCCAGTTGACAGCCTGATACCAAGTTCCCCAGGTGACCTCCAACTATGACTGACTCCCAGGGTATTCCTTCACCCTGACCCTTCTCCCAGGCTACACGTCTCATAACAGACACCCTGGTTTACCCTAAAGCAGCAACTTCCCAGGTTGTGTTATATTTAGACATTGTCCCAGGCTTTAGCCAGTCAGTTCCACTCCCTGGGCTACATTCCCAGGGAATCCCCACATAGAAAACTCCAGAATAATCCCAGGTGGTGGCTTCCTGGTTGCACTTGAATGGCAACACTTTGCCAGGTTACATCCAAACCCCCCAGGTAACAACCAGAGATACACACCCTGCTTACACCCAGACAGCAACCCTCAAGCATGTCAGGATGGCCAAGTGGTCTAAGGCACCAGACTCAAGTTTCTACTTCCCCAGACAGAAACCCTCAAGTTAGTTTGGACACTCACCCCTCCTCTCCCTGGTTACACTCAGACACCAACCCTCCACCCATGTGCTCTGGATGGTGCTCCATCCAGCTAACACCCAGACACTATCATCCCAGTGGCTAAGACTCTGCACTCCCGATGCAGGGGCCCGGGTTCCATCCCTAGTCAGGGAACTAGATTCCGCATGCCACGATGAAAGATCCTGCATGCCTACAATGAAAATCGAAGATCCCACATGCTGAAACTAAGACCCAGCGCAGCCAAGTAAATAATTAAAAAAATAAAACAGGAAACCTCCAGATAACCTTCAGATAATACCCAAGTAGCAATGCTCAGCATTCAACAGAGGTGCCCCCCTGCAGACTACACCCAGGAGTAACCCCTTCTGACTACTACTGACACCTTTAGATTACAGTCAAGAAACAGCCCCCAAGAAAACACCCAGGTCGTGGCCCCTCATGGTTTTCCTGGTGGCTCAGATGGTAAAGAATCTGCCTGCAATGCAGGAGATGCTGGTTCATCCCTGGGTCAGGAAGATCCCCTGAGGGAGGGAATGGCAACCCACTCCAGTATTTTTGCCTGGAGAATCCCATGGATGGAGGAGCCTGGTGGGCTACAGTCCATGGGGTCCCAGAAGAGTCAGACATGAGTGAGCGACTAAATAATAATGGTCCCTCAGAATATGCCCTTTCCTGAGTTTCACCTTCCACAATCCTTGGTAGCAGTAATTCCCCATCACACCCTCCCCCAGAGGACCCAACAGCACTTTCCAGTTTATTCCCATATACAACTGTCCCCTGGATCCCATGGTCACACATTTACACCTGGGCCCTACAGGCCCCTCCATTCTGCACCTGGACAAGTCACCACCTCCAGGTTCCATCAATATGCAAGGCACTCCTAAGTCTCACCCACACCCTGCTCCCCAGATTCTGCCTGGTAACTGACTCCTCCCTTGACAACCACACCCAAACACCAACTCTCCCTGTAAATTTCTCATCTACCTATTTCCCCAGGGTACAGCCGGATGTTGACCCACCGGAGTGAAGATGGCAGCTACCACACCAGCAAGGGAAACCCAGGAAGCACCTGGTAAGGATGAGGACACTGGTGGGAGGGGCCAGCCTGGGGCTTGGGGACCACAGGAGTAACCCCACTGTGGGATCTTGGGGCAGGCAGACTGTGGGGCCAGTGGTGTTCCAAGTTGCCATGGTGTCTGGCATAGACTTCCCCACAGAGTAGAAGCCCCTGTCCTGGAATGCCTTGGTTAATGTTGCCAGCCATCACCCACCCATCTCCCTCCCGACAGGCTCACGAGTTACGTATTCCGAGTCTATGCCTTGGCCTACCCCACCATGACAATCAGGGCACTCAGTCTTGATTCTGTCTGCAACATCGCCAACTGGATCATCACCCACAGACAGGGGATGCATGGGAACTTTGTGGAGGAAAGCCCCGTGGTCATGTGGTCCATGCAGGTACCCACCGTCCCCCTGGCTGAGCTGCTCACATAAAACCCCAGGGCTCTGCATATGGGGAGGGGATGTCAGCCCCCTGGCGTGTTCACAGGTAGAATGAGAACAGAAACGGGCCAAGGCCCAGCACCCAGCATCACATCTCCCTGCTCTGGACTATCCTGGACTCTATTACAATGTGGGGAGGTGGGATATATCCGGGATCTACCCACCCCCAACCCCACTTCAATGAGTTGCCAGTCCTGGCCCACCTTTCTCTGGGTCTGAGTCCTCCCTGTTCCCCCAGTCAATACACCCATCCTTACCAAGTATTCCTCCACACCAGGCTCCAGAAACAACTTTTAAAGTGGGAGGTATGAAATTCTGGAAGGCTTCATGAGGAGATGATGGGCTTCCCAGGTAGCTCAGTGATAAAGAATTTGCCTGCTAATGCAGGGGACATAAGAGATGTGGGTTTGATCCCTGGTTTGGGAAGATCCTCTGGAGGAAGAAATGGCAACCCACTCCAATATTCTTGCCTAGAGAATCCCATGGACAGAGGAACCTGGTTGGCTACAATTTATGAGGTTGCAAAGAGTTGGACATGACTGAGCAACCAAGCGCACGCACTCATGATATTTATACAGACCTGGGGAGGTGAGAGAACAGTCCCAGTGGATAACTAAAGCCAGAGTGTTCCAAGCAGAGGAAGCAGCATGTGCAAAGGTCCTGAGACTGTAATGTGTCCAACATGCTTGAGGAACAGTGAGGAGGCCTGTGTGTCTGGAACAGAGTGAGCAAGGGGAAAGGGGAAGGAGGTGAGAGGAGGGAGGTGGTGGAACAGATTGTGCAGGGCCTTCTGGGCCAAAGGGAGGACTTGAACTTTCCCCCTGAGTGAAGGTGGGAGCCACAGAAGATTCTGAGCAGATGATGGATGCAAACTGATCCAAGAGTTCACAGGCTTCATTGGCCACTCTGGGAAGAAGGAGCTGTGGGCTATGTATTAGCTTCCTAAGGTGGCCAAAACAAAGCAGCCCAACTAGGTGACTTAAAACAACAGAAATATATTTATTTTGTCACAGTTCTGGAGACTTAAAGTCCAAGATTAAAGTTTTGGCAGGGCCATGCTCCTTTGGAAGGCTCTGGAGGGCGGGGATGGGGAGGGGAGAATCCTGCTTTGTCTCTTCAAGCTTAGTGGTTCCTGGCAATCCGTGGCATCCTTTGGCTTGTAGCCACATCACTCCAATCTCTGCATCCAACATCACATGCCTTTCTTCCTTCTGTATGTGCTTTCTTATATGTGCACCAGTTATTGGATATTGGGCCCACCCTAACCCAGTAGACCCTGTACTAGTCGCTCAGTAGTGTCTGACTCTTTGTGACCCCATGACCGCCAGGCTCCTCTGCCATGAAATTCTCCAGGCAAGAATGCTGGAGTGGGTTGCCATTTCCTCCTCCAGGGGATCTTCCCAACCCAGAAATTGAACCCAAGTTTCTTGCATGGCAGGCAGATTCTTTACCATCTGAGCCACCAAGGGAAGCAGTAGAACCTGTTCTTTTCTAAATTTTCTTAAGTTTTAAATTTTATTTATTTATTTTTGGCTGCACTGGGTCTTCATTGCTACACATGGACTTCCTCTAGTTGTGGCGAGTGGGGACTACTCTCTAGTTGCAATGAGTGGACTTCTCATTGCCATGGCTTCTCTTGTTGCAAAGCACGGGCTCTAGAGCTCTCAGGCTTCAGTAATTGCAGCACATGGGTTTGGTAGATGTGGTTCCTGGACTCTAGAGCACAGGCTCAGTAGTTGTGGCACAGAGGCTTAGTTGCTCCTTGGCATGTGGGATCTTTCCAGACCAGTGATCGAACACTTGTCTCCTGCATTAGCAGGCAGATTCCTCACCACTGAGTTACCAGGGAAGTCCCAGTTTAACCTGTTCTTCACTTAGCGCGTTACATCTACAAAAACCCTATTTCCTAATAAGATCACATTCCAAGGTTCTAGGTGGAAAAGAATTGGGAGGGGGGGTGGACATTATTCAACCCAGCACAGGGATTGAGGGTGGAACCCAGGAGACGGAAGAAGAGTTTGAACCTTAAGTTGGTCATTTACTAGCAATGGAGACACGTCTCCAACCCTAAGGTTCCTCGTCAAGAAAATGGAGCTGCTGTAAGAATGTTTTGAGCTAGCTTAGAGAGTTTAGCACATCATCCTCCGTGGCTGTCAGCTTTTGTTAGTAAGGCAGACCCCACACAGGCAAGTCTCAAGATAGCTCCTCCTCCTCTCCCTGTCTCCGCATCCTGCTTTCAACATCATCCAGCCCAGAGCTGAGCACCCAGGAGCTGTTCAAGATCAGAGAGGAGAGCCTGGGGAAGGTGCCTCCAAGATGGCAAAGGGATCATGGGTGTGGTTCTGCATTTGCAGGGTGGCTACCAAGGCTCTGAGGCAGACATATCACTCACAGCTCTTGTCCTGATCGCCCTGAATGAGGGGAAGGAGTTGTGCAGTCAGAAGATACCGGTAGGACTCAAAGAGGAGGGCAGGCTCTGCAAGGTGCTGTAACCCCTGCACACAGGATGCCCCCTTGCCATCATGTCCTTCTCACTGCATCCCTCTCTTCTAACTCCAAGACCCCTTACCGCCCCCCCATCATCTCCCTCTAGCCTCCTCTCTTGACTTTCTAGGGTTTGGCTGACAGCATGAAGCGTGCCGGTGACTTCCTGGAGAAAAAACTCCCCCACATTCAGACAACTTTTGCCATGACCATAACCTCCTATGCTCTGGCCCTCATCAGGAGCCCCCAAGCCAATGACCGCCTGGACAGCTTTGCCAGCAAGGGTGGGTGTGGGCCATTTTTTAACCAGCTATGTGTTCACCATAGCCATGGAGGCAGAGTTAGGGAGACTGCACGATCTCAAATCCAGCAAGGGTGTGATTCATCATTTATTAAGCACCTATTGTGTGCCAACCCTTGAGCTCAGGCCCTGAGAAACCAAGGTGAACAAGCCTGATGTGGCCCCTCCCCTCAAAACTACCACTGTAGTTAGGGGAGGCTGGCAGAAGACAAACAGGTCAATAGAGAATTACAAATTGAGATGGGTGCTGAGATAGTAATATACAAGTTGGGTGGGAGCCATGATGAGGGGAGGGAAGTATAAACCAGATTGCTGGGAAAGGCCTCTGTGAAAAGGCGACCACCTCAGCTGAAATGAAAGATGAGAAGGCTCACCTACATGAAAGGTCACGGTTATTCCAAGCAGAGGGGCTGGCTCACACAAGTGCCCTGAAGTGGGCAAGTGCTTGGTATGTTTGAGGCTAGAAAGAAGGTCATTAGACATAGGTAATTGAGAGGGGTCTGCTTCCCATGGTCTTGCCCTATCCCATCCCTGAGGGTCCTTATCTCATCCTTTCCATCCCCCAAGTCGAGAGGAGTGGAGTTAGAGAAACTCACTTGTGGTGGGTCTGGGAAGGATGTGGAGGAGCTCCTTTGAACCTCAGTGTCCTCAACTCTAAATAATGTCCCTGTCCTCTAGAGTGGTTCTGAAAAATGCAGTGTCCATATGTCTCCTCAGCAAAGGTTTTCACATAAAGCAGGTGCTCCATAAAATAGCCATGAGGGTGACAGAGGATGAGACAGTGGGATGACATCACTGATTCAATGGACATGAACTTGGGCAAACTCCAGGAGATGGTGGGGGACAGGGAGGCCTGGCGTGGTGCAGTCCATGGGGTTGCAGAGAGTCAGACATGACTTGGCAGCTGAAGACCAGCAATGACACGAGGAAAGGACAGGTTCAGAGAGGCGGTTCCAGATCGCCATGACCAGGGGGACACCCATCTTCTAGACAAAACCCACTGGCCAGTGGGTTTGGATGACCTGGATCTAGACGACTCCCTGTATACCATTGAGGCCACGGCCTATGCACTGATGCAGAAACTGGAGCTGGGTCGGCGCAATGAAACGCATGCCATCGCCAACTGGCTATTGAAGAAACGGCAGCTGGGAGGAGGCTTCAAGTCCACCCAGGTGACCGGACGGAAACTAGGGGTGGAGGGGTCGAGGGTGGAGGGTTGGGTTGCTAGCCGAGGTGCTGACACGACTGGCCTTTTGGGTGGAGCTGTCCATGGTGCTGGTACCCACGGATTTGGGGGGGTCCCAACGTGCTGTCCCTGGTGCTGATCCGACACACACACACACACACACCCCTCGTTCCAACCCCCAGACCACGGTCGTGGCCATCGAAGCCCTCACCCGCTTCCGCGAGGCTGTCCCGTTCGATGGTGTCCAGGATCTCCACATCCAGATCAAAAGTTCCAAGAGAGCCATGCATGTGGAATGGGTCATTGATGAAAAGAACGCCTACCAGCTACGGTCAGCAAAGGTATGGAACTCAGGGGCAGACAGGAAGTCCACACAGAAGTGGCACTGGAGATGAAGCCAAGAGTCATGTCCTTGACAGTCTCCCTCACCAATATTATCTAGCCACCATGGGCTATACTGTCAATGTATTGGTTCATTTATTCTTCCTGAACACCTACTGTGTGCCAGACATTCTCCTGGGGTACACTATGAGGCATCTGTGGTCCCTGCTCTCAAGGAACTTACAGTCTAGAAAGAAACTAAGACAATAAATTTAATTCTACATTCTGTTTTAAGCTTTCTGAACACGGGGGAAGGAAATAAGTGTATAAAGGAAAAAATAACCTGGGCATGGTGGGAAAGGTAATCTCCATGACCTTACCTCATGGAGGAGGTGATACTTACCTTCAGTCACTCAGGTATCTTTACTGAGCACTTACTGTGTGCCAGGCACTGTTCTAGGTTCTGGGAATATGGCCATAAATGAGACAGGACAAAAAACCCTTGTCCCTGTAGAATTTTATATTTTAGTGAGAACAGACAATAAGGAGATGTGAATAAGTAAGATATGTAATTTGTTAAGTGATGACAAGTGCTACGGGAAAGAATGAAACAGGGAGAGAGGTAGGAACATCAAGCGGTTGTCATTTTAAGTAGGTTGGGCAGGGAAGGTCTCAACAAGAAGGTTACACTTGAGCAAAGATCTTAAAGAAAGGAAGGTGTGATCCTTCTGGAGATCTAGGCAGAATAAACAGCAAGTGCAAAGGCCCTGAGGCCAGAGTGTTGTAAGAATAGCAGTGGGATTTAAGCAAGGGTGATGTGATTGGATGTGAATGTGTAAGATTTTGCTCAGGCCAATGAGGGAAGAATGTATGAGGGGAACAAGAATGGGTGCAGAGAAGCCAAAGAAAAGAGTCTTGGGTGGGGGGCCTTCACACATGGGGAACTTCAGAGACACTGCAAAGTTGATGGTGCAGACAGATCTACATTAGGACTGAGTCAGCAGTTGTAGTTGATCTGTGACAGTGTAGACACCACAAATGCTCAATCAAGAAGGAAAAGTCAAGCCATCTTCATGAAGAGGGACAGGAAAGTCACTATGCCCCAAGTTAGGGAAATAATTGAGTCCCCAGTGCCCATGGACACTTCCCTCTTCATCCTCATTGCATGTGAGCACTGTTTTGCTGCTTCCTCTGCCCTCAAATCCTCCTCCCCCTTCATTTCAGTTCTCTGCTGAGGAAGACCTACAGATCAAAGCCAGCGGCACTGGAAGAGGCACCATCTCGGTAGGTCTTGTGTTCCTTAGCTAGAGCCCAGGGCTCTCCCTGTTCATGGGAAGAAAGCCTAGCTATCATTTAGAGCACAAATATGGGAATCAAACTAAGGACACCTCAAAAAACCCCTGAGAAGTAGGTAAAAATATGGGCTCCATTTGACAGGTGAAGAAATAAGGTTTTCACTTGCAGTAAGTCAAGATTGGGGTAAAGGCCAGAGATACTTGGGGTTTTGGTTTGTTTTGTTTAGGCCACACCATGCAGCATGTATGATCTTAGTTCCCCCACCAGGGATGGAACCCACATCCCCTGCAGTGGAAGCAGAGAGTCCTTACCACCGGACCCCCAGGGCAGTCTCAAGGCCAAAGATTTCTGGACGACTTCTGCGCTTCCTATGTTGAGTCCCTGAAAAGATATCTCTTTTCTTGCCCCCCAAAGGAAGATTCTCCCTCCCAGGTGCCTCTCAAGGCCCAGAGAATAACTCTATCCTTCCCCCAATATCTGGGGGCTCCATTATATCATCTGACCCTATGCCCTGTGATCCAGGAGGACAGCCCTCTTGGTCACTGAATTCAAGGTAGCCTGCTATCATGTGTCAGGCAATGGAGTCACAGTTGAATCCCTGCTTTTATTGCGTGACCTCAGGCAAGTCACATTCTGCCTTCAACTTCAGTCAAGTTTAAAGTAAATAAAATTAAAAATTCAGTTCCTCAGTGGAACTGGCCACATTTCAAGTGCTCAGTTAGCCACATGTGTGGACTTCTCTGGCAACCCAGTGGGTTAAGACTCTGCACTTCCACTGCAAAGGGCATGGGTTCAATCCCTGGTCAGGGAACTAAGATCCTGTATGTCACAACTAAAAATAGCCACATGCATCCAGTGGCTGCCACATGGGAAGCACAGATAGAGGCTATTTTGCCATCGATGCAGGAAGTCCTATTGCACAGACATGGCATAGACTCCATAGGCTGTTCTGGCCACTGAACCTACTAGACTGAGGAGGGAAGACCTCGCTGTGAATTCCCCATGGAGCAGAGAGCTGGGCAGGCAAGAATTGAAGCAAGGAGGAAAGGAGTAGGTGTGAATGAGCTCTGACCTCTCCTGCCCGGCAGATCCTGACCATGTACCACAGGTCCCCAGAGTTCCTAGAGGACACCTGCAAGCAGTATCACCTGAGTGTGACTCTAAACGATGACGAGGAAGGTGAGCCTGGACCCAGAGATGCTCTTCTTCTTTTTTTTAATATAATTGTATTTATGTATTTACTTTTGGGTGTGCTGGGTCTTCACTGCTGTGCTACAGGCTTGCTCTATTTGCAGCAAGCAGGTTGCGGTGCTGGGCTTCTCATTGCAGTGGCTTCTCTTGTTGCAGAGCACAGGCTCTACGGCTCAGACTTCAGTAGCTGCAGGTCATGGGTTTAGTTGCTTTGCAACATGTGGAATCTCCCCAGACCAGCGATCGAACTCGTGTCCCCTGCATTGGCTGGCAAATTATTACCACTGTCATTACCAGGGAAGTCCCTAACTCTTCTTTTTTATTATTTTATTTTAGCTACCATTCAGTAATCACATCTATTGCTTTATTCATCCATTCAAACAAAGAATTTGTGAGCATTTACCATATGCTTCACTCAGTTTCTTGGTCCTGGGAACATAGGCATAAATAAGAAAAACAGCCTTTCTTCTCTGGGAAATCACACTTTAGTAGAGGGACACAAGCAATATGATAAAAACAGTATGGCATACGTTTATTGTTATTTATTTATACCATAAGTGAATCTGCATTGTAAAATGTAATACGTAGCATAGTAGCAGGTGATGACTAAGTACCACATAAAATAAAGTAGAAGGAGGTGCTACAGACTTGAAGGATGTCCAGGGGAAGCTCTCCCCAGCATGCTTTCAACTGAGATATGGAAGAAGTGAGAGAGTGAGCTGTGGAGGATCTGCGGGAAGAGCACTCCAGGCAGGCAAAACAGCAGGTGCAAAGGCCCTGAGGCGAGAACGAGGTCACCCAGCTTGAGGAACAGCAGGGAGGCCAGTGTGGCTGCACAGGAGCGAAGGTGACAGTTGCTCAGTCGTGTCTGACTCTGTGACTCCACAGACTGCAGCCGCCAGGCTCCTCTGTCCATGGGCTTCTCCAGGCAAGAACACTGGAGTGGGTGGCCATTCCCTTCTCCAGGGGATCTTCCTGACCCAGGGATCAACCCCAGCTCTCTTGCATTACAGGTAGATTCTTAACTGTCTGAACCACCAGAGAAGCCCCCAGAGAAGGAAGGGGTAGTTTTAGGAGGAAGAGCTGGAGAGATGATGAGGCAGGGACTTGCAGACCATGGTGAGGACTTTGGGTTTGGCTTGGAGGGAAGTAGGAACCAGAGAGGGTTCTGGACAGAGGAGGAACATGATAAAGCACAGGCTGCCTCTGGGGGAAACAGACTATAGAGGGCACAGGTGGGAGCTGGGAGAACAAGGAGGCAGCAACTGCGCTGTTCCTGCAGGAGATGTTGGACTGGACCAGGGAAGGAGTGTTGGAGATGATCAGAAATGGACTTGCCTGGTGGTCCAGTGGTTAAGACTCTGCACTTTCAATGCAGAGGGTATGGGTTCAATCCCTGGTCAGGGAACTAAGATCCCACATGTCACATGGTGTGGCCAAAAAATAAGTTTTTTTAAAAAGGAAGAAAGGGATTCTAGAATTTCCAGTCCTGAGTATCAAGAAGGAAGAGCCAAGGCTCTGCCACTGGGAACTCACTGTCAGAGTAGGGGAGGGGAAACAAGACTCACCAGTTCCAAGACTTTTGGGGACTAAAAGTGGCCAAGAGGGGACTTCCCTGGTGGTCCAGTGGTTAAGACTCCATGCCCAAATGCACAGAGCACTTGTTCTATCCCTGATCAGGGGGCTAAGATCCCACACACTGAGCAGTCAACAAATAAATAAATGAAAATAAAAGTGACCAGGACTTTGGTTGGGGTCACATTTCTTAATAGTAGTTTCTAACTGACCGTTAGAAAGCCCTGATCCAGCACTATATTAAATGCTTCACTTGTATTTACTCACTTAAAATTAACCAACTTGGTTGGGAATATCATGATCCCCTTTTCCAGATTAAGAAACCGAGGCACAGAGAGGTTAAACAACTTGCTCAAAGTCACACAGCTCAGCCAGGATTCGAACCCAGGATGCCAGCTCCAGAGACTGTGTTACCCAGCCTCTAAATCCCTGCTTTCTTTCTGCAGAGAATAAAAAGGGGGAAGCAACCTTTCGGCTCCGGATGGAAACAAGGTCAGGGCACAGGATCTTCGCCTAGGCAGGAGGAAGGATGCACCTCCTGGAGTCCAGAGGCCCTTAGCAGCTCTCCCTGTGTACTGAGTGGAGGCTGGAAACCAGCCAAACCCACCGCTCCATGCCTGCTCCATCATCGCTACCTCTCATCCTGCCCTCCCCTGCTCATCTACCATCCCACTGCCCCAGTCCTGTCCTCCATCCTGCCATGTCCCAGAATGGCAGACTCCTGAATGGTGGACATGCACCATGACCCAGATGCCCAGAGCCTGCTGCAAGCCTGGTGGCTCTCCCCTGTCTTCATCTTCTCCAGACATTCCAGCTCCCACTCCAGTCTGGCTCTGTCTCCCACATACCCTTGCCCAGGTCTAGATAGCAAAACACGTAGTGAGAGCCTCCCGGGTGTCAGGCTCTGTTCGAGGAGCTACGGAGACAGTTGTGAGCAAGACAGCTCCTCCTTGCCTGGTGAAGCCCACAGCCTCTCAGGAGAGACAAACAATAACTGAATAATCACCCAGAATCAATGCAAAATGACCTCTGTGATTCAATGTGGTGAAGGAGAGGTCCAGAGAGCCACAGGAGGGCAAATTAGAGAATGATCGATTGTAAGGGCGGAGGAAGGCTTCTGGGTGGGGGGAGGCGGTTGGTGAAGGGAGGCATCAGGTGAGGCTGCAAAGATGAAAGGGTTTTTCAGGGCAAAGAGGGAGGAAGGAGAATTCTAGGCTGAGAGAGCAGCATGTGCCAAGGTCCAGTGGCAGGAGAGAGACCAACACTTCAGAGCAATCAATTGGAGGCTGGAGTGGGAGGAAGTGAACTGGAAGGATGAGACCAGCCGTTTTGTAAAGACAGAAGGGTAAACCAGGAGGCGATGTATCAGATTTCTGTTTGCTAAAGCTGTATTTGGGGGCAGAAGAGTGGCGGGGAGTCACAGGAGAAGGCTACGGCCCTTGTCCAGGCTAGAAGTGACAGCAGTGGGAGTGGGGGGGAAGGGCAAGAGGACAGCGGGGACAGACTCGCGCTGTGAAATCCCCAGGTTCCAGGGTCGTCGAGACGCCACAATGACCATCATGGAGGTCTCCCTGCTCACCGGCTTCTACCCCAACCAGGATGACCTCAAACAGGTAATGAGCAGGGCGGGGATGCCCTGGAAACCTCCCACACCCCCCAAGTGAGTGCAGAGCGCCTGTCTGTGGGTCAAGTCCCCCAGGTTAATGCCTGCACGGTCCGTGCCCCAAGGTCAGTGGCCACGGCCAACTTTAGCTAAACCTTTGCCCTGATTGTGCCTCAGTTTCCCCAACACTGGAGCTGACTGGACAAAGGTTGGGAGCTCTAAGAGTGGAGCTCTCAGGGCTGGGTGCCTCTGTGGATCTCTGCCAACTGGCAGGTCTCACCTTCTGCCCCAGCTCACGAGCGAGGTGGAGAGATACGCCTTTCAGTACGAGACCAAGATGAACTCCAGTGACAGCACCGTTGTCCTCTACCTGGAGAAGGTAAGGCAAGCCAGGTGTCCTCTGCCAGGGGTGTGCGGGCAGCAGGGTAGGCCGAGAAACCACGGTCAGCACCCTGGTCAGTGATGCTGGAGAGTCACGTCCTCCAAGGTCGGCTCTTCAGGACTCAAGACCACGTGGTCAGTGGTCATGACCAAGGCCCTGTAGTCGGTAGCCCCGTGCTCAGTGGCCCTGTGCCTCAGACAGTACACCCCTCCTCCAGCTCTCCCACAAAGAAGACACGGTGCTCGGCTTCCGGGTCCACAGGATGCTGAAGGCCGAGTTCCTGCAGGCTGCCCAGGTCACAGTCTACGACTACTACGAGCCTTGTGAGCAGGGGCCTGGGAATGGAGGGGATCCTCAGGGCGTACAAGGCCTGAGAAGGATGGGGCCAGAAAACAAAACAGAGGGGAGAGGCGCGCCGAGTCAAGAAACGAAATGGGGCGTGGCAGGGTCTTCTTTGGCTCCGTGGGAGGGCTGGCCAGAAGGTGCGGGAAGGGACTTAAGGGGCGTGGTGCTGGGGGGCATGTCCTTCCTTGGTGGTTAGAGTGGCGGGGAGGTGGGGCGGTAGGTTGCCTGGAAGGGAGTGCGGCCGAGCTGAGAAGGGGCTGGGCGTGGCCTGCTGGGTCACGGTGGGCAAAAAGCAGGCAGGGTCTTCAAAGAGCAGAGACTTGTTAGGGGGGTGGTGCCCAGCCACCCAGGTGCCCAGGTGGCTGCTAGTGGTAAAGAACCCTCCTGCCGCTTCAGGAGACGTTAAGAGACGCGGGTTCGACCCCTGGGTCGGGAAGATTCCCAACCCACCCCAGTATTCTCACCTGGAGAATTCCATGGACAGAGGAGACTTGTGGGCTACAGCCCAAGGGGTCGCAAAAAGTCGGACACGGCTGAAGCGTGCAGAAGGTTCAAATGTTGGGCAGGGCCGGTGGGGCGGGGCCTTCTGGGGGCGGGGCCAGACCGGCGCCCAGCCCTCCAGGAGCAGAGGCCCAAGCCAACCCGGGTTACTCGCCCCGTCTCGCAGCCCGAAGGTGCACCTCCTTCTACAACCTGCCCACAGAGCACGCTTCCCTGCGGAAGATCTGCGACAAAGACGTGTGCAGATGCGCGGAGGGTGAGGCCATGGAGACGGAAGGCTGGGGTTGCCAGGCTAGGGATTCAAGAGCTTTTTATCACCTCCTGGGTGCCTTCTGGGTTGAGCTTAGACAGCGAGAGGGAGAGAGAGAGAGAGAGAGAGGAAGACAGAGAGACAGAGGAGGACAGAGCACGCTACAGACCAGAAAGGCCAGACCCGCCCCGCCCCCGGGGGGTCGCGCCTGGGGCCGGATGGGGGTCAGAGTGGAGGGAGGCCCCACCCCGCACGCAGGCAGAGCATCCTCCCCTCCCCCAACCTTCCAGAGCAGTGCCCATCCCCCAAGAAGGACAGTAACCACCTAACTCAGGAGGAGCTCCAGACAGCAGCCTGTGAGGCTGGAGTGGACTTTGGTGAGTGTGGGGCTTGGCGGGGCTGGTGGGGGGTGGGGGGGGTGGTGTAGGGGACAGAACACCTGCACACGACACCAACACGACACACCCCTGGCCCCCTTCCCCAGTGTACAAGACCAGTCTGGAGTCCGTGGAGACCTCCGACTCCAACCCCTACATCTACTACAACATGAAGCTCCAAGCCATCATCAAGAGTGGTATGTCCGAGGTGGCAGAGGAGACGGTGTGGGGGCCGACCCCGGGGGTCCCAAAATGGGGGCAGGCCAGGCCCATGCAAGTGAACACACACCGGTCTCCTCTCCTCCAGGCACGGACTCTGCCAGACCCCTCACCGTGAAGAAATTCGTCACTCACACCACCTGCCAAGACTCGCTGGGGCTGCAGGAACACGAGACGTACCTCATAATGGGCCAGATTTCAGACCTGTGGAGAGTCAAATCTGAGTGTGTGGCTGGGGGGGCTCCTGCTACCCTGGGAACTCAGGCCTGGGCCCCTTTCCCTACCCCAGGCCAGTCCTTGGTGTCAAAATTTCTACTGCACCTGTCAACAGCAGTCTTGGGTTTCAGGGCTGCCCTGAATGAAGGTGTAGGCTGTGTACTGTGAACAGTGGGGACACTGTTCATTAGGGGATGCAGTAGATATCGATGGTGGTTTTCCAACAGGGAGCAGGAAAGAGTCAGGGAAAAGGGAGACTTTTTTAAGCCCCAGTAGTATGAATGGGGAGAGGGGGAGGGTGGCGAGACAGCCTTGTGGAGGACATTATAGGTTGTGGTTCTGGGGCTCCATCAAGCAGGGCAGAGGGGCAAGTCAGAAAGGTCTCCACACTCCACACTTTCAAAGCAGCAGGCTCTCCTCACTGTCCTTACCACCTCTCATCCACAGATACATCCATGTCCTGGGCAAGGAGACGTTTCTCATGCACTGGCCAGCGAATGGGACAGTGAGCAAGAAGGAATTGCTGGACCAACTGGCAGGGTTTTCAGACTATATGCACACCCATGGCTGCGAGTCCTGAGACCCTAAGGGTTTCTGCTGCTCGCAGGAGGGTGTCTCCAAGCGCGCCTGAGCCCCGGGGCTTAACCTCAAATAAAGAGCATAGAATACTGTACACAAACTCCAGACATGTGTTCCTAACCTGGAGAATTAAGCAGGGACCCTGCAGAACCCGCTCTGACATGGACCTGCCTCCTCTTTGTCACTCCTATTCCATTCCAGTCACACTGGCCTTCTTTGTGCCTTTCCAACACCTAAGTTGATTCCCACCGCAGGGCCTTTGCACAGGGCCCTTGCACAGGGCCCTGTCCCCTCTGTCAGGGACACCCTTCCTCCAGATTTCTTTATGGGTTGAACACTTACCTTATTTGCAATCTGGGGGAGGAAGTTGTTTGCTTTGGTTGTTTAATTTAATTAGTTAATTTATGGCTGTGCTGTGTCTTCGTTGCTTCACGCAGGCTTTCTCTAGTTGTAGACAGCAGGGGCTACTCATTGCTGTGGCTTCTCTTGTTGCAGAGCATGGGCTTGTGGGCTTCAATAGTTGTGACGCATGGGATTAGTTGCTCTGCGGCACTGGGATCTTTCCGGACCAGGGAGTGAACCTGTGTCCCCTGCATTGACAGGCACATTCTTAACCACTGGACCACCAGGAAAATCTCTGGACTCTGTTTTAATATCACTTCCTCAAAGATATATGCTTTAATAACATATCTAAAATAGACCTCCTCTCTTGAGACTTCCCTGGTGGTCCAGTGGTTAAGAATCTGCCTTCCAATGCAGGAGATATCAGTTCAATCCCTGGTCAGGGAACTAAGATCCCACATGAGAGAGAGTGAGAGTGTTAGTCTCTAAGCTGTGTCTGACTCTTTGTGACCCCATGGACTGTGGTCCGCCAGGCTCCTTTGTCCATGAAATTCTGCAGGCATGGATACTGGAGTGGGTTGCCATTTCCTCTTCCAGGGGATCTTCCTGACCCAGGGATTGAACTTAGGTCTCTTGCATTGCAGGCAGATTTCTTACCATCTGGGCCACCAGTGATCCCACATGCTGCAGAGCAACTAAGCCCACAAGAGACCCCTGTGCCATAACTAAGACCTGATGCAGCTAAAAATAAACAAATAAATATATTTTAATAAACAAGTAAAAAGGCCTCCTCCCATCACTCTCAATAACACTTAAAATACATAGTATGTGACATTTATTGATTTGATTGTTAGCTAATCAGGTATTTCTCTTGCCCCACAATATCAGCTCATTGAGACCGTATGTCTGTCTGGTTCATTGTGGAATTCCCAGTTCCAGTAGCAGGGGCTGGTATACAGAAGGTGCTCAGGAAATGACTGTTGAATGAATGAATGAATTTGGCATACACTCTGCACTTGGTCTTGATGGAAGGTTTGACCAGGAATCCTAGGAAACTGGAGAACTGAGAAAAGGTGCAGGGTAGGATGACTTGAGTTTCATCAATGTGGCCTGGAATGGGAGTAGGGGACTGGCAAGCCAAGGCAGTAGCCCATGGGGTCATGGACCCCCCCCCACCCCCAAGGAGTTCTGGAGGGATTGCAAGTCATCCAGGATGGCTTGAACTCAGGGCACCAAGGAGGAGCTGAAAGTGAGGGAGAAAAAGAAAGATGGAGTTCTGAACACCACGCTAAAGGGCTTGGTCATTATGAAGGGCGGTGGGGAGCCACGGAAGGTGTTTGAGCAGGAAGAGGACTTGACCAGCTCTGAGGTGGAATGGCCCAGTTGACTGATGGGCAGAAACGGAGTTGATGGCAAGAAAGCTGAAGAGGAGGCTGGGGCTGTGGGCCCGCAGGATAGCATGGCTGCAGCCACCTGAATTCCGTCTAACTGCCTCACCTCTTCATGGCTGTGTGCAGCCTTAACCCAGTTATTCACCTCTTTGTGCCTTGGTTTCCTCATCTCTAACCTTATTCCCGTCAGAGAGTTACTGTGAGTGTCCAGCGTTCTAAGTATTCAATAAACCTTCATTGGCATTATTATCAGTGAGCCAGATAAGACGCCTTGGGGAGGGAGTAAAACTGCTGGAATTCTCACAGTCAAAGAAAATCAGATCACAGCAATCCCTGCCCAACCCCCCCCCCCCCCTCCAGGTGAGACTTCCCTGATGGTCCAATGCTAAGACTCCACGCTCCCAATTCGGAGGGCCCAGGTTTGATCCCTGGTCAGGGAATTAGATACCGAATGCTGCAACTAAAAACTGGCATGGCCAAATAAGTGATTATTTTTTTTAATTTAATGGGACTTACCCTGGGACCAGGGCAATGAGGAGTTATTGCAAGAAGGAGCTACCCCTTCTTATATTCTTCTTCTTCTTCTTCCTCTTGTTATTTTTAATCATACATGAAGACCTTCTAGCAAAAAAGATTCCCCAAAAGGCAGATATAAAGGGAAAAAAAATGTGAGCCCCCCCCCGTTCCCTCCACAAAGGAACCAGAACTGTCCATGGTTTGCATGCATACCTGTGTCCTCTTTCCTGCTGTTTATGGACACTCTGATGACCACAGCAAAACTATAACTTAAGGTTTTGATTTCCTATGTATATAAAGACCTCCTCTTCCTAAATCAAACATTTCTTAATGTTTATCTATTTTTTCTTTTTAAGAACAAACACATAATTCTTGCAATCAGGGGAAAAAAGGGGGGGGGGGCAGAGTCTTGTTTTTCTCAAGGGGGATTTCCACAGATTTGAAACTTCAAACTGTGACATAGAAAGAGATGAAGTCATCTGGCCACCCGATCTCCCAGAGCTGAGTTACCTCACACACTTTCCTGAAACTTTTCCTGTGAGCTTTCCGGAATGTGGGATCAATGAGTAACTGTGAATGCTTCAGCTGCCAGGAGCAGACACAAGGCTACCAGGCCCAGGGCTGGAGCACAGAACTGTTTTCCCACAGTTCACACCTTCAGGAAAAGCGATAGAAACCAAGATGCTTGCATACTCAGTTGCTCAGTTCTGTCTGACTCTTTGCGACCCCATGGACTATAGCCCGCCAGGCTCCTCCGTCCATGGGATTCTCCAGGCAAGAACACTGGAGTGGGTTGCCATGTCCTCCTCCAGGGGATCTTCCGGACCCAGGGATCGAAGCTGTGCCTCCTGCATTGGCAGGTGCATTCTTTACCGCTGAACCACCTGGGAAACCCATAAACCAAGGTAGTATGATCATAAAAATAGCTACATGGTCCTTGAAGGATTACTATGCTTTGTAGCCTCTAAATCAACACAATCCCATAAGAATATAAGGAAAGTCACACTTAATTTTTTGTAAGATTTTTTAAATTTTTTGGCTGCACTGGGTCTTTTTATTTTTTTTTTTTTGCACTGGGCCTTCATTGCTGTTCACAGGCTTTCTCTAATTGTGGCGAGAGGGGGGCTACTCTTCGTTGCGTTGCACAGGCTTCTCATTGGAGTGGCTTCTCTTATCATGGAGTACGGGCTCTAGGCTGCAGGCTTCAATAGTTGTGGCACACAGGCTTGGTTGCCCCTCTGCATGTGGGATCTTCCCTGAGCAGGGATCGAATCTGTGTCCCCTGCATTGGCAGGCGGATTCTTAACTGCTGGACCACCAGAGAAGTCCCCATACACATAATTTTAAATATTCTAGTCATCACATTAAAGACAAAACAAAACTAGTGAAATCAATTATAACAATTGTATTTAGCCCAATATATCTAAAATATTATCATTTCAAAATGTAATCAGTACAAAAAGTTTAAAATGTGTTATTTCACATAAATCTTCAAAATCCAATGTGCATTTGACACTGACAACATGTCTGAATAAGGAGCTACCATATTTTGAGGGTTCAAGTGCTACCTGTGACCAGCAGCTACCCTATCAGACAGCCCAGTCCTTAATGGTTTATCTATACTAACTCACAGAATCTTTACAAGAACTCTATTCCCATTTCACAGATGTGGAAATTTAGGCTCCGAAGTTTAGCAGAAAAAACTGCTCAGAGAGCTAGCAATGGACTCAAACCCAGACTGTCTGGTTCCAAGGTGTACCCCCTCGGCCTCTAAACTCATCCTCAATTCCATCTGGAAGGAGCAATGTGCTCAGCTGTCCTGGGTTCAAGTCCTGACTGTGCCACTTACAAGCCAGGTCACTGCATGATGTGCTTAATTCCTCTGAAATTTCATATTCTTCATCTGAAAAGGGGACAGTCATACCTAAGCCAGAAGGTTGAGGGGTCACTTGCTAGCCTAAAGCCTGGAGGACACTCCACAGAATGTCCGGCACCACGCTGACCCCTGGGTACACTCAGGCTATTTCTGCCACTGCGATTTCTCCATTCACTGAATTCATTTGGGCCACCCAACTTTGCACATAACACATTCTTGAAGATGCGTTTGTAGCCGATTCTGCACAACTCGAACGATAGATTGCTGTGCTGTCAAGGGCACTCCGTTCACAAAGGACTACACGAATTAGGAAATTCCAAATTACTTCTCACCTCTTAGGTGTCATTGTGAAAGACAGATTCCCAGGGTCTTGTCCATGTTATTTTAAAAAGTAATTGGATTTGTCTTATTGTGTATTTTCTTGATTCTCATTACAAAAGTGATGGATGCTTGTTGTGAATAAAAAAAAAATTTGATACTCTGAGAAATATGTCATGTTGAGAGTAAAGGTGGTGTGGGGGATCCACATGCAGAAATGCACACAGATGGGGTGTGTGTGCCAAGGGAGTGCCAGCGAGGCCCCAGCTGTCAAAGCATCAGAATACAGAGGTTGAAAGAGACAATTAAAATAACACACAATATTCTGAAATTTCACACACACACACATACACACACACACATAATGAACTATGTGGATGAAATCTTTTTCTGAGCCATAAATAATAAAAAACAAATACTGATCAACCATGCTAGAGAAAAAATAAATTATCTTTGTAGTCAATCTGAAGAAAATAATACAAATCATTGTCATATGAAGAGTCAGTTAAAGAGTTTGTTGTTGTTTAGCCACTAAGTCATGACTGATTCTTTGTGACCCCGTGGACTATAGCCTGCCAGGCTCCTCTGTCCATGAGATTTCCCAGGTAAGAATACTGGTGTGGGTAGCCATTTCATTCTCCAGGGGATCTTCCTGGCCCAGGGATCAAACCTGAGTTCCCTGAATTGCAGACAGATTCTTTACCACTATGCCACCTGGGAAGCCTTGGTTAAAGAGTATATAGCCATAAAATGTGGGGGGAAAGTTTGGAGAGGCATGCTTGACAGTTAATTAATAAAAACACTTTGTTATTAAAAAAAAATAGCACACCATGTTTCAGTAGGTGTTGCAGAGTTGTTCTCTCCAACAATTCTACCAAGGGACACCCTTTCCGACCAACAATATGGAGATTTCCCATACCCCAACATCTCCAGTTCTGGGCATTCCCATATTTCTTCATTTGGTTAAACTGAGGGAGGGATTTAACCAGTGGTCCAGTAGTTAAGACTCTGTGCTTCCACTACAGGAGGCACAGGTTCAACCCCTGGTCAGGGAACCAAGATGCTGCATGCTGCTCATTGTGGTCTAATTAATTAAGCTGAGGGACAAATTGACTAGGTTGTGAAAAGCACACACATCCTCCAATCATGTCCATTTCCTCCACAACCAAACATACTTTCACCCAGCATATGCCTCTGAAGGTCCAGTTGAGGGTCAAGATTTGGGCATGAGCTTCCCCTCCGTTCACTCTTCACCCTGCTCACCCTGCCAAGGTGCCCTATAGAGTCCTGCAATATATCCAGCCCCCTCCCACCTCAGGACCTTTGCACATGCTGCTCTCTCTACCTGCACCTCATCATCTTCTTGTTATTCAGTTGCTCAGTCGTGTCTGACTCCTTGTGACCCCATGGACGGCAGCACCCCAGGCCTCCCTGTTCTTCACCATCTCCCACAGTTTGCTCAAACTCCTGTCCATTGAGTCGGTGATGCCATCCAACCAACTCATCTCCTGTTGCCCCCTTCTCCTCCTGCCCTCAATCTTCCCCAACATCAGGGTCATTTCCAGTGAGTTGGCTTTCCACATCAGGTGGCCAAAGTATTGAAGCTTCAGCTTCAGCATCAGTCCTTCCAACAAGTATTCAAGGTTGACTTCCTTTAGGACTGACTAGTTTGATCTCCTTGCTGCCCGAGGGACTCTCAAGAGTCTTCTCCAGAACTACAGTTTGAAAGCATCAATTCTTTAGCACTCAGCTTTCTTTATTGTCCAGCTGTCACATCCATTCATGACTACTGGAAAAACCATAGCTTTGACTGGACAGACCTTTGTCGGCAAAGTGATATCTCTGCTTTCTCACAGCTTTTCTTCCAAAGAGCAAGCGTCTTTTAATTTCAAGGCTGCAGTCACCATCTGCAGTGATTTTGGATCCCAAGAAATAAAGTTTGTCACTGTTTCCATTTTTTCCCTGCTTCTGCTGCTGCTGCTAAGTCGCTTCAATCATGTCTGACTCTGTGAGACCCCATAGACAGCAGCCCACCAGGCTCCCCCGTCCCTGGGATTCTCCAGGCAAGAACACTGGAGTGGGTTGCCATCTCCTTCTCCAATGCAGGAAAGTGAAAAGTGAAAGTGAAGTCGCTCGGTCGTGTCCGGCTCTTTGCGACCCCATGGACTGCAGCCCACCAGGCTCCTACGTCCATGGGATTTTCCAGGCAAGAGTACTGGAGTGGGGTGCCATTGCCTTCTCCTCAGTTCAGTTCAGTTCACTCACTCATTTGTGTCTGACTCTTTGTGACCCCATGAATCACAGCACGCCAGACCTCCCTGTCCATCACCAACTCCCGGAGTTTACTCAAACTCATGACCATTGAGTCGGTGATGCCATCCAGCCATCTCATCCTCTGTCGTCTCCTTCTCCTCCCGCCCCCAATCCCTCCCGAGCATCAGGGTCTTTTCCAGTGAGTCAACTCTTTGCATGAGGTGGCCAAACTATTGGAGTTTCAGCTTCAGCATCAGTCCTTCCAATGAACACCCAGGACTGATCTCCTTTAGGATGGACTGGTTGGATCTCCTTGCAGTCCAAGGGACTCTCAAGAGTCTTCTCCAACACCACAGTTCAAAAGCATCAATTCTTCGGCGTTCAGCTTTCTTCACAGTCCAACTCTCACATCCATACATGACCACTGGAAAAACCACAGCCTTGACCAGATGGACCTTTGTTGGCAAAGTAATGTCCCTGCTTTTTAATATGCTATCTAGGTTGGTCATAACTTTCCTTCCAAGGAGTAAGCGTCTTTTAATTTCATGGCTGCAGTCACCATCTGCAGTGATTTTGGAGCCCCAAAAAATAAGGTCTGACACTGTTTCCACTGTCTCCCCATCTATTTCCCATGAGGTGATGGGACCAGATGCCATGATCTTAGTTTTCTGAATGTTAAGCTTTAAGCCAACTTTTTCACTATCCTCTTTCACTTTCATCAAGAGGCTTTGTAGTTCCTCTTCACTTTCTGCCATAAGGGTGGTGTCATCTGCATATCTGAGGTTATTGATATTTCTCCCGGCAATCTTGATTCCAGTTTGTACTTCTTCCAGCCCAGCGTTTCTCATGATGTACTCTGCGTAGAAGTTAAATAAGCAAGGTGACAATATACAGCCTTGACATACTCCTTTTCCCCTTCTCCTAGGTAGTTCCTATTCATCCTTTGGAGAGACCCCCATCCCTGGGAGGTTCTTGTTTTCCCCTTTGTAGTAATATTACCCCCTTTATATGATTTCTATCTGGATCAAATGAGATACATAGTTCAAAACACTTAACACAGTGTTTCAGAAAGTGTCAAGACTTCAGTTCAATGGGGCTTTCCTGGCCTCCAGTGGTTAGCACTCATAGCTTTCACTGTCATGGCCCCAGGTTCCATCCCTGTAAAGGAACTAAGATCCCACAAGCCACAAAATGCGGCAAAAAAAGAATAAAAACTTCAGTTCGAGAGACACCTCATCCATGAAGCCCTCCCTGACCACCCTACCCACGTCTGGTTCCCATGTGTTATCCTTTCTCATGGATCTCTCAATTTCTTTTTTTGGTATACACCATAAATATAATTAACTAATTACTTGTGCTATCATCTGCTTCTTGTTTCTCTTTCAGACTAAGACTATGACTCCAGAAGGGCAGAAATGGTGCCCAGCACCATGCCTGCCAGATAGGAGGTGTTTGATCCATGTCTGTCCAATGAATGAATGGATGGGTCAAATGGGCTCCATCTTTGATTCAATTACTAAAATGTCAGAGGTTACACTTCTTATCACTGTTATCACCACATCTATTTTTCCCCATTTTCACACCCATTTTCACATCATAAAGATGAAGAATAAAACGCATTCGTGTTCACATCATGGGACAACAAAGCTATCTATATCTGTCCAGACAGACCAAGATGGTTACAAAGTTCAAACTAAACTTTGAGGTAGACAGCTTTGTTTTTCTGTTCATCATGTTTAATTGCTAAGTCACATCAGAGACTTCTGCAACCCCATGGACAGTGGCCCACTAGGCTCTTCTGTCCATGGGATTTCCCAGGCATGAATATTGGAGTAGGGTGCCATTTCTTTCTCCAGGGCATCTTCTCAGCTCAGGGATCAAACTGTGTCTCCTGCATTGGAAGGCAGAAACTGCCAGGCCACCAGGGAAGCCCTGTGTTCATCTACAAGTGCCAAAATTGAATAGTCACAGGCTGTATCTCTGTCCTTCCAGACTGACTCTCACCCCCTCCTCCTGCTCTGTGCCCTGACAGGCTGACTGCCCTTCCTTGCCTTCTGGCGCCAGAAGCAAGAGACTCCAGTAGGAGATGGGGAGGGAGGAGGGGAGAGAGGGCAGGGTCTTTATCCTCCTCTTCCTAAACACGGGCTGGATCTGGCAACTCAATTTTATCACACTGGATGTGGCAGCGGAAGTGATGCTCTGGGACTTTCAATGCTACATCATGAAACGATACAACTGCCGCCTGGCTTTCCTTCTCTTGGGTTGCCTGCCCTGGAGAGGCCAGCTGCCAGGTTGTGCGTATCAAGCTCAAGTCTACCTAGGTAGGGAGGAACTGAGGCATCCGGCCAACAACCAGCACTCACCTGCAGGTCATGCGTGAGTGAGCCTCCTCGGAAGCGAGACACTTCAGCCCCAGCCAAACCTTCAGAGGAACGCAGCCCCAGTCAACATGTCGACCACAACCTTATGGAGACCCTGAGCCAGAAAGCCTACTAAAGCCGTCCCTGGATTCCTGACCCACAAACATTGTGTGAGCTAATAAGTGTTTCTTGTTTTAAGTCACTACGTGCGTGCGTGCGAAGTCACTTCAGTGTCCAACTCTGTCACCCCGTGGACTGTAGCCCGCTAGGCTCCTCTGTCCATGAGGATTCTCCAGACAAGAATACTGGAGTGGGTTGCCATGCCCTCTTCTAGGGGATCTTCCTAACCCCTGGGATCGAACCCACGGCTCCTGCATTGGCAGACGGGTTCTTTTACCACTAGCGCCACCTGGGAAGCCCTTAAGCCATTACATTTGGGGAGTTAATTTGTTTCAAAGCAACAGAGAACTACCACACCTGTTAACAAGAGTCCCCAGTTCCCACTCTTCCTGGAACCCTCTTCCTCTATATCCTTCAGGTCTCCACTCGGATGTTACTTCGCACAGCCTTCCCTACACTCTCTTTACCCATCCCCCTGTGGCAGTTTATTTTTCATCCTGGCATGTATCATCTCCTGAAAGTAGTAAGAGTGTTAGTCACTCAGTTGTGTCCGACTGCAACTCCATGGAGTGAAGCCCACCAGGCTCCTCTGTCCATGGGATTCTCCAGGCAAGAATACTGGCATGGGTAGCCTTTCCCTTCTCCAGGGGATCTTCCTGACCCAGGGATGGAACTCAGGTCTCCCGCATTGCGGGCAGATACTTTACTGTCTGAGCACCAGGGAAGCTGCATACCCATCACATATTTGTTTCTTCTATCTCCCCCACTAGAATGCGAGCTCTGCAGGGCAGGGATCTTTGTTTTCTGCGATGCTGTGTCCATGGTGGATGGAACAGTGCCTGGCACAGAGCAAGCTCTCACTATGGTGATCATTAGGATGAGAATCGAACAGACTTGAGTTGTGTTGGGGCTGGATCAGATTCCCACCTGTTTCCTGCCTGTTCTGTGCTCACCATGACCAGGGATGGGACATAGCTGTGACCTCCCCTTCCACTGGGTAAGCAGTAGTTGGGAACTATAACAAGAGAGCCCCTCCATGCCTCCCCACTTGCCTGGGATAAAATCCCAGGTCCTCTCAGCAGTCCTCAACCTCTTCTGCACCAGAGACCATTTTCCTGGAAGACAATTTTTCCACAGATGGGGTGGAGGGTGGGGGGATGGTTTTGGGATGATTCAAGTGCATTACATTTAGTGTGAAATTTATTTCTATTATTATTGCATCAGCTCCACCTCAAATCATCAGGCATCAGATCCCAGAGGTTGGGGACCACTGCTCTGTGACACCTACAGCCCCCCATTCCTACCTGAAACCCCACCACTCAGCCACAAAGAACCATGAACTGTTTACATTTGCTAAGAGTAGGCTCCAGGGAGGAGTGCCTAGACCCCACAAACAAAACTTTGGAGTTCGAGCAGAAAACATTAGAACATTTATATTTTTAATCATTGGGGATCTTCCCCACCCAGGAATTGAACCCCCATCTCTGGAGTCTCCTGCATTGGCAGGCAGATTCTTTACTACTAGCATGGATTCTTTACCACTAGCGCCACCTGGGAAGGCCAAGGAATATCATTATGTAATAAATACATTATTATAAAATGATCTACAGAATCTGATCATTCTCTAGTAGCTCAGTTGGGCTTCCCTTGTAGCTCAGTTGGGAAAGAATCTGCCTGCAATGCAGGAGACCTGGGTTCAATTCCTGGGTCGGGAAGATCCCATGGAGAAGGAAATGGCAACCCACTCCAGTATTCTTGCCTGGAAAATCTCATGGACAGAGGAACCTGGCAGTCCACGGGGTCGCAAGAGTCGGACACAGCGACTAAACCACCACCACAGAATCTGAGTATAACTGCATTTGTATATAATTCATAAACAAACACTCTTCGGGGAATTGAGCTTCCACATTTTTCCTGATGGAGGTGCACGTTAAACAATTTGAGGGGTGTCATTTATCCTAACAATTTTGCCACCCCCAGAGAACATTTGGCAACGTCTGGAGACATTTTCAGTTACCACGACTGGGGCAAGGGTGCCACGGGCATCTAGTGGATTGAAGCCAGGGCTGCTGCTAAATATCCTACAATGCACAGATCAGGTCCCCAGGATCACCCAGCCCCAAGTGCCAATAGTGTTGATGTTGAGAAGCCCTGGCTTAAAGCGCTATTCACTTTTTTCTGGGCTCTCTGCACCCAAAGCTGTTCCATCCCGCACTCCGATCTTCTGACTGCTGAGACCTCGCTCTTCCAGACTCCTCCAAGAAGCCATTTCCTTTTTTTTTTTTTTTTAAGAAACCATTTCTGATGCCGCTAGGCAGGGCTCCTCCAGCCCCCTCGCCCACCCCCCATTCTGGGTTAAAATTGTCCTGATCCTTCGGAGTTCTCAATCTTCCGTTTTTCAGCGCAACTTCCCTGGAACCCCTAGACAGACCGATTCTGCAAGACTGCGAAGGACCAGGAATCCGTATTTTTAACGAGCACCTTCTCCCCACCACAACTGCCTGCTTCTTAACATCTTGCACATAGTAGGTGGCCCAGTGACTAGTTGAATGCCTACAGCATGCCAGGCACTACGAAATACTCAACCTGGGGATCCCGAATCCTGGCACGTGCGCGCGCGCGCGCACAGGCATGAGCGCGCGCGCGTACACAAACCCGCCCCCAGGATGTAGCCACTATCATCACCCCCATTTTACAGAGGGGTAAACTGAGGTTCAGAGAGGAGACATAGCTGGGTAAGACACTCAAAGCGAGACAGGGGTCCAGATCCTCATTAGCGCCTGATTCCCGGGGGAGGGAGGGGACCGAGCGGTGAACAGGGGAGCGCGAACAGGCGGGGGCACAGAGACTCGCCGCGGCCTTCAGATGCGGCCCCGCCCCCACGAGGGACGTGAAGACGCGGACCCCGCGCAGCGTGGGGACATGTGACCGACTGCAGAGGCCGCACCGCTTCCCCCGCCCGAGTTCTGCGCGCTCCGCCGCAGGGTGCAGATCCGGGGCGCCCGCCTGGGTTTGGGGCGCAAGAGCAGAGGCGGAGCCAGGGCGGAGCCAGCGCTCCCCGTCCACCCCCCTGTTCCCAAACGAAAGCGAAACGGAGCGCAGGAAAGGAAGGGCGGAGCCGGCCTGGAGGCCCCGCCCCCTGCCCTGCGCGGCCGGACCGACGGGCGCGCCCAGGTAGGGGGCCGCTGAGCGCGCAGTGCGGACCCTCGCGGGGACCTACGCCGCCACCATGTCTCAAGAAGGTGTGGAGGTAGGAGATGGCTACAACTGGGCCGGGGGCCCGCGAGAGATGCTGAGGAGGAGCTAGGGGCACGGAGCGGGCTTCGCAGTTGCTGGGGACTCCATCCAAGCCCAGACCTTCCCCCCAAGGCTGGCACTCGTCCACCTCGGAAAGGAGAGTGACCGCCACATGCCCCGGAGCAAAATGCGGCCTCCTCGAGGAAAAGCGGGGGCTGCTGGGTCAAGGGTCAGAGGCCAGGGGTCATCTGGCCGGCCTCATCCCTTAGCCTGGGACGCTCGCCCTAGTCCGCTCCCTCCCCCAGTTGCCGGTGGGGACTTTGGCTTTTTCCAGGAAATGCAGTAGAGGGATTGGGGGGGGGGGGGGGGATACGGAGGCCAAAACCCAGGGTCAAGTTCAGGCCGTGAAAAAAGGAAGCCTAGGGATGGAGGAAGGGCAACTGCGCTCTCCTTCTCCCATCTGTCCCCACCCCAGCTGGAGAAAAGCGTCCGGCGCCTCCGGGAGAAGTTTCATGGAAAGGTATCCTCCAAGAAGGCGGGGACTCTGATGAGGAAATTTGGCAGCGACCACACTGGAGTGGGGCGCTCCATCGTGTATGGTGAGCAGGTCGGGGTCCTGCCTGGTCAGAGTTAAGCTGGGGAGCAGGGAGGTGGTGTGGTCTGTGCTGGGGGCTGGAAGAGGCGATGAGATCATCTCTTTGGGGGGCGGTCTGGGTCGGGGTTCTGGGGGCCCTGAAATTCCCACAAAACCTTTCAAGGGGCCTTCACTTACACTTAATCTCCCCACCAGGGGTAAAGCAGAAGGATGGACAGGAACTGAGTAATGATCTGGATACCCAGGTAAACTGCCCCCCTCCCCTCAAAACACGTGGTAAGGGGAGGAAGAATGGAAGGGTCAGGCTCATCCATGGCAGAGCTCCTTCTATGCACTGTGCATCCACAACTCATGGTCTAGCCTCATTCACTTACTCACCTCAGTCGTGGATCTGACCAAGGAGGCTGCAAACCGGAGGTGCTCATTACATGCTGATTGTATGAAATGGAAGAGAGAGACAAGAAACTAGGCAGTGAAAAGAATCAGGATTATCATCATTACAGAGGAGCCAAAGAGGTCAGGGAAGGCTTCCTGGAGGAGGTGGTACCACATTCTTCAAGCCTAGGGAGGAGTGATCCCTGGGAAGGGGAGGGGTTGGAGATCTTCCTGGAAGAGAGGGTGACCTGAGCAGAGGAACTTGCAGACAGGCTGGGACGAGCGGGAGATGGGGCAGGAAAGAGGGGCAGGGAAGCCCGTGTGAATGAATAAATAAAACAATGAATGAATGAAAGGCTTTGTATAGCCACTTTGCCCCTTAGATGGCCTTGGTAGCTGGTGCACTGGTTTGCCTGTCTGAAAGGGCCCAGCACAGAGTTGTTAAAGAGTATAATAAAGTATGTTTTATATTTTAACATTTATATATTTACAGTTATACATATAATGAGTGTAATAAAACTAGCAAAGAGTATCATTGATTGAGCACTTTCCCTGCAGTAGGACTCCAGGAATTCTACCTGTTGACTTATTGCCACAGGTCCTGTAAGACAGGTCCTATTATTTATCATATCCACTTGACATATGAGGAAACTGAGACACAGGGTGATGAAGTCACTCACCAGGTTCATGCTGAATGCAGGTGGCAACTGGGATTTGAACCCAGGTCACCTAGAGTTAGAACCTGTACTCCTAGACGTCCTTCATTAGGGAGAATGGCTTGGCCACGACCCTACAGCTGGAAGTGATGAGGCCAGGATTCCAACCTGTGGCTCTCTGAATCCAGAGCTCAAGCACTTAGCCTAAAGCAGCATAGCCTCAAAGAGGCGACCTGTCACAATGCCAGCAAGTGTGTGCCAGCATGAAGGGAGCACAGGGCCCAGGCCTGTTGCCCCACACTCACTCAGGGTAATCTCAGGCAAGCCCTCTCAGGGCTCTGGGCCTCAGTTTCCCCATCTGAGCAATGGGGATCACAGGTGTGCCCACCTCTCAGGGTTGCTATGAGGACAACTGAGATCACACACCCTTGCCCTCAGGAAGTGGAGGCTGCTCAGTTAACTCCTCTTGAGTTGGGGACACCTTACTCATGTAGGGCCAGAACCCTGCCTCCCCCTCCAGAAGCCCTGCCCCCAGAAAAGAGGCATGAGCCACCTCCCCAGTTTCTGCCCCTGGTGTTTCCGCCCAGGACCCCCCAGAGGACATGAAGCAGGACCGAGACATCCAGGTGAGTCCAGGGTGTGGGACAGGGAGGTGAGCGGTGAGCACAGCCCTGGGGGTGTCCATACGTGAGGAGGAGGGACACTTTAGGGGCTGGAAGAGGACTGACCACCCTCCTGGCCCCACCCACCCCATTCTGCAGGCGGTGGCGACATCCCTCCTGCCGCTGACAGAAGACAACCTACGCATGTTCCAGCGTGCCCAGGAAGACCTCATCCCTGCCGTGGACCGGCAGTTTGCCTGCTCCTCCTGTGACCATGTCTGGTGGCGTCGCGTGCCCCAGCGGAAGGAGGTAATGACCCAACCCCTGCCCTTGGTTCTGTCTTGGCTCTGCTCCCAACCCCCACTCCCAGTGTCCAAACCAACTGACCCAAGAACATCGGCCTCTGAGAACCCAACCCCGGAAACCTGCAGCCTCAGAGATCAACCCCAATCTCAGCCCCAACGCTGACCCAGAGCTGGACTTCCAACTTAACATTCAACTGGAGAAGCTCAACTTACCCCTGAACTCTGACTACGCAGTTTGACCGCTACCACAGAAATCAAACCTGAGCCCCAAATCTGGCTTCTGAACCCCCTGACCAGTGGCGTGCTTCTGGTAAATGCCTAATAACCGGCCCTTGTAGGAAGTGCCCCCAGACTTACAGTGTTTGCCAGTTTCGATGGTGTAAACCCCACCGTGACCACCATCAGGCTATCAGTGCCCATCTGCTCCGCTCTTCTCTACCCCTAGGTGTCCAGATGCAGGAAATGCCGGAAGCGCTATGATCCGGTGCCCAGTGACAAGATGTGGGGCGTGGCTGAATTCCACTGCCCCAAATGTCGGCACAACTTCCGGTGAGGGCACAACTTCCCCGAGAGGGAGCTGACCCCACCCCCTGACCCTCGGCCCCGCCCCAGCCCCGCCCCGCCCCTCCCTACCCTGGCCAGTCCTGCTCCGGCTGGCCCTTGGACCCTCACAGCCCTGCCCGCCCCCAGGGGCTGGGCACAGATGGGGTCCCGGTCCCCCTGCTACGGGTGCGGCTTCCCTGTGTATCCGACACGGATCCTCCCTCCGCGCTGGGATCGCGACCCGGATCGCCGCAGCACCCACACCCACTCCTGCTCCGCTGAGGACTGCTACAATCGGAGAGGTGAGCACCTGGCGCGTCCCCGTGGCCTCCCCCTATTCCGGGCCGTCTATGTGGCCTGGACTCCTGGGACTTCCACCTCTGGGGCTTTAAGCACCAAGGTGTCTGCCTGCTTCTTCCACCTAACTCCTAAGGTCCTAGTTCTGGAGGCCATTTCACCTCTTACCACATGGGCCCCTCCTTCCACATCTTCCACCGTCCTCCACCTCCTTGCCTCCAGGTCTGTCCTGGAGGGGGTCCCTCCTCACACTCACCTCCCATGGCATCAGCCACCCTCCATGTTTTCACCCATAAGGCTTTGTGGTTTCACCCTGATGACCCACATCCGGGTGTCCTATGGACTCAGCCCCTGTAGTCTCTCTGTGTTCTTGGCTCCTGTTTTGTCCTCTGTAGTCTCAGGTGATGCCCATGACCCTGGGTCTCCTGTGGCTTCAACGTCTATGACTTCCACCTCTGCCCTAGAGCCTGTGGCCTCAGCCCCTCCCCTCCCCCAGAGCACCCCGTGGCCTCCAGCCCCAGGAGGGGGCTCAGAATCTCTCCCTCCCCAGAGCCCCACGTGCCTGGGACGTCCTGTGCACACCCCAAGAGCCGAAAGCAGAACCACCTGCCCAAAGTCCTGCACCCCAGCAACCTCCACATCAGCAGTGGCTCCACTGTGGCCACCTGCCTGAGCCAGGAGGGCCTCCTGGAAGACCTGGACAACCTCATTCTGGAGGACCTGAAGGAGGAGGAGGAGGAAGAGGAGGAGGAGGAGGAGGGCGGGCACGGGGAGTGACCCCTGCCAGATGCAGATGCAAACCAGACACGGTCTGTGGATATTTTGTGTTGTTATAAAATATGAGCTCAAACTGAGATCTCAATGCCCTTGGGGAGCCGTCTGGGTCCAAGATATTGGCAGGGGGATTCCTGGGCACTGTCTGCAGAGCCCCGGGGAAGCCCTGCAGATCCACAACGGGAAAAGGTCTGTGGGGCGTGGTCTGCGTGGAGCCACGAAGGAGGGGTGACCAGGACAACTTGGGCTCCTGCTGACACACATCCCCTGGGACCTGAGGGACAGATGGACAGAGGGTCACAGCCTCAGGGGCCTGATCAGCATGGCAGCCTTCTTGAGAGAGTAAGCCCCACCACGAAACTCAGCCCAGTAGACCCCGTCCTGGTAGCGGCTACGGTAGTGGCCACCTCGATGCCACACGCCATTGAGGTTGGAGTGGGCACAGGCATGGTACCACCAGCCTCCCCGCTGGTACAGGGCACAGTTACCTGAGGGGAAAGGGGGAAAAAAAAGCCTTATTTTATTCTTCTCACCAGCATAAAATCCTCTACCAGCAACTCACTAGCACAAGGCTTTTGCCAGGCATCCTCTGTCCCCCTACTTCAAAGTAATAGCCTTAGTTTCTTCCTTATTCCCTTACCAAAGTACATGTCACATTTTTCTCCATCCTTTCTGCAAACTAGGAGCTTTACCTCTCATTCCTTTATCAGAAAAAACAACCTTCTCTACTTTCTTTCTAGAATAGTTAAAAGTCCTAGCTCTCACAACTCCACCTTTCCCCCACCACCTTTCACAAAGGCAAGGGCCCTGACTTATTGACTCATTAGAGGATGAATCTAGACTCCCTCACCAGAGTAAGAGTCCTGTGCTCCATTCTCTTGTTTGCCCTGATCCCTACCAGAGGAAAGTCTTACCCCACCCGCTTTCATTTCCTCACTAACAGTCTTCTATCCTGCCCCCACACACCACCAAAATAAGAGCCCTTTACCAGAATAGGAGTCTCGGTCTCTATCCACGGTGCTGAAAGGCTTGTCATTGTGCCAGGAAAGAGAGTCTCCAGCATCCCCATGGTACTGGCCAAGCCGCAGGCGGTAGTGGTCACTCTCAGGCTCCAGGGAAAAACCATCATAGTGGGCTCGTGCCCCACGGCCTCCCCAGTCTTCAAGGAGCACCAGTAGCTCATGGTCCCCACGGCTGGTGAGCTGATGCACAGGTTCAAGGCCCAACCAGTATTCCCCATCAGGCTGCCCGAAGCCCACCTGGCAGGAAAGTCAGAAAGTCAGGAGCTGGTCCCCTTCCCCTGCCCAGCCCCGCCCCACCCACCTGTGCCCACCTTGTAGTGCTGCCAGGTAGTGAAGAAGTTGACCGAGCCATCTTGCCGCCTCTGAATCACAGTCCAGCCTCCTCCCTCCAGCTGTTGCTCGCACCATGCTGACACCACGTGCCGGCCCACTCGTAACTCATACACTCCACTCTGTCCATGGCCTGCCTGGCGGGCCTCTGCACAATCCCGCCATGGGCCTATGGGCACAGGGATATGGGAGAGGCACAAGCTGGACCAGTCAACCCCTTACTGGAGTAAGAATCTTGATTCTCACAGGTCCCCTCACCAGAATAGCAGCACTGCTTCTCTTATTCCCTCTCCAGGATAAAAGCCCCAATACACATTTTCTTATCTAAATAAGACTAAGTCACTCTTCTCTCAGTAGAGCCAATGTGGAGCCTGGGATTCTTAAATCCTTCTATGGTTTCACCAGAAGAGAGGTCCTGAACATGGCCCTCTGAACTTCCTCCAATGCTCACCAAAGTAGCATTCTTAAATCTGCTGCCCTCTCATCAAAATAGGAGTACCTCTCCTAGTTTCACACCATAGTAAGAATTTTGTTCCTTATCAGAGTCAGAGCCATATCTCGCTGTTCCATCAACAGAATAAAATGCATCATTTCCCCCAGCTCCCTCACCATAAGAGGAATCTCGCATTAAGGTCCTGCCTCCTATTTCCCTCTGTTCACGCTGCACTGGGAATCCCCTGGCTCCTCACACCCACAACAGTCACGCCCTTGACTCACCTGCTGGCTTAGCAGGAACAGCAGAATGCCCCGAGGGCAGAGGAGAGGCCAGGGGTCCCGGCTGTCTCAGGGTCTGATCTCTCTGAGGTTCTGCGGCTGAGTCTAGCCTCCTGCTGGTGTCGCCGGTGCCACCCACCAAACTGACGGGGACCACAGGTACCAGCGGTGGGGGCAGGACCTGGGGTAGCCAAGAAAGTCAGATACCCTAGCCCTGGAGCCTCTAGGCTCCTACATCTCCCAGGACCCAGATGGGAAGGCAATCAAGCAGGAGCATGGCTTGATCCTCCGAAGCCTAACTCCAGCAGTCAAGAGACAGAGTCGGACTTCCCAGTGGTCCAGCAGTTGGGACTCTGCTTCTACTCCTAGGGGAGGGGTTCGGTCCCTGGTCGGGGAATTAAGATTCCCCCATGCCTCAAGGTGTAGCCAAAAAATTTAAAAAGAGACACAGCTGGGCTTGAACTCTAGCTCTGGTGTCCACAGCTTAACCAATCTGTGCCTCCAAACGTTTCTGTAAAGCAGGGATAATATGAGGCAATCCAACACTGAGTATTAAATTACTGAAGCCTCCCAAAGCTGTAAGGTGGCTACTATCAGAGCAACAATCTCTTATTCAAAACCCAAGGCCAGACATAGTCCAGAACTCTGAATAATACAGCAGGAGTTAGAAACAGTAACTGCAGAAGGAAATGGCAACCCACTCCATGGGGTTGCAGAGAGTCAGACACGACTTAGACTAAAGGACAACAAGAAACAGTAACACAGGGTCTACATATATTCCCTAGCATCCCCAATGAGGTCTTTGGTGTTCATGCACATATTAGTAATATACCTGATTACACGAACCTGCCTGCAATGCAGGAGAGCTGGGTTCAATTCCTGGGTTGGGAAGAACCCCTGAAGAAGGAAATGGCAACCCACTCCAGTATTCTTGCCTGGAGAATCCCATGGACAGAGGAGCCTGGCAGGCTACAGTCCATGGGGTCACAAGAATCGGACACAACTTAGCGACTAAACCACCACCACTATGAGTATTCATATCAGGTAGATAAGTAAAGACTTTAAGTAGCTATCAATAGCGTTTTGCCCCAAATGAGTTGTTGGAGGAGAGATAGGGATCCGGTTTATGGAGCTTTTTGTACTTCAGAACCGCGGATAAGAGATAGTGGGGTTTCAGGAGGCCCCACCTTACTGACAATGCCCACAAGAAGTGGCTGCGATTTGGGGAGGGTGATAGTTTCGGAGTTACCTGCTGCTGCCCGCCCGCACTCCCCGGGCACAAGCGCTCCAGGCGGGCGATGAGGCCACTCTGCTGGCTGACTAGCTGTGCCAGCTCGCGGAACTTGACGTCCAGCTGGTGGAAACGGGCGGCAGCGCGCTGCGCCTCGGCCGAGGCGTTCAGCACGCGATCCCCGAGCAGCGCTAGCGCCGAGGCGGGCTCCGCCCCTGGGCTAGGCCCCGCCCCCGGGCCCGCCTCGTGCTGCAGCTGCGCGCGCAGCTGGCCCAGGCGCGCGCTCAAACCTCGGCTCTCCTTGCGCAGCGCACGCACTTCTCCGGCTACGGCGCCATCGGCCGTTGCCAGCCGCTGAAGTTCGCGCAGCAATTCCTCGTGACGGCTCACGCGCACGCGCAGCGCCGCCACCTCGCTGGCGTTCACGGCCTCCGGCGTCGGGCGCGCGGCCGCCGGCCCGCTCCAGCACACGGCGCCCGTGAACTTCTGCGGGGGCAGCACGAAGGTGTAGGTGCAACGCGGGGCGGCCGCGCGCGCCCACCACGCGCCCAGCAGGAGCAGCAGCTGCAACGTGAGCAGCCGGGGTGCCGACATGGCGGACCTGCGGGCAGAGAATGAACGGGAAGTAGGGGGGCTGGACCCCCGACTATCAAGTCGGACCAAACCCCGTCCGCTCCCACACGGGAACGCACACAGCGGATACATCCCCTTCCCAGCCCCGAGGTTGGAGATGCTGCAGTAGAACCCGTCCCTGGCCTCACCACTGAGTTCCAGGCGCCCTACAGGTCAATATGCTTCGTGCATTCACTCTGCAAGGCTTCACTGAGAGCTGACTGTTTGCTGGCCTCAGTTCTAGGCGCTTGGGAATACAGTCGGGCTAGCACACAAAAAAATCCCTGCCCCGGTGAGCAAGGAACAAAATTAAGTTAGAATTAATAGAGTATTAGACGGCCCTAGTTTGTACTAAGGATAACAGTAAAAGACAGGACAATACCCTGGCCGTCAGTAGTTTAACTGTGCGCTTTCGCTCCTCGGGACTTGGATTCCGTCCCTGGTCGGTCCAGGAGCTGAGATCCCGCAAGAGGCAAAAAAAAAAAAGACACCAGTAAAAAGACAGAGATACGGGGATTTGAGAGGAGGGAAGACCTGGAGGAGGTGACATTTTTATACAAAAACCTGAGGGAGGAAACCATGGGGGTTTCTAGGGGAGAAGAGGTCCCTGGCAGGGATAACTGAAATTTTAAAAGCCCTGAGGGTGGGTCATGCCTGATATGTTAAAAGTACCTGGAGGAGGCTGAAGCAGAAACCATGGGAAAATGGGGAGAGAAGGGATGAGGGAAAAGTCCCCCTAATTCAGTCTAGTAGCAGATACCACATTTCCCATATATCCAGCCCCAAATCCCAGGGTTGTCCCTGTCTCTTTCTCCATGGCAGATGGAACCCATCAGCCAGGCCTGTCAGCTCTTGTGTTTAGACCCTGAATTCCTCCACACTCACCCGCCACCACCACCATGCTAACCCATGATCCAAGCTCAAGACACCATCTGGCTTTCCTTAGAGTTGCTACCTCCCAGGTCTCCAGGCTTCTGTCCTCAGGCTCTGCTCTGTTTTTCCAACAGCAGCCAGAGAATGCCTGTGAACACCCAAGTCAGGTCATGTCCCCTCACTTAGAGGAAAAGCCCGAATCCTCCTGCAGCACAGAAAGTTCTATAAGCTCTGTCCAGTCCCCTCCCTTCCTCACCTCCTCCTGTTCACCCCACTCACTGCTCCAGCCACCCTGGCCTCCTGGCTGTTCCTCAAACACACAGGGCATCCTTCAGCCTTAAGGCATTTGCACTTGCTGTTTTCTCAGCCTGGAATATTCTTCCCTCAATTTATCATGCCTCCCTCTCCTTATTCAGGTCTCAGCTGTCTCCTTAGAAGCCCTCCTTGACTACCCCATTTAGAGTCGCCCCTCCTGGGCACACCCTATATGGACTTTTTCTTTCTTTTTTTTTTTAATATTTATTTATTTGGCTGCACCGGTCTTAGTTGCGGCATGTGGGATCTAGTTTCCTGACCAGGGATTTAACCCAGGCCCCCTGCATTGAGAGCATAGAGTCTCAGCCAGTAAACCACCTTCGAAGTCCCCATGGTCTTTGTCATTTAGCATTTGTCATTCTGCATTTGCCTCATTGATTTGCCACTGTTTATGCTCTGAATTCCTCCACCAAAATATCAGCTCCCAGAGGCTGAGTCTGGGTTTTGTTCACTGCTCTGTCCCCAGCTCCTAAAACAGTGCTTGGTGCCACACGCGCCCTGCCACACCCACGTGCTCCCCCCAAGGTGTTCCCTGACTCCCACAGGTGAGCTCATATAGGTGTCTTCGCTCAAGGATGTATACTTGTGGCCACTAACTCCCCTGCAAGATCCACACCCAGGCCCCCACTGTCTTCATTCCTGGGGTTCACACACTTGCAGCCTCTCAGATGGGGAAACACGTTCCTCCCATGTGCATTTGCCCACATTCAGAAAATGGTCCACATGTCAGCCCTGTCAGCACCAACATCCACTTTGTCCAAACCCACACATAACTGGTGGTCACACACATTACCTCGTTCACACACTCAACAACCATTCCTTGAGCACCTGTTGTGTGCCAGGAGATGGGGACACAGCTGTGACCAACACAGACAAAACCCCTGCCCTCACAGAGCAGACTGGAAAAAAACACAATAGGTAGGTCTTAGAGTGATAAGTCTTAGGAGAAAAAATATGGAAGGATGTGAGAGACCTGGGCTGGGAGGCACTTTAAATAAAGGAGTCAGAATTTGCTTTCACTGCCAGGGGCCTGTGTTCTATCCCTGGTCAGGGAACTAAGATCTCACAAGCCATGTGGCGAGGCAAAAAAAAAAAAAAAAAAGAATAAGTAGAGGAGTCAGACCTCACTGAGAAAATGACACTTGAGTGAAGACCTGAAGGAAGAGAGATAAAGGGAAGAGAGAAAGGTGGAACCTAACTTGATATGCCCAGGGAATAGCAGGGAGGCCTGTGAGGCTGGAACGGAGTGAGAGGGGGAGAGCCGGAGGCAGTGAGGACAAGGAGGTGATGGAGGCACAGTGTGCAGGGACCAGAGGAGGATCTGGAGTTTTACTCCAACTTCCATGGGAGCAGTGGGAGGGTTCTGAGCTGCAGAAAGGCATATTCACAACGGTACTCAAACACCAAGCACTAACTCCGCAGAGCAGAGCAGGGTCCTCTCCTTGCCCCCAACCCTGGAAGACATCAGGCCCTACATAATAGGGATGGACCAAACCCCTTGGAGGCTTTCCCAGGTAAAGAATCTGACTGCTAACGCAGGAGACGCGGGTTCAATCCCAGGTCTGCAAGATCCCCTGGAGTAGAAAATTGCAACCCACGCCAGTATTCTTGCCTGGGAAATCCCGCGGACAGAGGAGCCTGGCGGGCTACAGTCCATGGAGTCGCAAAACAGTTGGACACCACTGAACATGCACACACACAAACCCCTTGGAACTAGAGTGTATGTGACATCTGCTGCCTTTTGGGATCTCAGCCTGTGGTAAAGAGGAGGCCTGGGGAGCCCCCCAGCCAAACCGAGGCCCAGGCTTCCCAACAGACAGATTCAGCCTCCACCTACCCTCCCACCTTCCTGTGCTCTCACCTCTCACGACCAAGACCCTGAGTTCCACAAGGCCCACAGCAGATACAAGAAGTCCGAGAAGGAGCAGAGTGTCCAGCAGGACCTCTGGAGAAGAGGAGAGGCTGGTGGGAGAGCAAGGAGGAAGGAGGCGTGGTAACCACCCCCAGCCACCCAGAGCCTGGAACTGGAGCTGTGAAATGCTAAGCCGAGGAGCTCCAACTGTAAATATTTAGCATTTCCCACGTGAGGACAGAAGGGGAATTGCCAGACCCTCCTGCTCAGGCCACCAGAGCCTGATAACACAGTTCAGTGCCCTGAACGTTCCCCCAACAGCAGAGCTCAGAGCGTGGGAGGCTGCAGGCCCAGGAGGCTGGGGCGGATCCCAGCCTCAGACATAGACACACAGACACACATCACAGAGAACCACAACGGCGAATATCAGCAGCACCTGCTGCCTGGCAGGGGTGACTCTAAACGCGACATTTTGTATCTCATTTATTCCTGGCCACCTGAGCTGGTTTCTGTAAGTAGCCACATTTTACAGCAGAGAACTGAGCCTCAGACAGGGTGAGCAACTGGCCTGTGGCTCACAGCCAAAGAAAAGATCAGCAGTGGGATTCAGCCCAGGTAACATGGCTCCAGAACTCACACATGACCACGACAGTCACATATTCCTGTGTAACAGTGCAGCACAAAGACATACAGATACCCTGATAAGACATGCAAAGCATTGCACAAAGCAGCAAAGATCGATGGAATCTGTGTGTATGTGTGTGTGTCCATGGATTTGCCTGGCACACCCAATTATAAAGACACAACTGGAGGGAATTCCCTGGTGGCCCAGTGGTAGGATTCTACTCTTTCACTGCCGGGGGCCAGGTTGCATCCCTGATCACGGAACTAGGATCCCACAAGCCTTGTGGTGTGGCAAAAAAAAATTAAAAAAGACAGCTGGAAACACAGCACAGATTTGGACAGTAACTTTTCAAAGTGTGGTCACATAACACACATACATCAACAAGGAAAATATCCCGTGGGCTGAGTGTGTCCATATCTGTGCATCAGGCGCATGCACACCCAAGTACACTCAGTCACACACCAGTAAGGACAGAGACACAAACCAACTGGAAAGCGCAGAGACAAGCCCCTGATACCCGCCTGCCACCCACTGGAAGTTTCCATTTATCTCCCACACACTCTAACATCCTCACACAGGTCAAGTCCTGCAAGGACGAAAACAGTCAGCAGTAACCACACACTTATCTCTCAGAGGTACAAAGCGACTCACGTAGAGCCCCCACCGGACCAGGGTCTCCTTGTAAGAAGGCCTCCCCGACCAGCAGACACACTCTCCCAGTTGCTACTGTCCTGAGCTCGTAACCCGAGTGGCCTCCCGGGCTGAAGGAGGAAATGGTCGTCCCAGATCTGAGAGACGCTGCCAGGCTGGGCTCTGGGCCTGGGCTGGGGCCCCTCCGCCCCTCACTGGTAGTCTCCTCCGGCTCCCCCTTTTGGCTGCGGAGAAAGAAACCTCAGAAATCAAGGAGAGGGGCTAGTGGAAGAGAGTGTCCAGGAGACAGGGGAGAGACGTAGGGAAGATGGGGAGAAAGGTGAGCAATGAAGAGAGAGATGAGAAGAGAGAAATGGGAATGGGGCAGAGAGAGGAGAAAGGCGGAAACTTATAGATGATGAAGGAGACAATTGATGGCAGGAGCAAGGCTGGGGAGAGGGAGGCAGACAGGGGGAAGACAGGGATGGGGAGGGGGAAACAGAAGTGAGGAGAGGAGAAAAAATTGGAGTGGGGAGACAGGAGAGGGAAAGCAAATGGTGAGGAGACAAATGGGGGAGGGGAGTAAAGTGGGGAGGGGAGACAGGGGAAGGAAACAGATGGAACAGGGAGAGAGATGTTGGGGGAAATCTCTTCCCCCACCCGAAGGTTCTGGGGAAGAAGCCAGAGGCCTGAGGCCAAGACTGGGGCTTTGAGCGGAAACTGGGAGGGGGGGAATTATTGACCAAGCGCCCGCCTTGCCCTGAATTTCCAGAAGATGATGTGGAGTTTCCATCCCCAAGCCAGTCCACAGACAGGGCCTCTGCGAGGGACAGCTGATCCTCAGGAGCTGGGGGCCCAATCGAGTAGTTGCCAAGGCACTACCCCCTTCTCAGGCTCCCAAGTGCCTGGCGCCAGGGTGCCAAGTATTGTGTACACATCATCTCTCTTAATTCGCGGTTCAGAGAGGAAATGATGATCATTGAGGATATTTTAGGAGCCTAAGAGTGGAGAGCTTGGCTCTCAAAATCGCACAGCTGGTGGAAATGGCCGAGGCGGGATTCGAACCAGGGGCTCATTTCGAACCATGGCCCCGCCCTGGTTTCCGTAGAAACAGGCCCTTGGTGTTTCCATAGCAACCCCTCCGAGGACGGTTTTCCCGCCACCTGGTGCGCATGCGCTGTTGGTGACGTCATCGAGGCGCCCCACATAGTCGCCTCGGCGGAGCCGGAAGTGAGCGGAGCAGCGCCGGAAGCAGCCGGCAGACGAGGCCTCGTGGAAAGGACGGCGACATGGGACAGTCGGGGAGGGTGAGTCGCGGCGGCCAGGAAAGCGGGCAGCGGGGGCGGGGTTCCGCCAGTGGCAGCGGGGTTCACCTCTTGCCTCTCGTCCCCTCAGTCCCGGCACCAGAAGCGCGCGCGCGCCCAAGCTCATCTCCGGAACCTCGAAGCCTATGCCGCGCAGCCGCACTCGTTCGTGTTCGCTCGGGGCCGCGTGGGTCGCAGCGTCCAGCAGCTCAGTATGGACTTGAGGCGGGTCATGGAGCCGCTCACCGCCACCCGCCTGCAGGTCTGCATCACCCAGCCCACCTCCACCCGCCCTGGGCCTCGTCTTCTCAGCTATGGGGGTGGCTTCATCCTCGAAACCGCTGGAGGCCTCAGTTTCCTAAGCTGGAGAAAGGGAACCTTATGGGGACCATCGTGCCTGCCTCTCAGGGATTTGAGGGGCAGCAGCGAGGGCGAGCAGATGAACGCACCCAGCCTGGAGCTTGGCTGAATGCCTAAGGTTGATGGTTAAGAGGGCACTCGAGTTAACAAAGCTGGCTTCTCTCAAAGGCCCGAGCCAAGTTACTTAACCTCGCTGAGCCTCAGATGGGCCCTCTGAAAAGTATGATGATGCAGTGTCAAGAGACAGAAGCCTCAGTTAAAGTCTGATTGGCTCTAGAGGCCAAGAGCATTCCATTCCCCTCTCCCCCTAGCTCTCTAAAGGGTTAAGTGCAAGAAATGGCATAACAGTTTAGGCTTAAAGGCTTTGCTTAATAAGAGGTTATCTGTGATCATCCATTTTTCTTTTTATCGTTTCCAGATACGGAAGAAAAACTCTCTGAAAGATTGTGTAGCAGTGGCTGGGCCCCTTGGGGTCACGCACTTCCTGATCGTGAGCAAAACAGAGACCAACGTCTATTTTGTGAGTGGATGCTCTCGCCCCCTCACTCCCCACACCCTCCTCTGCCGCCAGCTTTCATGATGACCCTTGTGCCTCTGAACTGCCATGATTCTGGCTTCAAAGTAAACGCTCTGAAGAGATGGGCGGTGATCTCCATTTCCCACCCCCACCCCCAACCCCACTTCTGAATTAGACACCTCAACCCTCACAGATCTTCTCTTCTGCAGAAACTGATGCGTCTCCCAGGAGGCCCTACCCTGACCTTCCGGATCAACAAGGTAAGGACTTGAAGTGACACGGGGCTCAGCTGGTAAAGAATCGGCCTGCAAACCCAGGAAACCTGGGTTTGATCCCTGGGTTGGGAAGATTCTCCTGGAGAAGGGAACCCGCTGCAATATTTTGGCCTGGAGAATTCCATGGACTGTGTCTATGGGGTCGCAGAGTCAGACACGACTGAGCGACTTTCACAACAACACAAGAGGTGACATGAGGCCTCCGAGGGGCAGGAGCTGGGTTTGGGAATTGCACCAGCTGCGTGTGCTGGACAGGTGGTCACCCATTCCTCGCCCTGCCCTGCAGTACACGTTGGTTCGTGATGTGGTCTCCTCGCTACGCCGGCACCGCATGCATGAGCAGCAGTTTGCACACCCACCCCTTCTGGTGCTCAACAGCTTTGGCCCCCATGGCATGCACGTGAAGCTCATGGCCACCATGTTCCAGAACCTGTTCCCCTCCATCAACGTGCATAAGGTGAGCCAGGCCATGTGTGATGAAGGTGAGTGCAGGTGAAGCAGGCAGCAAGGACCACACTCAGCCTCAGTCTTCACCTCCCAGCCCTAAGGCTGAGAGTTCTGGATCCTGAGTTCTAAACCCATTCATGCTCTCCCATCTGGCAGGTGGGAAATAATGTCCATGGTATTTCATTTCCTAAGGGTGCATTCGTTGAATGCTGATCTAAGTTAAGTAGCATGTTCCATTTTACAGAGAGGGAAACAGGCTGACAAGAGGTGAAGATACTAGTCTCAAGTTAGATATGAAGGACAAGAAGGTAGGACTAGATTCTTTAAATCTGTCTGGCTCCAGAGCCCCAGCTCCTGATCCCTGGTATCAGGGAGTCCAGTGTGGGTAACCTCAACGGGCCTCGCAAGCTGGATTTCTAGCCCCAGGTAGCCTGTGGACACCAGTTGCAGCCCCATCCGTCCCTGCAGTGCTGGCAGCACCCAGGCCGCCTTTCTGGAGTGTGGCCATAGCCAGGGCTCAGCAGGGCCTCTAGCACACAGGGGGGCCCATGGCCCACTCACCAGGTGCCGTGCCCTCTTTTCTCTCCCAGGTGAACCTGAACACCATCAAGCGCTGCCTTCTCATCAACTACAACCCTGACTCCCAGGAGCTGGATTTCCGCCACTAGTGAGTTCTCAGTGGGGAGTGGGCGGGTGGGGGGTGCATGGCCCCATGTGCGGCTGATGACAGCACAGCTGCTGAGACTCTGTGATTGCTCAGTCTCAAAGTAAACGCGCTGACGCACTGGAAAGGGTTGGCAGGGTAGGGCTGACCTGTGACCCCATGGCTCCTGACCCCCACCCTTGCCTCCCTCCCACCCCTGCAGCAGCATCAAGGTGGTCCCTGTGGGTGCCAGTCGTGGGATGAAGAAGCTTCTCCAGGAGAAGTTCCCCAACATGAGTCGCCTGCAGGACATCAGTGAACTGCTGGCCACGTGAGGGGGGCTTGAGCTGGTGGCGGGGAGCGGGGCACCACACTCCAGGGGACCCCAAAGCTGTCCTCGCAGCCAGGGAGCCCCTGCTGAGCCCCTCGTGTGCCCCACGCAGGGGTGCAGGGCTGTCGGAGAGCGAGGCGGAGCCCGACGGCGAGCACAACATCACAGAGCTGCCACAGGCTGTGGCGGGGCGCGGCAACATGCGGGCCCAGCAGAGCGCCGTGCGGCTCACGGAGGTGAGGCTCAGTGCGGGGCAGGCCTGGTGCTCCCCCATCCCCGAGGAGGGACTGACACCCCATCCCATCTTCTTCCGTTCCTCCAGATTGGGCCTCGGATGACGCTGGAGCTCATCAAGATCCAAGAGGGGGTCGGAGAGGGCAACGTGCTGTTCCACAGGCTCGGTGAGGGCGGGGCCAGGGGCACAGTGGGGCCCGAGGCCTGGCCACGGTGGGCTCACCTGGGTCTTGGGGATGGAGCGCTCAGTGGCCTCCTCTTCCTGCTCAGTGCACAAAACCGAGGAGGAGCTGCAGGCCATCCTGGCTGCCAAGGAGGAGAAGCTCCGGCTCAAGGCCCAGAGACAGGACCAGCAGGCCCAGAACATTCGGCGCAAGCGGGAGCAGCGAGAGGCTCACAAGTGTGTGGTCACCAGACAGTTGAGGCGGGGTCCCAAGTGCAGGCTGCCACGTTGACCAATGTCCCTTCTCCAGGAAGAAGAGCCTGGCGGGCATGAAGCGCGCGAGGGCAGAGGCCGATGGGGATAGTGACGCAGAGGACCCCGGGGCCCCGCCAGAGGCAGAGGGGACCAGCCAGCAAGAGGAAGAAGAGGATGAGGCTGAGTATTTCCGCCAGGCTGTGGGCGAGGAACCTGATGAAGGTGTGTGGCAGACAGGGCTCTGGGCACCTGGGTACCACGGGCCTGTCCGTCCCTACGCCTGGTGGCCCTGACACCACTTCTCCCTGCAGACATGTTTCCAAAGGCAGCCAAGAGGAGGCGGCCTGCTGGGCCCCCAGGCAAGAAGCAGCGGCTGAAGGAACGGAAGCCGGACCGAGGCAGTGACCGGAGACCTCAAAAGGCCAAGGGCAGGGGCCCAGGAGCCCAGGCCAAGGTGGGACCCAGGGGGCCTGCCAGGAACCGTGGGCAAGGCCGACCTCGGCCACCCAAGAGAGCAGCCTGAGGCCAAGCCTGGGTGGCAGATGGAATGCCCCAGATTGGGGCCCGAGAGGTGCTGTGCTGGGCTCCCCTCCTGGGCCTCCAGGCGCAGCCCTCGGTTTCCTTTCATAAAGGAGAGCTGCTTTCCCACCTTCCCCTCTAATAAACTCATTTCTCATGAGGCTGAGTCTGCATTTGAAATGGCGGGCTTGCTTTCTGCTCCACACCCAGGCCCCTGTCTGCACCTGGGCAGTGGACGTGCAAGACCTTATATGCCAGGGTGACACAGGTGTGACCCTCCTGTGGTGCCCTGGGGTCCTGGACCCCTCCCCAGCCTACCCAGTGCCCCACAGCAGATGAACCAGCTCTGGAGGTTGGGTGCTGTCAGAAGGGAAGCAGGAAGTGGAAGTGAGGCGTGAGCCCAGACCCGCTTCGCGGGCCGAAGGTGGTGCTGCCAGGAAGGGGAGGGGCCAGTGGTTTGTGTCTCAAAACGGACCACGCTGCACGGGGCAAAGGGTGGCTGCAGACCCAGAGGCAGGCATGCGGGCCCTAGCCAGCAACATCTCAGGTGAGGAGCCAGCGCTAGTGAAGCCAGGCACATCCAGGGCCTTGGGGGTGGAGGTGGCCAGCTCCTAGAGGGTGGTGGGGAGATGGGTAAAGAATCACTGCTGGACTCGCTTCCTCCCAGACAAGAGGGATGGGATAGGAAAGCAGAAGTGAAAGTGGAGGAGCCATCTGGGTCACGGAAGGGGTACATGCACAGAGCTTATGGCCAGCCTGCTGGACCAGCCAGGAGTCCAGGCCATTCCTCAGAAAGCTGAGGCTGAGTGGGGTGTGTGAAGGACAGACAAGAGAGCTCAGCTCCCCTATGCTGCTGCGTCCCAGGTGCTGGCATGGGGAGCCCAGGAGCAGGGCACTTCTACCCTCGGGAGGGAAGCTTCTGGGGATTTTCCTTACAGTGGTCATATGGATGGGGATAGAGCTGTGGAGGAAAAATAAGCAGGGTAGGGGACCACAGGGAGCAGTCGCCAGGTTAGGGTCATCTCAGGATCAGAGACCAGGCGGTGAGGGGGACTGCCTCCAGGGATACCTGGTGCATCAGTGAGTGCAAAGGCCCTGAGGTAGGTTTTGCCCTAAGGAACAGCCAGGACACCATGGTTGGTGGGAGCGGTAGCTTCCTCGGGGCATTGTGGGAAGAGATGAGCACTGGTTTTTCCAGTGAGCACTGATTTTTCTTCCAGGTAGGTAAGGAGAGAGTCTGGGAGTGTATGGTTGTGACCTGACTCAGGTGCCCTTTGGAGGCTGTGAGAACAGATGGATGATGAGAGTGGGAGCAGGGACACCAAGGTGGACCAGACTACTGGCCCAGGTAGATGGTGACACTTGGGGTGACAGACTGACACGTGGGACTTAAGAGTTGTAGAGGGGGCTGGGGGGTGGGGATCCTCCCCGTCCCTCGGGCTCATGCTTCTCTGCCCCAGGCCCTAAGGGTTCTGGTGGTCAATGCCAGGTTATGTGCATCCCCGGTTCTTGCCCCAGGACACGAGCCTAATGGACTCTGGGCTTCTAACCTTCCTTGGCCTGAGTCCCTCTGTACAAAGGTGCTGTAGCTGGCACTCCCCCTCCTGGGTGTGGAAAAGCACTCTGGAAACATGCCCACAAGGGGCTCCTGGCACCCAATAGGTAAGGGTGCCAGAGTGGGAGCAACAGTGAGGGACAGGGCTGTGCCACACCCTCTGCTCACAGGTGCCATGCAGTGCCCAGTCAACTTCTCGGAGGCTGCGGATCGCATCCTCAGTGGCCTCCAGGAGGACTTCCTGTGGCCCATGCTGGCAGCCGAGTTCCTGGTGGCCTTGGCCGGCAATAGCCTGGCCCTGTACCGCTTCTGCAGCCGGGAGCAGCGCCCTTGGCCCCCAGCTGTGATCTTCTCGGCCCAGCTGGCGGTCAGCGACCTGCTCTACGCCCTGTCGCTGCCCCCCCTGGCTGCCTACTTCTACCCGCCCAAGCACTGGCGCTACGGGGAGACTGCCTGCCGCCTGGAGCGCTTCCTCTTCACCTGCAACATGCTGGGTAGCGTCATCTTCATCACCTGCATCAGCCTCAACCGCTACATGGGCATCGTCCACCCCTTCTTCACCCACAGCCAACTGCGGCCCAAGCATGCCTGGGCTGTCAGCGCTGCTGGCTGGGCGCTGGCAGTCTTGCTTGCTGCCCCCACGCTCAGCTTCTCTCACCTGAGCCGGTCCCAGCACAAAGGCCAGTGCTCTGTGGCCAGTCCGGGGGCCTGTATCAAGTGCCTGGGGACAGCGGATGACAGCCAGCTCGAGGCCTACCGGGTCTACCACCTGGTGCTGGCAGCCCTGGGCTGTGGCCTGCCGCTGCTGCTGACCCTGGCAGCCTACGGCGCCCTGGGGCGGGCCGTGCAGCACAGCCACGGCATGACGGCGGCCAGCAAGCTGCAGGTCACGGTGCTGGTGGCCAGTGGTGTGGCCCTCTACGCGAGTTCCTACGTGCCCTACTACATCACAGCGACGCTCAACATGTATGCCCGGCTGCGCTGGCGAGCCCTCTGCCCGGGTTTTGAGAACAAGGCCGCGGCTGAGAAGGCCCTGGCCTGGAAAACATACTTTGCCCACCAGGTGACCCGGGGCCTGGTGCCCTTGGCCATCTGCATCCACCCGCTGCTCTACATGGCTGTGGTGCCCAGCCTGGCCTGCTGCCGCCAATGCTGCCCAGGCTGTGGGCAGGGTCAGACCCCAGGGGACACTGCGTGCCAAGCCCTGCCCCTCAACGTCACAGCCACCCCCCAAACCTCAGGGCTCCAGTCTCCCAAACTAAGCCCATGACCTGGCCCACCTTCAGCCCCCTCCTCATCACAAGATGCTGGAACCCAGCCCCGAGCCCCCCCAACAAGCCAGGAGCCCCCACTTCCTCCCCACAGAAAGGCCTCTGGCGGGACCCGGGGGCCCGCATGCCAGAGCTGCAGGAGCTTCCACTCACAGCAGTAAACCTGGGCAGGGCCTCGGAGCAAACCCATGATTGGGGGGGTGGCCCACCCACAACAGTGTGATTGACATCAGGGAATAAATGGATGGAACAGCACAAGGCGACTAGAGACTTTTTATTGCCCTTGAAGCCCCCTGCTCCAGGAGGCTGCCTTCTGTCACTGAAGGGTCCCGGGGCCAGGGGCTGAGCAGCAACAGCAGCAGCTGGCTTAATTGGTTGATGGCCTAGAAAGGGAAGCATGAGGTGAGCGAGGATGGCAAGTGGGGGGGCTCTAGACCCTTGAGGGAGTCCCAGGACCACCACCCATCTTACATACACAACACGAACTCAACGGGGGCAGGGTGGGGGGACGGGGCAGGAAAAGATGGGGCGGAGGTGCAGAGTACACCAGGGGCCAGACAGGACTTGGGGCGCGCGGCCCTCCATGAGAAGGGAGGACAGTCAGAGACCCAGGCCCTGGGACAACCCTGGTAAGGTCCACAGTCAGCCCAAGTATCAGCTCTGATGCCACGAGGGGCGGCGGGGGGCAGAGGTCTTACTTGGCCCACTCGACGTTGAGGATGAGGTGGTCGTAGCCAAAGCCGGACACCCCAGCGATGGCACGTGCAGCGTCCTCGCGGCGGTGGAAGCTGATGAAGGCAAAGCCCTGGGGGAGGGAGTGGGGGTCAGGGACAACGCTCAGGGCACAGCTAGGAGTCAGGACCCCACCCCGGCCCCACGGCTGCTGGCCCACCTTGGACTGGCCGGTGGTCTTGTCCTTTGCCAGGTAGATGCGGGAGATGGAGCCAAAGGGCCGGAAGAGCTCCTGCAGGTCGGTCTCACGAGTGTCCTCGGACAGGTTGGTGACACGGATGGTGGCATTGTCATCAGCTGGGCAGGCAAGGAGAGGCGTCAGTGAGGGGCTGGCCCCGCCCGTGGGATAATCATAGGGTACAGGAGGTGCCGCCCACGCATCAGCCTGGCACTGGGTGCCCTCCCCACACTCACCTCTGCGGTTGGGCTGCATGGACTCCCCGCGGCGGCTGGCCCCGTCTCGCAGGCTCGGAGGCACGTACTTCCCAGTCTTGTTTTGAGTGGCCTGCACAGGCTCCAGCTCTGGGGACCAAAAGCAAGGTTAGGTCAAGCCTCCCCTCGCATAGGCCTGGCCCAGGATGCTAGCCGCTCCGGCCATGATCCAGCCCCAAGCACCCTCTCTCTCAAACCACAGGCATCTGGGGGATCTCTTCAAGGGCTAAAGGTCTTAAAAGGACTTAAAGGTCACATCCAGGAAGCTGAGCCATTTACATGCCGTGCCTGCTAGCAGCACAGGAAGAGCAAGAGAACCCACAGTGAGAAAATGCCCAGCCTCGCACACACATCAAGACAGGGTAGCAACAGCCCCCAGGTTCCTGACCCTGGGACAGATGGCAAGTGGCTGTGCACACAAGTCACAAGGATAGAACTCCAATGTGTGTGTGTGTGCATGCATGTGCGTGTGCAAACACACGCGTGCAAACACAGCAACCTCCAGTCAGGACAGACACACTGAGAGAACAGCCGTCTCCCCTCACTACTCGCAATGTCCTTACACCTGCAGCTGTGCTCACTAGAGGCTCTCACAAACCCCAAGAGGGAGAGACAGGTGACGTCACCGGCAGAGCACCCACCTGCAGTTTCTCACACAAACCAACGTGGGCTGTGGCCACAGCCTTGCTGTTGTGTGGGAGGTGATAACCACCAACAGTGGTGGTCCTGTCCGGACCCCAGGTGAGGACCCACGACTCCCAGAGATGCACTCAATGCCTGTGCTCCACCCCGACTCCTGCCCCCAACCCCCAAGTCTGCCAGCTGTATCCCGTATCCCAGGGCCCTGGCACCTCCGGGGAGCTTCTCCTTCTCGCCAGTGGACAGGCCCAGCTGTTCGGCCAGCTCCTTCTGCATGGGCCCCAGCGTGTCCTTGTAGGGGCAGCGGGTGGTCCAGTGGTCACCCTTGCAGATTCGGCAGGACACGATCTTCTGGCCCTTGAGCTTGTTCATTGGGTCCTCCTCTTCCTGGCAGTTCAGATCCTGGCAGGGCAGGTAGGGGCAGTTCAGACGGGGCAGCCGCTCCCCAGCTGCCTCCACCAACACCCTGGCCACTGGCTCCCCCAGCCAGCCACCCCACTTACCTCTTTGCTGGTGATGAATGTCATGGATACATCATCGCTGACTGTGGTGGTGGCTACGTTGGGCCCCGGTGGGTCAAATTCTGAGTTCCCAAACTTCTTCCAGTTCTGAGCTCAAGACAGGACGGGGGACAGGTCAGGGCAGGGACAAGTGGGACCCCCTCCATGTGCACCCTAGACTTAACAAGAGCCACCCTGAGGGTGGGTGGGCCTTGAACCCCATTCACTGCCTTCCTCAATGCTCCTTGGAGAAGTAACGATGACAGTTTCTGTTCCCTGAGGGCATGCCAGGCCCCAGCTTCAGGCCAGCTCCAGGAGATCGTAGGGGCAGCTCTCAGCCTCATGTTACAGATGAGAGAACTGAAGTTCAGGGGGTAAACAGGCCCAGAGCCATCAACCCCTGGCGGGGCTGTGCAGGTAATAGACAGACCGGCTCCCACTGAGTGATACTCAGGGGTGTGCAGGGTCACCCAGATTTCCAGGGGTGGGCTTCCCTGGTGGCTCAGAGGTTAAAGAGTCTGCCTGCAATGCGGGAGACCTGGGTTCAATCCCTGGGTCAGGAAGATCCCCTGGAGAAGGAAATGGCAACCCACTCCAGTATCCTGTCTGGAAAATCCCATGGACAGAGGAGCCTGGGAGGCTGCAGTCAATGGGGTCGCAAAGAGTAGGACACGACTGAGCGACTTCACTTCACTTGACCTCTTTAAACTACCTGCACCTTGGCATCCTTCCCTTTAAGGGGCCACAATGCTCCCCACACCTCCCTGGAATGCTAGGGGCACTGAATGAGAAAATACTTCCCATGAAGCACCTGGGTCTAACAGAGTATGTAGGTAACCGTGCAAAATGCATTTACCGCCATCACTTCTGCTGCTACAACCACCTCATAGGCGGTATTGGCTGTTCCTCCCAGGCGACAAGCCAAGAGAAGTAAGAACCAACCCCTCCGCCCCTACTCCTGCGCCTGCTGGACTTTCCAGGGCCCCCATGGACTGCACGCAGGCCTCAGTTCTGCTCCAACAAAACAGGTACACACAGGGGACTTCCCTGGTGGCCCAGCAGTTAAGACTCCGCACTCCCAATGCACAAGGCGTGGGTTCAAGCCTTGCTCGGGGAACTAAGATCCCACATGCTGTGTAGTGCAACCAAAAAATTAGAAAAAAACAAAAAAGCATTAGTCGTTCAATCATGTCCAGCTCTTTGCGACCCTATGGACTGTAGCCCACCAGGCTCCTCTGTCCATGGAATTCTCCAGGCAAGAAAACTGAAGTGGGTAGTCATCCCCTTCTCCAGGGTATCATCCCAACCCAGGGATGAACCGGCATCTCCTGCATTGCAGGCAGATTCTTTACCACTGAGCCATCAGGGAAGCCCACAAACAGTTAAACCCCACTTCTAAAAAAGAAGGCAATGGGGAAAAGAACTCCAATTTTTCCTCTGAGTCAGCCCTGGACAGGCGGAGAAGGGTCTTACCTTCCTCCTTGCCACAGCCTTTGAGGCCTTCCGGGTCTCAATTCTGAAGGTGCGGACAATCTGTGGACAGGAGGGGAAAGGTTTGGGCCTCTTGCTCAAGGTTCCTAGAGCCGGCAGATCTTCCTCATCAAGACAGCCAACACACCACTCTATCCTAGTCCAAGTGCCCCTCAAGCGCGCCTCTTCCCCAGCCTCACCTTGAACTTCTTGCCATCCTCATCTATCTTATACTCCGTCACTGTCTTGATGTTTCCATTGATGACCTCCTTGGGAGGCGGCAGTGGAGCTGGGAGAGGGGAAGAGACAAAGGAACTGAGCCCTGGATAACAGGGACCAGAAGGAAGGAGGCTGGGGAGAGAGACGGCCTGGGGCTGGAGTGGAGTCGGGCACTCACCTCCCGGCAACAGTTCAGGCTCTGGACTGGTATCCCCAGTGGCCAGGGGGATCCCCTTGAGGAGTTCGCTGGTGACACATTTGTCTGTGACAGGGAGTGGAGGAAGCAGGGGTCAGCTGGGGAGGGGGGTTGGGGGGGGCAGGGACAGGAACTCCCAAGCTGAAATCGAGGGAACTTTGGGATAATGTCTGCACCAGGAGCTGAGAAAGGCCGGACCAAGGGCTGAAGACTGGCCAGGAAGTGTCTTGGGATAGCCATCCAGGGACACGGAACTGGCCAGTAATAACTTCCAGCAATGAGAAGCATAGGGGATCCCTGGCCTGAGGGCAGGCGCGGGCCATAGGCAGCCGGTCGCTAGTATTAATAAAGGCAGGAATGTGGCTGTTACAATTTCCTCCCCGGAGTAGGGAAGCATCAGTGCTGGCATCAAGGACTTGGGCGGTGGCATGGCAGAAGATGGGCTGGCTGGTGAACATATGGACTGGAGATAGGCTGGCCCAGATGAGAGTGACGCGGGGCAGGGACTGGCCGTCAGGGGAGATGCAGGGCCTGACGGCGATGCCAGGGTGAAAGATCAGAGCAGGCAGCAGTGACGGCCTGGGGGCGGCGGGGGGAGGCCGGGCTGTGGTGATCAGGGGCGACAAGGTAGACTCACCGTCCTCTCCTTCCTCTTCCACCTGGTCCGCCCAACTGGGCTTCGAACTGCGGGGACAAGTTTGTCAAAAGGACGGATGAATGAGCCGAGGCCCGGCTCCCGCGGCCTCGACGCACCCAGGCTCCATATTAACTCCTAGGATCCTCCCGTCTGCCTCCCAAACCCCCCTTCACGACCCCAGACTCACTCAAAATCTCCGGTCGGCATTGCAAAACCTTCCCCACGCAGCCCAAGCCTGGGCCAAAGACCGGAACTAAGAGGTGAAAGAGGCTTCCGGTTCCGCTGCCTAGAGAAGCCGTAGCACTCCACAGCGACCCCTACGGACGGAGGTAGAGGCGCCGGCTGCGTGAGAGGCTGGGCCCTGGTATCTTACTATAAATAGCTGAATAGAGACTCAGCTCATTTACCTTAAAATCTTATTTATTTATTTATTTATTTATTTATTTGGCTGCGCTGGGTCTTAGTTGCAGCATGTGGGATCTAGTTCCTGGACCAGAAGCGCCTGCACTGGGATCACTGAGTCTTCACCACCGGACCACCAAGGAAGAACCTCTTTTACCTTTTTTAAAAAATTAAAAATAATGACAATAAAGCTCAATTATAGAACTCTTACTGTTTGCAGGAACTGTGAGGAGGAAATTGTAATTTCCAATTTTTCAGCTGAAGAAACCAAAACTGGTCTTCCTTGTCCGGAAAGAACTTTTCTGATTCAAATGATCAAGATATCAAGTCACCCCCTAACCATTCTCCCTCCTTGAGTAACTTTTTCTTTCTTTTTTTCCCCCTCACGGTGAGGCTTACAGGATCTTAATTCCCTAACCAGGTATCAGACCTGGGCCCTGCGGTGGAAATGCAGAGTCTTAACCACTGGACCACCAGGGAATTCCTAGTAACATTCTTGGCTCCCTAATATAATATTTTCCATTTTCTTTAATTTAATTCTTATTGTCCAGCTTTCCCTCAACCGCATGCATTCTCAGTGGGAGTGATATGACTCTCAAGGGAACCAAAATTAATTGTTCCATGGCAAAAAACAAAAAAACCAACTTGGAGATGACAATGACTTGTGGCCCTCCAAAGTCTACCCTCCCAGACAAAATCTTATTCCTAAACATTTTAATTTCTATTCGTGAGGGAGAAATTAAATGTAAGTAGATTAACACTGATTTAAATTAAAGATAATTCCATTTTTCTCCTTTAGAGGGATGATAATGAAAAAAATGGTAAAAACTGCTGTAGACTGCTCCAGAAAGACATTTGCCTGCTTCACTCACCTCTGGGTCCCCAGCACCTTCAGGGTGTCTACACTTGATAAGTGCTCAATTCGTGGGTATTTGGGACTAATAGGAACCAGATTATAAAGGACTTTAAAAACTAGACTAAAAAAAAAAAACTAGACTCATAGTCTTTATATATATATTTATATTATATATATATAAGGTTTTTAAAAACATTTATTTTTATTTATTTGGCTACATAGAGTCTTAGTTGTGGCATGTGGGAGCTAGTTCCCTAACCAGGGATCGAACCCAGCCCCCCTGTATCAGGAGCGCAGAGTCTTAGCCACTGGACCACCAGGGAATTCCCAGCATAGGCTCTTTATCCTGCAGGCTGTGGGGTGTGGGTGAGGCACTGACATGTTCTGAATGGTGACCCAATGTGACCAGATTTTCTTGTGAGAAAGATTATTCTGGAAGCCTGTAGAAGATAGGGTGGAAAGGAATAAATTAGCAGGAGACCAGGAAGGAGGCTGGGAAAGTAAGTAAATAGAGGGTGTTTGGGAATTCCTTGTGGTCCAGAGGCCAGCAGAGGATGAGATGGTTAGATAGCATCACTGACTCAGTAGACATGAATTTGAGCAAACTCTGAGACATAGTGAAGGACAGGGATGTTTGGCATGCTGCAGTCCATGGGGTTACAAAGAGTCTGACAAGATTTAGCAACTGAACAACAGTAACAATCAGTGGTTAGGACTTCAAACTTCTGTTGTAGTCACGGGTTCAATTCCTGGTCAGGAAACTAGGACTGCAAGCTGTGAGGTACTACCAAAAGGGTCAATAAACATTTGTGCAAACTCACTCAAGTTTACTTCAAGAAATGCAAAATCCAAACAATGAATGTTGCAGATGGGCAAAGCTGTAAAAATTTGATATTACTCAATGGTAGCAAAGATAACAGAGAAAAAGACACTCCTGTACTTTGTTAGTGAGATTATGCAAACTCTTTAGATGGCATATTGATGATATCTACTAAAACTTAAATACACATATGTGTTTTCCTTTGAACCAGTTGACAATTCAACCTGTGAGAAAAACCTGGGAATGTATGTAAAGATGTGAGAACAAGCTATCCGAGGACCGTTGCTCATGATAGCAAAAACTGGAAATTCCTATCTGTCCATTAACAGCGGCTGGTTAAATAGATTAGGACGTGTTATGCTGCTGGGACTTTCCTGGTGGTCCAGTGGCTAAGACTCAGAGCTCCCGATGCAGGGCGCCTGAGTTTGATCCCTGGTCAGGGAAGATCTGGCATGCTGCAACTAACCTGGTGCAGCCAAGTGAGTAAATATTAAAAAAGACATGCTATGCTGTAATCAATTAAATGCTATTCAGTCCTTAAGAACGTAGATCTACTTGAGGTCATGTTAAAAATACATCCAAGAAAAGGAGAGGAAGCAAGGTAGAAAATGGCATATGCTATAGGAACCAATTTTTGTACATCTTTAATAATAATAGATAGATATGTAGATACATTCAAGCTATTTTAGGACAGAATTATCAAACTGTTGCTGAGGGAATGCTTTGAGAGGAAGCCATCAGGAAAGAGAAGCTTATTTTTAAACTTTTCTGTTTTACTGAAAATTTTTACCATCTGATTTTTTTTTTGGTTTAAATATAAACATATACATCAACTATAAAATTGTATTTTTCATATTAATATATAGCACACATCCTATGTTATATATGTGAGATGTAATATATAATATATGTTTTAATATGTTTTTTAAATCTCTTCTTTTTTTGTATTTACTTACTTGGCTGCACCGTGTCTTAGTTGCATGTGGGATCTCTAGTTGCAGCATGCAAAATCTTAGTTGCAGCATATGGGGTCTAGTTCCCTGACCAGGGATTGAACCGGGCCCCCTCCACCACCCCTTGCATTGATAACTTGAAGTCTTAGCCACTGGACCACCAGGGAAGTCCTTTTAACATGTTTTTCATATTCACAAATTTACATGTCCTCTTCTAGAAGGGCCCTAAGGAAATATACATCCAAGTGCACTAAACTGGCTCAAAGAAGGCGTCCAGCATAGTGTGGCTTAAAGGGTTGGAATTGAAAACAGCACAATTGTCATGATTAAGGGATTAGTTAAATATTGCCCAACGAGCTTCAACCCTGTTAGAGAAAACTGTGCCCATTTCTGGCTACCCAGATGGACCTTAACCACTAAACACTGATGTTTCTGGGTGTTTCAATTTGGCCTCATCTTTACAGGCATACTTTGTTTCATTGCACTTTATAGATTTCCTACCAGTTGGAGGTTTGTGGGAACCCTGCATGGTCAGATGATGTTTATTTGACATTTTTAGCAGTAAAGTATTATTAAATTAAAAGTTTTTTTTTTTTTTCTAGACATAATACTACTGTGCACTTTAAATAGGCTACATAGGGCTTCCCAGGTGGCGCTAGTGGTAAAGAATTCAACTGCCAGTGCAGGAGATGTAAGAGATGTGGGTTTGATCCCTGGGTTGGGAAGATTCCCTGGAGAAGAAAATGGCAACCCACTGCAGTATTCTTGCCTGTAGAATGCCATGGACAGAGGAGCCTGGCGGGCTACAGTCCACAGGGTCACAAAGAGTTGGACAGCACTGAGCACACCCACACATATACACATGGTGTAAACATGACTTTTTAAAACGTTATTTTCTTTACTTTGGGCTGCGCTGGGTCTGCATTACTGTGAGGCCAGGTCTCCAGTTGCAGCCAAGGGGATTTCTCCTTGTGATGGCTTCCCTTGTTGCACAGCAGTGTCTTTAGATCACAAGCTCAGTAGTTGTGGCTCACACGCTTAGTTGCCCCATGGCACGTGGAATCTTCCTGGGCCAGGGATTGAACCCCTCTTCTCTGAAGTGGCAGTCTTCCTTTGTGGCTCAGCTGGTAAAGAATCCGCCTGCACTGCGGGAGACCTGGGTTCGATCCCTGGGTTGGGAAAATCCCCTGGAGAAGGGAAAGGCGACTCACTCCAGTATTCTGGCCTGGAGAATTCCATGGACTACAGTCCATGGAGTCTCAAAGAGCCAGACATGAGTGAGTGACTTTCACTTCACTTTCCTGCACTGGCAGGCAGACTCTTAACCACTGGACCGCCAGGGAAGTCCAAACATGAGTCTTATTTATTTTTAAAATGTGTTTATTTTTGACTGTGTTGGGTCTTTGTTGCTGCTTGGGCTTTTCTCGAGTTGCAGAGAGCAGGGATTGCTCTCTGGTTGCAGTGCCCAAGCTTCTTATTGCAGTGGCTTCCCTTGCTGCGGGGTATAACTCTGGGGCTCCATGGCTTCAGTAGTTGTGGCCCCCAGGCTCCAGGGCACAAACTTAATAGTTGTGGAACACAAGCTTAGTTGCTCTGCAGCTTGTGGATCTTCCCGGATCAGGGAGTGAATCCATGTCTCCTGCATTGGCAGGCAGATTCTTTACCACTGAGCCACCAAGGAAGCCCCCAAACATGACTTTTATATGCCCTAGAAAATTTAAAAAAATTTGTGACTCATGATATTTTCTTTATTGATTGATTTCAATATTTGCTTTACTGCAGTGGTTTACAACTAAACCTGCGACATCTCTGAGGTTTGCTTGTACTTCCATTTCTGTATTCTTTCTGTATGGAATGCAATTTTCTTTTTAGTTCTCTATTTATTTATTTATGTGGTGGCTGCACCACACATCATGTGAGACCTTAGTTCCCTGACTAAGACTTGAACCTGCACCCGCTTCAGTGGAAGCACAGAGTTTTAACCACTGGACTGCCAGGGAAGTCCCTGGAAAACTTTTTCTTAAACACTGAATATGTATTTTTCTTTCAAATCAGGTTTTTCTAAGGAATAATAAAAGGGGGAGCAAGGGAAGCATAGGAGAGTGGGGAGAAGCCTGAGTCCAAGGTTGGATGGAAAAGAAGTCCCCGAGCCATTCTTTTGGCCCCTTATCATCACACCAACATTCTTCCCATGTCCAGAGATTTCACAGGACAGCAACCGAGATAAGAGCAGGAAGACCCTGGTGGTCCAGTGGGAGCGCATCTGCCTGCCAATGTAGGGGACAGGGGTTTGATCCCCGGTCTGGGAAGACCCCACATGTTGTGCAGCACTAGCCCCCCGCGCTACTCCTGAGCCCGGGCACCTGGAGCTTGGGAGCCGCAACCAGTGAGCCCGTGTGCTGCACCTGCTGCAGCCGGCCCGAGCCTGGAGCCCGTGCACCACCAGAGAAGCCGCCGCAGTGAGGAGCCCCTGCTCCCCGCAGCTGGAGGAGAGCCCGAACGCAGCAGCGAAGACCCAGTGCAGCCAAAAGTAAAGATAATTAATTTACAAAAAAAAAGAGCAGAAGGAACTCTACAAAGGGCGTCAGGAGGGGAGTGTGGACGCTCAGGGTGTGGCGCTGCTCGGAAACTTGGCAGCAGCTCCAAGGGACTCACTGGTGCCCACAGGTGGAATTCCACTTCTTGGTATTCTTAAAAGCACCAGAAACACACATCCACAGAAGGTCACATATTCGGACATGCACATGAACTTTCATAGCAGATTTATTCACAATGGCCCAAATTGGGAACCATTTGAATTTGTTTCTGCCATAACAAAATACCACAGACTGAACAGCTTATAAACAATGAAAATTTATTTTCTCACAGTTCTGGAGACTGGGAGTCTGAGATCAAAATGTCCTTCTGAGTCCTATCTCCCTGGCTTGTGGATGGCTGTCTTCTCCCTGTGTCTTCACACGGTCCTTATAAGGACACCAGGCCTGTTGGCTTAGGGCCCACCCTAATGATCTCATTTTATTTATCTTTTAAAAAACTTTTTAATTAAAAAAAATCTTTTTAAAAGATTCTATCCTGTGCTCGATTCGGCAGCACATATACTAAAGATTCTATCCTAAAATATGTTCACATTCTGAGGTACTGGGGGTTATTCAACATATGAATTTTATAGGAGACACAGTTCAGGACATAACAGAATTCAAAAATCCATCAGCAAAAAAAAAAAAAAAAAATCCATCAGCAGATGCATGGACAAACTGTTCCATCTCTATAATGGAGTACCATGTAGCAATAAAGGGAAGCAAATGACTGATACAGTGACATGGCTGCATGTCTCAGACACAAACGAATAGACACCATATGATTCCACTGGTGTGAAATTCTCTAGCAGGCGAACTAATCTATAGTAACAAATCATCTGTGATCATCTCTTAATGGAGATGGAACCAGCTTGCAGTGCCAGGCAGGTGAAGGGAATTTTCTTCATCTTGATCTGGGAAGTTGATGACATAGGCAAATACACAAGTAGAAAGTCCAGCTATCCTTTAAAAAAAGAAAAAAAGAGAGCCAGATCCTTAGAAAACAGTCCAACTACACATACAAGATGTGTGCATTTTAATAATAAAATCTAGAGAGGAACAAAGTAAGGATCAGAGTCAGAGTCAGACCATCCCAATTCATTGCTTTAAAAAAAAATTATGTATTTGGCCAAGTGGAATTTTCTATCTTTGTTGTGGCATGTAGGATCTTCACTTGCAGCATGCAAACTCTTAGTTTCAGCATGCAGCATCTAGTTCCCTGACCAGGGATCAAGCCCGAGCCCCCTGCATTGGGAGTATGGAGTCTTAGCTACTGGACCACCAGAGAAATCCCCAAGTTCTCTGCTTTATTTTGATTGTAGTATTTCTTGCGTTTTAAAATCCCCTCATTCAAAAACAAACAAACAAAACCCTCATTCTTTGTGGAGTTTTGTCTGCCTGCTTTGCTCTTGAGACAGTAGGGATGATGTTGCTCTGTGTGATTGTTGCATGCATGCCCAGCACTGGAACCAGTGCTGGAATAGTCAGTGGTAGATCAGTGGTTGTGTGATTGTTTGTGTCAGTTTTCAGTTAGCAGTTGCACACGATTGCATGTCAGTGTGGACACATCATATACGTGCGTGATCATGGTCATTGTGGCGACGACAGGGTGTTAGAAAAGCTTCCTTGTGACACAAAAATGGGAAACAAGTACTGACTGTTCGTTCTGGCCATTGTGGGATTCAGTGTTGTCTTTTTTTCTGTAGCTTGCCTTTGTTTGAAAATTGCAAATGTGCATGAGGGAGAAAAACAGGTTGCCGATAGATACGTGTAGTAGAACAGATGAACCTGGTTTTTAAAGATGCAGAGACTGACTGAGTTTAGGAACATGTGGTAACGGTGGAAAAACCTGGACAGGAAAGAAACACAGCAACACTTTCATCATGGTTGCATCTGAGGAAGTAGCAGTGGGGAAGATCAAGAGTCTTCACCTGTGCTTTGAATACTTATTTCATTAAAAACAAAACAAAACAATCTGGACTTCCCCAGCAGCCCAGTGGTTAAGACTCCATCTTTCAATGCAGGGGATGTGGGTTCAATCCCTGATTAGGGAATTAGGGTCCCACATGCCATGGGGTGAAGCCAAAAAATAAAAAACAAAAGCACAACTTGGCTGTTGTGGAAAACAGTATGATGGGTCCTCAAAAATGTAGAAATAGAATGACTACAGAATAGAAATATGACCCAGCAATTCTACTTCTGGGTATATACAGAAAGGAATTGAAAATATGGCCTTGAACAGATGTTTGTACATCCACATTCATAGCAGCATGATCCACACTAGCCTGAAGGTGGAAGCAACCCTAGTGTCCATCGATGGATGAATGAATGAACAAAATGTGGTCCATCCATACAGTGGAATATTATTCAGTCTTTTTTTTTTTTTTTTTTAGTCTTAAAAGGGAAGGAACTTCCGGGAATTCCCTGGTGGTCCAGTGGTTAGGACTCTGGGCTCTCACTGCCGAGGGCCCAGGTTTATTTAGTCTGTAGTCAGGAAACTAAAATTCTGCAAGCTGTCATGGGCATATACCCAGAGAGAACCATAACTCAAAAAGATACATGTACCATAATGTTCAGTGCAACACTATTTACAATAGCCAGGACATGGAAGAAATCTAAATGTCCATCAACAGAGGAACAGATAAAGATGTGGTACATATATCCAATGGACTATTACTCAGCCATAAAAAAGGAATGAAATAGTGCTATTTGCAGAGACACGGATGGACCTAGAGACTGTCATGCAGGGTGAAGTAAGTCAGAAAGAGAAAAATATTGTGGAATCTAGAAAAATGGTACAGATGAATTTATTTGCCAAGCAGAAATAGAGATACAGGTATAGAGAATAACTTACAGATATCAAGGGGAGAAGAGGGTGGGATGAAATGGGAGACTGGAATTGACATTATACACTACTACATATAATAGATAACTAATGAGAACCTCCTATATAGCACAGGGAACTCTATTCAATGTTCTGTGGTGACCTAAGGGCCTCCCAGGTGGTGCTACTGGTAAAGAGCCCGCCTGCCAATGCAGGAGATGTAAGAGACGGGGGTTTGATCCCTGGGTTGGGGAGATCTCCTGGAGAAGGGATAGGCTACTTACCCACTTGAGTTTTCGTGGCCTGCCCTGGTGGTTCAGACTGTAAAGAATCTGCCTGCAATGCGGGAGACCTGGGTTCCATCCCTTGTTTGGGAAGATCCCATGGAGAAGGGAACCCACTCCACTATTCTAGCCCAGAGAATCCCATGGACAGAGGATCCAGGCAGGCTAGAGTCCATGGGGTCGCAAAGAGTCGGACACGACTAAGCAACTTTCACTTTCATATACGCCAATAAAAATTAAAATTTAAGAAAAGATTCTGCAAGATGCCCATCAGCAGACGAATGGATGAGGAAGCTGTGGTACATATACACCATGGAATATTACTCAGCCATTAAAAAGAATTCATTTGAATCAGTTCTAATGAGATGGATGAAACTGGAGCCCATTATACAGAGCGAAGTAAGCCAGAAAGATAAAGACCATTACAGTATACTAACACATATATATGGACTTTAGAAAGATGGTAACGAGAACCCTATATGCAAAACAGAAAAAGAGACTCAGATGTATAGAACAGACTTGTGGACTCTGGGAGAAGGCGAGGGTGGGATGTTTCAAGAGAACAGCATTGAAACATGTATATTACCTAGGGTGAAACAGATCACCAGCCCAGGTTGGGTGCATGAAACAAGTGCTCGGGCCTGGTGGACTGGGAAGACCTAGAGGGATCGGGTGGAGAGGGAGGTGGGAGGGGGGACTGGGATGGGGAATACATGTAAATCCATGGCTAATTCATTTCAATGTATGACAAAAACTACTGTAATGATATAAAGTAATTAGCCTCCAACTAATAAAAATAAATGGAAAAAAAATTAAAAAAAAATAAAATACATTGAAGATTTTTAAGCTGTTCAATAAAAAAAAAAAAAAAAGAAAAGATTCTGCAAGCTGCAGGGCGTGGCCAAAACAAAAAACCAAAACAAATAAAAGACCAAAAAAATGGCGGGGGGGGGGGGGGGGGCAAGTACTGCATGATTCCATGACTCCAACTCCAATGAGGTCCCTAGAGGAATACTGTATGATTCCAACTCCTATGAAGTCCCTAGAGGAGTCAAATCCATAGAGACAGAAAGTAGATGGTGGGGGCTTGGGGCTGAGGCTGGGGAGGGATTGGGGGGTTAGGGTTTTTTTCTTTTTTTTAAGTGTAGTTGATTTACAGTATTGTTAATTTCTGTTGTACAGCAAACTGAGTCAATTATACATGTATATATTCTTTTCATATTCTTTTCCACTATGGCTTATCATAGGCTTTTGAATATAGTTCCCTGTGCTACACAGTGGGACTTTGTTTATCCATCCTATATACAATTTGCATCTGCTGACCCCAGACTCCCAATCCATCCTTCCCTCAGCCTTCAGAATTGGTGTTTAATGGGGACAGTTTCAGTTTCACAAGATGAAGAGAGTTCTAGAGATGGATGGTACTGATGTAATTGCGGTGTGAAATTACTTAGTGCCATTGAACTGCACACTTAAAAATGGTTAAGATGGAAAATTACATCATATGTATTTCACAATTTAAAAAAATAAAAATGAACATGCACACACACACCATAAACCTGAAACTAGTAAAAACCACAGCAAGACACTATTTGGATGGCTATTATGAAACAGAAAATAACAAGTGTGGGCAAAGATATAAAGAGAGTTGAACATCTGTGTGTTGCTAGCACAAACATAAAATGGTACAGTTGCTGTAAAGAAGTTCTGTTTTTTTTTGCTGGTTCCTCAAAAAGTTAAACATAGAGGTACTTTATGATCCAGCAATTTTGTTCCTAGGTATATACTCCAGAGACCTGAAAGCGGGAACTCAGAGATACTTGTACATCAGTGTTTACTCCAGCATTATTCACAATAGCCAGAAGGTGGAAGCAATGCAAATGTCCAGTGACAGATTGATGGACAAAATGTGTATACATACAAGGGAATATTATTCATCCTTAAAAAGGAAGTTCTAACGAGTGCTACAACATGGATGAGCCTAGAAAGTGTTCTGCCGAGTGAAAGAAGTCAGACACAGAAGGCTAACAATGATCCCATTTATATGAGATGCCTAGAATGGGGAAACTCAGAAAGTACAGGGTAGAGGTTACCAGGGGCTGGGCGGGGGAAGATAGGGAGTGAGGGGTTATTATTTAGTGGCTATAAAGTTTCTGTTTGGGATGACAAAAATGTTTTGGAAATACATAGCGGTGATGGTTCTACAATAGTGATTGTATTGAATACCACTGAACTGTACACAAACATACAAAAAAAGGCTTAAAAACCCCTCAAATCTCAGTCATGATTTTTGACAGAATAAATTAGATCATCATTCAGTCGTCAAGTCATTTCAGACTCTGCGACCCCACGAATTGCAGCACACCAGGCCTCCCTGTCTATCACCAACTCCCGGAGTTTGCTCAAACCCATGTCCATTGAGTCAGGGATGCCATCCAACCATCTCATCCTCTGTCATCCCCTTTTCCTCCTGCCTTCAATCTTTCCCAGCCTCAAGGTCTTTTCTAATGAGTCGGGCTCTTCACATCAAGTGGCCAAAGTATTGGAGCTTTAGCTTCAGCATCAATCCTTCCAATAAATATTCAGGGTTGATTTCCTTTAGGATTGACTGGTTTGATCTCCTTGCAGTCCTAGGGGCTCTCAAGTCTTCTCCAGAATGACGGTTCGAAAGCATCAATTCTTTGGCGCTCAGCCTTCTTTATGGTCCAATTCTCACAGCTATATGACTACTGGAAAAAACCATAGCTTTGACTAGACGGACCTTTGTGACACAGTGGAAGAGTCCATACAAGGATGCTCAGCATGGTGCCGTTTACAACAGCAGGAAGATGAGACATTTAATTACTTACTATGTGGTGGATTAGTCGCTAAGTTGTGAAGTTGTGTCTGACTCTTGCAGCCCCATGGACTGTAGTCTACCAGGCTCTTCTGTCCATGGGGATTCTCCAGGCAAGAACTCCAGAGTGGGTTGCTATTTCCTTCTAGAGGGGATCTTCCTGACCCAGGGATCAAACGTGTCTCCTGCATTGGCAGGCAGATTCTTTACTGACTGAGCCACCAGGGAAGCCAGGCTACTTATGAAGGAGCTGAATGATTTTTCATCTGAACGCTCTCTAGTCCTTTAGTCTTGTGACTAAGGCACCTGTGACTTACGTGGCATGTTCCAGTAGAGGTGCCACCGAGTACCCTCCTGAGTAGATAAGAGGTGGGGCAGGTGCTACCTGACATCCTAACAGTGGCCCTCTGGGGCGTGTGTGCTGGGGAATGACACTTCTCTGTCTGCTTCTGCTTCATTGTCATTTTATAGCAGGTCTTTCCCAAAGATGAACCAAAGAAAAGGTTTGCTCCTCCTAGAATTCAGTAGCATTGAGTCAGGCTGAAAGTGTGGAAAGTCCACCTAACAGATTCTTAAGCAAATAAAGGGTCTGTCTGGGGGTGGCAGGCCAGGGGTTCAAGTGATGCTTCTCTTCTTGTGCCGCCATCTGTTGTGTGGGGCTTCTGGCCTTGTGGTCACAAGACACTTGCTGCACTGCCAGGCATCACAGCCCACTCCAGACCAAAGAGATTCAAGGCCATGAGGAAGGCCAACTAAGACTTTCTGGGGACTTCCCTAGTGGTCCAGTGGTTAAGACTCCATGCTCCCAATGCAGGTGGCATGGGTTTGATCCCTGGTTGGCGAACTAAGATCCTGTATGCTTCACAGTGTAGCCAAAAAGTAAATAAATAAAAGGCTTTCCTGGAAACAACACCAGCAAGTTCTACTTGCACGTCACTGGCCAGCACTGAGTCACAGCCTCTACCCCAAACACACATGGAATGATCTAACTTCAGACGAACACCTCTGTGGGGTCATACTCGGCACTAAGGACCCCACTCTCATCCGGCCTCAGTGGAGAGGCAGCCAGAAGTCTTCTGTTGTAAATTTTGAGTTGTAAATTGTGAGTCGCCACCCAGGGTGATTTATAGGAGAGATTTATTTGAAGAAATATTACAACATATAAAAACTACATAAAGTCTTAATTTCCACTTCATACAGTGGTAAACTTGATATAATGCGTAATAAAAAACTTTTAAAATCCAGAATGGACAAAGTACTGCACAGTTTGATCACTAAGTCAAATTAGCCGATAGGCAAATCTCACTGAAGAGCTTCGTGTCAGCCAAGGCCACAAACACCGCATACGACACACCTGAACTGACTGATTGACACGTGAAAAATACAACAATATCAGTGCACGTTGGGGATCTCTGGTGGCAGAAACATGGGTGATGAGAGGACAGAACTAGTCCTTGGCAGCCTCCTCCTTGAGTTTAGCTGAAGGGAAATAAAAGGGAGAGTCACAGCAGGGAACGTATGCTACAGTAAGCAACAGACAAGTACGACAGGTACAATCATTAGGAGCTATGCTAATGCCCAGGTGTCGATGTTAAAGGACAACCAGGTAAGAACCTGTGGCAGCTTTGAATCAACATTCAGAGACTGAGCACTGCTCAGGTGTCCCCTAAAGGCTTCCAGACTGCCTGGGTTAGCGTGCACGGTGGGCCCAGCCAAGCCAGACTCTGTCACAGGACAGAACCGGGCCCCAGTGCCTGTCCACTTACCCACCCGCCCGCCTGCTCAGTCTCACAGCAACCCTGAGAGACTCGAGGCCACTGGGTGAGTCGCCCCAGTCCCAGAGCCTAACGCCACACCCTTGCTGGCTCCGCCCGCACCATACCTGAGGCACTCTCCCGCGCTTTGGCCAACATGCAGCACTTGATCTCCAAGCCGATGGCTTTGGCCAGTGGCGGCGGAACAGCATTACCCACCTGCAGGAGGGAAGGAGGGTGACACCTGGTTTGGCACGGCTGGAGTCCGCACCAGCCTCCATTCAGGCCTGGGCACTGGGACCCTGGCTCAGGCTCACAGGGCCTCCAAAGCCCTTCCACTGGGATGGTGCACCCTCCTCCCACCCCAAACACTGGTGGGTCAAGAATCAGTGAGGGAAAGGGGCTTTAAAAGGCTTTAGAAAATCTTTAGAATCCAGATACAGAGGCCGCCAGGTCTCACTTCTGGCTGAAAGTTGATACTCCGGGAGAACAGGATGTTGGGGGGTAAGAGCGGTGTGAAATGGCAAGATCCCACTGTAACCCCAGCCATGCACCTGCATTACTTAGATGTACCTTACTTAAGAGCCAAACCTAGTGCTCTGAGAAACAGAAGGAGATACTGGTTCATTTCAACACTTGGTGACAAGACAGTGAGTTTGCACCACCACACACTTAGCCTGCTGTGTGTGACATGCTATAAGTTTCCTTTGGGCTAAATCTCCTTCAGCGGTCAACAGTAACCACACGCTTAGTGATTCCGCCTGACCCATGAGGACCCGAGGCCCCAGGGATGGCGGGTCACCCCTTTCTTACCACCGCCCTCCTGGGAACACTGAGGCCAGCCAATCAACCAGATGAGGGGGTTCAGCGTCCCTCAGAAGTGACCGTGTGAGCCGAGCTCCCCACGGGCCCACCCCGCCCACCTCTCACCGAGCCTGCTCCATGGGAGCCGTCGGCGCCCCACCTCGGCGTCCATACACTGACCTGCCGGTGCTTGTCCAGGATGTTGCCGAACAGCCGGTAGGTGTCGGGGAAGCCCTGGGAGCGGGCGCACTCGCGGACGCTCACCACTCGGTGCTGCTCGGGATGGAGCACGCGGCCCTGGGCGAGAAGCGTGGTGGGGGAGGGCATGAGGGGACCGCCTATGACCGCGCCACAGGAGGCCACCTGGCCCTGGCTGGCGAGTCCACCCCCACGCAGGCCCGAGGGGCCCGCAGACCTACCTGCTTGCCCATGGGCTCGGGGTTGGTGACGGTTGTGCTGAAGAAGCCGTCCCACTCGAGACGCCCGTAGAGGCCGGCCCAGTGGTTATGCCTGTTCCCAGTGTGGGGCAGGCACCAGGGGATGAGGGTGTTGAACTGTCGGGCCGCAGGCTCACAGGGCTTGCCTGCAGGGAGAAAGGGCGGTGACGGGCCTGTGGGGTGGGGCGTGAGGACAGTGCGCCGGGCAGAGCCGCCCCATAAGTCCTGCTGTCAGCAGCCTTTATTCAGAGCAGGGACACCCAGGTCCAGCGGGTCTGCACCCAGCTCAGGGCCGTTGGGCTCCTGAGCCCCTGTACCTCCTGCTGACAAAGCCCGAGACCGTGCCCCTCCCCTTGAGCCCCCCGCGTGGCCGCAGACCCTAAGGGGGCTGGAAGCTTTGCACCAAGCAGGAGGAAGCCATACCCGGGGGCCAGGGCACGGGGAGGGGGTGCCCCACCTTCCACACAGGAGCAGACCCCGCGGAGGGCGCCGGTGCTGCTGCAGCCGTTCTTCTTGTCGTGGTAGTTGTACCGCAGCTTCCGGGCCAGGGTGCCATCAGAGAGTCGCACCTCAATGTTGGGCAGGTCACGCCAGTCCGAGCCCGGGGCCAGGGGGATGTGCCGCATGCGGGCGGCCACCAAGGCGCTCATGTCCTGGAGGAGCACAGTACAGTAGGCCTGGCTGTCGCCCAGCTCGGGGAGCACCAAGCAGGTGCCATGGGGTCTGGGTGCTGTCGTGGTGGGCACTGGGCACATTGGCGGTGACTAGGAGCCCCCAGGGGTTGTATCCCACTGGGGGAGACTGACAGTAACCGCGGTGCACAGCCTGGAGTCATACACGTGCCATGGCAGCTCCAGAGCGGGGATGTGGGGTAAGGGAAGATGGGTGAAGGGGTGGCTTCCGGCAAGTGCAGGGAGGGTTTGGGAGGAGCTGACGTGGCACAGGTGGAGCCAGAGGCGGACAGCCCTGGGGTCACCCAGAGAACAGGGGTGGTGAGAGACGAGGTGGGAAACAGTGGCCATTCCAGACCAACACTTCCCGCAACCAAGTACTGCGGTGGGGTAGGGTGGTGGTGGTGAGAGGGTGGGAAGTAAGAGGAGAAGCAGGAGGCAGTGAGGTGGTGAGGCTGGGGGCGGCTGAGATAATGCTGGTCTAGGGGTGAGGGATCAAGAGCAGAAGGAGTGGAAGGGGAGGGGCGGACATCAGCTCCCCCCAGCCCAGGCTGGGCTCCACCCACAGCTCTGTCCCCAAGAGGCAGCTGCAGGGAGGCCTGCTCTGGTTACCTTGCAAATGTGATCCCTGAGGATGGGCTGGTACTGCGAGCCCCGGAGCTGCCTCTGGAACCAGGACTGGGGCTCCCCGTTGTATGAGATCTCCAGTGCCGAGGCCCCGTTCCGGATCTCAGGGAGGTCGGACATGGTGTCGCGCACGGTGATGGTTCGGAAGGGACCCGAGCTCAACCTGCAGCAAAGCATGGAGGGTTGGCACCTCTGGGACACATAGCTGCTGTCACCTGAGTCACAGCTGCAATCCCCGATGACTGGCACAGTCTTCTCCAGAAAAGAGGACCTCGACTTCGGGTCAAAGGGCCACCCAAGGTCACCGGGGTAGCACTCTCCTCAGACTCTGTGTAGAGCGTGGGCTCTGGGCTCTGGCTGTGGCCCTGTACTCAGGGTGCTAGGGCAGGATGAGCCCAGAGGAGCAGAGCGTTCTGGGAGCATGCTGGATCCCACACCACTGCTCCTCGCTAACACTTTCTCCGGGCCCAGGCCTTGTCACTGAGGTCCCCCGGCTACCCCCTGCTCCCCCGAGCCTCACCAGCACCACGACCATGGGCAGGCAGGGCTCCTACCTGGTGATGTTGCTGACAAACTTCTTGTCGTCCACCACAACGCTCAGCTGGCAGGCCCGGGGCGCGAACACGTGCAACGGCTCCGGGAACAGAGGGAGTGGCTCCCCAGGGGCTGCGGCCAGGATGATGGCTCGCCTCCGAGTCTGGGCCACACCGTACTGACCAGCCTGTGCAGGGAGGGCCAGAGATGCACAGTCAGTGGGCACCCTGACTCACTGGTCCAAGGGCTGGGGCCCGTGGCACCTGACTTTGGGGAGCAGCTGGCCATTGTGAAGCTCACCCACAGAGCCCCTAGTTAACCCACAGTGCCAGTGCTAAGTTGCTTCAGTCGCATCCCAATCTGCGATCCCATAGACTGCAGCCCGCCAGACTCCCCTGTCCATGGGATCCCCCAGGCAGGAACACTGGAGTGGGTTGCTATGTCATTCTCCAGGAAGTTAACCCACAGGCTCACACCTGATCAGAGTGAGGCCAGAGGGAGGGACAAGCGATCCCAGGGGGTGGCCGGCAGCCCGTGGAGGAGGTGGGCGTGAACCCCTCCGATGCTCTCAGCTGGCTCTTTGGACACACGGAGGTACCATGGGCTTAGCACTGAGGAGGAGAGCGGCCAGAGAAGACACCGGGGGCCGCGCCTCCCGCTGGCAGCCCGCAGTCACAGAAACAGAGCACAGCCACCAACGAGGCTCGTTCAGTGAGGCTGAGACACTGCGGACACTGGCTGGAAGGGCTTGGGGCCGAGCGGCCACCCTCCCCTCCACACACGCACTGTTTTCAGCCAGCTCTCCCTCCTGTTTCAGCACTTGTTTCAGGCTTAGTCATGCTGTCAGTTACTGAATAGGCACACACAGAGCAGCTGCTCTTCAGAAGAGGCCTCGTCCCCTCTGACCATCCCAAGGCCCTGTCACTGCAGACGCAGCCACCGGGAGCCCCCTGGAGTGTCACCATCCACACCCTTTAGGTGTTCATAAGCACATCCGTTCACCCAGAGAGACTCAGCTGTTTAGTCTATAAAACAGTTTGTCTATGTGTGGTTCCTGATCCACCCTGTGTGGGAATCTAACTGCTACCTGGAATTCCACAGCTGGGCACCCCTACACCCCATCAGGGTAAACGAGCTGGAAACGATGTGGCAAAGAGGTCTCTTGCACACGGCCCCTCAGGACTTCCTGGGGTCCTGGCTCCGAGTTCCTCCAGAATCTGAATGCCAAAGGCTCCACAGTGCAGGTGCAGGCCCCAGCATCTGCCTTCCCCACACTAAAGGTCATCACCCTAAAGACAGACCCTTTGAGGGGTTTTGTTTTTAATTTTGGCCACATTCAGCAGCATGTAGGGTCTTAGCTCCCCACCGGGGATCGAACCCAGACCCCCTGCAGTGGAAGTGCTGGGGAAGTCCCCTTGGAGCACTGCTTTCAGTCAGGGACCGTCTGTTGCAGCCCAGGGAAGGCCCGCCTCTGGCCTCTGCATCTGCCCCCAAGCTGGCGCACCTGCAGCACGCCGAAGGTGCACTGGTAGCCCATGCGGACCAGGCAGCGCAGCGTCAGCTTCAGGACCATGGAGCGCTTGAAGGAGACAAAGTTCCGAACGTTCTCCAGGAGGAAGTAGCGGGGCCGGTAGTAGTCACAGTAGCTGTGGGGGACAGGAGTGACCGAGAGTCAGCCCCACGCCTGGAGAGAGCAAGAAGGCCTCCTCGGCCAGAAGTCACTCCCAACTGCTTAGATGCTTGTCAAGACACACCTGCCGGCTCTCAGGGTCTCTCCCTAGTGGAGAGGGACCTGTGAACTCCCTGAAGGCTGAGACTGGCGCCTCACTCAGCAGCGGCCTTCTGCAGGAGTGAAGGCTAAAGTGGTGACTGGCCCTGGTACCGGCGTTGCAGCGCAGGGGCAGGCCATCTAGTTGCCCTTGGGTGGCACTGAACGCAGAGGGGCTTCACTGTTTACCTGAGGAAGGAGACCACGAGGGAGTTCTTGAACTTGGAGTAGGTTCGAGAGTTGAAGCGGTTCATGCCACTGAAGCCCTGGCAGGGTGGCCCACCACACAGCATCTCCACATCTCCCTTCTGAGGCAGCTTCTGGCCACGGGAGTTGGTCACCTCCCCGGCCATGACCAGCTTCAGCAGGACGTTGCAGTCCTCGGTGAACACCGTGGACCCAGGGTTGTTGAGCCGGAATGCCTGGGCCGCGGGGTCCCACATCTCGATGGCCCACAGTGTCTCTGAGATGCCTGGGTGGGAGATACAGGGACACAGACGTGTCATGAACTCCCCAGAAAGAGACTCTCTAGTCAGAACTGTGACCAGGGCCACAGAGGTCTTCCAGACATAGCCTGCCCGATCCAGTTTTTAACAGGGTGTGTGGAGAGACCCCCCTGGAGCGCACCTGCTTGGTGGAAGCCTTCCGACAGTCCCCCACAGCCAGAAAACACGTCCAGGGTCCGCAGCTTTGGCAGTTTGATTTCTGTCTCCAGTTCACTTGGCTCACATGTCTGAGATTTCGTCCTGTTTTTTCCTGCAGGAGATGGGCCCCAAGTCAGAGCAGCGTCCTGACCTGCTCTCCTCAAAGCCTCTGGGACTCAGAGTCCACCTCATTTTGAGGAAGGCAACGTCAGAGGCTGCTCTTTCATACTGATTGACTCATGAGTATCCAAGTTAGAGGACACAGACTTGAAAAGGAGCCTAGGGGAATGACATACCACGACATACCTTTCCCCTTCCCCTTCCCTTTATTTCCAGGGCTCCGGGCATGGTTGGGAGGATCTTCAAAGCTTTTGCTCTTGGCATTATAGGCCTGAGGGGGAAAGAACCACAGTGGTCTGGAAGAGAAACACCAGTGCCCTTCTCTAACAAATAGGATTTAAGTTAATTTGATAAGAATATACTTCATTTCTCCTTAAGTATGGCCGGAAGCCAAGAGGACTTTGATTCTATAATAGAGAGAAGGGGAAAATTCTATTAATAAAAATGTTTTATGTGGCTGACAAAAATCCCCGCTATTTTAAGTACCTGGACTACTCATTCTAAAAATAGGCAAAAGTTATAATCAGGCTGTACAGACCGTAACCTGGGGGAGACACAGGTTATCTTAAGATCATACATACCTGTCACAAAAAAGCCATGCTTAAACAATTTAAAAGTGATTAGCTTAAATCAACAGACCCCTGGCTCTTCTCTCAATAACCAGGCCACAAGCTCAGCTGTGAGACTGAAGGGACTAGGGGCAGGGCTTCACCTCCTGGGGCTAGAGGTCCATCTCCCTAACTCACAGATACCGGCCAGGCCAGCAGAAGCCACCCAACAGTCTACAAAAGTTGTTACTGCATTGTGTGCGCGTTAGTCACTCAGTTCTGCCTGGCTCTGTGCAATGCCATGGGCCGTAGCCCGCCAGACTCCTCTGTCTATGGAATTCTCCAGGCAGGAATACTGGAGTGGGTTGCCATTCCTTTCTTCAGGGACTCTTCCCAACCTAGAGATTGAACCCAGGTCTTCCGCATTCCAGGTGGATTTTTTACTGTCTGAGCCACCAGGAAAGTCTGAGTTATTGTATTAGGACATTAAAATATTTCGTTTTGCTTTAAGTGTTAAATTCCAGAACAACCTGAGTGTCACAGACTTGTGCTCTGGGTAAGTAAACTTCTCGGGCGCTGTGTCTGACCTGGAGGCCCTCCCTGCAGTGAGCTCAGGGCCCCACCTCGAGAAAGTAGAAGCGATCGGGGCCACCGGCGGAGAAGTCCTGGAGGCACTCAGGCAGATCCTCTCCGTACTCCACGGTGCAGCGGCCCTGCACAGCCTTGAAGTCCACCACGGCCTCCTCATCGCTCCAGTAAAGCAAGTTGATGTCTGCGTGGTAACTGGCCGGGGTAGACTTGTGTGTGTTCTCCGGCCTGGGAGTGCAAGAGTCTTTGTTAGTTTGTCTGCGGCAGGTTGAAAATGGATTATATGGCATATTCCTGGGGATGTGCTCATAGGACCAGTGGGTAAAGACAAGGCCCCACGCCTCACTAAGTCACCTTGATTACTAACCCCCTTAGTCGGCACTGAACACCACAAACTAAGTGGGATTTCTTACCATGAACTCAACTAAGGGTTTGTTTACTCTTTATGCCTCCAAGAAGACTGGGTGGGCCTGGGTTGAGACCAGTTGCTGACCTCCTATTGAGAAGCATGTCTGGAGCTGCCTTCTTCCCCCTATGCCCGCCAGACTCCTTGTTCTCTCAGTACCCCATTATTTCAAAGACTTCAGGAAATCTTTCCTGTACATTAGCTAGAGACCTATCTGTATGGATTAGCTTCAGTTTAAGCTCCTAACTACTATTAGGATCCCAGAAACTCAGTGAAGCCAAGATCTTGGAACAGAGAGAAATCCCAGAAATGGGGAAGAGGGCCTGAAAAGGACAGGAGGACTGGCAGTAGGGAGGGGTGGAACACAAGGACAGTTTAAACAGATATCAGGGTTCTGATGGCACCCCAGACAGAGCCCAGGACAGTCCATGCCTGCCTCGGTCGCACTTTGGACCTCCACTCACTGATTCCTCCTGGACAAAGCTCTGCAGCCTTAAGACAGGAATCCAGGGCTGTGCTCTACAGTGGGAGCGATTCTCAGCACCAGCAGGTCATCAGGAACACCTGGGAGGACTACCTCCTCCACCCCTTAGACCACCACTGTGTGTGCGATTCACTACCTCCCATGACTCAGGCAGAGGCCCCTGGATGGCAGAGCCCTCACCGACCTGTAGAACTTGTTAACCCTGATCTTGATGTCTGTCTCATTGGGCCGGCCGTTGCTCTTTTTGCTGCAGAAGATCTCCTTTATGCGGCCAATACGGTAGGGCTCGGGGGCATCCAGGTTGCTGCCCTTGATGTAGTCGGAGTACTTCCGGTAGTGTTCTGGATACAGAGCTTCATCCACAGGCTCCTTCCGGGGGCGTTTCACAGGACTGGACAGCTTGATGCTGCAGAGAAGCAACTGCTCTGAGTAACTGAACATGAAATGTTAGAAAGTGATTCAGCATGACTGACCAGTGATAATCACTGTTTAAATTGCAGCGCCTGAACTAGTGCAGCTCAGTACCCTTAGCACAGATTCAGAGATTCAATCTCATCCAGACATTCCCCATCTGTGCTCTGGGTCTCGCTGCTGAGGTTGTTCACATTCTCCCCGCGCCCGGCCTCAGGGCAGGACTTCCTGGCAGGTGACATGTTCAGCTCCACGGGTGTGAGCAGCCATAATACACAAGCCCTGCCCTGGCAGGAGAGCCGCCGGTGTGCTTCCCCTTGCCTTGGACGGGCCACTTCTGAGAAGGCAGGGGCCCTGTCAACCCAGTCCCTGAGGGACATACAGTCTGAGTCCCCGAACCACAGTGGACACATAAATCCAGGCAAGAGGTAGACGTGCGTGACCTGAGAGTTGCGGCCGTGGCATAACCTACATTCTGACACAGGCACTAACCTCGGGGCGCTGCGGGAGAGGCCAGGGGAGAAGATGGGCAGTCTGGGCTAGCCAAACCTGGCCTGGCCATGTACTGGCGGAATCAGGCCATCACATCAGATGCCAAGCTGCCAGGACCACAGGGTCCCACTCTGAAGACAGGAAGTCGAGCAGTTCAGGAAGGCAGCTGCCATGTGTTCCCGCCAGGCCCCCCAAAGTCTGTCAGGCCCCAGAGGCCCTCTGAACACCTGTGCTCTCACTTCCGGCTGGGCCAGGAGTACCCCGTCAACAGCCCTACAGGGCAGCCTCCCCTTCTAGGCCAAGAGCTGGTGCTTCAGGGTGCCATGTACACCCACTGCGCAGGGCTGGAAGGACTGCGGCTCTGCAATTCAGTACATGGGGTGATTGGGTTGAACCCATTCAGTTGAATGGGTTCCAATGAGGACTCGAGGAAAATAAATCGGGAAACTGAGCTAAGCTTGCCAAAATGCTGGTTGTAAATCCAACCACACGCTAGTTCTAAGAGCCAACGAGGAAGGGATCAAGTGTGGGAAATATCTGTAGCTTTGATTTTTCCCTGAAGAGCCTCAGTCCTTTGATGTGGAAGTCTTTGGATGCAATTCCGTTACCAAGCAGTAACTCACAGTCAGCCTTTACACTAAGCCAGGCAATGTGCTAATAAGCACTTTTTTTTTGGTTTTAAAATTTTTTTGGCCATACCATGGGGCATGAGGGACCTTAGTTCCCTGACCAGGGATTGAACCTGTGCCCCCTGCACTGGAAGGGCAGAGTCTTAACCACTGGACCACAAGGGAAGTCCCTAATAAGCACTTTTAACTCACTTATCCCTTAGACATCTGGCAGGCAAGACAAGATACTCCTGTCCCCCTCTGATAATGGGAACTGGGGGCGGGGACTGACATGACCAGCCGGGCAGGAAGCCATCACTGACCCCAGCATCCTCCTTTACCAGCAGGCTCTGTCTGACTTCTCTCACAGACAGCTTCACTGCCACAGAGGGACACAGGACCGCTGGATGGCGTCTGCTCACCACAGACACCAGTGCGACGGCTCGGCAGCAGCTGGTAGTGGGCTGAGGTGGGGGCACGTGGTGGAGCCAGCCTGCTGCTGGCCCGGAGCGCTTGGCCCCGCGGGCTCCAAGGGGCACTCACTTGAAGGTGAAGGCCTCGGGAGGGAGGTACACGCCATCGCCCACCCGGTACTGGACGCCGTTCTTGGTGGCAAGGCTGTAGAGGACGCGGCCTTCCAGGTCCTGGAGCTGCTCCACGACCCTGGGGATTTCCTTCTGCCTCATTTCGGCCAGACGCGCACAGCTCGCGCAGAACCTGAAGGGGCGGTGGACAGAAACCAAAGGCCCCTGAGTGGCTGGTGGTGACTACAAGCAGCTGCCACTGGCGTGTTTCCAGAGACTCTGGTGACCAAGAGGAAGTATGCACGGATGTTAGAGGGCACTGGCTCTCCTGCACTTTTATGTTCACACTTTGACTGGGGACCAAAGCCCAGAGATATGCATAACAGGAAAACGACAAATCGACCCCACTTTTGAGTAGCTGACATAAAATCCCAGAGACATTAGTAAATGACCTAGAATCTGGTTAAGAATCCACCATGAATGATAATGCGGACCGCCGTAAAGTCAGGAACTCAAACCATGTCAAAGGAGGCTCACACTATTATCTCTAAAGGCTGAAGAGGGATTTGGTAAAATGCAACATCCCTGATTAATAAACCCTTCAGAGGAGAGTTAGAGTGCCTTAAAAACAGATCAAGCCCCAAAGCAGCCCCAGGCTGACTGGAGAAATACCAGAGGCAGCTCAGGGAGTCCTCCCAGCCTCACTCCCACACACTGCTCATGATGGAAGACTCCAGTCACCACCTTTAGTTAAAAAAAGTGAGGTATCAAGGTTAGAAAGGAAAACAGGAGCACTAAGCATTTAAGAAGCAAGCCTCTCTAAAAGCATTAGAGTTAAACGGAATCAAAGATCTCACCTATGAGGAAAGACACAGATTTTGTGGGACAGACACAGAAAGACACATCCTACCCCTGAATGGGACAGCTTCTCATGGGGGTGACCCCCACCCCCAACCAGACTGTCCACATGCTCACAGCCACTGCAACCAAGTCAGGCTGGTCTCTGATTGGTGGGGACAGCAGACCCAGCAGAGAGAAGCACAGAACAAGCAGGGAGGTTCACGCACTCACACAGCATCCTAGAGCACCGACAGGGCAGCCTGGGAGCCCTGGCCCCACACTCACTTGTACTTGTTGTCCTCCGTTGGCTGAGTTTTCGGAGGGGACTCAAATCTCGCGTAGTCTTGGTCATACCACAGCTGGTAGAAGTAGGTCTTCCCGTCATCCTCCGACATCAGGGCCTCGGGGTCCACGCCTCCCTGGGGATGGGGCCACCGTCAGCCATGATGACCACGTGCAGCAAGGGGTGGGGACACATGCGGGGGACCGGGCACTCACCTCCAAGGCCCAGTTCTCTGAGGGAGCCTTATAGACGACCTGCACCTTGCTGTGGATGTATGAGAGCTGCATGTCCTCACATTCGTCGACCAGGAAAAGCTCCAGGGGGTCCGAGGTGGCCCCAAGGACCGTGTCCGTCCCAGCACAGAACCAGTGGGCGTGGAACATCTGCCCATTGCTGCTGTCCTCCCACAGCGCAGTGACCCTGGAGCCGGAAGACGGGGAGGGAGAAGGTTCTAAGTCGACCAGTGGAGCTGGACTGAGGCTCCTCAGGAGTACAGTTAATTTGTTGGTGTCGCCGGCATGTGTACTCAGTCATGTCTGACTCTTTGCGACCCTATGGACTGCAGTCCACCAGACTCCTCTGTTCACGGGATTTTCCATGCAAGAATACTGGTGTGGGTTGCCATTTCCTTCTCCAGGGGATTTTCCCAACCCAGGGATCAAACCCAGGTCTCCTACATCGGCAGGCAAACTCTTTACCACTCAGTCACCAGGGAAGTCATTTCTTGGTTTTAGTTTAGGGCAAAGAGCTGCTGCTATTTTTGCAAAACAGGCACCTCCTGCTTTTACTCAAAGTGTGGGCTGAAGTCAGGCGGAAGGAAGGATACAAACCTTGCCAGATACAGTGGTTTTGAAGAGTCGTCTGGAATAACAGAAACACAGTCCCCCACTTCCAGGGTTTCTGAGTCGATGCATACCTTCTTGTAGTAACTCTTCTTCCCGTCAGTCTGAAAACAAGAGCTTAGTTTCAGGAGAGGATGGATTTGAAGGTCTGTGCAAGGCTTGTCCTGCGAATTCCTGCCACTTTACAGCAAAGCATAGCTCATGACGATTTCTCTAAGAAGCCGCGAGCTCCAGCAGCCTGGCTATTGACTACAGAGAGCAGCCCCTCCCCTGGCTAGAAGCCTGCAGACAAGGCACTCACAGCCCTCTGTCACCAGCTCTGCCCTCCTCTGTCAGCAGCAAGTCAGATCCTAGCCTTCAATTAGAACAGCACCACATCCCACTCATCACACCCACCTCAGACACATGGAACCCCTTCCTTCTCTCCCACAAGGAAAGCTGGTTCCCACCACAGGGCCTCTGCCCTGGTTCCTCTCGAGGACTTTAAGTGGCCGGCTGCTCTCCAACCCTTCAGGATGTTGTTGCAACAAGAAGCCTCCGTTGCCCCAGCTCCCTTCCCATGCCCCACCCGCCTGACAGTACTTGTGTCGCCCAGACCTAGAGCAGCACCCAGCAGGGGTAGGCCTCAGGCTTGCTGAGGGAACTGGCCCATCTCCAGCTTATGGATACCAAGGGACCAACATGAAGAACACATTCACTCTCCAGCTGTGGTAAAGGACTTGACTCTTAGGCAGGTGAGGACAGAAGCCCCAGAGGTGGTTTGCTAGTGCTCCCAAACACCAACTCCTAGGCCCGAGGGGGCAGTGAGGGCTCTCCTCAAAACCAGCTTCACAGGGGAACCAGTCTCGCACACCAGGACGGTATCAAATGCCCACTTTGGAGGGCGAGGAACATCGAGTCCTTTGGCAAACAAGTAAATATGCATTTTTGGCGCTTGACCACAGACCCCAGCCTCTCAGCCAGCTCCGTTCCGCTCATGGCTGCAGGATGCATGGGTAGGTTTCTCAGCTCCAGGGCTCCAGCCACTCTCAGAGCGGCTGGCAGGAGACACCTGGCTGCTCAGCAGTGCAGCAGGAGGACAGTTGAGAGCCCACTCCTGGATTACCTTGACGGCATCTCCAACCCAAGAGATCCGATTCTTGTTCTGCTTCTTTTTCTTCCCCTGATGCATCTTTTTGGGTGATGGCATCTCTGGAATATTGTCATCCACTTCCTCGTCATCGTCTGCCTCTTTCATGGCCATGTTGGGACACCTACAAAATCACTTGTGATAAGCAAGGTCTTCTTAAAAAAATAAGACCAACTGGGAATTCCCTGGTGGTCCAGGGGTTGGGACTCTGTGCTCTCACTGCCAAGGGCCCAGGTTCAATCCCTGGTCGGGGAACTAGGACCCCACAAGCCCCCAAAACGCAGCCGGAAAAAAAAAGTAAAACCAACTGAAAGTGTTTCACTAAGAAAACAGGGACAGGTCTGGCAACAACGTTAGACAAAGGGATCTTGCCTATTCTATATGTGTCAACCCAGCTGTCCCACACAAAGCCTATTTGCCATCAGCTGGCATTTCCCTCCATTCCAAAAAAAATCATTGGCCAAACTTACCTCCTCTTTTGGCAAGCCTGCTTGCTCCGTCCGCTACCACCAAATTTAACCATATCTTTACAGGCCTTACACTTTCCACACTCGGGCTGTTGACAAATCTAAAACACATTAAAAAAAAAAATTAAATGGCCATTAGTCACAACTGATAAGCAGTTTTTGGTGCATTTTAAAATACGTAAGTTTAACGTCATTAGAACTCAGGGAAGTGAGAGTTAGAACGAGACGTGAGGTCTGTAAAGGTTAACCTGAGACATGGTGCTGGCACAGGTATGGGGAAAGAAGAACTCAGGTGGCCCAGAGATAAGCTGGTGACACCACTCTGGAAAACAGTGTTCGAGATCAAAGTCAAGTATGTAACCTACACCCCAGCAATTCTGCTTCAAAGTAGTGAAGAATCACAGAAGACACATTAGAATATCACACTGCCCATAACCGAGGGATAGGCTGGGAGAGTCACAGTGAAATACTATGGAATAAAGTGGTAACTGTGTCCACCCGCATCAACACACAGTAGTTGTGAAAGATGCCAGTTTATGTCTACTAAAAAAAAAAAAAGAAAGAAAATTTAAAGCTTGGATACGCATGTGCTAGATGAAATAAAAACCAAAACAAGAATGGTGAGGACAGGGAATTCGCTGGTGGCCCAGTGGTTAGGTCTCCGTGTTTCCACTGCTTTGGGGACACAGGTTCAACATGCAAATTCCTATTGAGGGCAGCCACTGAAGACAGAGGAGACCCTCAGAATCCAGGGACTAGTGTGAATGGAGGGCGGTTCTGAAGGCAGGTGCTGTATTTTCACTTTTAAGCTTTCATCCAAATTAAGTCAAATAGACACCAAAACAGATCTGATCTCTGGGTTAGTGATAGAATTAGGGAGATTAATTCCTCCAGGGTGAAGTAAATATACATTATACTAAAAAATTCAGAGCGAGGTCATCTCAGGCATCAAAGCTAGGCTGGACAAAACCCCCACTTTCTGAGGGAAGTTACAACATGAGACAAGACAGGAACCTGGGAGGATGACCCCACTTGGAGGAAGCAGTGCTGGCCTCCGTGGGGCAGTCACCCCCCTCACCCTCAAGCCGGGGCCTGAGGACACAATGGGACATGGCCAGACTCCTTGGTAGCAGCAGTGGCACTGATGGCAAAGTGCCTGAGCATGCCTCTTTTGACAGCTGTCTTGTTAGACATGCAAGTCCCCATATAACTCCTTCTCCGAGCTCTGTTTCTGGGGGGTCATGTCTATGCAGTAAGATGCTCAAGCCAAAAAGAGAAAACAGCGAGCTCCTCAGCGATCATGAGGGGCAGGAGAGCCGGCTTAGGTGAGGTTACCTCACAGACGCCACAGCGCCGGCGCTTGAAGGCATTCTCCTTGTCTTCCTTGTCATCTTTTTCAATTTGCTCCGCAAAGAAAGTGTCGAAGATCTGGTAGACCAGCTTGGTGGTGGTGGCCTTGGTGGGGCCCTTGTCCTTCTCCTTGGCAGGTTGCCGGATGGTCTGCCGCCTTTCGGCTCGCCTGGGAGAGAGATTCCACGGTGTTAGTGGCCCAGGAAGAGATCCCGCAGTGCCCAGCCTTCCAGACTCCGTCTCAGGTCTTCAGGCTCACTCCTGCTGCACCCTCACCTTTTTCCCAGGGTGACCCCGGCCAGTTTGATGAGGTCTCTCATGCAGGGGCTCAGGAAGATGGGCTGCTCGTCACTGTCCCCTGCCCGATCATAACTCTCTACTTGCTCCACCACAAACTGGGCATGCCGCAGGAGAGAATCCTCTGTGAATCGATTCAAGTTGAGCATACACGGAGGAACAGTGGTCTTTCGGGGAAAAAAACACAGAAGTTTCTCTTAGGCTTAAGCAAAACTGGTTTACGTCAAACAAACATGTAGTACATCTGTATCACATGTAAGTGGGACTTCCCATGTGGCTTAGTGGTAAAGAACCTGCCTGCCAGTATCCTTTCCCAGGAAACCCCATGGACAGAGGAGCCTGGAGGACTGCAGCCCATGGGGTCGCCAAGAGTTGGACCCAAATCAGTGAATGAACAACATCACATGTAAACAATCTGAATCCTAGATAATGAAGGACCTAAGCCTCTTACCTCAATCTTATTGATCAGGTCTTCATAGGTGGAGTCAGGGTTGCTCTGCAGGAACTCAACCACTATCTTACTTATGTAGATCTTCTCCTGCATCACGCTGAATAGTGGTGCGTACTCTGGGCTGGGATCCATCAAGATATACTCGGCAAATGCTGGAGTGGACAGATGGATAAGAGCAGTGTGAACCTGATGGCAGCAGCAGTAGCCAAAGGGCAGGGATGAGGCTACAAGGCTCACGGAACAGGCAGAGAGTCATTTCACACTCAAATGCCAAAACCCATTAAGTATGGTCAGGATTAGCTCATTCAGAAGGGGCCTGTCTGAGCCAACCAGAGAACAGACTGGCTAAGTGGCTTTCCTCTAGCTCAATTCTGGCTTTTGGAATTCGGTCTGGGTTTCAGCTGCAAGGTCAGTTCCAGGGTCAGTTGTAACTAGTACAAGAGGCCATCCCAATCAAGCCTGACATGCTTCCCACACAGTCACAAGAGTCTGAGACTTTCCAGAGCCCAACCAAGCCCGGTCATGGGAGCCTGAGACTTCCCAGAGCCCAACCAAGCCCTGTGGAAGACAGAAGCGTCTTACAGATTCCAGAACAGTGCACAGTTGGCCACATACTTACAGGTGCTAAAGCCAAGAAGAGCCTTTTCACCTCCATCAAAACCAGCAATCCACCATTCGTTTATGGGGCCAAAATTTTTGCCATTAATACCACCTAAAAGAGGAGGAAAAGGTTTCTTGAAATGAAGTGGACCAAGAAATGGCAACTCACTCGTCTTCTTGCCTGGAAAATCCCATGGACAAAGGAGTCTTGATGGGCTACAGTCCATGGGGTTACAGAGTTGGACATGACTAAAAGAATATGCCTCAAAACCCCAAGCAGGTTAAGTGGCACTGAGTCCCCACCTGAGCCACACCTCTGATCAGGTAAGCCGGGCAGCCTTACTGGGGCTATCAGAGCGAGACTGCTTGTATCTGCTCACAGCCCAGACTCTTTTCGGTTTATAAACTGACCATCCCAGACAATGTGGAACATTCCCCTTACCTTCGGGAGACGGGTCATCCTCATATATCGGCTTTGCTGAACCAGAAAAGAGGAGCTCGACATCTTTCTCAATGAGGCCGGTGTCGATCGGGCAAAGGTGACCACGTTTACAGTACACACTAGACGGGTGACAGAGGCCATTTACCAGGAGACCAAGGGCAGGCAGAGGTACAGAGTCAAGCTCAGACACAGGGGGGACGAGGTGTGGTTCCTAGACTCCACTATCTCCCTGGCTGCCAGAATACTGGATCAGTACGGTGCTCTTTCACCCCACAGCTTCTGATATGCCCACCTGGGTACCAAGAGTAAGAGTATGAAAAGGGAACGTGGAGAGGTCAGCAAGACCGACAGCAGGAAGCCTCACAGAAGAGCCCCTGGCGCGCCCTCCGTTGGGGAGTGGCTTGTGCAGATGCATGGCTGCTCCAATACATCCTACCCAGACTGGTGCCACCACCCTCTCTGGCTCCAAAACGTTCTTGTTGCTGAAAATGAAACCTCACAGCCACTGAGCTGTCACTCCTTCCCCCCTCCCCACACCACCCCAGCAAGTCCTGATCTGCTTTGTTTCTCTGGATTTACTGCTTCACACTATTTTATATGTTAGTTTTGCATTACAACTTTCACCTCAAAAAAATTAAAATAATGCATATTACACAACATCATAAGAGGCGAGGTGCATTGAGGACACGGGAAGGAGGGACTTCCACCTCCTTCTGGGGGGTTAAGCCTCAAGTTCAAGAACATCCACCACCTAGAGATGCTCCATGACATCTGCAGAATGTGCATCATTGAGCAGGACGCTGAATTTGAGAAAACAGGATGGAACTGGGGTGGGTTCTGCTTACGGACCTGCCTGTGCGGGCCTCAAGGCCAGAGGTGCTATGCAGGTCTGACAGTATCCCCTACCACACTCCCACCGCCCAGGCCCCTGGAAGCTAAGAAATTCTCATCTTGGAATCTTACCAAATTAAAAAAAATGAAAACATGAGTACTTTGAGTGGAGCTCTTGCACCAGGCATAGCAGACAGACAAGGGTCATGGCCTTGCCATTAGGACCTGAAGACGGGGGAAAGATGAACACATACCCATGGAGGGCAGGATGCTGTGGACGCACAGAAGGGGAGGGTCCAGGGCCCAGCCTGACAGACTGTCCACGTGCTTCGTCAGGAAAGGGGACATCAGGGAGAAGTGCTGAGTCCCAGGCGGGGGCAGGGCCCACGAGTATGCAGAAGGGGCTACTTTCCACCTGCCACTTTCAGCCCAAGGACCAGAGGTAAACAGAGTCCCCAGCTAACCCCGGTGGTCTGGCTTCAATGGCCTGATGCTCAAAGGCATGTCATTTCTGGGACATGTGTTCTCACTTCCCAACCCACAGGAAGGAGTCTGGGGCAGACCTGTTCTCGAGGAGCCACCCAGAGACCCCAAGCCCTGACACTCCTGATTGTAGTGGCTCCAGCCCTGGGTTCTCGCGAGTCTCTGCCCCAGCAGCGCCACAGGGAAGCATGACGCTGTGAACATGAGCGACGCGAATAGCACATTTCAGTCGTGCTGTCAGGCAGAGGTTTGAGCTGGGGAGTGGCCGGGACATGGACAGCATCCCAGTGTGGATCAGGCTCCTGCTCGTGGAGAGGGGGAGACACACCCAACCATGACGATCATACAGAGTATTGTGGAAGAAACACACTGGGGTTTCCTAGAGCCCTCCAGCCCACTGTGGAGCAGGAATGTCAGAAAGACCATCTCGAGATGCTTCCACCTGAGGCTTTATAACAGGTGATCCAGCCGCCCCTACTATTCTCTTGTCCAGGGAGAGGAAAAGCATGTGCTGAGGCCTGAAAGGAGACATGAGCTGGAGCCAAGCTATTTCCCACAGAGAAGGAAAGGGAAGTACCTCCAGTGAGCAGGAGAGAGCAGAACGAAGGAGGCTGGAGAGGAGGGGGACTCTGCTCAATCACAGGCTTGTCTGAGCCCCAAACACAGTCCAAACTCCACGGACCTTCACTAAGAAGACCCCAGCATCACTGCCTCGACATGAAGAGCCCCGCAGGATCCAGCCCCCGCCCACATCCCCTACCACTCACCCCGCCGCCGGCCCCTCCCCTCCAGCCACATAGCCTCTTACCTAGTCTTCCACAGCCCACGCACCCCCCTCCCAGCCTCCACCTGCTGTTCCCTCCTCCTGGATGTCTTTCCCTCACTATCTCCTTGGCTTGTTCTAAAGCTGAGGTCTTTGCTCAAGTCCCTTCCCCTCCATTCTAAACAACTTTCTCCCACCCACCCTCTCTGCTCCCCATGCTTTTCACATCCATCACAGTGTCACTACCCACAGGCACAGCTTGTTCTGCTTCCATGAAACCAGGGGCCTGAAGTGCTGTATCTATAATACCCACTGCACATAGCTGGCCCTCAGTGGAATGAATGAGCTTTAGGATATTTTCCTACTCAAGGGCCTTCCCTGGTGGTCCAGTGGCTAAGACTCCATGCTCCCCAATGCAGGGGACCCAGGTTCAATTCTTCAGGTAACCAGATCCCACACACCTGAACTAAAGATTTGCAAGCCACAACTAAGACTTGGCACAGCCAAATAAGTGATTTTTTTTTAAAGGATATTTACCTACTCAAGATCTAACAGGTATAGCTTTAACAACCAAAGATCTACCACTCATATACCAGCTTGGTGGCCCTGAAGTGTTAGCAGCTTAAGAAATGTTGCAAATTAGGTGTTGAAAACTTTACTAGGATATTAAGAACTCAGGTGTCTTTAGGAAAATGCCCTGTTATGATAAGAAGCATATTAGTTACCTGTGCTTACTTGGTGACTTAGTGGTAAAGAATCCTCCTGCCAATGCAGGGGACACGGGTTCGATCCCTGGTCTGGGAAGACCCCACATGCCACAGAGCAACTGAGTCCGCGTACCACAACTACTGAGCCTGTGCTCTAGAGCCCGTAAGCTGCAACTACTGAAGCCCCGCACCCTAGACCCTGTGCTCCCCGACAAGAGAAGTCACCGAAACGAGAAGCCTGCACACTGCAACTAGACAGTAGCCCCTGCTCGCCACAACCAGAGAAAAACCCAGGGAGTAACAAAGACCCAGCACAGCCAAATAAATAAAAAAGACTCCAGCAGGACTTAAGGGGAAAAAAAATAAAATATAACACACACATACACACAAAACCTATCAGTTACCTGAAGCAGGTTAGTTTGTGTTGGGGCAAATCCTCATAACTCTCAAAGCCAGACTCGTTGGCATCAAAGATGGACAACCTCTCGTTGGTCAGTATCTGTATCTCTTCCACCTGAGAGACATGGGCCAGTGAGCAGAAACGCAGGAGACGGGACCACGCGGCCGCAGACGGAGCGGGGACTCACCGCGTCAGGGGGATGCTGCTCGTATCTCAGCTCAGGGTCGTCCAGGTACTGCAAGCACTCGGCGCACTTGGGAGGGTCGGGCTGCGGGGGACAAGAGCACAGACGGCGCTCAGAGTCCGCCCTGAGCCCGCCCCTGAGAGCCACACAACGGCTTCTATTCCCAGGTGGACACTTACCTTGGACACTACTGCTATTTTGGTTCGAGTCATTTTCTTCTCAGCTCTGGGAACAAAGCAGAAGGTTTGTTTTAGTTATTACACGACACATCAGAATCTGCCAAAGTTATACTGGATCCAGACAGAGATGAGCGCCAGCTGCTGCATAAGGGGCAAGTGTGTCTTTACCATGCAGAGGGGACCTGCCTCACACAGCAGAACTGGCATGTCTCAGTCCTGCGCTCACTATTCATCACACACAAAGCTAAGGCGGCTCCAGGGAGTCACTAAACGCCCCCTTTTCTTTCTTTCTCAGACAACTGTTTTAGTATTATGATCTGCTTGATAGAAAGACAAAAAATAAGTTCTTACAGTTCTCTGTATGTAGTTCTGCGTCTCTTCTCCTCCTAAGTAGAGAAAACAGAAGAGTGAAGGGTAAAAAAGTCTTTTCCATCCGTACTATGTTGCAAAGTTAAAGAATTTTATGTACACGGTCATCACAAAACCTAGTCAGAGGCAGGAAGGCAGTCAGAAAACCAGTGAGACCCAAGCCACCTCCAGTGTCTAGTTTTATAAACAAAATTCTTATAACCAGACTTCCTTAAAAGACTCATAAGAGATTAGTTTTTTTAAAAAAAGACAGAAATTTTTGTTGTTCAGTCACCAAGTTGTGTCTGACTCTTTGAAGACCCCATAGAACTGCAGCCCACCAGGCTCCTCTGTCCATGGGATTTCCCAGGCAAGAATACTGGAGTGGGTTGCCACTTCCTCCTCCAGGAGATCTTCCCCACCCAGGGACAGAACCTGCATTAGCAGGCAGATTCTTTATCCCTGAGCCACCAGGGAAGTCTGACAAAAATTAGCTCTCCTGCATTAAGTGGTACCTCAATAAGTATATATAATTGATATGGGGAGCTATGGACTGAGTTTTGTCCCTGCTCCCCAACCCAATTCTTATGTTGAAGCCCTAACCTCAAATGTGACTGTATTTAGAGATGAGGCTTTTAAGGAAGTGACTGTGGTTAAGTGAGGTCGTAAGTGGGAGAGACCGAATCCAACAGGACACCAGAGCGCTCTCCTTCTCCCTATGTGCTTGCACAGGGAAAGGTCATGTGAGGACCCAGAAAGAAGGCAGCCATCCACACGTCAGGAAGAAAGACTTCTCCAGAAACTAACCCTGCTGGTACTTTGATATGTGAACTGTATTCTCCAGAACTGTAAGAAAAATAAACGTCTGTTGGTTAAGTCACCCAGACTGTCATATTTGGTTATGGTACCATCCCCACCCCTGGTGACTAATAAGAGAAAACTTATTTCTAGAATTATTCTGAGTAAATGAAGGAATGACAGAGCTATCACTCTGCAACTCCCAGTGAAATAATGGATTTAAGCAATGATTGTTAAAAACAGGTGAAAAGGTGAAAAGCTGAGGGGAACTTTATAATGGATGGATCAGGCTGAGGGCACCTGGGTTCAGTGATTAGTCCTAAAGCCTTACAAAGATAACCATGCCTCTGGTGTGATGTAACAGGAAGCACACAGCACCACCTTAGAAGTCCTCTGGGAAACAAGAGACATGCCTCTGGTCAAGCCTCTGGACCTAACTAGTGGTCTGCAGGGGACAGGGCTGTGGGTTCTCAGCACCCACAAATGCTATGGGAAAGCTGGCTACTTACACCAGCTCCAAGTAAGAGGATGGGGTGACACTGTGGATGGCACACTGAGGACAAACAGCAACCAAGTATTTCGTATAGACTTAGCTGGGGTCCTGAACCAAACAGGAAAACACGCGATGCAGACCATCAGGGAAACCTGGACAGAGACTGGACTCTGATACCATGGTGTTAGGAAAATGGTATTGTGATGATGTTTATTTAATTTTAATATTTTTTGATGTGGATCATTTTTACAGTCTTTATTGTACTGGTTACAATATTGCTTCTGTTCCATGTTTTGGTTTTTTTGGCTACAAGGCATGTGAAGTCTTAGCTCCCCAACCAGGAACTGAACCTGTACCCCCTGCATTGGAAGGTAAAGTTTTAACTACTGGACCACCAGGGAAGTCCCTGTGATGATCTTCAAGAGACTCTTTTCCTTTTTAGAAGGAAGCACCTTATAGAAGCACTTCTGTTAATATTTCAGTAATATGTCTGGGATCTGTTTATCAGAGTGAAGGAGGGCAAGGAGAATAACTGAGGCTTGGGTAAAACATGCCTAGTCATGGGTTGATAACTGAAGGTTGATGAGAATACGGGGGCTTGCTACCCTTTTCTGCCTACTCTGGGGTACATTTGAAAGTCACCATGAGGAAAACTGTTTAAAAATCACTTTAAGATATTCCAGCCAACGGAAGATTATGAAACAGAGTAGAATTGAAAAAACAAAAGCTTACCTTTTCATCTTCATCTTTCTCATCAGAAACTTGTGGTTTTACTCTTTCAGGTTCTTTCTCTTCTGGTCTCCGTTTGCTAGCTCTATTGGATAAACAAATAAGCCGAATGTCAGCTTAAAACCTATATTGCCAATTCACATTAAAAATGACAAACTAATGCCTCCCTATAGAAAAGCAAAATATTCAGAACAGATCTGGTGAACACTTTCTTCCCATCCAAAAGAAAATCCCCTTGTCACAGTGGCTCCAAACGTGCATCACTAACACGTGACCCTGAAAAGAGGCCTTCAGACACCCCGTGTGACCCTCAGACGTGGGGCCTGATGAGATACTGGAAACTAAGACAGGTTACAGTGTGGTGATGGGAGCTACCCACGTGGTAGAGGGAGACAGGTAAGATGGGCCCACAGGTTGATTTCTCATCCAGCCCCACCCAAACTGATCCAGTCTTCCATACAGACCTCCAACAGTTATTTTGGTAATTTAAACTACAGATAGCACAGCACAAAAGCACAAGCATTTTAGCCACTTACAGATCTTTGGGTTGACTTCTGTGCCTCTTTTCATCCTGAGAGGGGAAACGTGTGGGTAGAGAAATAAAGGGGGGAAAATTAATTTGAGCAAGAGTAAGACAAAACCCCAAAGTATTAGTTAATGATTGCAGCACCGTGGGATGAGAGAATTGGAAAATCTGGGCAGGTCTACAGGCTAGAGATGAGGCTTCAAAAATTTTAAGTCATTTCCCTAACGCCTACAAACAAGAGTTGGCAGATTTCCTGTAAAGGGCCAAAAAATAGACATTTTCAGGTTTCCAAGCCACAGACCTGCGTCACAGCTACTCAACTGTGCCACTGCAGCACAAGAACAGCCAGAAACAATACACCAGTGAAATGGCATGGCTGTGTTGCAATAAAACTTTATGAAAACAGGCAGAGGGCCAACTTTGGCCTGTGGACCACAATTTACATACCCCTGTCCTGGGATAGCTCAAAGCAAAAGGGACTGTTAGAGCCATTTTGCTTATGTTGGCCCAAATGTCTATAGCTCCATCTGTCATTTGGTCAGGGGTGAAGATGTCATATAAACAGGCACTGAGACAGGAGTGGGAAAAGAGGGTGACCAAACTAAACTTTGGAATCCAGTATCGGAAAGAAACAGAAGTAGGAATTCCCAACTTGGTCACAAACTCATTAAAGACAGCTGAGCCCACATACAAAAACTATCTTTCTGATATGCCGCTGATTTTTATAAAGAAGTATACACACAGATTAAGTCAATAATTTTTAAAAAACTAGACAAAGTCAAATTTTGGCCCTTTCGTCCTTTTCTGACATGAGACAAGAGCGCTGGCTGTGGGGTCTGAAGCTCTGCCAGCTGCTGTCTGAGGAAAACGGATGGTCTGCCGCCACCGCTGAGATCTCTCTAGGCCTGAAGGGATCCCAGGCAAGTGCTGGGGATTAAGGTCACGAGTGATCAGAAAGATGAGACAGGAAGATGTTAGAACAAGCTGGAGGTGACACACCGAAAGGATCACGTGCCACAGAACAAGCAGGGTGCCCACCGGAGCGACAGCTCTCAGGACCAGCACATCCGACCTCAGGCTCTGCCCCCTGGGCCTCACAGAAAGCCAGACAGGCTTGGGGCCATCCTGGTTTGGCTTTTCTCAGAGCAAGTTGCTAAGGAGCCTAATAAGGTCCCTGTGCTGCGGCCCCCAGCAGATGTAGCCCGCTCCCTGGAGTTTACAGCCCTGTGGACAGCCTCACCATCTGAGGCTTTTATACAGGCCCACCCCTGGGTCAGTGTACAATATTTCAGGGTTTAACTATGTTCACTAAGCTGAACTGTGGGAGCTGGCGGGGATGCGAGGAGCTAGACTCAGAACTCAGGAGACTGGCTGGTTGATAAAGCAGCACAAGCATGATGACACGTGTACCTGGGGTGACACGTCAAGACTTCTCAGGCCAGAGGCTATGAAGAGAAGCTGGTTCCACAAACATCTTAGTCCAGGCACACATAGGCCCTTGCCACCATTACCATAAGTAGACAACTGCACGCTCACTACGTATCAGGCACCAACATGCAGCGACAGCTGCCAACCCCCACAAGGAGGGGCAGGTCACCTGCCCAAAACCACCCCAGGGCAGGTAGGGCTGGATTTCAACGCACAGCCCCAACCCATGACATTTCTCCCAACCAACTGGGAACACGAGGGTCAGTTAGAGATAAGCGATACAAGTCAGTCTTTACTTTGTCTTCTCCTTCACTCATTTCAGCCTGAGCTCCTCCTGGCCTCGCATCTCTGTCTGGCTCCTCCTGAGCTTTCTGTTTAGGTGTCCTGTCACAGAAGGAAACACACAGTCAGCTCAGGGAGCCCATCTCCCTTTCAAGAAGCCCCAGTGAGGGTTTACACGGTTCCCTCCCCCAAGTTAGAGCATGGATGATTTTTCTCATCTGAAGGGTAAGTTTTCATTGCAAGAAACCCAAGAGGCATTTGCTACTTCAGAACTTACGATCTCAGAAGTGCCACCAACACTTCATGTGTTGCTGAGACATGCCGCAGCTTAAAAACAAGAGACAAAAGGGCTCCCCTGATCCCTGATAACCTGACGGGAACCCTGCCTGTGCTGGACTCCTGTGGAGGATTGCTAGCTGGCCTGAGGTGACATCTGACAAGTCTTCCCCTCCTTCCACCAGGGCCCGGGCACTCGGTTCAGGAGTTCTGCCCACCCCAGACTCAGGCCCAGTCAATGCTTGCTTCAGCCCACTGCATGTCAGAGGCTGCTCTCCACTGCCGCCCTCACACACTGCCACTGCTGAGTGTGCACGCCCCAGCTGGCCTAGGCCAAGGGCTAAAGCAGGTCTGCCTGGCCAAAGTCAGTCAATGGCCACTGAGCCGCAAACATATAAGCTCAAAAAGTGCCTGCTGTCCTAAGCCGCTGAGCTTTGGGGCGGTTTGTCACAGAGTCTTCACAGCTGTGGGTGAGAGACAGAGCTGCTCAACGCTCTTTAAACACCACCTGACAAACTGCTTCCTATGTGAACACCAGTAAGGACAGACCACTAAGGACAGGCCAGCGGTCAAGGTCAGGTAAATCTCAGTTGACCTCAGCCTACACTGTGGTTGCCTGACCTTCCAAGAACAGAAGTTACCCACACATTACATGTATGACCTTAATGCTCTGTCCAATCCATAATTTTTATGAGAACACTTACTTTTGGAAATAAATTTCACAAAGTACAAAAGGCATGTTAACTGTACTTACGATTCTTTGGTTTGACTTCTGAGTCTCTTTTCTTCCTAAGTGGATGGGACGGGGAGGCAAAAAAATAAAAAAGACTAGTTAATTTCCCCCGTTTGATTCTAATCTTTCTATTAAAGAACTGTATGGAAATAAAATACCTAAACTGATCCTATAGTCTAGCTGGTAAGAAGGATTCTCTTCTTTTCAGATAGCACATATTTTTTTGGTGGGGTAGGTAGGCAGGAAGTTAAAGAACTCTTAGACAGATTCTTCTGTTTAAGATGGATTTGCGCGTAAAGTTACTGTCACTTGTCAGGATTAAGTGTTGACAATCTCCTTGATAACTTTATCAAACAAGAATCTAAATAAATGAATGAAGTAGTATGACCCAATTGGAACAAGAGCTCCATCTCAAACATGGACAACAAATCATTTTGAGTCTGAATTTAGAGAGCTAAACGCACCTCTCCAGAATTCAGCCTCAGGAACCCCTCCCACTCTGTGAGATCAAATGTTGGTGATATAAACAGAAAAAACACATGGCAGACTCTGCTACTGCGAGAGGAGATCCCAGGAGTCTGATCATAGACGAGAGATTTCAATCACACCCTAAATCCTTCTTTGGAGGGTGGTGGCTGAGCCAGTCTACTAGAACTGCTTGTTCTCAAACGATTTAACATGCGTCCCAACTGTAACCGCTGCTAACTTTAACTAGGATCAGGGTAGGGAAGTGATCAATTAAAGACTAGCTTCTAGTACTCAATGGTTCAAGAATTATCATACATCTTGGCTGATTCCCCATTAGGACAAAATAACAGATACCCATTCTTCAACAGGCTCTCAAGGGCACAAACCACCCATGGGAGTTTCTAAGAAAATTCTAATCCGTGTGGTCATAAAACTTTTGGGGATCTGAGCTTGTTCCACCACCTGTGACAGACCAATGTCAGCCTTTTACCATATGGGGCAGTCCTGTCTCATGGTAAAGCTCCCACTTTCAGACCCCCAATTACTTCTTCTATCCCCTCCCAAGCTCCTGAGGTGGGATTTGGTGGTACATCTGTATTTCACAGAAGCTTAAGCCCACCCTGATTTTTACAAAGGAGCCACAAGTCTGGGGAAAGAACTGGCCTGATCTCAGTTAAGAATGCAGCTAAAAAAAAAAAATAAAGAATGCAGCTTTAACCCTGGACAATGCTAGAGCATTAGCACCTTGTGTGTCTGAAAGTGAGATCTCCACCAAGACCTTGTGAGCAACCGAGATGCGCAGGTGAGGGGAGAGGTTGAAGCTGTGTGACTAACTGATCAAGTAGCAGAGGTCCAGGTGACTTCTAGGCCTATCAGTGGTTTACGGTCACGAGAACCACATAAACACACCTTCCACATAGAGAAGCAGCAGAAAGAGGAGTTTGAAGAGCATTTTTGCTAAGTCAAGGTCATTGTGATCATTAGTGAAAGTCATTCTGTTCCTACATGCTCTCCACGCCCTGATCCCTCTTCCTAGAACCAAGGGGGACTCTGATTCAGGTGGAAGTGACAAACACGGAGGTGACCAGGCTTTACTTTATCATCTCTTCCTTCTTCTTCCATGTGTGTTCCTGGTCTTACTCTTCCTGGTTCTTCTGCAGGGAGCAGCCCAGCAACTCTGTCAAGCAAGATAATACACCCTAAGGATGACTTTCAGAGACTCCTCCCCTGGAAGCAGTTTCAAAAGGGCTTCCCTCCTCCCCCCGACCACCAAAAGCCAATCCTTATCTCAATAGCCCTGAAAAGTACATATTACTTTAACATTTAATATTCAATACAACCTTTAGATCTACTTCTGATAACTGCCAGTTGCCCCCCACTCCAATTCACTCTTTGCAAGAGAATTTGATCTGAATTACAAGGTTCAATAATCTGGCTGCAAACTCAGCATCCTTAAGCTATCTATGATCACCCTGACAACTTGCTAGTTCTTCCTTTTAAAACATTTCAGAAAAGTAATTTCAGTAGTCAAGATTACAAATTACACAGAACAAAAAGGTATAAACTCTTACCGTTCTCTGGATGTAACTCGACGTCTCTTTTCCTCCTATGTGAGGAGAAGGGACGAGAAAAATATTTATTTCAAAAGAAGATCAAAACCAAAAGCACAAGTCAAAGCGTTAAGTAAATACATTTGATATGGTTAAATACAGGCTTCCCAGGTGGCGCTAGTGGTGAAGAACATGCCTGCCAATGCAGGAGACAAGAGATACGGGTTCGATCCTGGGTCAGGAAAATCTCCTGCAGGAGGGCATGGCAATCCACTCCAGTATTCTTGCCTGGAGAATCCCATGGACAGAGGAGCCTGGAGGGCTACGGTCCAGAGAGTCACAAACAGTCGAACACAACTGAAGCAACTCAACATGCATGCATGCACGGTTATAAACAGGGGTTGGGGGTAATCTGAGTTTGGGAATGATGTGGGCAACTGTCACTCTGGTGTTGATGTCCCACCAGCCTCAAAACAAAGGAGAGGCCCAGGAGTTGACCCAGCACACGTCTGCACAACTAGAGGTTGTCTAGTGATGCTATGTGAAGTCAAAGATCCACCTCATGTCAGGGATTTGTTAATGTTAGCAAAAAAATCAAGCCAGTACTTTGGGATTCCCACCAGGAAGTGATGATGACAACCTAAACTGGCTACCAGCTCTTCTCCGATGAACAGCCAGGACAGTGCTTCCCTAAGTTTACAAGATTTGCCATTTCTAGGATATCTGTATTTATGTATTTAAACAGGATAAAAATATTGTGGTGATGAAGCAGATATCTTGTTTGAGGTGGAGATTACAAGAATTCACACACACATATATCTGACTATGCATGCAGAGTGAACAAAGTCTGTAGATTATACCAATGTCCATTCCTTGGTTTTACTGGTGTATTACAGGTGAGATGTTACCATGAAGAAAGTTGGGTAAATTACACAGAACCCCTCCATAATATATTATATGGAATTAGTCTATGTGTGTGTGTATTATATATAAAATTCTGACTCCAGATTGCTTTCAGACTTGAGCTACAACATCAACACTTCCCTGCATCTGCAGCCTATTGGCTGTCCTGCATATTTTGGACCTGCCAGTCTGACATCGTGTGAATCAGCTGCTTAAAATAAATCTCATATACACAGATATTACTGACTCTATTTCTTTGGAGAACCCTAATACAGATTATATACTAATAAAATACAGTACTATGTATAGACATACAATCCAAAACAATATATTAGAAACTGATAAATGCTCGCCTCTAGAAGGACAGACAGGAAGGAGGGACAGGAGAAGGATGGACAGAAGGGTGGGAGTACCAGCCCTTTGTACCCAATAGCTGTTTGTACTGTTTTACCAAATGTAGGTAATACTTGTTTAAAAAAAAAAAACATAGTAAGGTCACAAAACTTTAAATTGGGGGACTTCCCTAGTGGTCCAGCAGTAAAGAATCTGCCTTTTAATGCAGGGTTCAATCCTTGGTCGGGGAACTAAGATCCCACACACCGTGGAGCAACTAAGCCCGCGGGCCACAACTAAGACCCAATGCAGGGGCAGAGGTGTGGGTCTGCCGAGAGCACGTACCCTCCGTGTAACCCTTCCACTGGATGTTCGTCTGAATCCTTCATCATAACCTGTAATAAACTGCTAAAGTATGGAAAGAAAGGACATGACCAGAAGCTGAATGCTGGAAGGTTTTCACTAGTGAAAGATCTAGTGCTGATGCCTCTTTACCATGTTGCTGCTGCTGCTGGTCCTGGAAACTGGCGTCCAGAAAGAAAAGACTTGTTCTAGCTTACACAGTGGTGAGACCAGATGCCATGATCTTCGTCTTTGAATGTTGAGTTTTAAGCCAGCTTTTTCACTCTCCTTTTTCACCTTCATTAAGAGGTCCTCCAGTGCAGTCCCCAAATTGCACCATTGAACAAGGCTTAGAAAGTTTGTCAAGTGTCAAGTCACTGAAAATGAGTGTCAGAGCTTCACCTGGAAGCCAAGGCTACGCAATGTCCTAAAAGGACCTATGATGAGAAAAATGTCAAGCGCAGCTTTAAGACCTTGTGTCGAAAGAAGCTAATGAGAAAGCAGATTGGAAGGTATGGCATCTGCCTGCAACACAGGAGACCTGGGTATACTCCCTGGGTCGGGAAGATCCTCTGGAGAAAGGAATGGCAGTCCACTCCAGTATTCTTGCCTGGAGAATCCCATGGATGGAGGAGACTGGCAGGCTACACAGTCAATGGGATCACAAATAGTTGGACACAACTGAGCAACTAACGCTACTACTACTAAGCTACTTTTCCTCACTTCAGAGTAAATCCTGTCACAAGGAGTTCCCAGTCACAAGGTACTACAAATGGCAGCGGTGTGGATGGCAGCTGAAACACTGAGGAAATCGGCGGTTGTCAAGGCATGTCTCTCAGATTTCACCAGGTTGGATTTTATCATGAGAGGTCAACCTGCTCCTAAAGAGTGAGAACTGCCTCCTGCTCCTGAGGTGTCCTCTGCCTTGGTCACCAACTAAATCAACTTAACAAAAAACTATGGGATAAAACCCAAAACATAGGATAATGTAGGAGGAGTGGCCAAGATGGCAAAGCAGAAAGACCCTGAGCTCACCTCCCATGGGCACACCAGAATCACAACTGTTGTTAAGTTACAGAGCAACAATCAGTGACAATTACCTGGAGGCTAGCAGAAAAGGCCCTCTACAACTAAAAATATAAAAAAGGAACCAAAAGGGGACATGTAGGAGGAGTGAAGATGTCGCATAGTCAAAACCCACAGCCCCACGGAGATAACCACAGAGTGGAGGATAATTACAATTGAAAATTTTCTTACCATGGAGCCAGAGTCTGAGCTTCACATAGGGCTCCCCATCCTGGGAGTCCTGTACTGGGAAGATGAGCACTAGAACCCTTGGCTCTGAAGATCAGTGGGGCTTACTTCTAGGAGAGCTCGAGGGCCATCACATTTTTAGAGACCCAGAGCAGAAGCAATTTGAAAAGAGTCTGGGTCAGACCCACTTGCTAATCTTGGAGAGCCTCCAAGAGCGGCAAGAGGCAACTGGGACTCACCTTGGGGACACAGATGCTGACAGCAGCCATTTGGGGGAGCTCATCCTACTACAAGGGACAGGGAAGCCTGGCGTGCTGCAGTCCATGGGGTTGCAAAGAGTCAGACATGACTTAGTGACTGAACAACAACAACAAATCCTACTACAAGGACACCAGTGCTGGCAAGTGACATTTTGGAATCCTCCCTCTAGCTTATTAATGCTGGGGCCACCAGCCAGTAGGCATAAGTCTTTGTATGATGATAGACGGTAACTAGATTCACCATAATGATTATTTTGAAGTGTACAAAAATATTGAATTATTATGTTGTGTACTTGGGAACTAACACAGTGTTCTAGGTCAGTTATACCTCAAAAACAAACAGAAAAACTCATAGGGACTTCCCTGGTGGTCCAGTGGTTAAGAATTTGTCTTCCAGTGCAAGGGATGTGGGTTTGAACCCTGATTGGGAGAAGTTAAGATTTCACATGCCACAGGGCAACTAAACCCACGAACCCAACTAGAGATATGCCTGTGCACTGCAATGAAGATCCTGTGTGCAACTAAGGCCCAACCAATGCAACCATAAATAAATATATACACTCATAGAAAAAGAGCAGGCTTGTGGCTACCAGAGGCAGGACATTGGAGAGGAACTGGATGAAGGCAGTCAAAAGGTACAAACTCCCAGTTATAAATAAGTATTAGGGATGTAATGTACAACATGATAAATGTAATTAACATTGCTGTATGTTGTCACTGAAAGCTGTTAAGTGTAAATCATAAGAGCTGTCATCACAAGGAAAAAATATTTATATTTTTCTCTATTTCTTTACTGTTATACTCATGAAATGATGAATGTTCACTAAACTTACTGTGGTAATCATTTCATGATATATGCAAATCAAATCATTATGCTGTACACCTTAAACTTATACAGTGCTGTATCTCAATTCTATTTCCATAAAAACTCAAAAGAGAAAAAAAAAAAAGACCCAATGCAGCCAAATAAACACAAAAATAAATGTTTTTTTTTAAAAGATACTTTAAACTGGCTAAATTATAAGGTTACCCCTGTATTACTCCTTATTTGCCCAATACCATCTGATATCACTGGTTTGGCGCACTAGGACTCTAGCATGCTGGAATAAACCCTGTTCCTACAGGGGTTCAACCTCGAAGTCCTCAAGGTCTCACAACCACCAGTGAAACAGCTTCCTACTTGGGAAAGAATGCCCTGGTTAGTTTCTTTAAAAGCGAAAAGAAAAGGCTATGGAAGCCCTCCAAGACTTCAGAGAGGGGAAAAAAACAACTCAAACTGGTACATGTGTTTTTGTTTTTTTAAAAGACTTATCAATATTGTAAGGGCCAGCTTGCCCATGACATGTTCTCCTGGGAAGCAAGGGACTTGGCCACATGGCTTAGACAAGATATTTCCCCTGTCTCGGTTTCCCACTGTAAGTGGGTACTCTGACTAAAATTAACGGCTGCTGCTGCTGCTAAGTCTACAGACACCTGAATAAGGGTCATGAATGGTCACATATAATTTCCCAAGAATAAGACAGGAGAATGAGCATGTCTTATCAAGTCTATCTCAGTGACACCAGGATCAGTGCTTCTCACTCAGGGCAGTTTTGCCCCTCTGAGACATCTGGGAAAGACTGAAAGTGATTTTGGTTGTCACAACTGGGTGACAGAAGGAATGTTACCGGCATCTAGTGAGTAGGGGTCGGGACCTTGCTAAATACTCTACGGTGTACAGGACTGACCCCTACACCAAAGGTTCATTTGCCCCCAAAAGTCAAGGCCTTGGTTGAGACATCCAGCCTTAGAACAAACCATGGATATTCATCTTTAGCAGGTAACAAGTCATTTACTATCCACCCAAAAGCCTACAGACTTTCTGAATTACACAGCTAATCCTGTGGCAGAACTGAAATAGACAGCATGTGGCCAGCTGGTATTACCTAGATTTGCCCTTAAGCCACATGGGACAGCACCAGAGGCATTGTCTTTACCGGAGGCCTTTGGCAAGCCATCAGTTTTCCAACCTAAAAAGTCTAAGCAGCATTAGTACAATGCACATAATAACATGACAATTCTGCTCTTATAGAAAAATTAGATGTGGGAAAGGAGCTTATCTGATGTCAGAAGCAAATGCTTTACACACATCACATCTGCTGGTTTATCTAATCTTGACAGGTGGACAGGAAGGAAAGTAGACAGGAGAGAACAGACTAAAGTTACGGGCCTGCTAAGCCCTCGGGTCTAATCATGATACACTTTGTACTGCCCTGGGTCCAGGGATACGTTCTAACACCTTCTCAGTCACTTCTGGTCCATAGACAGACCAAGCATAAATTCACAATTACAGAAAATGTACCAAAATAAGGCAGAGTTAAGAAACTTAAACGCAAGCCCTACCTGGTCTTTTTCTTCATCAACAGAATCGTCTGACTTCACTTTTTCAGGTTCTTCCTCAGGTTTTCGTTTGGCAGGGCTGTCACACAGAGTAAAGCTAACTGTTAGCTCAGCCAAACCCTAGACCTCCGGTGGGCATGAAGCAACTTACTGATACATTCCTCCCTCTGCTTGGGAAGATTCAGGGCATGGACTCCCCCTTCCCTCCAAGGAGAAGCCCTCATTGTCAGGATGTTAAAGTTTAATGTTTCTTCAAATGACAGGTTTAGAATACCACCATTTTGCAAACCTTATGAAATCATGGATCTAGGCTTTGATCAACACCTGCTAACATCACCAAAGAGATGTGACATGCTTCTGATGGACAGCCCCAGTTGATCAATGGAGTTTCAGAAAATAAAGTTGGAATCTGAACAAGCCTCTAGACCTAGCTACCAGTTTACAGAAAACCAGAGACAAGTGAACACATTAAACACCATTAATGATGAGGTCAGCCAGATCCAGAAGCTAAATCAAGACCTAGTTTCTTTAAATAGATGGCAAGAAAATAAGGACTCTTAAAAGGATTAAGGAAGAAATCAACCAAACTCTGTTAACACAAGCAGAAGTGTGAGCACTGCTGTATCCCTGGTAATCAGGAGCTATTACACTTTATGAGGCGTGAAATTACAGTTCTGTTCTGTCTTCTTAAAAAGACTGTTTGCTAAATGTTAGCAACTATAGCAAAATATGAATTAAAACTTGTCAGAGGAAGACCCTGTCATCTAGAATACAGTATTTATGGATAAGATGACATGTCTGATTTGTTGCAAAGTAACCCAATTGGGGGGATGTGGTATGTATGGAGTTGTAATTCATTTGGAATAATTCAGTTGGAGCACATGGGGCTGTAGATGAAATGATCCCCAGGAGCTGTTAACTGCTGTCACTGGGCCATATACACAGGGGTTCATTTTACTACTCTTGGTGATTTTGTGTATAGATATTTGAAGCTTCCTAGAAAGACTGAGGGCAGGAGTAGAAGGGGGCAAGAGAATGAGATGGTTGGAGGGCATCACCAACTCGATTGTCATGAATTTGAATAAACTCTGGGCGATAGTGAAGAACAGGGAAGCCTGCTGTGTAGCACTCCATGGGGTCACAAAGAGGCGGACAGGACTTAGCAACTGAACAACAACATTAACAGTAAAAACGGATGAGGTCTTCAGAAATGCTGTTCATGAGTATATAATATAATAACAAAATACCAAAGTGAAAACCCAGGCAATGTGGAAGTCAGAATTACTAAATTACATTCTACTAATTCTATACGTGTTTTACCAAAAACAGTTGGCCCCTAAAAGAGGGACTTGTCTATTCATTATATACTGACCCCCGTGTGAAATGAGATGTGATGGTGGTCTGCCTGGTAGCCTGCCTTGTAATCCTGGGGCTAGACGAGACTTCAGCTGTTTAAAGAAAAACAAAAAAATCATTAAGAAATAGAAAAGTTAACAGCAAAGGTACAGTTCTTCAGAATTACCAGGCTGCTACAGAGACCAGCTTCTGAGGATTAAGAATCCTCTTCTTATTCTCAGCAACCACCATCTTGATGAAAGTCACCAAATTAGCACCTGCCAGTTTGCTGAACCATTTTAACACAACCTCTTATATGACGGGCCCAACCCGGACACACACAAGGAAACAGAAAACAGAACCTCTGCTTACGTCTTCCGAAGGTGAAGTGGTCAAGAGCCTGACCTGAGCTCAAGTCCCATGCTCTTATTCTTTTAAAAATTTCAGAAGAGTTTTATTCTTTTAAAAATTTCAGAAGAGTGACTCTGACTACAAATGGGGAAGGAGTCTAAGAATAAATGTTTAGCTTAAACAGGCATATAACTTAGAAGTTCTAAGTATCAGTAGATCCTGTTACTTTATACCTCAAATTCAACCATGTTTGGAGATCTAATGCTCTCAAACTTGGTCAAAGACAAAAATTTCTAGTCTACATCTAAGCTAGTTAGAAGTATACACAAGGGGGAATTCCCTGGCGGTCCAGTGGCTAAGACGGGGCACTTTCACTGCCATGGGCCCAGGTATGATCTCTGGTCAGGAAACTAAGATCCCACAAACCAGAGTAGTGCGGCCAAAAATATATACACATATGGATACACAAGAAGTGAGTGTTGCCCAGGGGAAGGGTGGGATGAACCTATGGCACCGAGTCTAACTGTCCTCCCCTTTGGTGATACCACATTCCAACAAGGTCAAACGAGTCGAATGCTCTTACACTTTGCTTCTCCATCAGATTTGCTTCTCCTGGGCATGTAAAGTCTGGAGACAGGTTTGGAGGGCTTGCCTTTCTCTGCCATTACCACTCTGCAATTCTCACCGCTCGTCTGGCTCCCGTTCTCTAGACATCCATTCGCTTCCCGACTGAAAGCATGACCTCCGTTCTCCAAGGACAAATCTTTATTTAAAAGGGATTTGACTTTAGCCAGGTAGCCCTCCTACAGCAGGAAAGGATAATTTGAGTAGCAGTGAATGTAAACAAGTGGCAATGAGAGAATAATAAGGAAACACATGTGCTCCCTTTATATTACTATCAGGTGACATGGGGAGTTGGGATTATTCAGCCTCCCTGGTCATAGACCAGTTACTCGGGAGGCCAAGTCTTCCGGACGCCAGGACCCTGAAGACTTACCTCAGATAATTCTTCTTTATGTAATTTGGTTTCCAAATCACATAACTGATTCTTTATTTCTGTCTGCAGAAATTCGTGCAAGAGATTCAGTTTCTCCTTCACACATTCCTAAGGGAAGAATATATGTTTAGAAGTCCCCACATTCCAAAACTATGAACTAATGGACTAAGGCACAGTTACATTGCCTAGCCACATAACAATGACTGAATGGCAGGCAACGCTGAGTCGGCTAAAAAGATAACTAGACAGTCACAAGACATGTTTGTGATATTTTCATTAAGACCATATTACTTTTTTTTTTTTTTTAAGAGGGACTTTCCTAGTGGTCCAGTGGCTAAGACTTCACACTCCCAAAGCAGGGGACCCAGGTTCGATCTCTGGCAAGGGAACTAGATTGCATGTGCCACAGCTAAGATCTGGTGCAGCCAAATAAATATTTTTTTTAAAAAAAGATTATATCACACCATCTACAGGGTGGTGAAAAATAGGAAGATTAGGAAGTGAAACAGACACATAATGGTATATTAGAACAAAACTGATTCTGAAAAAACAGTGTAACCGGGGCAAGTTATAATCTAGACTTGACGATAGGGAACCTAGATTGGGAAACTTGATGAGTTACCAAAAGCTAACTGATAACAGCCTATTAATATAGCACATTAGACAAAAACATCCAAGTTATCCTCAAGAATTTAAGGAAAAGAGAGCCAATTCCACTTGGTTTCTTTTTATGAGTTACACAGTCTATCAGATAGTCACATCTGATAATAGATTTTGTTAAAGTGGAGATGACCTTACCTTTTCTGTCAAACTATCTCTTTCCAAATCTTTGAGCCTGGGGAAAGAAAAAAGGGAAGAAAGAAAACACTTGTTAAGCAACACTGTTCATCTATAATACCACAGTTTAAAGAACTTTGGAAATAACTTCAACACGGATATTAGAAAATACAACGGTTTTCTTCCCCCCTCCCCCAATGTGTAGAATGCCCCCACTGCAGTGCCTACATACACATTAAGAAGTCATCTGCAATCTAAATGAGGTTCCCCTTTTGGGGGATGTTTTTCTGAGAGTGGAAAGGGATGATACAGGCACTCTATAACAATGTTATTTTAAAGACACTGGCGGTCCAGTGGTTACAGTCTGCACTCCCAATGCAGGGGGCACAGGTTTGATCCCTGGTTGGGGAACTAAAATCCTGCACATTGAACAGTGCAGTCAAAAATTAAGATTAAAAAAAAAAAGACACTGGGAAAGGGGAAGCATAGTTGGGGTCCTTCCCAAGTTAAGTGATCAACAGGTGGTCTTCCTCCAGTTGGACCTGACCAAGAGTCCATAGAAGGACATACAGGGGTTAGAAAGAGTGGACCAGGGCAACAGGAGGCTGCAGGAACAGTCAGCTAACATTCCCAAAGGCCAGGATGGGGAGAGCGGGAGTGGCAGCACCCTGATGAGTAGGAAATGGAGTCGGGGTCACCTGGGGCAGCACAGGGTGCCCCAGACACAAGCGAGAGACAGGAAGTCAGAGAAGCTGGCTGGCGCCTCACCCAAGAGCTCATCCTTGTGAACACCTGTACCTAGTCATTCAGGTGTGCAGAACTGGCATGAGTTTCGCTGGAAAAATCATGGTCTGACATGATTACTGAAGATGAGCGTCTTGCCTCTTTTGGGGGAAGGGAGCAAAGAGATAAGGGAACAAGAAGCAAAAGACACAGAGGAAATGGACAGCCTGTTGTTCCTGGCTCGGGCAGTGTTCCTGCGGGCAGCGGGGTGAGAACAGGTCCAACCAGCTAAGCCAGCATCTGTCAGCAGAGGGGGGGGTGCCATGGGCAGGGAAGGACTGAGCCTCCACCATGCGTGGGTCCTTCCTTTGGGCACCGAGGCAAGGTACTCAGTTATCACCAACCTAAAGGGCAGGAATAGAGCTCTCCCAGACAGACCTTCCCAGACGGAGGGCAGATGTAAGCAGCACAGACAGGAATGTGAGTGACAGGCTCTGCTGGACTAGTGACAGACAGTGGCTATTCCGAGTGGGTGGGGATCCTGCTTCTAGCTGCAAACATCATCTGTGGGTGCCTCCTCTACACCAGACCCTGTTTCAGGCAACGAGCTGAGTGCTGAGATATAGGCACTGCCAGGCAGGGGCCTCCTGACTGGCGCTGGATGGTCAGCAGAGGTCTGGCTATAGAAAGACTGAGCAGGGGCTTCCTGGTGTTCCAGTGGTTAAGACAATCATGCTTCCACTGCAGGGGGCGTGGATTTGATCCCTGGTCAGGGAACTGAGAACCCACACTGCCATGGAGCACAGCAAAAAAAAAAAAAAGATAGCAGCTTACCGACAGAGTAGTTAATGTACTGTATATCACATGTATTGTGTAATTTGGACTCAAGATTCAGAGTCAGGCTTTCCAGAGGCATGTGGAGTCCCTTCCAGGCAAAAGTCATTCTACCCCCAAAGCAACTCAGGTCCTGGGAGAGCCTTAGTTGAGGACGACTGCAGAACAGGTTACTCAGAGCCAGAGGCACACACACTGCTGCCAGAGCACCACAGCTACCCACCTTCAGTCACTGTGCTCACAAAACCCTGGCAGGACGCAGCTCCTACCTCGACCGGGTCACCTCGGGTGTCAAGGACAACGCTCAGGTAGAAGCCCATCAACGGGCCCTTTGCCCAACGCTGACAACGCCTACATCTGGGCAGGAGACAGATCTTGGGGTCGGAATATTTTTAATCTTTCCTGTTGAAGTGGGATATTTAGCTTGGCAGGGAGAAACAGATGTTGGGGGTATCTCAAAAGTCTCACCCTGTGAAGACTAGATTTAACCTGCTCAGCCCTGGAATGGGGGGCTGGAGCCCAGGGCAGACACCGAGGAGCCATAGGTGGGGCAGGAGGAAGGCCGGTCAGTGTGCCTCCCCTGACGCCCAGGCTTCCACTGGAGAGTTTATCCCCATCCCAGTAAAACTGGTGACACTACCTCCCATCTAGGTTCACAGCCAGGAGGATGAGAAGCAACTAAGAAGGACCAAGTAGAGTAGTCACAGAGGATATAAAACCTCAGCTCCCTTCTGGTCCAAGATCCCATGATTCATTCCTAGCTGCTTCCACCAGAGCAGCTCTCGAAAGGCAAAAAAGACATACATCGACCACTGTGAAGGCCAAGAGTTTCAGTCTGAGGCTTCTGAAGAAGAAGGGTGCAAATGGCACAGGGAAGCTGATGGCTCAGTGGGAACTGGGCAGAGGAGCTGCCATAGCAGGGGCAGGAAGCCCACCCGAGTCGGGCCAGGGCAAGAAAGGCCAGTCCTGAGAGGAGCAGGCTGCCGGCCTCCAGGAGGTCAGCAACGTCGGCCTGAAAAATCAGATTTCTTCCACAGTTAACAAACCATTGGGAGAGTCATGGGGGAGATAGAACCCAAGAATCAGTCATGTTTTAGTGGGGGAAAAACAAAGTCAGGGTGCCCGAAATATATAATATGTATTAGTTAAAAAGAGGTAGGTGTTAAATCACTCTAACATCCTAAATTGGGCTTCCCTGGTGGCTGGATGGTAAAGAATCCGCCTGCCAATGCAGGAGACCTGGGTTCGATCCCTGGTCAGGAAGATCCTCTTAGGAGGGAATGACTAGCCACTCTAGTATTATTGCCTGGAAAATCTGATGGACAGAGGAGCCTGGAGGGCTACAGTGCAAGGGATCGCAGAGTCAGACATGACTGAGCAGCTAACTCTTGACATCCTAAATCAGAAACGCTGGTCTGTAATATGGTTTCACAGCAGGAGCTGAGAACATCCTGGAGAAGTTACAAAGCTCTGTTAATTGTACCTTCTGTAACTGGCTACATGGTGGGTGATACAGGGTTGCCGGAGACAGTATTTGTGGAGGGAAGGATAACGGACCCTCTCCCCAGAACCTGTGAATGTGTTACTTTACATGGCAAAAGGGTCTTTGCAGATGTGATTAAGGGTACAGCCCTTGAGATGAAGAGGGTATTTTGGATGACTCACGTGGGCCCCATCAAATCATTTAAATCCTAGGAGCAGAGAAATTTCCCAGCTGCATTTCAAGTAATGTGACTACAGAAAGGTAAAAAAGATGTGACATGAGAACTGACTTTGAAGGCTTAAAAGGTGGAGGAAGGGGGCCGCAAGCCAACAGATGCTGTCACCTCCAGTGCCTGCCGGCAGTGGGAACAGCCTCACCCTACAGCCAGCAAAAGAAGAGGGACCTCAGTCCAACAACCACAAGGAACTGAATTCTGCTGACAACCTGAGAGAGTAAGAAACGGGTTCTTCCCTAGAGCCTCCAGGAAGGAAGATAGCCTGCTGATGCTTTGATTTTAATCCTGAGACCCACACCACATTTCTGACCTACAGAATCAGAGGATAACAAATGTGTTTTATTTAAGCTACTAAGAATGCAGTAGTTTGTTATGACAGCGGTTACAAACTAATACAATACCAGAAATTCAGAACTTTTTGGTAGGGAGGAAGGGAGCAGACCAGGAATTTTAGGAGTGAAAGACATTTCAGTGAATCTACATGGCTATTTAACAGCTAGAAATGAGAACCGGCTCTCCAAAGAGGCATCTCTGGCTGGTACTGTTCAACTGCCGAAAGCAGAAATCCTAAGACTGGAGGGAAATAAGGGTCCAAGAATTGAAAAGAAATATGGGGGAGATCAGGAAAGAAGCTCCCAGATAGTAAACAGCATCACAAAAGTCAAGAATACAAAGAATTAAAAAAAAAAGAATACAAAGAATTAAGGATAGGAAACCATTTTAACTGAGGAATGGCTGGACACCTGGCACAAAAGCTAAGCTAAGGTGGCAGCAAAAAGAACAGGTCCAGATGATTATACAAGAAGCCAGGCAAATAGGAAGGTTGGCATGATAAGCAGGCATGGGCTGCTATATTAGTTATCAGGTTTGCAAGCTGGTAATTGATTAATAAGGTATGTCCCCCACCCCACCCCGCCACCAGTAATGGAAGTGAACCATGCAGCTGCCATGGGATAAGCAGGGAAGCAGGCTTCTGTGCAGGTGCTGCTCTGCCACGTTTACCTCTTTCAGCTCAGTCTTCACAGTCCTGGTGTGGCGGGCACCTCTGTCCCATTTTATAGATAAAGCACCAGGAGGTTAGACCACTTGGTCATGTAGCTGGCAAGTGGCAGGGTGGGCTTTGAACCCCAGGAGTCTGCACGTCTAGAATCCTACTTCAGGGGAGAACTAGAAAAGTCAGTTATGCCAGATCACCAGCCCAGGTTGGATGCATGAGACAAGTGCTCAGGCCTGGTGCACTGGGAAGACCCAGAGGGATCGGGTGGAGAGGGAGGTGGTGGGGGGTGGGGACCGGGATGGGGAATACATGTAAATCCATGGCTAATTCATTTCAATGTATGACAAAAACCACTGCAATGCTGTAAAGTAATTAGCCTCCAACTAATAAAAATAAATGGGAAAAAAAAATTTATTTAGAGGAAGTTGGTGTTGGCCATCTGTTGCCACATAGCTAACTAGTAATGTGGCAAATATAATATGATGGCATAGATCTATTTCTGTTCAGTGAATTCATTAATCATGGGTGATTAATGTGACTGCATGGTACCTAATGTGACTTCATAGTACCACTCACAGCATAAATTTGCCTTATGATAATAAAGGCTAGTTCTGGGGAAAAAAAAAAGAAAAGAAAAGTCAGTTATGCCTTCCGTACCTACTCAGGAGCCACCGACTAGTTAAGAACTTGAAGACTGAGTCTAATCTAATCAGAGTGGTTAGCAGATAGGAAAGCTGTCATAATTACAAAGGCTGAGTCACATTTGTGTGAGGAGGTATCTAGTATTAGTTTGTCAATTCAGGCTTCACTGAAGGTGAAAGTCTAGCAAGCAAGAATCTGAGTCTACTGGATTCTAAGCTGCAGATGCAACCAATGAGGCAAATATGCTTGGACGACAAGTGATCATCAACTCCACACTGCAGAGGCAGCATGAGGGGTACATGGACAGAATTTAACCTCTTCTCATCACAGGGAAAAGGGGACTGTCTTTCTGAGCAGTCTTGGGAATGAATGGACAGTAGCCACCATGGGGAAGGGGTTAGGTGGAGCCCAGCCTCACACTGGTGGCTCTGCATGGTCTCAGGCCCTAAGAACCTAAAAGATAACCTGAATGGCTTGTAAGGAAAAGAAGGGCACAGGATGAGTCAGGCAAGTGGACGGCAGTCCTGGACTTCAAGTCATCACATGGTGTATGGGGCAGGAAAACCTCCAGCTCCAACTTATATCCTAAGAGGATAAGTTTCCACTTAAGAGAAAACAGACCTAAGTGGCAACAGAAAGACAAGTGGAAAGACTACTGCATTTTCTATACAAAAGATGATGGCTCGGAGAGTAAGAAAAATAAAGTGGAAAAATGTGGCTTGTCCTGAAAGGCCTGATTTTTAGAAGACTTAGGACACGTGCGTGCTAAGTCATTTCAGTCGTGTCCGACTCTTTATGATCCCATGGACTGTAGCCCGCTTCTCTGTCCATGGGATTCTCCAGGCAGGAACAATGGAGTGGGTTGCCATTTCCTTCTCCAGGGGATCATCCCAATCTAGGGACTGAATCCGTGTCTCTTATGTCTCCTGCATTAGCAGGCAGATTCTTTACCACGAGCACCACCTGGGAAGCCCTAAACTTAGTTTTACACTTAGTTACACTTTAAAAGCTCAAACACTGGACTTGCCTGGTGGCACAGTGGATAAGAATCTGCCTGCCAATGCAGGGACATAGGCTCCATCCTTGGTCTGGGAAGATTCTACATGCCTCAGGGCAACTAAGCCCGTGCGCCACCACCACTAAACCTGTGCCGTAGAGCCTGAGTGCTGCAACTACTGAAGCCCACACACCTAGAGCCTGTGCTTCGAAAGAAAAGCCACAATGAGAAGCCTGCGCATTGCAACAAAGAGTAGCCCCTGCTTGCTGCAACTGGGGAAAGCCCACGCACACAACAAAGACCCAGTGCAGCCATAAGTAAATTTACAAATACCTAAACATTAAGAACACTTTCCAGCATCATTATATAGCTAATGTAACGGTATGAGTCTTAAAAGAAGCTGCCATATAAACACAAGTTAGCATAAGTGACAAGAATTCCTCAGTGAGGACTAGGCCTAAATTTTGTTCCTATTCTACTAGATTTAGTATAATCCATAATATGAGGTACCTAGTTTGCATGAATCAAGAAGTTATATCTCCATTTACAAGGTGGTATAAGGGAACATTTTAAAGGGAGTATTGAATGCCATGTTTACGTCTATATTTTAGAAGCTAAAATTCAAAATTTAAGAAAAGCTGCTGAGAGGGTCACATAAGGTGACAATGTCAGAGGTCTGAGGAAGAAACCTAAGTCTATACTGGAATTCCCTGGTGGTCCAGGGGTTAAGATTCCATGTTCCCAATGCAGGGGGGCATGGGTTCGATCCCTGGTCAGGGATGGATCCCACATGCTGTGAGGTATAGTCAAAAAATAACCCAAAATGAAAAAGAAAAAAAAAAAACCTAAAACCAGACTCTATACCTAACAGTACACAATTCTAGTTCAAGGTAATATGGAACCTAGGGTGAATGATGGATTGATGGACTGTAACACTCATCTAAGAACATTCAAATTCAGCCAAACAAAACACTTGCTCTGGCCCAATAAAAGCCCTCACGGAAGGGAAAGGTTTTGCCAAGAAGCAGATCTTAGCAGAAATCTTTGCTTCCTTACAGTTAATTCCTGAGGCAACCACTCTTGAGAACAGTTGAGGATTAAGTGAGATCATGTAAAGTGTTCTATACAATTAGCAGAACTGAAAAAAAGTAAGTTAGATTAGTCAAGAATGCTAACATGGGGGCCTTTATGTGCCAGGCATATTCTCATTTAATCCAATACTAGTTTAAAGCCCATGTTAACTGTCCAAGTCCACAGATGCGACTTGTTTATGAAACTTGCCCAAGGTCATAGATGTCTCAGTGGAGGCAGCACTCTCACCGTCAAGGTAAAGAAGGCTGGGCCCAATATCCCTGTGCTGGGTCTAAATCCATTTCCACTTCAAGTCATGTTTTATCTTGGGGGAGATGTATAGGGATTCTTTAGCAAGGCACATCACCCTCTGACTGTGGCTAAGAAGTGGTGTGACATCTGGGAGGAAGATCCAAATACCTCCTATCACCTACTCTCCACCCCTCAAAAGCCCAAATCAGAACTGGTCTGGCACAACTGCAGGAAACAAGCAAAGGGAAATAGGGAAATGGCAAAAGCAGGTTCACAAATCTGGTTGGAAGCATTCAGGGCTGGTTTCCATGACTATTGTTGCAAGTGAGGTCTGCAAGTTTCCAAGAGTGAAACTGATGTCCTTCACCAGCAAGAAGCCTAGAGTGCACAATGGTCTTGCCTGAAGATACATGTGCACAAATCAGCTGTAGCCGCGTCCCCAATATTAGCTGCTGCCCCCCTCACTCCCCTCCCCACACATGCACATACATATGCGCACATACACAAGGAAACCAGCCAGTACTCCCCAGCAAGGCTTCCTTGATGCCCACGGCTCTGATTTACTAGAAGAAACCACTCAGTTTTCACGCTGCCCAGCCCTAGCCCTCACTGAAGGATAAGGGGTCCTTCCAGAATGCGACTACCCTAGCCGTATGAGCTGATGGAGGGAGCCCCCCAAGGAAGACAGGGCTCGCAAACCTGAGCCGGCCGCGCCTGGGCCCCGACCGGCGGCGGCATCTGTCTCTGGAGGCTGCCATCGGGATGCTTGGCGTGGGACGCTGAGAGAATCCCCCCAAATACCCCCGGGGACCAGGCCAGCACAACCCCCTCGAGTGGACCGGGCACCGGAAGTGGAGGCCGAAGTGCCCGGGCCGAGGGGTATCCCGAGGCGGCAGGCTGCCCACTTCCTGCGCGACCAGGCTGGCGGCAGGAGCTGGGCCCGAGGCTGCTCCGGGAAGGGGCTCTCCAAGGAAAACCCAAAGCTTGCTCTACTCTGAGGTCAGAAGAGACCCCAAGTTTCTAGTCACCAGGGAACTGGGGGGGGGGAGGGCATTGGCCCATTTTGGCGCCAAACGGCCAGGGGCGCGCGCGACCGGAAGTGCCACTCTGCCCGCGCCAACCGCCGCCGCGCGCCGCGCCATCCCACGCATGCGCGCCCGTCTGTCAGCGGCGGCCACGGGCTACCCCGAGGGGAAATGACCCCCACCCCCACCGCCGTGCCACCCACCCAGGTTCCCGGTTCCCCGCGGCACCTACCGCCTGCGGACATCGTCAGGCAGTGAGAAGGCCCGGGAGGCCAGCGCAGGCACCCGCGCCGGGGCGGTACGGGCAGGCATCTTGGAAGGTGCAGCAGAGGCGGCAGCAGCACAGGCAACCCTGGCTTTTCGCGCGGAAACCGACGGGGAGGGGCCGCGAGCGGAGGCGGCGCGTACCATCCCGGCCCAGGCGTGGGGGAAGTCGGGCCGTACCACACGGAGAGAGGCTGTACCATGAGTGGGCGGAGGCGGTGGAACTGGCTGTGCACAGGGGGTCGCGCATGCGCGACGGAGGAGAGCACCCCTGCGCGGAGCAGTGGGTTTGTCCAAGCTCCTCCATTTGCTGCGAGCCTTGCCTGAGACATTCATTCATTCATTCTTGACCCGCATGCTGGGGTTAGAACGAGGAACACCCCCAGGGCATTCCACCATGTGGGCTCTAAAGTTCAAGTACTTATTTCCAATCCCACCTACACTATATTTGCTCACTATAACGACCGTGGGCAGGTCACTTGGACCCAGCCTCAGTTTCCTTATTGGTGAAAAGGAGCTAACAGAACTTACTCCAGAAAGTGTTGAGGATGCACGAAGGATCTCACAGCGTAGGGAGACCTGGGCCACTTCTGCTTAAAGAAGCATCAGAACTTGGGCAAGGATAGTCTCTTCAACACATGGTGCTGAGAAACCATGTTATCTACATGCCAAAGATACTCAGAATGCGAATATCTACCTGCGAAAGGATGAAATTGGACCCTTACCTTACACTACATATAAAAGTTAACTCAAAAGATGGATTAAAGACCTAAACCTAGACCTAAAACTGTGGCACTTCTAAAAGAAAGTGTGTTTGGGGGAGGGGGGCAGCTTCACAACATTGGGCTTGGTAATAATATCTTGAAAATGACACCAAAACCACAGGTCACAAAAACTAAGATAGACAAATGGGACTATGTTAAAGTGAACTCATGAAAATTAAAGTGAACAGCAAAGGAATCAAAGTGAAAAAGAAACCAATAGAATGAGAGAAAAATGTAGGCAACCCGTGTATCTGATAAGGGCTTAATATCTAGAATATATAAAGAATTCCTACAACTCGAAGACAATTAGAAAACAGGGGACTTGAATAGAAAGTTCCATAAAGTAGATACAGATGGACAAAAAGCATATGTAAAGAGGTTCAATATGACCAATCAGGGAAATGCAAATGAAAACCACAATGAGATCACCTCACATGCTTTAGGATGGCCAGTATCAAAACAAAAAATATTGGTGAGAACATGGAAATTAGAACCCCCTTGCACTGTCAGTGGGGATTTAGAATACTGCAGCTGCTATAGAAAAGTGTGAGGCTCCTCAAAAAACTAAAAATAGAATTATATGAACAGCACCCCCATTTCTAAATAAATATTCAAAAGAATAGGAAATACGATCTCAGAGATATTTGCACACCCATCTTCTTAGTGGCAGTATTCACAATAGCCGAGAGGTGGAGGCAACCCAAAGGACAGGATAGATGAATGGATAAAGAAAACGTGGCATATACATTATGGATGTATTAAACGGATTATTCAGCCTTAAAAAAAAAGCAATCCTGCCCTTTTGCAACAGCCTGGGTGAAACTTGAGGTCATTATGCTAAGTGAAATAAACTAGTCACAAAAAGACACACTGTGTGATTCCACTTAGAGGTATCTGACTTAGTCACCTCATCAAGAAAGAACAATGGTGGTTGCCAGGGGCTGGGAGGAAGAGGAAGAGGAAAGTTGTTCAATAGGAATAGAGTTTCAGTTTCACAAGATGAAAGTTTGAGATCTGCTCCAGAACAGTGTGCATACAGTTAGTAATGTACTGTATACTTAAAAATGATTAAGATGATAAATGCTATGTTTTTTTATCCCAATAAAGAAATAAATCATCAATAGGATAGGACTACATTTTTTTTAAAGTATCTGCCACAATGTAAGCATCAGAATGGAGTTCCAGGTTACGGTATACATTTACATTTTTGTATTATGCAATTTACAAGTGAACGTGTTTGTAAACATGCACATAAACTAAGTTCCCCCAGCAACTGGTGGAGAGCTTCCAGAAGTGGACCTCAGACCCTCTGGTCACCATGGGTTACCCACTGCAGGGCAGGATCCAGGAGAAATGAAATATTAGGAATAAAACTAATAGCTATTAATTGAATATTTAATCAGCACTTCCATACTTACTGTACCTGGATCTTTAGGAGTTATTTAGTCCTTAACAGGCTTCCCTGGTGGCTTAAATGGTAAAGAATCCACCTGTAATGCAGGAGACCTGGGTTCGATCCCTGGATCAGGAAGATCCCCTGGAGAAGGGAATGGCTACCCATTCCAGTATTCTTGCCTGGAGAATCCCATGGACAGAGGAGCCTGGTGGGCTAGAGTCCATGGGGTCTCAATGAGTCGGACACAACTGAGCAATTAACACACACTCAGTCCTTAACCACCATAAAGGGAGGTTTCAAGACCCCCCCATTTCCCATGGCCTAGGAGATTCATCACAAATGAGGCTGGCTTACTCAAGATCACAGGTTCAGTAAGCAGGAAGAACTATCAATCCAGGTGTCTTTAACTCCAAAGCCTGAATGTGTAGACCTGTCCAAAACCAACATCTGGGTCCCTAACCCAGCTTAGGAAAGGGGGCGCTCATGGACTGGGGAGGGAGGGGAGAGCGATAGATGAGCAGTCCTGCTGTTCAAGGGCCTCAGCTCACAGGAGAGCAGCTGCACTTATTGGAAACTCCCTCTCAGGTAGATTCTCTTTGTAATCCCTTTGCCAAGGGATAATTCGACCCATTCTACAGATGGGACAAGGGCTCAGGAACAAAGATTGGCCAAGGTTCCTGGTGATTCAGATGGTAAAAAGTCTGCCTGCAAGGCAAGAGACCCGGGTTCAATCCCTGGGTTGGGAAGAGCCTCTGGAGAAGGAAATGGCAACCCACTACAGTATTCTTGCCTGGAAATCCTGTGGACAGAGGAACCTGGTGGGCTGCAGTCCATGGGTTGCAAAGAGCTGGACACAACTGAGCAACTAATACTTTCATTTTAACCCACCAAATTGGTGTCAAAGCTGCACCTTCAGCCCAGCTGATCTGCTCATGTTGCTCAGGAGCAACCAGCCAGGCACCATCTCTTAATTTCTCTCCTCCCCTCACCTGCTGGAGGTGAGAAATCTGTTGCTTCTTCCTCTGAAATACACACAAGACATTCTGTGTATCCACTGCACTGCCATCCCAACCCAGACTGCCATCATCTCTCACATGTACTAGAATAGCAGCCCCTTCCCCAGTCTCTCAGCCCACTGCATCCAGAGGGCATGTTTAAAAACTTTTAATGCCCTTTTCTTTCCCACTAGAACCTTACAGAACTTTCTACTGCCCTTGAAATAAAATGTAATATGCATGTAACTACCTTTACAAGGCCCAAGGAAATGGCAACCCACTCCAGTATTCTTGCCTGGGAAATCCCATGGACAGAGGAGCCTGGCGGGCTACAGTCCATGGGGTCACAAAAGTCAGACACGACTTAATGACTAAACCACCACCACCACCACAAGGTCCTGCCATGATGCAACTCATTTCCACCCCCTTCAATAAGCCCCAGCTTCCTTGACCCACTTTCAGTCTTTCAAGCTCTCAAGTGCTCCAGAGCCTTTGCTTTCAATGTCAATTCCGCCCAGGCTACTCTCCTAGAAGATTTACAGCTCAAAGGTTGCTGCCACCCACAGGATCCCCCAACCCGTCCACTCATCTGGAAACAACCCCTCACCCCCGCCTCTCTGTTCTGTCTTCCTGTGGCTTCATGGCACTTACCACTGTCACTGACTCTTATTTCTGTCTGTCATAGCCTTTCTGTTCCACTAGAGCAGAGCAGAGGCTGACCGCTTTACTATGAAGAATCAGATAGTATTTTAGGGTCTGCGGGCCGTATGTTCAGTCACAACTACTCAATGCTGCCTTTCTAGCATAGAAATATCCATAGACAATACACAAATGAATAGCTATGACTGTAGTCCAATAAAATTTCATTTACATTAAAAAAAAAACTTAATTTCCAAAAATTTGCTGAGCCAGATTTAGCCCATGGGCTTTAGCAAGCCAACCCTTGTAAAAATTATGAGCTCCAAGACTTCCCTTGTGGTCCAGTGGTTAAGAATTCACCTGCCAATGCAAGGGACACCATTTTGATCCCTGGTCTGGGAAGATTCCAGTACTGTGGGAAAACTAAGCCAGTGGTTCACAACTACTGAAGGCTACACGCTCTAGAGTGTATGCTCTACTGTAAGGAGAAGCCTGAGCACTGCAACTAGAGAGTTCCCCTGGTTTGCTGCAGCTAGAGAAGGCCGACATGCAGCAATGAAGACCCAGAACAGCCAAAAATAAATTGAATCAATTTTTTTTTTAAAGAAAAGACTGGTCTCCAGAGGGCAAGGATAAGGTGGTCTGTCTCATTCACAGCTGAGTCTCCAAGGGCTCACTCAGTTGGAATCCAAATATCCTTTGAATACATAGGACATGGGAGATACCACGTGGGAGGTGCCTGATGCAAATGTTGGTAGGAATTGAGTGGTTTTCTCCCCTGCCCTCCACCACAACACTATGATTTCCATTTCACCAACTTGGAAACTGTAGTCCAAATCAGATCAGTTGCAAACCAAGGTTCTGTCTACAGTCCCTGAAGCACCTGCTTCGCTCGACTCACCTGATCAGTGAAATGTTGGCCAAGGTCAGGGGAAAGGGCTACAGATGGCTTCCAGAGTGACTGGCTGGGCCACCAGACTCCTTCCCTGCAGAAGATTTTCCCCAGCAGTTGATAGGAATCTGCCTACCAGTGCAGGGGACACGGGTTCAATCCCTGCTCCGGGAAGATTCACATGCCTCAGAGCAACCAAGCCCATGTGCCACAACTACTGAGCCCGTGTGTTGCAACTACTGAAGCCCATGTGCCTAGAGCCCGCGCTCTGCAGCAAGAGAAGCCACCGCAATGAGAAGCCCACACACGGTGATGAAGAGCAGTCCCCGCCCTCCACACTCGAGAAAGCCCACGTGTACAGAGACCCAGTGTAACCAAAAAAATTAAAAAAAGATTTGCCCCACCTCCCTGGTTCCTGGGCCACATTCCGGCCTCCAGCTGGAGATCCACATTCCAGAGGCCAGGAGAGTCCTGGGGGTCAGCCCAACTGAGGTCTCAGCAGCCCCGAGCCCAGGGCTGGTGGAGGGATGGCTACATGTCCTGAGCCATGGGCAATCAGAAGACTGAAGCTGAGTCACGCCACATGCTGGGGAATTAGTCACGGCCACTGAGCTCTCACTTGATGCTAGCCCAGCAGAGGCCCCGGGAGACGACAGCAGCACCCAAGGCTTGCACAGGGACGCTTCGCCACTCTCAGCCCCAGGCAGGTGGCTCAGCAGAAAGACCACCAGGACAGAGCCTCGCAAACTTTCTCTCTAGGCTCAAGTGACCGGAAATCAGATCTTGGGAAACCAATGGTGAAATAGTGCTGGGCAGACCCGTCTGCTCCTCTGCAGGGCCTTTGAGCAGGCTGAGGGCTTTCGGTTCAGGCTTGCCACCAAGCCTGGCCAGGTTTTCCTTCAAACAGCCCTTGAGTCAGTTAGCCGATCTGCCCATCCAGGGCCAGTGCCCCAGCTCAAGTCATTCCTCCCTGCTCTCCTGGACACCTGCCTGGTCTCCTTCCTGGGCCGCCCTTCAGCCCTTCTACCACCTACTCTCCACAAGGAAGTGTGAAGTTCCTAGATCTGAGGGGCTTCCCTGGTGGCTCAGTGGTGAGGAACCTGCCTGCCAGTGCAGGAGACACGGGTTCAATCCCTGGTCCGGGAAGATCTCACATGCCAAGGAGCAACTAAGCCCATGTGCCTGGGCTCTAGAGCCCAGGAACCACAACTATTGCGCCCATGAATCAGAATTACTGAAAACTTCATGTCCTAGAGCTCATACTCCACAACAAGAGAAGCCACCACAATGGGAGCTCCATGCACCCCAACTAGAGTAGCCCCCCAGTCGCCACAACAAGAGAAAAGCCCACACGGTAATGAAGACCCAGCACAGCCAAAAATAAATAAAGTTATTTTTTTAAAAATCTAGATCCGATCTTATCACTTGCTCTCTACCCTACTGAAAACACCTGAATGGCTTCTCGGGGCTCTTAGGATAAAGCCAACCCCTACAGGCCTAGCTCCAACCACATAAGCTTTTACCATTCATCCCTTGGTTCACCCAGCAGAGCTACATCCTAGAGACTCCCCACTCCTTCCTGTCTAAGAGCTGTGGAAGCCCACCTCCTACAGGGCCCTCCAACGTTCCTTGCCTCGCAGTACTCACGCCCTTGTGGAATCCTCTCCAAGAATGAACCAGGGCCAGTCTCTATGGCCAAGAGAGTATGGTGGAAGTGAAGGTGCAGGACTTCTGAGTTCTTGTTGTTCAGTCACTCAGTCGTGTCCAACACTTTGTGGCCCCATGGGCTGCAGCACACCAGGCTTCCCCGTCCTTCACTATCTCTCAGAGTTTGCCCAAGTTCATGTCCATTGAGTCAGCGATGCCATCCAACCATCTCATCCTCTGCTGCCCCTTTCTCCTTTTGCCCTTAATCTTTCCCAGCGTCAGGGTCTTTTCCCATGAGTCGGCTCTTCACATCAGGTGACCAAAGTATTGGAGCTTCAGCTTCAGGATCAGTCCTTGCAATGAGTATTCAGGATTGATTTCCTTTAGGATTGACTGGCTTTATCTCCTTGCAGTCCAAGGAACTCTCAAGAGTCTTCTCCAGCACCACAGTTCAAAAGCATCACTTCTTCAGCTCTCAGACTTCTGTATGGTCCAGCTTTCACATCTGGAACATAGCTTTGACTACTGAAAGGAACATAGCTTTGACTACTGAAAGGAACATAGCTTTGACTATATGCAAGAACTCCATGAACAGTATAAAAGGACTTCTGAGTCTAGACCGCAAAAGCCATCACAGTACCACCTTGTCCTCTTGGGGGAAGCCAGCCATCATATCATGAGGATGCTCACGCAGCTTTGTGGGGAGGCCATGGGAAGAGGAACCAGTTTGTCAGCCAAGCGAGTGAGCCACTTTGAAAGTGGTCCCTCCAACCTCAGTCAAGCCTTCAGATGATTGTAACCCCAGCCAATATCTGACTGTATTCTCTGAGACACCTCAAGCTGGAACCGTTCACTTTGCTGCTTTCTGATCCCCAGCCAATTGAAACCACTGAGTGATAATACATGGCTGGTAGTGTTCTAAGCCACTTGACTGTGGGCCTTTTTGTTATCCAGCCATAAAAAAATATTGTAAGGTTTCAGACCTTGCTGTTGTTCTAGCCTGCTGCTCCATGTGTTCACTTCTCCTGCTTAGAGAATCATTCATCATTCTTCCTATCTTGGCTCACCCGTCACTTCCTTCAAGGAGCCTTTCATGACCTCCCCCAACACTGATGGGTGTCTTGATAGGCTTTCTTTTTTTTTTTTAAGTTTCTTTTCTTTTCTTAAGTCTTTCTTGAATTTGTTACAATACTGCTTCTGTTTTATGTTTTGCTTTTATAGCCACAAGTCATGTGAGTTCTTAGTTCCCCAACCAGGGATTGAAACTGCACCCCCCCTTACATTGAAAGGCAAAGTATTAATCACTGGACCACCAGGGAAGTCCCAATAGGCTTTTTAAAAAATAAATTTATATTGGAGGATAATTCTTTTCCAATATTGTATTGCTTTCTGCCATACATCAACATGAATCAGTCATAGGTATATATATGTATCTTTCCTCCTGAACCTTCCTCCCACCTCCCACGCCATCCCAACGATCTAGGTTGTCACAGAGTACTGTGTTTGAGCTCCCTGAGACATAGAGCAAATTCCCACTGGCTATCTAATTTTACATATGGTAATGTATATGTTTCAATGCTACTCTCTCAAGTCATACCCCCCTCTCCTTTCCCACACTGTGTCCACAAGTCTGTTCTTTATGTCTGTGTCTCCTTCGCTGCCCTGCAAGTAGATTCATCAGTACCATCTTTATAGATTAGAGCACTAGGCAGAACTCACATCATGTTAACACCCGCCACAGGCCTTCGAGGTGATAGGCTCTTTCTTTCACAGCCTATGCCTCAGCTGGTGATCACACATTTTGGGGTGATAACTTTTTGCCATCATCTAACAAAGTGCTCAAGATGTAGTTGGCACAGAACAAAGACTCAAAGAGCCCTGCATGAGTAAGGGCGTGATGGCTCTTCCTCTATATTAAATGCTCAGTCTGCAAACTTTCATCGGAACAAAGGCAGACACCCTTTTATTCAGCTATTCTACTTCCAGGAATTTCTCCTAAAATGTACTCATAAACATGTGCAAAATGAGAAGTGGGGAATTTGCTGGCAGCCAGTTGTTAGGACTTGGCCATTTCAGTGCCAGAGTCCCAGGTTTGAGCTCTGATCAGGGAACTATGATCTCAAAAACCTTGAGGTGCAGCAAAAAAAAAAGAGAGAGAGAGAAGTGGATGCAGCCCCCCACTGAGGCTTGTCTGTAGCAATATACTGGGAAGAATCTAATCCCCACCAATGGGGATTAGTTTAAAAGTATGGCTTCCCATTCATACAGTGACAAACTCTACATTAACAAACAAACAAAAAAAGGATATTTTTCTACATAATGTCCTAAAGACTGTTTCTTATCTGTAACCGGAGAGAAAAGAGATGGAGGACAGAATCCTTAGTGTGCTACCGTTTATGTTAAAAAGAAAGGAAGGAAGGAATTATGTATATTTACTGATTTACATGTAAAATTTTGGGAAAGAAACAAAATATGGATAAATTTCTTGAGATAACGGATGCTATCTCTGGAGATAAGGAATGTTAATTAACAGAGTGGAAGCTACTGGCAGAGGAATTTTTTCTGAATCTTTTTAGGCCCTTTTGGAGTGCTGGACCATTACCTATATTATTTATGTCAAACAAAAACAACTGGCAGAGCATCGGTGAAAGGATGGTCTTTTTAGTAACTAGTGCTGGAATCACTGGATGACCCTATGGAAGAAAGTGAACCTTGATCCCTACCACACACCATATACAAAACTCAGTTCCAGATGTCTTGCAGATCTAAAGTGTTAGTTGCTTAGTCATGTCTGACTCTTTGCAACCCCATGGACTGTAGCCTGCCAGGCTCCTCTGTCCATGGAATTCTCCAGGCAAGAATACTAGAATGGGTTGCCATTCCCTTTTCCAGGGGATGTTTCAGACCCAGGGATTAAACCTGGGTCTCCCACACTGCAGTAGATTCTTTACCATCTGAGCCTCCAGGGAAACTCAAATGGGAAAGCAATGTCAAGAAAGATACAGAACATCTTTGTGACTTTGGAGTAGGCAAGTATTTCTTTAACATGACACAAATCATTTTAATCATAAAGGAAAATATGCTAGGCTGTATTAAGATGACTTTGTTAATCAAATTGTTGTTGTTTAGTTGCTAAGTCATGTCCAGTGCTTTTGTGACCCCGTGGCCTATAGCCCACCAGGCTCCTCTGTCCATGTAATTTTGCAGGAAAGAATACTGGAGTGGGTTGCTATTTCCTTCTCCAAGGGATCTTCCCAACCCAGGGATGGAACCCGCATCTCCTGCTTGGCCGGCAGATTCTTTATCACTAAGCCAAATTAAAAGACAAAGCCACAGACATATGTCTGCTAATCAAGGACTTATGTCTAAAATACAGACTTCAATAATGAAGAGATTGCTTGCCTTCTTAAGTAAACAGAAGAGTTGAACAGACATTTCACAAAAGAGGATATCCAAATAGCTAGAATGGGAAGCTACTCAGTTTCATTAGTCATCAGGAAAATGCAAAATGAAACCTCAGTCTGACATCAGCTCCCACATACACCCAGGCATGCTAGGGTGGCTAAAATGGAAAAAGAAAAGCTTTTGAGTTTTAGCAAGACCAGATCTCTCCTGTGTTGCTGGGAGAGCCCCAAAGAGAACAGTCACTTTGGAAAATGATTTGGTGATATCTACTAAGGCTAAGCATATTCCTGCCCTCTGACCTAAGTAATTCCACTCCTAGAATGAGTGCTTTGATCCAGGGTATACCTTTCCAGTTCTGTCACCCACTTTAAGCTTGGGCCTCCATCCTTTCTTCCTTCCAAGATACAAAGGGTCTCATCTTGCCTATCTCAGCCCACCCCAGCACTCTTCAACTGCTCTGGGTGCCACGGCCATCTCTCATCTGTAGCCACCAGTCCCTAAAGAAAAACAGTGGTCAGACCTCTGGGCATCACTCACCTTCTGGTGCATGAGTGAAAAAAACACCCTGAGCTGCAAAGAAAATCATCCTCACCACACTGAGCAGGGATGAGGATGGAGCCTGCCCTGGCCATTAAATCACATGAAGGCCCTCCTTCCTGAAAATGATCACTAATTAGCCACAACTGCCTCTCCGAAGGCAATCACCAAGTTATTATAAATACCTGGCAAAGTGAGGCATTTCCCCACTCTCCCAGGTGAGCCAGGCTGACCAGGTAGCAGGCACCCTTCCTCCACCTGGGTACCACTGACAGTTGGAGCCGAATAAGCCTTTATCATGGGAGACCGTCCTGTGCATTGCAGTATGACTAACGACATCCCTGACCTCCACCCCCGGGTGGGACAACCAAAAATGTCTCAGACATTGCCAAAGGTCCCGTGAGGGTGTGGAATCACCCTGGATGAGAAGGACCAATTTAGCCCCATGGAAGTGACAAAGCAATGGTCTTGTCCTGGCCATATTTCCTCTGTGCAATATCTTGGTGCCTAAAACCAGCCCCAAATCAGCATTTTGAAAACTGTAAGTCATGAATGGGTCACATTAGGAGGGTTCCAGACTGAAAATGCTGAGACCTGGGCCCTGGAGTTAGATCCTGCAGGCCCTGGTAGGGCCCAGGTAACTGTACTTTTTTCACATCCTCCCTACTTGAGAAGTTTAAGAAGAACTGCATGCACGTGTGTGTGCTGAGTTGCTTCAGTCATGTCTGACTCTTTTTGACCCTGTGGACTGTAGCCTGCCAGGCTCCTCTGTCCATGGGATCCAGGCAAGAATACTGGGGTGGGTTTCCATGCCCTCTGCCAGGAGATCTTCCCAACCAAGGGATTGAACTTGCATCTCCTGCATTGGCAGCCAGGTTCTTTATCACTTGCATCACCTGGGAAGCCCTTAAGAAGCATTTCCCCAGTTTTATTAAAGTATAATTGACAAATAAAAATTGCATATATTTAAGGTGTACAATGCAATGATTTGATATATGTATCCTTTATGAAATGATTACCACAATCAGGCTATTAATGCATTCATCACCTCACTTAGTTACCTTATTTATTTATTTACTTTTTGATTTTACTGCATAGCATGTGGGATCTTAGTTCCTCAACCAGGGAGCCAACCCACACCCCATGCACTGGAAGCTCAGAGTCTCGTCCACTGGCCTGCCAGGGACTATCCTAGTTACCATTTTTTGTGTGTGTGCTGAGAACACTACTGTCCAACTACAGGATACAGTATCATTAACTACAATTACCACTGTACATTAGATCCTCAGAACTTACTCATCTAATAACTGAAAGTTTGACTCCTTTGACCAACATTTCCTCATTATCCTCCAGCCCTCAGTAACCACCGTCCTACTCTCTACTCTGCGAGTTTGAGTTTTTTAGATTTCACATGTAAATGAAATCATACAATATTTGTCTTTCTGTGTTCAGCTTATTTCACTTCGCATGCTGTCCTACAGGCTCGTCCATGTTGTTGCAAATGGCAGGATTTCCTTCTTTGTGGCTGTGTATATATATATGTATGTGTGTGCGATGTTTTCTTTTTTCATTTCCTTCTTTCTTTCTTTTTGGCTACACTGTATGGCCTGTGGGATCTTACTTCCCTGACCAGGGATTGAACCCATGCCCCTTGCAGTGGAAACATGGACTCCCAGCCATTGGATCACCAAGGAAAGCCATTTATCATGTTTTCTTTATTCATTCATCCATTGATGAATGCTTAGGTTGTTTCCATATCTCGGCTACTCTGAGCAATGCTGCAGTGAGCATGTTGGAGCAGGTATTTCTTCAAGATACTGATTTCATTTCCTTTGGAATATATACCCAGAAGTGAGGTTGCTGGATCATATGATAGTTCTATTTTTAATCCTTTGAGGAACTTCCATACTGTTTTCCATAAAGGAAACTTCCTAAATTGTATTATATATTTGCATTTTATGGCCTGTCTCCCCTACTAGCATGTAAGATCTCTGAGTATATGTGTGCTCAGTCATGTCCGACTTTTTACGACCTCAAGGACTGTAGCCCACCCAGCTCCTCTATCCATGAAATTTTCCTGGCAAGAATACTGGAGTGGGTTGCCATTTCCTACTCCAGGGGATTTTCGCAACCCAGGGAGCGAACCTCCGTCTCCTTCATCTCCTGCATTGGCCGGTGGATTCTTTACCATTGCACCACCTGGGAAGTCCTAAGATCACTGAGGGTAGGAATAAAACAGAGGGTTCAATATGTATTTGAGACTTGGGAATTCTTTTTGAATAAGCTTATCGAAGTAAAATTTATAAGCCACAAAATTTTCACCCATTTTCAGCATAGGAATCACTGTTTCCTTAATAAATTCGCCAAGTTGTGCAGTTATCATAACAATCCAGTTTTAGAATATTTCCATTACTCCAAGTAGAAGCTTCACACCTGATTCCAGTTAATCCCCATTCCTGCCTTCAACCCCATGGAACCCCCAATCTACTTTTTGTCTGCACAGATGTGCCTCTTATGGACATTTCGTATAACGGGCCATGTGCTTGGTTGCTCAGTCCCGTCCGACTCTTTCTGACACCATGGACTGAACCCACCAGGCTCCTCTGTCCATGGGAGTTTTCAGCCAAGAATACTGGAGTGGGTGCTGTCTTCTCCTCAAGGGGATCTTCCCGACCCAGGAATTGAACCTGAGTCTCTTGCATCTCCTGCATCGCAGGAGACTTCTTTACCGCTGAGCCACCAGGGAAGCCCATAATGGGTCATATAATTTATGATATTTTGTGTCTGGCTTCTTTCACTAAGTGTGATTATTTTGAGTGCCATTGTATTATTGTGTCAGTATTTTGTTCCTTTTTATGGTTGAGTTATACTCTATCATATGGATGAACCACATTGTGTTGATCCATTCATCAGGTGATGGACATCTGAGCTGTTTCCACTTTGGAACCTTATGAAAAATGCTGGCTGTATGTATGCACAGACAAATCTCTGTGGACACACCTGTTCATTTCTCTTGGGTAGATATCTGGAGTGAAATTTCCAGGCTGCATGGTAAGTTTGAAAGTGAAAGTTGCTCAGCCGTGTCCAACTCTTTGTGACCCCATGGACTATACAGTCCATGGAATTCTCCAGGCCAGAATATTGGAGTGGGTAGCCTTTCCCTTCTCCAGGGGATCTTCCCAACCCAGGGATTGAACACAGGTCTCAAGCGTTACAGGTGGATTCCTTACCAGCTGAGCCACAAGGGAAGCCCATAGTAAGTTTAGGTTTGCCTTTCTAAGAAACTGCCAAACTGCTTTCCAAAGTGGCAGGGCCATCTTGGATTCGAGGTTAGGATTATGAACTACAATTTTACAGACAATAAAACCAGCTAAGACTTGTCAGGTGATTTGCTGAAAGTCTACTTGGGTTGTCAAGTGTTGGAGTTGAGATTCAAATCTGGTTTTTCTTTTTTTTTTTTTTCACTTTAGATAGAGTATGCACTTTTAAAACTAACACCCAAAATGCCGCCGACAATGAGTCACACCTACCCAACTTCATTTCCCTTTCATACACATTTCACTATTCTCGGACAAGACACTTAGGGAAAAGTGGTAGATTCAGACATGTCAGATGTCTGAATCTGGGGGAGTACATTTGCTTTATAGACAAATGAAAAAGATAGCCAGAATGTGAGAATAAGGAGATGGCTAATGAAATGACAGGTCCAAGCAACAGTTCACAGATTATCAAACCAGTAGGGGACAGTCAAAGGAAAATTTACAAAGGCAGGATCAGGCTGATGGCATGTGAACCCCTGATAGTCCTCAGCAACAAAGACAGCCAGACTTTATATCCCCCTGGTGAGAGTTTCCAGCACCACTTAGAAAGAATTGAATCTTTCCATTTTTGAATTTGTGTGGGGACAAAGACAAATGTTAAATGACATAATAAAGAGATGCCATCAGCCAATACCAAACTAGGGGAAACTGTAGAGCAAACAGCCTGGTTCTTTTTTTTGGACCCCACCTTGAAGCACGTGTGGTCTTAGATCTCTCATCAGGGATCAAACTCACGCCAGTTGCAGTGAAAATATGGAATACCTAGTCCCAACAACTGGACCACCAGGGAATTCCCAACCTAACTTTTTATGCAAACGAATTACCAAAAAAAAAAAAAAAAAACCAAGAGAGAAACAGGGAAAGGAAATCTTGTAAAACAAGGTTATATAGGTTTAACCTGGTTTAAACCTATTGTTTAACCATGTTAGACAAACTTGCTAAGCAATATTTCAGAGATTCATTAACAAAATGCTGTGTGAGGATCTCGTTTAGATTCTGACTCAAACACATCAAAGAAAGAAAGAAAAAAAAAAAACAGAACAACTGACATCTGAAACTGATACAACATTGTAACTCAACTATACTTCAATTGAAAAAACACGTGCTGGGGGAATTTTTACAGACTGATACTTCCGATAAACATGTAAGTATGATCACAATATTGTGGTTAAGTTTTTTTTTTTAAGTGCTGCTCTTAAAAAAAAAAGATAAAAAGGAGAGTACTTACAAATGAAATGGTGTGATATCATCTGATTTTTCTTAAAAATGCCCAGTATTAATTCATTCAGACAATAATTGATGCTAAATGAGTGAGTTTGATGAGTAACAGAATTTTTGCAGTCTCAAAGGACCTCCCCACAAGATACTTAACTTCAAAGAAGGAAATAGTTACTTTAAAGTGGAGAAACTTTGCCCCTATCTCCAGGTGATCGGTTAACATTTTTAGTGATGGAACTAATTGAGAAAGATCTATCAATTCTTTGGTATTTCTGCCCCCCCCCAAAATCCATAACCTGAATCTAATCATGAGAAAACATCAAACTTCTGCTGAAGGACATGCTTCCAAGTGACTGATGTATATTTTTCCAAAATGTCAGGGTTACAAAAGACAAAGAAAGCTTCAAAAACTGTTCTGATTGAAGGTAACTAAAAAGACAAGTGAATACAACAAGCTGGGGTTTTCTTCTGCTATCAAAGTCGGCAATGGGACAATTGGTGAAATCTGATTAAAGTTTGTAGATTTGCTGATTTTGACCATTCTACTGGATTTTGTAAGAGAATGCCTTGTCCTTAGGAAAAGTGAAATATTTAGGTAGATGTATGTATGAATAGATAGATAGATAAGACAGGAGCCTGGACTGAAGTGTAAGTGATCCTTCTTAACCAGGATCAGTTTTCTCTGAAATTCTTGTACGAGTGAGAAATCAGTTTCTCTTAGTTACTAATGGATTTCCCTGGTGGCTCAGTGGTAAAGAATCTGCCTGCCAATACAGGAGATGTGGGTTCGATCCCTGGGCTGGGAAAATCCCCTGGAGTGGGAAAGAGCAACCCACTCCAGTATCCTTGACTGGAAAATCCCATGTACAGAGAAGACTGGCAGGCTAACGTCCATGAGGTCACGAAAGAGTGCAGCATGACCTGGCGACTGACTAAGACCGATATATATTACACTGCCAGCTGATAAGCAGGTGAGGGACTAGATAAAGGAAGAAGGTGGTCAGAGCAGGCTTCTCTGAGGAGGTGGCATTTGGAAGCATGTAGGTATCTGGGGGAAATTTATTGACCCTGGCCTGGTCTGTGCCTCTTCCTCCTCCCAATCCCAACAACCTCCTCCCAACCTCCAAAGAGAGGTTGTCTCTGAACTGCTGGAGGAAGGAGAATTCCGATGGGGGGGGTGTGTGTGTGTGTGTGTGTGCGCGCACGCGGATCTCCATCTCTAGCCACCGTCCACTCCACTCCTTTCTTCCACTGGCTGCCCTAGCTCTGTGTAGGTGTTGCTGGGCAGAGCTTCGGTTTGAGGGCTGGGTTCCCCATCAAAGCTCCAGATCTATTTTCAAAGGATCCGCTGGGCCCTGTGCCTGTGGACAAAGAAGGGAGTGTCATCCTGGAGCCCAGTTACAGAGCTACTTTTTAGCTGCATCCCAGCTGGGCATCTCCTGGATCTGGGGGGCAGGGGGTGGAGGCGGGCAGGGGGAGCTGGTGGGGCCTGGCTGCCCACACTCCCCACTCCTTCCATGGCAGAGGGGATTGAGGATCCTTTCTCTGGCCCACTGGTGGAACTGGTATGATCTGGAGTCAGCCCGCTTGAGTTCAAATCCAGACAGGAACATTTATGATTACTGAAAAAAAAAAATTCAGCCAAGCACTGTCAACCAGCTGTGTGAACCCTAAGCCACTCATTTAAATTCTCTGAATCCTCATCTCCATAAAAGGAGTTTATCAGTAACTCCTGCCTCCCGAGGATTCTGTCTTCCTACCTGGAAAGTGCTTGCTGGGGACTTCCCTGGTGGTCCAGTGGCTAAGACTCCATGCTCCCAATGCAGGGGGCCCAGGGTTCTATCCCTGGTCGGGGAACTAGATCTCACATGCTGCAACTAAGAGTTCACATGCTGCAACTAAAAATCTTGCCTGCCACAACAAAGATAGATCTTGCGTGCCACAACTAATACCCGGCATAACCAAATAAATAATTAAGGCGGGGAAAAAGAAAGTGCATGATGAGGTTGGCCATTCACTTACGGAACACTGGGCTTTAGAGGGGTATCTGAATCTGTGTCTCCCAAGACCATCTCTCCAGCTGCCTGGGAGGAATGTACACTTGGGATGAAGAAAGGGGTTCCCCTCCACCTGCCAGACTTTCTCTCTGAAGGACGGGCAGAGGTCCTGGGACTAACCCATCACTGGGAGGGGCCAGACAACTGCCCGGGGGTGGGGAAGACGTCAGCATTTACCCAGTTTTCTCAGAAGCCACTGAGATCCTGGCTCTGACAGGGCGAGGGGTGGGGGAAAGAATGAACCCTAAGGCTGGAAAAGGATGAGTGGTCTGGATAGCAGACACCCTCTCCCTGCCCCCACCCACCCCCAGGGTGCTAATGGGGCAACCGCCGCCTTAAGCCTCAAAAGACAACCACCACCAGAAAGAGACACTGAACCGTTTATTGGCCTGGGCCTGAGTCTCAGGCAGGAGGGGCATCCGGGGAGCTGTGTAAGGGGAGACAAGCCCCCCAACTGGCTCCTTGCCCCCCCAGAGATCCCCTCCCCCAGCCTTTGCAGTCACAAGAAATCACTTTCAGGCGTGAGGGTTCCTTCCCCCCACCCCCAGGTGAGCTGCACCCCAGCTCTCCAGCGGGGAGATAAGCCAGCAATGACAAAGGGGTCGGCACAGGACCAGACCTCTCTTTGGCAGCTTCAATACAGAGAGGAGACAAAATAGCATGCATCCTGGGAGACATGGCGAGGGGAGGGGCCCACATATATTACACATACACATACACACACGCACAGACACTGACAGACACGCATAAATACATGTTTGTACCGCAATATCCGTTCCCTCCATCCACAGATTTAGCAAAGTCTTCCTGGAGTGGGTTAAGAGAGGGCATCCCACCATTGTCCTTGATACCCCCACCCTCTGTGCTCCATCTGGTGTAGCTGGAAAGAAGGCACAGGAGGCTCAAGGCTGTCCTGCCCTAGACTGGGTACCTTGGCTGGGTCTGGAAGTGAGTGGCGCTTGAGGGAGGGTGGTTATTTTATGGGGGGTCGGAGGTATGATGTCAACAGCTCCCCTAGAACTTTCTCCTATTCCACCCTGCCCCACTGGGAGAGCCCTCCTCAGGCCCCCAGACCAGTTTTCCCAGCCCTGGGTGACTCCTCTGAGCCCCCAGTAGTGCAATCTGGCCAATGAGGTCTGAGAATGGGGGTTAGTCCCCGCCGCCCCCACGTGGTTTCCTGGCATCTCCTGTAGAATAAGAAAAGAAAGGGAAGAAGTTGCCAGAGTGGCAGCTGGTAACATTTGGGGAAGCTGTGGATTTGAGGCCAGGAACTGTTTGCCCCAGGGCCGCCCAGAAAGGTCAGAGAGGTGGTCTCCAGCCCCTCAGGATGCAGTGGTTCCAGGGGAGTAGGCTCTGAGGTGGCCAGGAGAAGGTGGCAAGGGGGGATGGTAAATTCAGAGAGGGGAGTCAGAAATAGGACGGCGGGTCAGGCAAAATGTTGACCTTCATCCGGGGCTGGAAATGGCTCCTATGCTGTGTTCCACTCGAGCACCTGCCTGCTGTCACTCGGGTCCTTTCCAGGCTCCCCCACCCCACCCCCGTCCCCGGTCCTCCCCACGATCCAGTTTCAAAGAGGTCACCATGCTGAGTCCCAGGACCCTGCTGACTGGTCAAAGCCTCAGTTGACCGTCCCAAGCATGAAAAATCTTCAGCATCACCCAGGTCTGTGGAATGGGGGCATCTTACTTGGCAATCCCTGCAGGCCCCCGCAGCCCCATTTCTGTCCCAGGTCCCCGGAGCTTCTCCACAGAACTCTCTGCCATGGTGGTCTGGCTGTCAGCCCACTTGCCCCTCACACCATTGTGTTGCCCTCCAGAAATGTGGGTGACGTGGGCATCTGCATGCCCTTCTCCAGGGAACTGGAGCTGCGAAGGGGCAGGAGGCGGTGGCCCGGGGTTCCATCCCGCCGCCCTTGCACCCCTGCCGCCTGCCGCCAGAACTGCAGCAGCCGTAACACCTCCCGCCGCAGGTCCCGGCTGCGCCACGTGTAGATGACCGGGTTGAGCAGCGAGTTGAGGGTGGCGAAGGCAAAAAAGTAGTGGGCCTGGTAGAGCATGGGGCAGGTCCGTACTGGACAGGCATAGTCCAAGAGGAGGATGCTAAAGGCGGGCAACCAGCAGAAGATAAAGACCCCCAGCACGATGGTGACCGTCTTGAGCAGGTCGAGTGTCTGTGGGGCAGCCACATCAGCCTGGCTGGAGCGGACCACACAGTAGATGCGGATGTACAGAGCTACGATGGCCGACAGGATGACCGAGAAGATGGTCACCACGCAGAGCACGTAGGGCTTGGCATAGAGCGGCAGAACGGTGGAGCAGGTCTCCAGGTGGCCCAGGCAGTTCCAGCCAAGGATGGGCAGGCCGCCGAGGACCAGCGAGATGAGCCACGAGGCCGCGATGAGCAGCAGCATGCGGCAGCTCTTGTCACTGCCGTAGAGCTTGACCTTGGCGATGGCCACGTGCCGCTCAATGGCGATGGCCAGGAGGCTGAAGACAGAGGCGGAGAGTGTGATGAAGGCAGAGCCCTCGCGGGCGAACCACTGCACAGGCGTCAGCCCTAGTGTGACAGAACCGGAGAGCAAGGTATTAGCTATGAAGGCCACGCCCGCCAGCAGGTCTGATGCCGCTAGGTTGCCCAGGAACAGGTACATGGCCGAGTGGAACTTGCTGTTGCGGGCAACTGCGATGAGCACCAGGAGGTTCTCTACTATGATGGCACAGCACAGGAGGATGATGAGGGCCGAGGCCACCTGACGGGAGGGTGTATCCTTCATGTCGGGACTCTCCTTGGTGTAATTATAGTGTTCCCTGACCTTGCTGGAGCTTAGGTACTCTGAGTACATGCTGCCCATGGTGGGGCTCAGTAGCCAGCTGGGGCCATGGGGCTGTTGATGCTGCAGAGAGAAAACACAGACAGACAGACAGGTCAGTGCTGTGGCTGCAGCCTGGGCTGACTCTGGACTGGGCTGTGGTTCACATTCCAGCTCTATCACATGAAGTCAGAATTATCATCATCTCTGCTTTACAAATGGGGGGGCTTCCCAGGTGGCACTAGTGGTAAAGAATCAGCCTGACAAATGCAAGAGAGGCAAGAGACACAGGTTCGATCCCTGGGTCGGGAAGATCCCCTGGAGGAGGGCATAGCAACCCATTCCAGTATTCTTGTCTAGAGAATCCCATGAACAGAGGAGCCTGGCGGGCTTCAGTCCACAGGGTCACAAAGAATCAGACAAGACTGAGCGATTGAGCAAATGAGTACTGCTTTACAAATGGGAAACCCAGAGAAGTCAATTCACTTTCCCAAAGCCTCAAAACTACTCAGTGGCAGAGCCTCAGAGACCCACTCCAAAGCGACTAAAACCTCTAGGCTACAGCATCTTGCAAAGGAACAGAAGCTCCCCTAAAGGGCATAAGAGACATGAAGTGGACTTCTGGAAGCCTTACCCACCCACCCAGACAGGGAGTCTTAACCAGAACCTGGAGGCTTGTCTCCTTTCTCGAATACACTGGAGCCTCGGGCCCCGTGCCGCCTGCCAACCTGGGTCAGCGAGATGCTGGTCGCTGATAGCACCATCCCCTGCTCATTACCACCCACTGCTCTGGATTTCAGGCTGGGTTTAAGCCTAGAGGCCCTGGGTGTTCCCAAGATAAGGTTTTGGGGAGACACCAGGGCGGCCTCAAGGTTTGAGCATCACAGAGGTCACATCATTCAAGGACATAGACCTTGCAGGCAATCCAGGGTTCAGCCCCACTCCCACATCTGACATGGTGTGGAACATGGGGCCAAGTCACTTGATGCTTGGTCTTTAGGTCTCAATGGCCTCATCTGTGCAATGGGGAGAAGAAAGCCCATTTCAGAGGGGTGATGGGAAAATCCTATTGAATGATACATGCAGCACATTTAGCACATAGCAGGCACACAATAAATATTAGCTAATATTATTAGCTCCCCTCTTCCTGCCATGCCATAGGGAGGGACTAGGTGCCTTCCTCCCAGTCTTTTGGGAGAGGATGCCAAGTGAGCCAGCTGGGCAAGAGTCCACAACAGCCTGTTCTCATCAGTACCATCTAGCCCTGCCCTGGGACACAGGGTCTTAGCCGGGTGGGCAGGGCCCCGTGGCACCCCCCTCCCTAGCCAGGATGAAATCCAGATGTGAGGGCCTTGGAACACACAGGGTGGAGTCCTTGCTCTCCAGTCACATCCGGTGTGGGGAAGGCTGGGAGGGGATGATGGGATGGGGGAGCCACAGGAGACCCGTCTGGGAGGTCCTGGCTGGGAGGATGGGGCAGCTGGGCTAAAGTCATGTGAGTGGTGAGGGGGCGTGCAGCCCCGCGGGGAAGAGGAGGGGACGGTATTCCCTTCCATGAAAGCCTGAGTCACCCCTCTGCCAAGGAAAACTGAGCCGTGGGGGGAGGGGGAGAGAAGGAGCGCGTAGGCAGAGAGGGTGAGAGGCCAATACCATGGCCTCCCCCCAGCTTGGGAATTGGGGCGGGGGCCGGGAGGTGGTCTCAGAGGAACTGGTGTAGGGTGTGCCTTTCATGAGGGCCACAAGGGGGGTCAGGAGGAAGCTCCAGACCAGCAGTTAGTTAATGGAGTGGGAGGGCGCGGGAACAGCCCTCCCCAAGTCCCTGGAAACATGCCTTGCAAGGACCACACGTGCATGCCAGGGGCACCGGTTCCAGAAAAGGCTGGTTAGGCCGGTTCTCTGTGAGCCTGGGAATGATGAGGGGCTTCCGGGGTCGTCCAGCCATCTCAGTCTCGGACACCCCCTCGGAGGGGCGCCCTGGCCCCCAGCCTGACAAAGGCAGCTGCTCCCCCTGGGCAAAAGGACATCCGTCCTAGTTTGGGAACAGAGAAAGGCTTGTGCGCATCCCCAGGGACTGTCGCTCCGCCCAGATCGCCACACAGAGGCCCCTTGTTCCCCTGCCGGACGGGGCCCAGGCGCCCCGATGCCCTCTGCCCATTGCAGCGGGCTTGGCCCAAGTCTTGGGCCTTACCAGACAGACAGTCCGGCCAGAAACAGTCCCGCGCTCTGATTGGCTCATTTTCAATCCCAGAGTATTGAGCAACTCAGGCCTATTGGCCGGAGCTTTGCATCCTCGACGTTTGATTGGCCCAGTTGGGGGCGCTCTACGGCTTGCACTACTGAGCCGGCCCTTTCCAGGCGGTTGGAGCTCGTTTCTTCTCGAGGACATTGTTAAAGACTGTGTGGATGTCCCCCGGGAGAGTCTGAACCACAGCCTGACCGCTGGGTCACCCCGACCAGTCACCCTCGGGCTGCCCTAGCCTACTGGCCCCCTCCTGGGGATCATAATTGAGAGTCGAGGGCCCATGGCAGGTCTGGGAAGCACCCTTGCTGGTGGGCTAGAAGCCCAGGGTGCACCCCCTGCACCGCCCCTCAAACCCCTCTGCTGTCTGGCGGCCCAGAGAAAGATTGATGGCCGATTCCTAGAGAAATAAGAAGTGGTTTCAGTCCTCATACCCCAGGGACTGACCAAAATGTCGTCTTCTTCCTTGGGAGACTAGCCTCACTTCTTATAGCCTCAGAAGGAAGGGTGGTTAGTTAGAGAAGAGGAGTGCCTCTTTCTTCTCCACTAGGACGTTGCCTAAGGCATGTTCACGATTCCCAGAAAGAGGAACCAGGGTCTGGAGGCTGGAGCTGGCACAGTCACCCTGAGGTAAATACAGGCCTGGCCTGCTTCCCCTCCCTGCATCAGGCTCCCAGGCGTGGCTAATGCAGGGCCTGACTCCTCTTCACCTTCATCAAGGCAGTCACCTCCCAGATGCTCAGTAAGAGGTCACTAGGTTCAGCACTGGGGAATGGCCAGGCCTGAAGCAAGAGGGACAAGCGATGGGGTTTGGAGGGAAGGAAAGAGAGACACACGAAGACTGTTCAGGGGGAGATTAGGAGAGAGGAAGGCAGGAGGAAGTCTCAGTGGCTTCCAGAAGCCCCTCCTGCAAGTTCTATGGAGGCATGCCCTGTGGTTACTGATCCTCTGGGCATTCACAGGTCCCATGCCCCTTGCCCTAGGGTATCCCCGTGGGCTCAGTTTCCCTTCAGTTGTCCTTTACTTCCCAGGTGGCCTGGTGGTAAAGAATCTGACTGCATTTCAATCCCCGGGTCAGGAAGATCCCCTGGAGGGGGAAAAGGCAACCCACTCCAGTATTCTTGCCTAGGAAATCCCACGGACAGAGGAAATCCCTGGCGGGCTACACAGTCCGTGGGGTCACAAAGAGTCAGATATGACTAAGCTGGCGCGCATGCATCCATGCCCCCCTATACTGCCATTCTCCATGCAGCAGCCAGGGGGAGCTTTTAAATTTATAGCTTCAATATGTCACTCCTCACCTCCAAACTCTTCCTTGGTTCCCCAGTATCCAAAGTGGCCCCTGCCCACCTCCATTCATCCCACTCTCCCCCAGAGCCATTCCACTGGGCCATGCTGGCCCCTCATGTTTCAGCCCCATGCCTACCTAAGAGCTTTTGCCTCTGCTGTTTCTTCACCTGGCATGGCCTTCCTCTTTCAGGTTTCTGTTTCGTGGCCTCTAACCACTAGACTATCCTGGCCACCTTCCCTAGGCCCTTTCTATCACAGCGTCTTTTATTATATTCATAGCACTTGCCAATCTCAGAAATTATCATTGTATTTCTTGTTTTTTGTCAACTTCCATGGTTGAATGTGTGTCAGAGGCCAGCAGCTAAATCCTTCAGCCCCTGGAAGGATGCCTGGCATACTTAGAAAGCACTCAGAAAATGTGTGGGATGGATGGATGAATGGATAGATGGATGAATAGATGAATGAATGAACAAGTGAATGAGGGCCCCCGAGGGTGGAAGCTCCTAAACTCAGCCCTGGCTCAGACAACAGTAAAGGAGGCAACAGACACCTCTGGTCCGCGGGCAGGCCACCCCCATCAGGCGAAGCCCAGCATCTCCTTGGAGACACAGCACAACCCGCCCCCGCCCTCAGGCAGTAGTCTCGGCCTCCTTATCTGGCGGTGGAATGCACGGTATCCACACTGGCTGCCTCTGGGGCCGCGCCTCCTTTCTTCCGCGACAGCCACACGCAGGGGACCCCCAAGTCTCCAAGTGGGGGTGGGGGACGCCTGTGCATCCAGCCAGGGGCCCCGCCTCGATCTTCCCAGAGGACTGGGGAGAGGCGGGGAGAGGGTCCAGCGACAGCTGCGCCGCGAGTGCCGCGCCCGTGTTGCTCCACGCGGGACACCGTGGGCTCAGCGCGTGGCGCCTGGAGTGTCTGACTAGGGCAGAGTCTGGTGAGGGGATGGAAATCCCCAGTGAGTCAACTCGTGCCCGAAGGAGTGGGCGAGGTTCCCACGCTTGTCTGGGCCCAGAACCGCGCGGGGTCCGCGCCACGCGTGCCCGGGCCCGCGCCCCTTCCCCAGGCCCCAGGGGAAAGAAGAGGTGCCGAAGCCACGCAGTCAGGTTCACTGTCCTTTCAGAACAAAGTCACGACTCCACGGGGGGCAGGGCGGAGGGCTGGAAGAGATGAGCTACACAGGGAAACTGAGGCAGAGGACCAGACGCGCAGGAGGTGGGCATCTGCCTTCCTCGGGGGCCCCGCCCCTTGGCTTGGCGGTACCGCGGCGCGCAGCACCTTTCGCCCTCGTCCAGCCGGAGTCAGCAAAGAGGGGCGTCCTCCCCCCCATATACAGTCCCCAAACCCCTGGTCCGGGGGGGCACGCAATCCTGCCTCCCAGTCTCCGACAGAAAGCGCTTGGATTCCGCCTTCTTCTCCCGGCCAACTTCCTGCCGCTGGAGAAGGCGGGGAACTCAGTCTGGGGGTTCGCGGCCAAGGCAATGGGGCCTCCTAGGGTCGTGGAGAGGGCGCACGATGACCACTCCCTGGGTGCAGCCGGAGGACCGGCAGTGCGTGCGCGCCCCGGGAGCCCCCGACCCCTGGCGGGCTTTCCTAGCTCGGATCCGAGACCTCCGGGGACCGGGGCCCGCCCTTTCTGCTTCCCCCTCGCCACGCACGCTCACCTGGCTAGGCCGACCCGGCTCCTTGCCCGGGCCGGAGGGGCTCTGGCGCCTGCGTTCCCCGGGACGGCCGCGGCAGGGGCTGGGACTGCCCGCCGGGCTCCTCTGCGTCCCGGGGCTGGGGACTGGGGACTCAGGGGCACGGAGGGAAGAGCCGCCTCGGCCCCCACTCGCCCCGCCCTGTCTCCGCCTCCTTTCCGGCCGGCGGCTGCAGCAATGAATTCCAGATGTGATCAGCTCAGCGGGGCGCGCGCGAGGGCGGGCGTGGGGGAGGCGCGCAGGGTCCCTTTGTCCGCACCCCCACCTTCAGCCCTGCCCCCTCCCAGCCCCCACCCGTGAGAAACGGCCAGCGCATGACGTCTCGCAGCCCCGTACTGTACAGTCGCTCCTGCCCAGGTGGCCTCAACCTGAAATAACTGTCTTGGATTGCAGATATACTCTTGGCCCCTGCCTGGGATCCTGGAATTGCAGGAGGGCAAGGAATTGCCTTACTTATTCAGCAAGGAGCCATGAAGCACCTACTAAGGTCAACACAACAAATAGGCATTAAGCGCCCGCTATGTGTTCATCCAACAAATAAGCAAGTTCCTGTTATGTGCTAGGTGATGGCGGTGGTTTAGTCGCTAAGTGGTGTCCGACTCTTGCAACCCCCTGGACTGTAGCCCCAGGCTCCTCCTTGGGATTTTGATTTCCCAAACAAGAATACTGGAGTGGGTAGCCATTTCCTTCTCCAGGGGATCTTCCTGAACCAGGACCCACTGGCGGGTGGATGCTTTACCACTGAGCCAGGGAAGCCCAGTAATTGCTAGGCTCTGCCACAAAGAATGGATTGGTTTTTGCCTCGATAAGGCCCCAGAATTGAGGCCCTGGGCCATCTGCCTTAGAAGACTGGGAGCACTCAGCAGCCTCCACCACCTCTGTCCATGGAGTACCCTCCTTGTGGTCGACCAGCAGGCCCAAGCTAATTATTGCTTTTCAAGTTGGTTCCCAGTCTTATATCTAGGTTTTTGTTTGTTTGTTTTGAGTTTTTTTTTTTCCCCCTTTGCCTGAGCCTTGAGGGATCTTAATTCCCCAACCAGGGATCAAACCCCATGCCCCCCTGCAGTGGAAGTACAGAGTTTTAACCACTGGACCGCCAGGGAAGTCCTAGCCAGTTCTTTAGTTTCCCATTTTTTCCTCACTCAGCTTTTCCTGGGCATCTCTGTGTGCCTGGCTACAGAGAGGAAGCATTTACTGATGTACGTGTGTGAAATCAGGGACTAGACAATATGTCCCTCACTCCTTCGGAAACAGCAACCCATTCCCATATTCTTGCCTGGAAAAATTCCATGGACAGGGGAGCCTGGCAGGTTATAGTCCATGGGGTCACAAAGAGTCAAACACGACTGAGTGACCAAGATCCCACTCACAGGCATAGCAGTGAGCAGAAAAGGGAAAAAAGTCCTCTGCTTCATGGAACTTATGTTCCGAAAGGCACTATTTGTGGAAATGAATACATCGTCTGCTTATATGTTTACTTACCACAATACAGTAAGCACCTGCCATGTGCCAGACACACATGGCTGGAGATATATCAGGAAACAAAACAGATAAAACTCCCTGTCCCAAGTTGATGTTCTACTATACTTGCTCAGGGCTTCCCCACTGGCTCAGTGGTAAAGAATTTTCGTGCAATGTACAAGCTGCAGGAGACTTGGGTTCAATCCCTGGGTCAGGAAGTTTTCTTTGGAGGAGGAAACAGCAACCCACTCCAGTACTTTTGCCTGGAGAATTCCATGGACAGAGGAGCCTGGCGGGCTACAGTCCATAGAGTCACAAAGAGCTGAACACGGCTGAAGCGACTTAGCATGCACACATACTCGCTCAGAATATCTAAAGTATTACAGAAAGAAGAAACTGATAAATTTCCTGGGAGAGGAACTGAAAGATAGGGGACAGGGCATGGGAGGGACACAGCTTTCACTCTGTGAGTGCTTTTGTATCTTTTGACTTTTGTAACATGTACATATTTGCCCTATTCCAACAATAAGTTATGTTGAGGGAATTCACAGGCGGTCCAGTGGTTAGGACTTGGGGCTTTCGCTGTCATGGCCCAGGTTCAGTCTCTGGTCAGGAAACTAAGATTCCCACAAGCCATGTGGTAAAAAAAAGTTAATTGATCAGTTAAACTGAAAGTTAGACTGCTTGTACCCAGACGAGTACTTAGTCACTTAGTAGTGTCCGACTCTTTGTGGATTACTGAATACTGGAGTGGGTTGCCATGCCCTCCTCCAGGGGATCTTCCCAACCCAGGGAGGGAACCCAGGTCTCCCACATTGCAGGCGGATTCTTTACTGTCTGAACCACCAGGGAAGCCCTGATACCCAGACAGTGTAAGAAAAAAGAGGGAGAAGGTAGGTACACTCTTCTCTGTATTTGGTTGTGCGGTACAGCATGTGGGTCTTAGTTCCCCAACCAGGGATAGAACCCAGGCTCATGGCAGTGAAAGTGAGGAGTCTTAACCATTGGACCACCAGGGAATTCCTCGTATGTCTAATATACTTCAGAGTGTTGCAAAGCAAAATGACAAAAAGGGTATCTGCACTCCCACGTCTGTTTCAGTATTATTCATAGTAGCCAAGGTATGGGAAAAAGTGTCTGTCAATAGATGAATGGATAAAGATGTAAGATTCCTTTATACATATGGTTTCCCCAGGGGTAAAGAATCCACCTGCCAATGCAGGAAATGAGGGTTCAGTTCCTGGGTTGGGAAAATTCCCTGGAGGAGAAAATGGCAACCCACTCCAGTATTCTTGCCTGGAGAATCTCCATGGACAGAGGATCCTGACAGGCTATAGTCCATGGGGTCACAAATAGTCGAACACGACTGAGTGAGCATGCACACACATATAAATATATATATATATATATATATATATATACATATATACATAATGGAATATTGTCCACCAATGCAAAAAGAAATTCTGTACTTTTCAACAACATGGATGAAATTTGAGGGCTTTATGCCAAGTGAAATGAGCCAGACAAAAACAAATACCACTTGCGTGCTAAGTCACTTCAGTTGTGTTCAACTCTTTGCAAATCCATGGACTGTAGCCTGCCAGGCTCCTCTGTCCATGGGATTCTCCAGGAAAGAATACTGGAGTGGGTTGCCATGCGCTCCTCCAGGGGATCTTCCCAACCCAGGGTCTCCTGCAGCTGCTGTATTGCACGTGAATTCTTTACCACTGAGCCACAGGGGAAGCCCCTAAATACCACATGCTATCACTTATATGTGGAATCTTTTAAAAAACAACAACAACAAAGGTATAGAAACAGAGAGTAGGAAAGGTGTTTGCCAGATGCTGGGGGGTGGGGGAAGTGGGGAGAGATTAGCAAAAGGGTGCAAACTTTCAGTTAAGATAAATAAGGCTGAGAATCTCATATACAGCACAGTGACTATAGTTGATAATACTGTATCAAAGAATTGAAATTTGCTGAGAGTAGAACTGAACTGCTGTTACACCCACACACACACACAAAAGATAAAAGCATGAGGTGAAGGATGTGCTCATTAACTGGATGAGGGGCAATCCTTTCACAATATATACATATGTCAAATCACCCGGATGTACACCTTAACTTACCATTTTACACGTCAGTCATGCCTCATAAAAGACAAAATTTTTTAAAACAGTTATGGATGCTTGGATCCCACATAATGCAACCAATTAAAAAGAGAGAAAGAGAAGTTTAGTGCACGCTTCTGTATGCATACCATATTCCATAAATCATGTTGAAAAGCAAAACTTTGAAAAAGGAAATTAAAGTTGACCCATTTATGTCTATTAAAAAGGAAAATCGGAGTCGTCTTGATATGAAACTGTTTTCAACGTAAGATGAAAAAAAAAGCACAATGTAGATGAGTTTGCATTGCTTGCTTGCCTGAGTTTCTGGATATATTTATTTACAAGGACTGTATAAATACATACACATTTGCCTGTGGAGAAACAGGCTGTCTTGTGGGGAAGGCACAAGACACGGTCACAGTGGTTACCCCCAGGGAGGGAGATAGGGGGATAGGTGAAAATACATACGCATTTGCCTATGGACAACCAGGCCATTTTAGGGGGGTAAGGGGGGAGGCACAAGATACCGTCACAGTGGTTACCCTCAGGGAGGGATGCAGAGGGGGCAGGGGGACAGGTGAGAGGGGGCCAGACTTTTCATGGGGTACCCTGGGGGGAGGGACTGTTTGAAATTTTTAGCTCATATTACAAATTTAAAAAATTTACAAAGACATGAAAAATCACATTGAAGTAACAAATCACCAGGCTTTTTAGCTGTAAAATTGTTTCTATAATAATAATAGTAATAACAAACAGTATCAATAACATAAATCAACAATAACATCATCAATAAGCATATCCATGCTATTTATTCAACATGTCACTGTGAAATGAGTTTATATTAAGAATACACATATTTAAGTTATCAATAAGGAAATAAATATTAAGAGTCAATAGATTAGTGTTACATGTCTGTGGCATATATATTCATATAATGCAACAGAGAATGCTCTGAGCTAGCTCTAGCGATACCTTGTTGGTTTCTGCCGTCCCAAACTGAAAGTCCAATGGAAGAGACAGAAGAAACCAAACGGTTCTAATACAGGAGGTAGCAGGGCTTTGATGAGAAGATTTAAAAAAGCCAGAGAGTGACTTTGCTCCACTCAGCTTTGGGGCTAGACGGTGGGGTCCACTCGGAACCTCAGCAAAACCTCGCCGAATCCTCTGCCCAGGTGAAGTGCAGCCATGCAAATTCTAGAAACCAGGTGTTCAACCCACAGAGGACATAGCACACACACACACACACAAAAAAAAAAAACCCAAAGAGAAAACCAGGTCCTCTCCTCGCCAGGGAGCTATCAGAGCGGAAATCTTAGCCTTCTGTGAGGACCTGAGACTGGGGAGGAAGTGCCCCCCTCCCCAGCTCGCCTTGGCTGGCTCAGCAGTTTGCTATTCTCTCAAGGGACCTGCAGGAGGGGGGGTGTGTGGGTAATATCAAGGCTGCAGATACATCCGGCCGTCTGTTAGGGGTACCGTGGCGCCTAGACAAAGGTGATGTCCCCAGGGACTCACAGATACACCCGCAAGCAACTTCCGCCTCCCCCTCCACCTCCCATTACTGTGGCCATATGAGATCTACACCAGGTCAGCTGAGGGGACAGGCTAGAGAACTGGGAACCATTTGTGTAGACACCCTGATCGTCTGGGTGGCAGGGAGGGGGTTGTCAAGAGAAAAGCTGGAACCTCCCTGTGGCGGGGACTCAGGGAGGGGGGAATCTCTGAGCGAGAGAACAGTGGAAGAGGAAGGAAATGGGGCCCTTTTCTTGCCGAGCTCCCAAGCAAGGGAAAAAGTAGAAAAGGAAGAGGCTTGGAGCAGCCTTCACTAATTACAGGGCCACCGACACTAATGGCTAACGCTCACAGACACAGACAGACTGTGCTGGGTGCGGCTGCATGAGTCCTCCACGCCTAGGAGGTGGGTATTATTGTTATCATCATAATTCCATTTTTTATATGGACTTTCTTTTTCTTTCATATTTTGGCTGTAGCAAGTGGCATATGGGGTCTTAGTTCCCAGACCAGGGATCCAACTTGCAACCCTTGCATTGGAAGCACTTAACCATTGGACCACCAGGGAAGTCCCTAGACTTTAGTTTTTTAGGACAGTCTTAGGTTCACAGGGAAATTGAGCAGAAAGTACAGAGAATAGCCCATCTACCACCTCTCACACACATAGCTTCCCCTACTGTCAACAGCCGCCCCCCACCCCCCGCCAGAATAGTACATTTGTTATCACTGATGAACCAACAGAGACACATCTTTATCACCCTCCAAGTCCCTGGTGTACATGAGGGTTCACTCTTAGTGTTGTACGTTCTATGGGTTTGGTCAAATGTATAATGATACATGGGCTTCCCTGGTGGCTCAGTGGTAAAGAATCCATCAGCCAATGCAGGAGATACAGGTTTGATCTCTGGGTCAGAAAGATCCCCTGGAGAAGGAAATGGCAACCCACTCCAGTATTCTTGTTTGGAAAATTCCACCAACAGAGGAGCCGGGTGGGCTACAGTCCATGGAGTTGCCAAAGAGTCAGATACGACTTAGTGACTAAACAAAATGGGGGAAAAATGGAAGAAAAAATAATGGCACCTATCCACCCTTATAGTATCATACAGAATAGTTTCACTGCCCTAAAACTCCTCTGTGCTCTGGCCATTCATTCCCCTCTTCTCATCCTTAATCACCGACAACCATTGTTTTTTTTCACTGTCCCCATAGTTTTGCATTTTCCACATCACCCCATTCTAAAAATGAGGAAATTGAGGCACACAGTTGTGGTGGGATTTGAACCAAAGCCCTCTCTGCTCTTCTTTTTATCCCAAGTCCCTGTCCCACTCCTGATGCAGTGAATGCCGCCCCCAACCCCTGCCCCATCCCTGCCCTGGTGCTTTGGAACAGAAGGGCTATGTTTATTGCTCAAGACTACATTAGCTACTGGTGAGGTATAGAATGTTCTTCTCCACAGTCCAGAGGTGAAGGAATCCCTCTGACCTCTGATCCCACCCTACTCCAATTTTTAAAAATATATTTATCTATTTATTTGGGCTGTACCAGGTCTTAGCTGCAGCACATGGGGTCTTTAGCAGTCACCTGCAGGATTTTTTAGTGGCAGCATGTGGGGGTCTAGTTCCCTGAACGGGGATGGAACCCAGGTCCTCTGCATCGGGAGCCTGGAGTCCTAGCCATTGGACCACCAGGGAAGTCTCCACCCCCAATTTTGTGAACTCCCCTATGTGGATGAGGCCTAAAATGTCCCTTGATCCAGCCTGGGCCTCCGCTGTCTTCCCCACCCCCCAGCTCTCAGGTTTTGGCAGGAGGAGAAGTGTCTGAGACAGGTCCCAACTTTCTCATCATCACCCCAGCATGAGGGGGGGAGGGGCCCAGCTGCAGAGAGGCTTTCCAGATGCTGATCTTGGCAGGCAGTGGAGCTGCAGTGGCCTCGTTTCATCCACCCATGGGCTCGAGGCCCACTTTCAGCTTCAGGGATGGGGTAGGGAGGCCGCTGGGGGAGGCCACCCCTGCCACGTCGGCACCAGATGGAGCTGCAGCCCGTTGAGCCTGGCAGGGGTCAGCTCTCTCTTCTGGATGAGGGAGACGTCCGGTGAGGGGAGAGGGGAACCCCCATGGCCCACTTCAGCCCGGCTCCAGCATAGTAATAACAGCTGACACATACATCATGTGCCAGTTTACTGTGCTAAGTCCTGTGTAAATATCAACCCATCAGAAGCTCACAGCAGCTCCTTTAAGGAATGAATAGACATGCTGCAGTTTATCTTCACGTGGAAGACCACTCGGGAGTATAATATTTGAAACTTCAAGTTCTCAAAGGAACTAGTGGTGGGACTTCCCTGGAGGTCTGCTGGCTAAGACTCCAGGCTCCCAATGTGGGTGGGTGTCCCACCCGAATTCGATCCCTGATCAGGGAACTAGATCCCACATGCAGCAGCTAACAGTTTGCCTGCTGCAACTAAAGACCTCGCATATGGTGCTCACTTTGGCAGCACATATACTAAAATTGGAATGATACTGAGATTAGCAAGGCCCCTGCACATGGGTGACAGGCAAATTCATGAAGCGTTCCATTAAAAAACAAAACAAAACTCAAATCCCGCAACTAAGACCTGATGCAGCCAAGTAATCAAAAGAAAGCAGGGGTATAGAACAACACGGGTGAATCTCAAATGCATTGTGGTGAGAGAAAGAAGGCAGACACAAAAAGCTGCATACTGTATGATTCCATTTCTATGTTATTTCAGAAAAGGCCAAACTATATGGACAATGAACAACCAGAGATATATAGGGGCTGAGGGTGGAGGGAGGGGTTGACAACAAGAATGCATGGGGGAATTTTTTGGTGATGGAACCTTTTTATAGTTTGATTGTGGTGGTGGTAATATGACTACATATGTTTGTGGAAATTTGCAGAACTATAAAAAAAGAATTTCTTTTTTTTAAAATGCAGTTCACATTTTAATGTACTTAAAAAAACCCTTCCAAATATAATTATAAATGTAACCAGGAAAAATACCTGAGATATGAATCTTAATTAACCATTAGTACATTACTTAAAAGAATTTTTTGAATCTCTGGCTTATTGCACTGGGTTTATAAAGATATAAACCTACTGATTTTTCCATTTGAGTATTTTGTACTAAATGTAGTTTGTTTAGTCGCTAAGTTGTGTCCTACTTTCTCAACCCCATGGACTGTAGCCTGACAGATTCTCTGTCCATGGGATTTCCCAGGCAAGAATACTGGAGTGGGTTGCCATTTCCTTCTCCATCTTTTTTTTTAAATTGTATCTTAAATAAAAATCTTTCACAACTGCCTTGCATTAATTCAGTACAGTCGCTCAGTCATGTCCGACTCTTTGCGACCCCATGAACTGCAGCATGCCAGACCTCCCTGTCCATCACCAACTCTCGGGGCCTACCCAAACTCATATCCATTGAGTCGGTGATGCCATCCAACCATCTCATCCTCTGTCGTCCCCTTCTCCTCCTACCCTCAATCTTTCCCAGCATCAGGGTCTTTTCAAATGAGTCAGAGTCAACTTAGGAAAATAGAAGTATCTCAAACAGACGGGATTTAATACCAGGATTGGTTATGTTGATGAGAAATTGACAGAGGGAGGCTATGTCCAGTGGGAGATGATATGGGAAGCAAATGGAGAGAATGACTCTGACTTGTCCCATCCTCCCACCCTCCAATCTACCCTTAGTGCCTGCCATTGACTAAATCTGGGCAAAAGGGGGGCTATCCTATGCAGAGGTCGGACCTTAACCACGGGGCAGGGAAAGGACAGGGAGTGGGTGATCTGAGGGTACACAGGCTCAAGGCTGACACAAACCAAAGGAGGAAAGGGCAACTTTCCATTCTACAGAAGGAAAACTGAGGCCGAGAGAGCCCATGTGCCCTGAAGGGGCCCGACTCTCTGCCAAAACCTGGGAGGCTGGTTTTGAGCCTTTTTTTCTGCTCCAAACACCCACTTGAACTGAAGAAAATGGAAACACCTATGCAAATCATGCCCTTCCCTAGGGGTTGAGGGGAGTGGAGAAAGCGTCCATGGGGACTCCTCCTCCTCACCTGCTTGGCTGTTACCCACAAACTGAGCTGCAAAACAGCAGCTGTGTTGGCAGCTGATGGGGGTATACTTTAAACACTCCCCCCGAGAGGTCAGAGTCCCCAGTCCAGCCTGCACCCATGGCCTGCATCTTCCATCTGAAGGCTGCCCCCCAATATCCCAGCCTTGACCTCTTGCCTTTGTGAAGTCCCTGGCACAGCGATGGGAGGCTAGAAATGACCAGACCTTGCGGGACCGTCCAGTTTCCAATATATGCTCCCTAAATTGCTCTGATGCTGGGGAAGATTGAAGGCAAATGGAGAAGAGGGTGGCAGAGGATGAGATGGTGAGATGGCATCACTGACTCAATGGACATGAATTTGAGCAGACTCTGAGATAGTGGAGGACAGAGGAGACTGGTATGCTGAAGTCCATGAGGTCGCAAGGAGTTGGACAAAACTTAGTGACTGAACAGCAACAATGGAATTGCTATCCTGCCTGGGGCCAGCAGAGACCCTCTCCAGTCTGCAAGGATTGATGCTGGCCCACTGAGGACAGAGGTCACCTACAGTTGAGCCTTTGAGCCACAGGGGAGGGCTGGACACCTCGACCTTCAACCTCTACTCAGGCTTGGACCAAAATGGTCAAACTTTGAGCCTCTCGGTGTGCAGGTCTGAAGGTCATTACCCCCTTTCATTAAGGCTTGCAATCAATATGCCAGTGGGGGAGCCATGTGCAAACTGCTTCTTCTACATTCTATTTGTTCATTACTATGTATTGAAACCTTCTGGGTGCCTGGCACACTTCTCCTTCTTAGCAAAGGGATCCAACAGTGAAAGAAACAAAGATCTCTGTTGTCTAGGAGCTGATGTTCTCATGGAGGAGACAGGCAAGAGGCAGGCAGGACAAATAAGAACATGATGTCATCTGTTAGGATGTGGTGAAAGTTCAGGAAACAATGACATGAGGAAGGTAGATTAGATATGTGGAGTAGGAACAGAACTGTGATTTTTAGACCTAGTGTCACCTGAGAAGGTGACATATGAGTAAAGACTGGAAGGAGGTGAGGGCTTCCCAGATGGAGCAGTGGGTAGAGAATCAGCCTGCAAGGCGGGAGATGCAGGTTTGACTCCTGGATTGGGAAGATCCCCTGATGACGCTGTATGATTGATGAGTTCCTTCTTTCCGTCCTCAGCTCCCACAATGTTCCCCCTGCCCCCCACTAGGAGGGAGCCTAGAACAACCAGCGCGCTGGAAACCACAGAGGGAAGAGGAAGCCAGTGGGAAGAAGTAGGGACAGGTCTCACAGGGCCTTGTGGGCTCCAGTGGGGACTTTGGCTTTTGCCCTGCGTGAAAAAGGAGGCATAGAGGGTTCTGAACAGACGAGGGACGTGATCTGAGTCAGGTATTTACAGGCTCTCTCTGTGGTGCGGAGCGGGGAGACACTGTGGGGGCTGAGGATGGAAAGAAAGAGAACTCATCAACCACACAGCTAGTCAGGGGAGAGGTTGTGGGTGTCCCACCTACCAATAAGGAGACTGAACTCTGAAAGTGCTAACCACATGCCCAGGGACACCGACCAGTTAGCAGTGGCCCCTGGATTCCAACTTGTGTCTATATGATTTCAGGATCATTGGGTAGATAATCATTCACTGGGTACCTTATTTGCCCATGACTTCAGGGGGGATACAGATCCTGAGACCCAAGAGACAGAAGATTCTGCTTTTGGTAATACACCTGCATCAGGGCTTCCCTGTCACTCAGACAGTAAAGACTCTGTCTGCAATGTGGGAGACCTGGGTTCGATCCCTGGGTTGGGAAGATCCCCTGGAGGAGGGCACAGCAAGCCACTCCAGTATTCTTGCCTGGAGAATCCCCATGGACAGAGGGGCCTGGTGGGCTATAGTCCACGGGGTCACAAAGAGTCGGGCACGACTGAGTGACTGAGGACTGCATTAGGATGATGAATGAAGAGATTCACTCAAGAAGGGGAAGGATAGTTAGGGAGTCTTGTATGGACATGTACACACTGTTATATTTAAAATGGAAAACCAGACTTCCTGGTGGCACAGTGGATAAGAATCCACCTGCCAATGCAGGCAACATGGGTTCAATCCCTGGTTCGGGTAGATTCCACGTGCCATGGAGCATCTAAGCCTGTGTACCTCAACTACTGAGGCCACACTCTAGAGCCCACATGCTGCAATTGCTGAAGTCCGAATGCTGAAGAGCCCATGCTCCACTGCTATGAGAGCCCCACACACCACAAACAGAGGGCAGTCCCCAGTCTCACAGCTAGAGAAAGCCTGTGTTCAGCAACAAAGACCCAGCCCAGGCAAAACTAAAATAAATAAGTAAAAACTAAAATGGATAATCAACAAGGATCTACTGTATAGCACAGGGAACTCTGTTCAATGTTATGCAGCAGCTTGGGTGGAAGGGGAGCTAGGAGGAGAATGGATACTTGTATATGTGTAGCTGAGTCCCTTTGCTGTCCACCTGAAACTTATCACAACATTGTTAATCAGCTCTACTTGAATATAAAATAAAAAATTTTAAAAAAGAAACATGTATCGAATCCCTACTGTGTTATAGGCACTATACTGGCTGCAGGGGCCAGACAGAGCGAAATTTCTGCCAAGGAGACAAAATGCCTCCTCTAATGGGTAAGACAGACAAAAGACATTTTAAAAAATCCAGGAAATTATACAAGATATTAGAAGATAAATACTGATGGAAAAAAAAAATAGGGCAGGATAAGGGCTTCCCTGGCAGCTCAGACAGTTAAGAATTTGCCTGCAATGCAGGAGACCCTGGGTTGGGAAGATCCTCTGGAGGAGGGCATGGCAACCCATTCCATTAGTCTTGCCTGGAGAATCCCATGGACAGAGGAGCCTGGTAGGCTACAGTCCAAGGGGTCACAAAGAGTCCGACATCACTGAGCGACTAATAAAAAACAAAAAATAAAACCTGCTATTGTTCACAGTTGCTAATTCGTGTCTAACTGGGACCCCATGGACTGAAGCATGCCAGGCTCCCCTGCCCTTCACTATCTGCTGGAGTTTGCTCAAATTCATAACCATTGAGTCGGTCCACGTCAAAAAAAAAAAAAAAAGTAAAAGCCTTTAAAAAGAAAGAAAAGTATGATCCAGGCTGAAGGAACAACAATGCAAAGGCCCTGAGGTGGGGTCAACAGAAATGAATGAGTCAATAAACAAAGCCTGTGGCCAATATTAGGAAGGTCCAGCCATTCCCCCCCAACCCTCACCCCCCACCCCCCCCCACCCCCTCCCCACCCCACCCCACCCGACTTCTGCCCTTTGCAACTGCTATTTCCTCAGCCTGGATCACATTTTCTCCTTTGGACAAACTCCTGATGGACCTTTAAGCCTTAGCTCTCAGGTTACAGCTTCAGAGAAGTCGCCTGTGAGACTCCTGCCCCCACGGGTTAGGTGTTCCTCCCCTGGACTCTCAGAGACTCTACAGACCTCCCTCCCCCATTCCGACCCCTCAACCTTCTGCACTGAACTGTATTTCAAGGGTGTCTGTTGGATTTACCCCAGCGGTACACAGTAGGTGCCCACTAAATCATTAAGCAACTAAGTGCCGTTCCATCCTTCACCACATTTAATCTAAATTCTCTTGCCCAGGACAGACTTGGAAAAGCTGCCTGTGAAATAATAAACTGGTTCTCGGAGAAGAGACACAGCTGGTTGTGGCGGAGGATTCTGGGAAGGGAAAGGGGTGTGGGGCGGGGCCCGGCAGGGAACCGAAATTGGAGGAGACAGATTTTTCATTCACTCTAGTTTTCTTTTTGCCGTTTTTGAAATTTTCTTTACTAGGTGTGTGAATCATGCAAGCATAAAGTGAATAAACAAGACTGTACAAAATAAAGGATTTAAAAGACCTTTTGAAATTGCAAAGTGTGTGAAGTTTAAAACACATTCACAGTTCTTACAAGAGTACACAATGAAATATAACATTGTAAATTTTCATTAATACTTCATGAAAATATCCATATGTCATATATCAGATGAAAATTAAAAAAGGAAAAGAAACAATGTCTTACATCTTTAGCACAGCATTCTGGTCCGCCAGTGCCCACCCCTTTCCCTGCCTTGGTTCTTGTGTTGATTTGATGACAAAAGTCACCTTCAATTAATAATAATAATAATGCTCTGCATGTTTCACACATGACATGCTTTGCCTCAATCATTTCATCGAATCTTACAACCTCCCCATCTTCCAGATGAACACACTGAATTTGTCTCAGAGAACACGTTCTCAGCCACTGAACTCGGTTCAAATCGCGCTGGCAGCCAAATGTTCAGGTCTAGCCCGGCAAGAAAGGCTGCTATGTGTTCGTGGCGCCGCCTGGAGGCCCGACGGGGAACGTGGCAAAGAACCTAGAAAAGGAACATTTGGGGCTTCTCTGGTGGCTCAGTAGTGGTAAAGAATCGGCCTGGCGATGCAGGAAACACGAGTTCAATACCTGGTCGCGAAGGATCCCATATGCCCCGGAGCAACTAAGCCTGTGGGCCAAAACTATTGAGCCTGTGCTCTAGACCCCAGAGGCCGCAAATACTGAGTCCACGTACCCAACTACTGAAGCCCACTCGCCTAGAGCTCCGTGCTCGGCAAAAAAGCCACTGCATTTAGAAGCCCATGCCCCAAAACTAGAGAAAAGCTCGTGCACCAAGGAAAAACTAGCCTAAATAAACAAATAAATGAATAAAATTATTTTTTAAAATGAACATTTGGATTTCTATTGTGAGGGGGGACGAGAGAGCAAGCTAGGATCTGCGGAGTTCCCACTGTGCTCTCCGAGAACTCGGGCTGAATGAGACGCGACATCTTGGCCAAGGAGATGAGGGAGACACATCCGTAACCTGAGGCACTGAACGGGGACATACCCTGGGGATCTATCCGCCAGGTCCTATCCTGAGGGCTTTCTGCAGGAGATAAAGCCCTGCATTTAAACAAACAAAAATCCATGTTCCTGTGAAACCGCAGCTTAGAGTCTTCGGGGACCCCAGTGGGGCGGGACCTAGAGGGCGCGGCCGACATAAAAGCGTAACAACTATTGGCCCTTTTCCCTTTAGTGCCCGCCCTAGAACTTTTTTTTTTCATACTTAACAGTTCATTGGCTGAATGAGGAGCGTGTCCTTTGAGTAGGGAGGTTTCATTGGCTGGATTTCCTCAGGCTCTTTGGGGGCGGGACCGAAGGAGGGGCGGGGTTTCTCACTGAGGGCTTGCACTCCCGCGGTTGCCGAGGGTTCTTAGGCTTGCAGAGAAAGTTGGGGTTTGGGGGTTAGTCTTGGGGCGGAGGTAGGGGCACGCTGAGGCCATCCCCGCGGTCCTCGATCTTGCATGCCCCGCTTTCCTACGCCGAAAACAAGCCCAGCAGGCGGTGTCGCGGGAGTGACGTCATCTCGAGGCGTCTCGAGACTCCAGAGGAAGCCTTGACCTCTCTAAGCGTGGAGAGCTACGCGAAGATGCTGCAGCTAGTCCGGGCGGGGGCCCGGGCCTGGCTTCGGCCCAGGGGCTGCCGGGTGAGGCCGGGGACGGAGGGCGGGGTCGGAGGATAAAAGTTGGAGGGCCCGGGGGTTGCTCTCTCATTCCCGCCCACGGTTTACAGGGCCTGAACGCGCTGGCAGAAGAGGCAGTGCAGCCGGCAGAGAAACCAGAACCCTTGGCGAACGCAGGTGAGGTTGCTGGTCACCCCAGGAAGGGTGGTGACTGGGAACTCTGACCCTTACTCTTGACTTCCCAATCATTCCAGGTCCCCAGGCACCCGTGCTGCGCAGGTGCGAGCTCCCGGTACCCCTGCACCGGCGTCCCGTGCAGGCCTGGGTTGAATCTCTGCGGGGCTATGAGCAGGAGCGCGTGGGTCTGACCGAGCTGCACCCAGACGTTTTCTCCACGGCGCCCAGGTTAGTGGGAGCTGAAATGGTGAACTGGGTGGCCGAGGGACGAGGATCGGGGGGTTAGGAATCAGGATGACCTGGGTTCGAGCCTCATTTTCTCCAGCTGTCAAAAGGGAATGATGGTTTTTCTTCAGAGTTGTGTGAAGGTGAGGGTTGAGAGGTAACGTTCTTTTAGGTTAAGGGCACAGGACTCTGTGTCCCAAGTGACTGGATTGGAATCCTACCTTCCCCCTGTGCTTCAATGTCTCCATTCTGTCAAATCTTAAGAAATTAAATGAGATAATTCTGGCCCATAATATGGTCTATAGAAATGTTGATTATTGTTGCTGTTATTGGTTTTTGCAAAAATGGGCACTAACAGTGGTTAAGTCCTTACTGTGTGTCTGGCACAGCCTGTTTGCATTTTGATTTTATTTTCAATTTTTTTTTGGCCATGTGGCTTGAGGGCTCTTAGTTCACTGACCAGGGAGTGAGCCCAGGCCCTCCATAGTGAAAGTGCAAAGTCCTAACCATTGGGCTACCAGGGAATTCCTTTTTATTATTGTTGTTTTTCTTTTTATTATTTTTTTATTCTTATTTTGTAGCTAAAGAAACAGCACAGTCAAGTTAAGAAATCTGCCTATGGTCACATAGCTTGTAAACTATATACTCAACAGTATATAGGCCAACTCACAGGACTAAGTTTTCACTTGCAAAGGAGTTTGATGTCTCATGTCTACTGTGTCTGGCAGATAATAACTGCTGTTGATTTATTACTATAATGTTGTTTGTATGGTTTGTCCCCTGTTTTTACAGAATCCCAATCTGCTAAGGGGTGACCAAAGAAAAAAAAATTAAAAAAAATGTATTTTGGGACTTCCCTGGTGGTTAAGACTCTGAGCTCCCACTGCAGGGGGCATGGTTTCCATCACTGGTTGGGGAAATAAGATCCCATATGCTGTGAGGTCAAAAAAAGAGAGAAAGCATTTTATTTATTCTGTAAATACTTAGGAAGTGCTTACCAGGTGTCAGGGTATCAGGGATATAGCAGTGAATGAGCACTGACGTTGCTGATGTTGCTCCCAGTCTAGAGCTGGGACAGCAAACTTCTGTAAAGAGCCAGGGAGTAAATATTATAGGCTTTGAAGGCTGTAATGTCTCCATGGTAACTACTCATCTTTGCTGATGCAGTACAAAAGCAGCCGCACACAATGAGTAAGTGGATGAGCATGGCTGTGTTCTAGTTAAGCATATTTACAAAAACAGGCAGCAGGCCAGACTTGGCCTTTCTAATCATAAAATACGTCATTTGAAATGCCAGGCTGGATGAAAGACAAGCTGGAATCAAGATTGCCGGGAGAAATATCAATAACCTCAGATATGCAGATGATACTACCCTTATGGCAGAAAGCAAAGAATAACTAAAGAGCCGCCTGATGAAAGTGAAAGAGGAGAGTGAAAAAGTTGGCTTAAAACTCAACATTCAGAAAACTAAGATCATGGCATCCAGTCCCATCACTTCATGGTAAATGGATGGGGAAACAGTGAGAGACTTTATTTTGGGGGGCTCCAAAATCACTGCAGATGGTGACTGCAGCCATGAAATGAAAAGATGCTAGCTTCTTAGAAGAAAAGCTATGACCAACCTAGACAGCATGTTAAAAGCACAGACATTACTTTACCAACAAAGGTCCATCTAGTCAGAGCTATGGTTTTTCCAGTAGTCATGTACGGATGTGAGAGTTGGACTATAAAGAAAGCTGAGCGCCGAAGAATTGCTACTTTGGAATTGTGGTGCTGGGGAAGACTCTTGAGAGTCCCTTGGACTGCAAGGAGATCCAACCAGTCTATCCTAAAGGAAATCAGTCCTGAATATTCATTGGAAGGACTGATGCTGAAGCTGAAACTCCAATACTCTGGCCACCTGCGGGGAAGAACTGACTCATTTGAAAAGACCCTGATGCTGGGAAAGATTGAAGGCAGGAGAAGAGGATGACAGAGGATGAGATGGTTGGATGGCATCACTGATGCAATGGACAAGAGTTTGAGTAGGCTGTGGGAGTTGGTGATGGACAGGGAGGCCTGGCGTGCTGTAGTCCGTGGGGTTGCAAAGAGACTGAGCAACTGAACTGAACTAAACCATAGTTTGCCAACCTTTGGCACACCAGCCTGGCACCCCTGTCCAATGCGAGCCCCAGGTGTAATTTCAGTTCTTCCAGTAGCCACATTTTCTTTCAAATGGCAAGAGACAAGTAAGATTGATTTCAGTAATATATTTCATTTGGCCTGATAAGTCTAAAATGTTGGGACTTCCCTGGTGGTCCAGTGGCTAAGACTCTGCACTCCCAGTGCAGGGGGCCCGGGTTGGATCCCTGGGCAGGGAACTAGATCCTTTATGCCACAACTCAGAGTTCACATGCCAAAACTAAAGATCCCACATGCCACAACTAAGACCTGATGCAGCCAATTAAATACATTTTTGAAATTTGATTTATTTTTGGCTGCTCTGGGTCTTCAATGCCACATGGACTTTTCTCTAGTTGTGGCGAGCAGGGGCTTCTCATTGCAGTGGCTTCTCTTGTTGCAGAGCACGGGCTCTAGGGCACCCAGGCTTCCGTACTTGTGGGCCCTGGGCTCTAGAGCACAGGCTCAGTAGTTGTGGCTCACGAGCTTAGTTGCTCCTAGGCATGTGGGATCTTCCCGTCTTAGGGATCGAACATACGTTGGCCAGCAGATTCTTTACCACTGAACCATCAGGGAAACCCAAAATAAATAATTTTTTTAAAATATGACATACTGTCATGTGACCCTGGCCACCTTTTAGGGCTTCAGCAGCTGCACATATGGCCTTCCACTGTACGGGACAGCACAGGGTTAGAGAGGCAAGCTAGTCTGTAAAGAAGTGACAGAACGGACATGGAGCGGGGCAGGAGGAGATGCAAGATGGGCCCAGAGAGGGACTGGAGTGGACCACACAGGGCCCTGGAAGTGGATGGGGGTGGAGCCCGGGTTTCCATCTCATGGAGCGGGAAGGGTTTTAAGTGCACGCAGCTCTCTTATATCTCCTTCCTTCACAGGCTGGATATCCTGCACCAGGTTGCCATCTGGCAGAAGAACTTCAAGAGAATTGTGAGTGCCCCGGCAGGGCAGGCGGGGTGAGGCGGAGGCAGAGGAAGGCCCTGCTGTGTCTTCTCTGGATGGCTGGCTCAGGCCCCATTTTCTCTCTCCTGAACCATTCCCCAGTGGGCCATTTTCTTTTTTCTTAAATGTGAGCACTGAGAATTTTTTTTTTAAGATTTATTTTTATGTATTACTGATTATACTCATACCTTTATTTATTTGTTGGGCTGCTGTGGGTCTTTCCTGTGGCATGTGGGATCCAGTTCCCTGCCCAAGGATGGAACCCAGGCCCCCTGCACGGGAAGCATGGAGGCTTGGCCACTGGACCTCCAGGGGAGTCCTCTAACCCTGCTATCATCTTTTTTTTTTTTTTTTTTTTTTTTTTTAGCTTGGATATCCTTAGTTTATTATAAAAGAGAAACATGGAAATTATTTACATGATGAAAGATTTCAGAACTTCAGTGGAATGGGCAGCTTCACGTGATGCCATTTCAATAGTGACTTATTTCAGTCAACATATTTCCCAAGAATGTCACCATCTCTAAATAAGAAATAATCCTTGTCGTCTAGAACTACTTTGGTGCCTCCATATTCTGGGAGAAGAACTTTATCTCCAACTTTCACACTAACTGGTTGAATCTCTCCACCCTTTCCTTTAGAGCCTGATCCAACAGCTACCACCGTTGCTTGCAATACTTTTCCTTGTGATTTTTCTGGAAGCATAATGCCTCCTTTGGTTACAGTTTCGGCTGCACTTCTTTCAACTAATACTCGGTCAAAGAGGGGAAGAAACTTTCTAAATGCCTGTCCTGCCATGACTCCGGCTGCCGCAGTTCGCACTCTGCACTCACGCCGCAGGCAGAAGGAGAAACCTACTGTCCCCTGCTATCATCTTGATCTTGGATCTCTGGCTTCCAGAAGTGTGAGACAGTACGGTTCTACTGTCGAAGCCCTAGTCTGTGCCTGCGTGCTCAATTGTGTCCACTTCTTTGCGACCTCATGGACTGTAGCCACCCCTCACCCAGGCTCCTAAGGATTCTTAGCCACTGGACCACCAGGGAATTCCCGCTAGGCATTTTCTGAACACCCACTGTGTACTGGCTGTTGTGCTAGGGGACACAACAGGCAAGGTCCCTGCCCTCATGAAGCTCCCAGTCTAGTCAGAATAGGAGAATGGGAGTCAAACAGTCTTGCCTGTAAATGCATCATTAGGGAAGTTGTCTCAGAAGAAAGGGGCATTTAACCTCAGCTGTGTGATAGGTAGGAGCTTAGTCGGTAGAGGGGGCAGTGGGGCTGGTGTGGAGGGAGAGGGAGCCACATGGGCAAAGGCCTGTGGGATCAGAGGGAGCCCAGGGTGGCCCTGGAGGTCAGCCAGGGCAACATGGGATGTTTGGATTTTGTGCCAAGAGCATAGAAGATGCTGTTCTCAGTCAGAGTCCCTGCCTTTCACGTGCCCACCTCGAGTCTTGTGAGCCCTGCCTGGCTCCTCATGGCCCTGGGAATGAAATCATCAGCCTGGCATTGGAAGCCTCACAGGATCCCCCATCCCACACCTCTCCCTGATTCTAACCCCCACATCTTTCCCCATATCCCACCTTCATTTCACTTTTAAAATTTTATTTTATTCTTATTTTTTTGGCTACATTGCTTGTGGGATCTTAGTTTCCAAACCAGGGATTGAACCCAGGCCCCCTGCACAGAGTCCTAATCACTGGACTGCCAGGAAATTCCCCTACCTTCCTTTTTTTAAAAAATTAGGTTGTTTTCTTCTTTCTTTGTTAAAAAAAAAAAAAAACAAACATATTTATTTATTTATTTTATTTTTGGCTGTGCTGCGTCTTCATTGTTGCACGCCAGCTTTCGCTAGTTTCTGCGAACAGGGGCTAATCTTTGTTGTGGTGTACCAGCTTCTCATTGCTGGTGGCTTCACTTCTTTCTGAACATGGACTCTAGCGGGGGGTGGGCTTCAGTTGTTGTGGCGCACAAGCTTAGTTGTCCCAAGGCATGTGGGATCTTCCGGGAGCATGAATTGAACCAGTGTCCCTTGCATTGCAAGACGGATTCTTATCCACTGGCCCACCAGGGAAGCCCTTACCTTCCTTTTATTACAACCACATGGAAATCATTCAAAAAATACGAAGCACCTACTGTGTGCCAGGCAGCAGCGCCCCTGCCCTTCTGGGGCCAACGTTCTGGAGTGGAGGAGGGCGCTCTTGACTCCTTTATCCCTCCCCCGCTCCCAGAACACTCTGTGCTTGTCCTGATGGAGCCCCAGTCTCTGCCTCCTCTCCAGCCCCCCAGCAGCAGGCCGGTCCTCCCAGCTCACAGCCCTGTCCGTGGGCCTGGTGCCTTTCGGCTGCGATGGCCTCTGCCTTGTGAACCTGACTCTCTCCTCACTCTGTGCCCACAGAGCTACGCCAAGACCAAGACCAGGGCCGAGGTGCGGGGAGGTGGCCGGAAGCCCTGGCAGCAAAAAGGCAGTGGGCGCGCCAGACACGGCAGCATCCGCTCCCCAATCTGGCGAGGAGGTGAGCAGGTCTGCCCACACGTGTGCAGTCAGAGGTTGGCGAGACTGTGCACTTCCCTGCAAGTCCCCGCAGCTCTGGCCTCAATCTCTCATCAGGCCGTGGCCACAGCCCCTTTCTACCCCACCTCCCAGCTCACCTCTCCTGGGCCACACTTCACACAGCGCCCAGAGGGATCTTCCCAAGCCTCCTAGCTCCTGTGTGAGGTCTGAGCCCCTCATCTTGGCCTTCCAGGCCCTGGTGACTGCAGAGTCCCTCTACCCCCTGCCCCTTCCACGCCTTCCTGACCAAATAGAGCTGACTCAGTCATCTTCCTTTTGCCTGGCCAATTTCTCTCAACCTTCCCTGGGTTGGGAAGATCCCCTGGAGAAGGGAGCGACTACCCACTCCAGTATCCTGGCCTGGAGATTTCCATGGACTGTGGAGTTGCAGAGTAGGACACGACTGAGCAACTTTCACTTTCCCTTGTGTTTCGGCCATGCCTCCTCCAGGAAGCCCTCCATGATCCTCTGGGGGACCCCCCACCCCCTGAATCCCCTTGTGCTACCCCACACAGCCCTGATTTCCCTCTGCGATCAAGCCTGTGTCTGAATATGAAGGAGGTAGGGATCTTATCAGGTCCCCTGCTGCATCCCAGGGCCCAGCAGGGGGAGCACCCGAGTAGAACTATCCTCACTCAAGGATTGATGGCTGAGGACACCAGGCCCCTCTGAGGGGCCTGTCCCAGGCCCCTGTTACCTGTCCCAGGTGGCGCCTGATCATCCTCCCCTCCCCATCCCTCCCTGACACCCCCACCCTCTTTGCTGCACTTCAGCCTGGCTGCCAGCAGCCTCCCTCCCCCCACCTCTGGGCCCACCACTGGGGCAGGTTTCTGACCTCTGAGCCCAGCTAGGGCCTTCACCCATTCCCACATCCCTCTGCCCCTGCAGGAGGTGTCGCCCATGGCCCCAGGGGCCCCACGAGCTACTACTACATGCTGCCCATGAAAGTGCGGGTGCAAGGGCTCAAGGTGGCGCTGACCGTCAAGCTGGCCCAGGTAACAGCACCGATCCTGCCGGGAGCCACTGTGTCCTGGGATCTGACCTGTGGGGGTGGGGGGAGCCTGAGTAGTTGCAGGGGGGCCTAAGTGGCTCCCAGTGGGCGCAGTAGGAGACTCAGCCCGTCCTTTCCTCCCACCAGGACGACCTGCACATCGTGGATTCCCTGGAGTTGCCCACTGCAGACCCCCAGTACCTGATGGAGCTGGCCCGCTACCGCCGCTGGGGCGACTCTGTCCTTTTTGTAGACTTGTGAGGGGGCTGCGCTAGGCAGGGGCGGGGGGGTGGCGGGCTCTGTCCTTGGTAGGGCTCACCTCCTGGCCTCTATTTCAGAGAACACGATGACATGCCCCAGAACGTCGTAGCAGCCACATCCGGGCTCAAGACCTTCAACCTGGTCCCAGCTGTCGGTGAGCAAAGGGCCTTGGGCCAGTTCACATCCTGTATCTATAACTCAGTCACCAAGTGGCCCTGGGCAGTGACAGCCCCCCTCAACCCCCCAGCTGGCCCAGCCCTAGGAGAATGATGTCTTTCTTAAAGAAATGCTCTGAGGTCGCGTCAGTCCAAGCTTGGGTTTCAGTGCTGGGGTGGAGTGAGTCTGAGGGCCCCCTGGCTGCTCCCACCTGGCTCCTCACTCGGACACACAGGATCAGAGCTGCCCTGAGCAGGTCCCCCCATCCATCGAGGGGATGACTAGTCCCCAGAGCCCTCTCTTGGCCTCCTGATTGCAGGCCCAGCTGCCTCCTAGACAGCGGCACATGGGGGTCTCGTAGTCATCGCGGCGCATAAGACCTCCTTCCTCCACTCCAGTCTGTTAGCCCACCCTGTCAGCCCTGTCCATGAACGTGTCCAGGATCCAACAGCTTCTCACCACCCTGGGCCAGCCCCCAGCGTGTCCCCCTCTGTCTCCTCTGCCCTGGTCCCAGGCACCTGCTAACTGCCATAATCTGTCCTTATCTCGCATCCCCCTCCCAGTTCTGCTTACAGCCACCAGAGGGCGCCTGAACACCTAACTAAGATCCTGTCCCTTCTCTGCCCACCACCCTCCAGGGCTCCCTCTTCCTCAGGGTAAAAGCCTGACTTATCTGGAGGCCCAAAGATCCTGCACTACCTGCCCTCCTCTCCCCACCTCTCCCCTCCCCTCCCTCCCGCATCACGCCCTGCAGCCGCATGGACCCTCCTCAGTAGATCATGTTTATTCATCTGCTGTTTATCATCTGTCTCCCCAATGGGAACGTGAGGTGGGAACCCTTGCCTGGCACAGGGCAGAGTCGGGGTACTCTGGATGTTTTGGTTGAGGTTGACGAGCTGAGGACCACCCCTTGCCCAGGGTCTCGCCAGGGGTGAGCAGCTGAGCCAGGGTTTGAACCCAGGCTGCCAGGCTCAGGACCCTACACTAGACTGCAGTGTCTCTGTTGGGGAAGGGGGGGCTGGTCCTAACTGTGCCCCTCTTTCCCTCACCCCCCCAGGCCTGAACGTGCACAGCATGCTCAAACACCAGACCCTGGTCCTGACCCTGCCCACCGTTGCCTTCCTGGAAGAGAAGCTGCTCTGGCATGACTCACGTTATACGCCCCTCTACCCCTTCCGCCTGCCCTACCGAGACTTCCCCTGAGTCCCAACCCCACGCCCCCCAGGACACACAGACCACCCTCCTTCCTGCTCTGAGCCAGCCCAAGCCCTGGGCAGGCTTGGAAGACGCCTCCCCATCCCAGGCCCCCTGGTCCCGGTGGGAGGCTGAGGCCACACACAGAGAGCAGCCAAGCAGGCGTCAATACTGGGAAGAGGGCAGCTCGCCAGAGACCCACATCTCTCATGTAAGATAAGTTTTATTTTGTAATCAAAGACGGGAAGCACAGCAGCTGATTGCCGTTTTGTGAATAATTCCATTTGGTGCCTTCCCTGGTGCTGGGCATCCCTGGGTACCTAGCTGCCTCAAGACCCCATTTGTAGAAATGACCCAGGATCAACTTTACAGGGTGAGTCAGCCTCGGGGAGTGCACAGCGGAGAAGCAGCCACCTCTGAGAACCCACTGGTGCTGCCTCCCAATCTCAGGCACTCTGACCAAGTGCTCGTATCCTTGATGGGGCTTGTGGTCCCATTTATTACCATCTGTCCATCCAGCTGTGGGCCTGAGTCTCCAGATGGGTACAATGTGGAAACTGGGGGTTCCATCACAGGGATTTTCCCTAAACACAGAGTCAGGATACGTGGTCAGTAAATGTGCAAATAAACATTTTTTAAAAACACCAGGCTGACATACTGATTCTTGAGTCTGTCCCCCATCCCCAAGTTAATATCTCTTTAATAGTCACAACACAGACTAGAGAATAATGTGGTCGGTTTCTTTAAAGTTGGCTGAAACTGCCATCTGACCTGCAGGCCTACCCAGGCGGCCAAAGAGACCCATTGACTGGGCAGCTCGCCACTGAAAACATCTCTGGAATGCCTCTCAGGAGTCCCTTGAGAGCTCACAACACGAATCTGTGAATGTCCTCAGTGAACAATTGGGATCCTTAAAGTTTCAGATTTGACTGAGGGAGAAAGAAAAATCTGGGACTTCCCTGGCTGTCCATTGGTTAAGACTCTGAGGTTCCAGTACAGGGGGTGCAAGTTCAACCCCTGGTTGGGGAACTAAGATCCCACATATGTGCATGTATAGCTGAGTTTCAGGTGCTGTACACCTGAAACTAACACAGCATTGTAAATCAACTGTTTCAATTTTTAAAATATTTTAAAAAGATAAAGCTATTTGGAGCCAATAGTAGGAAGGGGTACAGAGGCTAGGTGGAAAATGTTGGGCTAAACCCAAACCATTACCAGCTTTTGCCTGTGCCTCTCACTAGCTCTGCAGGGACATCGAGGCCCCAAGAAAGACACATCAGTTGTCCTGACAGCACCCAGCCTTGTATGGTGTTGTCTTCCCATGTTTAATGGGGCTCAGTTGTCCACAACATGGCCATCAGGAAACAGTGAAGAAAGCAGTCAGAACCTGTTACCCCACACTGGAATCCCTTAGCCAGATCAAGGATGGAAAAAGTCATCAGAAAAAATAACTTGGGGTCTAGAATGTGCTTTCTAATAATCAGGGCATAAAATGTGTGTGTTTCCTGGGCCACCATAAAGCACGACAGACTAGGAGGGTCTTCCCAGCTGGGTCTGCGGTAAAGAACCCACCTGCCAGTGCAGGAGATGCAAGAGACGCAGGCTCGATCTCTGGGTCGGGAAATCCCACGGAGAAGGAAATGGCAAGCCACTCCAGTATTCCTGCCTTGGAAATCCCATGGACAGAGGAGCCTGGTGGGCTATAGACCATGGGGTCACGGAGAGTCAGACATGACCGAGCACACAAAAGCTAGGGCTTCAGCAATAGAACTGCTGTCTAACACTTCCGGAAGCCAGAGGTCCAAGAGCAGGGTGTTGGCAAGGTTGGAGGGCTCCCCTGGTGGTCCAGTGGCTAAGTCTCCATGCTCCCAATGCAGGAGGCCTAGGTTTGATCCCTGGTCAGGGCACTAGATCCCACATGCCACAATTAAAGATTTGGTGCAACAAAATAAATAAAATGTTAAAAAGATGTTGGCATGATCAGGAATTCCCTTGTGGGTCAGTGGTTATGACTCAGTCCACTGCAGGGGGCATGGGTTCAATCCCTGGTCAGGGAACTAAGATCCCCAAACACCTTACAGAGCAGTGCCCCCCCCCCCAAAAAAAAAAGTGGGCAGGGGTGATTCCTTCGAGTCTATGAGGCAAGATCTGTCCCATCCCTATCCCCTAGCTTCTGGAGGTTTGTTGGCATCCTTGGCATTTCTTGGCTTGATCCATCACCCTGATCTCTGTCCTCATCTTAAAATGGTGTTGTCTGTCTGTGTGTGTGTGTGTGTGTGTGTATGTTCAGATTTCCCCTTTTTATAAGAGCACTGGTCAAGTTGAGTTAGGGCCCATCCTAATGACCTCAACTGAACTTGATCATCTGCAAAAACACTGTTTCTAAATAAAATCACAATCTGGGGTCAGCACTTTCCTCCCTCTCCTTGGGAAGAGAAGTAGTTGAACCCATGACAGGGAGTAAGGGGAAGGATGGAGAGAGACTGGCCATGAGGACTGTGGAAGTAGGCACACATGTCTTCCCCACATATCCTCTTTGCTGTTGCCTATTTTGAAATTCTCTGCAATTAAAATATTAAAAGAAAATAGAGATATGTGATGACATTTCTTCAGGGGAGCTGTTCTTAAATGAAAATGCCTATCACAGGGGGACTTCCCTGGTGGTCCAGTGTCTGGGACTCCATACTTACACTGCTGGAGACCAGATTCAACCCCTGGTCAGGGAACTAAAATCCCACATGCTGCGCAGCATGGCCAAAAAACAAACAAACCTTATCACACCCTCTTAGGACACGGGTTAACCCAGAGCCCAGAGAGGAAAGTGTCTTCACAACCTTTGAAAAATACCCTTGAAGGCAGAACGCCCGAGCTAAGGCTGATCAGGCTTAAGAAAACTCAAATGAACTGATAGGCTGGGAACTAACCCCCAGGAGATGCAGAGGGTGAGAAACAGGAGGCTCTGATGTGCAGTGAAGGTGTCTGCTTATTGATGGTCAGTGTGGAAGCCCACTGGGCTTCCCTGACGGCTCAGATGGTAAAGAATCCGCCTGCAATGCAGGAGACCTGGGGTCCATCCCTGGGTCGGGAAGAGCCCCCGGAGAAGGGAATGGATACACACTCCAGTATTCTTGCCTGGAGAATACCATGGACAGAGGAGCCTGGCAGGCTTCAGTCCATGGTGTTGCAAAGAGTCGGACATGACTGACTAACACACCCACACACGGAAGCCTAAAAGGAGACATGAGAGGATAGAGGACCCCAAGAGCTGAGAAAAGAGCCACAGCCCACACCAAAGACAGCTCCATCTCCGATTTCCTTGGTGATCTAGTGGCTAAGACTCTGCTCTCTCAAGGTAGCAGGTGTGGGTTTGAAACCTGGTCAGGGGGCGACGAGGGGGCGGGCTCGTGCGCGGGAGTCCAAGTGGGCGCCGGCGCAGCCGGGAACCGCGCGGGTCGCCATGGCGGAGCTGCAGCAGCAACTCCGGGTGCAGGAGGCGGTGGACTCCATGGTGAAGAGTCTGGAGAGGGAGAATATCCGGAAGATGCAGGGCCTTATGTTCCGGTGCAGTGCTGCCTGTTGTGAGGAAAGCCAGGCGTCCATGCATCAAGTGCACCAGTGCATTGAGCGCTGCCATGCACCTCTGGCTCAAGCCCAGGCTCTGGTGACCAGCGAGTTGGAGAAGTTCCAGGACCGCCTGGCCCGGTGCACTATGTATTGCAATGACAAGGCCAAAGATTCGATCGATGCGGGGAGTAAGGAGCTTCACGTGAAGCAGCAGCTGGAGACCTGCGTGACCAAGTGTGTGGATGACCACATGAACCTCATCCCAACCATGACCAGGAAGATGAAGGAGTCTCTGTCTTCCATGGGGAAATAGCTGTCTGCTAGTGGCCATCAGGGCTGAGGGCAGGAATCGATTTAAAAGGAGGAATGGGGGTTTGGGTCTTTTAAGGAGAGTTAAGGAATGAGGAAATTAAGGATGGCAGCAAGTCTAAGGCCTGTGTTTCTTTCCCCTGGACGCTGGTTCCTTTGTGTTTCAATCCTAGAAAGTGAAATGGAAAAAAAACGGTGCTAAAATTTGGGTCACAGATAGCACAGGAGGTTTGTTGTGAGCCTGAATTTCATGTGGCAAGTACTTCTGCCAATAGGGAGTCTCCCTTGTCCCAAACCAGGGCCCTCCGAGGTACCAGATTCTCTTATTGCACAGATACCGAGAGGCCGGCAGGTTCATGGAACCTGCTTGTGGTCCAGTGGAGTATGAAAAGAGGTGTTTCTATTTGTTGCCCACCTGCTGTTTACCAGAAGGATCACTACAACATTTTCCACAAACTAATAAAATCCATGCAGTCACTAATGTCAAAAGGGGCAGGGGGCTTTAGGGGGTTTGTTTTGCTTGTTTTTCTTTTATAGACAAGGGCATGATGTTAAGATATAAAGTTGGGAGAGGCAGTTTGGATAAAAACTTTGAAAGGGTCCCTGCAGGTACTCATTTCTCCATCAAGATGTGGATGTGTGTTTCTTAAAATTCTCACACATTACATCATTCAGCCTGGAGACCCTGCAAAAATGTAAGAAAGGCTATCACACTGGTAAGGGAAGCAAGTGTTCCCTCTCACTGGCAGCCATGGTGGGCCCTGAGGCCGCCGGCAGCAGAGTCAGCCAAGCGACAAGACAATCTTACAGTGACACTCGGCCTTGAAGGGAAACGGGATTTTGACAGTATTATATGCTCATATTCAGGAACAAACAGTGAAAGAGGAACTATTAGCTACTTAAATAAGAGGGTTGTGATGTGCAGGCTTTGGAAAAATCTGTTTTTCATGAAACAAAATGAAAGCCTAAACCCAGTGTTGCTTACTTTGCCCCCTGAAATAACAGAGCTTTGTTGAGACAATCCCCTGGCAACAAAAAAGTCAAGGGAGGAAACGTAAGCAACTCAGGGGTGAACTGTGGCTCCTTTAGAGCGATAAAGGGACTGCCCTCCATTACCAAATACCACTTTTGCCAGGGCCTTTGCTACATGTATTGTTCTTGCCCCAGTTCTGGCCCCTTATCATTTTGATAAGGACCTTGTTTTTTTTTTTACCAACTTAGTACTTGAAATGATAATATTGTCTGTTTGCTGTTTCAAGACTGTGATATATTTTCCTAGTGGTTTGGTTTTCAAAATAAATAAGACTTAATTTTCAAAAAAAAAAAAAAGAAACCTGGTCAGGGAACTAGATCCCACATGCTGCAACGAACACCCGGCGACGTGTGCATGCTGTTATGTCTGACTCTTTGTGACCCTATAGACTGTACCCCTCCAGGCCCCTCTGTCCGTGGGATTCTCCAGGTAAACTGTACTGGAGTGGGTTTCTGTACCCTCCTCCAGGGGATCTTCCCAACCCAGGGATCAAAAGCCACATGTCTCCTGCATTGACAGGCAAGTTCTTTACTACTAGCGTCACCTGGGAAGAACCAGAGCAGACAAATAATAGTAATAATACATTTAAGAAAAAAGATGCCTCCATCTCAGGACTTCCTGGTGATCCAGTGGTTAAGACTCCATGCTTCCACTGCAGGGGGTGCAGGTTCCATGGTTCAGGATGGGGCCACAAAAAAAAAAAAAAGAAAAGATGCCTCTATCTAGCAAAACATACCCAGGAAAGAAGAAACCTCAAAACGCTGCTCAGAACACGGGCACACTGCTGGGGAGCCTAAGGAAGGGGAAGCCGCCAGCCCAGGAGAGGCTGTCCTGCGATGCCTCCTTACACCTCGGTAGGAGAGACCCAAAGGCTGGTGAGAGGGGGCAAGGGGGACAGACAGAGGGTCAACAGCTGGGGGACCAGGCCCTTCTGCTCTAGCAGGGCCTCCAGCCGGGAGAAGCCTGACCTGGGCTCCCATTCAATACCAAGCTCAGAGATTTGAACGCGAGGCTGATGTGGACCTGAGTCCTGGGCAGGATTCACAGCCAGTGGCAGGGCAGAGTCCGCCACAGAATAAACTTTCAGTGAGCTGTGGTTTCTCCAATAGTCATGTATGGATGTGAGAGCTGGACTATAAAGAAAGCTGAGGGCCAAAGAATTGACACTTTCAAACTGTGGTGTTGGAGAAGACTCTTGAGAGTCCCTTGGACTGCAAGGAGATCTAAGCAGTCCATCCTAAAAGAAATCAGTCCTGAATATTCATTGGAAGGACTGATGCTGAAGCTGAAACTCCAATACTCTGGCCACCTGCTGCGAAGTGTCATTGGAAAAGACCCTGATGCTGGGAAAGATTGAAGGCAGGAAGAGAAGGGGACGACAGAGGATGAGATGGTTGGATGGTATCACTGACTCGATGGACATAAGTTTGAGTAAGCTCCGGGAGTTGGTGATGGACAAGAAAGCCTGGCGTGCTGCAGTCCATGGGGTCACAAAGAGTTGGACATGACTGAGTGACTGAACTGAATTGAACTGAACTGAGTGGATGGAGGAGCCGAGCTCTATTTCGATCAACATCCACATGTCATGAAATTTTGCTTTCCACCCTGGGGCTGTTATGAGGAACTGTGATGCGAGAGTGAACTCATCGTGGGGAAAAAGGAGGAAGTCTGTGGTCCTGACCAGGAAGTTTGAGGTGGGCTTCTCAGAGGTGGGTCATAACGAAGCAGACACCGTGCAGCTATCTGTCCTCCCAGTGCACAAATGGTCTTCTGAATTTTATTTATCTATTTATTTACTTATTCATTCTTTTGGCTGTGCCGGGTCTTTGTTGGGGCGAGGGCTTCTCTTACTGTGGAGCATGGGCTCTAAAGTTCACAAGCTCAGTAGTTTCAAGGGCTTAGTTGCCCTGAGGCATGTTGGATGTTAGTTCCCTGAGCGAAGATTGAACCTGTGTCCCCTGCATTGGAAGGCAGATTCTTAACCACTGTACTACTAGGGAAGTCCCGTGAATGGTCTTTGTTGTTGTTATTGTTGTTGTTGTTTAGTTTTGGCCGTGTGGGTCTCTAGTGCTTTCAGGCTTTCTCTAGTTGCAGCGAGGTGGGCGGGGACACCTCTGTAGTGATGCACGGGCTTCTCACCGCGCTGGCTTCCATTGTTGCAGAGCAGAGGCTTTAGAGCATGAGTTCAGTATTTGTGTTGCACCAGCTAGTTGCCCCAAGGCATGTGCACTCTTCCCGGACCAGGGACTGAACCTGTGTCCCCTGCACTGGCAGGTGGATTCTTAACCACTGGATCACCACAGCAGTCCCTAATGTTCTTACTGAAATCTCACTCCCACCCTCTGCAGGATGCATTACTGTCCCTTTCTGCAGCTGAGGCCATCAAGGTATCACCAGGGGACATGGCTTGCTCCAGGTCACAGCTGGTGGCTGTGCCCTTTGGCCCCATCCCCTCAGCACTTGCTGGTCCCTGCACATCACAGTCACAGATCACAGCTCTGTTTTGGGTTCACCACTGGACACGTCAGAAGGACTGGGGAACCACAGTCAGATACCACTTTCCACTCTGGTGGCTCTGACAGTGAAGAATCTGCCTGCAGTAGAGGAGACCCAGGTTCACTCCCTGCATTAGGAAGATCTCCTAGGGAAGGGAATGGCTACCCACTCCAGTATTCTTGCCTGGAGAATTCCATGGACTGAGGAGCCTGTGGGCTACAGTCCATTGAGTCACATAGTTGGACACGACTGAGCCACTAATAGGACTTCCATAGCAGCTCAGATGGTAAAGTGTCTGTCTACCATGCAGGAGACCTGGGTTCGATCCCTGGGTCAGGAAGATTCCCTGGAGAAGGAAACAGCAACCCACTCCAGTATTCTTGCCTGGAAAATCCCATGGACGGAGGAGCTTGGTGCAGGCTACTGTCCATGGGGTCGCAAAGAGTCAGGCACGACTGAGCCACTAATACACATCCATTAGGATGACGATCACCATAAAAATAAAACAAAATATGTGTTGGCAAAGATGCGGAGAAATTGGAACCCTGGAATCTTTGTTTGTTGCTGGTGGGAATGTAAAATGGTACAGGTGCCAGGGAAAACAGTCTCACAGTTCCTCAAAATGTTCAGCACGGAATTACCATGTGACTCAACATTTCCGCTCCCAGGTAGACACCCAAGAAATGAAAAGATGTTCATACAAACACTTGTACAGGAATGCTGATAGCAGCATGATTCAAGATAGCCAAAAAGTGGAAACTACCAAAGTCTATCCATAAATAAATAAAAAACAAAACATGATTTGGCCTTGCAATGGAATGTTACTCAGACTAGGGCCTGAACAGTATGGAGGTTCCTCAGAAAATTAAAAATAGAACTATCCAAAACATTATAAGTCAACTCTATTCCAATAAAAATATTGGAATGGCTCCACTCTTGGATATTTATCTGAAGGAAACAAAGCTGTTCTTTTGAAAAGATAGCTGAGAATTCCCTGGTGATCCAGTGTTTGGGACTTGGCACCTTCATTTCGGGGGCCGGGTTCAATCCCAGGTTAGGAAACTGAGTCCTTGCAAACTTGCAGCTTTAAAAAAAAAAAAAAAGGAAAGAAAGAGGACTTCCCTGGTGGTCCAGTGGTTAAGAACCCACTGTCCAACGAAGGAGTTGCAGGTTTGATCCCTGGTCAGGGAACTTGCACAGGGCAATTAAGCCTGAGTGTGGCAACTACTAAGCCTGCTTGCTAAAACAAAGAACCTGGGAGTCAAAAAAGTAAAAAGATATCTGGACCTTGTGTTCCTAGCCCTGTTACAACCTGGGGGATGAAATCCTCTAGTATCTTTCATAAAAGCAGTGGGAAAGGATTCCTGGGTTGGAAGAACAGCATGTACGGAATGCTGAGAATAAATGAAGTTCATTCATTCAACCGATACTATTGACCATCTGCCTCTAATGACTGAACATTGATTCAGGTGCCGAGGCTGAGAGATTCTCTGGCCTTCTGGCACTCACGCAAATGGAGGTATATAATCAAGTCAGTCAAAATAATTTCAGCCAGTGAATGAGTTTCACCATGAAATTAAAAGACGCTTACTCTTTGGAAGGAAAGTTATGACCAACCTAGATAGCATATTCAAAAGCAGAGACATTACTTTGCCAACAAAGGTCCATCTGGTCAAGGCTATGGTTTTTCCAGTGGTCATGTATGGATGTGAGAGTTGGACTGTGAAGAAAGCTGAGTACCGAAAAATTGATGCTTTTGAACCGTGGTGTTGGAGAAGACTCTTGAGAGTCCCTTGGACTGCAAGGAGATCCAACCAGTCCATCCTAAAGGAGATCAGTCCTGGGTGATCATTGGAAGGACTGATGCTGAAGCTGAAACTCCAATACTTTGGCCACCTCATGTGAAGAGTTGACTCATTGGAAAAGACCCTGATGCTGGGAGGGATTGGGGGCAGGAGGAGAAGGGGACGACAGAGGATGAGATGGCTAGATGGCATCACCAACTCGATGGGCAAGAGTTTGGGTAAACTCCAGGAGTTGGTGATGGACAGGGAGGTCTGGTGTGCTGTGATTCATGGGATTGCAAAGAGTCGGACATGACTGAGCAACTGAAAGAAGGAAGAAAAAGAAAATGAAATCACTAGAGCAAGTGACAGGGAATGATTAGGGTGTGGCCCAGGATGGAAGGGGCCAGCGAGTAAGGGTGTACTGGGAAAGTTTTTTTTATTTTAAATGTTTATGTATGGGGGCGGGGCAAAAAAAAGTAAATATTTATGAATGTATGTATTTATTTATGGTTGTGCTGGGTCTTCATTATTGCATGGGCTTTTTTCTAGTTGTGCAAAGCCAGCTTCTCATTGAAGTGGGCTCCTCTTGTTGTGGAGCAGAGGATCTAGGTGTGAAGCCTTCAGTAGTTGCAGCACTCGGGCTCAGTAGTTGTGGGGCATGGGCTTAAATGCTCTGAGGCATGTGGGCTCTTCCTGGGTCAGGGAAGGAACCAGTGTCCCCTGCATTGACAGGCAGATTCTGATCCACTGTACCACTAGTCAAATCCTCAGGAAAGCTTGTTAAGAGGAGGCTGAAGCCACAAGAAAAGGTTGGCCCCATCAGGGATGAGAGGAAGGGCATTCTGGGTTAAGGGAACTGCAAGGTGGTCACACCAGAGCACAGGTTGAGTTCTGAGCAGGCACAGTGCCCTGGAGTGGGGTTTGGGTACTTCTGCCCTGGTGCACAGCCTCGGGTCTGCAGTGGGAGCGTTCCTACCTTCCTGAGACTGCCTGACACCCTGGAGGAAGCCTGCTCTTCCTGGTGACTGCGGAAAGGGGATGGGGGAGCATCTGCTCCCCTTTCTTTCAAGAAAGCACAAACAACGTGTAGACTGGGGGCACAAATTTTTCTGCCAAACATCCCCCATTATCATCCCATTTTCCATCTCAGGAAATGGCCCTCCACCCCTCAGGACATCAGAGCAGGACCAAGGAGCTAACCTTGACTCCACCATGCATCAAGTGCAAGGTGCCCTGCTGCCAAAATGAATGCCAGATTGAACCACATCTCTGGTCCTCACTGCCCACTCTAGGCACCATCATTGCTCCCAGTTTCCTGATTCCACCCAGTCCTCCACCCACCCCACCTCTGACTGTAGCTCCTGCTGTCTCAAGAGGGTACCTGTAAACTCCCAAGTCAGGGGTGTCTCCCCTTTGCTCAGAACCCTCCATGGATCTCAGTTCACTCAGAGGAAAAGCCAAAGTTCTCCCCAGCCCTTGCTCTACACCATCCCCTCCATGCCCTCCTCTCCCCTAATTCCCTCCCTTCCTTACTGTACTCCAGCCACACCAGCCTCCTGGCTGTTCTTTAAGGCAGTTCCTACCTCAGGGCCTTTGCACATCCAGTGAGCTCTGCCTGGCACATTCCTTCCCTGATATTGTTAGGACTCCCTCCTCACCTCCCTCTTGATCAGCATCACCTTTTCAGTCTTTCCCACGTTACTCTACTTATTGCTTTAGGAATCCTGACATTTCCTATTCCCTTCCCTCCTTTATTTTTCTCTTAGAACTAAGCACAAACTACATCTCCATATATATATATATATATATATATATATATATATATATATATATATTTAATGTTTATCTATTTATTTAGCTGTGTTGAGTCTTAGTTGCCACTTGGGTGACTCTCCATTTTCTGCGTCCACTTGGGGAATCTTTAGTTGCGGCATTAGAACTCAGTTATGCCACGTGGGATCTAGTTCCCTGACCAGGGTTGGAACCCTGGCCCCATTTGGACAGCAGAATCTTAGCCAATGGACCACCTTTACATATTGAATTTTGTTTCTGTTGCTCCTACTATTAATAAATGATCTCTGCATGATAGCAAGAAATTTGGTCTATTCTGTTCATTACTGTGTCCCCAGCACCTGGTTCACAGTAGGCTCTTTTTTTAAAAAAATTTACTTGTTTATTTTTGGCTGTGCTGGATCTTCCCTGCTTCTTGTTGTTGTTCAGTTGCTCAGCCGTGTCCTACTTTTTGAGACTGCATGGACTGCAGCACTCCAGGCTTCCCTGTCCTTCATGATCTCCCAGAACTTGCTCAAACTCATGTCCATTGAGATGGTGATGCCATCCAACTGTCTCATCCTCTGTTGAACCCTTCTCATTCTGCCTTCAATCTTTCCCAGCATCAGGGTCTTTTCCAATGAGTTGGCTCTTTGCATCAGGTGCCAAACTTCAGCTTCAGCATCAGTCCTTCCAATGTATATTCAAGACTGATTTCCTTTAGGATTGACTGGTTTGATCTCCTTGCGGCCCAAGGGAGTCTAAAGAGTCTTCTCCAGCATCACAGTTCAAAGGCATCAATTCTCTGGCACTCAGCATTTTTTATTATCCAGCTCTCACATCCACACATGACTACTGGAAAAACCATAGCTTTGACAATACCAACCTTTGTAGGCAAAGTAATATCTCTGCTTTTTAGTAAGCTGTCTAGGTTTGTCATGGCTTTTCTTCCAAGGAGCAAGCATCTCTTAATTTCATGGGTACAGTCATGGTCCACAGTGATTTTGGAGCCCAAGAAAATAAAGCATGTCACTGTTTCCATCATTTCCCCATCTATTTGCCATGAAGTGATGGGACCAGATGCCATGATCTTCATTTTTTGAATATTGAGTTTTAAGCCAACTTTTTCACTCTCCTCTTTCACCTTCATCACCTTCATCAGTTCCTCTTTGCTTTCTGCCATAAGGGTGGTGTCATCTGCATATCTGAGTTTATTGATATCTCTCCCTGCTATCTTGATTCCAGTTTGTGCTTCATCCAGTCAGGCATTTCGCATGATGTATTCTGCATATCAAAGTTAAATAAGTAGGGTGACAATATACATCCTTGACAGACTCCTTTCCCAATTTGGAACCAGTCAGTTGTTCCACCTCTGGTTCTAACTGTTGCTTCTTGACCTGCACACAGGTTTCGCAGGAGGCAGGTAAGGTGGTCTGGAATTCCCTTCTCTTGAAGAATTTTCCAGTTTGTGGTGAGCTACACAGACAAAGGCTTTATAAAGCCCTTAGCGCAGTGTAAACGCACAATCAAGGCCAGGTCAGCTCAGGGACGGGCCCCCTAGGGCCGGGAGTAGTCCTGTCGTTTGTTTTATGGCCGCTGCCGCTAGGCAGCCCTCAGGATTTCAATTCGGAAATTCCGGTGCTGAGCGCCCAGCGAGGGGGAACAAAGCAGGATCCGGCCAGGCACTCTCTCAACCCGGAAAAGTCAGGGTCCGGGTTCGGGAGGGGAAAGCGCAAGGTTTCTTCGGAGCACCGCCCCCTCGGCCCCCTCGGCCCGCGGCATAAAAGGACCCTTGACGCCCTGGCACCAGTCTTGGCCGCGCTCCTTGGCACCAGCCCGCTCGTCCGCCTGCGATGGCTCCAGGCGCCGCCGGTGCCGCGCGGCTTGCGCCCCTGGCCGTGCTCTGGACTCTGCTGCCGGGTGAGTTAGGGGCGGGGGCTGCCGTCGAGTCAGGATACGGGTGCGTCCTGAAGCCGTGGGAGGACCAGCCCGCGACCGGCTGGGAATAAGGCCATTCGTACTCAGGTCGCTGTTTCTGGAAAGTTGGATTTAGACTGAAAGTCAACAGCTGTGGGTTCCCGTCCAGACCCTTCATGGTCCGACTGTGCGCTCTCGGACCGCGGATTGCCCCTTCAGAGGATCTGCAGATTTCCCGCTGTAAAGTGGAGAAGTTAATAGCTGCCGCCTCTCAGCGGTTGGGTCCTGGCCCAGGAGGTGGTCTGCCTGTGAGGAGTAACACCCCAAGCTTAGGTAGACTGGGGTCCCCACCCCACCACCCGGCCATGCACACTCTGTTCCTCACCCGGTGCCCCCGGGGGAAGTCCTGGACTCTGCTCCCGGGGATTCCAGGGCTGACTTGCCCAGGGAGCAGAGGTTGAGAAGTGGGACGCCCCAGCCGCCCTTCCACAGGCTCAGTCAGGAGGAGGGGGAGAAGGGGGACAGCTGGTCTCAGATGGTGGTCACTGTCAGAAAGTAAGAGACCGAAACATCCACCCCAGCTCAGCAAAGGGTTCTAATCGGGATTCCAATCTGGATTCTACCCCCTTCTAGCTGAGTAACCTCCCCTTTTGCATGGGGCTCTTGTCCATGGAATTGCCAGGCAAGAATATTGGAGCAGGTTGCCATTGCCTATTCCAAGGGATCTTCCTGTTCCCGGGATCCAACCCACGTCTCCTGCTTTGGAAGGCAGATTCTTTACCATCTGAGCCACCAGGGGAGCCCCAGCCTCCCTTCAGGTCTCACCATTTCCCTCTGAAATGGGAAGGATCCCAGAATCACCCTTGGAGAACTCGCAGAGCTGCTGTTTCCACATACCTCCATTCTAGATGGACTAGACCCAAAGCTGAAGACGGAGATCATTTTGACGGGGGCCCAGGGCGGACGGTGGCAGAGTTAGGATGGGTGGGCTCACACAGATATTTTTTCAGTTTGAAAACACCATGGTCTGGGGGAGCTTATCAGAACAGACCCCCTCCTTCTTTCCTGCAGCCACTGGCTACCTGCCCTGTGACTGTATTCGCTCACTACAGATAGGGGAAAATGAGGGCCAGAGAGGGGAAACCACTTGTCCAAGGGAGTGGGGACCAGCCTGATTGGAACTTCTTCACTCTTGACCTCTTGGGAGGGAAATGGACACTGACTTCACACCTCTCTTTTGCTAACATCCTCTGTGGGCACTCAGGGTCCTCAGAATGAAGACCACATCCCTGGCATGGCTTAACACTGCCTACATGATCCTCCTGACTTCATTTTCCCCCAACCTACCCCCTTACTCCACTCCAGCCACCCTGCCTCAGGACCTTTGCACTTGCTTTTCCTGGAGGTCATTTCCTTTTCTCTGGAATGGCCCGCCCCTGCTCTGCATCCTGATCTCTGCTCACACATTCCCCGGTCACCAAGGCACTGTCTGTTCTCCCATCCTGTTTCATCTTTCCCAAAGCCCTTGTCAGCATCAGTTGTTAATTATGTTGTTTACTCTTGACTTTTTCTATCTCCCACACTGAAGGCAGAGCTTTGTCTTGTTCAGTGCTGTGTTCCCAGCATGGGCTGGATGCAGTAATATGGGTGAGCCCTAGCTGTCATGCCTGACCCTTCCCCTGCTTTTGATTCCAGGGCCTGGAGGTGCCAAAACATCAATACATCCTTCAAAAGCCATCATACCCCGTGGAGGCTCCCTGAGGGTGAACTGCAGTATGTCCTGTGACCAAAAGGCAACGTTTGGCCTAGAGACTGAATTAACCAAGAAGGTGGTGAGCCATGGGAACAACTGGAAGGTTTCTGAACTGAGTGATGTGCAAGAAGACATCAACCTGTTGTGCTACTCAAACTGTCACAACAAACAGACAATAGCTTCGATGAACCTCACCGTATACTGTGAGTGGTTGGGTCCAGGGCCTGGGCTAGGCAGACTGGGTGGGGGAGGCGGGCAGGGGAGTCCCAGCAGGTTGGAAAGGCTTTGTAACTTGGTGAGCGGAGGCAGGGTCTCATTGAGGGGCAGGAGGCCCATTTTGGAAAGTCTGATGTCATCTGGACTCCCTCCTTGAACTTCCTTGGGGTGCCCTTTGAATATGGACAGGGATTCAGAACGTTCCAGGATGCTGTCTCTCTAGGCCTCTTTAATAAGGTGAGATGGTCCTAGATCTGACTCTTTTTAAAAAAAAAACACTGCCGTGTGTTTCCTGGTAGTGTAGAGGCACTGATGTTGCCTGGGTTCAGTACCCGGGTACCCGGTCAGGGTCCCTACAAGCCTTGAGACCAAGAAATAGATAAATAAGTAAAAGATGTGAGTTAAAATTAGCCCTGAGATTTTTTTTTTTCAAACATTGTCAACAATCCAAAAAACTGGTAATAACTGGTCTGGCAAGAGTGTGGGGAAGCAGACAGTCTGTGGACATTGCTGACAGAGTGGGGATACCAAGAGTCACAACTTCTGGTGGGGAAGCAGACATCAGTCCCCAAAATGTCACATGTGTAGGTCCTTTGACATAGAAATCCCACTTCTAGAAATTGGGCCTATAGGTGTTCCCACTCAGGAGGGAACTGAAGCAGGTAGGGGGTTATTCACTGTGGCTTAATCTGGAAGGGAAATAGTTTGCAAGTCACGCAAATGTAGGGAACTGGGGAGACTTCCCTGGTGCTTAAGACTTCATCTTCTGGTGCAGGGGGTGTGGGTTTGATGTCTGGTCCGGAACTGGGATCCCACATGCCACACAGCCAAAAAACCAAAACATAAAACAGAGACAATATTGTAATATATTCAATAAGAGCTTAAAAATGTTCCAAATTTTTAAAAATCTTTTAAAAAAAATATAGGAGGTTGAGGAGAGAAACAATGGTTCAGTCATCCTATGGAATAGTATGCAACTGTGTAAAAGAATGAGACAGAAAATTTGAGGTATTGTCAAGTTCAAAAGAAGTAACGTCTGCCCAGAATGACTGTCAAGGTACCACAGTGTTAGGGAGACATGGGGGCGGGGAGAGAGAGGTTGTGTTTCTGCGTTAAAGAGCTCTGGACAGAAACACAGCAAAAGTAGCTGGCTGTGACGAGAGAAACCGGGGTTGGGGGGGTGCTCCAGGAGAGGGCAGAGGATGCATTTTCTCCGTGTGACTTTCATTTCCTTTGGATGTTTGAAGTGTGACAGTGAGTTAGCATGACATAAGCGATAAATAGATACACGAAATTCAAACCAAGAGAAAATGAAAAAGGAAGAAAGAGGGATTTCCCTGGTGATCCAGTGGTTATGACCCTGCCTTGCAGTGGCAGGAACACAAGTTCAATCCCTATTGGGGAACCAAGACACGCCTGTGAGCAACTAAGTCAATGTGCTGGAGTGATCCTCATGTGGGGGAGTGAGGGGGAACATATGGCTTCCTGATTGATTTTCACTTGACCCCCTTGGAAAGGTCTAATGATGCAATGAGGCCTGAGGGACATTCACCTTCACAGTGCCTGAGTAAAAGAAGCTTTGGGGCAAACAGTGGCTTTGTTTCTAGTTTCGGGAATGTTTGAACAGCTGCTGGCCAAGTGAGCAAAGTCCCTATACAATCTCAGTGACCTCTGAAAAACCCCCTGGAAACCTCCTCGTAGGACCCTCTGCATCTCAGCCTGAGATTGAAATCACTACCCTCCAGGTCTGAGTCCCGGCTCTGCTAAATTTCTCCCTCTCCGTGTGCCAGACTTTGCTTTAGTTTTCACCTCTGTGAAATGGATCACACAGTTTCAACCACTAGCAAAGGATCACCTAGGAGAGACTGTAGCTTGGTCCTACCCCACTGCCAGTATTTAGATGAAGAAGCATCTCTGGGTGGCTGAAACTTCTCTAGAAAGTGTTGTAATTTTTGCAGGAGAGGCCCCTAACCGGAAGCACGCACAGGAGTTGGTAAGGACAAGCATGCTAGACAGAAGGAACAGGGCTTCCCTGGTGGTTCAGTGGTAAAGAATCTGCCTGTCAGTGCAGGAGACACAGGTTCAATCCCTGATCCGAGAAGATCCCACATGGTACAGAGCAACTAAGCCCGTGGGCCACAACACTGAAGCCTGCTAGCCTTAGAGCCCAGAATCCCCATCAGAGAAGCCACCCCAATAACAAGCCTGCACAACACAACTAGAGCGTACCCCCGTTCACCTCAATAATAGAAAAGCTCGCACGGCAAGAAGTCTCAGCAGAGCCAAAAATAAAAGAATAATTTTTTTTTAATGGGTAGACAGAAGGAGCAGCCTGGCCAAAAGTTTGGAGTGGGGAAACAAGCTGACGTGGGATTGGGGAGCTTAGAGGGACTGAATATCAATGGATTGATGTCACTGGAGCTGAGTTTGGCAGGACTTCAAATACCATACTGAGAAACTGGGACCTCCGTCTGGTGATAGGGAGCCATGGAGAGTGTGTGAGCAGGCAGGCATCTAGAGCAGAAGGCTGACCTTACAGGAAGCCAGGGAGCAGCTAGCTGTGGACCCAATCCAGGTCACACATGTCGTGGGCGGTGGTGTGTACAAGAAGGGAGTAGCAGGGACTTCCTGGTGGCCCAGTGGCTGAGACTCTATACTCCCAGGGGGCCAGGTTCCATCCCTGATCAGGGAACTAGACCCCACATGCTACAATTAAAAGATCCTGTGTGTGCAATGAAGACCCAGCACAGCCATATAAACAAATAAAAAAATTTTTTTTTTCAAGAATGTAGTTCTCACCTTGGAGAAGGAAATGGCAACCCACTCCAGGATTCTTACCTGGAAAATCCCATGGACAGAGGAGCCTGGTGGGCTACAGTCCATGGGGTCATAAAGAATGAGACACTACTGAGCATGCACACACATTCCTCACCTTAAAAAGTAACGTCATTCCAGTTTACAGTCAGCCTCTTAACTTCTGAAGTGGATTAATAATAGTCTGAAGAAAAAACATTATGAGCCTTCCCTGGTGGTACAGCAGTTAAGAATCTGCCTTCCAATGCAGAAGTTCCCGTCCCTGGCTGGGCAACTAAGATTCCAAATGCCAAAGGGCAACTAAGGTCCAATCACTCTGGATCCCGCGCACCATAACTAGAGAGAAGTATGGTTTGCCGCATTGAAGAGCCTTCTTGCTTCAAGGAAAGATCTGGCATGCTGCAGTGAGATCACGCACACATAAGGTAATAAATATTTCAAAGTAAATTAATAATGATAATAATAAGAGCCCTACTCTCATTAGACCCCGTTTATAGCTTAGAAAACTCAGGCTTCCTTTCCCTAACCCCAAGGGCAGGGATTATTCAGGTGGCAAGTCACTCCCTCACTGGCCAAAGCAAGGAAGCAGAAAAGCTAGGAATCAACTCCAGCCTCCTGACATTTTAAGATCACTGTTCTCTTTTTCTTGATGCTGGCAACCTGGGGAGAAGGTGAACTCAGGTCCGAAAACCAACATTGCTGCTATTTAAGTGACACTTCAGGGCCTCTTGAGAAGGGACTAGAATTGGGAGGCCTCAAGACCCCTCCCTGGGAAGTCTGGGGGGTGTCTCAGTGCTAAGCCACAGTTCACTGGGGCTTTGTTGGCAATTTCCACTGGCAGGAAGATCCAGGCTGGGAATTCTATTACCTCATGCAGAATGGAGACCCTGGCCTGTGGATACCCCACCCACAGGTGGTGGCTTCAGGGGATACTCAGGGCTTCCTTTTGAGTGTCTGTTCTGATATGCTTGACATTTCAGGGGATCACAGTTCATTCAGGAACCCTTAAAAGGAAACTCCTGGAAGGCCTCGAATCGGTGTGGGTGGCTCTATTTCATTCTTTCTAGAAATACAGAACACCTCCTGGGTGCCAACCGTACAACTGGGGACAAAACAGACAAACATCCCTGCCCTCCTGGGCTGATATTCTGTGGTGGGAAGAGTAGAGAAACCAATGAACTCAGTCGATGATCTTGTATGACAGAGGTGAGAGTTGCCGTGGAGAAAAATAAGGCCACAAAGAGAAGGAAGAACTTTTTATTTTACAGCAGAGTCTAGAGACTGGGCAGTTTAAGTGTAATGTATTGCTGGGACTCCTGGCAATAGACTTTGAACTTCCTTTCCACTTATCAGTCTCAGATCCTGCAGTGAATGAAGAATTGTTTTGCCTCCTTCACAACCACTTGGGGAGGTCTCACCAGGTTACCTGAAGCTCTTAACATTCCGATCTGGCTTAGGTGGTTTGGGGACTGTTCTGGGGAGAAAATGGTGAGGTTCCTGGAGCAGGTGTGTCCAGGGCCCCAACACACCCACTGTGGGCAGGCAGCCAGCCTGTCCTGTTCACACAACACCCCTTCCCCCTGCAGGGATCCTGGAGCGCGTGGAGCTGGCTCCCCTGCCCCTCTGGCAGCCTGTGGGTGAAGAACTCGACCTGAGCTGCCTGGTGTATGGCAGGACCCCCCAGGACCACCTCTCCGTGGTGCTGCTCCGAGGGGAGGAGCTGGGCCGGCAGCCAGTGGGAAAGGGGGAGCCCGCCGAGGTCATGTTCACGGTGCAGCCAAGAAGAGAGGACCATGGCATCAATTTCTCTTGCCTCTGGGAACTGGACCTGCGGTCGCAAGGGCTAGAACTCTTCCAGAACACCTCGGCCCCCAGGAAGCTCCAGACCTATGGTGAGGCACTGGGGAGCCAGCAGAGAAGATGGGATGAGGGGGATTTCTTGCGTGGGATGCGGAGTCCCTGGGAAGGAGAGGCCCCTGGCCATAGGGCTGCTGAGAAAGTGGCAACCTTGATTGCAAAGGCTTCTGGGAAGAGCATCTTCTTGGCCACTGGGGTGGAATGTTTTGGGTGGGGTGCCTGCACTGCAAGATGATCTGAGAAGGCTGTGACCCAGGGCAAGTGGTATGTGTGTCCTGAGAAAAGAGTGACTCAGCCAGTTTCCCTGGAAGAGGGCGTTGCAGGCTGGAGGATGGAAATGGCCCTTGAGAGGGTTTTAGGATGTCTGTCTGTCTCCTCTCGGCCAGTCCTGCCATCGACCGACCCGCACCTTGAGGCCCCCCGGGTTGTGGAAGCAGGCTCACGGTGGCCGGTGAAGTGCACGCTGGATAGACTATTCCCAGCCTGGGACGCTGAGGTCTACCTGGTGCTGGGGGAGCAGAGGCTGGAAACCAGCATCACGTACCATGATCACTCCGTCTTGGCTGAGGCCTGGATCGAGGGAAACGAGGAGGAAGAGGGCACCACCTCCTTGAAGTGTTCAGTGAGTCTGGGAAATGAGATCCGGAAGACGTGAGAGAGCGTGAGCATCTACAGTAAGTAGAAACCCAAGTGAGCCTTTCGAGGGGGGTCGGGATAACGCTGGGGTGGGGTTAATGCCAGGGGCGGGGCCCACTGTGTGTGTGCCCGACCTTCAGGCGTCCCGGCTCTCTCCCGGCCGCTGAGCCCACCCGAGGTCTCAGAATGGACTACGGTGACCGTGGAGTGCGAGGCCCGTGCTGCCACTGTGGTGACGCTGAACGGAGACCCGGCTGGGCCTCTGGGCCCGAGGGCCCAATTGCAGCTCAACGCCAGTGCCGAGGACAGTGGGCGCAGTACCTCCTGCTCTGCTGAACTGGAGGTGGCTGGGCTGGTGGTCCAGAAACACCGGTCCCTGGAGCTCTGTGTCCTGTGTGAGTGAGGCCGCTGGACAAGGACCCCTAAGCTCCAAGCCCACCCACCCCCACCCTGACCCTGGTGAGGCCCTTACTCAAATTCCCACCTAAGTCTTCTTACGCATAGACCCAGAAGGTGAGTGGTGTCCAGATCCCTGATCTCCCCAATTCCCCCCACTCCCCATTTGCTGTGTTTCTTCAGAAGGCCCCCGACTAGACCAGCGGGTTTGCCTGGGAAACTGGTCGTGGCAGGAAGGCTTGGAGGAGATCCTGGAGTGCGAGGCCCAGGGGAACCCAATCCCCAAGCTGAACTGCAGCCGGAAAGAGGACAGGGCTTCGCTGCCCATCGGGGACCTGAGGCCCATCAAGCGGGAGGTGGCGAGCACCTACCTGTGTTGGGCCACCAGCGCTCGTGGTGAAGTCACCCATGAAGTGGTCCTGAACGTGCTCTGTGAGTACTGGAGTTTGGGGCCGCGAAGGGACTCAGAGCGTCCACTGCAGGCACAAGGGGTTCAATCCCTGGTTGGGGTGCTGAGATCCCAGAAGCTGTATGATCAGGCGAAAAAAAAAAAAAAAAAAAGCCAGGCTGTTTGCCCTGCAGTTTCCCAGTTTGATATTGGCTCATGGCATCCCCTTATGTCACTTAACGTGTTCCTTTGTCGCCAGTCAAATTCAAGAAACGAATGCTATTAATTCATTCTAGGTGGTGCTGGAGACACTCACCAGGAGGACAGGATTCTGCGTTTCTCTTTTCCGTATCTGAGGACTACAACTGATCAAGAGGTTCACATGCCATCCACCTAATCCTACCTTTGTAAACTCTCTGACTGTTCCCTAATGATTTGATCCTCCAGGGACGGTTGCTTGGACCTGTCATTTCATTAGCCATCTTCGAAGGGCTTCTAATCCATCTCTCCATCCTCACACTCTCTACATCTTTCTCATGTATCTACAAAGCACACATACTTCCTCAAATTCAGACATCCAACATCTACTGCCTTTCCCTAAGCCTCCTGTCTGAAAATAGTTAAATCTGTCATGAAAGGCAAATGGAGGTGGGTAGGTGTGATTCATTGTCAGCAGCATTTGTGATGTTTGTTTTAAGAGTGCATATTCTAAAGATAAAAACAAAAACAAACAGATTTGAATCTCAACTCCAACACTTGACACTCCAAGTAGACTTTCACAAATCTCCTGACAAGTCTCCGCTGGTTTCATCGTCTGTAAAATGGTATGTTCATAATCTCAACCTCGAATGCAAAATGGCCCTGCCACTTTGGAAGACAGTTTAGCAGTTTCTCAGAAAAGCAAACCTAAACTTGCTATGTGGCCTGGAAATTTGACTCCAGGTATCTACCCAAGAGAAATGAATGGATATGTCCACACAGAGACTTGTCTGTGCATATGTACAGCAGCGTTTTTCATAATACTTCTAAAGTGAAAACAACTCATCTGATGAGTTGGATCCATCAGCTGATGGATGGATCAACACAATTTGGTTCATCCATTCGATGGAGTATAACTCAGCAAGAAAAAGGAACAAAATGCTGACACATACTAACACGATGGAACTCAAAATAATTATGCTTACTTAGTGAAAGAAGTCAGACACAAAATAATATAAATTGTATGACCAATTCTATTAAAGGTCCATAAGAGACAGATCTATAGAGGCAGAAAATAGATTGGTGATTGCCTAGGGTTGAAGGCAGGAATGGGGATTAATTGGAACCAAGCATGAGGATTCTTGGAGTGATGTAAGTATTTCAAAAGTGGAGTGTGATGCAATTGCGCTACTCGGCAAGTTTACTAAGGAAACATTGACTTCTGTTCTTAAAATGGGTGAAAAATTTGTGGCCTCTAAATTTTGCTTTAGTAAGCTTATTTAAAAAAGAATTCAAACTTGTAAATACATATTGAGCACTCTATTTTGTTTCTACCCTCAGAGATCTTACATGGTAATAGGGGAGACAAGCCATAAAAGCAAATATATAATACAATGTTAGGAAGTAATTTCCATTATTGAAAACAGGGTGGAGGCTCTTCATGGGATTAAATGTAAAACTACCATATGATCCAGCAATCTCACTTCTGGGTATATATCCAAAGGAAATGAAATTGCTCTTGAAGAAATATCTGCACCCCCATGTTCTTTGCAGCATTACTCATAGTAGCCAAGATATGGAAAAAACCTCAGCATTTGTCAATGGATGGTTGAATAAAGCAGAAGTGCTACAGGGCCTTCCCTGGTAGTTCAGTGGTTGGGAGTCTGTGCTTCCACTGCAAGGGGCATGGGTTTGATCCCTGGTCAGGGAAGTAAGATGCCACATGCCACTCAGTGCAGCCAAAAAGAAAGAAGAAAGGAATCATCAGACACATATACACACAGGAAATATTATTCAGCCATCAAGAAGGAAATCCTACCATTTGCAACACCATGGAGTACATGCCTGGAGGACATCATACTAAATGACATAAGCCAAACACGGAAACATAAATACCATGTTTCATTTACATGTGAAATTTAAAAAAATCAAACACACAGAAGCAGAGAGTAGAAGGGTGGTTTCCTGGGCTGGGGGGAAATTTGATTGAAGGATTTAAGCTTTCAGTTGTTAGATGAGTAAGTTCTGAGGATTTAATGTACAGCGTGGTGATTATAGCTGATAATACTGCATCGTGTAGGTGGATGGTAGTATTCTCACTCTACATACAAAAAATGCTAGCTAAGGACATCCCTGGTGGTTCAGTGGTTGAAACTCTGCGTTTCCAATGCAGGGGGTGCAGGTTCAGTTGCTGGTTGAAGAACTAAAATCCCTCAGGCTGTGTGGTATGGCCAAAAAATGAAAAAGAGAACCGAGTGAGCTGATGACTGCATTAGCTTGATGGTGGTAGTCATTTTACAGTGGGTGTATTATATATATCAAATCATCATGGTGTACACCTTAAATATATGTGATTTCTATTTGTCAATTACATCTTAATAGAGCTGGGGAAAATGCTTTTTTAAATTTCCAAGTGGAGAGGTTGTGAAATACATCTCCCTGGGCTCTACCAGGACCTGCAGAATTTGCCTCCAGGGCCCAGGACTCTGCATTTTCACCCTGGCCCCCTCCTGATGTACCCCATCCATGACTTAACTGTTTTCAAAAGGCTGATTTGAGGCTGCTTTTAGGCTCTAAGATATTGTAAGATATTGCCCAGAGGAAATATGGCCAGAATAAGACCATTGCTTTGTCCCTTTCATGGAGCTGAATCGGTCTTTCTCTTCCCAGGTGATTCCACAGCCCCAGGGGACTTTTGGCAATGTCTGAGACATTTTTGTTCTTCCCCCTGGGGTGGGGCTGCTGCTGGCATCTAGAATCTAGATAGAGGTCAAGGATGTCCCTAATCCCCCAAGTTGTTATTTTTTTTTAATAGTCACAACACAGAGTACAAAATAATGTGGTAGTTTCTTTACAGTCAGCCAAAACTGCCATCTGGTGTGTGGGCCCGGCCATGTGACCACAGTGACCCATTGACTGAACAGCTCCTCCCGGAAAACATCTCTGGAATGCCTCTTGGGACTGGCTTCAGAGCTCACAACACACTCTTCAAAAGTCCTCCTTAGACATAAATTGTGATTCTTAAAGCATCATATTTGACCGAGAGAAAAAGAAAAATCTGACAGTCCAGTGGTTTAAATTCCATGTTTCCAGTGCTGAGGGTGCAGGTTTGATCCCTGGTTGGAAAACTAAGATCTCACATACTTGCTTGCATAGCTGAGTTACTTTGCTGTGCATCTGAAACTGACACATCATTGCAAATCTACTGTATTTCCATTAGGAATAATAACACATTTTAAAAAAAATAATACATTTTTTGATTACAAAAAAAGTAAAAGAGCAATTTTGAGCAAGTAATAGGAAAGGATACAGAGGCTGAGTGGGAAATGCTGAGCTAAACCCAAACATTACCAGCCTCCCCCTCTGCCTCTCATCAAGGCCCCGAGAAAGACAATTCTATTGCTCTGACAGCTCCCAGCCTAGTCATAGAGATGCTTAATAGGGTTCAGCTGTTCATAGCACGGCTGAAAACAGGAAATAGGGTGAAGAAAGAGGTCAGAACTTGCTGCTCCACGCTGCAAATCCTTGACCAGATCAGGGATGAAAAAGGCATCAGAAAAAGTGATCCCTGACTTTCCCGGTGGTCCAGTGGTTAAGAATCTGCCTGCCAATGCAGGGGACACAGGTTCAGTCCCTAATCTGGGACAGTTCCACATGTGGCTGGGAAACTAAGCCCGTGACCCACAGCTACTGAGCTTGCGCTGCAGGGTCCGAGCTCCGCAGCGAGAGCAGCCACCACAAGGAAGGAAGCCTGCGAACCACAACTAGAGACTAGCCCCTGCTTGCTGGAACTAGAGAAAACCCCCGAGCAGGAATGAAGACCCAAGTAGTCAAAAATAAATAAATAAATGATTTTCAAAAGGATTCGGTGTCAGGAATGTGCTAATAATCAGGGCATAATGTGTGAATTCATTACCTAGGCTGCCTTAGCAAAATAGCACAGAGGAGGGCTTCACAATAGAACTGGGATTTCCATCCTAGTCCAGTGGTTAAGACTGATTGCTTCTACTGCAGGGGGCATGAGTTGGATCCCTGGTGGGGTAAGTTCCACCTGCCACATGGTAAAGCCAGAAAGAAGAAGAAGAAAAAAACTAGTAATGTAAAATAATGTAATAACCTGATTTTTAAAAAACAAATAATAGAACTGTACCATCTGACAGTTCTGGAAGTCTGAAGTCCATGATCAAGATGTCATCAGGAGACTTCCCTGATGGTCCAGTGGTTAAGAATCTGCCTGCCAATGCAGCGGACACAGTTTCGATCCCTCCTGTAGGAAGATTCCACATGCCATGGAGCACCTCGGCCTATGTGCCCCAGTTAAACCTGAACACCTAGATCTTGAGCTCTGCAACAGGAGAAGCCACCGCAATGAGAAGCCCATGCACCGCAACTAGAGAGTAACGGTTGATCCCTGAAGCTAGAGAAAGCCTCCACAAAGCAAGGAAGACCCAGCTTAGTAAATAAATAAACATTATTAAGAAAAAAAGATGTTAAAAAAAAAGAAAAAAAAGATGTCAGCAGGGTTGGAACGTCCCTGGTGTCCAGTGGTTAGGACTCTGTGCTTCCATTTGCTGGAGACATGGGTTCAAGGCCTGGACAAGGAACTAAGATCCTTGAATGCCTGGTGGCGCAGCCAAGAAAAAAATACATATCAACAGGGCTGATTCCTGTGGAGGCTGTGAGGCAGGCTCTGTCCTATCCCTGTCCTCTATCTTCAGGCAGTTTGTTGGTGTCCTTTCCATTTCTTTGCATATCCAATGGGCTTCACTGGTGGCTCAGCCAGTGAAGAATCCACCTGCAATGCAAGAGACCTGGGTTCCATCCTTGGGTTGTGAAGATCCCCTGGAGAAGAGAATGGCTACCCACTCCAGTATTCTCAGCTGGACAAGCCCATGGACATAGGAGACTGGCAGGCTACAGTCCGTGGGGTTGCAGAGTCAGACATGACCGAGCGACGAACACTCTGCACTTCTTTATTTGGTTGATCACCATGATCTGTGTCCTCATCTTCAAATGACGTAGTCCCTGTGTGTGGGTGGGTGTGTTCAAATTTCCTCTTTTTATAAGAGCACCAGTCATGTTGAGTTAGGGCCCATCCAAATGATCTTTTCTGAACTTGAGGATCTGCAAAAACCCTGTTTCTAAATAAGATCACAATCTGAGAGTCAGTACTTTCCCCCCGCTCCCTGGTAACAGAAGTAGTTGAACCCGTGACAGGATGGAGCGAGACTGGCCATGAGGACTGTGGAAGTAGGCACATGTGGCTTTATCACATGTCCTCTTCACTGCTACCTATTTTTAAATTCTCTGCAATTAAAATATTTTTTGAAAAAGAGAGAAAAAAAAGAGAGAGAGATGGATGGAGAGATTTCTTCAGGAGAGCTGTTGCTGCATGCAAATCCCTATCACAGTGGCACTTCCCTGGTGGTCCAGTGGTTGGGAATCCATATTTTCACTGGTCCTTGGGATTCAATCCCTCCTCAAGGAACTAAGATCCCACATGCCCTGCAGTGAAGCCAAAAAACAAAAACAAAAAAATGCTATCATACACTTTTAGGACATAGGTTAACCCAGAGCCCAGAGAGAAAGAAGACTTCATAGATTTTGAAATATATCCCAAAGACAGAACACACAAGACTGAGGCTGACTTTGGCTTAAGAAAGCTCAAGTGAGGTATTGGGGCTGGGATCCAGAGGGCAAGAGGAAGGGAGCTGTGATGTAGAGTGAAGGGGTCTGCTTATTGGTGGTTGGTGTGGAAGCCCACTGGGCTTCCCTGATAGCTCAGATGGTCAAGAATCCGCCTGCAATGCAGAAGACCTGGGTTTGATCCCTGGGTCGGGAAGATCCCCTGGTGAAGGGAATGGATACCCACTCCAGTATTCTTGCCTGAAGAATCCCATGGCCAGAGGAGCCTGGCAGGCTTCAGTCCATGGGGTCACAAAGGGTCAGACACGACTGAGTGACTAACACACACACACACACACACACACACACCTGGACACCCACTAGGAGAGATGAGAGGGTAGATTGACCCCAAGGGCTGAGAAAAGAGCCACAGCCCATACCAAAGTTGCCTCCATCTTACATGTCCTTGGTGATCAGGTGGCTAGGACTCTGCTCTCTCAAGGCAGGTGTGTGGGTTCAAAACCTGGTCAGGGAACTAGATCCCACATGCTGCAACTAACACCCGGTGATGTGTGCAAGCTCAGTTATGTCCGACTCTTCGTGACCCTATAAGCTGTACCCCCACCAGGCTCCTCTATCCGTGGGATTCTTCAGGCAAACTACTCTGGAGTGGGTTGCTGTATCCTCCTCTAGGGAATCTTCCCAACCCAGGGATCAAACCCCAGGCTCTTATGTCTCCCGCACTGATAGGCGAGTTCTTTACCACTAGCGCCACCTGGGAAGACCCGGAGCACACAAATAATAATAATAATAAATTTAAGAAAAAAAGATGCCTCCATCTAGCAACAACATACCGAGGAAAGAAGAAACCTCAAAACGCTGCTCAGAACACGGGCACGCTGCTGGGGAGCCTAAGGAAGGGGAAGCCGCCAGCCCAGGAGGAACTGCCCTGGGATGCCTCCTTACACCTCAGTAGGAGAGACCCAAAGGCTGGTGAGAGGGGGCAAGGGGGACAGACAGAGGGTCAACAGCTGGGGGCAGGCCCTTCTGTTCTAGCAGGGCCTCCGGCCAGGAGAAGCCTGACCTGGGCTCCCATCCAACACCAAGTTCAGAGATTTGAACGCGAGGCTGATGTGGACCTGAGTCCTGGGCAGGATTCACAGCCAGTGGCAGGACAGAGTCTGCCGCAGAATAAACTTTCAGTGAGCTATGTTTTCTCCAGTAGTCATGTATGGATGTGAGAGTTGGACTATAAAGAAAGCTGAGGGCCAAAGAATTGACACTTTTGAACTGTGGTGTTGGAGAAGACTCTGAGAGTCCCTTGGACTGCAAGGAGATCTAACCAGTCCATCCTAAAGGAAATCAGTCCTGAATATTCATTGGAAGGACTGATGCTGAAGCTGAAACTCCAATACTCTGGCCACCTGCTGCGAAGTGTCATTGGAAAAGACCCTGATGCTGGGAAAGATTGAAGGCAGGAGGAGAAGGGGACAACAGAGGATGAGATGGTTGGATGGCATCACTGACTCAATGGACATGACTTTGAGTAAGCTCCAGGAGTTCATGATGGACAGGACAGGGAAGACTGGCAGGCTGCAGTCCATGGGGTTGCAAAGAGTTGGACACGACTGAGGGACTGAACTGAGTGGATGGAGGAGCCAAGTTCTGTTCCGATCAACATCCACACACCACACAGTTTTGCTTTCCACCCTAGGGCTATTATGAGGAACTGTGATGCGAGAGTGGACTCATCTGTGGGGAAAAAGGAGGAAGTCTGTGGTCCTGACCAGGAAGTTTGAGGTGGGATTCTCAGAGCCCAGTCGTAAGGAAACAGACAACTTGCAACTACTGCTATCTGTTCTCCCAGTACATGAATGGTCTTTTGAATTTTATTTATCTATTTATTTACTTATTCATTCTTTTGGCTGTGCCGGGTCTTTGTTGGGGCGAGTGGGCTTCTCTTACTGTGGAGCATGGGCTCTAAAGTTCACAAGCTCAGTAGTTTCAAGGGCTTAGTTGCCCTGAGGCATGTTGGATGTTAGTTCCCTGAAAGAAGATTGAACCTGTGTCCCCTGCATTGGAAGGCAGTTTCGTAACCACTGTACCACTAGGGAAGTCCCGTGAATGATGTTGGGTTTGTCTTTTTTTTTAGTTTTTATTTATTTATTTTTGATCGTGTCGGTCTTTAGTACTTGCAGGCTTTCTCTAGTTGCAGCGAGTGGGGAGGGGATACTATTCTGTAGTTGTGGCATGAGGGCTTCTCATTGCAGTGGCTTCTCTTGTTGCAGAGCAGGGGTTCTAGAGTGTGGGCTCAGAATTTGTGTGCACCAGCTTAGCTGCCCCGAGGCATGTGGAGTCTTCCTGGACCAGGGATTAAACCTGATGGATTCTTAACCACTGGATGACCAGGGATGTCCCTAATGGTCTTACTGAAATCTCACTCCAACCCTCTGCAGGATGCATTACCATCCCTTTCTGCAGCTGAGGCCATCAAGGTATCACCAGGGGACATGGCTTGCTCGAGGTCACAGCTGGTGTCTGTTGCCCTTTGGCCCCATCCCCTCAGCATTTGCTGGTCCCTGCACATCACAGCCGCACATCACAGCTCTGTTTTGGGTTCACCACTGGACACGTCAGAAGGATTGGGGAACCACAGTGAGATACCACTTTCCACTCTGGTGGCTCTGACAGTGAAGAATCTGCCTGCAGTAGAGGAGACCCAGGTTCACTCCCTGCATTAGGAAGATCTCCTAGGGAAGGGAATGGCTACCCACTCCAGTATACTTCTCTGATGAATCCCGTGGACTGAGGAGCCTGGCAGGCTACAATCAATTGGGTTGCAAAGAGTTGAACAGGACTGGGCCACTAATACACACCCATTAGGATGATGATCACCATAATAATTAAACAAAATATATGTTGGCAAAGATGCGGAGAAATTGGAACCCTGGAATCTTTGTTTGTTGCTGGTGGGAATGTAAAATGGTACAGCTGCCCGGGAAAACAATCTCACAGTTCCTCAAAACGTTCAACACAAAATGACCATGTGACTCAACATTTCCACTCCCAGATAAACACTCAAAAGAAATGAAAAGATGTTCATAAAAACACTTGTACAGGAATGCTGACAGCACCATGATTCAGAATAGCCAAAAGGTGGAAACTACCAAAGTCTATCCATGAATGAAAGACAAAACCTGATTTGGCCTTGCAATGGAATGTTACTCAGACTAGGGCCTGAACAGTATGGAGGTTCCTCAGAAAATTAAAAATAGAACTATCCAAAACATTATAAGTCAACTCTATTCCAATAAAAATATAGAACTAATGTATGCTCCAGCCATTCCACTCTTGGATATTTATCTGAAGGAAACAAAGCTGTTCTTTTGAAAAGATAGCTGAGAATTCCCTGGTGATCCAGTGTTTGGGACTTGGCACCTTCATTTCAGGGGCCGGGTTCAATCCCAGGTTAGGAAACTGAGTTCTTGCAAACTTGCAGCTTTAAAAAAAAAAAAGGAAAGAAAGAAAGAGGACTTCCCTGGTGGTCCAGTGGTTAAGAATCCACTGTCCAATGAAGGAGTTGCAGGTTTGATCCCTGGTCAGGGAATTTGCCACAGAGCAATTAAGCCTGAATGTGGCAACTACTAAGCCTGCTTGCTAAAACAAAGAACCTGGGAGTCAAAATAGTAAAAAGATATCTGGACCTTGTGTTCCTAGCCCTGTTACAACCTGGGGATGAAATCCTCTAGTACCTTTCATAAAAGCAGTGGGAAAGGATTCCTGGGTTGGAAGAATAGCATGTACGGAATGCAGAGAATAAATGAAATTCATTCATTCAACCAATACTGTTGACCATCTGCCTGTAATGACTGGACACTGATTCAGGTACTGAGGCTGAGAGGTTCCCTGGCCTGGCACTCATGCAAATGGAGGTGATATAATAAAGTCAGTCAAAAGAATTTCAACCAGTGAATGAGTTTCAGCAATGATACCATTAGAGCAAGTGATGGAATGATTAGGCTGTGGCCCAGGATGGAAGGGGCCAGAGGAGCATTGGGGAAAGGTGTTTGTTTTTTTTTTTTTTTTTTTTAATTTTCCTGATTCTGGGAAAGATTGAAGTCAGGAGGAGAAGGGGAAGACAGAGGATGAGATGGTTGGATGGCATCACTGACTCGATGGACATGAGTTTGAGCACGCTCTGGGAGTTGGTGATGGACAGGGAAGACTGGCATGCTGCAGTCCACAAGGTTGCAAAGAGCTGGACATGACTGAGCAACTGAACTGAACTGAATGTATTTATTTATTTATTTATGGTTGCACTGGGTCTTCGTTACTACTTGGACATTTTTCTAGGTGCAGATAGCTGGCTTCTCATTGCAGTGGCTCCTCTTGTTGTGGAGCACAGGTTCTAGGTGTGAGGGCTTCAGTAGCTGCTGCACTTGGGCTCAGGTGCATGGGCTTAAATGCTCTGAGGCATGTGGGATCTTCCTGGACCAGGGAAGGAACCATTGTCTCCTGCATTGACAGGCAGATTCTCACCCACTGTACCACCAGGGAAGTCCTCAGGAAAGCTTGTAAGTGGGGGCTGAGGCCCCAAGAAAGGACTGGCTCCATCAGGGATGAGAGGAAGCGAATTCCAGTTGAAGGGAACAGCAAGGTGGTCACACCTAAGCTCAGGATGAGTTCCGAGCAGGCATAGCTCCCTGGAGTGGGGTTTGGGTACTTCTGCCCTGGTGCACAGCCTCTGGTCTGCACTGGAGCCATTCCGCCCTTCCTGAGACTGCTTGGAACCCTGGAGGAAGCCCTGCCCTTCCCGGTGGCTTTGGAAAGGGGATGGGGGAGCATCTGCTTCCCTTTCTTTCAAGAAAGAACAAAGGGAGTGCAGACGGAGAGTGCAAGTGTTTTCTGCCAAACTGTCCCTCATTATCACCCCATCCTTATCTCAGGAAATGGCCCTCCACCCCTTCAGGACATCAGAGCAGGACCAAGGAGCTGACCTTGACTCTGCTCTGCCCTCAAGTCCCAAAAGTGCAATGTGCCCTGCTGCCAAAATGAATGCCAAATTGGACCACATCTCCAGTCTCCATGGCCCACTCCAGGCTCCCGGTTTCCTGATTCCACCCTGTCCTCAACCAAACCTCCACCCCCCGCCCGCCCCCCCCACGGCTACTGTAGCTCCTGCTGTATCAGGGGGTGCCTGTAAATGCCTGAGTCAGGGGTGTCTCCCCTCTGCTCGGAACCCTCCATGGCTCCCACTTCACTCAGAGGAAAAGTCAGTTCTCCCCAGCCCATGCTCTACTCATTCCCTCCCTGCCCGCCTCTCCCCCAATTCCCTCCCTCCCTGCACTTTAGCAACAGCAGCCTCCTGGCTTTTCCTTAAGTCAATTCCAACCTCAGGGCCTTTGCACATCCAGTGCACTTTGCCTGGTACATTCCTTCCCTGATATAATCAGGACTCACTCCTCACCTCCCTCTATTCCTGGCTGAGTATCACCTTCTCAGTCTTTCCCACGATACTCTATTTAAAGTTTCCTGAACCCTCACATTTCCTATTCCCTTCCCTGCTTTACTTTTTCTTAGCACTGAGCACAAGCTACGTCTCCATATGTTTTATTTTTTTAAACATTTATGCATTTATTTATCTGTGTTGAGTCTTAGTTGTTGCTTGGGTGATCCTCCATCTTCTGCTTCCACTTGGGGAATCTTTAGTTTTTCTCCTTGCGGAGCACAGGCTCTAGGGCGCTTGGACTTCTGTAGTTGTAGGACGGGGACTCAGTTGCGGCTCCCAGGCTCTCGAGCGCAGGCTCAATAATCGTGGCGCATGGGCTTAGTTGCTCCAAGGCATGTGGGATCTTCTCAAATCAGAGATCTAACCCGTGTCCCCTCCATTGGCAGGCGGATTTCTTATCACTGAGCTACCAGGAAGTCCACACTCTAGGCTGTCAACACTGTTTAAGCAACTGTGGAGCTAGAGAAGAACCACGGTTTACGTTTTAAAACTGCCGTAAAACTTGGGCCGCGCGGGGGAGCTCTCCGCCCACGCACTAGGAGCTGGGTCCAAAATAAACAGTGATCTGAACTTGCTAAAAACCCGCCGGAAAGTGACCCCAGCGGAGGATTTTCCCAGACCTTCCCAGGGACGTCCCCGGCCCCGACTCGGCACTTTTTCCCAGGCCTTTTTGGGCGGGAATTCAGCACCCTCCACCCTTAAGAAGAAAGATCTCCGTGGAAATTCCTTAGGAACAATCTGGGCTGAGCGAGGAACGCTTTTCTGGCTGGACAGTGACTCGCAGCCCCTTCCCCGGGGACGGGCTCGAGCGTCCCTGAACGATCCTCCCTTCCCCTTCTGCCGCGCGACCTTCTTGGCCCTTCTCTGGTCTCCATGGCGACGAGGCGCGCGCCCCACAACAGGAAGCCTAAGGCGGCCGGGCTCCGCGCTTGGAGACTCCAGGATCCCTAGCCTTGAAGGGGCGGTTGCCGAGTCTGTGGACCACCCGCGCAGCCGTGGCCTGAAGCTGGGGGCAATGGCGAGCGAGCGCTTAAGTGCGCAACGCGGGATCTCCCAGCATCCCGCGCCCCCTCCCTCCAAATGCAAATAGAACAAGCCCGGGAAGAACACCCGCACAGATTTACTGCTGGCGCCTGGGGTTGGAGTTTCAGAAGCTGCGCGCGGAGGGCGGGGGTTTGAGCGCCCCCTCTCCTCCCCCATTCCGGGGCCTGGGAGCTGCCTCAGTTTCCCTGCAGAGGGCAAGGGTTCGAGCGCCCCCGCTCCCCGCCTGGGTCAAGGTCTTTGTCCTCAGTTTCCCCGTGGAGCCTGGGAACAGCAACTCGCTGCGTCAGGACCATGAGGCTTCCTTCTTTTTTTTCCTAAAAACTGTAAAGACGCCCCCGTGGCCGAGGTCCAGACTGAAAGGGGAAGCGATGAGTGGGGGAGTAGGAGCGCCCATCTGTGGGGGATGCAGCGTCCCGGATGTGATGCGCCTCGAGTCTTCCCCTCCAGGGTTCACAGGCGTCTGGAAGTGCCTGGGCCTGCTGCGGTCGCTTCTCGAGAAATCTCGGTGTCATCTGGGCGGGTACTTGCCCCTCAGGGCAGGGGTACCCGTGATCGAGAGCGCCCCACGAGGATCCTGGGCCCCCACCGAAGTGAGAGACGGTCCACTCGATTAGAGGCCTGCTTGCGCTGGGGAGTTAAGACTTGAGTTCGAATGCCCTCGAAGCTGGAAGCCTCAGTCTACCCCTCCGTGGAAGGAACACGATAACAGTCCCTACCGTCCAGGGTGGTTGGCAGGATCCAATAAAGCACTTAGCGCAGTGTAAACGCAAACTCAAGGTTAGCCTAGCCCGGGGACAGTAACCCTAGCTCCGGGAGCCGACCCCGGGTTATTTGTTGGTTGCTGCCGCCAGGCAGCCCTCACGACTTGAATTCGGAAATTCCGGCGCTGAGCGGCCAGCGAGGAGGGACAGCCCGACTCTGGCCAGGCACCCTCTCAATCCGGAAATGCCAGGGCCCTTGTTCCGGAGGGGAAAGCATGAGGTTTCCGGGAAGCACCGCCCCCTCGGCCCCCCTCGGCCTGCCCATGGTTATAAAAGGACCCGCGAAGCCCAGGGCGCCAGTCTTAGCCGAGCGTCTCCGCCGCAGCTCGTCCGCCCCGCCTCTGCCGGCGATGGCTCCCGGCGCCGCCCCTGCCGCACAGCTTGCGTTCCTGGCCCTGCTCGGGACTCTGCTCCCAGGTGAGTCAGGGTTGAGGGCTGCCGTCGAGTCAGCTTTCCGGATCCGAGATGCGCCCTGAAGCCGTGGGAGGACCGGCTCCCGACCGGCTGGGAATAGGCCATTCGTGCTCAGGTCGCTGTTTCTGGGAAGTTGGGGTTAGAGGACCGATTGAAAGTCAACAGCCGTGGGTTCCCACCCAGACCCCTCATGGCCCGACTGTGTGCTCTGGGACCGCGGATTGCCCCTTCCGAGGATCTGCAGGTTTTCCGCTGTAAAATGGAAACGTTAACAGTGGCCAGCTCGTAGTGATTGTGTCCTGGCCCCAGGAGGTGGTCTGACAGTGTGGACACACGCCCCAACCTTAGGTGGACTGGACACCCCCCCACCCCGCCATGCACATTCTGTTCCTCACCCTGTGCCCCTGGGGGAAGTCCGGGACTCTGCTCAGGGGAATTCCAGGGCTGACTTGCCCAGGGAGCAGAGGTTGAGAAGTGGGATGCCCCAGCCGCCCTTCCTCACCTCCAGCGAGGAGGAAGGGGAGAAGAGGAACTGTGCTGTGTGCTGTGCTAAGTTGCTTTAGTCGTGTCCAACTCTTTGCCACCCCATGGACTGTAGCCTGCCAGGCTCTTCTGTCCACAGAATTCTCCAGGCAAGAATACTGAATTCCCAACCCAGTCTCCTGAGTTGGGAGACTGGAACCCATGTCTCCTTGGGCTCCTGCATTGCAGGCAGATTCTTTACTGTTGAGCTACCGGGGAAGCCCAGGAGAAGCAGGACAGCTGGTCTCAAATGGTGGTCACTTCGAAAAACAGGCGTGTGAAAAATCCACACCGTGGTTACCAGCTCAATGAAGAATTCTAACCCAGTCTCTAATCCGGAGTCTACCCCTTTCTAGCTGAGTAACCTCCCTTTGTGTGTGGGGCTCACCAGGCTCCTCTGTCCAAGGGATTTCCGGGCAAGAATACTGGAGTGGGTTGCCATTTTCTCCTCCAGGGGATCTTCCCAACCCAGGGATCAAACCAGGATCTCTTGCATTGGCAGGCAAATTCTTTACCACTGTGCCACCTGGGAAGCCCCAGCATCCCTTCCAATCTCAAAATTTCCTTCTGATATGGGAAGGGTTCCAGAATCATCCTTGGAGAATTCAAAGAGCTGCTGTTTCCCTCCATCCCAGATGGAGTAGACCCAAAGTTGAGGGCAGAAATCTTTTTTTTTGGGGGGGGGGGGGGGCAGGTAGGACGGATGGGCTCAGAGACATTTTTTCAGCTTTGAAAGTGCCATGGGCTGAGGGAGCTCATCAGAACAGACCTCTTTCTTATCTGCAGCCACTGCCTGCCTGCCCTGTACTAGGAGTTACTTGTGTCAGCGGAAGTTGTGGTGACTGTATTTGCCCACTTTACAGATAGAGGAAAGTGAGGCCCAGAGAGGAGAAACCACTTGTCCAAGGGAGTGGGGACCAGCCTGATTGGAGCCCCTTCACCCCTGAAGGGCTGGCTCCCTCCCCTTGATCTCTTGGGATTGTAACATACACTGACTTCATGCCCGTCTTTTGCTAAAATCCTCCATGGCTGCTCAGAAGGTCCTCAGAATGAAGACCACATCCCTGGCATGGCTTAACACTGCCTGTATGATCCTCTTGACCCTGTTTCCCCCGACCTATCCCCTTACTCCACTCCAGCCACCCTGCCTCAGGACCTCTGCACTTGCTTTCCTAGAGGTCCTTTCCCTTTTCTCTGGAATGGCCCGCCCCTGCTCTGCATCCTGATCTCTGCTCACATATTCCCCAGTCACCAAGGCACTGTCTGTTCTCTCATCCAGTTTTGTTTTTGCCAAAACCCTTGTCAGCATCAGTTGTTAATTATGTTGTTTGCTCATGAATTTTTCTGTCTCCCACAATGAAGGCAGAGTTTTGTCTTGCTCAATGCTGTGTTCCCAGCACGGGCTGGATGCAGTAATATTGATGAGCCCCAGCTGTCATGCCTGACCACCCGCCCTTTTGATTCCAGGGCCTGGAGGTGCCAGAACATCAATACATCCTTCAAAAGCCATCATACCCCGTGGAGGCTCCCTGAGGGTGAACTGCAGTATGTCCTGTGACCAAAAGGCAACGTTTGGCCTAGAGACTGAATTAACCAAGAAGGTGGTGAGCCATGGGAACAACTGGAAGGTTTTTGAACTGAGTGATGTGCAAGAAGACATCAACCTGTTGTGCTACTCAAACTGTCACAGTGAACAGACAATAGCTACGATGAACCTCACCGTATACTGTGAGTGGCTGGGTCCAGGGCCTGGGCTAGGCAGACTGGGTGGGGGTGGTGGACAGGGGAGTCCCAGCAGGTTGGAACAACCTTTGTACTTGGTGGGTAAAGTCAGGGTCTCACTGAAGAGCAGGGGTCTGTCTTTGGAAAGTCTCATTGTTGTCTGGAACCCTTCCTTGAACTTCCTTGGGCGTGCCTTGGGAGTATGGTCAGAGAATCAGAACATTCAAGAATGCTGGCTCTCTAGGCCTCTTTAAACAGATGAGAAGGTCATAGATCTGACTCTTTAGAAAAAGATGCTGGGGGTTTCCTGGCAGTGGTTAGAATTCCAGGCTCTCACTACCTTGGACTGGGTTCAATCTCTGAGATCTACAATCCTGCAAGCCTCACAGCTTGACCAAAGGGGGAAAAAAAAGATGAGAATGAAAATTAGCCCTGAGATGACGCTTTTCCCTATTTGGCAACAATCCAGAGAATTGATAACGGCTGTGCTGGCAAGAGTGTGGGGACACAGGTAATCCTGGGACATTGCTGACAGTGTGGGGGTGCAAAAAGCACAACTTCCAGTGGGGGAGGGGGTATCAGTCTTCAAAAATGTCACATAAGGGGGTCCTTTAATAGAGAAAACCCACTCCTGGGAATTGGGCCGATAGATGTTCCTACCCATGAGGGAACTGAAAGGGGGTGGGGTTATTTACTGTGGCTTGATCTGGAAGGGCAAAAGTTTGCAAGCCACTCAAATGTAGGGAACTGGGGAAGGAAAGCAGTTTGATCGTGGAATAGTATGCAACTGTATAAAAGAATGAGACCACTCTCCCCAACCCCTGGCAATCACTAGTCTGCTTTCTGTCTCTGTGTTTTCCTATTCTGGACATTTTTTTTACATGGATCATGGAGTGTGTGGAGCAGTGTATCTGGCTTCTTATTAAACTGTTCGAGGTTTATCCATGTTGCAGCATGTATTAGTACTTAATTCCTTTTATGGCTAAATAATATTTTATTGTATAAATGTAGAACATTTTATCTACCCATCAGCTGATGGCCATTTGGCTTGTTTCCATATTTTTAGGTGGGGTAGTGGTCACTCTAACGGAGAGAGAGTGCTGGTGGTTGATGGGTGCATTTAGGGGACTTCTGCAGTGACTAAAAAATTCTCCTATCTTGAGTAGTATTTACAAGAGTCCTAACCTTAAAGTAGTTATATTAACCTGCACATTTACTTTTTTTATGGTTTTCTGCTTCTTAGTATAACAATTAAAAATGTTTTTTAAAAAAGAATGAGATGAAAACTCCCAGGTGTACTGTCAAGTTCCAAAGAAGTAAGGTCCTGTCCAGAATCAGTAGTACCCTACCACAGTGTTAGAGAGCCACAGGGGCTAGGTGAGGAAGACTGTTTCTGCATTAAAGAGCCCTGAAAGGAAACACAGTAAATGACAATAATAGCTGGCTGTGAGGAGAGAAGCTGGGGGGCTCTGGGAAAGGGCAGGGGGTCTAGTTTTCTCTGTGTAGAAAACTTTTGTTTCCTTTGAGCATTTTGAAGTGTGACAGTGAGTTAACATGAATATAAGCGATAAATCAGTTCAGTTCAGTTCAGTCTCTGTCATGTCCAACTCTTTGCAACCCCATGGACTACAGCACTCTAGGCTTCCCTATCCATCACCAATTCCTGGAGCTTGCTCAAACTCATAACCATCGAGTCGGTGATGCCTTCCAACCATCTCATCCTCTGTCTTCCCCTTCTCCTTCCGCCTTCAATCTTTCCCAGCATCAGGGTCTTTTCCAGTGAGTCAGTTCTTTGAATCAGGTGGCCAAAGTATTGGAGTTTCAGCTTCAGCATCAGTCCTTCCAGTTAATATTCAGGACTGATTTCCTTTAGGATTACTGGTTTGATCTCCTGGCAGTCTAGGGGACTGTCAAGAGTCTTCTCCAACACCACAGTTCAAAAGCATCAATTCTTCAGTGCTCAGCTTTCTTTATGGTACAACTCTCACGCACACACATGACTACTGGAAAAATGAATCCACCTCTAATGCAGGAGACCTGGGTTCAATCCCTGGGTTGGGAAGAGCCCCTGAAGAAGGGAAAGGCTACCCACTCCAGTATTCTGGCCTGGAGAATTCCATGGATACTATATTATTCATTTGGGCTTCCCTGATAGCTCAGTTGGTAAAGAAATAGAGACATGAATTTCAGATGAAAACAGAAGAAAATAAAAAAGGAGGAAAGAGGTCTGGCCTACTGGCCTTGGGATTAGACAGCCTTGGGTTCTAGTTCTAGCACATGTGTGTGTATGTGTGTGTGTGTGTGTGTTCAGTTGTGTCCAACTCTTTGTGTCCCCATGGACTGTAGCCTGCCAGGCTTCTCTGTTCATGGGATTCTGTAGGCAAGAATACTGGAGTGGTTGCTGCTTCCTACTCTAGGGGATCTTCCTGACCAGGGTTTGAACAAGCATCCACTGTCTCCTACATTGGCAGGTGGATTCTTTGCCACTGAGCCACCTGGGAAACCCCGAGTCACAGTAGGGTCCTCACTAACTGGGTGACCCCAATGTGATGGAGCGAGGGGGGAACCCATGGCTCCTGACTGATTTACACTTGAAACCTCCTTGGAAGGATTTAATGATGCAGTAAGGCCTGAAGGACATTCTGCCTTCACAGTACCTGTGTCAAAGAAGCTTTGGGGTAAATATCAGGTTTCTTTCTGGTTTGAAGGATTTTGAGCAGTGGCTAGCCAAGTGAGGGAAGTCCCCAAACATTCCCAGTGGCCTCTGAAACCACACCCCCACCCAGAAACCTCCTCGCAGGACTGTCTGCCTCTCAGCCTGAGCGTTGAGAGCCCCTCCCTCCAGGTTTGAGTCCTTGCACTACTACATTTCTCCTTCTTTGGGTTCCAGACTTTACCTTAGTTTTCACCTCCGTGAAATGGAACAGATGGGCATACCTAGTAGCAAGGCGTCACCTAGGAGACACTGTAGCTTGATCTTGCCCCACCACCAGTGGAAAGATAAGGGAGCATCTCTGGGTGGCTGAGCTTTCTCTAGAAGGAGCTGTAATTCCTGCAGGAGAGAAGCCCTAGCTGGGCTTCATAGGACGTGTAGGAGTTGGTAAAGACAGGCATTCTAGTCAGAAGAGGCAGACTGGGCAAAGGTTTGGAGTGGGCAAACAAACAGCCTGGGATTGGGGAAACCAGAGGGATTGACTATCAGAAGATCAGTGTCACTGGAGCTGAGTTTCGCAGGACCTTCAATGCCAGGCTGTGAAGCTGAGACTTCCCCTTTGAGTAATAGGGAGCCATGGAGGATGTGTAAGCGGGCCAGGGATCTAGAGCAGAGGCCTGAACTTAGAGGAAGCCAGAGAGCAGCTGGCTGTGGACCCAATCCAGGTCACACATCTCATGGGCACTGACACATACAAGAAGGGAGTGGTCGACATACATTTGAAGGGTGGAGTAATCAGGACTTAGTTTGGGACTAAAGATGGGGAGTCAAGGAGAGATACCGGTGGAACAGACCTCCTGCCCCAGTCTGGCTTTCAGGGCAGGGAGCTAGGCTTGCAGATGTGAGTCCCATTTGGGGACTGTGGTTTGAGGAGGCCTTCGGCTCTGCAAGCAAGGGTTTGCAACAGATGGTCAGAAGTAAGGGTTGAATGTCTGGGGGTTTTCTCACCCCCTCTTTTTTAACAGCTTTTAATGTACAATGCAATGAACTTTGGTGTATTTATAGAGGTGTACAACCACAATCTACTTTAAGAATGTATCTGTCATACCCCTCACCTTAAAATTAACTTCCTGCCCATTTAGTCACTCTTGCAACTTCTGAAGTGGATTAATAGTCCTAAAAAAAATAATATTACTCCTGCCTTCATTAGCCCCAGCTTACAGCTTAGAAACTGAGGCTTGGTTTCTATAGCCACAGGGCTGGGACTGTTCAGTGGCAAAGTCACTCCCCCATAACCCATAGCAAAGAAGCAGAAAAGCTAGGAATTAACTCTAGGCTCCTAGCATGTTAAGATCTCTGCTTTTTTTTTTTTTTTTTTTTTTTCGGTTGGAAAAGGAAAGTTTGCTTTGTTCAGGAGGTTGGCAACCTGGGGGGAAGTGAACTCATGTCCCAAAACCAACTCCCAACATCACTGCTGTTTAAGTGATATTTCAGGGCCTCTTGAGAAGGGACTAGGAGTAGGAAGCCTCAAGATCCCTCCTTGGGGGGTCTAGGGTGGAGCAGAGGGGTCTCAATGCCAAGCCACAGCTCATGCTGGCAATTTCCACTGGCAGGAAGATCCAGGCTTGGAATTCTTACCTCATGCAGAATGGAGACCCTGGTCTGTGAATACCCTGCCCACAAATGGTGGTTTCAGGGGATACTTGGGTTTGTTTGTTTGTTTGTTTATTTTGAGCATCTGTGGATTGTTCTTACATTTTTGACATTTCAGGGGATTGGCCAGTTTATTTGGGAGCCTTCAAAAGCAAGCTTCCGAAAGGCCTCGAATAGGTGTGGGTAGTCCAACCTCATTCTTTCTACAAACACAGAGCACCTCCTGTGTGCCAACAGTACAGCAGGAAACAATACAAAGATTCCTGCCCCCCTGGACCAACATTCCATGGCAGGAATAATAGAGAAACCAATGAACTCAGTCAATGATCTTGTATCTCAGAGGTGAGAGATGCTGTGCAGAAAAATATAGCCAAAGAGAGAAGGAAGAACAGAAGTTTTGTTTTGTTTTGTTTTTACAGCAAAGTCTAGAGACTGGGCAGCTTAAATGTACTGTATTTATTTGCTGGGACTCCTGGCAATAGACTTTGAACTTCCTTTCCCACTTGTGACTCTCAGATGCTGCAGTGAATAAAGAATTGTTTTGCCTCCTTCACAACCACTTGGGGAGGTCTCACCAGGTTATCCTGAAGCTCTTAACATTCCGATCTGGCTTAGGTGGTTTGGGGAGTGTTCTGGGGAGAAAATGGTGAGGTTCCTGGAGCAGGTGTGTCCAGGACCCCAACACACCCACTGTGGGCAGGCAGCCAGCCTGTCCTGTTCATACAACACCCCTTTCCCCTGCAGGGATCCCGGAGCGCGTGGAGCTGGCTCCCCTGCCCCTCTGGCAGCCTGTGGATGAAGAACTCAACCTGAGCTGCCTGGTGTATGGCGGGGCCCCCAGGGACCACCTCTCCGTGGTGCTGCTCCGAGGGGAGGAGGAGCTGGGCCGGCAGCCAGTGGGAAAGGGGGAGCCCACCGAGGTCATGTTCACGGTGCAGCCAAGAAGAGAGGACCATGGCATCAATTTCTCTTGCCGCTGGGAACTGGACCTGCGGTCGCAAGGGCTGGAACTCTTCCAGAACACCTCGGCCCCCAGGAAGCTCCAGACCTATGGTGAGGCACTGGGGAGCCAGCAGAGAAGATGGGATGAAGGGGATTTCTTGCTTGGGATGCGGGGTCCCTGGGAAGGAGAGGCCCCTGGCCACGAGGCTGCTGAGAAAGTGGCAACCTTGATTGCAAAGGCTTCTGGGAAGAGCATCTTCTTGGCCACTGGGGTGTAATGTTCTAGGCTGGGTGCCTGCACTGCAGGATGATCTGAGAAGGCTGTGACCCAGGGCAAATGGTACATGTGTCCTAAGACAAGAGTGACCCAGCCAGTTTCCCTGGAAGAGGGCGTTCCAGGCGGGGGGGATGGAAATGGCCCTTGAGAGGGTTTTAGGATGTCTGTCTGCCCCCTCTCTGTTTACACCGGCTCTGTCTCACCAGTCCTGCCGTCGACCGACCCGCACCTTGAGGCCCCCCGGGTTGTGGAAGCAGGCTCACGGTGGCCGGTGAAGTGCACGCTGGATGGACTATTCCCAGCCTGGGACGCTAAGGTCTACTTGGTGCTGGGGGACCAGAAACTGGAATCCAATCTCACGTACAATGGTGACTCTGTCTCGGCTGAGGCCTGGCTGGAGGAAAATGAGGAGGGCACCCATTCCTTGAAGTGTTCAGTGAATCTGGGAGAGAAGGATCGGAGAACGCGCAGCAACGTGACCATCTACAGTAAGTAGAAACACAAGTGAGCCTTCTGAGGGGGTGGGGCTAATGCCAGGGGCGGGGCTCACTGTGTGTCTCACCTCCAGGCTTCCCGGTTCCCACCCTGACCCTGAGCCCGCCTGAGGTCTCAGAATGGACTACTGTGACTGTGGAATGCGTGACCCGTGATGGAGCTGTGGTGATGCTGAACGGAGTCTCAGCTGAGCCTCCGGGTCCGAGGGCCCAATTGAAGCTGAACGTCAGTGCCGACAACCACGGGAGCAACTTCTCCTGCTCTGCTGCCCTGAAGATAGCTGGGCAGGTGGTCCACAAAAACCAGACCCGGGAGCTCCATGTCCTGTGTGAGTGAGGCCGCTGGACAAGGACCCCTCAGTTCCAAGCCCCAACCACCAAGACCCTATGAGCTCCTGCCCTCCAAGGCCTACCCTCACCCCTACTAACCATGCCCCCCCCCCCCCAATCTTGCTGTGTTTCTTCAGACGGCCCCCGACTAGACCAGCGGGACTGCCTGGGAAATTGGACGTGGCAGGAAGGCTCGGAGCAGACCTTGAAGTGCGAGGCCCGGGGGAACCCAATCCCCAAGCTGAACTGTAGCCGGAAGGGGGACGGGGCCTCACTGCCCATCGGGGACCTGAGGCCTGTCAAGTGGGAGGTGGCGGGCACCTACCTGTGTCGGGCCACCAGCGCTCGTGGTGAAGTCACCCGTGAAGTGGTCCTGAACGTGCTCCGTGAGTTCGAGTTCTGGGATGGGCAGGGCAGGGGCAATTTGGCCAGCTCAACGCTCACTGCTGTCTTGTGTCCTCCCCACAGATGGCCAGAATATCCCGGGTATTGTCATTCCGGTAGTAGCTGTGGTCCTCATCTTGGGTGCTCTGGGCACTGCCGGTTACATCTACAACTACCAGCGGAAGATCCAGATATACGAGCTGCAAAAGGCCCGGAAGGCCCAAGAAGAGGCTGCCTTGAAACTGCATGCACAATCCACACCACCCTGAACCCACTCCAGGATGAGACCTCTTCAGCTCCCCAAGCCATGACAAATGGGGCTGCATCAACCAATGGTGGACATATGCTGTTAAGCTACACCCACCTTCCCTGGATGCCAGAGGACCAAATAGAGGACTCAGTCAGGACAAACAGCATCTGGGGTCATGGCCTCTGCACAGTTACGACCCCCAGACCTCACACCTGACCTGGAGCCACAGGACTGAGACAAAAGAAGGGGCCAAGACTCAGGGCATGACTCTGAGGGATGTCACAGTCTGACCTGGCCGGAGGCTGTGTGATGGAGACCCTTACCTCCAGCATGGGGACGCTCAATTGGGAAACATTGAAACTCACCCCCTGCTGCATGTGCTGAGGTCCTACAGTCCTAAGAGAGACGTGGCCCTGCTCAGACACATGCAGCATTGAAACACAAATCCCCACACTTCCTCTGAACAGAAACCAGCTCCGGCATTACTGTCCACAGACTGTTCCCAAATCTTGATGATGACATATTTATTCACTGTTTTTTCTGCTAGCTATTTATTGAGTGCCTTCTATGGGGGCTAGAATTTGTAAACAAGAACATTGATTCCAGCCCTCAGGGAGCTCTCGGTCGAATCTCATTCAGGGTCGTCAGGTACAGTTATTCTGGCTGTGCACTGCACACAAGTGCCTGGCAAAAAGATTAAGTGGGGCTAGGATTTCCCACTCTATTGGCCAAGCTGCTTTCTCCCAGAAAGGGATTAGTAATGATGATAGGATATTGCTGGTGATATGCCCAGAGATGACCCACTGAGCCCTTATACCCCAGAACTAGCACTGACCTCTGTTAAGACACCTCTCCACCCATATGCATCTCTGCTAATGCTCACAATGACACTTGGTGGTTGTTTAGTCACTAAGTCGTGTCCAACTCTTGCGACCCATGGACTGTAGCCTCCCAGGCTCCTCTGTCCATGGGATTCTGACACTTGGTGGCAGGCCTACATGTCGGTGCTCACTCCTTGATAGCGACACCCCAGGGTCGCATGAAACTCTGCCCAAGCCCTATGTGCCTTGCTCTTCCTGTTTCCATCTCAGTGGGACCACACAGCTCCAAATTCCTGCAGCGATGAGGGTCCTGCAGGAGAGGCCTGGGAGTAGCCCCTCCCAGCGTGGGAAGCCTCTCCCTTGTGCTAATAAAGCTGTTTCACCCTCCCAGCTTTGTGAGTTGAGAGGAGGTGTCTTGTCCAGCTGGAGCCCTTTCTACCAGTTTTCCCACTTCCTGCTCCAAGAAAAGGCTGCCGAGTTCAAGGCCCAGCCCTCAGGCGCTAATCCAAATATGAGGTTTATTAGGGCCTTTGGAGACTTTAGTGAAAAAGAAAAAATCCCTCTCCAGAAAAAAACATGACGTTTGGTTTGGAATGGTGTCGAGAGTCCATTTTTTAAGCTTCGGGAGTGGGGTGTGTCCTGCAAGGCTCCTAGGCCCCTCGGTCCCTGTCTCTCACCACCCCCCCTTTCCCCACTCCCCCCACCGGGTGGGGCCGAGGAGGCGGTGCTAGGAGCCTCCTTATCTCCAGAGCCAGCCGTGGCTCCTTGGCGCCCAGCCCTTCAGTCCGGGCTTTTTGCCATGGGGTCTCTGCTCCTCGTCTTGCTACTGCTTTTGCTGTCGCCCTCCTACCCGCGAGGCGGGAGCGCGCGGAGGCGTCGGAGTGCGCGGACGCAAAGCCCGGGGGGCCGCTCTCACCCACCGTTCTGGGTGCGCGTAAGCCCCGACTTCAAGGCAGTGCCGCTGGGGGGCTCACTGTGGCTCAACTGCAGCAGCAGCTGCCCCCTCCCGGAGGGTTCCAGCCTCCGCACCGAGCTGCGGCGGGGTGAGACGCTCAGTGGGCCCCGCTGGGTAGCCTACCAGCTGCTGGATGTGAGGGCCTGGAGTTCCGATGTGCACTGCTTCGTCACCTGCGCGGGAGAAACGCGGGGGGCCACCGCCAGGATTACAGCCTACAGTGAGGGACAGGGCTCAAGCTGGTCTGGGGTGAGGGGAGGAGGACGGAGTGGGGGTAGTTGAGAGTCGCGCTAGAAGGAGCCCTCCGACCTTGCCCAGCGGCGCCCTCTTGCTTTAGAACAGCCAAGCAGCGTGATCCTGGAGCCTCCGGTCTTAACGGGCAGTGACTACACTCTGCGCTGCCACGTGACGCACGTCTTCCCCGTGCGCTTCTTCGTGGTGTTTCTGAGGCGCGGTGGCCGAGTCATCTACTCCGAGAGCCTGGAGCGCTTCACCGGCCTGGATCTGGCCAACGTGACGCTGACTTACCTGTTACCCTCCCGGCCCCGTGACTCTGGGCAGCCCGTTACCTGCCACGCCCGCCTCAATCTCGACGGCCTGGTGGTCCTCAGTAGCTCGTCACCCGTGACGCTGCCAGTCCCCGGTGAGGCACCCTTATAATCCTGGGAGGAATGGGGAGGTGTTATGACCCCAAGACGGGGCGTGGGCCAAGCTAGAGCATGTCCATGGGGGTCGTTACACCTCCAAGCGCTGTTTCTAATTCTCCCCTCCTATTCCCAGCTTGGAGTCCTGCGTCCAAAGCCTTGGCCTCTACCTCCATCGCAGGCTGTGTGGGGATCTTTCTTGTCGTGGGGGCCCTCTGTCTGCGAAAGTACCTATCGATGCAGCCTCCAGCATAGAGGCATTGGTCCTTGCAGGCTGAACTGGAGGAAAAAGGAATCTGGGAAAATTGGTGGAACCTTGCCTGGATCAATAAAGACTTTCTCAGCAGCTCTGCCCCTGGGCATAAAGTTCCCGTATTAGGGCACCTCCTATGACTGAAGTGGTCTTCTTTTTTGGCCTAGCCTCTTTCATTTTTCTCCAAGTTCCTTGTCTCCCTGAGGGCCCTTGAGGTTTCCTCACTCTGGTCTCCCATACCGGAGCCCCAATCCCTCTGCATTGCCAGCTTGGGTAGTAAAAACCTCTCTCCTGCTCATTATCAGTGAGGAGCAGAAAGGCAAAACATGGGCCCTAGGGGGCTTCAGGATCTGAGAAGGCGGCTTCCTGGTGTGGCTTCTTCTGATTGGCTCCAGCGCTGCCACACAGCAGTTCTGATTGGATGTTAAGTTTCCTACCCCGCCCCCTTTAGACCTTGCACTTTACTGGAGGGCAAGGGCGGGGCAAGAAGTAATCCCCGGAGTTCACCACTAGCTCTAGGAGGGAGGGCACAGGTGGGCGGGGTCATATGTATATTTTGAGGGACCTGGATCTGCAGAAAAGATACCCGGGCGGTGACTGAGGGGAAGGAGCAACCATATGGTGTGTGTGTGGGAGGGGGCGGGTGTGTGTCATAGACTCGCAGCCTGGAAATATCCTGATAGTCACCCGGCCAGGTGGGCACATGGAGAGCGTCCAAATCTGGGGCCCAGAGGCAGGGTCAAAAGTATCACAGTTGGCCTCTTGGCCTCTGGTGGACACAGAATCCAGGCCTACAGCGGATGCCTGGCAAGGCCCGTGTGGTCCAGGACCCCGCCCGCCGCGCAGAAAGCGGATGGGGACGCTCTTCGGCGGCCCCAGCTCACACACGCCGCGCAGACACGTGCCTGCTGCACGCTGGGTAAATACAGACCCAGAGCCGAGCCGACCCTAATTTAGATGCCCGAGAACGCAGCGCGCAAGCACACGTGTTCCCAACTCGCTGTCACTTTCGTCCCCGCCCCTTCTGTCGCGTGCGGGGGCGGAGCCAGAGAAAGACTAGAGGCGTGGCTGTAACTCAGCTCCCAGGGGTTAAAGGGGGAAGGATCAGTGAGCGAGACATCTCGAAATCTTCTCCTAGAACCTTCCCACCCCCAGCTTCCGCTTCTCAGATCTCTCCTAGCCCCCAATTCAATCCCCGCCTCAAGGGGCTCTGGTGGGAGGGATTAAATATGGAGATGGAGTTCGGAGTCCAGCTCATTATGGAATCTAAGCAAGTGGTGGGTGGGGGTTTGCGAAGGACAACCCTACATCCCCCACAACCTTCGCGTCGCCGCCGGGGATGACGCGGGAGCGCGCAGCCGCCCCCAGAAGGCTCCGGGCGATGGGGCCGGCCTCCATGTAGACCCCGGGGGTCGCTAGCTCCTGCCAGCTCGCCTTCACCAAGGCCGGTAGCCTGGTGCAAGCTCGCCTTCCCGCCCCCTACCGCCGCCACTGCTGCCGCCCCCTCCTTGGAAACCAAGTTACCAACGTTAAACCAATCCCCGAGCGCAACTCAGCCTCCTCCACACCCCACCCGCCGCGCAGCGCCGTCCTCTAGCCCAGCTCAGCGCTCGCGCTCCCCTCGCCTCCTGCGCTTCCCCCGCGGCGGCGATGCCAGGGCCGTCGCCAGGGCTGCGCCGGGCGCTGCTCGGCCTCTGGGCTGCCCTGGGCCTGGGGCTCCTCGGCCTCTCAGGTAAGCCGGTCTGGCTGAGGGTGGACAGGGTGGGGGCGGAGTTCCCGAACCCGAGAAGCGGCCGCAAGCTCCTCCCCTCTCGGCCGTCGCCTCGCTCCCACGCTTTTGCTCCCACCTTGAGCCCCGGGGCCTTCTTCTTTAACCCTCTTCACCCCAACACACACTGAAGACCCAGCTTCCTGACTTCTCGCTCGCCCAGGTCTCTACCCTACCTTCTTCGAGATCCTGGGTGCTCTTTTGCATCCATCCTCGAGCTCTGGAGCCCCCACGTCTCCCTTGACCCCTCCCGGGGTACCTCCTTATATTCTACTATGCATCATAGTCCCTACGGCATCTTCCCTACTCGAAATCAACGAAGACCCGATCTCACCAACTGACGTGACTCAAAGGCGCTGTTTCCGCTCCCCTCGGAGCCCTGGCAACCGAGTCCATCGGCTGTCGGCTGTTCCCGCGGTTCTTTTCTTGAGCCCAGCCCCAAACCTCTTCCTGTACTCTTCACCTCTTCACCGGGGTTTGGAATCCTCCCTTACCCGTGCTTGACTCAGTCTCATCTCTCTTTCGACACCCTCTCCACTTCAACCACAGTCTCGCTCTCTCTTGGCGAGAACAGTGAGAACCAGGTGGTTTCCCTTCCTCCGCCCGAGGTCCCCTCCTCCCAGCATTGCTGTGTGCATTGGAGACCCCATATTCCCCCTCATCTCTCCCCTCCACGTGTGCTTCCCCATCACTCTGCTGGCACCTTGGACAGCAGGACTCTTCGCTGCCATGTACCAGAGACACCCTCGAGGTTTGGGTCTCGGGAGCGCGCTTGTAAACCCGAGACCTCGGCAGGATTTGGAACTCCCGGCTGTGGCCTCTGCTCATTCTCTGGGAATCCCTGACTCGGGCAGAGGGGCAGGTAGATCCCAGGGAGGTGACTCCTAGGTTAAGCTTGCGTTTCTCCGAGCAGCCGTCACTCAGGAACCTTTCTGGGCGGACCTGCAGCCCCGAGTGGCGCTCGTGGAACGCGGGGGATCACTGTGGTTGAACTGCAGCACCAACTGCCCGCGGCCCGAGCGCGGGGGCCTGGAGACCTCGCTGCGCCGGAATGGGACCCAGAGGGGTCTGCGCTGGCTGGCGCGGCAGCTGGTGGACATTCGCGAGCCGGAGACCCAGCCGGTCTGCTTCTTCCGTTGCGCGCGGCGCACACTGCAGGCGCGTGGGCTCATTCGCACTTTTCGTGAGTTCTCAGCGGCCACGCTCTTACTCCACTACTTTCCCTCCCTTCCAGGTCCCGCTCCCTGGGTCACGGGGTCCTCTCCTCCAGACCCCACCCTCTGAATCCGCACCCCCTCCCCCTCTTGGTCCCCGGGGTTCCAAGCCAAGTCCTTCTGAGCCTGGCATTTCCAACAGCCTTGGTTCCTCCTTGCAGAACGGCCAGATCGTGTGGAGCTGGTGCCGCTGCCTGCCTGGCAGCCAGTGGGCGAGAACTTCACCCTGAGCTGTAGGGTCCCCGGTGCTGGGCCTCGTGGGAGTCTCACATTGACCCTGTTGCGGGGAACCCAGGAGCTGATCCGCCGTAGCTTCGCCGGGGAGCCACCCCGAGCGCGGGGCGCCGTGCTCACAGCCACGGTCCTGGCGCGCAGGGAGGACCATGGGGCCAATTTCTCGTGCCGTGCGGAGCTGGACCTTCGGCCGCATGGCCTGGGGCTGTTTGAAAACACCTCAGACCCCAGAGAGCTCCGAACCTTCAGTGAGTAGCTAGGAGGAGAAGGGGCCCAAGAGGGGTCGGGCTGGTGTTTAAGAATTTTGAAGGCAGAGAAATCAGAATTCTGATTCTTGCCCCAACACTCACCAGCTGAAAGTTATTTTCCTCTCTGCCTTGAGGATAATTCCATACTATAGTACATGTGAAGCGCTTAGAACATATTAAGCGTTCGGTACAAAAGTTCAAGCTCTGTTCTTCTACCACCAGCCCTGCCTCCGGAACCCCCTCGCCTCATTGCCCCCCGGCTCTTGGAAGTGGGTTCAGAAGGACCCGTGAGCTGCGTCATTGATGGGCTGTTTCCAGTCTCGGAGGCTGGCGTCTACCTGGCACTGGGGGACCAGAGGCTGAGTCCCGATGTCACCCTCGAAGGAGACGCTCTCATGGCCACTACCACAGCCACAGCTAGCGCAGAGCAGGAGGGCGCCAGGCAACTGGTCTGCAACGTGACCCTGGGGGGCGAAAGCCGAGAGACCCGGGAGAACGTGACTGTCTACAGTAAGAGTGGGACCTCGGGGGTGGAGCCAGAGGAAGTCGAAGGCGGGGCCAATGGTGGGTGGGGCCGTGGTATCCGAATAGGGGCGGCCTGAGAGTCCCGAAGGGGCGGGGCAGATGTTGGACCTGCTGGATAGTAGCTAGAGAGGTGGAGTCTGAGCTGCCCCAACGGCAAGATCTCAGACCCGATGAGGATACCTAGATATGTGGCCTGACCTCCTCGAGGGGGCGGGGCAAGAAGGGAGAGAAGCCTGAACTGCCTACCTGTGGGGTGGGCGTGCCCACAGGGGTCTGGGGCGTGGCGTTTGAGCTGAGTCTTGGAAAGATGGGCGTTCCTGAACCTGCACTGTATGCACTGTTCGGCTGCAGGGGGTAAGTTTCTGGTTACTGAGCTGCAGCCTTGAGCGGTGGGAGGGGCGTGGTCAGTGGTCTCCCGGCCAATGCCCCCCCGCCCCAGGTTTCCCGGAGCCCCTCCTGACCCTGAGCGAGCCCAACGCCCCCGAGGGGACGATGGTGACAGTAACCTGCGCAGCGGAGACCCAAGCCCTAGTCACACTAGACGGAATTCCAGCTGCGGCCCCGGGACAGCCCGCCCAGCTCCAGCTAAACGCCACCGAGAACGACGACAGGCGTGGCTTCTTCTGCGATGCCACCCTCGAAGTTGACGGGGAGATCCTGAGTAAGAACGAGAGCGTAGAGCTGCGCGTCCTATGTGAGTTGGCCTTTAACCTCTCGCCTCCCTCCTCATCATCTCAAGGGCCTGCCTGATCTCTGGCCGTGTCGTGGAAGTGGAGGCTTTTCTCACGTCTAGGCTCCGGTATATATATGCCCTTGCCCTCAGACGCCCCCCGTCTGGACGATTCGGACTGTCCCAGGAGCTGGACGTGGCCGGAGGGACCAGAGCAGACGCTGCGCTGCGACGCCCGCGGAAACCCACAGCCCTCGGTGCACTGCATGAGGCCCGACGGCGGGGCGGTGCTGGCCCTGGGCTTGCTGGGTCCGGTCACTCGTGCGCTCGCTGGCACTTACCGCTGCACTGCGACCAACGACCAAGGCCAGGCGGTCAAGGATGTGACCTTGACGGTGGAGTGTGAGTGGGGGTGCACGGGGCGCGCCTCTGTCTGGTTCTCAGGTCCTAGGGGTGGCCTGACTACAGAGGAGGGTGGAAACAGGGTCTGAGGTGTGCTTTTGAGCAGGATTTTGAGAAGGTGGTGAGCGGGATTATGGGAAGATCTTAAGAGAAGGATGGAGAGGAGGAGGTGGGCGTGTCCACGGGGACCTGGGGCGTGGAGTTTGAGCTGAGTCTTGGAAAGGTGGGTACTCCAAACCAGCTAACAATTTTTAGGTCAAAGACTGGGGAGGGTCCTGTGAGCACTGTGTAGGAATCAGAAAAAAAAAAAAAAAGCTCACTTCGGGGCTCAGGAAGCCCCAAAACTGATCAGTGCCAAACTCCTTTGCTTCGGTGGCCAGTCCCTGTTCAGAGTGTAGCCTGCCTGCCTAGGATGGGAAAAAAGGGTCCAGGGACTCTAGACTGTCCACTAAACCCAAACTCAACAATACTCCCCTCTCTAGATGCACCAGCGCTGGACAGCGTGGGCTGCCCTGAACGCATTACCTGGCTGGAAGGAACAGAGGTCTCCCTGAGTTGTGTGGCTCATGGAGTCCCACCACCCAACGTGAGCTGTGTGCGCTTTGGGGGAGCCGAGGTCATCGAGGGCCTAATGCGTGTGGCCCGGGAGCACGCGGGCACCTACCGCTGCGAAGCCACTAATGCTCGAGGGTCGGCAGCTAAAAATGTGGCTGTGACAGTGGAATGTGAGTGGGGACAACACGGTTCAAGATTGGGCATGTCAGAATAACCTTGAATAACTGACTTCCAGTTGCTCTGCTCCCCAGATGGCCCCAGGTTTGAGGAGGTGAGCTGCCCCAGCAATTGGACATGGGTAGAAGGATCTGGGCGACTTTTTTCCTGTGAGGTGGCTGGGAAGCCACAGCCAAGCGTGGAGTGTGTTGGCTCCGGAGGCACCAGTGAGGGGGTGCTGCTGCCGCTGGCACCCCCAGACCCTGGTTCCAGAGCCCCCCGCATCCCTAGTGAACTGGCACCCGGTACCTACATCTGCAATGCCACCAATCGGCACGGTTCCATGGTCAAGATGGTCACCGTGAGCGCGGAGTGTGAGCGAGGCCCAGGCGGGCGGAGGGTAGGGGGCGCTCCGGGTCTCGGCCCCTCCCTGACCCACTCCCTCCACCCCCCCGCAACCCCGTGGCTGTTTTGCAGCGCCACCGCAAATGGATGAATCTACCTGCCCAAGTCACCAGTCTTGGCTGGAAGGCGCGGAGGCTGCTGCGCTGGCCTGCTCTGCCCGGGGTCGCCCCTCCCCTCAAGTGAGCTGCTCCCGGGAAGGCGCGCCCTGGCCGCGGCGGCTGCGCGTGTCCCGAGAGGATGCGGGCACTTACCGCTGCCTGGCCACCAACGCGCACGGCACGGACGCCCGGATCATCACCGTGGGCGTGGAATGTGAGTGGGGCAGCACCAGATAGAGGGCACTCGGTCTAGACAGTGACTAGAAGAGGTGGGATTGCCCAGGGTTGTTCGAGGACACCTCTCCTAGTCCCATTCCCAGGGACAAGAAATCCCGACCTTAACATGAGGGTGAAGGGAAACTCTAGGGAACATCCCTCAATTTCTGGTCTGAAAGGCACTGGCCTGGGTCCCCACCTCCTTCCACTCAGTGAAGCCAGGCTCACTTTAATCCCAACAGGCCAGTGGTACGGGGAGGGGACTCTGATGGAAGGCAGAATCCTTGCCTGTTCATTTCAGGAGGGGCGGTCTCAAAGGGGGGCACTTGGTCAGCAGCTGGCCCCCTTCCCCCTCCTGTCCCCTGTAGATCGCCCAGTGGTGGCCGAGCTGGCTGCTTCACCTCCAGGAGGCGTGCGGCCAGGCGGGAACTTCACGTTGACCTGTCGAGCGGAGGCTTGGCCCCCAGCCCAGATCAGCTGGCGCGCACCCCCGGGGGCGCTCAACATCGGCCTGTCGAGCAATAATAGCACGCTGAGTGTGGCGGGCGCCATGGGCAGCCACGGTGGCGAGTACGAGTGCGCAGCCACCAACGCGCATGGGCGCCACACGCGGCGCATCACAGTAAGAGTGGCTGGTAAGTGGCAATGGGGAGGAGGCGGGGTGAGGGATCTGAAGGCGGCTGTGACCTGGGCCTTGGTATTATTGATCCCACCCCTGCCTCCCTCTCAACCTCCACAGATGAGACTGATGTGAACCAGGGTAGAAATTAGGGGCGCCCTGATGGGTAGGGCTTTGATGGAGGGTTCGAGGTGGCAAGTGGAGGGACAGGGAGCTGACTGGAGTCAAAGTAAGGGAACCTTCGAGGATGTGACTGTTATGAGGAAGGACTTTATATTAACTTTTGAGCGGTGAAGATTGATACAATTCACCCTCCACTGTGTTTCTGTGGAGAAGGGGGTTGAAGAGGGACCGAGAGAAGAGGATCGGGGTGAGGCCCCTAAGATCCCCACTCTCATTTAGTGTATCTCTAGTTGGGATTGAGTTTTTTTTTGTTTGTTTGTTTGTTTAACTTTTTTTTTTAATCATGTGAGATCTTAGTTCCCTGAACAGGGATGGAAACTGCGCCCCCTGCAGTTAAAACGCGGAGTCTCAACCGCTGGGGAAATCCCTAGGGGCTGGGGTCTTTGGGGAGTAGGAATGACCAGGTCACCCTCCCCATCGTTTTGAGGGTGAGGAGAGTTGGTTGGCTTGGTATCCCTGGGGTTAGGGGCTTATATCCTCCCTGTGATGGGGTGGTGTGTAAAATGGGTCAAGGGCATCACCCAAGTTGGGGGTGGCCTTACTGAGGTCACTCTTTTCCTCCAAGGCTGAGTTACCTGATGCTCCCTGCCAGGCGCATGAGGACTGACTTCATGCCTGTGGGGAGGGGACGGAAGTGGCCCGGGCTTGGCGTGTGGACCGAGCCCGGAGCTCGTCATCCTCTTTGAGCGTCTCCACTCCGCAGGTCCGTGGCTCTGGGTCGCTGTGGGCGGCGCGGCCGGGGGCGCGGCACTCCTGGCCGCGGGGGCCGGCCTGGCTTTCTATGTGCAGTCCACCGCCTGCAAGAAGGGCGAGTATAACGTGCAGGAGGCCGAGAGCTCAGGCGAGGCCGTGTGTCTCAACGGCGCAGGTGCCAGCGCCGGCAGGGACGCAGGCGCTGAAGGTGGAACAGAGGCTGCGGGTACCTCGGAGGTGCCGGCAGGGGGCGAGGTCTTCGCCATCCAGCTGACGTCAGCGTGAGCCGGCAGCCATCTCCCCGCGGGCCGGGGGACGCCCCCCCAGACTCACACGGGGGTTGATTTATTGTTCTGTTTATTTATTTATGTATTCAATTCCAGGGGCGTCACCCCGCATTTTCTACCCCCTCCCCCAATAAAATTTTTATAAAGGACTCAGGCTCCTTCTGCTTCAGTCTGCGATGGGGAAGCAATCCAGGGTTCGAATCCCAGCCCTGCCGGTTACTGATTCAAAAAAACCCTTTGGCTTTTGAGGACCTACTACATGTCAGGCATGGTCCAAGCCACCTTTTCACGACTAGACCTGGAGTTTGCTCTCCATGTCCTGTTTCCTGCCCTCCCTGGACCCTTGGGCCAGGGTGGGGACCTTGCTCCTTCCTCTCCTTCAGCCGCTTATCTCTTCCGCCCAGCGCTGCCTTCTAATCCGGCTGATGTTTGGGGGTGGGAGCTACATGAGCTTCCCCCCAGGCCCGGTTCCGAGCAGAGCTGAGCCTGCCTTCCTTGGATGGGTGGAGGCCCTTCCCAGGGGTCTAGGCATCGCCCGCCCCGAGGCCCTGCAGAGATGGGTAAATAAGGCTGTGTCTATGAGTGTCAGCCTCTGGGATGTCCCTCCTATTACAAGAGTCCATCCCTGCTCCACCCTCAAGGCTTCCTCCATCCTGTGCCATCCATAATGGAGTTTACCCCTAACCTGTCTTTCAGTATTTTATTTTTTACTTATTGGCTGCACCTACAGTAGGTGGGATCTTAGCTCCCCCGACCAGGGATCAAACCCACACCTTCTGCATTGGAAGGCAGAGTCTTAAGCACTGGACCACTGGGATGTTCCCCAACGTGCCTTTCATCGACTTAGCCATCATGATTCAGAAGAGACACAGAGGGTATCAGCTGCATGCCCCATCCCCCACAGTACACCACCAGCCATCCCCCTCACCCTCCGCAGCAGAAGGAGAGAACAGCTGTGCCTCCGCTGCCCCCAGTTTCCTCCTCCCTCAGAGGCAGGAACACAGAGCTGCCAGAAGGAAGCAGGCCTGGACAGCTCCAGCGCCACAGGCTGGCCCCTCCACCCCAACATTTCAGGAGAAAAGGTGAGCAGGAAATGGGGGCACCAGAGGCCAAGCCAGTGCTGGGTGCCAGGTATGCCAGGCAACAGGGCCGAAGCGAGCTGCAGTCCCTGCTGGACCCCCGGCCCCATTCACCTCTCTCTGCCCTCACCCGAGTCAAGGTTTCTGGATGCCCACAGAGTCCTCCCTGCCACGGGGCTTTTGCTCGTGCTATTGCCTCTGCCTCAGGTGTCCTCACCTCAGATAGTCCCCGGAGCTGGTTCCTCGCCATCAGATTTCTACACGCAAAGGTCACCTGCTCAGAGAGGCCTTCCCTGAGAACATGATATCATCCCCAACTCCTCACCTCCTTATGTACTTTATTTTCTTATTCTTTCTTTCTTTATGCCTGGGCTGGGTCTTGGTTGCTTTGCCCCGGCTTTCTCCAGTTGTGGCAAGCATGGTTACTCTTCGTTGTTGTCTGTGACCTTATTTCGGGGTCTTTCCTTGTGACTCAGTGGTAAAGAATCTGCCTGCAATGCAGCAGCCACAGGAGACACGGGTTCGATCCCTGAGTCCGGTAGATCCTCTCAAGGAGGGTGTGGCAACCCACTTCAGTATTCTTTACCTGGAGAATCCCATGGACAGAGGCATCTGTTGGGCTATACAGTTCATGGGGTCACAAAGAGTCAGAGATGATTGAAGCGACTTAGCATGCACGCACCTTCCTGTTTCCGAGCACAGGGCAGGCTTCTGTTGCTGCGACTGCTGGACTCTAGAGCACAGGCTCAGTAGTTGTGGCCCATGGGCTTAGTTACTCCACAGCACGTGGGACCTTCCCAGATCAGAGATTGAACCTGTTTCTCCTTCATTGGCAGGTGAGAATCCTTTACTCCTGAGCCACCAGGGAAGCCCTCTTTTTCTAATTTTTTTTTTGTTTTTTAATTTGGCTGTGCCAGATCTTAGTTGCAGCATGTGGGATCTAGTTTCCTGATTAAGGATCGAACTCAGGACCCCTGCATTGGAAGCGCAGAGCCTTAATCACTGGACCACCAGGGAAGTTCCACTTTTTCTCTGTAGCATAATCACTACTTGACATCCTATTAATCCTCACTGAATATTTGCTTACTATCATTCTAGAATATTGGCTTTGCTAGAGCAGGGATCCTTGTTCTATTCCCAATTGAGTGCCCCATGGGGGCCTGGCACACAATACTTGCTCAAGAAACATTGACTTAGTGGATACCAACAGCCAGGGGTTTGGAGACACACAATCTGAGACCCTTGTGTGCTGTATCTTGAGAAGCCCTCAAGAGCTTCTCCATGCTGGACACTGGTGGTGGGGTGGGGAACTCATGGTCGAGAACACAGAGGTGGTGCACTTGGGCCTCTGAAGTCATGGTCCAGTAGGGGAGATGAATGTGAATGAAACAACCCTGGATCAGTACCGAAGTGAAACATTTAATTAAAATTTTTAATTATTTTTGGCCATACCACGTGGCTTGGGGGATCTTTGTTCCCCAACCAGGGATTGAACCTGTATCCCCTGCAGTGGAAACACAGAGTCCTAACCATTGGACTGCCAGGGAAGTCCTGAGATGTGAAACTCCTGAACGTCTTAGAATCTCCACAGGTTCTAAGAGGAAATGAGTTCTAAGAGGCTGAACTAGAGCCTGATGTGAGGTGGGAGGGGTTTCCCTTTTAGGCTGGATGGTCAAGGAAGGCTTCTCAGAAGATGTGGTGTCCCCGCAGAGCACACTCCCCCCCACCCGCAAAGAAGAAGGTAGCAGCTACAGGAGGAGGTGCGGGAGGGAGTTCTGAGCCGAGGAAAGGCAGGATGGGATGAGTCAGGGATCCGAGGGCTGAGGAATCTGACCCCAGGCCGTCTCCACAGGCTCAGTCAGGAGAGACGAAGGGGGTCTCAGAGGGGCTTATCTTCCCTCTGAGGTCAAACAGGCCTCCCTCACACCCCCCACAGCAGGGACCATCCCGCCCACCCTTGACACTCCCCTCCCCCCCTCCCCTCCTCTGAGTAGTGGTGGCCTGTATGTCCTAGCAACAGCGGCAGAGCTCAATGTCTCTCCCATGTGGCTTTTGGCTTCAGGTTGGGGACACCCGTTGGTGGGGTCAGAGAGAATATGAAAGGGGAAGGAGAACACAGGTCTATGGAAGGAGGCAGAAGGGGACATTCTGCAGGCGGGGGTGGAGGTGCCAGATGAAGGGCCCACTTGTGTCCACGTGCCATCTATGTGTCTTTCATGTGTGTCTGTGCTGCGCATGTGTGTCCTGTGTCTTATCAACATACATGTCTCTCGGTAGACAAGTGTTGTTCTGTCCTGTGTGTGGTCTGTGTCTGATGATCGACAGCACGCCTATGTCTCCTGATGTATCTCCTGTGTGTTTTGATGTACCTTTCAGCTTGTGTGTCTGTCTTGGGTCTTTAAAAAAAAATTTTCTTTTTTAAGTTTTGGTTGCACTGCATAGCATGCAGGATCTTAGTTCCCTGGCCAGGGACTGAACCCTTGCCTCCTGCCTGGGGGGCACAGAGTTTTAACCACTGGACTGCCAGGGAAGTCCTTGTGTCTGTCTTCCTGAATGTGCTGCCTCTGTGTGTGCTGGCAGTTGCCCTCTATGGGATGTTGTAACAAAGGTGACTAATTGGTGGGGAAGGAGCTGTTTAGATGACTGTGTGTCCCTTGGAAAACCCCGTGAAAAAACCCCTCCCCCACATTCCTGGGCCAGGGGAGAGGCAGGCGAGGGCGCGCAAGGTGGGATCCCAAAGTTAGAGTGCCCCTTCTGAACAGATCTATTCTTTATTGTCACTTCTATTAACAACATGAGTGTCACTGTTGACAACACTTCCTGAGGGGGGTGCTCAGCCAAGCCTGATTGAAGCAGGAGCCAGAGAGGGGGCTAGTGACCCCCTGAACCAGGAGCTCTGGGGCCTTGAGGCCTGGGTCTTCCATCTGAGGTCTCTGCACAGGGAGGGGGTGGAGAGGAGGTAGGCTGGACCCCTGAAGACTCAGGCTTTTTCCCCTAGGAGGAATTCAGCCTATTTTCCCCTTGGAGAAACAGGCAGGACAGGCTTGGCTGGGTGAGGAAGGGCTTACCCTTCCTGAGCTGAGGCTGAGTGGGGGCCCAGGGACACCCCACATCTGCCACATAGCTTCTTGGGCTGCACATTTTTCCTGGGCACCAGCCAGCAGCTGGAGCACCGGGTGCCATATTTCTTGTACCTGGGATGGGGGTGCAAGAAACAGACATTCAGCAGGCAGGGGGAGCCCAGAAACTGCCACGAGGGAGGCACATTCCCAGAGGTGGGTGTTTTCCCAATACCCCATGCTGGCTAAGCAAGGACTCAAGTGAGGACCCCACCCCCAATCCCTCCTTCCTTTTGAGGACCTGATACCACAAGCGTTGCAGAGAGGGGTACCATCTTCAGCATCTCTCCATAGCGGGGTCCTCTCGGTCCTACAGGAAGCACAGCGGCGGGGTGCTGAAAGGGCAGAGGTCAAAGGGAGGGGGGTCAGAGGCCAAGAGCCTGAGCTCAGGAGACCTGTGTGGGATGGGCCTTTTGTGCATGTGTGGGTGAGAGGGGGCTCTCTGTGAAGGCGCCCCCCCCCCCCCAACTCCCAGCCAGCCCCAGATCTAAGACAGAGAGAATGCCAGGAAGGGAGACAGATGGCAAAGCTCAGCAGAGGAGGAAGCCGGGGGTGGGGGTGACTCAGCTTGAGTGGATGGGGGATGCTGGGACTCCTCCTGGATGGGTCTAAATAGGGAAGCAGGATAGGGAGAAAGATAAGGAAGAAAAGAAAATGCTGCCCCCTGCACCCTTCCCCAGTATTTATAGCACTTAAGTCTCCAGGACTCACCCAGGGCCTCACTGCCTCCCGGGTTGGCCTCTGGTCCTCTGGCAGGGCCTGGAGCAGGAGGCTCTGGAGAATGGCTGCTGCGGGCCAGGCTGGGGAGTAGAGAGGGCATTAGCACAGACGGTTTGGATCCTGCCCCAGACAGCCCCCAAATTAAGATTTTTAAATTATATTTATTTATTTAGTTTTAGGCCACACCACAGCTTGTGGGATCTTAGTTCCCCAACCAGGATAGAACCCACGCCTTCAGCAGTGAAAGTGCGGAATCTTAGCCACAGGACTGCCAGGGAATTCCCCCAAATGAACATTTACTATCAAGGCATCTGGCACTGCTCCCCCCACCCCTGGGATCAAGGGGGCATCCGATGTCTGAAAGGCCTGGCCTTGCCCCTCATGAGTAATTATAATCATTTGAGAAGACAGTAAGCCTATGGCCAGCTTTGCCAGGTTGCAAACTCAATTCTCCCGTGTCCTTGCTGTGTGACAAGGGATCTCATCCTCTGTGCCTCAGTTTCTGCATCTGTAAAGTGGGCTTCACAAGGCCTCAGCGAGTCCATACACACCAAGTGCTGTTGCCTCCATGGCTGGTGTCAAGTCTGACAAATGGTAGCTATTATCATCGCAGGAAAAACTAACAGAAGCAGCAGCCCCCGGGTATAGTGAGGCCATTTCACTAGGAGAAGACTCGGGCTCAGTCCTGGACTTGACTGACTCATAGCAGAAAGGATAGGAACTGGCATCGGCCTGAGGTTTTGCTCAGAGATGAGGCTGTTTGGACTTCCCTGGCAGTCCAGTGGTTAAGACTCTGTGCATCCAATTCAGGGGCGAGTGTTCCACTCCTGGTCAGGGAACTAAGATCCCACATCCCACAGGCCAAAAAAAGTTTTTTAAAAATATAAATAAATAATAAAAGAAGAAAGGCAGTTACAGAGATGAGGCCATTTGTAATGCAAGGCTGGGGTGGCAGTGCGCCACCTGGGAGCACCTCCCCGCCCCCCAGCACTATTATTATTGTTCAGTTGCTGATTCGTCTCCAACTCTCCTTGACCCCATGGACTGTAGCCTGCCAGGCTCCTCTATCCATGGAATTTCCCAGGCAAGAATACAGGAGCAGGTTGCTATTTCCTTCTCCAGGGGATCTTCCCCACCCAGGGATCAAACCCACATCTCCTGCATTGGCAGGTGGATTCTTTACCACTGAGCCACCAGGGAAGGCCCACTGCTATTATTATTACTTAAGGGTGCCCTTGCCCAGGCCAGCTCCTACCTGTAACTGGGTATAATCTGTAGGCTGGAATCCGGCTTTATCTGAAACTTCAGGGTCACCCCCTCAAAGAGAGGGTCCACTTTTTCGGCGCTCCGCTGGGGGTTTGATTGCTTCCGGGGCCTCCTCTGTGGTTGGGCTGGAGGAGTCGGGGGAGCCCGTGGGGGCCCCAGGTTGGGGCTCTGCTGGTTGGCTGGGGTCAGCATGTTCTTGGCATCCTTGGCTAGAGGTAGGGGTCCCGGGATCTCCAGGGCCTTCGGCTCCCCGTAGGGCCCTAGGGCCTGGGTGTCCCCGGGGGTCTGGGCTAGCTCCTCTGTTGTCTCTTGGAGGAAAGGCAGGGCGGTGACCGAGTCTTGGTGTGCAGGCCAGAAGGACCTGGGGACAATGGCCAGTGTGGTCACCCCCTTCCGTGGGCGGCAACTACAGCGGTCTCAAAGACACGGAGCAAGAACTGCACAGTCTCTGACCCCCATATGACCCCCAATATCCCTGGGGATCAGGATCTCGTCCTTGCAAGTACCAGTAACTAACATTTTGACCCCTGGGTAACCCCAGGAACCAGAGATCACGACCCATTGACCACTGGGCCAGGCGGGGGGAAGGGCTGCTCGTGAACGCACCTGCCGCTGGGTCTGAGGCATCCTGGGGTCCTTGGTGTCTGCTGGATCGGGGGTTCCGGGGGCGGCTCGGAGTTCAGATAGGGCGGCGCTAGCAGCTCTCGCAGCATGGCGAAGTCCGGGGATGGCTCGGCCTCCATTGCCTCCTAGCCCAGCCCCCCTTCCCAAATCTGGCCTGGCCCCGCCCACACCGGGCCCACTTGATGAGCCCCACCTGCGTGGGGGGGTCCGCTTCTGGCAGAGGGTGCAAGAGGCTCCACCTGGGGGCGCGGGGGCAGGGCTGGCCAGTAGGATTGGGCGCCTCTAGCGGGCGATGTTGGGCACGGGCTTTCAAGACTCCACCCTCAGGCCCGCCTGGGTCCCTCGCTCCCTTCCGAGTCTGCTCAGACTACTTGATTACCCCTTGTAGCCAAGGGCGGCCTGGGCCCTCCAAATCCCTCCGCGACGACGGGGCGGGGCCTTGCCAGGCTGATCCTCTGGCTCCCGGAACCTCGTCTTCAGACATCTCTGCCTCAGTTTCCCGCTGGCCCATCACCGCCGTGGTAGGGGAAAGCTGGGGAGGTCTGGAAGATGCAGCTGTAGACCCCAGAGCCTGCACCCCACTCCCACCAGCCCCAAGGACGCTCAAGATGCTAGGTTATCTGTGAGACAGTTTTATTATCGCTCCAATTAGATTCCACCCCTATCCACACCGCCATTCTCAGGAGCTTGGTTGAGGCGGCCCCAATAGGGGACCTGGCCCCACCAGAGCTGGGACATGGGATCTCTCTGAAGCCAGGGTTTTGACTTTCTGGGTGCTTCCGCCATCTCTCTCGGATCTGTCCGCGCCCTGGGCTGGGCTGGCATCTTGACTGTGTTCTTCCAGTCCTGGCCCTGGGGTCATCAGTGCCTGGGACCGTCCAGCTGCGCCTGTCAGTGGGGCTTGGGGACGTGGCCATCCACATAGAAGTTTCTGGTGATCTTGGGCAGGGTGAATTCGGCCCCTTCCAGTTCAGGCGTCAGCACGATCTGGCAGCCCAGCCGGGAGTTCTCTTGGAGGAGGGGGGCCATATCCAGCATGTCGTCCTCCCTGGGGTAAAGGGCGGTAGCAAGTTGTTAATGGGTCCAGGGGTAGGGGCCAGAAGGGAAGCTCTCCCGCCAGCAGCTTGAGGGGAGAGAAAAGCTGGGGCTGCCCTCTGCTATGGCCTGGGCGGATTCCGGAATGCCGAGGCTCAGCAACCAAGCCTTGCAGCTCAGAGCTGGGAGGGGGCCACCCTGCTCACCTCTCATCAGGAGGCGGCAGAAGGTCCAGGTGGTCCTCACTCACATACACGTGGCAGGTGGAGCACGCCAAGGAAGCTTCGCAGGCCCCTGGGGGCGGCAAGTGAGGGACCGTTGGTGAGGGACCATGCTTGGGCGAGCGCCATTCAGAGAAGGACTTAAAAAAAAAAAATCCCTTTGTTTCTTATTTTTTGGGGGGTGGGGTGGGGAGCTACACCCTGAGGCTTGTGGGATCTTAGTTCCCGACCAGCGATCAAACCCAGGTCTATGGCAATGAAAACTTGCCCACTGAAGAATCCCGTGAATCTCTTTGTTTCACCACGTGACTCTCATTTCTCCCTCCCAGGCCTGCACACCCACTGTGTGCATCCTCCACCCTGTCACTGACTTGGCTGACTGTTGCTCATCTGCACACAGGTTTTGCAAACGGACTTCAGGGTTTCCCCCAAACTCTCCAGCAGGCTGACGACCAGGCTGGTACCTGGTACAATAAATGAGCGTGAACTGGACTTCAGTGTATCTGAGAGGGGACAGGCCAGACAGGTTCCCTGTAGCCTCTGAACCCTTGCTGTGACCCTGCCACTTTGCTGGGCTGCCCTGATGCTCCTGAAGGAGGGACCGACTCACTCACTCAGCATCTAGTGCTGCAGCAGGAGAAAGGGTCAGGAAATAAAGGGGTGAAAGGTACAGAGTTGAGGGTTTCCTGCTTGCCCCTAGACACATTCCCAAGCTTCTGATTGAGCACCGAGCTTCTGAATAATGTCCTCTTCCAAAGGGTTTTCATAGCTAGAAATCCAAACTCCTCACCTCAGTCCTTGAGATTCTCCCACCTACTTCAGCCACCCCGGCCCCTTCACTCAATTCCTCCGTGCCAAGCTCACCCCCTACCACAGGACCTTTGCACTTGGCGTACTCTTGATCTGGAATGCTCTTCTCTGCAGTCTTTCGAGAGCTAGGTCCTTTTTGTCTTTGGGCACTATTCAGTTGCCCTCCAAGTTCCCATCTCCTATTTCTTGTCCTTCCCCCAACTCTTGTTATCTCTAAAAATTTCTGGACAGCATTTATCACAGTCTGAAGTTACCACCATCATTTCTGGGTTTCCCTGTGCTCTGTCAACCTGCCTCTTCTCTTTGCATTCAGCACTGAGCTTGGGAGGTTGTAGATGCCTCGAGAGATACCTGTTCTAAGTAAACAGGACAGACTTCTCCTTTCTCTTCCAGACAGGCTGGACCATGAGGGTGGAGCTGCAAGGCAGCTTTCTGACCCAGCAGACCCTCCGTGTGGACTGCAGTGACTAAGCTGCCCAATGCTGGGAGCCGTTGTGAGAGATCCCACCCATGACGAGGTCAGGAAGAAAATACCTGACAGGCAAGGCCATCCAGGATCCCATCCATGACGAGGTCATGAGGAAAAAAACCTGACAGGCAAGGCCGTTCAGGATATAAGGGACCCTCCACGTTGGCCTCGGCCTCCACCCCACCCGGTATCCTCCCCTCCTTTTCTGCTGTTGTTCTTGTTTGCCCTGCTGCAGATTCTTGTGTTGCCTGCCGAGAGTTCTCTTGTTCCTCTTTTACTGAATAAAGACCAATTTAAAATCCTAATTAATAAATCTCCTAGACGCTAGTACCCTATGAAGGGGCCAGGGATGAAGGAAATGCTTCAATTCAAATCCTTTTGCTGGCATTCTGGCTTGTTTGATAAATGTGTGCTCTCACTGCAAAAAATGCTCATGATTGTTCTAAACATCCTAAGCACAGTACGCTAATAAAAGAAACTATTAAGCATAGGTCCCTCATTGGGGTGAGAAAAGCTCCACAAATAAAATAGCCACAAATGTGCCTAATAGAAAATACTTTAGATAGAGATTAGCTGGCGACTTCTTGCAGGTAATTAACTTTTAGACTAAGAGCCTGTTTTGTGCCATATCTGCTGTTTTTGCAATCCTTTGCATTTCTGTCCTATAAAAATGTAATCCTATCTAGTTCCCATGGAGATGACACCTAATAGAAAAAAAATAGATTAACTACAAAAAAGACAGGGTCGGCTACTGAAGTTGCTTAAAGTTACGCCAGGTGCAAGCCATAAATTGTCAACAGGCCTGAAAGCCAAAAGATATTATACATAGAGATTAACCATACAAAAGGCCCTAATAGGCACAGAGCCCTTTGGGGGGTGAGGAAGCCCTATTAGAGAACACAAAAAATAATTGTTTTAAAAGTGGTTATTAGATCAATGTTTGATTGATGTTAATGTGCTGAGGTCGTGTAGTGGAAACTCTTAATATAGTTGGAGATCTAGAAAAATAAGAGTTTAGCCCTAGTGTAAAAACAGTAAGATAATTGTTAATTTTAACCAGGAGTGCTAAACAGGGGCTGCCTCACCAGAGCCGCAGAGTCTTTGTGTGCTAAACTTTTTAGATAAATTTAGCTGAGAACTTCTGCAAAAAGACTGACTTTTACATTAACAGGATTGTATTTCTATTCTGTTGCAACCTGCTGTATCATGAGAACTGCCACTTTTCTGTTTTCTGCTGAGCTCAAGGCCAGAAGATAATGTACAAAAAATCTATGGGAAAAGACTCTCATAAACAAAAATATACAGAGCACACCTGGTTTCGTGAAGGACAAGCTGATGTAATGTTAAACTAAGTCTGTATGCTTATCTCCCCCTTAGAAATGTACCAACTTAGGGTATAAAGGCGATGGTGGAAAATAAAGCAACTGCCAGACTCTGCTGCACACTCTGGTCTGGTCTCTTTCTCTGTCTCTCTCTCTCATTCGCTGACGCCGTTCATCCTGAGGGTTCCCCTGGATCCTGCTGGGGCTTGACCCCAGCAGCCCACCTTCCCTGTCTGGGGAAGAAACAGTCTGGGCCTCAAAACTCAAGTCATCCACAGGTGTCTCTTAGCCCTCTTTCCCAGCTCATTAACATTCTTACCACATGAGATAGAGATAACCTAATACAATCATTCCAACTACTCACTGCACACCAACCACGTGCCAGGTATTACACACCGCACACATGAAATCTGCTTAAACCTCACAGTAACCCGGTGAGATATGAACTAAACTATCCTACTTTACAGATGATGAGGCTGAAAGATGCTAAGTAACTTGCTCTTGTTCTAACCTTTGTCATGAACTGCCAGCCACTGGATTCCAGAACAGAACTTAAGGTAGGTCTGCCAGGACTGCCCCCAATTCTCCCCCCTCCCCCAAACACTGTCTAATGATTAAATCAGCTCATTATATACACCGGGGCTTCTCAGGTGGTGCAGTGGTAAAGAATCCGCCTGCCAATGCAGGAGATGCAAGAGACGTGGGTTTGATCCCTGGGTCAGGAAAATCCTCTGGAGTAGGAAATGGCAACCCACTCCAGTATTCTTGCCTGAAAAATTCCATGGATAGAGGCTCCTGGAAGATTACAGTCCATGGGGTTGCAGAGTCCCATACAACTGAGCATGCACTCATGCCACGCATACAAACATACACCCAACACTATACACTTTTTAAAAGACCACTCTCCCAGGTGCTCATGATATAATTACATGTTTATGCATGGGATTATTGTCCCTATCAGGTTGAAACTGGTGTGAAATGACAAGGGCCTTATCTGCTTTTTTACATTACTACCTGGCACACAACATGTGTTCAATATTCACAGAAGAGCAGCACAGATTAGTGGCTAAGACAGGCTGGGTTTGAATCTAGTTTTGCCACTTACTTGACCTTGGACCAGGTCTGCTCAACCTGGGGCTCAATTTCCTCACCTATAAAACAGGATAACATTCTCCCCTATTGCATAATGTTGTCATGAAATAGATTCAATCAGTTAAAACGTGGTAAGGGGCTTAAAGTAACCTCTGCTATTATTTATCTTTCCTTTAACAAATACTGACTTAATACCTGTCACATCTAAATACCATGATAGGCAACAGATACGTGTGAACAAGGCAAACAGGGTTTCTGATCTCATTTTGGGGAGAAATGACAAAGAAGGAAACAAAACAATGAGAAGTGCTATGCAGACAATACAACACACTAATATGAATAGAGTTATTGGGGCATGGGGACTGCAGTTGGGCTGAGAGGGATAAGATTGTCAGGAAGATGACATTTACATCAAGACCTGAAGGATGAGGAGCCAGAAGGTCTGGTGGGAAAGCACTTTTGATGGAACACCAAACGCGAAGGCCCTGAGGCAGGCATGAACTTGGCTATTTGAGGAACAGCAAGCAAGTCAGTGTGGCTAGAAGAGAGGGAGGAAAAAGGAAGAAAATACAAGCTCCTGGCGAGCAAGAGTTTTAGGAACCTCTAGTAAATGCTCAATAAATAACTGCTGAATGAATAAAGGTTAAGAGAGCAGAGGATGAGATCCTGGTGAGGATTCTGAAGTTTAACCATGTTGGGTGGGAAGCCGTGCAAGATTAAATAGTAGAGAATCCTATCTGACTCGTGGGTTTTCTAAACGAATGAATAAAGATATCCCCAATTCCCTGTGCCCGGCTCCCACCTTCCAGATCCAACCCATGGCGCTGGGCCAGGTGGAGAACATTGTCCCCGACTCTGCCGCTCACCGGAATCCGTTGGCCTGACCGATCCACGAACACCACGTTCACCCTGGGGACAGATGACAGTGCAGATGCTTCAACTGGATGATGGGCGCAGGGGCCAGGTGGAATATAGGGTTAAGAACTCATGTTTGGGGTTTGACGAGACATGGAAATAAGGTGATGCAGAATGGGGGGGCACAGGGATGAGGTTGTACGGCAATGTGGGGACGGGAGGAACCCCGTGCTAGTAGTAACGGGGGACTTGGTTCCCACACTCACACGTCCCCGGGCCGCTCGGGGCCGCCGGCTTCTTCCTCCCCCGCCGGGCGCGAGCCTGGAAAACACGGTTGGGTGAGCTGCCGTGCCGGGCCCAGCTGGCGTGCGATGGGTTAACGATGCCCACCCGAGGCTCCCCAGGTACCTGTCGCCCGGAATTTCCTGGCTATCGCTGGCGCCGCCGCCTCCCCAGACCCCCAAAAGCCCCCAGGTCGGCTCCACCAGGCACCCCTGGCAGCCCGCAGCAGGAACCCAGCATTCACACCTCCCCAGGCCACGGACGCGGCCATGACAGGCATCACGTGACCACAGACTGAGCATGCGCCTTGACGCCTTTAGAAGCGACGGCCCTGTAATTACCCGAATACAAGCGCCTTTTTTTTTTGGGCATCGCTGCACGCGAAAGAGGCGAGTCCGGGGAGGTTGCCAAACTGGAAGCGCAGTGCGCAGGCTCGGATGAGCCAAGACCTGCAGGGCTATCCCAGACCTCCCACCCAGGCACACTGTCCCAAGAACCAGCCGGGTCTGCTTTCTTTAAAACCATTTACTTACAAACTTTAATTCAGCAAAGGTTTGTGTGAGATTGGGGAGGAGACAGCCCCCCGGAGTTGATGTGGACCCCGAGTCAGGGGAGGGGAGCTGGTGGCCCAGCTGGCCAGGGTCGCAGCCCAGGGTCACCTCAGGCTAACAGGTCCTGCTGGTGGGAAGGGGCAGAGTTTATCTGCACCTTATTTTTCCAGCACTGGGCCACAGGGAGGCCAGCTCTGGGCGATCTGGCTTGGGGATAACAAGGCGGGGCTCATCTTCAACATGGGGGAGACGACAGAGGCTCAGTGAGATGCACAATGCCCGACAGACAGTAGGACAGCAGGGGAACCGGGTTAAGCTGGCAGAGAAAGCCCACCCCGCCCCTAGGCCTGGGCAGAGAGGGCTGGTGGGACTGGTTTGCCAAGACCAAAACTTTGGCCTTCTACTGTCCCCACAATCGGGGACCTTGGGTAGAGGGGCCCAATCCCCAGGCCAGAGCCATTTGGTCCTGAGTCAAGCTTCCGGAGCTCAGCATCTGAGAGGCTCTGGCCAGCAGGGTCTGGGGCCTGGCTTTTAAGGCATCAGAAGGCGAGGGGGCTGTGGTAGGAAGCAGGGGACCTGGAGCTGGGGTACAGGCCAGAGAGGGCAGGCTGGGACAGGAGACAGCCATGCCTGCAACAAGTGTGGGAGAAAGAAAAAAGGGCTGAGCCATTTCAAACCGGAAAGTGTGGAATGGAGGCCCAGACATGCTGGGCCTTGAAGGAATCAGAGCTGGGGGGGAGAGGGGGAACGTCATGGATTGTTTAAAAATAATAAAAATTAGAAAAGGAAACCAGTCAATTATCAAAGTTAGAAAAGGGGGGGACAGTCTCTGATCCTCACGGGAGGTCAGGGAAACCTCCAAGGCACTCGAAAGGCCAAGATACAGGAGCGACACCGAGGCAGGAGGGGACTCCCAGAGAGACAGACACAGGCGGACATGGTGGAGGGGGGAGGGGGGAGAGAGCAGGCTGGTGCCCCTCCCTCTTAAGGCTGCAGGGTTTCCACGCTGGGAGCAGGCCAGAGGTGCACAGTGCTCCCAGATGCCCCCCGCACTCCTTGGGCTCCTGCTGGTTGGTCAGCAAAGTCTTTCAGAGATTTTTCTATTACCCAAAGGAAAAGAAAAGTAAGAACAAAACACCAGAAAACCCCAAAGCGATTTGGTGCAGGCCTTTGAGCTTCTCCGGCACTGGCCCTTTAGAAAATCCTCTTGCGCTTCAGGTAGGAATCTGCGTAGTGGCCACCAAGGCCCTGGGAGTGCTGGCCCACATAGCTGCCTTCTGGGCTGGGCTCGGGTGAGGGCAGCAGGTGGGCGAAGCTGCGTTTCTGTCCACCCAGTGGGGTCTGGAGACAGAGGGGAAGGCTGGTGGGTCAGAGGCCACCCAGGGGCCACCACTCCCCAGCCCTGAGGGGGCCCCAACCCCTGCCCGTACCTTCAGCAAGTGGCTGTGGCCATTGGGCCCAGGGCCAAGGCCCAGAAGCCCTTCTCCGGAACCCAGCGGGGAGGAGCCAGCCACCTGGGAGAGATGAGAGATGTGGGATGAGGGAGGAAGCAGCCCCCGGGGCCAAGGCAGGGGTTTCAGCTTCAAATCCTGCCGCTGCCAGTTACCAGCTGAGACTGGGGGCTGATTATGTCATCCTTCTGGGCCTCAGTTTCTCCATCTGTGGATTGGGGCTATATCACCCACACCCCGGGCTGCTGGGGAAGGAAGTGAGAGGCCCAGAAGCCTGGGAAATACTACATGCAAGACATACAGGCTTGAGGAGGACGGCCTGTTTTAGCTCAGCCCTGAGCAAAACCGAGCCCTGCCACCACCCTGGCCGTGACACCGAAGGTCACATGGGCCCCATGCATCCTGGTTGTCCCTGGGGCCCCGTTCTCAGTTGGGGAGGCTCCTCACCTTGTTAAGGTGGCTCTGCTTGAGGCCAGCCTGCAGGCCGCTGGTGAAGTAGGAAGTGGGTGAGCCCGAATAGAAGTGGGAGAGGGGCCCACCGCCACCTCCGCCACCCCGTTCGCCAAAGCCACTGGGTGGGGGGGACATCTGCAGAAAGGGGGCTGGCTGAGTAAGACAGATCACTGCAGTATCACCCCCTTTTGGAGGTCCCCCAAACAAGTCTGGGCTTTGGCCCCTAGGAGAGTGTTGTGACAATGCCAGCAGAGGGGCCAGCCCTCCCTTCCTCCTCTGGGGAACCTGGGGACCACTACCACATCCACGAGCACAGGCTGGCCAGCTGCAGGATGAGGTCCAAGTGGAGCAGGGAAGTCACTGCAGCTTAGGCTGCATCCCCAGCCTACTGACTGCCAGATGCATGAAGGAAGCCACTGTGAACCCCCAAGACCCAGCTGAACTGCCTGGTGACTGCAAAGAACGGCACCACGCCCCCCCCCCCCCCAGCAAGAGGGTGAGAATAATAAAATAGTTCCTGTTCTAAGTCACAAAGTACCGGGACTGCTTCTTATGCAGCATGAGCTAACTGATACACCAGGAGGTGGGATGCACAGAGAGGCTCTTACTTTGTGTCGGCTGGGTCCGTGAGGCCCAAGGGTTGGCTCCCGTGGGTGGGAGAAGAGCCGCCGAGGTCCCACATCCTGAATGAGAGTGGGAGAAGCACGTTGAGTGGGGTGGGGTTGGGGGGTGTCTATAACCAACCTCACCCAAATTCAGTTCCACAGCACAGCTGTCATTGGGGAAGTCTGCCTCCTCAAGGCAGACTCTAGTGCCTGGGGCAAACTCAGCAAGCAGGGTGGGGCAGTGACACAGAGGCGGTGCCTGGTCCCAGGGGGGTGGCTGCACCTGGACCCCAGAGGGCTGTGAAAGGTGTGAGGCAGAAGCTTGGAGTCTTTAAGGCAAGCAGGGTACCCAGGTGCGAACACTTGTGGTTTCTGTATTTTTTCACTGGCATTTATCTTGGTTATTTTTTAAAATATCCAGTGTGGGCCAAACAACACATATGGCCAGTCTGCAACGTCTGGCCTAGAAGTCAGAACCATAGAAGGAGCAGTTCTCCAGGGACCGAGATGGGGACTGCAGAGGGGAGCAGTGAGAAGCACAGACAGACAGACAGGAGGCTGAGCCCTTGTCTGTTAAGGAGAAGTAGCCGTGTGGCCACAGGCCTCTTGGGAGAGAGAGACTGACTGACAGGAAGCAGGGTTTCATGATGCGCAGAGACAGACAAGAGACCTGAGCGTCTGGCATGTTCCCTCCTGTCTCCTGTGCACTCAGCCCAGCCCATCACAGTCAGAAAGATGTCAAAATGGAGAATGACGTGCTCTCTGGGGACACAGGGCCTTTGGGAGGGCTGCCCCCAGGGTGGCTGCGTATACTTACTGAGGGGTAGTCGAAGCCATAGCTGTCGGACAGCCCTGGTTCGGGGGGCAGGCGGGCGCTGGAGAGGGGGCTGAGCAGGCGGGACTTGAGCTGGAAGGCTTTGCTGCTGCCGCCACCTCCACCACCACCTCCGGGGGCTGGGGGGTGAGGCAGGGGGCCCTCAGCTGGGCGGCGGCTTCTCCCAGCGCCTCCCCAGCCCCGGGCCTCCTTACCCGCCAGGTTGCTGGCTGGGAGCAGGCTGTGTAGGTTCAGGTAGGGATTCAGGGGGATCCGGAAGTCCTTGGGGGGCTCCCCCAGCAAAGAGACCTGTGGTGGGAAGGCTAGATTCACGAGGGCCCCTAGCAGGGGGGGCGCGCGCAGGGCCGGAGGCTGGGGTGATGGCTGGGCACTGAGGGGGGCCTTACCCCAGGGGGCGTTGGCAGAGGCCCGCTGTCTTTCTGGAGGCCTCTGAGGCCTGCGCCTCGGAGCCCCACGGGGGCGGGGGGTGGAGTAAGCTGGGGTGCTGGGGGACCCAGGCCCATGGGTTCCCGGTCACCCCCAGAGGGGCCGAGCAGTGGTGGCAGCAGGGGTGGTGGCTTCCCTCGCCGGGGTGGCAGCTCAGGGGGCAGGCCCCCTCCTACAGAGAGAAGAAGGGTGTCAGCAGCCCAACCACACAGGACCCCTTCTTCTGGGGCCTGGGAGCCTCTGCTTGGACCAGGGCCACTACATTCGGACACTGAGCAGCATTCTCGAAGTCCATCAACTCCCAGGATGTCCGTGGCTCCCCAAGGAGGCAGGCACCATGTGCTCAACTGACAGGTGAGGACTCAGACAGGTTAGGTCACTTGCCCAAAGTTGCAGCACTGGGAATGTATCACACCCAGGGAGGAAAGGGAAGGGGAAGTGGGATAAAGCCCAGAGAGATGGGGAGAAGAGGGTTGGCATTACCTGCAGACAGCTCCCCGAGGAGGGGGTTGGCCGGCTGGGCCCCAGGCTGGAGAGTGCCCAGAGGAGAGTCTCCCAAGATCCCAGGTTTCTAGAGACAGAGAATAATGAGCTGAAATGAGGGGTCACAGGCCCAGCCTACAGCCAAACACACAGAGCCTCTCCCAATGTGTGACACCCTGGCCATCACCCACCTGCCACAGTGACCAGGGGCCTAATGCATGCCAGGGCCTGCCCAAGTGCTGGGGAGACCCCGGGAACACGGTCCATGCTCAGCGGGTCAAAGCCTGTCACCCACAGTCAGTTACTGTCAGCAAATCACAGTGATGTCCACCGGTTCACATCTAGTCCCCTTGCTGATTATCACAGACGCACAGCATCTAACACACACAACCACCCTGACTGGAAGTGCAGTGTGTGACAGCCATACGTACATTCAGTCATTCTTACTCACACAACAGCCCACGCCCACAGCCTCACCTGTCGGTTACCATCGACACACCCGAGCCACTGACTTGGCCTCAGTGAATCAAACTGGACCGGGTGGTGTATGCTTGTGTGTGTGTGTGCTGTCATTTCAGTCCTGTCCGACTCTGTGACATTAAGGACTGTAGCCCACCAGGCTCCTCTGTCCATGTGATTCTCCAGGCAAGAATACTGGAGCAGGTTGCCGCGTCCTCCAGGGGCTCTTCCCCACCCAGGGACTGACCCCGGGTCTATTATGTCTCCTGCACTGGCAGGTGGGTTCTTACCACCAGCGCCACCTGTGTGTAGTGTCAGTTTTTCCGTGTGCATGTTGAGGGGGTGGGGATGAGAGGCCCCCTATTCCCCTGTGGGGCCTCGGCTTTCACTGAGTCACTTCCTGAGCACCTGCGAACCAGGCCCCAGGGACACAGTCCGAGGGCCCACAGCCCCACTGATGGTGAGCTCCCCGCTGGCAGAAGAAGCAATGTTGGAAATGGAACCATGAGGGGCTGCAGGATATGTGAGGAGGGAGCCTGTGGCCCACAGGCCTGAGGTTACCTTCTGACTCTGGGTCTGGAGGGCAAGCTGCAGCAGTGCCGTGGACAAGGCGGGCCCATTGAGCAGCGGCATAGCTGGGGGGGCGCCCAGGAGGCCTAGGGGAGACCCAGAAAATGAAGTGGTCCAAGGTGGAACCTCCCCCCCACCCCCCACCCAAGGAAACACAGCCCCAAACCCATTGAGAACAGGAAATGGAAGCTCCATGAGGGCAACTGACATACCCCAAGAAACAGCCTGGGTGATGAGTTCCCCCCTCACCCTCCAGGGAAGGACTGTCCCTCTTCCATGACCCAGCCCCCTTGCAAGGGGCTCAGGGCATCAGCCCCCTTGGGGAGCGCCATCCCAAAACCTGTTTGTGGGTTCGTGTCACTCAGAGCTCAGACAGCAAGAGTCCAGGGAGACGCCCGGTTCTGAGAGTGCTTCGCCCCCCTCATCTTACCCTGCTTGCCACCCGCGCCGCCGTGGAGCAGGGGGTTGAGCAGCAGCTGGAGGGAAGCGGAGGGCCCCAGGTTGTTGAGCAGCTGCAGGATGTTGGGCTCTGGAAGCAGCCCTTTGCCCCGATTGAGGGCCTGCAGAGAGGATCAGAGGGGCAGTTCAGAGCCCTGCCTGACTCCTTGGCTCCCCCATGCCCCTCTGGGGCACCCGCCCCCCCAGGCGTGCACTCACCGTGGCCTGGGCAGCAATGAGAGCGGCTAGCATGCTGCGGCCAGGGGGCCCGGGGGCGCAGAAGGAGACGCGCAGGTGGCTGCCTCCCAGGGCCAGGCCATCCGCCCGCTGCTGGGCCTCCTCCGCCATCTCTGCTGTCTCGTACTCCAGCACGGCGAAGCCCTTCAGCTGCCCGTCCTGGCCATACGCCAGCTGTGGAGGGGAGAGGCAGTCGTGAGCACCAGGGTGGCAGTGACCACCATCAACTGACGTGACAGCCGTGACCAGATGAGGATTCTGATGACAATAACCCCCCAGAGGGAGAACGGACTCTGGGCTCTGTGCTGCCCCGCGCCCGGTTCCTGTGTTAACTCATCGAACCTTCTCAACAGCCCTGGGAGGCTGTATCCTGCCCATTATTCAGAAGGGACGATGGAGGCTCAGAGAGGTCAGCATGCTCAAGGTCACACTGCTGGTGGGAGGGCAGAGCCAGGCTGCCCACTGGTCAGAGCCACCAGGCCCTGCGCCAGTGCCTCTTGGGGACGTTGCCTGGGTTTCTGGAGTACACTCTGCAGCGCCTGGCGAGGAGGGGCTGGCGGGAGAAGCAGGTAGCTCTGGAGTTTGCCCCGACTGCACACCTCAGGCTGAGGATGCTACAGCTGCAGCTGAGCAGGGCACACAGTCTGATGGTGAGACAGATGTTCACTGAGCTCGGGTCTAAGGCTGGTAGTGCTGGGCAGGAGGACGGGGTCACACAGCCAGTGTGTGGCAGAAACAGAAATGTGATCACGAGTGAGCCAGGGGCCCCTTCACCTGCCTTAACAGCAGCCATTTGGTACTTCAGGCCCTCAGCTCTCGATCCTGGGGCAGGATGTGTTCCAGGCCTTTTTTTTTTTTTTAATTTAATTAGCTATGCTGCACAGCATATGGGATCTTAGTCCTAACCAGGGATCAAACCCACACCCCTTGCGTTGGAAGTACAGCATCTGAACCACTGGACCGCCAAGGAAGTCCCTATGTTCCAGGATTGAGGCTGGTTTGGAGATGAGAGGAGGGAGCCAAACATACCCTATGTTATGTATCAGTCACCCCCAGTGGGTTCTGGGGCACGCTGGAAATCAAGCTTGCGAATAGCTTTGCAGCAAGGGGCAAAGAGGAAGGCCACAGATGACCCCATGTCAGTTTAGCTCAGATAACAAGACTCTTGGTTTTCAGGGTGTTGTGGCTGCTAGACACTTGTCCAGGGCTGTCCCAGGGAGGGCAGATCCTGGGAGAGCATCTGGCTGGGCCCCACACGCCCATGGGCCAGGGGCCAAAGGTGCTGTTTCACTGCACCCCAGATACAGATGGTCTTGGCACACCCACTCTGCAGGTGAAGTAACTCCCTGCAATTCGGGAGACTCCAGTTCAATCCCTGAGTTGGGAAGATCCCCTGGAGAAAGGAATGGTTCCCCCCCCCCCCCCCGCAGTATCCCTGCCTGGAGAATTCCATGGACAGAGGAGCCTAGAGGGCTACAGTCCGCGGGGTCGCAAAGAGTTGGACATGACTGAGCAACTAACACTACTACATTGCACTCAAAGTTTTTTAAGCAATTTTGCAACAAAATAAATTAAGATATGTAGGGACTTCCCTGGCAGTCAGGGCCCTGGACTTCCACTACAGGGGGGCAAGGGTTTGATCCCTGGTCAGCAGTGAACTAGGATCATCTCACTGGTTCTGTGCAGCCAAAATAAAATTTTTTTTTAATGAATAAATACAAATGACATGTATATTTGTTTGTTGTTTAGTTGCTAAATTGTGTCCAACTCTTTTGGGACCCCATGGATTACAACCCAACAGGCTCCTCTATCCATGGGATTTCCCAGACAAGAATACTGGAGTGAGTTGCCATTTCCTTCTCCAGGGGATCGTCTCCACCCAGGAATGGAACCTGCATCTCCTGCTTGGCATGCAGGTTCTTTACCACTGAGCCACCTTGGAAGCCATATATACACACACACACACACACACATATATATAAACACATAAATTGACCTGTTGATAAATGGCAAAGTGAACCAGACTAGGCTGCTACGGGCTTTCCTTCACGTTCTCCTCTTGACTGTGTTGGAAACAAAATGCCCCCTGACATGGGCAGCAAACTCCCTTATGGGAGGCGGGGGTGCCCAGTTAAGAGCGTGGGCCCCGGGTCAGCTGCCTGATCTTGACTCCCAGGTCCATCTCTTTCTGGCCAGCTTGGGGAGGTCACTGCAAGTGCCCATGCATGGCCCCCGGTTTCCTCATCTCTAAGATGAGACCATCAGCTGGATCCACTGGGTAGGGTGGCTGTGGGTGGGGACCCAGCGCCCACTGGCCCAGGCAGGGCAAATCTGGCCTTCAGCCCACCTCTAGTGAGCACTTCACCTTCATTGCTGGCCCAGCCCTAAACCAAGGCCTGGATGGGCTGCTTCTCACAATCACATCCATCTCATCCGATGAATACAGAAAGGGGTCAAAGGGCAACCGAGGCCGCGTGGCTCTTAAATAGGGGGATGGAGGCTCAAACTTTGACCTCTTAACTCCCAAGCCCAGGCTCTCTTCAACAAGGATGCTCTGTGTGACTGGGCTCCTTGGAGGCGGTCACCTTCCAGCCGGGGACTCAGCAGATACATAAGAGGGGGAATGAGTGAGCAACCATTCACAATAACCCAGTCACAAAGCAGGACCAGATCCATTCTGAGATGGGGATAGCCATGCCGAGAGAGAACCTGTAACTGGTCATGGCCTTGCCACCTTCAATCTCCAGTCAGTGGCTGCTGACTGTAAGTATACGTTACCTGTGTCCTGAGTCCTACCCAGGGCCCAGCACACAGTAGGCATGCTGCAAAAGCAGCAGCGAGCAAGGAGTGGGGTTCCTACCAACACCGGTTCCCCGGCACCAACACCCACGGCAGCAGACCTGGGCTCTGAGCCCGTAGCCCAGCCTCCTCCAGGGTGGCCTGGGCTTCCTGGGCTCTGCCCACCTGGCTGGCTGTTCTCGGATGTGTCAGCTGATCTCCCTGTTTATCCTCAGTGTGTCCCCACCTAAAAACACAGGTGACACCTGCCCCTCTGGGCTGTTACAGGCAGGGTGGAGAGACAGTAGTTAAGCCCAGTGTGTGCTGAAGGAATGTCCACTTTGGGGGCCTGGGGGCTCTCTGCGAGCTGGCCCTGGCCTATTCTCGCCCCACTGCACCTGTCACAGGGCTAGGTACCCTTACAGAAGGGCCTGACAAGTGAGACTGGAATGAACCAGGGATTGTTTTCCTAAACCACCACATGAGGGCCGAATCTCTCCTTACAGGGGTAGGAAGGAAACCAATACTCAGAGAGTAAGTGACCTGTCTGGGGCCACAGGGCAGGGCTGGGATCTGGCCATGTGTGACTTGCGGTGAGCTCGTCCAGTGGCCTCCTTGATGCTGGCCCTGGGGTCTGGAGGCATGAGCACAGGGTGGATGTGAATACAGGGTGAGCTGGTCTCAAAGCCTTTTTTTTTTTTTTTTTTTTTTTTTTAAACAAAAGTAACTTTGCTTGCATTTTTCAGGGGGAGGTAAAGCGAGTCTCCAGAGGGTGTGCAGGGAGCTGAAGCCCAGCCATCTGGCTCCTAGCTGGCCTGTCACCCACTGTACCACACGGCCTTTCTAACAAGAACACGATTCAAAGTGGCCTCATCGCTGCCTTACTGAAAGGGAACCCAGAAGACTGGAGAGCCCCTCCAAGGTGCTCTGGGCTTCGCATCTGCTCCCCCAGGTCCCTGCACCAGGCACCGGGCTTACCTGGCAGAAGGTGGGGGTGTGGACGGCTGACAGCGCCCGGCGCAGGGCATCCACATCACTGAAGCCGGGTGGCAGGCGGTCAACACAGAGGCAGCGGGAGTGGAGCAGGGTAGGTGTCAGCTGCCCGGCATCTGTCCAGTGCACGTAGAGGGTGCGTGGGCCCAGGGGCTTGCCCAGCAGGTCTGACTTGGCGCGGGCTGCCGAGTCCTTCTTCATGTACTCGGCGAAGCCGTAGCCCTTGGAGTGACCGGTGCGCTCGCTGTAGACGAGGAAGCAGCGCTCCAGGCTGCCGAAGGGCCGCACCAGCTCCTCGAACTGCTGCTGCGTGAGGCTGGGAGGCAGGTTGGCCACACAGAGCAGGGCATCCGTGGGCTGCAGCTGCACCGAGAGCTCCCGCTCCCGCAGGCGGCTCTGGTGGAAGGCGCTGATGGCGGCCTCCGCCTGCTCCCCGTTCAGCAGCGTCACAAAGGCTGTGGCAGGTGGGAGCATGGGGTCAGTGGGGGCCCCCAAGGGCCTGCACCTCTACCCCATGTCTGCCCACACCCACCTCCTGCTAAACCACACGTGACCTCAGGAATACTGAACCACCAGGACATCATGGGCACCAGCGGACTGGCATAGTCACCAGCCGTGAGCAACAATAGCCAGTGCCGCCTGGCTCCTCCAGGCTTGCTCCTTACAACCCACGGTGACGATCACCCACTGGGGCCTGGTCCCACCCTAAGAACTACTGTGTTGGCCAAAAGTTCATTCAGGTTTTTCCATAAGATATGCCATGTGGGGTAGTAGTGTTTACCCATGTGGTCCCTGGAGCCTGGGTTTCAACGCCAGCCCGAGTGGCTCTGAAGTCAGTTTCCTCCTCTGCCAAATGGGAATAACTTCCTCCTCACAACCACTATCTTTCCAGCAAGGAAATGGGCACAGGGCAGGGCACTGCTCAAGTGGAGAAGCCTGGACTTGAAGTCCAGCAGGCCGCCTCCCAGGCACCCACAGTTTTTCAGATGTTTTAATGTGTTTGGCTTCACAGCCAACTCCAACAGGCCATGTCCACTTTGCTGGTGAGAAAACTGAAGCTCGGGAGGGTAAGTCACTTGCCTGTGGCCAAACAGTGAGGACAGACCAGGACAAAAACCCAGGACTCTTAGCTTCCAGGACCCAAGATCTTAACCACAACCCTAGTCCACCAGGTGGGTCTCCAGGGATCACCTGTCATCAGTCCCTTCTCTCCCGTGTTACAGACTGCAGGCAAAGGCCCTGGCAGGTTTAACAGCCGGCACGATGCCTGGTGGACACAGATATCCACCGAGAGCTTCCTATGTTGGGGGCCAAGATCAGTCCCTGTTCTCATAGAAATGACCACCCCATGGAGGCAGGTGAGTGGGTCAGTAGTGACAGCCTAGGGTGGTCAGTGCTATGATGGGGTACGGGGTGTGCTTGGGCACTGAGAGGAGTTGCCCTGAGTGGAAGAGACGTTAAAAACAGAGGGAATAGCCTGGAACCTTAGGCACCTGAAGAGATGGTAAGGCTGAGGTACCTCTTTGCAAGGTAATATCAGGAGGAGCTCAGACAGGTTGTGAGGTGACAGAAGAATGATCAGGGTTAGGACCAGGTTTGATCAGATTTACAATCAGATCAGAGCTGGCTGCCTAGGGGAAGGTAGGCAGGGGAGTGAAATCATGGAGGCAGAGAGGCCAGAGGGAGGCAGACATGTCTCCGAGACCCAGAGCAGGAAAGACTGTTGCCCCAATCTTGGGTGCCCTCATCTTGGGTGCCCATCATGGTGCATCCTTGCCGTTTCTCTTCTAGGTTACCCAGCAGATACCTGGGCAATGGGGACCCCTTCCCAAACATTCCCTCTGCTGGCCAGTCCCCCAGGCCTGTCTGATCTTCTTCAAGTCCTCCAGAATTACTGGCGCCCTTCCAATCCCTTGGCTCCCATCTGGTTCATGGACCCTCTCTCTCTGCTAAATGTTGGACCTGAAGCTCAGAAGACACTGGGCCAGGACTCTCCAGCTTCAGGGACTGTCATCACCTGCCACTAGCTCACCCCACCCCACCCCAGGGTCCCACAAACCTGTCCCTTTGTACTTGTCCACAAAGCAGTACTTGAGCTCATAGTCGCTGAGCAGGTCGTGCACCTCCTGTGGAGACAAGCCAAAGGACAGGGAATCACGGAGAAATGAAGAGAGTAACCCAGTGGTACGTTCATGTGGACCAGCTATGAAGGCAGGTCAATCACCAGCCCCATTTTACAAGTGAGGACACAGAGTTTCAGAGCAGTTGCTTGCCCAAGGCCATTGCAGCCATACCTGGCAGGGCTGGGAGGCAGAGCTCAGCTGTAGAGCCCATGCTTTTTTTTTTTTTAAGAGCCCATGCTTTTAATCAACACAACACGCTCTTATTAGAGAGTCAGGTCAGTCTGAATTCAAGATCCAGCTCTGCCCACAGGGGAGCTGTTTAACCCATCTGAACCTCAGTTTGCAAGACTGACTCTTTCCAACAACCCTGCAAATCGAGTATTAATAAGTCCACTTTGTAGATGGGAAACTGAGGCTCAGAGAGGTGAAGGAAATTGTCAAAGGACAAGCAGCTGGTCAGGGCACAGCAGTGGGAATGCCACTCCTGGGTACCTGACTGGTGACCCTGTGTACTTAATAAGCCCACATTGTGTGGCTTCATGTGCCTCCCCATTCCCTCCTACTGACAGCTTCCTGCAAGCCAGCTGCAGAAGCGAGGCTCTGGGGCCTTTTAGTGCCAGACACACTGTGCACCCTGCAGGAGAGAAGGCATGTTTCCGGCTGGGAGATGGTGGGCAGTAGGAGGATGACTGACTCTAGAAACACCTGTCTCAAGTCTGTCCCCAAGTCACACCCCTCCCACCACTCCTAGGGTCCCACCACCCACGGGCAGAGAGAGTCAGTGGCAGGTGTGCTGGAGGGGCCAGGGAGCAGGGATTCTCTACAGCAGGGACAAAGAACCCATTCCATTGCTGAAGGGCAGGGCAGACTAGGTTCAATCTTCCTGGGTCCAAAGAGCACTGGGAAGTTCTGTCCCATTTGGCGCCTAGAGAAGGGCACCCCTGGATTACCAAGGCACCCCAGATCAGCCAAGGAGGGCTACATGGAACAATGCCCCCTCCTTCTCTGCAGGTCTGTGGCATGGGGACAGGAGATGACTCCATTTTTCCAAATTAATCCTGAGGCTTTTGAGGAAAAAAGACCCCTGGGGCTGCCTTAACTTCCGGATCTATCCCTAAAAGGAATTAAAAAACGCCTGCTATGAAAAGGCACACTCTAGTCAACCATGAAGGTTATGGATATGAGATCCCACCACTCCATGCTAGAGCAGGAAGCAACTGGCGTCCCTGATTCCACAGTCCCAATCTGGCTGTCCATTCACTATCCCCCCAACATGGCCAAAGCTGCCCGCCCCCTTCCATTCCCCGCCCCCTTCAACCACTTGGCTCCTTCCAAGCCTCTGGTCGCCCCTAGCAACGTCCTCCCTCAGTCCAAAGTTGGTTTCTCCCTCCATCTCCGACCCCCTACGTCCCGCTCTTGGTCTCTCCCGATCCCGCGTGGATCCCGCGCTTGGACTCACCCGCCGACGACCCCCCCCCCCGTGCACGCCAGCGTTGGTGTCGCCCGGTTCCCCCCGCGCACGCGCGCGGTGGTATTTCCCGCCACGCTCCCACACGCCCCCCCCCCCATACCTGGTTGGTCACGTCCCCCGGGAGGCCCCGGATCAGTATCTTGCGGCGGTTACGGAACTGGCGCTCGGTATGTTCCAGGCGTTTCCGGATCTCCTCTGGATCTAGCGGCGGCAGTTCTTCTTCAGGCGCCCGGCGCTCCGCGGCATCACCAGCCTCAACCTCGGCCCCAGCCTCTGGGCTCAGCGGCGGCCGGTGAGTAACGGACACGTCGGCCGCCATCTTGGGAAGCCCGGCGCCTTCTGGGACCAGCGAGCCGGGGCGGAGCGGCATAGAGCGGCAACGAGGACTCGCCCGCCGATTGGCCAAGAGAAGCCCCGCCTCCCCTTGACTCCTTCAGCCCATTGGGTGAGGCCCGGCCCGCCTCTCAGTGTTCAAGCCCTATCTGGGCACTACAGGCTCCGCCCTTTTCCGCTATCGCGATGTCACTCAATGGACTCGCGAAGCTGCGAGATGGAATCAAGCCACAGTGTAAGGACTTTCAAGCCTTTATTCAGAATTCGAAGATAGATACAGCCAAGCCCCTGTCGCCTTTGCTCAGTATCACTGAGCTCAGGATAACTCCTCTGCCACAGTCACGGGCTGTGTAGACTTGAGGGGCCACCGGGTGCTCCTTGGCCTCAGGTGGTAAATGTCATGTTGCCTCTGCACCCTAAAGACGTACACTGAGGCTGCAGCGAGAGTCACCAGGCCCAAGATCGCTAACACTCCCAGGGCGATATTGACTGTGACGTGGTTCCGACCTGTGTGGAAAGTGAAGAACAAATAAGCTCGTCTCGGCCCCCCCTAAGCTTGCCCGTCTAGGATAAACACGCCTTGCCAAGGCTTACCTTGAACGTCCATCATCACTAACATTTTGTCCATGCCCCGTGAACTGGCCGCCTGGCAGCTGTAGGTACCACTATAGTTTAACAAGACGAGGAATGGAATCCCGACGGGCACCTTAAACTTGGAGCCTTCCCGCAGACACTGTAGCTGGGGGTTCGGGTTGCCCCGGGCCTGGCACTGCAGGATATGCATAGTCTTTTCTTTCCACATCAAGCGTTGGGGACATTTAGCTCTGTCAATCCTGGGGCCGTCTGTGGAACCACCAAATGATCAGACACACCCAACACACCCGAAGCACAATGGGGCAAGGGAGAGACAAGTCTCAAACCAAAGAAGCAAGGGATTAAAGGTCAGCGTGACCTACTCACACAGGACGCGCAACTGGACACTCCTATTACGGTGCAACGTCACCCCATCCACCTCGAGGGTGGCGTTACAGAAGAAGGTGCGCCTGTCGTCCTTCTCGGTGGCCTTTAGCTGAAGCTGGGCAGGCTGTCCTGGTCCCGCGGCTGGAACTCCGTCCAGCATGACCTGGACTCGGGGTCCGGCCGCGCAAGTCACAGTCACCGGGGTCCCCTCGGTGGCGTTAGGCTCACTCAGGTTCAGGTTGGGCCCGTGGAAGCCTAAAGGCGGGGCATTGCCCAGGAGTTTGCTGACCGCACACCTCCCTTGGGTGAAGTCCTGCCCCCACCTGCCTCTTTCCCCTCGGGGTATCCAGGCTACCCCTTCATCTACTCTGCAGCCCTCACCCCACCCAGTTTGGGGCACTCAGGCTCCTCTCGGGTTACTTAGGCCCCTCGTGTCTCAGGTTTAGTCTTTGCCTGTGTGCCACGCCCCCTTGGGCTAGAGGCCAGTCGCGTTCTTTGGTCAGCCCCGCCCCTCATTTCTTGAGCTATTTTGTCTCCGCCCCCTCTCACTGCTGCTCTTACTATGGGACTTCCCTGATAGCTCAGTTGGTAAAGAATCTGCCTGCAATGCAGGAGACCCCGGTTCGATTCCTGGGTCGGGAAGATCCGCTGGAGCAGGGATAGGCTACCCACTCCAGTATACTTAGGCTTCCCTTGCGGCTCGGCTGGTAGAGAATCTGCCTGCAATGTGGGAGACCTGGGTTCAATCTCTGGGTTGGTAAGATGCCCTGGAGAAGGGAAAGGCTACCCACTCCAGTATTCTGGCCTGGAGAATTCCATGGACTATACAATCCTTGTCACAAAGGGTCGGACACTTTCACTTTTACTATATGCAGTCAAGTTCCCAGGGTCAGCCCCACCCCTCGCCTCCTGAGCAGTTTTGGCTCCGCCCCCTCTTACTGTAGGCAACCAACTTCTCCCGGGTCTGTCGGTTCTCGACCCCCAAGGTTACGTTGCAGACAATCTCTTGGGTGCCCTCCTGTTCGATTTTTGCTGTGGCTGAGGCCGTGAGCGTGTCCGCTTGGCTCACGACTGTGGCATTCAGCATCTGGTTCCCCAGCACCAGTTGAATATGGGCCTCCGACGCTGGGAACAGCCCATTCAGGCTGCAGTTAACAGGCCAGGAGGTTTCCATCTCCCAGAACGGAGGGAAAACGAGGCGCGGGGGGGTCTTGGGCATGGCTTGAAAGAAGGATAGAAGTGAGCAGGAGGGGGTCTCACAGCTGTGGAGATCCCCTTTCCCCATGACACTCATCCCCCTAAACCAGGGTCCTTCTTTCCCAGGATACCTTGCTGCCTGCCTCACCCACCCCCCTTTTCCAGGACACACAGAGCCTTCTTCAAAAGTCCCAAGACTGTGAGCCTCCCATCTGAGGCTACCCTGCCCAATGGCCAAGGGCGTGTGTTCCTTAAAGCCCTGAGGGCCAGGCCACCCCATTCTCAGGAATTCCGTGGCCAGGGAACGCTTACTCTGGCTCCACTCATCACCCACCGTCTGCAGTTCTTTCCCTCACCGAAGGTTCGAAGCTTCCTGGGGCCCGAGGTGTTCTGGAAGAGTTCCAGTCCTTGGGACCGCAAGTCCAGTTCTGAGCGGCAGGAGAAATTGGTGCCATGATCCTCTCTTCTCGGCTGCACCATGAACGTGACCTTGGCAGGCTCCTCCTTTCCCACGGGCTGCCGGCCCAGCTCCTCCTCCCAGCGGAGAAGCACCACAGTGAGGTGGTTCCGGGGGGCCCCGCCAAACACCAGACAGCTCAGATTGAGTTGTTCACCTACCGGCTGCCAGAGGGGCAGGGGTGCCAGCTCCACACGCTCTGGGAACCCTGAATGGAGGCGTGTGAAGGGGAGAGTAGAACATACCAGTCAGCCCAGCAGCCCCCACCGTGGACAGGAGTCCAGGGTGGCCCACTGCAGGACTGTGAACTTCAAGTTAATAAACTTGCTGGACTTACAAGTGTGCTAGTATATGGGTTTGCCATTATCATTAACATCATGATTATTATTTCCTGTTTTGTTGGACACCTTGGCAGGCATTGAAATGAATCAGTTTTTCTGTTCACAGTTAATGGGGGAAAAAAAAAGGCAAGGAAGAGGACTAAAGTTTATGGCCATTTATGATGTTAATAGTAATCATAAAACCTCCTGTTTATCTTGAGTTTTCCTTCCTCTTTCCAGATGTCATCCACTTTCATTCACACACCAACCAAGTGAAATCTCCTCTATTATTCTACCCTTTTATGGACAGAGAAACAGGCCCAGTGAGGTGAGGTGATCTGTCTAAGGATGCGCAGCCAGGAAGGGGCAGAGCCAGGCTTAGATAGTGGGTTTCCCAAACTCCAGACCTGTGTGCCCACCTACCTCCATGACATCAGATCTAGGAAGTCCCCTGACCCCTCCTTCAGCCTCTGGCCTGGACTCTGATCTTGGCCATTCCCAGAGCTTGGTCCAGTCCTCCCCAGTCTGTCCCAGGTGCTCAAGGTCTAGGGCAGCCTCTTGAGGGTGCTCTGTACAGTCCTGGGGGTACTCAACAGATCCAGGCTGGGTCCAATCCCAGCTGCAACTGCAGTGGCCCTCAAAGACACACATTCCAAACCCTGGGCCTCCCCTGGGGGAGCAGCTCTCAAGCCTGGCTCTGAAGCTATCACAGGCTTCCATGGAAAATTTTTAACATCTAACCATTTACAGGGTTTCTCTGGTGGCTCAGTGTTAAAGAACCTGCCTGCCAATGCAAGAGATTTGGGTTTGATTCCTGGTCCAGAAAATTCCCCTGGAGAAGGAAATGGCAACCCACTCCAGTATTCTTGCCTGGAGAATCCCCATGGAGAGAGGAGCCTGGTGGGCTACAGTCCACAGGGTCACAAGGAGTCAGCCACAACTTAGCAACTGAACAACAACAAATTTACAATTTTAGAGTATTTAACAAGGAGGCTCCCATATTAACCTCCACTCAAGGGCTAGTGGTATGGTAGCCAATGCTGATTATGCCTGGGCTCTCTATGGTGGATGAGGGAGCCCCCACGTGGAGTGTTTGCCAATTTCTGTGGTGTAAATATCCCACTTTTGGCTGATTTAAAGCCACTCAATGTGACACAGAGTTGGGAAGAGATGAGCCCACTGGGCTCTCGTGAGCCGGGACAAAAGGCTCCTTCCACAGCACTGGACAGAGGCATCTCGGTCACAGACGGGGATACCCAGATACACACGTAGGCAAGCGTGCAGAAATACACACAAAGACACATATAGACACATACCGGCCCAGACATCCACACATGCTCAGAAACAGACATACTCACATAGATACACACGCGGGCACAGATACACATACGCATATGCAGACACTCAACACACAGAGATACAAATCCAGGGGCTTCCCTGGCGGCTCCGTGGTAAGGAATCCACCTGCCAATACAGGAGACATGGGTTCAATCCCTGATCCGGGAAGATCCCACATGCTAAGGAGCAGCTAAGCCCATGCGCCGCAACTACCAAGTCTGTGCTCCAGAGCCCGCAAGCTACAGCTACTGAAGCCCGCGCACCCTAGAGCCCAGGCTCTGCAAGAAAAGAAGCCATAAGAAGCCCGAGCACTGCAACAAGAGAGCAGGCCCGCTCACCACAACTAGAGAAGAGCTTTTCAAGCAATGCAGACCCAGCCCAGCCAAAAATAAATAAATAAAATTTTAAAGCTATTTTTAAAAGGTACAAGTCCAGAGACACACACAGGCACACACAGCATACAGACAAACACATTTGTAGACATACAGGTACATTCACACAAAGATAAGGACACTCAGATCCACCTGCTCACGGACATACAGGTACACAACCATGAATACAGACACTGGTGCACGCACAGGAAGAGCATACACACAGCTACAGATGTACACTACACTCTTCTGAGGCCTCACAAAACCATAGGCACCCTGAGTGATGTAGTCAGCCATTTCCTAGTCTATTGGGTTCTTTTGTTTGTTTGTTTTTGGCTGTACCACATAGCTTGTGGGATCTTAGTTCCCCGACCAGGGATTGAACCTTGGGCCTTTAGTAGTGAAAGAACTGACTCCTAACCACTGGACAGCCAGGGAATTCCCTGTCTTCTTTTAAATGCAGAGAAGCCGGAAGGATTCATAAGAAACTGGTAACGGGGATATCAGGTCCAGAGAGGAAGACTTCAGCTGTGAAGAGCAGGGATTTGAGACCTGGACTCCAGGCGTCTCTGCTCATGGACCCTGGCAAGTGACTTCACCCCTACTGAGCCTCAGTTTCCTCATCTGTGAAATGAGGCTCATAAGTGTACCTCCCGACCCCAGGCTTTCAGAAGGGCTTTTGGGTGAGCACCTAGGGGTCAGCACTTTTTTAAAATACTTTTTGATTTGGGAGCCAATGAATTTATTACCTGTCATAAAAATAAAAGCAATAGGGGACTTCCCTGGTGGTCCAGTGGCTAAGACTCCACGCTCCCAATGCACAGGGGTTTGATCCCTGGTCAGGGAACTAGATCCTACTTCCCGCCTGCTGCAACTAAGACACAGTGCAGCCAAATAAATAAGTAAATACCAAAAAAAAGAAAAAATAGGGACTTCCTTGGTAGTCCAGTGGTTAAGAATCTGCCTTGCAATTCAGGAGACACGAGGTCAATCCCTGGTTGGGGAGCTAAAATTCCCTAGGCCACAGAGCAACAAAGCCGGAGAGCCACATGTACTCCAGAGCCCGCATGTCACAACTACTGAAGCTCGTGCCACAACTGGAGTCTATGCAAAGGAAGATCCCTCGGGCTGCAACTAAGACCTAACGCAGCCAAACAAAATAAATAAATAACTATATTAAAAGAAATTTTTAAAATTGAGTAAAAGACATGTCCTTTTTTTTGGCCGTACCAAAAGCCTTCCACGGTTTTAGTTCCTTGACTAAAGATTGAACCCAGGCCCTTGGCAGTGAAAGCCTGGAGTCCTAACCACTGGACCACCAAGGAATCCCTGAAATATCATTTTTAAAATGCTTATTGGGCTTCCCAGGTGGCACTAGTGGTAAAGAACCCGCCTGCCAATGTAAGAGACTCAAGAGCTGCAGGTTGGATCCCTGGGTCAGGAAGATTCCCCCGGAGGGAAAGCACAGCAACCCACTCCATTACTGTTTGTCTGGAGAATCCCATGGACAGAGGAGCCTGGTGGGCTACAGTCCATGGGATCACAAAGAGTCAGACACGACTGAGGCAACTTAGCATGCGTGCACACACACAAAATGCTTATTGAGAATCAAATAAGTTGATTTCACAGCTGCTGCTTTGGCATGTGGTTAAGATGTACCCCTCTATCTCTGACTCTGTCTCTCTCTCACACACACACACATGCACACACACCCCCAGGTCTGAGCTCTGACTGAGTGTCCGGGTCCATTTGTGCGAATTCAGGGCCCCCGTCCCACCTCGCTCCCCTGTACTATTGGTCATCTATCCCCACCACTGCCCAAGGCCATCCCACCTCCAGCCACGGCTACTCACCATACACTGTGATGTTAGAGGAACCTACCACTTGCAACTTATTGCAGAGGCCAGAGCAGAGAAGTTCCATGTCACCAGTCACGTTGGTGAGACGGAAGGCCGCCCAGCCCAGGCCACTGCTGTGGGGCTCCTTGGAGAAGGCTGTCTCCAGGGAGATTAATCCAGGGCTGGGGCAATCTAAGCTGCAGTTTACCACGAGGGGCTTTCCAAAAGGCACTACTGGGTCCTTCGGCTCCACTCGTAACTGGTACGTCTGTCCCTGGGCACCTGCACGAACAGAGTCTCTGCTGGGGGCTCCAATGCCCCCCAGCCCACGCAGCTGCAGGCTCCACCCTCCAACACCTCCCCTAGCCAAGATATGAAGGTCTCTGCCTTCGACGGAGCTTCTGGGAAAGACAGATGATGGATCAGGAACCAAGGAGAGCTGAGAAGGAGGCCAGGAGGAAGTGAGTCAGGAAAGGCTTCCTGGACGGAACCACTACGGTCAGTTTTAAAGGGTCAAGGAGGATTTAGCCAAGTGAAGGGCAAGAGTGATCCTGGCAGACGGAAGAACATAGGCAGAGATCAAGAGTCCGGATGGAGCAGGGAGTGAATGCGTGCAGGCATGAGTGTTTGGGTGGGTGTGTGTCTGTGCTGTGAAGAGGGCAGGAAACAAGTGAAAGGCAGGGACCTGGCCTCAGGGAGTCCTGAAGGCCGAGTTAAGGAGCCACCACTTTCCCCCAAGGATACTGGGGAGCCCCCTGACAGATCTGAGTCAAAGAAGTGTTGCTGCAGCCCTGGGCAGCAGGGTGTGAGGTGCACTGTTCTCCTTCCCGTCCCCAGCAACCCCCCATCTCCAGCCCTCCTCAGCTCACTGGGCCTCACCTGTGGACAACAGACAGCAGGCGAGAAGCAGAAAGACTACCGAAGCCCAGCAGACCCTGGGCGGCGGCCCTGAGGGCATCATGGAGGCCGGCCTGGAGGAGGAAGTTGCCTTAATGAAGCGCTGGGCACCGGTGAACAGGCAGGACCTCCAGGGGAAGGAAGAACCGTCACTGCAGCTAAGAATGCAGAAGTCCAGGGGCCACATCTTGCCCAAGCTGAAGGAGGGGCAGGGGCATATTTTGTGCCACCCTGTGCGTGTCCACAGTGACAGTCTCAGGGAAATGGAGAGTGCTGGCGAGTCTCCGAGGGATCTCAAAGAGGGCAGACCTCAGTTACACTCCTTGTCCCCAGATCAACCCACAGGAAGCGCTAGTGCAATCAGCTTCCTTTTTTCTCAGTACTGGAAAGCCTGGGGGGGGGGGGCGGTTAAGGTGGTAAGACATCTCCTTCCTGTTGAACTTAGGTGAAGTAGGCTGTTTTGTTCCCAGAGAGGAAGTTAATGGGGATATCTGGACACCGGCCTTGAAGGAAAAGGGCTGGGATTTCGAGGTGACGTTTCAAGGAGGGAACAATGGGCAGACTTTTGGGCAGAGCTTCAGAGAGTTAGCATGAGATCTCAATGTTCCTGGGAGGCAAATAAAAGATTGCGGGGGTGACAACGAGGGACCCCCTATGATGAGCAAAACTGTGACAATGAACAGAGCCCACATTTACTGGGAACTTGTGCCAGCCTCTATGTTGGCTGCCGGGGTGATCTCTATAGAGCTCCTTATCTTTCCAATAGTCATGTACGGATGTGAGAATTGGACCATAAAGGAGGCTGAGTGCAGAAGAATTGATGCTTTCGAATTGTGGTGTTGGAGAAGACTCTTGAGAGTCCCGTGGACTGCAAGGAGATCAAACCAGTCAATCTAAAGGAATCAACCCTGAATATTCATTGGATGGAATCATGCTAAAGCACCAATACTTTGGCCACCTGATGTGAAGAGCCAACTCATTGGAAAAGACCTTGATGCTGGGCAAGATTGAAGGCAGGAGAAGGGGGCAGTGGAGGATGAGATAGTCAGGTAGCATCACCAACTCAATGAACATGAATTTGAGCAAACTCTGGGAGGCAGCAAAGGACAGAGGAGCCTGGCATGCTGCAGTCCAAGGAGTCACAGAGTCAGACACAACTGAGCGACTGAACAACAACCAATCGTTGACGATCTCAAGGTGGTCTCCCATTGCCTGCGTGCAGTGCTGAGGTGGAGTGTTTGAGGGACAGCTAAATCCTGAGCCACCGTCTGCCAAGGGTGATACTTGTAACTGAGTTCTTATCCCTGTCTTCATCCCTCTTGCCCTTCTCTTCCAGGTAGCTGGTCTCCTCATCCCAAGAGAAAGGACATGTGTGTGTGTGTGAGAGAGAGAGAGAGAGAGGTGGGCACCCCTACTCCATCAGCTCCATCTCTGAGGCCTTTGACCCGCCTCCCGTGCCTCTGATCTGAGCTCCAGAGAGGGACCTTCTTGAGGACCTTGATGGTGCTCAGGGTTCATCCACTCGCCCCATCCTTGAGGCCACGCCCCCTTCTGACCTGGAGTTCCTGCCCCAGTTAAATCTCTCCTCACTTGCCCCGCCTCTGCAAAAGTCCATTTCCCACATGGTGCCAAGAGAGAAACTAAAACCCAAATCAAAAGTATTTGCAACTCATATATCTGATAAGGGATTAATATCTAGATTGTAAGGAATTCCTACAACTCAACCACGACAAACTCAATTCAAAAATGGGCAAAGGGGACTTACCTGGTGGTCCTGTAGTTGAGACTCCACGCTCCCAATGCAGGGGCCCAGGTTCTATCCCTGGTCAGGGAACTAGATCCCACATGCTGCAATGAAAAGACCCTGTATGTCACAGCTAAAATCCGGTGCAACCAAATAAATAAATATTTTTTAAAAAATAAAAAATGGGCAAAGGACTCAAGTAGACCTCCAAAGAAGTGTGTGCCAATAGACACACAAAAAGATGCTCGACATCACGAGCCACTAGGGAAATGCAAGTCAACACCACAGTGAGATAGCTCTTTCACTTGTCACGATGACAACTCTCAAAAACACAAAACAAAACAGAAAGTAGCAAGTGTTGGTGATGATGTGGAGAAACAGAGCCATCGTATTCTGTTGGCAGGATTATAAAATGGTGCGACCACTATAGGAAAGAGTTTGATGGTTTCCCAAAAAGTTAAGCATAGAATTAAATGATTTTGCACTTCCACTCCTAGATATATAGACCTTCAAAAAATTGAAAGGGCTTCTCTTATAGCTCTTTCGGTAAAGAATCTGCCTGCAATGCAGGATACTCAGGTTCGATTCCTGGGTCAGGAAGATCCCCTGGAGAAGGTAATGGCAACCCACTCCAATAATCTTGTCTGGGGAATCCCATAACAGAGGAACCTAGAGGGCCACAGTCCATGAGGTTGCAAGAGTTGGACACTACTTAGTGACTAAACTACCATCAACAATGAATTGAAAATGAGGATTCTAACAGATACTTGCCCACCAATGTTCATAGCAGCATGATTCAGACTAACCAAAAGGTGGAAGCAACCCAAATTCTGCCCATCGACAGAAGAATGGATAAATAAAGCATTTATAAATGGATAAATGAAGCATAGCCACACACTGGAGTATTACTCAGCCTTAAAAACAAGTGAAATTCTGACACATGCTACATGGATGAACTCAAAAACATTATGTTAAGTGAAATAAGTCAGACACAAAAGAAGAAATATTCCACTTATATGAGGTCACTAGAATAGGTAAATTCATAGAGAGATTAGAAGGGTGAGTACCAGGGGCTAGAGGGAGAAGGAAATGGGGGAGTTAGTATTTAATGAGGGCAGTTTGTTTTGGGGGAGGATGAAAAAGTGCTATAAACAGATTTTGATGGTGACTGTAGAATATCATGAATGTATTTATGCCACAGAATTATATACTGAAACCATTTGTGTCTGCTTAGTTGCTGAGTCACGTTCAACTCTTTGTGACCCCATGGGCTGTAGCCCACCAGGGTCCTCTGTCCATGGGATTCTCCAGGCAAGAATACTGGAGTGGGTTGCCAGTCCCTTCTCCAGGGGATCTTGCCAACCCATGGATCAAACCCCCTTCTCCTGTGTCTCCTGTTTTGCAGGCACATTCTTTACCCACTGAGCCATCAGGGAAGCCTCTTAAATCATTTTTAAATGGTTAAAATGATGACATTCATATTCATAACATTCATAATAAAATAAAGTGACATCCACCTATTTTGATTTGTGTCCAAAACATGAGATGGATTGACAGATGAATGGATAGATAGATGGCGAGACACGGTATGAAAAAGAAAATGTAGCACCATGGTAATTGTGGAACCTATGGGCCTTCCTGGTGGCTGAGTTGGTAAAGAATCCACCTGCAATGAGGGAGACCTGGGTTCAATCCCTGGCCTGGGACGATCCCCTGGAGGAGGGCATGGTGACCTACTTTAGTATTCTTGCCTGGAGAATCCCCATGGACAGAGGAGCCTGGTGGGCTACAGGCCATGGGGTCACAAAGAGTGGGACACAACAGAGCGACTAAGCGCAGCACATGAATATTCACTGTACTCTTCTTCCAACTTCTCTGAATGTTTGTAACTGTTCAGATAAAATGTTGGAAAAGAAAACCTGCCTCTTGATCGATCAGGTGGCGGCTTGTGTCACAAAAGGAGGGACAGACATCCTCTGAGTATCACCTGCTGAGAGGACTCACGGCCCTCCGTGAGAGAGACTTGCCCCCAAACTGGACACAAAACCTGACTCTTGGTCGGTCAAACTGAGAACACAGGAATGTGTTAAACTGCACCACAAGGACACCAGCAGACTGGTGAAGTCTACAGTACAAACAGCTTCGTTTCTTCAACACAGATGTTGCAAGGGGGGAAAAGGAAGAAGAGGAACCCAAAACTTAACAGGAACATGCCTCCAACCAGAAGCATGCATGAACCTTGTTTGGATTGTTAATAAACATTTATTTATTGATTTTACTTACCTATTGGCTGTGCCAGGACTTAGTCATGACATGTTGGCTCTAGTTCCCTGACCAGGGATAGAACGTGAGGCCCCCTGCTTTGGGAGCACAGAGTCTTAGCCACTGAACCACCAGGGAAGTCCCCTGTTTGGATTCTTATTTCAATGAACTGTAAACAACCATTCATCAAATATTGAAGAGACAATTGGGAAAATCTAAACACTCTAAACTATATAATGATATTGAGGGATGACTGTTTAAACTTCTCAATTGTGACAATGACATTGTTAGTTATTCCTTGTGGTAACATCTTTCAAGATATATATCAGTTTTTAACAGATGAAATGCCATGATTTCTGGGATTTGCTTCCAAATGATCCAGTGGCATGAGTCAAGTTGAAACAAGACTGGCCATGGGGAGACTTCCCTGGGGGTCCAGTGGCCAAGACTCTGGGCTCCCAATGCAGGGGGCCCAGGTTTGATCCCGGGTCAGGGAACTAGATCTCACGTACTGCAACGAAGCTCCCAAGTGCTAAAACTAAGACCCAGTACAGCCAAAAAAAAAAAAAAAAGAGATGGGCCATGAGTATTAGAAGATGTTGATGCTGGCTGTTGGTTAAGTGTGTGTGTGTGCTAAGTCGCTTCAGTCCTCTTTGCGACCCTATGGATCATAGCCCTCCAAGGACTGAACCCGCATCTTGGTTCTCTTGGATTGGCAGGTGGGTTCTTTACCACTAGCACCACCTGGGAAGCCCTTCTTGGTTAAGCATAGGTTCACTATATTATTCTCCCTGGTTTTGAATATGCTTTAAGCTGTCCATAATAAAAGTTTAAAAAAGGTAGCTGCCCGATGCAAACTACTATATATAGAATGGATAAGCAACAAGGTCCTGAGATCAGATCAAGGAGCTCACCTTCTCCCACACATACATAAAAAATACACAACCTAGAAGGGTGGGATGGAGTGGGAGATGCGAGTGAGGTTCAACAGGGGGGAGACACATGTATACTTGTGGCTGATTCACACTGATGTACGGCAGTCACCCACACAATATTGAAAAGCAATTGTCCTTCAATTAAATATAAATAAAGAAAAAATACATCTACAGGGAATGCCCTGGCAGTCCAGCGGTTAGGACTCTGTGTTTCCACAGCAGGAGACATGGGTTTAATCCCTGTGTTTAGTCGCTCAACCGTGTCTGACTCTTTGCAATCACTATGGACTGTAGCCCACCAGGCTCCTCTGTCCATGGAGATTCTCCAGGCAAGAGTACTGGAGTGGGTTGCCATGCCCTCCTCAATCTTTGGGGGAACTAAAATCTCACCTGCTGCCTGGCTGGAAAAAAAAGTCTACAGAACACTGGCAGATGTCAGACTTCTAAAAGGGCAAGAAAATCTCCACGAAACTGGTAGGACAAAAGGAAAAAAAAATAGAGAGAAACAACAAGGTCCTACTGTATAGCACAGGGAACTCTACCCAACATCCTGTGATAAACCATAAGGGAAAGTAATTTTTTTTAAAAAAGAATGCCAAAAAAAAAAAAAAAAAAAAAAAGCTGCCCAAGAGAAAGCCAAGATAATTTTGAAAAAAGAATGAGCAGAAACCTGCCTTACCAACCATTGAAATATTTTCTGGTGGCAACGACTTTCTAAATTACTGGGTTAGATCGCGCAGCTGTTCCCACTGGGAATCTATCTTGCAGATGCCCTTGAACATGGGGGAAGCCATGTGAGCACACACTCACTCACTGTAACGGCAGCACATGTGCAGCAAAGGATTAGGAATGACTATATAAACCTTGGCAGGGAACAAATGCTGATCATTTTTTTTAAGATTTATTCATTTTTGGCTGCACTGGGTCTTTATTGTGGCTCAGGGCTTTTCTCCCGTTGTGAGCGGGGGGCTGCTCTTAGCTGTGGTGCCTGGGCTTCTCATCATTGCAGAGCCCGGGCTCAGCAGTTTCAGTTCTCAGGCTCTAGAACACAGGCTCAGTAGTTGTGGCACATCAGCTTAGTTGTTTCGTAGCATGTGGGATCTTCCCGGGCCAGGGATCGAACCCGAGTCACCTGCACTGGCAGGCAGATTCTGTATCACTGAGCCACCAGGAAAGCCCACTGATGCCTTTTGAATGATGAGTTACAATACAACCATAAAATAGAAAGCTCGCCTCCAAGACCTGTTATGTGGGGGCTGGCCGGGGGGAAGAGGTTAGAGCTCTGGATAGCAGTGCCTATTATTCTTTTTGTGAATGATGGGAAAACATGTGTACAGATTGCCTTATGTCTGGATAAAATGTGTCTGGAAGCCAGAACAGGAAACCAGATGACATTAGTTGTCTCCCAGGGAGGTGACAGTGGTGGCTGAAGGACAGAGATGGGAAACATTTCAGTACTTATGTCAATATTACCCATCCAAAAAAAAAGGGGGGGGGGGAGGATTTAGAATTATACTGAATATTTTATTTAATTATTTTAAAATTAACCTAATCAACCTTTTACTTTTTATGTATTTATTTTAAAAATATTTATTTGGCTGCAGCAGGTCTTAGTTGCTGGCTCGTGGGAGCTTTGATCTTCATTGCAGCACATGAGATCCCTAGTTGCTGCCTGTGAACTCTTAGTGTGGCATGTAGGATCTAGTTTCCAGACAAGGGAATTGAACCTAGGCCCCCCTGTGCTGGGATTGTGTAGGATTAGCCATTGAACCACCAGGGAATTCCCTTATTATTTAATTTTAAAAGCCATTAGATGAACTTCCCTGGTGACCCAGTGGTTAGGACTCTGTGGTTTTACCACTGTGGGCCTGGATTTAATCCCTGCTTGGAGATCTAAGATCCTGCAAGTTGCATGTATGGCCAGAAAAAAGAAAAGAAAAAACTGTTATAAAAAGAAAATAACACTAGATTCATGTGAAGTTGTCCAGTCAGGAAAGCTGCAATGCAGAGGGTCTTAAGAAATCCCTGGGGAAAGAAATTTAACTGTCTTCCACAATGTAGCTTCCCTGGCAGCTCAGCTTGTAAAGGATCTGCATGCAGTGCAGGGGCCACTGGCTCGATTCCTGGGTCGGGAAGATCTGCTGGAGAAGCAACTGGTTACCCACTCCAGTATTCTTGGGCTTCCCCAGTGGCTCAGCTGGTAAAGAATCCACCTGCAATGTGGGAGACCTGGGCTCAATTCCTGGGTTGGGAAGATCCCCTGGAGAAGGGAAAGGCTACTCATTCCAGTATTCTGGCCTGGAGAATTCCATGGACTATATAGTCCACAGGGTCAAAAAGAGTCAGACACGACTGAGAGACTTTCATTTCACAATGTAGCTGACCCATCTCAAGAACACCCATTAAGTAGAAACAAGTTGGCAAACACCAGATTAATAATGATATCAAATGTTTATTAAGAACTTATTTGCATATCTCTCTGGTAAGCATTTGATGACCTTACTAGCTCTTTACATTAGTCCTGCAAGGCAGCATGATCTCCATGCTGTACAAGGGACCCTCAAGAGTCTTCTCTAGCACAATTTGAAAGCATCAGTTCTTCAGCATTCAGCCTTCTTTATGGTCCAGCTCTCACATGGACATCATGCTCCTTAAAGGAAATCAACCCTGAATATTCATTGGAAGGACAGATGCTCAAGCTCCAATACTTTGGTCACCTGATGCAAAGAACTGACTCACTGGAAAAGAACCTGATGCTGGGGAAGACTGAAGGCAGGAGAAGGGGGTGATGGAGGATGAGATGGTTGGATGGCATCACTGACTCAATGGACGTGAGTTTGAGCAAACTCTGGGATATGGTAAAGGACAGGGAAGCCTGGTGTGCTGCAGTCCATGGGGTTGCAAAGAGTCGAACTGAACAAGAGTAATTGAACAATGAGGCAGCAAGCAGGAACATCCCAAGTTCATAGTTGAGAGCTCAGGCACAAAGAGGGGAAGCCATGTGCCTGAGGTCACACAGTGAAAAAGGGGGAAACTGGCAATGTTATCTACATGGCATGTGGTCCCCCAATCCTTCGTTGATATATTTGACATATATCTTGAGGGCCTTCTGTGTTCTAGGCACTGGTCTATATTGCTGGCTGGTTATTTAGCGGTGAGCAAAGGCTGAAGACTTGAATCCCGCTTCTTCTGCAGCAAGTGTCTGGCCCTAGGTGCAGTCCTCAGGGGAGCAGATCTTTGCTGAAAAAGGGCCCAGGGACCACACCTCTAGCAGAGGAAATACCAGTTTATACCCTGTCAGGGGAGATAGTGGGCTCAAAGGGCAGGAGATAGGGGAGGGCAAAAAGATCAGATTCGGGACTTCCATGGTGGTCCAGTGGCTAAGACTCCACACTCCCACTGCAGGAGACATGGGTTTGATCCCTGGTTGGGGAACTAAAGTCCCACATGCTTTGAGTGGCGTGGCCAAAAAAAAAAAAAAAAAAAATCAAATTCAAGAGCCTGGTTAGCTCCTTGCTTGTCCTGGGTCCCTCAGGAGTCTATGTCAAGCTCATGACTTTGGAAGGGTCCATGATTTGAATGTTGTATCCCTTTAAAATTCCCATGTGGAAATCCTAAATTCCAAAAATGGGGCTTCCCAGGTGGCTCAGTGGTAAAGAATCCGCCTGCCAATGCAGGAGACACAGGAGATGCAGGTTCGATTCCTGGGTCAGTAAGATACCCTGGCATAGGAAATGGCAACCCTTTCAGGATTCTTGCCTGGAAAATTCCATTGACAGAAAAGCCTGGTGGGCTACAGCCTATAGGACTGCAGAGAGTTGGACATGACTGAGCACACACATGTATGCATGCACGCACATGTGCACGCACGCACACATACACAAAGTGATGGTATTAGGAGGTGCATAGGTCATGAGGGTGGTGCCTTCCTGAATGTGATTAGTGCCCTTATAAAAGAGGCTCCAGAAAGATGACTTGCCCCCTTCCACCTTGTGAGGACACAGTGAGAAGGCATAGGCTATGAACCAGGAAGAGGGCTTTTACCAAAATTCAACCATGTTGGTGCCTTGATCTTGGACTTCCTAGCCTCCAGAACCATGAGAAATAAATTTCTGTTGTTTATAAACCACTCGGTCTGCAGTATTTTGTTATAGCAGTCCAAACGGAGTAAGTCTAGGAAAGTCAGTTCCCCGGGGTGGGGTCTCCCGATAGTGGTAAGGCACTGTGAGTCGGTGAGGCTGGCCTGCCACCTTGAGCTCCTCTTAGGTTAAGGGCCAGGAGTTGCTCTCAGTGGGTATACTGTCTGCTCCAATCCCCTCAAATAGAGCTGCTGGGGGGCTTCAGCAGACACTGAACACTGAGGGGGCCTGGCCTTGGTATTTCTCGTGGTATGATCTGAGGATGGGTACGAGGTTCTGGAAGGTCGGGCGGAATGAGGCCTCTGCCTTCCAGCAGTCCTTCATGAGGGAATAGATCTGGGGAAAGGAAAAAGTTTGTTATAGCAGTGCAAACAGGGTAAGTCTAGGAAAGTCAGTTCACTGGGGTGGGGTCTCGGGATAGCGGTAAGGCACTGGGAGTCAGGGAGGCTGGCTTCACCAGGTCGGGAACTCCACTCTCTCCCTGGTCCGATAGTGGGGAAGGGGGGAAGGGAGGATCTCACCTCAGAGGGGCATCTCTCTGGCTGTGGTAGCCTCTCCCCTCGTTCCAACAGCTCCGTGAGCCTCAGCACGGTCATCTGTCCCTGGGTGAGGCCTATGAGCTCGATGAATTTCTACAGAAGAAACAAGAGCAGCTGTTTTTTAAGAGGTAAAGCTGCCTCAATAGAGGTCAGGAGCCAGGAGCCAGATGGCAGGGATTCTAAGGGACCCTCGGGGGCCAATAGAGGATGAGATGGTTGGATGGCATCACCAATTCAATGGACATGAACTTGGGCAAACTTCAGGAGATGTGAGGGATAGGGAAGTTTGGCATGCTTCAGTTCATGGAGTTGCAAGAAGTCAGACATAATTTGGCAACTAAACAACAACCATTTCTCAGCTGTATAACTTTAGACTTATGACTTCACCTCTCTGGGCTTTGGTTCTCTCATCTGTAAAATGGGTGATAAAAGCTACCACCTGGGGTTATTGTGAAGTTGGAGAAAACTTTTTTTTTTCTCTCTTTTGGCCACACCATGTGGCATCTGGGATCTTAGTTCCCCCACCAGGGATTGAACCTGCATGCCCTGCATTGGAAGCAAGGAGTCTTAACCATTGGGCCACCAGGGAAGTCCCTAGATAAACTAATATTCATAATGTAAGTCTGATTAGATGTTTGGTGTTATTATTAAGCCTCCTAGCTAGTTGTTTTTGCCTATCGAGAATCTTATTTTCTCTTCTCCTATATACGCACTCTGATTGGCTTTGGGCATAAAGCCCTCGCATACTCCAGGCTCCTCCTCTCGGTCCAGAACTACACAGTTCCTCAAGGGCACGTGAACCAAGCTGGACCAGTCAGAGAGTCCCGAATCATGCTGGAAGGAGAAAGATCCTCCTCCTCTCAGCTAGGTCTACTGTGGCCAAAGCAGAGGGTGGGCTTGCTTTTTTTTTTTTTTTTAAAGGGAAGGCCCACTTGAGAAATGCTGTGCTGTGTGTAGTCACCCGACTACCATAGTTTCCGACTCTTTGTGACCCCGTAGGCTGTAGCCTGCCAGACTCCTCTGTCCATGGAATTCTCTAGGTAAGAATACTGGAGTGAGTGGCCAAGCTCTCCTCCAGGGGAATCTTCCCAACCCAGGGATCAAACCCAGGTCTGCAACATTGCAGGCAGATTCTTTACCATCTGAGCCACCAGGGAAGCCCATGAATACTCGAGTGGGTAACCTATTTCCAGGAGTCGAACTGGAGTCTCCTGCATTGCAGGCAGATTCTTTACCCGCTGAGCTACCTGGAAAGCCCCGAGAAATGCTAACAGTGGTTAAGACTCCACATCCCACTGCATGGGGCACAGGTTCAACCCCTGTCACGGATCTAAGATCCCTCATGCTGAGTGGTGTGGTGGGGAAAAAAAAAAACTACCACAGAGAACAGCAAAATCAAGAGATGGAGAAAACTGGGTTCCTAATGGCATCTGACGATCTAGATCAAACTATGTTTCCACTGTCCCCCCTGGGGTTTGCAAATGGCAGAATTAGCTGTTCCTATATGAGTGAGTTTGTCACAGTCAAAGCCCTTTGCAGTGTAAGTGGCCAACTTTACAGAACTGTGAGGCACACCCATGGGGTTGGTGTGCGGGCCTGGCTCTCACCGAGGGGGGGCTCTGGCTGGAGTCACAGTAGGTCAGCAGTTCATACATGAGGACCCCAAAGGACCAGACGTCCGATGCATAGTAGAACTTACACTCCTTCAGGCACTCCGGGGCATACCTGGGGAGAAAGGGCACTCAAGCCATGGGCCAGGCCAGATTGGAGTCCTTATCTGAGGCTCAGGAGCCCTGTGGCCCCAGTTAGGGCCCCACCCTTAAGAGTGGAGGGGCAGGGTCACTGAACCCAGGCCCTGTTGTCTGGGACGCCAGCATCCATCTACACCACCCTGTCTGCTCCGGGTGACCATGGGGCCGCCCACCCACCCCTTCCGCTGGGTCCCGCCTGGTTACCAGAACACAGGACTGTCCCCATCCTCGCGCACGCAGTAGTACTCGTGGCCCTCGGGCACGGCCTTAGTGAGGCCGAAGTCCCCGATCTTGACCAGCCTGTTGTTGTCCAACAGCACGTTGCGCGCGGCCAGGTCTCGATGCACGTAGTGCTGTGTGTGCAGGTAGGCCATACCCTGGGGGGCGGGGCGAGTCTGGCTCAGGGGGGCAGGGCCTGGCCGAGGAGGCGTGACCCGGATGGCACGGACCAGGCGTGAGAAGTGGGCAGGATGGCAGATGGGGCGGGGGCAGAGCCAGACAGCAGAGGAGGGGCCGCAAGGGGGCGCTCGCGGGCAGGGGGCGAGAGAATCAGGAGGAGCCAGGCGCGCGGCGGGACCACGTCAGCGGTGGGACCACGTCAGTGGTGGGAATGACATGGGTTGGGGGGTCTGGGCCGGCGGGGGTGTGGCCCTATGATGGATGATTGGATGGATGGACAAGGATTGAGGAGAGCACGCCCAGGGATTGCGGGTCGAGGCCAGCAGAGGGGATCGGAAGCTCAGGCCAGGCCAAAGAGGGGGCAGGTTCTGGGAGTAGGGGCGGGCTGGCCCACCTCGCAGATCTGCAGGGAGAAGAGCAGCAGCTGGACCAGCCCGACATTGTGCCGGGGCAAGTAGTCTCGGAGACTGCCCAGGGGCATGTATTCCATGACCAGCTGTACCGACTTCTCGCCTGACACCAGAGAGGGGCAGCCCATAAGGGTGGTGGAGGCTAGGACAGCGGGCTGTCCACCCTGCACCCCTTAATACCAAAGTGGGGAGGGAGAGCCAAGACCCGTCCACACTAGGACCGGTCCTCAGCGGGGACCATCAAATCTCGACCCGTCCCCTGGCAAGGAAGCTGACATGGCTCCCACCCATCCCGACCTCAGAAAAGTATCTCAGAATGGCAAGGAGGCAGCCCGGCCTCACCCACCTTGGTGTCCACAAAGTGCATCCTCCGCCTAGGACTGAGAGGCGGAGGTCATGACCAGGTCATGTTGGCCCAGCCCCCAAAGCCCCACCCAAGCTCTAGTCCCGCCTCGTTACATTTCTGGGCCCCGCCTACCTTGGTCCTCGCAGCAGCCCTTGTACTTGACGATGTGCTTGTGGTAGAGGGTGCGTAGGATGTCGATTTCTCGCCTCCAGCTCGACCGGAGCTGGGGACCGCAGTCTGCCTTGAGGGCCTTCACGGCTACCATCTCACCAGTGCCGTCGTTGTTCGGGTCGTAGCAATACAGGCTGACCTTTCCGAAGTGACCCTGGCCACAGTGTGCAGGAGGGTCAGCCCCACCCCAGCTCCCCAAGCCCACTTTCTAGGCAGGTCTATTTGGAAAATCCTAGGCCCCGTCTGCTCCTTGTTGATGGGGACCTCTGGAAGCCGAGGCCGCCCTTTCAATTCCCCTGGGCCGCCCTTGAAGCTGAGGGTCTCTAAGACCAGAGATTTCTTACAGCCGAGGCCCTGCTTCCGGTCTTCCAGGCCCCACCCTGGGCATCCAGGTCCCGTCCCCAGCCCTCAAGGCCCTGCCCTCACCTCACCCAGATCACGGATCTTTTTCAAATATCGCTTGTTGAAAACCGTGGGATCTGAAGCAAGTGAATCCGGGCTCACAGACAAGACATCAGCGAGATCTGGAAGAGCCACAGTGGGTGAGTCCAGACAACCGCCCTCTCCCCCAATGAGCCTACACTTGGGGGCACAGAAAACCGATGACTGCTACCCAGCTCCCCCAGCTCTGATCCTCCAGACAAGGAAACTTTTTTTTGCAAGGGCTGAAAAATTCCATTTGTCTAAAATGCATAGTTGACTGCACCAAAACCGACACCTGGGATGTTTTGAGATTGAGTTAAGGGCACAAACTTTTCATTAACAACCAAAACATTTGCCAAGGTCTAATGCATCCAAAGAAGTTGTGGCTCTCCCCAAGCAAAACACTGAGAGCTGCGGGCGGGAGGGGGAGGGGCTTCCCTGGTGGTCCAGAGGTTAAGAATCTGCCTTGCAGTGTAAGGGACACTGGCTTGATCCCTGGTCCAGGAAGATCTCATGTGCTGCGGGGCAGTTAAGCCCCTTGTGCCGCAACTACTGAGGCTACACGCTGCAATTACTGAAGCCCATGCACCTAGAATCAGCGTTCTACAAGAGAAGCCATTGCAATGAGAAGCCCAAGCACCACATCTAGAGAATAGCCCCTGTTCACCACAACTAGAGAAAGCCCACACACACACAGCAACGAAAGCCCACCACAGTCAAAAATTAAAAAAAAAAAAAAAAAAATCTTGTTTTTTAAACGGAGAGCTTGGATATTCTCTCCCTTCTGCTTAAGTGAATTAGAAACCCACACATACTCTAAGCCACTGTACGGAGACTTGGGGGCACCATGCCTGGGCCAGCAGGGATCCCAGCCCCTCCCTCCCTCCTCCAGGGTCCCCGCCCTGGCGCGGTGCTCACTCTGGGGCTGTAGCTGAGTGAAGTCACGCAGGATGGTGCGGAAGGACGGCCGCTGGGCTGGCTCGTAGGTCAGGCACTGGCTGGTGAGTGTGGCCAGCTCTGGGCACGAAGGTTCGGGCAGTTTGTGCTGCTTCTGGTAGAAGCGCTCTTTCTGGTGGGGAGGAGACTAGGAGTCAGTGTACGCCCTCAGTCTTGGTCCCGCAGGAGACGGAGTCAAGTCCTCAGAGGGACAGGGTGGACCAGTGGGCTCCTTGATTCTGTCATTTTACAGATGAGGTCACTGAGCCTCCACAAAGAGATGCAGAGCTGGCCATCACTGCAGAGTCTGGCCTGGAACCCAAGTCCAGACAACTGTGCTGTGCTGGAGCATCTCAACCTTGGCCTTTTCTGCTTGGATTTCCACCTGCCTCTGAGGATGGAAAGGAGGCAGCCAGGACTTGCCCACCTTCGTGTCTACAAACAGCATCCTCCGCCTGGGACTGAGAGCCTCTAAATGTCCAGGTCCTACTGGCGCCACCCACCAACTCCCAGGAAGTTCCTATGGTCTGCAGCTCCCTGAATGCACTAAAGCCCCCCAACCTTTGCAGAGGCTGTGTCCGCCACCTAGGCTGCCCTTCCCAGCCTGGGACACTGTGGTACTTCTGCACTTGGATTAAAACCTCCTCTGGGAAGTGTTGTCCCACCCCTCAGCTGGGTCAGGGGCATCCTCTGGGGACCCCTCCTCTCGACAGCCTGTGCTTCCTCCTTGAGGCCTGGACACACTGCCTAAAACAAAAGCACGTGACCTGGGACGTCCCTGGTGATCCAGTGGTTGGGAATCCGCCTTCCAGTGCAGGGTATGTGGGTTCAATCCCTGGGTGGGGAACTAAAGATGCCACACGCCATTGGGCAACTAAGCCCGTGCGCCGCAACCAGAGAAGCCTGTCTGCTGCAACTACTGAGCCCTTGTCCTTCAGAGCTCAAACACCACAACCAGAAAGCTGACACATGGCAGTGAAGACCCACAGCACCCCAAAATTTAAAAAACAATCAATCATACATTAAAAACTGTTACTTTATAAAAATAAATAAAGTATGTGACTATCTGCCATGACCATGACCTTATGCAGCTTCCCAGGTGGCGTTAGTGGTAAAGAACCAGCCTGCCGACCCAAGAGATGTAAGAGTCGTGGGTTCGATCCCTGGATCGGGAAGATTCCCCTGGAGGAGAACATGGCAACCCACTCCAGTATTCTTGCCTGGAGAATCCCATGGACAGAGGAGCCTGGCGGGCTGCAGTCTGTAGGGCTGCAGGGTCACACACAACTGAAGCGACTGAACACGCACAACCTTATGAGGTCGGGACTGCATTTCACTGCAACTGACAGATGAAACTGATGGAGCCCCAGCAAGATGAGGCTGCACGGCCAGAGGGAAGGCAGCTCTGAACCCTGAAACGTGCCCTCTGGATTCCTTGGGGGGTGCCAGCCCTCTTTGTGGGAAGGGCTCAGGGGTGCTCCGGCCATACCTCAGAGGGACTGCGGCCCTGCAGGGGGGCCTCACCGTCGAAGCAGATCTCCAGGAGGGTGGCACCAAAGCCCCACTTGTCGGCTGCGGTGCTCAGGCTGTGGGCTCCACCAGACAGGCATTCGGGGGCTGTCCAGGGGATCCGCTCCACCCGCTCTGGGGGCCAGGGTCAGAGGTCAGCAAGGTAAAAGGAGTGGGGCAGCCCGTCCCTGTGCCCAGCACCTCCTGGGTCCTCACCCTCCCTGGAGAGGGCACTCAGGCCCACGCCGGGGTCGCTCAGCTTGATGAAGGGGCTGGTGCCCTCTGCCAGCCCCAGCCGTGCCAGCAGGATGTTCCGGCCACACACGTTGCCATGAACCAGGCTTTTGTCTTCCTGGAGTGGGGGAGAAAGGGGGCGTGGCCACTGGGAACTGTAGATCCTACCCCTACCCATCCCACATGGCTCATGTGAAAAAGACAATTGTGGTTATTATGGATATGGCAGTACACTGTCATAATGACAAGGCAGCCCAAGGTCCCCAGTGAGTCCTTCTTGTTTTCCCAGCACTGGAGGCCAAGGCTCTCAGACAGAGACAAAAGGCCAGAGGACCCCACTGTTGTCCTCAGCCAGTGTCAGGTACACTCCTGCCCCAGGGCCTTTGCATTGTCTGTTCCTGCTGCCTGGAATGCACTGCCCATAGATGTCCTCAACCCCCCACCCCTGACCCCACGTCATCTCCAGGTCCCCTTGGTGAGACCTTCCCCAACCCACCTAATTTAAGGCTTCACCTCTTCCCCAAACTGCAGCAAATCCTCATCTCCACCTCTGCTTTTTTCCCCACAGTTCTTGCTACTTTCTGACACATCATGTAATATACTTAATTATTACTGGGCTGGGCAAAAAGTCCATTCAAGTTTTTCTGTAAGATACTATGGAAGAGTGAGAACAGACTTTTTTTTTTTGGACTTTTTGACCAACCCAATATTTCTTGTTTAATCCCCCCCAAGTAAAATGCTAGCTTCCCCCAAGAATGGAGACTCCTGCCTATTTTATTCTCTCCTGGGTCCCCAGGGCCTAGGACAGAGCCTGGCACACAGAGGGTGTTCTGGAAATGGGTGACTGGACCAAAGAGGGCTGGGGATGAATGGCAAGAAAGAGCAAACAGAAGCAACTCCCTTAGGGTCTTGGATATCAAGCTGGGGAGTCAGGGGGACATGGGAGTCACAGGGGTGGGTGAGCAGAGGAGGTTCATGGAAAGATCTAGTGGGTAGAGGGGTGTGTTGAGGCCTCCATACCCAATGCAGGGGCTTCCCAGGTGGCATTAGTGGTAAAGAACCCACCTTTCAATACAAGAGACATTACAGATGTGGGTTCAATCCCTGGGTCGGGAAGATCCCCTGGAGGAGGGCATGGCAACCCACTCCAGTGTTCTTGCCTAGAAAATCTCATGGACAGAGAAGCCTGGCAGGTTACAGTCCACGGGGTTGCAAAGAGCCAGACATGACTGAAGTGACTTAGCAAGCATGCTCTCCTGAATGTGGGGGCTGCCCTGGCCCTTACCACCCACCCAGGCCCGGCCTGCAGGCCACGCACCAGGTAGCTGAGGGCGCTGGCCAGCTGCTGGGCCACTGCCAACTTCCAGGCCAGGGGCACGCGGCCCCTCTCCCGCCGCAGCCACACGTCCAGGGGCCCGTGCTCCACGTACTCGGTGACCATGATGTCTGCAAAGGCCCGGTCACTCTAGGTGCTGCACGCCCGCACACCCTCCAGAGTGCGGGGGGCAGGGCCTAGGGGCTGTGGCTCCCCTGGGGCGGGGAACCAGGCGAGACTCGGCAGTGACTTTGGGGAGAACAGAAACGTGGAGTGGAGTGCAGGCTGAGGTGGGGGCAGGATGAGGCCAAGGTGCAAGGTGGCATTGGGGTCCAGGGTAGGGCTGCGGCAGAGGAGGCTGAGGGTCAGTGATGGAGGTCAGGAGGGGCCCGGGGAGCCGGGGAGGGGCAGACGGTTGGAGGGAGAGGAGCTGGAGGTTGGAGCCTGAGTGACACTTGGATCCCCCAGGGCTGGGGTGCCTGTGCACTGGGAGGGGTGCGGGGTCAGCACGCGGGCCGGCATCGGGGAGAAAGGCCTTTGGGTCTGGAGGCTACCCATGGCCACCCTATACAATGAAGTACATGCAGAGGAGGCGGGGTGGAGGATCAGGGGCTGAGGTCTGGGAAGACAGGCGGGCCAGCAAGGCTGGGGTCTGCTGGGGCCACAGCATAGGAGGGGTCAGAAGGTATACAAGGCTGGGACTGCAGAGGTGTCTGGTGGTGAAGGGAGTTTGGGATGCAGTCTGGAGTCAGAGTGGAGGTGGAGGGTTGGGGGGTAGCCAGGGATCAGGGTGCAGGTAAGGGTTAAAGTGTAGACAGGGTTCAGGGTGTAGGTGAGAGCTGAACAGGCACAGATTGGAGGGTGGTCAGGGTTCGGCGTGTAGGTCAGGGAAAAGGATGAAGGTCAGGATATAAGTGGGGCCGGGCTGTCAACGGGGCGGGGATGTTGGGGGTCCGTGTGCCGGGGGTAGGGGACAGGCCACTCACTCTCGGAGCCGTGCACGAGGACGCCGTGGACGAAGACCAGATGCACGTGGGAGACCTGGCTCATGAGGCTGGCTGTCTCGTAGAAGGCCTGAGGGGACGAGGCAGGTCAGGGGCCGCAGACCCCTTCATCCTGCCCCAGCCCCCGGCTGCGCTCACTCACCAAGGCGATGTCGTGGTGACTGGGGTCTAGCACCTTGAGTACCACACGCAGCTTCTGCCCATGGTCCCCAGCGGGCACGGGGGGTTCCTCGCCATCCGCCTTGTCCTCCTCGGGGCCTCTGCCCCCCACTCGCAAGAGGCCCTCATACACGTTGGTCCTTGTGCCCTGGCCCAAGTGGGATAGCTGGGGGAAGGTGGAGGGGAAGATCTCCATGACAATGGCTTAAGGCTGCCTCTCTGGTGCCCCATACCTTCAGGGTTCCTTCCCCCCCCCACCCCCCATCACCTATCCCAGTCTCACCCCCCCCAGCCAGCTCCCCCCATGCCCCCCACCCCCCCACCCCTGCCACGCACCTGGGTGATGTCTTCCTGGCGGATCCGGTAGAAGCTGAGATGACTGAGATTGAGCGGTCTGGTGCTGGCCTGAGGCCCACGTGTGACGATGAGGTTGGAGATCTCTGGGGGTGGGAGTAGTCCCTGAGGGCTGTCACAGATGGGAGAGGCCTCCCCCCACCCCAATTCCCTCGAGGCGCCCCCATCTCCGTACCTCCCGGCCGGGGCAGGCAGCAGCGACGCAGGGAAAAGCAGTCGTCGCCGGCCCGCAGCGAACAGTCCTGCAGGGCGGCCCGCAGGTCCCGCACGCTGGGGAAAGATCGGCCCCAGCCCTCCAGCATGACTGTCCCGGCCCGGAGCTCAATGGGGAACTTCCGCAGGCGCAAGCCCTTGGTGCCGGGAGCCTGGAGCTGGCGGCGGCAGGGGTGGCGGCGGTGAGCAGGGGTCCAGGCAGGGAGCGCGCCCAGCCCCAGCCCAGGACCCCCGCCCCACGCCCACCTGGTCGCGCTGGGCCACTGTGAGGATGAGGCGGTGGAGGTGGCTGGTGCTCCAGTGGATGAGGTAGAGGCCAGCCTCAGGCTTCAGCTTGGCCAGCACGAATGGCTCCCTAGGGGGGTGGTGGGCAGGGAGCGGGGGACCATTATGGCAGCTGGGGGCACTGCTGGACCCACGCCTGGCAACAAAGACACACAAAACCTGCCCAGCAGGGCACACTCCCAGCCTGGAGAACTGTCAGTCACTGTGTCTGAACACACACATGAAATGTCACACCGTCCCACGCATGAAAACTCACACACAGACATGGAACAGGCACACACTCGTGCATAATAATTGTCAGACACCGTGGCAAACAAAGCCACACACACACACAGGAAACAGCTGTCAGATGGCAGATGAACACACGCCCAGCCACAGACCCCACCACTAGCAGTTCAGTTCAGTTCTGTTCAATCGCTCAGTTATGTCCAACTCTTTGCGACCCCATGGACTGCAGCACACCAGGCCTCCCTGTCCATCACCAGCTCCCAGAGTTTACCCAGACTCAGGTCCATTGAGTCAGTGATGCCATCCAACCATCTCATCCTCTGTCATCCCCTTCTCCTCCCGCCTTCAATCTTTTCCAGCATCAGGGACTTTTCAAATGAGTCAGTTCTTTGCATCAGGTGGCCAAAGTATTGGAGTTTCAGCTTCAGCATCAGTCCAATGAATATTCAGCAATATTCCAATGAATATTCAGGACTGATTTCCTTTAGGATGGACTGGTTGGCTCTCCTTGCAGTCCAAGGGACTCTCAAGAGTCTTCTCCAACACCACAGTTCAAAAGCATCAATTCTTCAGTGCTCAGCTTTCTTTATGGTCCAACTCACACCCATACATGACTACTGGAAAAACCATAGCTTTGACTAGATGGATGTTTGTTGGCAAAGTAATGTCTCTGCTTTTTAATATGTTGTCTAGGTTGGTCATAACTTTTCTTCCAAGGAGTAAGCGTCTTTTAATTTCATGGCTACAGTCACCATCTGCAGTGACTTTGGAGCCCCCAAAAATAAAGTCTGTCACTGTTTCCACTGTTTCCACACCTATTTGACATGAAGTGATGGGACCGGATGCCATGATTTTAGTTTTCTGAATGGTGAGTTTTAAGCCAACTTTTTCACTCTCCTCTTTCACTTTCATCAAGAGGCTTTTTAGTTCATCTTCACTTTCTGCCATAAGGGTGGTGTCATCTGCATATCTGAAGTTATTGCTATTTCTCCCGGCAGTCTTGACTCCAGCTTGAGCTTCATTTGGCCCAGTGTTTCTCATGATGTACTCTGCATATAAGTTAAATAAGCAGGGTGACAATATACAGCCTTGACGTACTCCTTTTCCTATTTGGAACCAATCTGTTGTTCCATGTCCAGTTCTAACTGTTGCTTCCTGACCTGCATACAGATTTCTCAAGAGGCAGGTCAGGTGGTCCAGTATTCCCATCTCTTTAAGAATTTTCCAGTTTGTGGTGATCCACACAATCAAAGGCTTTGGCATAGTCAATAAAGCAGAAATAGATGTTTTTCTGGAACTCTCTTGCTTTTTCAATGGTCCAACGGATGTTGGCAGTTTGATCTCTGGTTCCTCTGCCTTTTCTAAATCCAGCTTGAACATCTGGAAGTTAACTCGGTTCATGTACTGTTGAAGCCTCACTTGGAGAATTTTGAGCATTACTTTACCAGTGTGTGACATGAGAACAATTGTGTGGTAGTTTGAGCATTCTTTGGCATTGCCTTTCTTTGGTGCTGGAAGGAAAACTGACCTTTTCCAGTCCTGTGGCCACTGCTGAGTTTTCCAGATTTGCTGGTGTATTGAGTGCAGCCAGCACTTTCATAGCATCATCGTTTAGGATTTGAAATAGCTCAACTGGAATTCCGTCACCTCCTTTGTTCTTAGTGATGCTTCTTAAGGCCCACCTGACTTGGCATTCCAGGATGTCTGGCTCTAGGTGAGTGATAATACCATCGTGATTATCTGGGTCATGAAGATCTTTTTTGTACAGTTCTTCTGTGTGTTCTTGCCACCTCTTCTTAATATCTTCTGCTTCTGTTAGGTCCATACCATTCTGTCCTTTATTGAGCCCATCTTTGCATGAAGTGTTTCCTTGGTATCTCTAATTTTCTTGAAGAGAATTCTCGTCTTTCCAATTCTATTGTTTTCCTCTATTTCTTTGCATTGATCGCTGAGGAAGGCTTTTTTTTTTTCATTTATTTTTATTAGTTGGAGGCTAATTACTTTACAATATTGTAGTGGTTTTTGCCATACATTGACATTAATCAGCCATGGATTTACATGTGTTCACCATCCCGATCCCCCCTCCCGCCTCCCTGCCCATCCCATCCCTCTGGGTCTTCCCAGTGCACCAGCCCCGAGCACTTGTCTCATGCATCCAACCTGGGCTGGTGATCTGTTTCACCCGTGATAGTATACTTGTTTCAATGCTGTTGTCTCAGAACATGCCACCCTCACCTTCTCCCACAGAGTCCCAAAGTCTGTTCTGTACATCTGTGTCTCTTTTTCTGTTTTGCATATTGGGTTATCGTTACCATCTTTTAAAATTCCGTATATATGCATTAGTATACTGTATTGGTCTTTATCTTTCTGGCTTACTTCACTCTGTATAATGGGCTCCAGTTTCATCCATCTCATTAGAACTGATTCAAATGAATTCTTTTTAATGGCTGAGTAATATTCCATTGTGTATATGTACCATAGCCTCCTTATCCATTCGTCTGCTGATGGGCATCTAGGTTGCTTTGAGGAAGGCTTTCTTATCTCTCCTTGCTGTTCTTTGGAACTCTGCATTCAAATGGGTGTATCTTTCCTTTTCTCCTTTGCTTTTCGCTTCTCTTCTTTTCACAGCTATTTGTAAGGCCTCGTCAGACAGCCATTTTGCTTTTTTGCATTTCTTTTTCCTGGGGATGGTCTTGATCCCTGTTTCCTGTACAATGTCATGAGCCTCCGTCCATAGTTCATCAGGCACTCTATCAGATCTAATCCTTTGAATCTATTTCTCACTTCCACTGTATAACTGTAAGGGACTTGATTTAGGTCATACCTGGATGGCCTAGTGGTTTTCCCTACTTTCTTCAACTTAAGTCTGAATTGGCAATAAGGAGTTCATGATCTGAGCCACAGTCAGCTCCTGGTCTTGTTTTTGCTGACTGTATAGAGCTTCTCTATCTTTAGCTGCAAAGAATATAATCAATCTGATTTCGGTGTCGACCATCTGGTGATGTCCATGTGTAGAGTCTTCTCTTGTGTTGTTGGAAGAGGGTGTGTGCTATGATCAGTGCGTTCTCTTGGCAAAACTCTATCAGCCTTTGCCCTGCTTCATTCTGTACTCCAAGGCCAAATTTGCCTGTTACTCCAGGTGCTTCCTGACTTCCTGCTTCCTACTCATGCCGCCACTCCCAGGCTGGCACACACGAAGGTCAGGGATCACAGACACGGCTGCTCCCGCGGTGTAACATGACAGCCCCAGCGGCTGGCTGCCCAGACCCAGAGGTGAGCACGGTCACAAACACAGGTTCCGTAAGGTGGCCCACGGGCCCCGGCAGCCACACAGACTGAATGTTTGTGTCCCCCTAAAATTCCTGTTGGACTCCCCTGGTGGCTCAGCGGATAAGGATCCAGCTGCCAACGCAGGGGACATGGGTTTGATCCCTGCTCGGGGAGAACTCCACATGCTGTGGAGCAGCTAAGCCCACAGGCCCCAAGTACTGAACCCCGCTAGCCCTAGAGCCTGTGGTCCACACAAGAGAAGCCCCGGCAATGAGGAGCCCGCACACCACAGCTAGGGACTAACCCCTGCTCGCTGCAACTAGAGAAGAGCCTGAGCAAAGCAACGGACACCCAGCACAGCCAAAACTAGCTAAATAAATAAAAGTTTAAAAAAGAACACAATCAGTTCCTGTGTTGAAGCTCTAAACCCCAAGGTGATGGCATTAGGAGGTGGGCCTGGGGGGGACGTGATGAATCATGATGGTAGAGCCCTCAGGAATGGGATTAGTGACTTATAAAAAATGGACCCCAGAGATCTCACTCACCCCTTCCAGAAGACTGAACTTGTGGTTATGAAACAGGAAGTGGGGCTCTCACAGACATCGGATCTGTTAACACCTTGCACTTGGACTTCAGAACTTGAGAAGTGTCTGTGGTTTCTAAGCCACTCAGCCATTGGTATTCCGTTTGAATGGACTAAGACAACGCTGACATGGCCCATAGACTTCCATGAGGCCACAGCCCCTTGAGAGGTGAGGAGGCCTCACCCTCCTCTGGGGTACAGACTAGGCTAGGAGGGGTGAGACCTCTTATGATGCACCCCTGCCCCCCGGCGGCTAGTCCCAGTGTCACAGGTAGGACAAGGACACAGGTAGTGTCACAGGGTATCCTCTCGATACCCAGAGGAGCTGACAGTCACAAACCCCAGCCAGGCAGCAAACGGGATGGCCACACACACACCAATGACCTTATAAGCCCTGACACTCAACCGTCTCAGCCACACACGTCCAGGCAGGCACTCTCAGTGAGTCACAGGGGTGAGTCACATTACAAGCCCAGGGATGGGAACACCCACATGCATATCTCAATGGCCACCAGCATCTGAGAAACACACAGTCGCGCAAAAGTCACCAGTCAGGTGTGAAAATGGGAACTGACAAGTTAAAATGCAGTTGGGGAACTTCCCTGGCGGTCCAGTGGTTAAACTCTGTGCTTCCATTGCAGGGGGCATGGGTTCAATGTTCAGTTCCTGGTCGGGGGGACTGAGATCCCACAACCTCATGGCAATGTCAAAAAATACAACAAGAAAAACAGAACAAAATCACATGCAGTCCCCAGAGCAGGGACACAGCTGTTGAACATCCAGACATGCACGGGGACCCAGTCCCAAAGCCAGGCACTCTCAGATTGGCACACCAACCCACACCATCACAGGTGCCCTCTCTCCCTCATAACCTCTGCTTGCACACATGCACAGGTCACACATGCACCCCCGTGAGCACTCACTGATGTGAATGCGTGTACAATGCGGTGTCAGTGAATCCTTGCACAATACACGCAGGCCCATACAGGCACACGTGTACGCACGAGACACGGATGCTCGCACACACATGCATGTAGACGCAGGACACACACACACACTGGTACATACTCACTGAGACTTGAAAGTCTGCACACTAGTGTGCACGCACACAGGTGGGTGGACACACAGGCCTTCCCACCCTAAGATGCGCACAGTAAGACACCAATGTGCACACACTTGGTTTAAACTCCACAGTCCCTAGAGCTCACTGTCCAGCTGGCGGCTGCCCCTCCTGCCCTGCCCCTACCCCACCACCCGCGCCCCCAGGTACTCACAGCAGGGGTCCATGGATACCATCCTGGATACTCATCACCAGCCGTGGAGGAGCCACGTCATGGCACAGGTAGTGGTTGGAGTCGGCAGTCAGGCGAAAGTAACCATCCACCAGCGACACCAAGGACAGGGCCGCAGCCCGGGAAGGCAGGGTCAGCTCCTGCAGGCCGGGGGCGGGGGTGGGGGGTCATCAAGCACGCATCACAGGCCGGAGGCATCTGCCCCCCTCAGCCCGGCTCCACAGCCCCAGGCCCCACCAGGCACTTGTTGTCCTGACAATGGATGCTGACGTGGCGTTCCTTCAGCACCATGTGGGTGATGTCCTGGAAGTTGCAAAAGTAGGACCAGGGGGTCTCCCGAGGCCTGTCCACTGGCTCGCTGCCCGCCTTCTGGGCCTTCATTTTCTTCCCAGATGGGCCAGCATCAGGCATCCTGCTGCCGCCACCACCACCACCATCACCAGGCCCCTGGAAGCCAGCATGTGGGGCAGGTGAATAGAGCAAGGTTATGCCTGTTCAGTCCTCCTGCCTTTCCCTCCCTGCGGAGAGGCAGAGCCAGAAGGAACAGGTTACCTATTCAGGCACCTACCCATGAGTGCAGTGTCACAGGCTGGACGGGGGACCCATCCATAGAGATACAGTCACCAGAAGATGGAACTTTGGGGAGGGCAGAAAGGGGGCTCCTAGCCCTCTTGGCCCCAGAGGTTAAAGGTGTTCTCTAGAAGCAGAGACCCTAGCCATCAGCTCCCCGGGGAGTGGGGGGCAGGCAGAGGACTTATCACCATGGGGGTTGAAACAGCTGCTGTCCCTCTATTGAAGGCCAAGCTGAAGGAAATGGGCTTGGCCTGGAGCTGATCCAGGCTGACCAGGTAACCAAGTATGTGGCATAGACTTTTAATTCCACGGCAGACTAGGAGAATGTCATATTATTGGAAGGGATCCGGAACCAACATGCATTGGAAATGCTTAGGCAGAACATTAAGGCTGAACTTAATTCTTGATTGCAGGTCTTATTAGAGCCTTTAAGACACTATCCAAGAAACAGACCCCCAGCACAGACAAACATATCCCAGAGCCATGTAGGGAAAACCACCTTTGCCATAGCCACCTTCCGAGGCCAAAGTCAAGGCTGAGCAGGAGCCCACACCCTCCACTGTTAGATAGTAGAGGCACCCCACTCACCTCCGCCCGTACCAGCCGCCACCGGATGCCTTCTGTGCCTGACACCAGCACCTCGTGGGTGGGGGATCCGGCAGCAGACTCAGACCCGTGTTCGGGAGGGGCCTGCCCACCGTCCCGGATGTAGCAGGGCTCCCCTTCGGCCTGGGACAGCAGCTCCAGGTGGCACACGGGCACACGCTCTGTGCCAAAGCGGGGCGCCAGTCGCTCGAGCGTGGCCAGGTACTTCACCATAACGACCTGCTGGGAGAGGCAGCCCGGCTGGAAGGCCCGTAGGAACTTGCGGAAGATGCTCCGTTGGCGCAGCCGTGTCAGAGCATTGTGCTGCTGGATCTGCCGCCGGAAAGAGCGTGGGATACAGTCCTTGAAGCTGTGGGGATGACCAAGAGGGGCAGTTCAGGGGCCCCGGCTGGGCGATAATGGGAAAGTGGTTTAACCTCTCTGAACCTCAGCTGCCTCATCTAGAAAACAGGCAACCTAAATGCCATCGACAGATGAGCAGATAAAGATGTGGTGTACATATATAATGGAATACTATGCAGCCATGAAAAAGAACGAAATCATGTCAGCGGCAGCAACACGGATGCAACTAGAAATTGTCATACTGAGTGAAGTAAGTCAGAAGGAGAAAGACAAATACCATATGATACCACTTATATGTGGAATCTAAAACCCAACAGGGACTTCCCTGTTGGTACAGTTGATAAGACTCTGTATTCCCAATGCAGGGGGCCTGAGTTTGATCCCTGGTTGGAGAACTAAGATCCCACAACTAAGCTTGTGTGCCACAACTACTGAGCCCCATGCATTCTAGAAACTATGTACCACAGCTAGAAAAGCCTGCACAACACAATAAAGAAAACAGTGCAGCCAGAAATTTTAAAAATTAATAATTAAAAATAAAATATGACACAAATGACCTTCTCCACCAAATAGAAGCAGAATTATGGACATAGAGAACAGACTGGTGATTGCCAAGGGGGAGGGAGTTGGGGGAGGGATGGAGTGGGAGGTTGGGGTTAGCAGATGTAAGCTTCAGTATGGATAGACAACAAGATCCTACTGTATTACACAGAGAACCATATTCAATATCTTGTGATAAACTATAATTGAAAAGAATATTTAAATATATATATATATAACTGAATCACCTTGCCGTATAGCAGAAATTAACACATTATAAATCAACTGTACTTCAACCAAAATATATTCAGCTAAAAAACATTAAAATTGAATAAAAGTACAAACAATAAAAAAAAAAAGCAGGCAGGCTGTCATGAAGGTGGAAAGAGAATGTGATAAAGGGAGAGCATAGCAAGGCCAAATGGTGTCAGGACCAAGGCCCAGGGCTCTGGAGGGGACTACGTGGCTGAAATTCCAGATGTTGGGTGAATTCCTTAAGCTCTAAAGAGCTTCGTCTTTTCATCTGTAAAATGGGATCAAACAGTACCCACATCTAGGGCTGACGAGAGAATTAGGACTATTGATTGGCACAAAGTAAAGACTATGTGAGTGTTGGCTATTATTATTACTAGAGAAGTCACTATTGTTTTGATCATTAATATGATTATCAATAAAAGGACAGCTCTGGGAAGCCCCTCTGCTCCTCACAAAGCTGTACTCTTCACCTCTTCTCCTGCCTGAACCGCCCACCGCAGAGCCCATTTATTTTATTATGCACGTATGTTTTTTTTTTTAACTTTTTGGTTGTGCTGGGGGAGCACAGGCTCTAGAGCGAAGGCTCAGTAGTTCTGACACAGGGGTGGCACGTGGGATCTTCCCGAACCAGAGATCAAACCCAAGTCCCCTGCATTAGCAGGTGGATTCCTAGACTAGCAAAGTCCCCAGCACAGCCCATTCAGATTACAGGTTTCTACACCCCATCCTGGGTTCCCCCAGTGGCTCACTGTGGTAAAGAATCCCCCTGCCAATGCAGGAGACGCGAATTTGATCCTGGGTTAGGAAGATTCCCCTGGGGAAAATGGCAACCCACTTCAGTATTGCTGCCTAGGAAATCCCATGGACAGAAGAGCCTGGGGGACTATAGTCCACGAACTCGCAAAGAGTCAGACATGACTGAGCAACTAAACACACACACACACACACACACACACTCACACACACAAGCCTTATCTTCCATGTCCCAGGCCATTTCTTCCATCCCTTGAACAGAGGGATCCTAAAGCTCAAGGTTCTAGCTCTCTTCTGCCCCTACTCCCAACCATTCCAGGGCTCCCTAAAGAACTTGAGGGAAAAAGACCCCTGATTAGTGCCTGGCTGACTCCAGCACTTGGGCAATTGCATTCCAAGTTCAATTCCCCTGGAAACAGGCCTTTGCCGCCTGCTGCCTCTGGGCCTCTGTATATGTTGTTCCCACTGCCTCCAATGCTTTGCCAAAGCAGTCCACGTCTGGATAAAGCCAACTCAACCTTCAGGTCTTAGCAGAAATGTCACCCCAGGAGCATCCTCTGATCTCCAGGCTAGGTAGAGTGTTTCCTCTGGGCTCCCCAGCATCCTGGCTTCATGGTCACAGCCCTGGTCCTCCAGAGTGATAACACGACAGGGATTGAAAAATATGTGCTTTAAGAATTGCAGAGACATGGGTATATACCTATGGCCGATTTGTAAAACACTGTAAAGCAATTATCCTCCAATTAAAAATTAATTAGTTTTTTAAAAAAGGAATTGCAGTCCTAGGATTTCCCTGGTGGTTTAGTGGTAAAGAATCCACCTGCCAACGCAGGGGGCAGGGGTTCAGTCCTTATCTGGGATGATTCCATATGCTGCAGACCGGCTAAACCCATGCGCCACAACTACTGAGCCTGAGCTCTAGAGCCTGTGCTCCGCAACAAATCACTGCAATGAGAAGCCTGTGCACTGCAACTAGAGAGTGGTCTCTGCTCGCCGCAACTAGAGAAAGCCTGTGCCGCAACAAAGACCCAGAGTAACCAAAAATAAATAAATCATTTCAAAAAGAATTGCAGGTCCTAGGGACTTCCCTGGTGTTCTAGTCATTATGAATATGCCTTTCAATGCAGGGGACGCAGGCTCGATCCTCGGTCGGGGAACTAAGACCCCACATGACTTAAAGCAACTTAGTCCACATGTTGTAACTAGAGACAAGACCATGAAGATTCCATATACCTCAACTAAGACTTGATGCAGCCAAAAATAAAATAAATTTTTTTTTTTTTTTTTAAATGCAGGTCCTGGGACATTCCCTGGCAGTTTTCAGTGGTTAGGATTTGGCACTTTCACTGCTGCAACCTTGCTTTCAAACCCTGATGGGGGAACTAAGATCCCACAAGCTGCATAGCACAGCCAAAAAAGAAAAACAAAAAACTGCAGGGTTGCCTCCTCCAGGCAGTGTGCCCTGATTGCTCCAGTCCTCACCTCAGTGGAGGTGAGTAACTCCCCCAGACTCCTGCCTTCTCCCTTCCCTTGAATTCTAGGGAGTCATCCAAGCTCACTCTACTCCAGCCATACTTCCAACACATCAGGCACAGCCCAGGCTCAGGGCTTTTGCACTGGCTGATACCTCTGCAAACTTCTCTTCTCACTAATACCCACCTGGCTCCCTCCTTTACTTCCTTCAAATCTCTGAAAGTGAATGTCACCTTTTCAGTGAGAAACTGATGACCCACTTTTAAACTGTATGCCCCTCATTCTCTAATACCCCCTTCCTCTTTTCCAGTTTAATTTTTCCCCATTGCATTCGTCACCATCAGAAACACTATACATTTTACTTTTGTATTTTGCTTATTGCCTGTCTTCTCCATTAAATATGAGCTCCAGGGACTTCCCTGGTGGTCTAGTGTCTAAGACTCTGTGTTCCCAATGCAGGGGGCCCTGGGCTTGATCCCTGGTCAGGGAACTAGATCCCATGTGCCACAACTAAGAGTTTGCACGCCACAACTAAAGATCCTGCATGCTGCAACTAAGACCGAGCACAGCCAAAATAAATACACAATTTTTTTTTTAAGTGAGCTCTAGGAAGTTACAGATTTTGTCTGCCTGGCTTACCGTTGTGTGTCCAACATCCAAAACTAGTGCCAGCACACAGCAGGTGCTTGATAAATGTTTGTTGAGTGAATGAAGGCATGGCAGTATGCAAAGTTTACCCTGGCCTTCAGATATCCGGGCATGTCCACCTACCTATGCAACGTCCCCGCCCCATTCCCAGATACCTGGTCTTCTTGGCCACCTTCTCAAGGGGGACACCATGGCGGAGAGCAAGGTGGCAGAGGTGCAAAAGGGCCATGCCCAGGCTCTCATTCTGGAAGTGGTGGATCTCCTCCTCGCTAGACAGCTCCCATAGTGATGCCACATCATTTACAAACTCATACTTGCCCTGGGGATGGGGAACCAGGCAGAAAGGGAGGTGTGAGAACCTGTTCACTCCCCAGCTTCCGATTACTTTCAGGAAGGGAGGGACTCCATATGCATGCCTCATCGGCCCAATCCTATGCCTGTGGCAGACATCACTAATCAACCACAGTACTCTCACCCCTGCAACCCTAAGAGTCCACAACCCTTTTGTTCAGGCAGCCAAAGGATCCCAGATGGCATCAGTGAAACCCACTAGCTATAGCAAATTGGGAGGGAAGTGGCAGCTCCTCAATCACCCAAGGTCCCTCACAGATAGTCACGCCTCCCCAGCCCTGCTCACACCTGCTCAAAGAGGTACTCAAAGGAGGCAGGGTCCAGGAGTTGCACTCCCTGCTCTGCCTGTTCTGAGGAAGTCTCGGACCCTGGGGGCCCGCAGCGGTACACAGCTGGCTCCTGAGGATTCGTGCCATGCCAGTTTCGGAAATAAAACCTGCAGGAAAGGAGAGGGTGCAGTCAGGGTTTAGCATGGATTCGGGCCAAGTCTTGGCAGGTGGGGACAAGGGAGAGAAGGGAGAGGACAAAAGCCTTCTAAGGGGACTTTGCCCACCTCATGCGGAAGTGCAGCGTCAGGCTGGAGTCCCTGGAGGTATCCAGGATGTGATTTGGAGGCAGCCAGACCTGGGCCTGGGCATCGAAGAGGGCAAAAAGATTGAAGCAGGGTGGAGTGATGCCTGCACAGGGGAGAAATGAGTCAGGAAGTTGATGTCTGCTGCCATTAGCCTCGTGGACTCCTAGACCTGCTGTCTCCCTTCACAACCTGTCCCTGGCCTCCTCCCCTGCCAAAAGAAGACAATGCAATATGTAGACCATGCTGGCCACACAGAAAAACTACATTTCCCAGTCTCCCTTGCAGCTAGGATGAGGGTATTGGACAGTTTTTTGGCCAATGGGATGTGGACAGAAGGAATATATGTTTTCCAGGTCTAGAGATAAACTCTCTTGTCCTCTTCCCTACTGGGGGAATGTTGGAGACCCCTCATGCGTAGTGATGAGACTGCAAGATAGAGGGGAACCATTTGACCAGCATTAAACACTAGGGCATCAGCATTAAATGCTTACATCTGTTGGCTCAGATGGTAAAGAATCTGACTGTAATGTGGAAGACCCAGGTTCGATCCCTGGCTAGGGAAGATGCCCTGGAGAAGGGAATGGCTACCCACTCCAGTACTCTTGCCTGGAGACTTCCATGGGCAGAGGGCCCTGGTAGACTACAGTCCATGGGGTCGCAGAGAGTCAGACATGTTTAAGCAACTAACACTTTCACTATAAGATTTAAGGTAAATTCTCACCGTCTTGACCCAGGAGAATTTGGAGGATGCTGCTTTTGACTGCAGCAAACCTAGCACAGACTTACTAACACAGCTCTTCATGCTGCTGGCACTTTGCCTGTCTCTCTTGGAACTCCAGCCCCAGAGAAAGAGCCAACTACCCTTGGCTGTCATCCTGTAGATATCTCTGGCCCCCTGAGATGTGCTTTGTTACAGACAGATCTCATCTGAGGTCCCCAAACCTGCCCCCTCTCAGCTTAGTTCTCTAAGCCAGGATTTCATCTTTGTCCCTAACTCATCCCACCCCCTCAAAATCAGATTGGTCACAAGTCCTGTTCTTTCTGCACCCTTCATTCTCTCTAGGATCCACCCACTTCCTTCAAATACAAAACCCAGTCCCAGTTCAGCCTCCAGATTTGTTATCATTCCCCATACTGGCCACCCAAGCATCTTTTTTAATACATACGTCACTTAAAAACTGTATCTAAAATAGTTCTCTTGGAATAATTTATAATCACCTAAGTACTAGCCTGGAGAAGGCAAGGGCACCCCACTCCAGTACTCTTGCCTGGAAAATCCCATGGACAGAGGAGCCTGGCAGGTTTCAGTCCATGGGGTCGCTGAGAGTCGGACATGACTGAGCGACTTTGCTTTCACTTTTCACTTTCGTGCATTGGAGAAGGAAATGGCAACCCACTCCAGTGTTCTTGCCTGGAGAATCCCAGGGACGGGGGAGCCTGGTGGGCTGCCATCTATGGGGTCGCACAAAGCCAGACACGACTGAAGCGACTTAGCAGCAGCAGCAGCAGCAGCAAGTACCAGCCACTAAAGAAATAAAACTTGGCAAGTCCGAATGAAACCCTCACCTACATCCACCTCCTCTCCCCTATCACAAAGAGGTAACCATACTCCTGAACTAGAGTTTATCATTTTCATATTTTCTATGACCTAGTTTTAAATGCTATAAACTTGAATGTGGTATTATATCATAGGTGTCCTTAAGCAATTTGTTTTTTCAGGCTATGATAGCTTTTAAGCTTCACATGTGATACATGTAACTTTGGTTGAATTTCTTTTTCCTGGCTGCATACTATTCCAGCATTCAACCACACTGCAACTGATCTGTGCATTCTCCTCTACACAGACTTTGAGATGGCCTCTTATTTCTCAGTAAGATAAATGAGGCTGCTCTGAACATTCTCGTGTGTGTCTCCTGGAACACATGAGCCAAGTGTTTGTAGAGTGCGTATCTAGGAGCGGAACTGTGTGCCCTCAGGGAATGTATTCAGGTTATATGATGCCAAATTGCTCTACAAAAATCACTGCATCCAGGAATTCCCCAGAAGTCCAATGGTTAGGACTTGGTGCTTTCACTGCTGAGGACCCAGATTCAACCCCTGGTTGGGGAACTAAGATCCCACAAGCCACATGCACAGCCAAAAAAAAAAAAAAAAAAAATCGTTACATCCAAGTGTACTGCACCCCAAAGAAGGAGCACGCCTCCCTGTGAGACAGCTTCCTAAAGAACCAATCTGTGGGCCTTCCCTGGTGGTCCAGTGGTTAAGAATCCATTTTCCAATGCAGGGGATGCAGATTCAATCTCTGGTCTGGGAACTATGGTCCCACATGCCCATAGGGCAACTAAGCCCATAAGCCACAAGTGAGGAGCTCCTACACCGCAGCAAAGATCTGATGCAGCCAATAAATAAATATTTAAAATAAAAACAAAAGACAAATGTTAGAGGAAGATATTCTTTGAAAAAAAAAGAACCAATCTATTTCACTCTCTGGCTTAAACCTTCCATGGCCCCCCCGTTACCCCATAAGAAAGCTCAACCCCCTCAGCAATGAACAACCATGACCTGGACCCAGACAGTCATGCTCTGCTTTGAATTTCTAGTTTCTCTTCTAAATTCTTGAAACTGATGCTCCAGTTACTCTTAAGATCTTTTGCTTCCTCAAACAGATCAGGTTCTCTGGGACCTTCACCAGGCATGATTCACACACCGAGCAAACCTGTCCGACTTCTTTACGGTCAGAGACTTCCCTAGTGGTCCAGTGGCTAAGCCTCTGTGCTCCCAATGCAGGAGGGCCAGGTTCTATCCCTGGTCAGAGAACTAGATCGAACATGTTGCAACTAAAGATCTCAAGTGCCGCAACTAAGACCTGGTGCAGTCAATAATTTATTTATTTATTATTGGAAAATAAAGTATTGCCATCAGTGGAAAAGTACAAAGTGTTATAGAAATCTACCAGAAAGCCCCCATTCAGTTGTGGGGCAGGGGAGTTGACAGGATGTCCTGGAGGAAGGGGTAGGTAAGTGAGGTCCACTTGAAGATGCCCTCTCCTCCTCTGGCAGAAGACATTAGACTTCCGAGCACATCCACTGCAAGCTCTCATGACCATTCCATGTTTCCCTACTGCTCCTGGGAAAAAGTCTAAACTCTATAGACTCTCCCTCTGGGGTTTAAGGCCCTTAAGCTTTAAGGTTTAAGACCTGACTCTGGCTGACCTCTCACCCATCATCCCCCTTCCTGGAGTTCCTTGCTCCTAACCTCACCCACCACACTCTGCTCCTGCCACAATAGCCAGAGCATCTTTGACCCTTGAGTCCAACCATGTTCCTCCTTGGCTCACAGTCCTCCATGGCTCCCACCTCACTTGCAGTAAAATCTGAAGTCTTCCTTGAGGCCCAAAAGGCTCTGCACAACCAGCACCATCACCTGTTCACCCTCACCTATCCCTGTCTCCCCTTCACTCACTAGGCTACAGCCACACTGGCCTCCTCACAGTTACCAGCAAGTTCCCACCTCAGGGCCTTTGCACTTGCTGTTCTCACTGCCAGATGTCCCTGTGGCTTGCTCCCTTATCTCCTCAAGTTTTAAATCTTTTTTTTTTGGCTGCACCATGTGACTTGTGGCATCTTCGTTCCCAGTCAGGGATCAAACCCTGGCTCTCATCCCCACAGTGGAAGTTCAGAGTATTAACCTCTGGACCACCAGGCAAGTCCCCAAGTGTTAAATCTTTTACCATCATCTCTAGCCTTCTATTCAGTTTCCTTATTTATTGCATTTCTTGATGAACCCTATAAGAATTCAGCTGCAATGCAAGAGACCTAGGTTCAATCCCTGGGTTGGGATGATCCCCTGGAGAAGGGAATGGCAACCCACTGAAGTATTCTTGCCTGGGAAATCCCATGGACAGAGGAGCCCGGCAGGCTACAGTCCATGGGGCTGCAAAGAGTTGGACACAACGGAGCAACTAACACTTTCGCTTTCATTAGAATATCAGCTTTTTACAAAGCTGATTGCAAATTACAGAGACAGTAATTGGGGACTGGCACACAGAAGGTGCTCACTCAACGCGGGCTGCGTGAACGGGCAGACAACTGGATGAACGGGGCCCAGTGGCTGCTGGCACCTCCACCCCGCTATGGAGCCGATGGCCGGGACTCACCGACTTTGTGTGCAATGTGGATGCAGACGTCCTCTGCGGTCAGTGTGGCCTCAGTGAAGGTGACCCAGGGCTCCCCACCACTGGGGCCAGCCCAGTGCAGAAGCACTTTCAGGCCCCCTCTGCTGGCCATGGGCTGAGCTTCGTCCCCACCGGGCTTCCTGCCCCTGGTGGCGGCCCTCCATTGGCACAGAGGCATGTTCTTGACAGCCGGCCTGCCTGCAAAGGAACACCCTATCAACCCCCAGGCCTCAGCGTTGAGGGCCCTTTTTAGTACCTCAACCTTCCCACCTTCCAGACTGAAGGGAAAGATTTGGGACCTCTCACTGTGCAAACTTAGGCATCCAATTCCCCTTCATGGTCCTCAGTTTCCACATCTGTTTGATGGAGCTGGGGTATGCAACACCCTCCCCCCACACAGCATCAGTCATGAACAGCACCACCACCAACCCCTTTACTGGACAAATTCACCAATACAAGTCTGCCCTGAACCCACCTTTCCAAAATAACCTGGGTGGACAGACAGACCTGGGGGTGAATCCTGTGTCAACTCAGGTGCAAGTCACTTCGTCATGTTGGGCCTCAGTCTCCCCATCTGGAAAATAGACATGCTGAGAGTGTTGCCATGAAGAGATGGTTGTGATGTTTCTACATTCCTTCTAAAGGAACTTTTAAACTAGAGTTGTAAGGGAATGATGCACTACTGTTACCATATTGTGAGCAGGTGAGGACTCACTATTGCCATTTTGTTGTTTTCTGGTTGCTTTGTAGACAGGTTCTTCCTTGTTTCTTATCCTGCTGTCTGTCTTTGTGTTTGGATGAAATTACTACAGGATTTTTCCCTTGTGGTTACCCTAAGTTTAATAAGTTTAAGATGTGTCATGAGACTTACAAAACATACCTCACACTGACAATACCCTCTTTTAAGCTAACAGCTTCCAGTTAGTAGAATTTGTAAACTTTACATTTCTAATTCTCCACCTCACATTATTTTTATATTGTGTAACTAAATCGGATGATTGTAGTTATCGTTATTTTTTCTACGTTTTTTTAAAACGAGTTATAAATCAATTAGGTTGTGATGTTTCAACACAGTTCTGCATGTTATACATTAAGACTCTTGATACAGGCATGACCAAATAACAAATGTGATAAAGCCAAGAATGAAGTCATCATCATTAATTTTATAATCATAGTCGTTTCTCTCTTTCAGCCAATATTCCTGCCTCCCACATCTACCCCTACTAGTGACCCCGGTTCCTGCTGGCTCCCTGAGCGGCCGAGGGGTTCTGTTCAGCTCTTTTCCCAACAATCTGGAACTTTTTGAGTGACAGACCCAGGGTCCAGGCTTCCTGAGGTCTCCAAGTATTTCCAGAGAAGGACTGTTAGCAATTAGAGCGACGTTACTCATTTAAGACCGTGATGAGGGAAAAACAGAATATCACAATTGCATAATGCCGGATTTCTCAGGAATCAACTTCTCTCGGAGTCTGTTTCCTCATTTGGAAAATAGGCATAAAACAGTCTCTCTCTCTCAAAGGGTTGTTGGGAGGATTCAATGAGCCTGAAGCAGAGAAAAGGCTCCGCGAGGGGCCTGGCAAACGCTCGGTAAGTGTTCGCAAAGTCGGACAAGACTGACCTACTGAACAACAACAAATGTTTATCTTTGAGATAAGACCCTAGGGATCGGGCTTTTGTAGTGGCCACCTCCTCCTTCCTCATCCCCACTGGGCACAGATCTAGCTCTGAAGATGAGGTCTAAACCAGGTCCGCAGCCCCCAACCCCTAAGCACCCCCACCTCCCCGCCAGAAACCTCCAAACCCTGCTGGCAGGAACCGCGCTGTGTACCCACCCGGCACCGACCACTCACAAGGCAGTGTGGGGGCTTCTAACCACCTCCTGCAAAGGGCAGTTCCGCCAGCTGCATCCTTCCGGATGATCTCCCGGGCGCGCTCCCTCGCGCCCCCTTCCAGACTCGCCCTTTCCCCGGAACTCGCTACAAGCCCGGACCCCGCCCCACCGCCCGGGGCAGCGGCCTCCGGATCGGCCCTGGAACAGCACCTCCCATTGGTCGCCTGAAACGGGCACATTCATTGGTCGCTGTCCTGCTCCGCCCCTTCACTACTACGGAGGCTACCCTATTGGTTCAGGCTTCAAGTTCGCTCAACCCGGGGCGGGAGAGGGAGGACTCTCTGCGGCGCCGAGACTTCAGTTACCCACGCAGGTGTGGATCCAAGCAAGTCAGGCTTCCAGCCCTTACCCTGGTGCAAGGTCAGATCGTCATCTCGGCGATCAAGGTTGCAGCTGGCTGCCATTCAATCCTCCAACCCCGCTGCCGTGTGGCCCTACATTCCGTCCTGCCTCTCCTCCCTGTCTGCGTGGCCAGCCCTGATTCTCGGAGCTGAGACACCCCACCAACCACCAACCACCCTCACCCCCGCCTTCTGGAGGAGGCATTCAGGGCCCACCAGCTCACATTCCTTTTCTGATCATCCATAGCCCTGACCCTGGGAAAGATTGAGGGCAAGAGCAGAAGGGGGCGACAGGATGAGATGGTCGGATGGCATCACTGACTCAATAGACATGAGTTTGAGCAAACACTGAGAGATAGTTAAGGACAGGAAAGCCTGGGGTGGCAGAGTGACTGAAGAACAACAACAAAATCCTGTTCTCTGAGTCCTCTTTGCTCAAGGTAGCAGCTTGGGCGTCCCACCTGATCCAAATTCTGATCCCTGCAAAACAAGTCGCTGCTATTTACATTTGCAGAGAAGGCTGTGCACTCAGCGTTTCATACGCATTATATCATTTTGTTGCAGGAAGAGGGACCCCTTCCAGGGCCTGAGAGTGGGCTCTTGTCTAACACTTGGAAATGAATTACCAAGGAGACAGATGTACTGACAAAGCAACAGACATCATTGGAAAGGGGTGCCTGGGGGGAAAAGAGAGCAGCAGAGTAAGGGAACCCAGGAGAACTGCTCTGCTGCATGGCTCTCAGTCTTGGGTTTTATGGTGATGTGGTTAGTTTCTGGGTTGTCTCTGGCCAATCATTCTGACTCAGAGTCCTTCCTGGTGGTGCATTCATGGATCAGCCTAGATGAATTCCAGCAAGGATTCTGGGAGGTGGTCGGAGTACGTATTGGCATTTTCTCTCTCCTTTTGACCTTTCCCGATTTCTTTCTGGTTGGTAGTAGTTGGTTAGTTCTGCATTTTACCAGAATTTTGGTAGTTTGTTAGTTCTGCATTCCTCCTGTTGTAAGATAACTCACTCAAGTAGTTACTATAAAGCCTGGCCAGGGCAGCAGGTTTGAGTCAGTGGGTTCCCCTAACAATTTGATGTTAGCAGTAGTCCTCTGGCATCTCTTATCCCCGTTTCTCAGAGAAAGAAACCGAGGTACAGAGAGGTGACAAAGACTCTTTCCTTGCCCAAACTTTAGTTCTCTGAGCCTTCTTCTGTTTTTTAAAATAATTTTATTTATTTTTATTTTTGGCTGTCCTGAGTCTTCGTTGCCAGGCTTTTCCCTAGTTGCACCTCGTTGCCCCTAGTTCCCTAGTAGCCCCTAGGGCAGGGGCTACTCTCTAGTTGTGGTGTGCGGGCTTCTCATTGCTGTGGCTTCTCTTGCTGTGGAACACAGGCTCTAGAGTGCTTGGGTTTCAGTAGCTGCGGCTCCCAGCCCCTGGAGCACCGGATCAATAGTTGTGCTGCTTGGGCTTGGTTGCTCTGTGACAAGTGGGATCTTCCCAGACCAGGGATCAAACCTTAATCTCCTGCATTGGTAGATGGATTCTTTACCCCTAAGCTACCAGGGAAGCCCTGAGCCTTCTTCTTGACTACCCCTCAACCTTGGCCCCTGTCCTGTCTTTGTCCTGCACAGTCATCCCCCGACCCCTAATATCTGATCAGGTTTCTCAGTCTCCACCATTGATGGATAAATATTCGTCCTCTCTTTAGCAAGAATCCTGTGAGGTCAGTTTAGCAAGAATCCCCCTACCCCTATTTTTTTTTAAGGTTTATTTATTCATTTATTTATTTTCTTTTTGGGATCAGCTAAGGATTGCCTTTGCTGCTCGGGCTTCTCACAGTGGTGGCTCCTCTTAGTGGGGAGCACTGACTCTAGGTGTTCTGACTTCAGTAGTCACAGCACGTGGGCTTCAGTAGTTGAAGCTCTTGGGCTGTAAGCACTGACTGAGCAGTTGTGGCATACTGGCTTAGTTGCTCTGCACCATTTAGGATCTTCCCGGACTGAGGATCAAACCCGTGTCCCTTGCATTCCAGGGTGGATTCCACTGTACCACCAGGGAATCTCCTGTCCCACCCTCCCCCTGTCACCCTCATTCTGCTCTTTGGCTGGCAATCCCCAGATGTCTTTGCTGCATTCAGAGTTGAGCCCAGTGCTCTCCCCTTTTGCAGTCCCCCATTGCAGTTGTCCTGAAGAGTCTCCCTTACTGTTTTGTGAGTCAAAAATATTGCCTGCCATATCAGTAAACAAAGGATATTGCAGTCATCCAACCATCACATTGAGTAGGAGCTAGATGGGCCTCAGGGTAAACAGCTGGTTTCTCCTCTGTGGACGGATACTCCAAATTAGCAGGAGACAGAAGAGCTAAGCTTTGCCCAGGTAAAAGACAGAGACCACATATTTCTCATTCTCCAAGTCATGGATGGTGACTGCAGCCATGAAATTAAAAGACGCTCCTTGGAAGAAAAGCTATGACAAACCTAGAGAGCGAATTAAAAATCAGAGATACCACCTTGCAGACAAAAGTTCCTTATAGTCAAAGCTATGGTTTTTCCAGTAGTCATGTATGGATGTGAGAGTTGGACCATTTAAGGCTGAGCGCTGAAGAACTGATGCTTTTGAACTGTGGTGCTGGAGAAGACTCTTGAGAGTCCCTTGGACAGCAAGGAGATCAAACCAGTCAATCCTAAAGGAAATCAGTCCTGAATATTCACTGGAAGAACTGATGCTGAAGCTGAAACTCCAATACTTTGGCCACCTGATGTGAAGAGATGACTCATTGGAAAAGCCCCTCATGCTGGGAAAGACTGAGGGCAAGAGGAGAAGGGATGACAGACAATGAAATGGTTGGATGGCATCACTGACTCGAAGGACACGAATTTGAGCAAACTCTTAGAGATAGTGAAGGACAGGGAAGCCTGGTGAGCTGCAGTCCATGGAGTCACAGAGAGTCAGACACAACCTGGTGACTGAACAACAAGTCAAGGAGACCCCAACTATACATGCACAGAAAGGCTCCTTGGAGGTCAAAAAGGAGGGGGCGTCACCTCATAGTAAGTGAGGTTAGCCTACCCATAGGCCACTTCACTGGAATCCATCTTGGCTAAGTGATGCGTGCACACATGGGAGATCACTGAGATAAACCAAATACGTACTCAGAACCAGGCCAAGCAAGATGATTGACCAAAGGAGACCTGGAAGATATGCACCATAAGAGTGACTCAAACTACCATAAGGGCGTGACTCTGTCTCTGAGCCTGCCTATGTGTCTATCCACACATACTCTTTTTCCTTCCTAATAATCACTACTTGTTTCACTACTTCCTATCTCTATGTGGACATTCATTTCTACACAGCTGACAGGCCAGGGCCTGATGGTCTTAGTGGTGAGAATTCAGCGTTCTCACTGCCTCAGGCTGACTTCAATCTCTGGCAGGGGAACTGAAACCCTGCTTCAAACCGCTGCAGGTCGAGGCTACCAGAGATCAGTGTTACAGCCGCACAGATGGTGAGCCCCGAGGGAACTCAGGATAGAAACAGGATGCCCACCATCCACCTGTCAGTCACTGCTAAGTCACTTCAATCATGTCCAACTCTTTGCGACCCTGAAGACTGTAGCCCACCCGGCTCCTCTGTCCATGGGTTTCCCCAGGCAAGAATACTGGAGTGGGTTACCATGCCCTCCTCCGGGGGATCTTCCTGACCCAGGAATCAAACCCAAACCTCTTACGTCTCCTGCACAGACAGGTGGGTTCTTTTCCACGAACGCCACCTAGGAAGTCACTGCAGCCACCCTTCCAGAGATGCACCGTGAGGAGACTCAGGATGAGAAAGCACAGGTCAGCCGAGGCGCCTGTCAAAGGAATGATTTCAGTGAGCTCACACTCTTGCCTCTTCCCACACATAGAAAAGCACTAAACTCTTTAACGTGAGATATCTGATTTTCTTTAATTAACAATAACCTTGTTGTAAAAGCTTGAATATATCCTGGCTCCCCCCTTGCCTCTTCACAGCGATCTCTCAGAGTTATCTGAGATGCTGTGTCCCAGACTTCAGTCCTCAGTTTTGTCTGCCGAATAAAATATAACTCTCAACTGTTAGGTTGTGCTTTTTTTTCTTCCCCAGCTGACAGTTTGTTTTTAATTGGAGTAGAGTTGCTTGACAGTATTAAGTTTCTGCTGTACAGAAAGTGAATGTTGTGCAGATACATATATTCCCTCTTTTTTAGGTTTCCTTCCCGTTTAGGTCACCACAGAGCATTGACTAGAGTTGTCTGTGCTCTATAGTAGGTTCTTGTTATTTATCTATCAATGACTAATCCCAATTTCCCAATTCATCCTACCCCCTTTATCCCCTTGGTATCCATAAGTTTATTTTCTACATCTGTGTCTCTATTTCTGCTGTGAAAATAAGTTCATCTGTACCATTTATGACAAGGGCAGAGTAAAGGGACAAAGTAGGTGATTAAATAGTTAATCCCACTAGGGGATTGTAAGTAGGAAAAAATATGGGAGACCCCAGTAAGTTAATGGTCACTTAAGAAAACAGGTTTACTTAACCACAAAACCAAGCAGGCTTGTTTAACAACAAAGCATGCAGTACAAACAGGAGGCAAGCTCCAGAACAGTAAAACAATGGCAGTGTGAGACCCACATCCTTCCCAGGGAGCTCAGCAAGTTCTAGGACATGCTTTCTGCACACATGAAAACAATAATTTATGGGAAAGTGACATTTCAAAGTAAATATCCTCATTGTACTGAAACCTGAAATAATTTTTCCATTATGTTATGACTTTCAGCTTAACCATGTGGGGACAAGAAACCATCCCTACCCAATCTGGAGGAGGAGCTCATGCTCAAAGCACAACATCTACTCAAGAATGAGGAAGTGGGACTTTGCTGGTGGTCCAATGGGTAAGACTCTGCACTCCCAATGCATTGGGCCCAGGTTCAATCCCTGGTTGGAGAACTAGATCCTGGGTGCTGCAACTAAAAGGGCCTGTGTGTGGCAACTAAGAGCAGGCGCAGTCGAATAAATACATAAATTAAAAATAATAATAATAACAAATATATGATTTTAAAAAAGAATGAGGAAGAAAGCGGTCTTTCCCCTCTCCCCACTTTTCCTTTGATTATAAAACTGTAGCCCACTAAGATGAGGGGCTTAGCACCCTCTCACCTGCCCACTGGTACGCCTTGTAAGGATGCTTGTAAGCATCCTATTCTAATAAATCACTTGGTATCCATCACTCCGACTCTCACTGAATTCTTTTCTGCCCTGAGACATAAAGGAGGATTGGAGCTCTGCGGAACCCACCCCACCCGCCGAAACGCCACCTAAAAGTTTCGTTTAGTTAACAACTTTTAACAAAGGTCAGTATAATTTTTTCTTTAACAGAGGCTGAGGAACTTTTCCAGGTCCCAAAGCACCAAAGGGCAAAAGTGAAATGAAGTGAAGTCGCTCAGTTGTGTCCACCTCTTTGCTACCCCATGGAGCCTACAGGACTCCTCTGTCCACGGCATTTTCCAGGCAAGAGTACGGGAGTGGGTTAGCCATTTCCTTCTCCAGGAGATCTTCCCAACCCAGGGATTGAACCCCGGTCTCCCACATTGCAGGCAGACACTTTACCGTCTGTGCCACCGGGGAAGCCCTACCAAAGGGCAGAGCCAGGTTTAATTCTGAAGTTGGAGCCATAACAGCTATGGCCAAGAGCACGTGACTACTCGTCTCAGTCTGAGAAAACAGGGGGTGGGAAACAGGGCAGCTTCTTCACAGGGCAGCTATGGAGATTCAATGTGAAGTTGTAGACAGAAACTTAGCCTAGAGCCTGGAGGATAGTGAGTGCTGGGAACTTGGGGACTGGGGAATCAACAGTGATTCACCCTGACAAGGGAATCATTTGCAGCTGGGAAAAAAAAAAGCAGAATTCTGAACTGACATGGTGACATCTCCAGAGTGTCTGTATATTTCATAATAGAGAATGAAATATATAGAACATATAGAATAGGACTTTCCTGGTGATCCAGTGGTTAAGGCTTCCTGCCTCCACAGGTCCTGGTTTGATCACTAGTCAGGGAACTGAAATCCCACATGCCAAGTGGCATGGCCAGAAAAAAGAAAAAGAATATATAGAATAAAAAGAATGTATTATATTTTCTTGTGTTTGCTCAGCCCACCTATGGAAGGACTCAAGAGAAATATAGAAAAATTGGTTAGTTCGAGGAAAAAATTTTCAGAAAATCTCTGGAAGGACTTCCCTGGGGGCCCAGTGGTTAGGATTCTGTGCTTCCACTGCTGGGGGTGCGGGTTCAATCCCTGTGGAGAACTAGGATCCTACATGACCCGAGGTGCAGCAAAAACAAAACCAAAAAACCAACAACAAAAAACAAAATGCAGAAAAGAAATCTCACATTTCTCTCACACCCGTCTTTGGTTCATCAGCAAAATCTCACCCAACCTGGTCCAGTCCCGCCATCGCTCACCCGGACCAATGAAGTCGCTTCTATCCTGGCCTGAGGCTCCTCCCCTTGCCCCGCCCACCCCACCTCGGTCTGTCTTCCCCGCATGGCCCACAGCATTTGTGAAGCATCTGAGCACAATCTCTTATCCTTTATAGACATGAGTGATCAGGCTCAGAGCCTGATTGTGTGGGTTACAGAATTGTAATACCATTTAAATGCTAACCTGGCAGCTAAGATGGTAAAGAATCTGCCTGTCATGCAGGAAACCCAGGTTTGATCCCTGGGTCGGGAAGATCCCCTGGAGAAGGGGATAGCTACCCACTCCAGTATTCTGGCCTGGAAAATCCTGTGGACAGAGGAACCTGGCGGGCTACAGTTCATGGGGTTGAAAAGAGTCGGACGTGACCGAGCGACTTTACTTTCACTTTAAATGCCAAGGATCTCTTATGCTAAGGTGAGACCACTGTCTGGGGAGGAGGGGGTCCCAGAGGTTTGGAATGAGAATATTGGGCAGACACAGATGGGCCTGAGAAGGGAACTTCCCTGGCGGTGCAAGGTTAAAACCTCAAACTCCCAGTGCAGATGGCAAAGGTTCAATCTGGTTGGGGAACTGAGATCCTTCATGGTGCACAAGGCAGCCGAAAAATTAAAATAAAACAAAATAAAAAATAAAAGATGAGAAAAAAATAAAATAAAAGATGAGCCTGAGAACTTTGACCCATCAATACCCTTGTCTGAGGGAGTTGGCTCTTCCATGTGTGATATGGTGATATAAGAAGAAATATATATTGATCTTCATCCCTAATTCCTGGCAGAGAACTTCGACAACTCTTGGAACTTCCTGAGTGAAAGAGGTGATAACATCGTGTTTCATTGTAGCATTTGGCTTTAGTCCCTGGTCCCTGGCTCAGAGCTCCTAAATCCTTTCGAATATCCTGACTGATAGAGGTGAAAAGAATATCTTTTGTGTTTCTTAATAAACCTGTGTAACCATACCTGAGTTTATGCTGATGAGGTGACATAGATAAATCTGGAGATTCTCATACTCAGTGAAGTAAGTCGGACAGAAAAGGACAGATATATGATATCCCTAACATGTGTGCTGTGCTTAGTCGTTCAGTCGTGTCCAACTCTTTGTGACCCCCGTGGGCTGTAGCCTGCTAGGTTCCTCTGCCCACAGGGATTCTCCAGGCAAGATTACTGGAGTAGGTTGCCATGCTCTCCTCCAGGGGATCTTCCCAACCCAGGGATCGAACCTAGGTCTCCCTCATTGCAGGCATATTCTTTACCATCTGAGCCACCAGGGAAGCCCATATATGTATCCCTTGGAATATATGTGGAATATAGTTGGAATCTTAAGAAGAAGAAAGATACAAATGAACCTATTTACAAAACAGAAACAGACTCACTGACTTAAGAGAAAGAATTTATGGCTCTAAGGGGAAGTGTTGAGGGGAGGGATAGACTGGGTGTTTGGAAACGACATCTACACACTGCTATATTGAAAACAGCACAGGCTCAGTAGTTGTGGCTCATGGATTTAGTTGCTCTGCAACACGTGGAATCTTCCCCGCCAGGGATTGAAACCATGTCCCCCGCCTTGGCAGGTGGGTTCTTAACCCCTGGGCCACCAGGTAAATCCTAAAATAAAAAAATTTTTTTAAAAAAGGAAACTTTGGGACCTCCATGGTGGTACAGTGGTTAAGACTCTACACTCCCCAAAGCACAGGCCACAGTTTAAGTTTTCACATGCTGTGACAAAGGTCCCGCATGCCGCAGCTAAGATCTGGCACAGCCAAGAAAATAAATATTTTACAAAAGAAGAAGAAAGGAAATTTTCATGAGCTTCACTATAGGCCCTGGGGAAGGAAATGGCAACCCATTCCAGTATTCTTGCCTGGGAAATCCCATGGACAGAGGAGGTTGGGGGCTATAGTCCACGGGATCACAAAGAGTCAGACACGACCGAGTGACTAACACACACTGTAGGCCCAGTGTTTAAATGAGAACAACAATAAAACAAACCAAATACCCAGGCCCAGAAACGAACTCTCAGCCCTCCCAGAAGCTGGTCTGTTTTCCTATTCCCTTCACCAGCTACATTTTGCTTAGCAGCCTTTATGATCATCTACTTCACTGGAACTTTCTTTGAGCACTGATTTTTAAGGCCTGACTACCATTCTAGAATGTCAGCTCCCCAAAAGAGCGAGGTCTGTGTGGTTCCCCACGGTATCCTCAGGGCCTATAACGGTGCCTGGCAACCTTAGGTACCAAGAAGCTGGTGGAGTGAATGATCTCCAGGCACATCTATGCTCCGGGCAACTGTCCTGCCCTGCTCGGGAAGAGCTGGCCGTGGCCTTTCAGCCTCGGCTTCCTCTTTGCCACTAGCACCGCGCAATAGCAGGAAATGGAGTGCCCCAGATTCTTCAACAGCCAGCCCTGGTGAGATGAGATGGGGCGGCCTCTGCTGGACCCAGAGACCAGACCAACAGGAATTGTCAGGTGGGGTGATTAATAACATCAATTAAAGTGAAAGTGAAAGTGTTAGCTCTCCAGTCCTGTCTGACTCTTAGCGACCCCACGGACTGTAGCCCGCCAGGCTCCACTGTCCCTGGGATTTCCCAGGCAAGAATGCTGGTGTGGGTTGCCATTTCCTTTTCCAGGGGATCTTCCTGACCCAAGGGTTGAACCTGGGTCTCCTGCATGGCAAGCAGACTCTTTACTATCTGAGCCACCAGAGAAGCCCAATAACAATAATAATAATAAAGCCAGTCATAACAATAAACTCTAGTAATAGTTTGCATTTTCCCAGCCTGGATGCCAGTTGGGCCCAGGCCTGGGTGCTAAGAATTCTTTGAGCTCTCTCAGATGTTTTTAATGTTTATTTATTTAATTTAATTTATTTATTTGGCTGTACCCAGTCTTAGTTGCCTCATGTGGTACCTAGTTCCTGAAAGTGTTAGTTGCTCAATTGTGTCCCACTCTTTGCGATGCTGTGGACGGTGGCCTGCCAGGCTACACTGTCCATGGGATTTCCCAGGCAAGAATACTGGAGTGGGTTGCCATTTCCTTCTCCAGGGGATCTTCCCAGGCAGGCGGACTCTTTAGTCTGAGCCACTAGAGAAGCTCTGTGACCAGGGACCAAACCCAGGCCCCCTGCATTGGGAGTTTGGGGTCTTAGCCACTGGACTCCCAGGGAAGTCCCTCGTTTCTTTTGAAGCGGGACCAGCACACCACTTCACAGCTGGAGAGAAGAGAGGCCGCGGACACCACTGGCGAAGCTCACAGCTCACGCCTGTGACCTCTTTGCTGAACTCCTTACATCAGAGTGGGGGTCCAGCCCCAACACAGAAGCTCTGGGTTACCCCACCAACTATGGGGGTTTGCCTAGAAGTGAGGGGGAGTTCCCAGACCAGGGACTTTCCAGGCTAAACTTGAGACAACTAGTCACCCTGCCCCAGTGGGTTTTTTTTAGGAGGAAGCTAGAATGAGGGGATTCCCTAGACTCAGCGATCTTCTGGGACCTTCCTAGAGCTCCCACCAAGCCTGGGAAAAGTCAAGGGCTGATAAATTAAAAACAAAAATCCCTTTGTGTCTTTTTGAATGGGAGGGTTCAGGGAGCAGTCAGCCCTCTCCCCCAAATAGCCTTGAGATGGGTTTAGAATCCCTCTAAGGAAATTCCACACCCTTCTCTGTTTGTGTGTGAATACATGGCCTCTTAAACTTCTCATGAGAAGCCACAGGCAGGTTCGTTTTGTGCTGGTTTGCGGAGGAAACGGGGGCTTCCCTGGGGGCTTCCCTGGGGGCTCAGTGATAAAGAATCCACCTGCCAATGCAGGAGATGGAGCCATGGGTCGGGAAGATCCCCTGGAGGGGGAAATGGCAACCCACTCCAGTTTTCTTGCCTGGGAAAATCCCAGGGACAAAGGAGCCTGGTGGGCTACAGTCCATGGGGTCACAAAGAGTCAGACAGGACTAAGCATGCACCCAAACAAGCAAAGAATTTAAAACAGAGCCAGGTGCAGAACAAGTGCTAGTATCTTCTTTATTGCACAGTATTTCTTAGAGATCTTTCTTTTGTACTATGTATAGATCTATTTGGTGGATTTTTACCCCCGTGCCATGCAGCTTGTGGGGTCTTAGTTGTGTGTCATTGTTGTCACTTAGTCACTGAGTCATGTCTGACTTTTTTTTCGACCCCATGGACTATAGCACACCAGGCTTCTCTGTCCATGGAATTTCCCAGGCAAGAATACTGGAGTGCGTTCCCATTGATCAGGAATCACACCTGGCCCGTGGCAGTGAAAGCACTTCCTAACCTTTGGACCACCGTGGAATTCCCAGAAAATATTTTAGTATTAAATATTTCAGGCATCCAAAGGATGTAGACATAAATAAAAACATCCTCTAGGCACCAGATAGAAACAAACCCAGCATCCCTCAACAGGTGAATGAAGAAACAAAATGTAATACAGTCATACAATGGAATACATGCGACCCTTTGTATCTACTGGCTCTGAATCCCGGATTCAACCAACCATAGATGGAGAATAATCAAAAGAAAAGGAAAGGGCTTCTCAGGGGGTTCAGTGGTAAAGAATCCACCTGCCAATGCAAGAGATTCAGGCTAGAACTCCTGTCCAGGAAGATCCCACATGCTACTGAGCAACAAAGCCCATGTGCCACATCTATTGACCCTATGCTCTAGAGCCTGGGAACCTCAACTACTGGCCCATGTGCTGCAATTATCAAAGACCTCGTGCCTAAAGCCTGTTCTTTGCAACAGGAGAAGCCACTGCAATGAGAAGTCAGTGCACCACAACTAGAGAAAAGCCCGAACAGCAATAAAGACTCAGCACAACCAAAAATAAATAAAAAATAAATAAGTGAAATGTTTTTCAAGTTTAAAAAAAGAAAAGGAAAGGAAATTCCTGGGACTTCCCTAGTGGTCTAGTGGCTAAGACTCCACGCTCCTAATGCAGGGGCCCCTCGTTCAATCCGGGTCAGGGAACTAGGTCCTCCATGCTGCCACTACAAATCCCACATGCCACAACCAAGACCAGATACAGACAAATAAAGAAATAAATTTTTTTTTTAAATCAGCAAGAAATGGTGTTGGTGAAATGGACAAAGGTGGTTAAAAGGTAAAAGCTTCTAGTTATAAAATAAATAAGTCCTGAGGATGTGCTGTACAGTGTGTTGATTAATAATACTGTATTATATATTTGAAAGTTGCTACCCTGAATATTCATTGGAAGGACTGATGCTGAAGCTGAAACTCCAATACTTTGGTCACCTGATGCGAACAGCTGACTTACTGGAAAAGACCCTGATGCTGGGAAAGATTGAGGGCAAGAGGAGAAGGGGGCAACAGAGGATGAGATGGTTGGATGGCATCACTGACTCAATAGACATGAGTTTGAGCAAACTCCGAGAGATGGTGAAAGACAGGGAAGCCTGGTGTATTGCAATCCATGGGGTCGAAAAGAATCAGACAGGACTGAGCTACCGAACAGCAACAAGAAGAAGATGGAATAGCTTAAAAGTTCTCATTACAAGAAAAAAAAATGTGTATCTCTGTATAGTGACGGATGTGAACTGGATTTATAGTGGTGATCACTTCACAAGGTATACAGACATCAAATCCTTATGTTGTTCCTAAAACAAACACAATATTCTGTATCACTTATATCTCAATTTTCTAAAACTTAAAAAAAATTGTATTCCATACACTCAGGTCAAAAAACAAAACAGCATAAAAACCATGGGGGATCTCAGAGTTCCACTCTCCACTTTCATTCCTGGAGGGAAGTGGATGTTTCCCCTTCCACCCTCTAAAACAATGAGGAAGGGTTGCTTTTCATTTCATCAGCACATATCTCTTGAGCACCTATTGTATGCTCTGCCCAGTTCTAGGTCCTGGGAACAGAGTAGAGAGTAGATAAAATTCCCTGCACTTTTAGGTGGGACAACAGCCAAGAATAAGGATAAACAAGTAAAAATATATAGTGTAGCAGATGATGGCATGGTATAGAAAAAGCAAAGCAAGGAAGGAGATGGTGTCATTGGAGATCTGGGGGTCTAGAACCATCTTTCTGATCTGTGGAAGCTGAAGTGGAGCCACATGGATGTCAGGGCAGGGTGTACTAGACAGGGGAAAGAGCTGAGGCCAAGGTCTGGAGGAGAAGCTGTCCTTGGAAGTGATGTAATTCCTGTCTATCTGTTGGGCCCCCTAACTTGCTTGTTCATTGGAGTCCTGTTCATGAGTTTCATCTACCTAGGTGTGACTCACTCTCTTTGGTTTCACTGCTCTATTGTACAACGTTGTATACACTGTGTGTGTGTGTGCATGCCCTCGGTGATGTCCAGCTCTTTTGCAACCCCATGAACTGTAGCCCACTAGGCTCCTTTGTCCATGGAATTTTCCAGGCCAGAATACTGGACTGGGTTGCCATTTCCTCCTCCAGGGGATGTTCCCGACCCGGGGATCCAACCCTCATCTCCAGCATTGGCAGGGGGATTCTTTACCACTGAGCCACCAGGGAAACCCCATTATACACTTTAATATGCCATGGATAGTTGTGTGAGTTCCAATTTTGTGTTTTCAATGGCTCCAGGAAACAAGCTTATCCTGCTCTTCTTTTCCTTTCAATGTTTTTTAAAAATTATTTTAGATAACTACTTATTTTTAAATAAATAATTCACTCACAAGGTTCTAAATCAAAAAGGCACAAAATGATTTTGAGGACAAGTCCCCACTCTGCCTCTTAGGCTCCTGACATCCAACTCATTACTAAATTCAAAACTTGCTTATGGTTTAGTGGTTCCTCAAAAATGATTAACATGTGACTCAGCAATTGCACTTCTGGGTGTATATTCCAAGAAAGCAGGAACTCAGAGAGACATTTGTACATCCATGTTTTTTAAAAAAAATATTTGTTTGACTGTGTCGGGGTCTCAGTTGTGGCATGGGGGACCTAGTTCCCTGACCAGGCCTTGAACCCAGGTCCCCTGTATTGGGAACTCGGAGTCTCAGTCCCTGGACCACCAGGGAAGTCCCTGCATGTCCAGAGTTCACAGCAGCATTATGCACAGTAGCCAAGAGGTGGAAGCAACCCAAGTGTCCATCAGTGGATGAATGGATGGACATACTGTGATGTATTCTACAATGGAATATTAGAAAGCCTTTAAAAAAAGAGAGAGAGAGAGAGACCTTCTGACACACACTCTTCCATGGATGAATCTTGAAAACTCTATGCTGAGTGAAATGAGCCACGCACGAAATTACAGAAATTTCAGGGGCGGGGAGTTAAATGTTTAATGGGTACAGAATTTCTCATACTTAACACCACTGAACTGTACCCCCTCAAAGTACTTAAAATGAAGATTTCCCTGGTGGTCCAGTGGTTGAGACTCTTTGCTCCCACTGCAGGGGCTGTGGGTTCCATCCCTGACTGGGAAACTAAGATATTGCATGCCGTGTGGTGTGGCCAAAAAAAAGATTAGCAAGCTCACTTCAGCAGCATGTATACTAAAATTGGAAAGATAGATTAGCCTGGCCCCTGCACAAAGATGATATACAAATGCCTGAATCGTTCCATGTTTAAAAAAAAATAAGAAAAAAGATAGGGAGATGATCCTAGTGGATTCAAGGTAATCACAAAAGTCTTTAGGGACTGCCTGTGGCTTAGTGGCAAATAACCTGCCTGCCAATGCAGGAGACATGGGTTCAATCTCTGATCCAGGGTGATTCCCACATACCATGGAGCAACTATACCAATGCATGACAGTTACTGAGCTTGTACTCTAGAGACCAGGAGCCACAACTACTGACCCCACATGCTGCAGCTACTGAAACCTGTGTGGCTAGAGCCTGTGCTCCACAAAGAGATGCCCTGGGCATCACAACTATAGGGGAGCCCCCACTTGCCACAACTAGGAAAAAGCCTCACAGCAATGAAGACCCAGCACAACCAGAAATAAATAAGTAAATAAATATAAAAAGAGTACATACTTAAAAAAAAAAAAGGTCTTACAAGTGAAAGCGGAAAGCAGAAAAAGAAGTCAGAGTGACATGATTGATGTCATCTTTGTCATTTTTTTGGGGGGAGTAGGAATTTGTTTACTTGGCTGCACTGGGTCTTCGTTGCAGCCTACAAGATCTTTACTTGTGGCATGTGGGATCTAGTTCCCTGACCAGGAATCGAACCTGAGTCCCTTTGCATTGGCAGCTCGGAGCCTTAGCCATTGGACAGCCAGGGAAGTCCCCATCTTTGCCATCTTTGAAGATGGAAGGAGGTGGCTATGAGCCAAGGAACGGAGGCAGCCCCGAGAAGTTGGAAACAGAGGAAATGAACATCCAACAGCCTTGCCAGTGCCTAGATTTCGGCACAAAGTGACCCATGTCAGACTTCTGACCTGTGCAAGTGTAAGGTAATCTGTTTGTGTTGAAGCCACTAAATGTGGTGATTTGTTAGAGCAGCTCCACAAAATGAATCCACTCTGTTGGTCCTCCTGGCCCACTCACATCGTTACACTTTAAAATATATATATATACTTATTTTTGGTTGCACTGGCTTTTCGTTGTTGCGTGTGGACTTTCCCTATCTGTGGCGATCCAGGGCTACTCTTCCGCTGCAGTGGGGGGCTTCTCCCTGCAGTGGCTTCTCCTGTTGCAGAGCACGGGCTGTAGGCACAAGGGTTCAGTAGCCGTGGCGCACAGGCTTAGTTGCTCCTCGGCTTCTGGGATATTCCTGTATCAGGGATTGAACTGGTGACCCCTGCATTGGCAAGCAGATTCTTATCCACTGTTGTTGTTTAGTCGCTAAGTCATGCCCGATTCTTTGTGACCCCATGGAATGTAGCCCGCCAGGCTCCTCTGTCCATGTGATTTCCCAGGCAAGAATACTGGAGTGGGTTGCCATTTCTTTCTCCAGGGGATCTTTCTGACCCAGGGATTGAACCCAGGTCTTCTGCTTGGCAGGTGAATTCTTTACCACTGAGCCACCTGGGAAGACTTCTTATCTGCTGTACCCCCAGGGAAGTCTCCATTATCACATTTTGTTTAGTGAAACATTTTGGGTGGGATTCTGTTTGCCACTGAGACTCAGCCAATCCTGCTTCTGGGACTTACTTTTTAGGTAGGATGCCTGCCCTTGTGGAGCAATGGTGCAGGAGGGTAGTTCTCCCAGCGTTGCTTGTAAAAGCAGACGAACAAACCTGCAAGCGTTAATTTAAAAAAAAAAACCGCTGGTGAAATAAACGCTGAGAGGAGCACATACTACCAGAGTAGAAAGAATGAGGAAGTGCTGATGGACAGTTAAGAAAAGATCTGCGGGGTCACAAAGTTCAATGAAAAAAGCAAGATGCGTCACTGACTGCAGTGTGTTATGCTTTGTGTAAAAAGGGACGGAAGGATAAGATTACATTTGATCTTACAAAGAGAAACCCTGGAAGGAGTCACAAGACACCAGACAGTGGGTTCCCGTGGTTGGGGGCAGGGAACCAGATTTTTGGTTTTTTTTTTTGGCCTTGACTTGCAGCACGTGGGATATTTTGCGTGTGTGTGTGTGGCTGTGCTGGGTCTTTGTTGCTGTGTGGGCTTTTCTCCACCTACAGCAAGCAAGGGGCTACTCTTTAGCTGCACTGTGGGCTTCTCACTTGCCGCAGAGCACAGGCTCTAGCGGTCCTGGCTTCAGTAGTTTCAGCAGATGGGCTCAGTAGGTGCGGTTCCCAGGTTCTAGAGCACAGGCTCAATAGTTGTGGTACATGGGCTTAGTTGCTCGTCATGCCCGGTCAATCTTCCTGGATCAGGGATTGAACCCTTGTCTCCTGCATTAGCAGGCATTCTTTACCGCTGAGCCACAAAGGAAATGGGGCATGTGGGATCTTGGTTCCCCAACCAGAGATGTGACCTACACCCTCTGCAGTGTAGGCCCAGAGTCTTAACCACTGGACTGCCAGGGAAGACCCTTCACTGTGTATCTCAATATCATTTGATGTTTTAAATGTTAAACAGTGCTAGGGTGAGGTATGTGTGGCATGAAAGCAAAGAGGTCACCAGCTCAGTAATCAAGATAAATATTTTAATGTAATATTTTCCAAAAACACCATTAATGTGAAAAAAAAAATCCATGGTGAACAAAATATTGAAATTTTAAGTCAAGGATCAGTAACAGCAGTGCTGAGTTGTACTGGAGGCCGAGGTGAAAGGAAATAGCAGAAATAACAGATTCTACCTCTGAAAGTTTTCATGGTAAAGAATTAACAAGTTCACAAATTTGAATTGATCTTGGATGAACGAGGTTTAGGAGGGTCTCCCCAATCCTCCCCAGATCCCCCACCTGCCATTTTTAAATACTTGAAAAATCTTTATTTTTCAGCCATGTATGTGGTGTATGGGATTTTAGTTCCCAGACCAGGGATTGAATCCATCCCCTCCCAACCCCCCCTCAACTGGAAGCACAGAGTCCTAACCATTGGACCATTGGGGAAGTCCCAGACATTTTAATCTTTATGAAAAGCATCAGGCAACACCACTTGTTTGCAGTTCACTATTGCCCTCTGGTGGCAATCAGCTTGGGCACAAAGGCATTTGCTGAACGCCAGAATCCGTGAGGGTCTCTGGGATCATTCTAGGACCAAGTCTCAGTTTGTGTCCAGGTGGTGCTCACAGCATAAAGGAAACAGCAATACACAGGTTGGCACAGCCAGGCAGGAATATGGCTGGATGTGAGGGATGACTCAGAAGGTGGGTTAGGGGAGGCTTCCGGGAGGAGGTACCAGAGCTCTGGTCAGACTGAGAAGCACCTGCCAGATGGTGGTATCCCCCAGAAGAGGCGGGCAGTGGGCTTCAACTGGATTCTCAGTTACTTCATGTCTTAAAAACTGTGTCCTTGTTTATACTATTCTTTACCTCTTTCCTGGGAACCAAATATTACTTCGTAGAGGAAGACTGCAGGGAAGGGTGTTCAGGGTGAGGGACAGGGACATGCCGGGGCCCAGGTGCTAGGCGCACCTGCTCATTATCTCATTCACTCCTCATCACAACCCTGGGAAGAAGGCACGAACATTTCTATCACTATACAGAGATGAATGCTGAGGCTGATTAAGCTGCCCAAGGTCACACTGATGGAGAAGCTTAAAGTGCTCAAGGAGCAGAGAGGAGGGAGTTGGTGAGAGGGCAGTGGGAGGCCACGAGGTGATGAGGGCAGGGAGAGGACCAGGCAGATGGTACAGGGCCCGGTGAGCTGCAAGAACTTAGGCTTCTGCTCTGGGGCAGGATATGCCAGGACTCATGTTTATAGGCACTTCCTGCCTGTTGGGGTCCAGTGAGGGTGGAGTAGACAGGGAGGAGGCTGCAGGCAGGCGTCCAGGCCAGAGGTGATGGAACCTGGACCAGGGTGGAGAATGAAGGGCAGTGGACAGACTCAAGATCGGTCCTGGAGGCAGAACTGACCCTGTGGAAGGTGAGACACAGTGGAGGGTGATGCTCCTGAATAGATGGTGGGAGGGGCTTAGAGGAATGGGATGGGCCAGAGACTTCATGGGGGTGGGGTGAGAACTCTTAATCCAAAGGTGACCTGAGGAAGGGTTCCAGGTGATGGAAGAGCCTGGAGTGTGGATGGGGGACACAGCCCATTTGCTGGAGGGCAAAGGCAGGGGTGTCACGGGCCCAACCGCCAACACTCACAGGTCCCTTCCCACCCCCCAGAGAAGAGCTGTGCCCACAGCCCTCGTGACGCCCCACAGAGCATCTGAAATCCTTTATTGGAAGATAACTGCTGTTTACTATATAGAAGACTTGACGCGGGCGAACAGCGAGAACAGAGCCCACAGTGACTGGAGCAGGCCCCTTGGCTGGGGACCCACCCCCACCCCATGGACCAACCTGGCAACCTCTGCCCCTCCCTGGATCCCCGGGCCTTTGGCTTAATGCTGATGGGGGGCTGCAGGCAATGAAGCCCCTCTGACTCAAAGCAAAGACTTGGATGAGGGCTGGGGGGGAGGGGGACGGTGGAAGGAGGGTGGCAGGGCCCCTCCGGACTAGGTTGGGGAGCAGCAAAAGCAGAGGAAGCCAGGACCTGGGGAGATGGCATCTATTTTTGTTTCCTGAAAAGGGGTGCACAGGGGCCTGCGGCAGCCGGGACAGGTCACGCGCTGACATCCTTCTCGTCGCCTGACTTGGGGGTGGCTTCCAGCAAGGGGTCCCCGGGACCCGCCTCCTCCCCCTCCTTGGCCTCGCTGGACTTGGAGTTGGGGACCCAGAGGCCTGAGTCGATGCAGCGCTGCATGTGGTACTTCGCGTCCTGTGGGGAGAAGGGTGGGTGGGTGAGGCTGGGCTGCTGCCTGCTGGGGGCACGCCCCGTCCCCTGCACATCCCCAAGCCCGCTTTCTGCTCTTTCTACATCAGAGCTGTCTGGGATGAGGGAAAACAGTCTGTAATCTGTGCTATCCAACATGGCAGCCAGCAGACATGGGTGTCTACTGAGTACTTCAAATGTGGTTGGTGCAAGGGAAGGACAGAGCTTGAAATTTTACTTATTATTTTTTTTGATACATTTATGTGGCTGAGCTGGGTCTTAGTTGTGGCATGTGGGATCCAGTTCCCTCACCAGGGATCAAACCTGGGCCCCCTGCACTGGGAGTGTGGAGTCTTAGCCACTGGACCACCAGGGAAGTCCCTAAATTTTACTTAACTTTAGAATTCAAATTTAACTTCCCAGGTGGAACTAGTGGTAAAGAAGTGAAGTGAGAGCCACTCAGTCATGTGCGACTCTTTGCGACCCCATGGACTATATAGTCCATGGAATTCTCCAGGCCACAGGCGGAGTGGGTAGCCATTCCCTTCTCCAGGGGATCTTCCCAACCCAGGGATGGAACCCAGGTATCCTGCATTGCAGGCGGATTTTTACTACCTGAGCTATCTGGGAATCTGAGTGGTAAAGGACCTGCCTGCCAATGCAGAAGACTAAGAGACACCGGTTCAATTCACAGGTTGGAAAAATTCCCTGGAGGAGGAAATGGCAACCCACTCCAGTATTCTTCCCTGGAGAATCCCATGAACAGAGGAGCCTGGCGGGCTACAGTCCATGGGTCACAAAGAGTCAGACATGACTGAAGCGACTTAGCACCAACAATTCATATTTTAAAAGTGTAGGCCTAGAACAAAGGTCAGCAAACTTTTTTTAAAAAATAAAAAGCCAGACAGCAAATATTTTTGGCTTGCAGGCCCTGTGGTCCCTGTCAAAACCTCTCATTCCATCACACCTCAATTTTATGGCTGCGGCACAAAATCAACTATAGACAAGATGAAAATAAACCAGCCTGGCTGCTGCAGTTCCAGCAAAATTTTATTTACAGACAGGCAGTGAATCTTTGACTTTTGAGCCAGATTCTCTGAAGACCCTTGGTCTACATACTTATCCCCATAGAAGCTTCTAGAAACTCTGAGGTGGTCTAGAGACTAAATCCATTTTACAGACAAGGGAACCAGTGTGGCCAACCAGTGAGCCATGCAGTAGGAAGGGGCTTAGACAGAGGTTTATTAAGACACAGGGTTCTTATCCACCAGTGCTGTTACCGCTCCAAAAAGCTGAGGTTCAACCAGCGTCAACCACATACTTGGCCCTCCTCAAGGATTTTGTGAGTTAATATGTTTTTTGAGAGATACTGGTTTGATGGGGTAACTGAGACTGTGGAGCAGGCCACTCTGAGTTGCTGGCAAAGGTGGAGTCAGCTGGGTGTGCTCATAAACAGACACAGGGACAGGGACGCTCAATCTAGACGCTGGGCACATAGCAGCTGCTCAGTAAAAGTGAGAGAGCATGGGGCATGAGGCCGGGCTGTCTTGGGTGCCAGCCACTCAGTAACAGAACCTCCCTGGCTCTTTTGAGAAGCCCAGGAGGGACCCTGCCAGCAGCAACGTGGTCAGCAGGGCTGGAGGTGGGGGGAGACACACTGCCTGTCCCGGTGGGTGTATGGTTACTCACGGTGGGGTCCATCTTGCTGATGGCGTCTTGGAGCATCTGCACGTCCTTCGCATCAAAGCATTTCTGAAGTTCCTGTGGGTGCAGGGGGCGGGGTCAGGGCCTGGGTCTCAGGGATCCCACTGACAGCCCACCTGCCACCTGCCAGGGTCTGGGGAGCCTCACCTCAGGGAGGGACTCGTAGACCTCGACGGGGTCCAGGCCGCCAGGGCCAAGCCGCTTCTTTCGCTCCTCTTCCTCGTATTCCTTCATGGCCTTCTCAATGCGCAGCTTGGCGCGGCCCCGCACGCGGTCTTTGAAAGCCTCTAGTTCGTCATTGAAGCCCTCCATGTACTGACGGTCAGCAGTCTGCAGGGGAGGGAGTGTGTTCACCAGGAGAGACTGGGGAGCCCAGGACCCTTCCAGTGCAGGCCCTCAGGGACGCCCCAGGGCTCCCCACAGCTGGCCCTGAACTAAAGGACGGGCACCCTGGGGCTCAGGCCACTCCCCTGTTCTGTCTAGCCTCCTCCGTCTTCTCTGAGCTCAACGTCATACCCCTGCGCTCACAATCATCTGACTGCATGTCCCCTTACACTGCAAAATCGTGACACCCACCTCGCCCAGGTCTTCCTGTGGAGTCTCGAAGGCACCTCAAACTCAATACAGCTGCCCTCGATCATCCTCCGGTCTGCCCTCAATCTCCCCTAGCTCTGCTCTTCAGGGGCTCAGGTAAGAAACCCATAGGTGCCCACGACTCTGGCCCTCACTTAGGTTGGTACTCTCAGCACATCCTGCCAGCTCGGCTTTCCAAATCTCCATGGGAGCCGCCCAATACCCAGCTCCTCCGCAGACTGACCCGCCGCTCATGGATGAGATGCTGATCACAGGGGCTTGAGTCCAAGTGGACCCGTGTCTGCCTCCCCCAGTGGACCGTAAGCTGGATCCCTGAGGATGACCACCTCCCTACCTTGATCTTGGTGAAGAACTGCCGGAAGCAGGCACGGGGGTCCACCTTGAGGCTCTTGGCCAGCTCCAGGATGAACTGCATGACGATGGTCTGGTGAGCCACCTGCTCCATGAGGGCGCATTTCTGCCAAGGGAGGACGTTGCATGGCGTCACCGAGTGGCGGGCTCCTTTCCCCAGCCCTCGTTGTGTGAGAACACAACTTGCACTTAAACCTTATCCGTGGCTTACTTGGACACTGGTCTTAATATTTAACTTCAATGTAAAATTAATGCCTTTCCCCCCAAGAGACAATGGTACAGCTTCCTATATTAGACTCCAGACAGTGTTTAAAAATGCAGTTCTTTTTCCCTTCATGCCTACTGTAATGTTCTGAACAAACATGAATGATGAAAAGAGAATAAAAAAAAATGAGAAAAAAAAAGGCAGAACCTTTTGGGCCCTCCCAACCCCCTACCCCGCAGTGTCTGCACGCACCTCCTCCACCTCTAGATCAATGCACCAGATGACCAGGTAGTTGGCTGTCTCCTCGCACACCAGGTGGACATTGTCCGACAGGTACTTCTGGCTGTCATCCCAGCGGCGCAGCATGCCTGCCAAAAGGCGATGGCGAAGTGCTCCAAGGGCCCCCAGGAGGCAGAGGGGCAGCCCTCTCTCATGCGCACCACCCACCTAGAGCCCACCCCTGGCCCAACTCACCGAAGTGTTTGATCTGTTTCTCATACTTTTCCACGAAGGTTTTGTGTTTCTGCTCCCTCACCTCCTCCGACTCCTCCTCCGCCTGCTCAGGCTTGGTGTTGACCATGCTCTGTGGTGAGGCGAGAAGGGGAGTGGGCTGGGGCGAGGCTGCGGCCGCGGGGCGCCTCAAACGTGGCCGGGCGGGCCGCGGCCGCAACGCCCATCCCATCCACAGCGGAGGCGGTGACGGCGCTGTGCACATCAGTGTGGCGGGAGCGTGGGCGTGGCAGGTGTGGCCTCGGACTGGGGCCTTCGGGCAGATCAGAGGGAGGGGTACTGGTGGGGTGCCTCACCAACCGGCGTCCCCCGCCCCACCCCCCAACTCCTGAACCTGCGCAGTGCTCCCCACCCCCGCCCGCTGCCCTTCACGCCCAGGCCCCGCCCACCTTGCTGAAGCCGTCCTTGCTGAGCGTGTCCACGTTCCAGGGCATGCTCTTCTCCTTCTTGCGCATCTCCTCCAGTTTTTGCTCCCAGCTCCGCTCCTCCTTGCGCAGCTGCTGCGCCTCAGCCTGCAGCCGCTCCAGCTCGGCCTTGCCGCCTTCGCCCTCGGCCACCTCCAGCTCCTTCAGCTTCCGCTGGCACTCGGCCACCTTGCGCTTGCACTCGCGGCAGCCCCTGTCCAGCTCCTCCTTCTCTTTCTGGAACTGCTCCATGCGCTCCACCCGGGCCTGCGGGTTGGGCATGGCCCGTCATTCTGGGGAACAGCCCGGCCCTGACCCCGGCCCCGGGCTCTCCACAGCCGCACCTGGGATGACCCCAGAGAAGGTCCACACCAACTTCCGCGCACTGGATTCCCGGCTCCTGCTCTCACCTCTAAGGTAGGCCTGAGCTAGGGCGGGTTCCTCCTCTGTGCAGAAGCTTCTACAGCCCCAGCAGTCCAGTGGATAGGAATTCACCTTCCAATGCTGGGGAAAGTGGTTTGATCCCTGGTTTGGGAACTAAGATCCCACATGCCTTGGGGCAACTAAGCCTGCGGGTCACTAAAGAGCCTGTGTACTGCAATACACAGGATCAAAGATCTTGCGTGCCACAACTAAGACTCAACACAGCCAAGTATATAAATAAATATTTTTCAAAATAAGAACCTTCTATGACTTCTGCCTCACTCGGAGCAAAAGCCTAAGTCTTCCCCGGAGCCCATAAAGCCAAGCACAACCTGTCCAGTCCCCTCCACGGCCTCATCTCCTCCTGCTCGCCCTCTCCCTCCAGCCACACTGGCTGCCTCACCTTTTCCCGAACTCACTTCAAGCCTCAGGGCCTTTGCACTGCCTCTGTGTTCCCTTGGTCTGGAATGCTCTCTCTTCAGATCCACCCCACCTCTCCAAACCCTGCATCCTCATCAACTTCAAATGCCTTACAGGGAATTCCCTGGTGGTCCAGTGGTTAGGGCTCTGAGGCTCCACTGCTGGGGACCAGGCTTCGATCTGAGATCCTGCAAGTCATGTAGTGCAGTCAAAAAAAAAGGTCCCTTAGAGATGAGGCCTTCCTTGATACTGCTGATATCTCCGCCTCTTCTGCTCTGCTTGATCTTCCTCCTCAGCACCTGTCACCTGACAACATTCTGTGACAGTTCTCTCCCCTGCTTTGGGTGCTGTCCACCTCCAAAGAGACTGGCTCCACAAAGGTGGGGATCTGATCACTCTTGTGACTCCAGAGTCAGGAACCTGGTGCACAGCAGGGACTTAAGAAAGACTTGTTGGATCTAATAATCACATGCTGGAAGGAGGCCTCCCCACTCCCCAGGATCCCCCTCCTGCCTGGAGCACCCTCAGTAACACTCAGGCACCCTACCCTGGCCACATGGCCCTCCAGCCACTGCTGTCTTGGTGTCTTACAGGCACCTCCAGCTCTGTGCCCAAGACTGAACTCCCCACCTGAGCTCCCCCAAACCTAATTTTCTGCTGTGTCCTCCCTCAGGGAAGACCCTCGCCCCCGCCTCCTGCCCCTAGCAGAGGCCTGCTGTGAGTCATTCCCTCCCTCTCTGCCACCAAATCACCATGCTTTTCCTTTCCAGTCCTTCCTCTAATGTGCTCCACCCCACGCGCTGCACCTGGATCCACAGGGCCCGTTCAGCTGTCTCCAGGCCAGCATGCCTCCGGAGCCCAGCGTGGTACCCACCAGACTCCTGTATACCTCCTATCCTAGACGCTGCTCCTCAGAACTCTTCTGCTGCACCCCAAGCTCAGTGACGGCACGTCATCTCAGCTTCCTCATCCAGACCCCTCGCTGGATCACAGGGCTGTGTCATTGTCCATCCCTGCCCCAGTTCCCCATCACTTCCCCCAGCTCCCTGAAATGTCTGCTCAACCCAGAGCCACAGACTGAACACTGAGAGGTGCCACTGCTTTCCATCACCTGCCCCTGGTTCCCTGCAGTGTCTGCTCAACCCGGAGCCACACACTGGACCCCGAAACATGCCATGACCATCCCCCCAATCCAGGCTCAGAAGCTGCCAGAGGAGTCCTGGAAACGCACCCATCTGATCACAGCCCTCCCTGTTCAGAGGGAACCCCAAACTCCTGCCCCAAGCTGCCCAGAGGGCACCAATGTTCCTCGGGGGGCTGGATCTCAGATCAATGCTGGCCCCTGTGGCCCCCCGAACGCACCGGCTCTCTCCTGCGTCTTAGGCTCTGCACATGCTGCTCCTCCCTGCTGGCACTCCCCTCGCTCCATCTGCTCTGTCTGCAAGTCTTAGCTTCAGCAAAGCCTTCCCCAAGTGCGAGACCCCTAGAGGCACTGAGCCCCAAAGGCCCCTCAGTAATCAGCAGGTGATGTGATGAGATGCTAGTGGAAAGCCTTGAGACCCCAGACCTGGGGTCATATCCCATGGCCACCACATAATGGCCAGGTGTCTCTGGGCCAATTCCCAAACTTCAGTTTTCTCATGTGTCAGAGGTGGACAACAGTGCCAACCTCACGAGCTTACACTGGAAGACATGAAAGAGGTTGTACAGTCCAGAGCTATGCTGGACGCTCGGTCAGCTCCATTACCACACTAGCTACTGTCATCACTGTCTGTCCAATAAGACAGTCTCCCTCTCTGAGGATGGTAGTGGGGCTCAAACAAAAAAATGCACTTCAAGCACTTAGCTCGATATCCAGTACATGCCTGGTAACTGGGAGCAGTTGCTACTGCATCAGAGCATCCAGATCCACACCTACTGGCAATGTGACCTTAGCAAAGTCGCTTACACCTCTCCCTGCCTTGGTGTCCCCCTCTATTAAATGGGTGTGTTAAATCACTTCAGTCGTGTCCAACTTCTTGTGACCCTATGGACCGCAGGCCACCAGGCTCCTCCGGATTGCCATTTCCTTCTCCAGGGAATCTTCCCGAACCAGGGACTGAACCTGCAATTGTGATGTCTCTTGCATTGGCAGGCAGGTTCTCTACCACCAGCGCCACCTGGGAAGCCCTATGAAATGGGGCCTCACAGGGCTGTTGTGGATTAAATGAGTTACCCCAAGGAAACCACTTGCAACATGGTACTGGGTATATGTGTCCTACTCTCCTCACCACTGTCATGGCCAAGGTCACCAGAATGGTTTGCTAACTTACTTCTGTGCTTTACCTGAGGTTGTATCTCCGGGCTCCAGCACAGGGCCAGGCACACATGGGTGAGAACCGAGAGACCCCAGCTGTTCTCTCACACCGCACTGGACTGGCATGGCCAATCACGAGCCTCACTTTTCCCATTTGGTTAAGGGGTGGACAAGACCCTTAAGGCCTTGCAGCTGCTGCTGCCTCCCTTTTTTCACAATAGGTCTGTGTCCTTCTGGAACCTTCCCCCTGCCTTGAGAGGGGCTACTGGTGGTCGGTATCACCGCTGGCCTCAGGGGGGCAGCAGGAACCTACCACACTGTTGGTGTCTGCTGGGCAGCCATCAAAATCCTCCGGCATCCTCTGAGCAGCCGCCAGGGAGGCCAAAGCTAAATAAAGGCCTCCTGGAGCTGCTGGGGGTGGCAGCCGGCCTGACCTGGGCAGAAAACTCAGTGGTGAGAAGGGGCCACAGGTGTCCCTGTTTTCTGCCTTACGCGGGGGGGGGGGGGGGGGGGACCCAAGGCTCACAGAACCTGGATGCCGCCCAGCTCACTGGAAGGAGCCACAAGAAACCAGGATTGGCAGCTGTTTCTGGGCAAGGGAGCCAGGGAGCTGGAACTGGGAAGACTCACTTGTCCCCTTCTGGAACCTTGGGATTATTTTTTATTTTTCACCATGAGCATGAATTATCCAAGCAATGATGATGACAGGAGCTAAAGTTTCCACAAAGCTTATTACGTTCCAGTGCTGTCCTGCAAGCAGTATACACGTTAAATTCATAAGGTGGTTCTCACAGCAAGCCTATTGGGTGGTACTATTAAGACCACCAGCTGGGGAAACTAAGGCACACAGCGATCAAAACTCACTTCAGGGAACTTCCCAGGTAGTCCAACGGCTAAGACTCTGTGCTCTTGATGCAGGGGGCCCCAGTTCGATCTCTGGTCAGGGAACTATTAATAGATTCCACACGCTGCAACTAAAGATCCGGCACACTGTAACTAAGACCCTGTGCGGTCAAATTAATTTAAAAAACAAAACAAACCTCACTGGGGACCATGCAGCAAGTCAGTGATATTCAGAAGGAGCAGGATATGAACCCAGTCGGGCAGGCCTGCGCTCACAAGGGTACCAGGCTACCTTTTGGCTAATCCCCTCTTCCACTCTTGGTATTGCTTACTCTCTCCTCCCAGGCCCCAAGCCAAGTTCTTTCCAGATCTAATCTCATTTCGTTTTTCATGATGGTCTCATGGAGGCAGGGGGCTCGCTCCCCCAAAGCAGTGATGGTCCTGCGGCAGGGCTGGAGCCCAGGCTGCCGGTCACTGGCAGCTGAACCTCGTGCTGTAGACTCCAGGCTCCTTGCCTCCACTCGTCTCCACGACAGCCCTGGGCCCTCAGCGGTTGGACAGGAAAAGGTTTTGCGCCAGGAGGGAGCAGGGCGTGGTGGGAGGAGGACGCTGTATGAGAGCGGGCATGGCCTCCCAAACCAGCAGGACCAAACCTGGTGATACAGATCAACTATGTTAGGAGAACAGGTGTTCCTGAGAATGGGCTTTAGAGCTTTTCGGAGAGCTTCAATATTTCATCATAAAATGTCACACGTGGCAAGAGAGAAATGCTAGAACTTTCTTTTTCCACTCCAGTGGCTTGCCCACCAGGTACACTAGCCAGGTGGAAAGGGTTAGTCACTCAATCATATCCGACTCTTTGCAACCCCATGGACTGTAATTCACCAGGCTTCTCTGTCCATGAGATTCTTCAGGCAAGAATACTGGAGTGGATCACTATTCCCTTCTCCAGGGGATCTTCCCCACTCGGGGATCGAATCTGGGTCTCCAGCACTGCAGGCAGATTCTTTATCATCTGAGCCATCAGGGAAGCCCTAGCCAGGAGGCTGCTGCTTTAAGAAATGGGTTGGACCCAGAACCGGGACCAGATGTAGGCACTGATACTGTGTCTCAGCAGGATGAGGAAGGGCGCTTCTAGGAGTTTCTGGATAAATGATTCCAAGCGGATACATGGGAAGATAGCATTCTATCTTCTATTCTATCTATCTATGAGGCCTTCCTAACTGGAAGGTTCTAGGAGGTATATGCCTTAAGTGTGAGAGCATAGCAGGCCTTGGAATGTGGGTGCAGGAGCTCTGAGTTGGTGGAGCAAGAGGTTAGCACACAGGATCTCAGGAGAGTCATTCTGTTGGCCGGTAAGCACAGCTGAGCGGCAGGGGGGTAGAAAGAACACACAGACTTGGGATTCTGGGGGTCTGTATTTGGGGGAAAATAGATAAAAGAAGGGGCAGTGAATATGGAATCAGGATGGGAGGGTTCCTTGTAACAGCAGCCTCATTGTGGGTGTCTGAGAACAGCAGACCAAGTTTGGGTCAGAAGGGAGATGGGGTGGGTTCGGGTTCTGGACTTGGGTTTGAATGAGGCATTCTGAAGCTGGCAAAAGTTCCCACTGGAAGTCTGTCTTGGGGGTGGGCGGGGACTGGGTGTGCAGTACCAAGGAGGGGCAGGGGTTCTGGCTGGGCAGGAAGCCACGTGGGTAGGGTTTCCTGATGTAATGGGAAATTGGGTCTAACCATACCAGAGGTTGAAGGAGAGCCTCCGGAATTGGAGGCTCCATCAGGGTAGAGGTGGTAGTTCATTCTGAACAGGACCCAGGTTTCAAAACTACAGGCCTAGATGAGACTGAGGGCCCTGGGGGGAGGGAGTTGGGGGGGTAACCAATCTTTGTTCTATGGGAGGGGTCCTGGATGTGGGTTGGAGTCCCAAGCCAAGAATAGAAATCTCAGGGGAAGACAAAGTTGTTTTATTCAGAGGAGTAAGACTTCTGGATTTGAACCATAAGGATCCAGAAAAGCAGGTCGCAGAATAGCCTTAAATTATTGGGAACTCTAGGGTTTTGGAGGGCTTCCAGATGGGGCCAGTGGTAAAGAACCTGCCTGCCAATGCAGGAGACATAAAAGAAGCGGGTTCGATCCTTGGATCGAGAAGATCCCCTGGAGAAGAAAATGGTAACCGACTCCAGTATTCTTGCCTGGAGAATCCCAAGGACAGAGAAGCCTGGTGGGCTACAGTCCACGGGGTCACAAAGAGTTGGACACGACTGAAGCGACTGCGCACAGGGGTTGGGAGGGGCCATGGAACAGCCAAGATCTTAACTGGGTACCCGAGTAGGTTCAGGATCCAGATTCTGAGATGGAAATCTGGGTGTGAATGGAAGATCCCAAGCAGGGTTGGGAGGCACGTCAAAAGCTTGCCTTGGCAGTCTAAACTCTAAAAAGATGCCGTACAGGTCAACCTGGAGTTTCAAGAAATTGGAAGGGGGGGTGGGGGCGCCGGCATCGCGGGCAAGGAACTCAGGGGTCCCGGCAATTCTATGGCCCCGGAATTGAATCGAGGAACCCTGGGCTATTCGGAAGCCCAGGCTGTAGGGGGCAACCCCAGGTATCAATGGCTGGGCCCCCCGGCAGTATCAGGGGTCAGAACTCTAAAGCGGAGTCCCGGGAGTGGGGGAAGGGGTTGGGCGCGCGCGCTCTACCTGGTGCCGCCAGCGGAAGAGGCTAGCGGTGTCGATGTTGGGGTGCGTCTCGTCTTCATCGTCAGACACCTCGATGTGGTCCCACACGCTGTAGTCCACCATCTTGCCTCGGGGCCCAGCCCTCCCGGGCTCTGGTGGCAGCAGCGGCGGCGACGGCGGCGGCGGCGGCGGCAACACTGAGACTCAGCCCGCGGAGCCCCGCCCCTTCCGCTTCCGCCCGGGCGCGCACGCCCCGCCCGCTCGTGACGTCACATCCCTAGTAACCGCAGCGGCGGCACTGGCGACCGAGTTCTTAAAGAGCCCTGCGCACGTGTTCCGGCTCTCGGGAGTCCGCTGAGACCTCAACCCATTGGGCTTCCGGCCTCCGCTAGGCCCCTCCTAGGGACTTACGGGTGGGTTCTCCAACCTTGAGCCCCCTCATCCCCAGCTAACTCCACGGTGGGCGTTTACGGCAGCCTTGGGGGAGGGGGCAGTTGGAGAGACTGAGAGAGGATTGTCCTCTTAGCCACGCCACAGTGACGTCACCCTGAGCCCACTGCTGGGGCTCGGCCTCGGCGAAAAGACCTCGCTCCCGTCTCTTGTGAAAGACTTAACTTTGTGCTGGAGATGGTGCCTGATAGGAAAGGACCTTCCCAGTCCAAGGGGTACAGGCCCTGCTCTGGGAGGGTCTAAGTGAAGGAAGGTTATGGCCCTGCCCTCGAGGAGTCGAGACGGGGGCGGTGTGGCCCTGCCCTGAGAACTGGTGCTACCTTGGCTCGAACCACAGCTTCCCCTCTCGCCTCCCCCATTTTCTGCCACTTCCTTAGCGGGGATTCGCGCATACACGCCCCCTCTGGAACCACCCGGAGCGCACTTAACGGGCCTCGGGAGCCTGTCCACGGCGGCTCCCCTTGCGTCCGCTGGGTGTCGCCAGTGTCTAATTAGCGGCCAGTGCTGCTGGCCCAGCGCCAGGTGGGGGAGGGATGGGAGAGCTCGGAAGTGCGCTTGCAGGGGGTCTTTCTCCGTCGAGGTACTCCGGGACTCCTCGCAGTCCCTCCCCCTTTCGTCTGGGATCCCCTTCCACGTCCTGGACTCTAAGAACTCCATTACACTGAGCTTGGGCGACCGCAGCCACACACTTTCATATATCCCTACCCACGCTTCGATACCGGGATAAAAGGCTGCGTTGCAGCCTAGGGCCAGGATTATCTCAGATTAAAGGGCGGGGGACAGGGAGGATGGGAGGAGATTCAGCCACTTGAGTGAAGGGCGCCTCTTCCAGACTCCCCCCAACCAAGCAGGCGTTTAGGAGGCCGCTGGAGAGAAAGGAGTGAAGGTCTTTAAATGGGTGGGGTGTGGGGGATTCCCCGGCCCTGGGAAGGGGTGGGGCCATCCGGACAAAAGCGCCCGCCCGCTGCCGCCCCTCCCCCTCACGGTCCATTCAAACCCGCGAGTAGGCGGGCGGGGGCGGGGGAGTCCCCCTTTCCTCCTCCTCCTCCAACCCTGGCAGTTCAACATCACAGCGGCCGTCAAGGCCCGGGTACGCGCGCGCACGGACCTACATCCCAGCGGGGCTCCCGATCTCACACATACACACACACACACACACACACACACACACACACACACACCGGCAAACAAAGGGTCTGGACACCCCGGTCCCCTCCCGCCCCCCCAGGTCGGAGAGGGCGGGGCATCCCCTCCCCAGCCCCCCTGCAAGGTAAGCTTTGGACTACGACTGCGGCCGGGAGGGGGACCTGGTGCCCAGGAGGGAGGGGCTCTGGGCGGGGAGGGGGGACTTCCATCGCCCCCCAAGAAAGTCAGGGCCCCCCCACGTAGCCGGTTGAGGGCTTCAGGCTGGCCTCCAGGCTGAGGGTATGTAGGCAGGACCCCGAATTGGGATTCCCGGGAAGGCGCGCGGGGCGGGGGGCGGGGTGGGGGGCAGGTTGGGGGCGGGGGTGTCTCTACCTAGCTTCAGAGACTGGAGCTTCCTGGCCCCAATGAATCAGGGTCCCAGGAGCGCCAGCTCCCAGAACTGGGGACAGGGCGCCGGAAGCTCCCCCATCAGCACCAGGCTTTTACTAATCTCCTGCCGACGCAGCATCTCCACTCCTGGGGACTGAGACAGAGACCCCTGAGTTGCTTCGCACTGTCCCTCGCCCTCGCAACCACCCACCCCCCATCAGCGCATCTCCAGCTGTGTGTGTGGTATCTGTGTGCTGGGGTGGGGGGCTGGGAATGCTCCTCTGGGCTCCCAAGCTTCCTCTGCTGCATCCCACAGCCACACACTGCTTAGCTGCGGTTGTGGGACTGGGCAAACGGCTTTGCCTTCCTGAGCCTCAATTTCCTCATCTGCAGAGTGGGTAATGACTCACGCAGGATTGGGGGAGGTCTTGTTTTCGAGTCTGCATTAGTCCATTTATTTTCAAGCTCTTTCCACACGTATTTCCCAAGTGCCTACTGTACGCCAGGGCCCTGTGGTGGGGCGGTCAAACTACAGCAACCAAAGAGACCAGCTGGGTCCCGGCTTGGCTGACCCTGGAGACTGCTGAGGGAGCAAGATCAGTATGTGAACAGAGAAATCCCCTCAGTGATTTTCGACTGAAGACTAAAATTCCATGAGGCATGGAGAGTGATTTCAGGGGAGGGTGTTCGAGATTCAATGAAATTTTATGGTTTGTATCTGCCTTCATCATTCACTTTCTGCTCCACGGGGGCAGGGCCAGCCTAGAAGAGTGCCTGGTACACAATAGGTGCATAATAAATATTGAATTAATTAAAGAGAGAATTGATTGAAACTATTTTCATAGTGCTTTAGGTCAGGAAGGAGGCTAGTCATGAACCAACCCATCCTCTCTCCCATGTTACAGATGAGGCAAGTGAGTCCCTTAGACCCAGAAAAGGGGAAAGATGTCATCAAAGGCAGTACAGGAAGTTGATGGGATGTTGTCATTCCCATACAAGTGAGGATGGCTGAAGAAATGGTTGTGAACAGCCAGGAATAGAAGAAAATAGAGACCAGACTTGAGCACAGGTCCCTCCAGGAACCCATGACATCTATCAGCCCCTATCTCTCTCCTCATACCACACAGACACAGCCCTATGTTCATCCATTCAAAGAGTACTTACTCAGGGTCTACTAGGTATCCAGTGCTCAGGACATAGCAGTGAACAGAACAAAACCCCCTACCCCCGTGGAGGTGACATTTAGTAGAGGAATCAGTGAAGAAACAACATAAATATATAACAACAAACTGCTTCCCCGGTGGTTCAGTGGTAAAGAATCTGCCTGCAACGCAGGAGGTACAGGAGACAGTTTCCATCCCTGGGTCAGGAAGATCCCCTGGAGGAGGAAATGGCAACCCACTCCAATATTCTTGCCTGGAGAATTCCACGGACAGAGAAGCCTGACAGGCTGCAGTCCAGGGGTCACAAAGAATGAAACCCGGAGGAGTTCACTTTGGGATGCGTATCCAGGAAGACCTCCCAGAAGAGTTGTATTACTCCTCAAACACACACACATATACTTTGATCCAGACAAACGTAGTCACGCAAACACCATATACAGGCTGGAGAACCAAAAGTGCCCAAGGATGCATAGCTACTGGGTGGCTGTACAAAGATCTGAACCCAGAATCCACATTTCTGACCAGTGTAAAACGCTGCTTCCTGCTGCATCCATATGCATGCACCCTCCTCACCTGTGTGCGTGTACACACACACACACAGAGCCAGCCTCATTCCCACATAGACTGATGTGGTATCACTTTGTCACCTACACGCACTCCTGCAAGTATGGTCTGATCTCATCTACACAGTACTCAGACTCCCAGAGAGTTCTCCCCATCCAGTTGCAAATGGACAGCCATGTACAAAATCTCATGTTCACATACATGCACATGCACACACACATATGCCCCGTGGGGAGGGGGTGGAGCTGAGAGTCCTTCCCAGCTCCAAGGCATGGAGCTTGGGTAGTCACTGTCCCTCCTTAGACCTGAATGATCTGGGCAAGCTGCAGACAAGGGCATTTATCCTCATTTCCATCCCTCTCTGGCCACCCATAGCCGTGTCCTCCTGAAGGTGGTGGGGGCTGGGTGAAGCCAGTGCTCTGTCAGGCCAGGCCAGGAGCACCGAGCAGCTGGGTGAGTCAGGAGGCCCCTCCTCAGCCTGAGCCTGCTTGGCCATCTGGACCCCCTCCTCAGTGGGCTGCTGCCCAGGGTTGGGGGAAGGCAGGTTTAGCGGCTCCCCCTCCACCTGGGCACTCAGGCCAGTTTCTGAGGACCTGCCTCTCATGCCCAGGTTTCTGCCAGGGCTGATTTCTACAAAGATGCACAAGTGTCCAGGCAGTGGTGGCTTGTGTGTGTCTCCACCTCCACCCCCTGACCTCCTCCACTCCTTCCTTCATTCCACAAATCTTTGAACACCTACCATGGGCTGTTCTGGGCACTGAGGATACAGCCAGAATCAGCTACAGAATTTTGCAGAGCCCAGGGCCAGATGAAAATGCAAGACCCCTGTTTAAAATTATTATTATTAAGGGATTTCTCTGGCAGTCCAGTGTCTAAGACTCTGAACTTCCAATGCAGGGAGAGTGAGTTCGATCCCTGGTTGGGGAACTAAGACCCCACATGCTGAGTGGCCAAAAATTATTTTTTCATTAAAAAAATTTTTTTAAATGTAAGAATTTAGACCACGACAAGACCACGACAGTAGCACATTAAACCTTCTAAGCATGGGGCCCTGTGTGACTGCTCAGGTCATGTGTTCATGATGCTGGACCTACAACAAGACAGAAAAATCCCCTGACCTAATGGAATTAAGGGGCAGGGCAAGCAAAAACATAAATATATAATACCCCAGGGGCGATGAATGCTGAGGAGAGAAACAAAGCTGACTGAGAGGTAGAAGGTGATGGGGTAGGGGTAGGCATCCATGTCCGGAAGGCCTCTGAAAAGAGGTAACTTTGAGCAGAGAGAGGAAGGAGGTAAGGGAGTCAAGCGGTTGTATTTATCCACTCAAGAGACATTTGTTGAGCACCTGCTGTCTACCATCAGTGTCCAAGATCCTTGAGATTTAGCAGGGGACAAAACAGACCAACATATTGACCTCATGTCTTAATCAAAGGACAGGCAATAGCTAATAAAGGAATAAGTAAATTATATATCTTGTTAGAACGTGATCATTCTAACACAAAATTAAGTCAGAGTCAGGGAAATTGAGGGTGGGAAGAGCATAGGATATCTGAGGGTGGTTTTCCAGGGGAGGGAAGATCAAGCATAAAGGCCCTAAGATCAAAATATGCTCAAAGTGTTTGAGGAACAGGGAGCAGTCCAGTGGGATGAGAGGCAGGATGGGAGGAATCTCTGTTAATGTGCTGCTAAGTCGCTTCATTCGTGTCCAGTTCTTTGGGACCCTATGGTCTGTGGCCCTCCAGGCTCCTCTGTTCATGGGATTCTCCAGGCAAGAATACTGGAGTAAGCTGCCATGCCCTCCTCCAGGGGATCTTCCTGGCCTAGTGATCGAACCTGCATCTCTTATGTCTCCTGCACTGACAGGAGGGTTTTTTTTTTATCATTAGTGTCACCTGGGACTATGTCTATAGCTCCACTGAATCAACAACAGTGATAATATTATTATGATAGTGGCCACTGATCCATGAGCACATACTACGAACCAGGCACTGTGCTCAGAACCTTACATGCATTACTTCACTTCACAACAACCTCCTCAGGTAGGTAGGAATGCTATCCCCATTTTACAATGGAAACTGAAGATCAGGAAACTGAAGCTCAAAGAGGCTGGGAAACTTGCCCCCAGATAAACAGCTAATGAGGAGAGGTATAGTCACGATTTGAATACAGGTCAATGTTAACACGGGAGCCTAAGCATGGCCCTTACTACGTGACCCTTTTTCTGCCTGTCTGAGCATATGTGTCTGGTCTGTCTACATACAGAGGAGAAGGTGCCTCTTTCTCTTTATGCTAATTTGTTCCCTCATTTATTCTTTCAGCATTCATTGAGACTATGTGCAGGGGACCATGATGAATGGGTACCATTTCTTGCCCTCACAGAGCTGTAGTGGGAAATAAAATATAGCCTCAAACGATGAGTGCTTTAATAGGGGTAGAATAAGCAGCAGTGGGAGCCCAGAAAACTGACGGATTGAGTCTGGTAGAGAAGTGAAGGTGACCATTGAACAATATTCATACATACATCCATTTGTTCAACAGCTGTCTGTCATGAGCTTGCCTGGTGCTAAGTACTATGTGGGTGAGATGATGTTTATACTCATTTCTACTAGTTCACACTGAACTGAAGTGCTATAGCTAGAGCTATAAGGCAAGAAAAAGTAATAAGAGCCAATGTAGGGAGTAATGTGGCCAGTCCATAGTAGACTTGCTAGGAACTTAATAAATATGCTCTTGAGTCCTCAAAATAATAACCAGACGGTGAACAAAAACTTATTAAGAGACTACTATGTTCCAGATTCAGTTCTAGGCACTATGCATATAGCAATTAATAAAACATAAAATATTTTTGTCCTCCTGCAGCTGGTGTTCTAGTGTAGAGCAAGACCAACAATACATGTAATAAGTAAATTACATAGTATGTATTTGGGTGATAAATTCTATGAAAAAAATACAACAGGATAAGAAAATTCAGGAATCCTGAGGGGCTAGCAACTTTAAACAGCAGTGGGGAGGTGAGAAATACTGAAGAGGTGAGATGTTAACAAAGACCTGAAGGATGTGAGGGACCTGTGGATATTTAAGGCAGAGGGAACAGAAAGTGCAAAGGCTCTGAGGCTAGAGAATGCCGAGTGTGTCCAGAAACAGTCAAGGAGCCAGTGTAGATGGCACAGAGTCAGCCTAGGGGAGAGTGGGAGGAATGAGGACAGAGACATTATGCAGGACTCTGTGAGCCTCTTGTTGAGGACTTTGATGTTTCCTCTGAAGAAGGTGAAAGCCATGGAGGGCTCTGAGCAGAGGAGGGTCATGATCTGATGTGGGTTCTAACGGGCTCCCACAGGCTCAGATACTTTGGCCACCTGATGCAAAGAGCCGACACACTGGAAACGACCTGATGCTGGGAAAGACTGAGGGCAGCAGGAGAAGGGGACGACAGAGGATGAGATGTGGTTGGATGGCATCATCGACTCAGTGGACATGAATTTGAGCAAGCTCTGGAAAATGGTGAAGGACAGGGAAGCCTGGTGAGCTGCAGTCCTTGGCATCGCAAAGAATCCGACAGGACTTAGCGACTGAACAGCAACAGGCTCAGATGTCAATAGCATTTATTAAGCAATTACTGAGTGTCAAACAGTTCTGCAAGAATTCAACATGGTCTGATCTCATTTCATTCTCATATAGAACCTGTAAGAATTACCATTCCATTTCACAGAGGTGAAACAGGCTCAGAGAGTTTAATGCACTGACCTACGGCCACACAGCCATAATTTGCAGCGCCTGGGTGCAAAGGTTCAGCGAGCCAGGCTTCCCCTCCCCCAAGCTTTTAGATAGGGATTGCCGGCAGCAGAGCGCACTCATCACCGGGAGTTGCGTCTGTGTCCCTGTCTGTCTGTTTCTATTTCCACGCGTCCCTGTCTGTCTCCGCGCGCCTCTGCCTGCGCGTCCCCCATCTGTGCCCAAACCGCCGTCTCGCTGCGCCCGGCCCCCGCACATCGGAGCTATTTCGGGTTCAGGCATAAAAGCCCAACAGCTCGGAGGAGACGCTTCCTCCGGCCCCCAGCTCAGACCACGCGCCACACGTGGCCGGCTCTGGGAGCTCCCGGTCTTCTCTGAGGGATCCCCAGGCTGGGGAAGCCCCCGCAGGAGGACCGGTGGGGGCTGGGGCGACCCGGGCCCGAGGCTCCCGGCCCCCCAGTGGCCAATCTAGGCATTGACACGGTTCAGAGCCCAGCCGTGCGTCAGCTGTTGCTCTGGCAACATGCGTGCAACGTCACCAACAGGCAGTGCGTCAGTCACCCGCTGACGTCACGCCCCGGGAGAGGCAATTGGCGAGGGGCGGGGGTGGATTCCATGCTCAGCCCGCAGGGGGAGCCCCAGGGCTCTAATGGCAGACGCCTTTGGCCTGGTCCTGTAGGAGGCGCTAGCCGGGGCTGACATGGCGCGTGAAGCACACGAGGCGCGCTAGTTTGGCGAGATGAAGAGGAGTCGCAGTGCCCTGTCGGTGGCTGGAATCGGGGACGAGGTGCGAGGGGCGGGGCCCGGGCTGGGGACGAGGTTTGGGTTGGGGGTCCGGAGCCCCCTGGTGACCACAGCTGCTCCCTAAGCCTGGCTCCACTTCCTTGAGGCAGCAAGCCTTGTCCCTTCGTGCCTCAGTTTACTCCCTTGACTTCATTATTCTGCTGCTGCCCGGATTAAGAGGCTCTTAGCCCAGGGGTAGAAGGCAGGGCCTTCGAGGGGTTTTCCCAGTAGGGAGAGGATTGTAGAGTGGGTGCGGGTAGTTGCTGGGGGTGAGGTCTTGAGGGTCTCAGATGTAAGGAAGGGAGGAGGCCACATACATTTAGACCAAGAAGACGTGGAGGGTGGTGATGTGTTAGAAGGGTTTCGTGGTGAGGACGGACTACAGGCATGAGGGCCCAGAAGCCCCAGGATGGAGATATCAAAAGGGAACCCCACAAAAATTATGGCTGAGAAAGGGCACCTTTCAGGTGTAAGAGCTGGGAACGCTCCCTCTGTGAGAGGGATGTTAAGATGGGAGTGGGGCACAGAAGCCTTAATCCCCATAGGCGACTCTCTCAGATGGCCAGGGAGGGACATTACTGCGGAGAGGAACTCAGAGCTGCCTGACCAGGCTGTACCCCTATCCCACCCTTGTCTCACCTCAGAGGCCTCGAGAGACCCCCGAGCCGGGCCGAGCCAACATGCTGGGGGCTGACCTCCGACGCCCTCGCCGACGACTCTCCACGGGTCCAGGCCTAGGCTGGGCTGAACCTGAGCCCTTGGACCCTGGGGACCCTCTGCCGTCCCGGCCCACCACTCTGCCGCTGCTGATCCCTCCACGAATTTCCATCACCAAAGCTGACAGGTAGGTGGGTGGTGGACCAGGCTGGGAGGTGGGAATGGAGGAACAGGGTCAGCTGGGCTAACTCCAGCCACCAGTCCTTTCCTTTGCTCCAGGCTCCTGACTTCCTGCGGAGAAGGCAATGGCAACCCACTCCAGTACTCTTGCCTGGAAAATCCCATGGACGGAGGAACCTGGTGGGCTGCAGTCCATGGGGTCGCTAAGAGTCAGACACGGCTAAGCGACTTCACTTTCACTTTTCCCTTTCATGCATTGGAGAAGGAAATGGCAACCCACTCCAGTGTTCTTGCCTGGAGAATCCCAGGAACCTGGTGGGCTGCCGTCTATGGGGTCACACAGAGTCCGACACGACTGAAGTGATTTAGCAGCAGCAACAGCAGCCTGGCTTCCTGAGTTTTGCAAAAACCAGCTGAAACTTCTCCTGGAGCCTGGTGGATCAGATTGTGACATCCCGCCACCCCCAAGTGGCACCTCTTGCAGCCTTTAGAGGAACCCCTTCTTCCATTTTGCAGCTGCCTCCACCAGCAAGGGGCAGGGTTTCAGAAAGGGTTTGGACCCTCCAGTCTGCAAGAATGCTCCCATAATTAGAAAGCTGGGACAGGTTAGGGAGTACACGTCCCACCAATCTGTGTGCACCTCTATTTCCCTTTCTAAGAGGATGTCGTTTCTTCAAGGCCTTAAAAGGGGATGGTGGGACACTGGAAGCGGTCTGGACTGGCATTTTTCTTTCTTCTGAGCCTAGCTTCACACTGAATTTCCTTGCTTTTTCTCATCTGGGGTCCTCAGAGGGTACTTCAACCCTCCTCTTGGCCCAAGGATGAATTTGAAAGCCAGATGACTGAGCTAGTCCTGGCTGCTGGCGGGCCCCACTGCCCTCCTCGGGCCACTGTTCTCTGCAGCCTCAATCTCCCCGCCCACCCCTTTGTCTACGCAGAGGGCTCCAGGGTCTCTGCTTGGGTCATGCTACAGTGATTCATTTCCAGATGAGGGAAGAAGTGACTGTCATTCTCCTCTCCAAATGGCTTAATGACTCCCCCCCCCCCTCCAATCCCTCCAGCCTCTTTCCGGCCACAGATCCAGTGACCTGCTCTGGCCCACTCACTGCCTTGGGCCTTCCTTTTTCTGCCACCCCCGCTGTAACCTGACCCCCCACCCCATTTACCCCACTCTGAGCTTTGACCAACCCAACAGCACCCCTGACCCCAAGAACTTGGTCCAACCCAAGAGGCTCAAGTGATTTGGGAGGACCCACAGCCCTTATGGATCCCCTAGAAGCCTTTTTTGGGTGTGCACTTGTGGGGAGGGTCCCCGAGAGAAGTAGGGGACACAGTTCTGGCCTCTGGGACATTCAGCGGCTGCTAATGGCAGGGCGGTTCTAGCTCCGCGTTCGCCCACGCCTGGAGCCCCCTCTGGCAGGGAGAAAAGCGGCTGTGGGGGTTGGAGCTTTCTCTCTCTCTCTCTCTTTCTCTCTCTCTCTTTTTAATAAGAACAGTGCGGAGGGAGGGCGGTGGCAGACGGCACGGCCTGCCCGGGGGAGCCCTTGAGGGGGGCGCGCGGGGGCGGGGCCTGATTTCGTTGACTGGCTTCCGAGCTCCTTAATCCGAGCGCGCATCAGCCCGGGGCACCGGCGGAGGATGGGGCACAGGGGTGTGTGCACGGCCCTCTGCCCCGCAGCCTCCTTCACCAGGGCTCGGCCCCGGGCCGGGGCGGGGGGAAGGGAGGGCTCTCGGATCCCGCTAGCTCTTTGCTCGCTCGCGCTCGGCGCGGCGCTGGGGGAGGCGGGAGCGTGAGTCACGGCGACTCCCGATTTAGGTTCCGGAAGGGGGGCTCTGCCGGCGGGGGCAGCGGGGAGGAGGCGCGGCTGTTTACTCGCCTGAAAAGGGCACAGGAGTGCGTCCCGCGGCTGCCCGGGACCTGCCTCAGTTTACCTCCTGCAGAAGCTCTTTAGAAGAGGCAGCGACGCACAGAGCGGTGGGCGGGCAGTCGGGGTATCAGCCACCGGGTATCCTCCCGGAGCCACACAGAAACCAAAGGGAAACACCTCAAAGCGGCCCCAGGTCGACCACACACACACACACCAACACAGGTTGACTCTCTCAGACACCAGTCAAACAACAGAGGCAGAGTCGAGTGCAAAACTCCGCAAGCGCGGACCGACCACATTACACACACACCCAATCGCGTGCGAACACAGGTACAGCTCCCAGGCCACCAGAACAGACTCTATAGAGGCGCACACCCTCCAAACAGGCAGCACACGTGCACACACTTCCTTCAGACATAGACACGCAGATACACGCACAGCGAAATCCAGATAAACAGGCAGATCGCAGCAGCCAACCACGTGCGCGCACACACTTCGAGCTGACAACGAAAACACAGACAAACCCTCGGAAGAGGCCACGTGCGCGCACATCCCGCCCCGGGCACACACCATCGCCATCCCGCGACCCACCAACAGGAGACTCCCCGAACACCGTCGCAGCCCGCTGCAGGGACCGCGTCCGCGTTACCGGACCACTCCTCACCAGCTCCCCCTGGCCAGGGGTAGCGGCGAGGAAAAGTCCGCACTGGGCTCCGCCCCCACCATGATGGACAGACTGACTGACACACCGGCAACCAGTCGGGTGTCTCCTTCATGATCGGATTAACCGTTTAACTCCTTGGTACCCGTGTGCACCGCGGCTAAGGCAGGGCGCTCTGGAGAGAGCCGAGTTCCAGCTCCCCCTCCCCGCGGGGAGTGGGGCTTTGCGTGGGCGGGAAGGGCCCCCTCCTTGGGTGGCTGTCCCCCACTGGCCCGGACGGAGGAGGAGGGGGGCGGTGCTGACAGCCGCGGCGGGCGCGGGGCGGGGAGAGGCGGGACGGGGCGGGGGAGCCTGGGCTGGTTCCGAGCGGGACGCTGAACGCCGAGAGCGCTGCCGAGCATCGAGCGGAGAGCCAAGGCGCCGACAGGAAGCCTCCGCGCCCGGCCCGGGGGCGAACGGCCCGCAGCGCCCCCGGGTCTCTCCCCGGGACGCCATGGCCCCGCCGAGGCCAGGCGCACCTGCGGGACCCCGGGCGCATCAGCTCGCGCGCAGCTGAACAGGGTGCATTTTGGAGAGGCCAGGGCCCCCTGGGGTGCAGGTGGGGGCCGGGGCCATGGAGCCCCCGGCCGTCCCCTCGGAGAGAAGCCTGTCTCTGTCTCTGCCTGGGCCCCGGGAGGGCCAGGCCACCCTGAAGCCGCCCCCCCAGCACCTGTGGCGGCAACCGCGGACCCCCATCCGTATCCAGCAGCGCGGCTACTCGGACAGCGCGGAGCGCGCTGAGCCCGAGCGGCCGCCACACCGGCCCATAGAGCGCGCCGACGCCGTGGACACCGGCGACCGGCCCGGCCTGCGCACATCCCGCATGTCCTGGCCCTCGTCCTTTCACGGCAGCGGCAGCGGCAGCGCGGGCGGAGGCAGCTGCAGGCGGTAAGACTACGAGCTGCGGACGCGCGCGGAGCGGATAGGCGCGCAGAGGGGACGCAACTCTCCCCACTGACCGCAGGGGGCGCTGTGCTGCGGGTGGGGTCAGTGTGACTGACGGGGACCGAAGGGGAGTTCTGCGGGGGCGTCCCGGACCTGGGCCCCCTGATCGTGCTCCGAAAGCGAGGCGTCCAACTGAAGCTGATCCCGGGGTCAACTTAGGAGGCGCCATGCTGTGTGTGTTGTTAACGGGGATTTTAGTTGAAGGCTGCAACTTTAGCTGTCTACGGTGACAGAGCAGGACAATGGCTAGGCTGGGAACCACTCAACCGGGCTTTCCTGGGGACGCTGTTTTAAGGGCTAGATTCATTATGTTTGGGGAACTCTGTAGCAGGGGGTGCCTGCTAGGACCACAATGCTTCCTGCAGATTGGAGAGCCCTCAGAGTCCTTCTGGAGCCGGCAAGAGCCTATTGGGAGCGGGATTCCTGGACTGGCACTGCAGCGGGGGTCAGTGATCTAAAGGGGGCCTCTGAGGGAGCCCTGTGCTGGGGGGCTGTGCGCTATGTGGGAGCCCCCTCTCAGGGCAGGAATGTTAGGGTTCAGTAGCTGCCTAGAGGGAAGGTGCAGCATTCAGGGGGTGCATAGTCCCAACACAGGGTGAGGGAGTCCCTGCCTCCTCTGGTGACAGTGATGAGGTGTGTTGGGTACCCTCTCATTGACCTGAATTGGTCATCCAGCTGTTGGGAATGGCCAGCCGTGGCTGCATGCTCTGCCTGGGTTTCTGGGGCCCTGTGACTGTCTGCCACAGCATAACTGTGCATGTTTCCGGGATAGTGTAGTTTGTGACATGCTGACTACGTGCTCCCAGTACAGTGATTGTTGGCTGTGTGACTTGTGTGCTTCAGGGACTTGGTGATGGGGGACCCTATGACTGGGTGTGCTTCTGGGTCTGTGCTTATGTGGCTATGTGCTTCTGGTACAGTGACTCTGATGGTGACTTCATGTAGCCCTGGGGCACAGTGACTTTGCAGGGTGACTCTGTGTGCCCCTGGGATGCTGGGATTATGGCAGCAGGGTTGTGAGTGTTACTGGAACACTGCCATTGTCACAGCATGGCTGTATGTGCTCACAGGACACTGCGATTGTGTCACTGTGTGTGCCCATAAGACATGGTGACTGTCACAGAGTGACTGTCTGCTCCTGGGACAGTGATTACAACAAGGTGATGGTGTGTCTCTGGGGCAGGGATGGTGACAGACCCGGGACAGACTCCTGGGACCGTCATTAAGACAGAGTGACTGTAGGGCAGTGATGGTGACGGAGTGTCTCTGGGATGCAGTGATGGCTGCCCTGTGATGTGTATACTCCTGGGGGCCATGTGATCGTGTCAACAGGACATCCATGCTCCCTGGGACACTATGACTGAGATGCTGCTCTAGGCTGCTTGTGCCCCGTGTGTGGGTGTTGGCGCTCTGACTTTTGGGGTGTGCTTCCGACTGCCTGGCATGCCGAGCGCTAATTGCCTGGTGTTCCTATGATGCTCTAGCATCTGACCTTGTGCCCTGGTGACAAGTGTGACTCATGGCTTTGGCTGTGTGCTTTGTCTGAGTCCCATGGGAGTTTGGAACATCCCTGGGACAGTCAGATTCGGGCCTCTCCCGGTGTTCCTGAGGGAGGCCCCTCTAGACTTGGACCCTCTTATTCTGGCCATCTCTGGGGACCTCCAGCTGGCACCTCAGCCTCTAGATCACCCACCCACCTTCATTCAGGGCACACCCCAGCCTCAGCATCCCTGACCCCATCCCAGGAAGCAAGTGTCATGGATCCAGTACTCACAGCCTGCTGTTTCCCAGAGGGAATTGAAGGAAAACAAAGCTGGAATCAACAGGAAATGCCAAAGACCAGGGGCAACTTGCCAAACTGGCTCAGGTCACTGTCCTGAGACACCCACAAGGGGGTGGGGTACAATAGGAACAGAGCGTTATTCCCTTTTTAAGCCCCAGAGATTCCTCCTACCCTGGTCTCTAGGGTGCTGACTCTCTTGGGACAATGGCTGAGTGATAATAACCATCATTATCTTAGTGGCATCCAACTCATAATGGCTTGCTCTTGGGCTCCATGCCGGGAACTTTTCCACACTTCATCTCCAGTGACCCATGAGGTATTCCTGTTGCACACATGGGAAGCACACGCCCAGAGGGGTAAAGCCAGTTCTTCTTCTTACCCAGATTCACACAACCAGGAAATGGCAGAGCTGAAATTCATTCCAACGCAGGTCCCCTCTGATTCCTGTGCATCCTGGCACAATGTCTTGCACTCTCTGAGCCCCAGTTTCCCCATGTGCACAGCAAGGCTGTTCCTGGAACTGCCTTGTGGGGGTCATTTGAAAAAAATACATTTATTTATTTTTGGCTGCTTCAAGTCCTTGCGGTGCAAGGACGTCTCTCTAGTTGTGGCTCTTGGGCTTAGCTGCCCATGCCCATACAGCATGTGGGAATCCCAGTTCCCCGACCAGGGACCAAACCTGTGTCACCTGCATCGGAAGGTGGATTCTTAACCTCTGGACCACCTGGGGTCATTTAAAAAAAAGTACTTAATTAATTAATTTGGCTGTGCTGGAGCTTAGTTGCAGCATTTGGGATCCAGTTCCCTGACCAGGGATTAAATCCAGGCCCCCTGCATTGGAAGTGCAGAGTCTTAGCCACTGGCCCACCAGGAAGGTCCCCTTTGGGCTCATTTTGAGGGTTCTGTGAGACTGGGGGTGCGTGTAAAGGACTGAATACAGCAAGTGCTTGGTAGGTAGGTCAGTCAGGGACCTGGGTTTGGGGGAGGAGCTGGGACCTAGGTAGACCCTGCTCCTCTAGTATGTGTTAGTCGCTCAGTCACGTCCGACTCTTTGGGACCCCATGGATCTGACCAGGATCTTCTGTCCATGGAATTCTCCAGGCAAGAATACTGGAGTCGGTTGCCATTCCCTTCTCCACGGAATCTTCCCAACCTAGGGATCAAACCTGGATCTTCTGCCTTGCAGGCAGATTCTTTACCATCTGAGCCACCGGGGAAGCTTGCCCCTCTAGTATGGAGGGGGGAAAACAGGAACCTCAACCACATCCCGGCAGGGCCTCAGGTTTCTGTTTCACTGTGGGCCTGTGCAGCCTCCAGTGACTGGAGGGAGGGCACTGGTGCCAGCATCCTCCCCCACCCCCAGGCAGAAGGAAGGGGAAACTGAGAGGCCGCCAGTGGGAACTGCACTCCTTAGAAATGGGCGTTCAGCCAGCTCAGTTCCCCAGAAATGGTGCACACAGGCGGGATTCCAGTGCTACCCACATTAGAGTTCATGCAGCCACTGAAAAAGGGATCCGGAGAGCCCTTTAGACTTGAATCACAGGCACCTCCAAAGAGAGGGCACTCCATCCTCCATCTGCGATGGCATGCGCAACCCCCCTCCAGACCTGGGAATGTAAGAGCCTGCGCTCCCGGCGCCCTGTGGGGCTGAGTCATGGCACCACCACGATCTGTCAAGAAGCAGATGGAGCGGGAAGAAGAGGACTCTGGTGGTGAGGTGGGGGGACTTGTCGGAAATGGGTGCGAGGCCAGCGTAGAGACCCCTTTTGGCTACCTCCAGACGCTCCCCGCCGAGAGGGCGCTGCCTGGCCCCAGGAGGGGTTGGACGAAGCCGGATTGGGGTCTCTCTCTGGCCAGTGGTTTCCACTGGGGGCTTTGCGTTCCCCAGTCCCTGGCGCCCCCACATCCCTGCGTGTGTGTTTTGATAGCAGGTTTCTCCTCGCGCCCCGCCCTCCGCGCGCCCTCTGCTGGGTGACAAGGGAGGCACAGGCTGAGTATGAGCTCCGAGTCCGGACCTGCCCCCGGGACTCTCGTTCCCCCGAGTCGAGCAAAGTCGCCGCCGCCGTCGCCACTGCTGCGGAGCCCCCGAATTATTATTGCATGTTTATTGAGCGCCCCGGAGAGCCGGCGCCAGGCCGGCTGACCGCAGGCTCGCGAGTGAGGTCCTCGCCCACCCAAGGTTGAGACCAGGCTCCCACCTCCATCCTCCACCCGGGGCCGAGCGTGGTGGAGACAGCCGCCTGGCGGATGCAGAGGAATTTGGCGGCGAAGTTGAGGACGCGGAGTTCCCGACTCGCCCCCGCGCGCCCTGGCCCAAGCCGATGCCTATGCGACGGCCTCCCAACACCAACCTGCTTTTTAACTCCCGGCATCTTTGGCTTTGCATTCCTGCCGAGGAAACCGAGAGATAAGTGATTTGCCCAAGGTCACGGGCAAGGCAGAACTGAGGTTAAAACCCAAGTTTCCGAGACTCCAGACCAGTAGGCGGCTCGCTGTGTGACCTGGGACCAGCATCACGGCTCTCTGTGCCTCAGTTTCCTGTTCAGTAAACGGGGGCTGAAAAGGATCTGCCCTGGGTAGATCTGGGTAGGCCTGTGGTAAGGCTGAGCTGGCTGACAGTGGGGCCGTGCAGTCTGGAGCTGGTGTTTTGAGAACTTGCACTTCCTCAAAACGCACTTCCTCAGTAGAGAGAGAGAAAGGGGGCATCCCCCAAACCTCACATCCTGGCTGCCAGGATGCCCCCTCGCTGACCAGCAAGCTCTTCTGAGTTGGAAAAAACTAGGGCCTTGGGGAACTGCAGATTTCAGGGTGAGGAGAGAGTTTGGGGGGTACATCAGAGCCTGCTGTTTTCTTACTCCTAAGAGCCCAAATCCAGCCTTTGCCCTTGACTCGCTATGTGACCTCAGTAAAGGATTTCCCTTATCTGAGCCTCAGTTTCCTCATCTGCAACAGGGCCATTCATTCCACAAACACTGATTGAGCATCTTCGGGCTGTGGTGAAGAATGCAATGGACCCAGTCCTGCCATCCTGGAGTTCTCAGAGTAGCCAGTGAGGAGGAAATAGCACAGAAAGGCATTCGGTAATTTCAGGTGGTGACGATGGGACATGAAGAGAAGAGGGACCCTGAAGTCAGGGAAGGTCTCTTTGAGGAGGTGACTTTTGAGCAGAGACCTAAATGAAGTGAGAGAAGATGCTATGAGGGTAACAAGCAGAGGGAACAGCAAAGGTTCTGAGGTAGGAACCTGTTTTACATGCTGGAGGAAAAGCATGGAGGGCAGGTGTGACTGGCACAGAGCAAGGGGTGCTGGAAGGAAATGAGGCGAGAGGTGATGGAGCAGCTCATGTAGGGCCTTATAGGTCAGGGTCAGGGTTGGCTTTAGACCTGTTTATTTATTTTTAATATTATTAATTTCTTTGGCTGTGCTGGGTCTTATTTGCAACATGTGGGATCTAGTTCCCTGACCAGGGATTAAAGCCAGGAACCCTGCATTGACTTTAGCCACTAGACCACCAGGGAAGTCCCTAGACCTCAGTGTATATCTGGCTCCCTAGGAAGGATCAAAGATCAAAGGGCTGGAAGGAAACTGAACCATGAAGGCCCTGTTGGGCAGAATTCCAGTCTCCGAATCAGACAACTCAGCACATAATTGAGGGAATTCCTTGGTGGTCCAGTGATTAGGATTTGGTGCATTCACTGCTAGGGACCAGGGTTCGATCCCTGGTGGGAGATCCTACAAGCTGTGTGGTGTGGTTAAAAAAAAAAAACATCATAATCAAGCTGTGCTCCTTCCAGGCTGAGTGACTGCTGCCAAGTCACTTCCCTTTCTGGGGCTTGAGTTTCCCCATCTCTCTCTCTCTCTTTTTTAACACTTATTTTTATTTGGTTTCACCAGGTCTTAGCTGAGGCACACAGGATCTTTTTAGTTGCGGCATGGGGGATCTAGTTCCCTGACCAGGAATCAAACCTGATCCCCCTGCATTGGCAGTGCAGAGTCTTAGCCACTGGATCACCAGGGAATTGGTGGGCTTGACTTCCCCATCTCTGAAATGGGCCTAGTGTGAACCCTATTTTCTCAAAGTCTGGTTTGAAGAATCAGCAAAACAATGCAGGGAACCCTGAGGGCAGGTAAATATGAAGGCCCTTCCTTTTTGTTTGCACCTGGACTGAAGGATCCTGGTGGCCAGGGCATGGGTCTTAGTGGGTTTAGAGCAACAATTCCAAAGCAGGGGCAATTTGCCATGGCTGGGGACATTTCAGTCTTCGTGACTGGTTTTGGGGGCTGCTCCTGGCATCTAGTGGGGAGGCACTGGACTTTATGCTGCTGCTACTGTCTCATAGGACTGCCCCCCGGGACGAAGAATCAGAGGTGCTAAATGTCAATTGTGTCAAGATAGGGAAACCCTGCATTCCCAACAAGGCGACATTGCCTCCACAGTGGTGAAATTTGGTTCTTGGAGCGGATCTGTGAAAAAAGGCTTTATGTATAAAGCCTAGATATACACCCAGTATATAAATAGATATATAGCATATCTATGCCATTAACATGATCACATAGAGGAGGCAACTGTAGGGGGAGGGGAGCATCTAAAAAGACACTCAGGAGGACTACGCTGGCAGCCACCCACTCCAGTATTCTTGCCTGGAGGATCCCCAGGGGCACAGGAGCCTGGCGGGCTATAGTCCATGGTGTTGCGAGCGGTCGGACATGACTCAGGAGACTGAGCACCCACAGCACCAGGGGTGAAGAATCCGCCTGCCAATCCAGAGGACACAAGTTTGATCCTTGGTCCAGGAAGATTCCACATGCCGCAGAGCAGCTAAGTCTGTGTGCCATGACTACTGAGCCTGAGATCTAGAGCCTGCGAGCCACAACTACTGAGCCCCCCTCTAGAGCCCACTCTCCCCAGCAAGAGAAGCCGCCGCAAGGAGAAACCTATGACAAGTGGAGAGTAGCTCCCACTGACAGCAAGTAAAGAAAGCCAGCACGTGGCAACGCAGCCCCAGCACTGCAACAACAGCAAAGACAACTCCATGCTTCCAGTACAGGTGGCATGGGTTCAATTCCTGGTCATGGAACTAAGATCCCACATGCTATGCAGTATGGCAAAAATAAGTAAATAAATAAATAAATAAAAAGGCACTCGGGGCAGTCATGAAATAGAGACAGCCACTGACCTAGAGCCTGGCTTAGCCACTTAATGGGTGTGTCACTTTGAGCAGGTTGTTTTTCTCCAAGACTGAGATTTCCCATCTATAAAATGGGACACTAGTGCACTTTATGGGCGTTTTGTGAAAATTAAATGAGATCATAGCTAGAGGCGGTGAATGCACACGAAGCATTCTGAAGGTTAGCTACTATATCATCATTATCATCATAACCATTGTCTATATCCTCTGGTTAGTGCACGTCTTACACATTATAAGCTCTCCATAAATGTTTCTCCAATAATAATAATCATTGCTAGATGGTTCTTTGGGGCAAGAGCACCATCCTCTTGGCCTGCTGACTTTCCAAATAATGTCAATATTTCTCGCCCCAACAACTCATCTCTTGATTTACTGGCCTGTTGTGTGATGAGGAGTCCAAGCTTGGACTCGGGAACAAATTTCGGTGTGGGCAGTCATGAGCCTTGCTGCCTGGGTGGAGGAATTTTCGGGTAAGACCCTACCTGCTGCCAGGACCACTTGTTCTGAGGATCAGCCCTTCAAAATCCCTGAAGTGTCACCAGCTGCCCCAGTGCTTGGTAGTTGGAGCAAACTTTAAAAAAGAAAAAGTAACTAACATTCAGTTAGTGCTTATTATGTCCAGACACTTCTCTGAGCCTTTTACATGTCTATCCATAAGGTGTGTCATGCTATTGAACCCATTTTACAGGTGGGGAAACTGAGGCTCAGTGAAATGAAGTGACTGGCTCAAGATCAGGTGATTAAGAAATACTGGAGGCCAGACTCAAGCCTAGGTAGTCCAGCTTTGGGCCCCTTGACTTGGGACCCAACAGGTAGAAAGGGGAGAGATTCGCAGAGATGATTTAGATTTAAAATAGAGATTTGCCCCATTTTCTTATTTTAAACAAACTTCTCCCCCTTCTCTAACCCCAAAGAGTCACAGACAGGTGGGGCAGGCATTGGAATTGTAATTAGTTAGCTGATTTTCAAGCTTCCCAGATGGTTCAGTATATAAAGAATCTACCTGCCGATGCAGAAGATGCAAGAGACCTGAGTTTGATCCCTGGGCCGGGAAGATCTCCTGGAGAAGGAAATGGCAACCCACTCCAGTATTCTTGCCTGGAGAATCCCATGGACAGACAAGCCTGGTGGCTACAGTCCATGGAGTCACAGTCGGATATGGCTGAAGCAACTGAGCAGAGGCAGAGCTGACTTTATTCAAGAATCTTCACCTCTCTGAGTCTCAGTTTCCTCATCTGTGAAAGGGGATAATATGCCACCGCAACAGAGTCACAGCGACTGCACATGCAAAGCCACCACCACTGGGCCCCACGGAAGTCACTGCTGAGGGGAGGTCAGGTTCTTGGAGCCACCTCATGAGCTGAGGGGGCCCTGATTCTAAAGAGTACCTCGGAGACTCTAAGGAGTGGCAGGACTGGGGGAGCCTTAGGAGTGTCTGGGGGCTGTGAGCACACTCAGAGCTTCTGAGGGGTGTCTTAAAGAGTTATGAGGCATGTCTCAGAGGCTGTGGGGGGTATTCTGGGGCTGCCCCAAGGATTGTGGGTACATCTTGGATTGCAGGGGTAGCGCAGGGTTGCAGGACTGTCTTAGGAGCTATGGAGGAATCTAGTTGTGCCCCTGGGGTCCATGGGGAACCCCAGGATTTTGGTGGCATCCCCATGGTTACGGAAACATCCCCTGAATCCTGAGGCATCCCTGAGTTTATGTTGGGGTCTTGGCACTAGAGGCATCTCAAGGGTGATGTGGAGCTATGGGGACAGGAAATCTGAGGGACTGTGGAAACACTCCTAGGGTCTGTGAGGGACCCTGGAATTTGGGAGGTCTTCATGGAGATCGGTGGGAATGCTCTAGCTGTGGGGGTTTCTTGGGGGTGTTTGGAGGGTCTCGGCATGACGCAGTGTTGGTGGGAATGCTCTAGGGGGTTTGGTGGGCATTTGAGGAACCATAGAGATTGTCCTGGGATCTGAAGGGGTTTCTCCTGGGCTCTCAAAGCACCTCTGATATTTGTGGGTGCATCCTGGGATTCTTGGGGTGCCCCTGGGTGTTGTGGGGATGTCTCAGGAACAAAGAACAGACATCAGAGGGGGGCTATGAATGTGTATGTGGGTCTATGGGAGTCATCTCTGGATTTTGTGGGGGAACCCAGGAATTTGGGGGGTATCTCTGGGTTGTGTGGGGACATCTCGGGGATAGTAGGGGCACTCCCTGGGATAGTGGGGCTCTCAGTCTCAGGCCCTTGAGGTCTGTGGGGCCTCTCAACATCGTGGGAGGTGTGTGAGCGCACCCCAGAAATCTAGGGGGCATCCCCAGAGTTTGTATAGACACTTCCGGAGATTGTAAGGACGTCAGGGGAACTGCGGGGGCCCCCGGGGTGTGTGGGGTGTCCCTGTCGCGGCCGCGTGGGGGCCCCTGGCCCGCCCCGCCCCAGGGGCGGCCCCAGCGCATAGCCGGAAGGGCCGAGGCGGCCGGGAGGGGAGGGGCCCGTGGGCCCCGGGGTAGGGCGGCCGGCCTGCGTGGGCCGCGCGGGGCGGGCGGCGCTGCTCTCCAGCGCCCGCAGAGGCGGGGCCGCCCCGCGCCCCCCGAGGCCATGGCGCGGCCGCGCGGCCTGGGCCGCATTCCTGAACGACAGCTGGAGGCCTTCCCGGCGGCGGCAGCGGTGGCCACCGAGGACGAGGCGTTCCTGCCCGAGCCCCTCGCCCCGCGCGCGCCCCGCCGCCCACGTTCTCCGCCTGCCTCGCCGGTCTTCTTTGCCAGCCCGTCCCCAACTTTCCGCAGGCGCCTTCGACTTCTCCGTGGCTTTCAGGATTTGGGCCGCCAGGCGTGGGCCGGGTAAGTGCGCGCCGGTGGCTGTGGGTTCGAGTCCCCACCCTGGCCATCAGGCGCGAGCCGCGGGTTCTGGGGTTCGCAACTAGTTCGCTCAGCCTCACTTTTTCCTCTTCCGTCACAGGGCAGCGATAAAAATCATCTCTGCCCGTCAGGGTTGCCGTGGAGACATCTGATAAGGCATGCAGTAGGCGCTCAATAAACGCCACGCGCCTCCCACTTCCTGTGCAGACCTGACGTTGCGGTCGGGCTTTGGGGCTGAGTGGAGCCCACCTGCCCCCCAGGATGATCTGGGAGCGTGCGTTGGGTTGTATTATCCTTAGTGGAACGGCCTGTGAAATGGGGCCAGGGCTGCCCTGCAGGGGCTGTCTTGCCAGGAGGCACAAAGAGAGCAAATTAAAGTTCTCTTCGTACCCAGACCCAGGGTGGGCCGCGGGGGCGGGAAGCCTGCGGGGTGCGGGCCGGGAGGCCACATCCGGTGTGACTCTCCGGTGTCCCGTTTATCTTGGCAACTGCAGATTGGCAGCGGAGGTAGGCGCGGGGCTGACTCTGGGGGGCTTCTCCTGAGCCCCCATCATCCTCCCTACTCTCGGGCCTGCAACTTGCTTAGAACCCGAGTCCGGGGACGCAGGCTGAGGACACCGCAGGGACGGGAGGCGGCCCGGCGGCTGGACTTGGGGAAGAGATGGGGCGGGGAACGATTCGGAGGAGTGGGTCGAGGTCCCTGGCAGCCCGGCTTGGGGTTGGAAAGGGTGTGGTGGCGGCAATCAATGCCTGTCTCCCGGTTTCTCTCTGTGTCTCTATCTTCACCTCTGCGCCGCCCCCATGCCCCCAACTTTTCCTCCTCCGCATCCATCGCCCCTCTCCCGGGTTTGGTCACCGGGCCCCGTCCTGCACCCGCGAGCAAGTCGTTTCCCCCGCGGGGACACGCGGCGTTCAGAGACCTCCAGCGGGCCCAGCTCGACGTCAGGGAAGCGGGAGAGAAGGCGGGGTCAGAGGCGGGCTCGAAGCCCGGGAAACCGGAGCCTGGGGCACCCTCCGAGGCCCAGGGGAAGGGAGACTAGCGGGAAGTATGCGCAGGGTTCCGCAGGGCCCCCCGCGGGAGGAGGCAGGAGCGGAGCCCTCCCCGGCACAGCGGACGAGGGGACGCCCGAACTCCCGGGGACGTCCCTGGGGGGGTCACCGGGAGGGCGGGTGTGGAGGCGGCGCCGGCAGTAGCCGCCACAAACACCTCGGGCCTGGCGAGCAGTGCGTGCCACCCCGCCGCGCGGTCGTCCCCATGCGCATGCTGACGGCGCTTGGCACTCATGCGCTCGGCACTCATGCGCTCCAGTGCGGCACCCCGGGTCCGGCCCCGGCCCCCTGCCCTGGTACTGCCTCCCGCGGGCCCTGGGTCACTGGTCCACTTCTCCTTCAGCGAAGAGGACACCTGTTGGTACCCTCCAGGCAGATCTGTCAGGTGGGTGGCCGGCCCGCGGCCAGTCCCCTCCTTTGCTCTGACTGTTTTGTTGGTTGGGGGGTGGTGCAGGGAGCAGTCTGCATTGGGGGAGTCCCCAAAGTGGTTCTTAGTTTCTGCCTGGAGCCTCACCCTCTTTCTCTGGCCCTGCCTCACCCTCTTTCTCTGACCCTAAACTGTCTGGGTGCTGCCTAGGGCTTCCTGCAGGTGGTGGCCTCCAGAATGGGTGCTGGGTCATGCCCGCTTCCCACCTACCCAGGATTCCTCCACGCTCCTTGTGCCCCTAAACCTGGGCTTCTGGCATTCACCCTGGCAGCAAATATTGGTGTCCCGCGTCACCTGGGCTCCACTCCCAGGCCACTGGCTTCAAGCCAGGTCCCTCTGGCCCCGTCTGCTCAGTGCCTCCAGCCTTACCCTCTCTCCTTCCTTGCTGGGCTGCCAGGCTTGAAAACCACGTTGGGTGGGGGTGGGGAGGAGGTTCCTGCTGGAACTCCTGGGGTAGGGGGGCATTTAGAATCTGCTGGACAACACTGGGGCAGAGACATGGTCTCTAGGTTCTCAGAGTTCTCAGAGTACTCCAGTCTTGTTCTGGCTCCACTGCATCGACCCCTTCAGACACCCAGACACACACAGGCTCTCCCACATGGATGCACACAGTCCACAAACGCAGCCACATAAGACAAACACAGACACACCCCCACGCAGGGTAACTGAGGTCACCTGGTGTGGTCTGTGCAAGGTCTGTCTTCTGGCTGATGGAGCACAAGTGAGCCGTGGCCGTGGTGACAAACACACCACAGAAACCCAGGTTTCACACCCCCTTGCATTCACTACACTGACTGCAGGAGCACACTCAGCACACACTCAGGACCGATTTCCACCTGCCCTCTGTTACAGGAGCATTCATGCCTCATAGCCCCCGAGGAGTCGGGGACAATCACAACACACATGCAGCAGACAACTACCCTCTCCCAAGGTCACACACACATAGACACACAGATCCATGCAGACTCCAGCACAGAGACCCCGCACATACACACAGATCCACACAGATGAGTGTATGCACATGGGGGCTCCAGAGCACGCACGCACCCCCCTGGACTCCCACATATACAGACCCTCTTTGCAAACCAGCCCCACAAACTGCGATGTCACCTGGCAGCGTGCGCCGGCCTGGCGGACACACACCGCCGCCCGCCCCCAACCTCCATGTGACCTTCACAAAGCAAATGCCAGGCCTTTCCATGGAGGCTGCCTGGCACCTCTTGCGAGGGAGTCAGGTGGAGTTGGGCAGGGAGCCCGGGGAGACGCCAGGCCTGCCTGGGGGAGATGGACACCCAGTGACTTAGTGAGCAGCAGCCTTGTAGCCCGGTTGCCCTGGTTCAAATTGTGCTTTACCATGAGCCAAGTTACTTACCCTATTTGTGCCTCAGTTTCTATCTGTGGAAAATGGGGCATGAGGACCCGTCCGGGCATACCAGAGTGCCTAGCATGTGACATTTGATAGCAGTTGGCTACTGTGATTGCTATGAGTCTGACCAACAGGGACGTGTCCCCTCTCCTGCCCCCTCCACCTCCGCTGCTTGTTTGTTTCGTATCGGCCTGTGCAGCAGAACTCCAAAGCCTGGATCTGTCCCTGGGCTGCCCAGTCCTCCAGGGGCCCAATTTGATGCTCCAGGAGTCCAGGTGGGCGAGCCCAGGGCCCTCAGAGAGGCAGAGGCAGGTAGCAACTCCATCTGAATGCCATCAAGTGGTCAGCCTGTCCAAAGGAGAGTCTTGGGCAAATAATTTTCTTTTTTTTTTGGCCACACCGTGCAGCTTGTAGGCTCTTAGTTCCCCAAGCAGGGATCAAACCTGCGCCCCCTGCATTGGAAGTCTTAACCACCAGACCAACAGGGAAGTCCCTGAAGTCCTTCAGTTTGCTTTCTGATGAAGTGTCTGGGTATGTGCCTGTGAGGTCAGGGCCTGTTGGCTGCCCTTGACTCTGGTTTGCGGCTTTGGGTCCCACTGGGACACTACTGGAGCCACCTCCAGCCTGACTGGCTACCATGAGCAGTGGCGGGTCAGGGAGGAGTGAGTGCCGACAGCTCTGGGTCTGATTCTGAGGGGTAGCTGAGACACCTGCCCACCCCCCAAAACACACACTCTTTCTGTCCCCCTCCGGCTGCTGTTCAACACACCTGATCTTCTCTCCTCTGTCTTTCCACAGCCCAGGGGACATTTGCTTCTGGAAGCACAAACAGCAGGGCCCCAGAGAACCTCCTTCCCATCTGGGCCTCTGGGCTCCTGCTTACGTGAGCCGAGCACCCCTGGGGCTGTGGGATCTGCCCACAAATCTAGCTGGGTGTCCTCTGGGCTTGGGTCTCAAGTTCCCCCAACTGCAGCTTCAGTTGCTGGGGTGGGGCTGAGGTCCTCAGGATGGAGGTATGTGTCCGTCTCCTCCCCTCCCCAGTGGCACTCAGCAGAGCCCCCAAATCCAGCCGGGGCCTTGGGAGACAGGACCTTGTTCACAGGAGGGAAGGCCACCAGCCCCTCGCTCCCTCTCTGCACCTCAGCCTCCATATTGACCCAGGACATTAATAGAACCCAACTCACAGGACTGGTGGGAGACCTGATTGGGTTCATGTGTACAGAGCACTTCGATGGTACCAGGAGGGGACTTCCCTGATTGTCTAGAGATTAGCTCCCGTGCTTCCAGTGCAGGGGACATGGGTTCGAGAACTGGTCAGGGAGCTAAGATCCCACGTGCCATATGGTGTGGCCAGAAGATAAAAAGCAAGACAATGACAAACACACAAAATTACAAACAGTACCAGACACAAGGCGAATACTGAGTATCTTATTATTGGGGCTTCCCTGTTGGCTCAGGGATAAAGAATCCAAGTACTGCTGGTTCTATCTCTGGGTGGGGAAGATCCCCTGGAGGAGGGTATGGCCACCCACTCCAATATTCTTGCCTGGGAAATCCCATGGACAGAGGAGCTTGGCAGACTGTAGTCCAGGGGTTTGCAAAAAGAGTCGGATACCAACTGAGCAACTAGACAACCACCTTATTATTCCTATAAATCTAAAAGGATCTAACCTGGCACTCAGTACACAGCAGGTGCTCAATAAATGGGCATTATCATCAAAGGCCCAAGGTCATGATCTAAGTATTTTTACTCCTGTTTTTTTTTTTAATTGACTTTAAAAATTAACATATACTAAAATTCAACTTCCCCCCCCCCCCCTTTGGCCATGCCCTGCTGCTTGTGGAATCTTTAGTTCCCTTACCAGGGATTGAACCCAGGCCCCTGGCAGTGAAAGCACTGAGTCCTAAGCCCTGGACCACCAGGGAATTTCCAAAATTCAACCTTTTTAGTATGTATTGCATGAAAGGTTTTTTTTTTTTAATTGTGGTAAAATATATATAATGAAATTTACCAGTTTAACTTGACTGTACAATTTAGTGTCATTAAGTACACACACATTGTGCAACTGTTCTCCCGCCATCCATTGCCAGGACACTTTCATCTTCCTAAACTGAAAGTCTGTCCCCATGGAACACTCACTCCCATTCCCCTCCCCCAGCCTCCGGCCCGTACCATACTACTTTCTTTTTTCTATGAATTTGACTCCTCCAGGGAACTCATGTAAGTGGAATTGTACAATATTGTCCTTTTGTGTCTGACATTTCATTTCGTGTGATGTTTTCAAGGTTTATGCACGTTGTAGCCTGTGTCAGAATTTCCTTCTTTTTTAAAAAAGTATTTATTTGGCTGCGCTGGCTCTTAGTTGCCACATGCTGAGTCTTTTAGTTGCCACATGTGGGATTTAGTTCCCTGACAGGGATCGAACCCAGGACCCCTGCATTGGAAGTGTGGAGTCATAGCCACTGGACCACCAGGGAAGTCCCCAGCTTTCAATTCTTTTGGGTATATGTACTTGGAAGGAGTATAGCTGGATCACATGGTAGTTCTAGACTTAAAAGATTTTGCAAAAAAAAAAAAAGATTTTGCAGAGCTATCCCATGGCTGATTCATGTCAATATATGGCAAAAACCACTACAATATTGTAAAGTAATTAGCCTCCAACTAATAATAAATGGAAAAAAAAATTTTTTAAAAATGTATCAATGTCGGAAAAAAAAGTTTTTGCAGAACTATCAAACTCTTTTCTACTGTGGCTGCACCTTTTTATATTCTCACCAGCAGTGTATAAGTTTTCTAGTTTCTCCACATGCAGGCCAACACTTGTTATTTTCCTTTTTTTTTTTTTTTTAAATAATAGCCATCCTGATGGGTGGTATCTCATTGGGGTTCTTATTTGCATTTTCCTAATGACCAGTGATGTTAGGGGCTTCCCTGGTGGCTCAGAGGTTAAAGCATCTGCCTGCAATGTGAGAGACCTGGGTTTGATCCCTGGGTCGGGAAGATCCCCTGGAGAAGAAACTGGCAACCCACTCTAGTATTCTTGCCTGGAGAATCCCATGGACGGAGAAGCCTCGTGGGCCACAGTCCACGGGGTTGCAAAGAGTCAGACATGACTGAGCGACTTCACTTCACTTTCACTAATGACCAGTGATGTTGAGCATCTTCTCGTGTGTTTATTGTCCATATGTATGTCTTCTTTGAAGAAATGTTTAAGGGTTATACCCCCCCCTTTTTTTTTTTTGCCATTCCCATGACTTGTGGGGTCTTATTTCCCCAACCAGGGAATGAATCCAGGATATCAGAAGTTAGAGCTCCAAATCCTAACCACTGGACCACCAGGGAACTCCCTCCCACTTTTTAATTAGGTTGTTTGTTTTGTTGTTGAGTTTTAGGAGTCCTTTATATAGCCTGGACATTGCGTGTATGCTTAGTTGCTCAGTCGTGTCCAACTGTGATGCTATGGACTGTAGCCCACCAGGCTCCTCTGTCCATAGAATTCTCCAGGCAAGAATACTGGAGTAGCTTGCCATTTCCTTCTCCAGGGGATCTTCCCAACACAGGGATCGAACTCAGGTCTTCTGCATTGCAGGAGTTGCATTGCATTCTTGACAGTCTGAATCATCAGGGATGCCCAGTCTAGACATGAATCCCTTATCAAATATGTTATTTGCAAAAATGTTCTCCTAGAAATTCCCTTGCAGTCCAGTGGTTAGGACTCCAAGTTTCCACTGCAGGGGGCACAGGTTCAGTCCCTGGTAAGGGAACTAAGATCTCATGTGCCCCATGGTGCAGCCGAAAAAAGAAAAAAAGGACTATTAAAAAAATATTCTCCCATTCTATAGATTGCCTTTGTACTCCCTGAATAGTCTTTTGATGCATGAAAGTTTTTAACTTTGATGAACTCCTTAATTTATTTTTTCTTTTGTTGCCTGTGCTTTTGATGTCATGTCCAAGAAATCACTGCCAAATCCAATGTCATGAAGCTTCTAAGAGTTTTATAATTTTAACCCTTATATTTATATCTTTGATCTACTGGGGGTTAATTTCTGTATATGGTATAAAGTAAGGATCCCACTTCATTCTTCTGTGAGTAAACTAGTTTTCCCAGCACCATCTTTCCCAGTCCTTTCTCCCCTGAATGGTCCTGGCTTCCTTGTTGACAATCATTTGACCACATATATGTGAGGGTTTTTTCCCTACTGTTCTTGGGGTTCTCAAGGCAAGAATTCTGAAGTGGTTTGCCATTCCCTTCTCCAGTGGACCACATTCTGTCGGACCTCTCCACCATGACCCGACCGTCTTGGGTGGCCCCACACGGCGTGGCTTAGTTTCATTGAGTTAGACAAGGCTGTGGTCCTGTGATCAGATTGGCTAGTTTTCTGTGATTATGGTTTTAGTGTGTCTGCTCTCTGATGCCCTCTTGCAACACCTACTGTCTTACTTGGGTTTCTCTTACCTTGGACATGGGGTATCTCTTCACGGCTGCTCCAGCAAACAGTAGAAAAAGGCAAATTGATAGGATACTGAAAGAGGAACTCCCCAGGTTGGTAGGTGCCCAATATGCTAATGGAGATCAGTGGAGAAATAACTCCAGAAAGAATGAAGGGATGGAGCCAAAGCAAAAACAATACCTAGTTGTGGATGTGATTGGTGATAGAAGCAAGGTCCGATGCTGTAAACAGCAATATTGCATAGGAACCTGGAATGTTAGGTCCATGAATCAAGGCAAATTGGAAGTGGTCAAACAGAAGATGGCAAGAGTGAATGTTGACATTCTAGGAATCAGCGAACTAAAATGGACTGGAATGGGTGAATTTAACTCAGATGACCATTATATCTACTACTGTGGGCAGGGATCCCTTAGAAGAAATGGAGTAGCCATCATGGTCAACAAAAGAATCCAAAATGCAGTACTTGGATGCAATCTCAAAAACGACAGAATGATCTCTGTTCGTTTCCAAGGCAAACCATTCAGTATCACGGTAATCCAAGCCTATGCCCCAACCAGTAATGCTGAAGAAGCTGAAGTTGAATGGTTCTATGAAGACCTACAAGACCTTTTAGAACTAACACCCAAAAAAGATGTCCTTCTCATTATAGGGGACTGGAATGCAAAAGTAGGAAGTCAAGAAACACCTGGAGTAACAGGCAAATCTGGCCTTGGAGTATGGAATGAAGCAGGGCAAAGGCTAATAGAATTCTTCCGAACGCACTGGTCATAGCAAACACCCTCTTCCAACAACACAAGAGAAGACTCTACACGTGGACATCAACAGATAGTCGACACCGAAATCAGATTGATTATATTCTTTGCAGCCAAAGATGGAGAAGCTCTATACAGTCTGCAAAAACAAGGCTAGGAGCTGACTGTGGCTCAGATCATGAACTCCTTATTGCCAAATTCAGACTTAAAGTGAAGAAAGTAGGGAGGAAAACCACTAGACCATTCAGGTATGACCTAAATCAAATCCCTTATGACTATACAGTGGAAGTGAGAAATAGATTTAAGGGACTAGATCTATCAGATCTAGTCTGAGAGCCTGATGAACTATGGACAGAGGTTCATGACATTGTATAGGAGACAGTAATCAAGACCATCCCCATGGAAAAGAAATGCAAAAAGGCAAAATGGTTGTCTGAGAAGGCCTTACAAATAGCTGTGAAAAGAAGAGAAGCGAAAAGCAAAGGAGAAAAGGAAAGTTATTCCCATTTGAATGCAGAGTACCAAAGAATAGCCAGGAGAGAAAAGAAAGCCTTCCTCAGGGATCAATGCAAAGAAATAGAGGAAAACAACAGAATGGGAAAGACTAGAGATCTCTTCAAGAAAATTAGAGATACCAAGGGAACATTTCACGCAAAGATGGGTTCGATAAAGGACAGAAATGCTATGGACCTAACAGAAGCAGAAGATATTAAGAAGAGGTGGCAAGAATACACAAAAGAACTGTACAAAAAAGATCTTCACGGCCCAGATAATCACAATGGTGTGATCACTCACCTAGAGCCAGACATCCTGGAATGTGAGGTCAGGTGGGCCTTAGAAAGCATCACTACGAACAAAGCTAGTGGAGGTGATGGAATTCCAGTTGAGCTATTTCAAACCCTGAAAAATGATGCTGTGAAAGTGCTGCACTCAATATGCCAGCAAATTTGGAAAACTCAGCAGTGGCCACAGGACTGGAAAAGGTCAGTTTTCATTCCAATCCCTAAGAAAGGCAATGCCAAAAAATGCTCAAACTACCACACAATTGTACTCATCTCACACACTAGTAAAATAATGCTCAAAATTCTCCAAGCCAGGCTTCAGCAATAACGTGAACCATGAACTTCCAGATGTTCAAGCTGGCTTTAGAAAAGGTAGAGGAACCAGAGATCAAATTGCCAACATCCGATGGATCATAGAAAAAGCAAGAGTTCCAGAAAAACATCTATTTCTGCTTTATTGACTATGCCAAAGCCTTCGACTGTGTGGATCACAATAAACTGTGGAAAATTCTGAAAGAGATGGGAATACCAGGCCACCTGACCTGCCTCTTGAGAAACCTGTATGCAGGTCAGGAAGCAACAGTTAGAACTGGACATGAAACAACAGACTGGTTCCAAATAGGAAAAGAAGAACATCAAGGCTGTATATTGTCACCCTGCTTATTTAACTTATATGCAGAGTACATCATGAGAAACGCTGGGCTGGAAGAAGCACAAGCTGGAATCAAGATTGCTGGGAGAAATATCAGTAACCTCAGATATGCAGATGACACCACCCTTATGGCAGAAAGTGAAGATGAACTAAAAAGCCTCTTGATGAAAGTGAAAGAGGAGAGTGAAAAAGTTGACTTAAAGCTCATCATTCAGAAAACTAAGATCCGGGCATCTGGTCCCATCACTTCATGGCAAATAGATGGGGAGACAGTGGAAACAGTGTCAGACTTTATTTTTGGGGGCTCCAAAATCACTGCAGATGGTGATTGCAGCCATGAAATTAAAAGACGCTTACTCCTTGGAAGGAAAGTTATGACCAACCTAGATAGCATATTAAAAAGCAGAGACATTACTTTGCCAACAAAGGTCCATCTAGTCAAGGCTATAGTTTTTCTAGTGGTCATGTATGGATGTGAGAGTCGGACTGTGAGAAAAGCTGAACGCCGAAAAATTGATGCTTTTGAACTGTGGTGTTGGAGAAGACTCTTGAGAGTCCCCTGGACTGCAAGGAGATCCAACCAGTCCATCCTAAAGGAGATCAGTCCTGGGTGTTCATTGGAAGGCCTGATGCTGAAGCTGAAACTCCAATACTTTGGCCACCTCATGCGAAGAGTTGACTCATTGAAAAAGAAGACCCTGATGCTGGGAGGGATTGGGGGCAGGAGGAGAAGGGGACGACAGAGGATGAGATGGCTGGATGGCATCACCGACTCGATGGGCATGAGTCTGAGTAAACTCCGGGAGTTGGTGATGGACAGGGAGGCCTGGCGTGCTGCGATTCATGGGGTCGCAAAGAGTTGGACATGACTGAGCAACTGAACTGAACTGAACTGATGTGAGGGTTTATTTCTAGGCTATCCTTTTCAAATTTATGTATTTATTTTTGGCTGCATTGGGTCTTCATTGCTGCTCAAGGGCTTTCTCCTGTTGCAGCAATCAGCGACTACTCTCTAATTGCAGTGCACGGGGCTTCTCCTTGTGGTGGCTTCTCGTCGCAGAGCACATGCTCTAGGGCACATGGGCTTCAGCAGTCACGTCACAAAAGCTCAACAGTTGAGTCTTGTGGGCTCAAGAATACAGGCTCAGTAGTTGTGGTGCTCGGGTGCAGTTGTCCTGTGGCATGTGAGATCTTCCCAGACCAGGGATCCCCTGCATTGCAAGGCAGACTCTCAACCACTGGACAACCAGGGAAGCCCTCAGCTATCTTGATATTTTCAGTTTATGTTGGGTTTATCAGGACTTTATCATAAGTCAAGGAAATCACTGACTCCTCTCCTTCAGCCTATACAAATAATTCATAAATAAATCCCTTAGGTTTTATTTTAAATATATGTTCCAAATGCAACCATTTCTCAGTAACTCACCACAACCATCTTAGTCCAAGCCACTAATAAAACACCTCATTTTAAAAAGTCAAAGAAGATCTGTAGTTTATTTTTGTGTTTTTTTAAATTGCTGAATACCCTTGTAGCTCAATCAGTAAAGAGTCTGCCTGCAACGCATAAGACCTGGGGTCAATTCCTAGGTCAGGAAGGTCCCCTGGAGAAGGAAATGGCAACCCACTCCAGTATTCTTGCCTGGAGAATCCCATGGACAGAGGAGCCTAGCAGGTTACAGTCTATGGGGTCGCAAGAGTTGGACACAACTGAGCGACTAAGCATAAACACATTCCACGGCATGGATCTGTTACCATTTATCCATTCGTCTATTGATGTATGGTTGGTTTGGTTGTTTCTAGTTTTTGGTGATTATGAAGAGAACTGCTATAAACACTAGTCAGCAGGCCTATATATATATTTTCATTTTGGCTGTGCTGGGCAGGTCTTAGTTGTGGCATACAGGATCTTAAGTTACGGCATGTGAACTCTTAGTTGCAGCTTGTGGGATCTAGTTCCCTGACCAGGGATCGAACCGGGGCCCCCTGCCTTGGGAACGTGGAGTCCTAGCTGCTGGACCACCGGGGAAGTCCCTAGTCAGCAAGTTTTTGAGCAGACATGTTTTCATTTATCTTGGGTAAATATATAGGAGTGCAGTTGTCAGATTGTACAGTTAGGGTATGCTCAATTTCATAGGAAACTAACCAACTGTCTTCCAGAGTGGCTGTACCACTTGGCATTCCCAGCAGCAGTGAATGGGAGTTCCAGTTTCTCTGAATCCTTGTCATCAGCACTTGGTATCCTTGTCAGTTTTTGTTTGCTTAGCATCCTAGTAGGTGTGAAGGGATAGTTCGTGGTTTTAATTTGCATTTCCCTAAGGAGGGATGATGTTTCCTATGCTGATGTGCCATCTGTGTATCTTCTTTGGTGAACTGTCCATACTTCTGCTCATTTTTTCATTGTCTTCTTCTTTTTAAATTTTCATTTATCTATTTTTGGCTCCACTGAGTTTTCATTGCCGCACAAGGGCTCTTTCTAGTTGCAGTGCACGGGCTTCTCATTGCAGTGGCTTCTCTTGTGGAGCACAGACGGGCTCTAGGCGCCTGGGCTTGGTAGCTGTAGCGTGTGGGCTTAGTTGCTCTGCGGTTTGTGGCATCTTCCTGGATCAGGGTTCGAACCTGTGTACCCTGCATTGGCAGGCAGAGTCTTAACCACTGCACCACCGGGGAAGTCCAAGTTGTCTGTCTTCTTATTATCGAATCTTCAGAGTTCGTTATGTATTCTGGGTACTAGTCTTCTGTCAGAAATTTTCTCCCAGTCTGGGGCTTGTCCTTTTATTCTCTTGACAGTGTCTTTTGCAGAACAGTGTTCAGTGTTTTTAAAATGTTTTCTGAAGTTTGTTTTCAAAAGATGTTTGAGTTTTCAACTATTAAAAATTTCTGGTTTCTTTCCTAAAATTGGAACCCAGGGCCCCCAGCCCCACTCTGCTTTTTGTGTTGGCTGCCTGGCCCCTGGAAAAATTTGCTCTAATGAGAGAAATGTGCTCTGATGGGGGTCGTCAACAGAGGGCAGCAGTTAACATTTTGATCTGAGACTTGGGCTGGAATTCTGACTGCACTATGACCTTACTGTGTAACCTGGAACCAATCATCCCTCTGAACCTTAGTTTCTTCATGTGTAAAATGGAGGCAGTGAAGTACCCTCCACACCCCCATCCCAGGGCTGGCCCAGGAAAAAGAGTCCATTTATAGAAGCTGGTATTGCTGTCCTTCCTGGTCTAGAAGATTTCAGATTTTTTTTTTTTTTTTTTTGACCAGGCTACATGGCATGTGGGATCTTAGTTCCCTGACCAGGGATGGAACCTGGGCCCCCTGCGGTGGAAATGCAGGGTCCTTACCACTGGACCGCAAGAGAATTCCCTCAGATTTATTTCTTAGCAGAGGAAACATTCAAATAAAATCTTAGACCGACATTCAATAGTAGGACCAGAAAGTGCGGGGAGGATTCTGTTTCCTCTCTCCCCACCCGGTGGTACTCATCAGAGCACAGCCTGAAATCTGCTGACCAGTCTAACACCCTCATTTTAACAGAGCCACAGACCAGAGAGGGCAGTGACCTTCTCGAGGTCACATAGCATGCCACAGGCACGCAGCTCCCCACGCTCACCCTCAGACCTTCATATCAACTGCCTAGCTGAGCTCCCTCCCCAGGGATACTGATAGAGTTACAGATGGGGGGCTGATAGATTTACAGCTGCCAGTGTTTCTTGAGCTCCATGCTAGGCACCATCCTGAGCGTGTTGCCTGTGTTAACGCCGGTTACCTGGATGACCTGAGTCAGGCGGTGGTTGCCCCCACACTGCAGAAGAGGAAACTGAAATTCGGTCTTTCCCCCAAGTTGTACACTTGGGAAGTGGCCCGGCCAGCTTTTCCCTGCCTCATCCAGAGGCTCTGTCTTGGCCAGTGCCAGCAGAATGGAGTCCTGCTGTATCCTCTGTGTAGTTGTGTCTCTGTTATCTGTCTGTATCTCCACTCCAGTGACACCAATTTCCTTGCTGGTTCCCCAACAAAAACCAGATTCTGCCACAGGGCCTTTTTACTTACTGTTCCCTCACCCTGGAGTGCTTTCTCCCACCTCCTGACCCATGGCCTGCTCCTTCTCATCCTTCAGGCCCTGCTCAGATACCACCTCTTCAGAGAGACCTGCCTCCACCACAGCAGCTGAAAATCACCTTTCCAGCCACCCACCTAGTTTTAATTCCCTGGATGGCACCATCCAGCTCATACATTCATTCATTCATTCATTCATAGATTGATTCATACCGTAAACATTTATTGGGCATCCAGGCCATGTTCTTAGCCAGAGATTCAGCAGTGAACAAAGCAGGCAAAAAATCCTTGCTCTGCAGAGTTCTAGAAGGAAGGCAAACAGCAGAGAAGTAAAACATAGAATGTGTCGGGTAAGTAGTATTTATTTTAAGGAAGGGAACTATGAAATATAAGGGCAGGGATGACATTTCAGATGGGTTGGTTGGGGGAGGCCTTCCTGAAGAGGCGACATTTGAGAGGAGGCCTGAAGGAGGTGAAGGGAGAGCCACTGGAGATCTGGGCCAGGGAGACAGCCTGTGCAAAGGCCCTGAGGCAGGAATGTTTCTGGAATATTTAGGGAACAGCCAGATAGCAATTATGGCTGCAGCAGAGTCCATGAAAGGCAGAGTGGGTATGGGGGTGGGGCCTTGTGGGCCACAGCGAGGACTTTGGCTTTGGCTCTGAGTGACCTGGGAGCCATGGAAGGTTCTAAACAGAAGAGGGATGTGACCCAACTCAGGTATTCACAGGCTCCCTCTGGCTGCCGAGGGAAGCAGACAGGGGTATAGACAGAAGCTCGGGGCCAGAGCAAAGACAAATGTCCTGGCCCAGGCAGGTGATGATGGGGAGGCTGGCCAAGGAAGGGGTATGAAGCAGACAGATTACCCTTGAATAGATTTGATTGCTTTGAGGTGCAAAGGAAAGAACAGAGCAAGGAGGACCCCACAACTTCTGGGGGTGTGCAGTGCGGCTCAGTTAGCCTGTTTCTAGACCAGCCCTCCCGGTGTCATGTCTGTGAAGGACACAGATCACAGTCTGTCTTGGTCACGGCTGTGTCCCTTAGCTCTGGCAGCAGGACCAGGCATACAAAGGTGGTCTCTCTCATTTCCTGCCTCCCATCTTTTCTGAGGTGTCTGTCTCTCTTGTCAGGAATTTCCTGGGTCCCCTCATTCCTCCCGCCCTCCCCCCCTCAATGTCATCTCAGCCCCCTGACCCCTCTTCCCGCCCACCCCTTGCAGCTTGGAGGCGGAGAATGGACCGACACCGTCGCCAGGCCGCAGCCCGCTGGACTCGCAGGCGAGCCCGGGCCTCGTGCTGCATGCCGGGGCGGCCACCAGCCAGCGCCGGGAGTCCTTCCTCTACCGCTCGGACAGCGACTATGACATGTCACCCAAGACCATGTCCCGGAACTCGTCGGTCACCAGCGAAGCGTGAGCACCCGCCACCCCCCGCCTGGCTGGCTCTTCCAGGCCTCCTGGCCCCAGCAAGGGGGGGCGGGGGCTGCCCAACCCCCACCCCAGCCCATGGTCCTCGGCAAAAACTAAACAGCACCCTTATTCCCTATCGAGGACTCAACCCCTTATAGCATACCCACCCAGTGAGGTATGAGTGCCCACCCCGTCTCTGCCCCGCCACCCGGCCACTCTGAGCCCAGGCCCAGCCCCACCCATGTCCCTACAGTGCCCACCCACCCAACCTGCCCATGCCCACTCCTACCCCTTGGTTTCCTTATCCCATCTCTCCAGCAAGAAGGGAACCCCACTTGAGCCCCTCCTGGCCACCACTTCCAGAGGGTCCACCTCGGCTGACCCTCTTCTTCCTCCCCATGTCTGGGCTTCCCTAAACCAGCCCCCCTTATCATGACCACCTACTGAGGTGTGTGGAGAAGGAAATGGCAACCCACTCCAGTATTCTTGCCTGGGAAATCCCATGGACAGAGGAGCCCAGTGGGTTACAGTCCATGGGGTCGCAAAGAGTCGGACACGACTGAAGCAACTAAACAACAGCATAGAGGTGTGAGCACCCCCATCTCCTCAGCCCTCTTCCTTCTCACTGAACCCTCCAGCCCTGTCCCTATCCAGTGAGGCATCCATGTCACCCCTTTCCCCCAGCTCCTGTCCTCCGCCCCTCCCCACTACTAGTTTCTCCGAGCTCAGCCTCTGAGGTGTGTTCACTGCCCTCCTTTTGTCTCTGCGTGCCCCTCCCTCCTTGCCCCACCTGAACCCTTCTCCCTGACTGTTTCCTTCAGAACCAGCCCCTGCAGCGTGACCATCCTTGTGAGGTATAAGCACCCCTCCCCTACCCCACAGAGCTCCTTCCTGTCCACCAGCCTCCTGGGGCCCAGGCCCCCCACAGAGTGACACCCTAGGGACTTGCTTTTCTGGTAGCCCCAGCCCCTGTCCACCCCAGACCTTTGGGTCCCCCACTATGAGGACCCCTGACCTGCCCCTGTCCTTGCAGGCATGCAGAGGACCTCATCGTCACGCCGTTTGCCCAGGTAAGACCCCCTCCCCTAAGAAGGGACGGGGCTCTGACTCTCCCCCACATGTGGGGACAGGGGCCCAGCCCCAGCTCCCCGCTCTGGGTGGACCCCTCTCCTCACCCTGGCTCCCCCACCCAGGTGCTGGCCAGTCTCCGGAGCGTTCGCAGCAACTTCTCCCTCCTGACCAATGTGCCCATTCCCAGCAACAAGTAAGTGGAGGCTGGGCCCCAGGGTCTGTGATCATGAGGCTCAACACACCTGGGTCCAACTCTCACAGCTGCTGTGTGACCTCAGGCAGGCACTTGACCTCTATGAGCCTCTGTTTAGGCAACAGCTGCCACTGAGCCAGTAAACCATTGTGATTCAAATTCTTAAGTCGGGGAAACTTTTATAAACAAAGATGGAGGGGTATGGACACTCAAGGCTGAGGTCATGAGTGGTCAGCCATCCCAGCCTCTGGGCCACTCCTGGCCGTGATGCCAGCTTGCCAGGCAGTTAGCCTCCTGTGTTGCCTCTGTCAACTGGATAACCGCTGTAAGAAGTTGAGAAGGTGATGTATAGAAAGTGCTAGAATATTGCCCAGCACATAGTAAATGCTCACTGAATAGAAGTAGTTCTTATTTGGAGGCAGGGGTGAGGCTGAGAGCTGCTGGTTCCTCTGGGAGCCCAGGGGCGGGGCAGAGTTATCCTGGGGTTCAAGGAACTTGGGGAAGGGATGGTCAGGGAAGCAGGGAAGCAGGAGACACGGGGTCTGACCTAACCAGCCAGATAGTCTTAGGGAAGCTGGCTCCACCTTTGTGAACCTCAGTTTCCTCATCTGTAAAATGGGTTTTTGTGGGGCTCTGTGAGAGGCAGTGGGCAGAGTAAATGCAGCATGCCCGGGACACACAGAGAGGGCTCATAAAGAGGAAAGTCAGTGCTCTTCATGGAGAGAGGGAGGCAGAGACGCAGGGAGGGCCAGGCTGAGGTTGGGGCCCGATTTTTTGCAGGCGGTCCCCACTGGGCGGCCCAACCCCCGTCTGCAAGGCCACGCTATCAGGTAACTAAGCCCGGGGCACGAGAAAGGCCCCTCGTGGTGCCCTAGTGCGGGCTCCCTCACCCCCTTTCCCAGCACCCTACTCACCTGACGGGCCCCCATCACCTCTGGGGGTCTCCATGCGAACCCTCGCAGTCACCGCCCCGGCTGCCCCTTCCCCAGAGGAGACGTGTCAGCAGTTGGCCCGGGAGACACTGGAGGAGCTGGACTGGTGTCTGGAGCAGCTGGAAACCATGCAGACCTACCGCTCCGTCAGCGAGATGGCTTCCCACAAGGTGTGTAGGAGCAGCGGGGTGGAGCCATTGGCTGGGAGGGCGGGGGGGGGGGGGGGGGGGGGGGGGGGGTGGGCTAGCTATGGGCATGGCCAACCTGGGCGTGGTCGACCTGGGATTAGAGCCTGTGGGGTGGGGTGAGACCCTGGGTGTCAGTTATCTGACTTTGTATCTCCTGTGGACCTGGGTGTGTATGTGTGTGTGTGTGTGAGTGGTGTGTGTGTGTGTGTGTGTGTGTGTGTGTGGTGTGTTATCTGACTTGGTATCTCCTGTAGACCTGGGTGTGTGTGTGTGTGGTGTGTGTTATCTGACTTGGTATCTCCTGTAGACCTGGGTGTGTGTGTGTGTGGTGTGTGTGTTATCTGACTTTGTATCTCCTGTAGACCTGGGGTGTGTGTGTGTGTGTGGTGTGTGTGTTATCTGACTTGGTATCTCCTGTAGACCTGGGTGGTGTGTGTGTGTGTGTGTGTGGTGTGTGTGTTATCTGATGGTATCTCCTGTAGACCTGGGTGTGTGTGTGTGTGTGTGTTATCTGACTTGGTATCTCCTGTAGACCTGGGTGGTGTGTGTGTGTGTGTGTGTGTGTGTGGTGTGTGTGTTATCTGACTTGGTATCTCCTGTAGACCTGGGGGGTGTGTGTGTGTGTATGGGGTGTGTGTGTGTGTGTGTGTGTGTGTGTGTGTTATCTGACTTGGTATCTCCTGTAGACCTGGGTGTGTGTGTGTGTGGTGTGTGTTATCTGACTTGGTATCTCCTGTAGACCTGGGTGTGTGTGTGTGTGTGTGTGTGTGTGTGGTGTGTGTGTTATCTGACGGTATCTCCTGTAGACCTGGGTGTGTGTGTGTGTTATCTGACTTGGTATCTCCTGTAGACCTGGGTGTGTGTGTGTGTGGTGTGTGTGTTATCTGACTTTGTATCTCCTGTAGACCTGGGGTGTGTGTGTGTGTGTGGTGTGTGTGTTATCTGACTTGGTATCTCCTGTAGACCTGGGTGGTGTGTGTGTGTGTGTGTGTGTGTGTGTGGTGTGTGTTATCTGACGGTATCTCCTGTAGACCTGGGGTGTGTGTGTGTGTGTGTGTGTGTGTTATCTGACTTGGTATCTCCTGTAGACCTGGGGGTGTGTGTGTGTGGTGTGTGTTATCTGACTTTGTATCTCCTGTAGACCTGGGTGTGTGTGTGTGTGTGTGGTGTGTGTGATCTGACTTTGTATCTCCTGTAGACCTGGGGTGTGTGTGTGTGTGTGTGTGTGTGTGTGTGGTGTGTGTTATCTGACTTTGTATCTCCTGTAGACCTGGGTGTGTGTGTGTGTGTGTGGTGTGTGTTATCTGACTTTGTATCTCCTGTAGACCTGGGGGATGTGTGTGTGTGTGGTGTGTGTGTTATCTGACGGTATCTCCTGTAGACCTGGGGTGTGTGTGTGTGTGTGTGTGTGTGTGTTATCTGACTTTGTATCTCCTGTAGACCTGGGTGTGTGTGTGTGTGTGTGTGTGTGTGTGTGGTGTGTGTTATCTGACTTTGTATCTCCTGTAGACCTGGGGGGGTGTGTGTGTGTGTGGTGTGTGTGTTATCTGACTTTGTATCTCCTGTAGACCTGGGTGTGTGTGTGTGTGTGTGGTGTGTGTTATCTGACTTTGTATCTCCTGTAGACCTGGGGGGTGTGTGTGTGTGTGGTGTGTGTGTTATCTGACGGTATCTCCTGTAGACCTGGGGTGTGTGTGTGTATGCGTATGTGTGTGTGTGTGTGTGGTGTGTGTTATCTGACTTTGTATCTCCTGTAGACCTGGGGTGTGTGTGTGTGTGTGTGTGTGGTGTGTGTTATCTGACTTGGTATCTCCTGTAGACCTGGGGGGTGTGTGTGTGTGTGTGGTGTGTGTGTTATCTGACTTGGTATCTCCTGTAGACCTGTGGTGTGTGTGTGTGTGTGTGTGTGTGTGTGGTGTGTGTTATCTGACTTGGTATCTCCTGTAGACCTGGGTGTGTGTGTGTGTGGTGTGTGTGTTATCTGACGGTATCTCCTGTAGACCTGGGGGGGGTGTGTGTGTGTGTGGTGTGTGTTATCTGACTTTGTATCTCCTGTAGACCTGGGTGTGTGTGTGTGTGGTGTGTGTGTTATCTGACGGTATCTCCTGTAGACCTGGGGGGGGGGGGGTGGGTGGGTGGTGTGTGTTATCTGACTTGGTATCTCCTGTAGACCTGGGGTGTGTGTGTGTGTGTGTGTGTGTGTGTGTGTGTGGTGTGTGTTATCTGACTTGGTATCTCCTGTAGACCTGGGGTGTGTGTGTGTGTGTGTGTGTGTGTGGTGTGTGTTATCTGACTTTGTATCTCCTGTAGACCTGGGTGTGTGTGTGTGTGTGTGGTGTGTGTTATCTGACTTTGTATCTCCTGTAGACCTGGGGGGTGTGTGTGTGTGTGGTGTGTGTGTTATCTGACGGTATCTCCTGTAGACCTGGGGTGTGTGTGTGTGTGTGTGTGGGGTATGTGTGTGTGTGTGTGTGTGGTGTGTGTTATCTGACTTTGTATCTCCTGTAGACCTGGGGTGTGTGTGTGTGTGTGTGTGTGTGTGGTGTGTGTTATCTTACTTTGTATCTCCTGTAGACCTGGGGTGTGTGTGTGTGTGTGGTGTGTGTGTTATCTGACGGTATCTCCTGTAGACCTGGGGTGTGTGTGTGTGTGTGTGTGTGTGTGTGTTATCTGACTTTGTATCTCCTGTAGACCTGGGTGTGTGTGTGTGTGTGTGTGTGTGTGTGTGGTGTGTGTTATCTGACTTTGTATCTCCTGTAGACCTGGGGGGTGTGTGTGTGTGTGGTGTGTGTGTTATCTGACGGTATCTCCTGTAGACCTGGGTGTGTGTGTGTGTGTGTGTGTGTGTTATCTGACTTTGTATCTCCTGTAGACCTGGGGGGTGTGTGTGTGTGTGGTGTGTGTGTTATCTGACGGTATCTCCTGTAGACCTGGGGTGTGTGTGTGTGTGTGTATGGGGTATGTGTGTGTGTGTGTGTGGTGTGTGTTATCTGACTTTGTATCTCCTGTAGACCTGGGGGGTGTGTGTGTGTGTGTGTGTGGTGTGTGTTATCTGACTTTGTATCTCCTGTAGACCTGGGGGGTGTGTGTGTGTGTGGTGTGTGTGTTATCTGACTTGGTATCTCCTGTAGACCTGGGTGTGTGTGTGTGTGTGTGTGTGTGTGTGTGTGTGTGTGGTGTGTGTTATCTGACTTGGTATCTCCTGTAGACCTGGGGTGTGTGTGTGTGTGTGTGTGTGTGTGGTGTGTGTTATCTGACTTGGTATCTCCTGTAGACCTGGGTGTGTGTGTGTGTGTGTGTGTGTGTGTGTGTGTGTGTGTGTCCCTAGGCGACCTTCTCTCCTGGGGGGAGCAGGTTGTATGTTTGTATGGTCTATGAGTGTGTATCTGTGGCTATATGACTGTCTGTTGGCTACCCGATTGCAGTGCTGGGCAGGAAGGAGGGGAGGGGAGTGGGGGGTATCCCAATAAGATCAGTCAGGAGTGGCATGCACAAGTGTATCTATGGAGGACGTAAGAGTATGCACAGCTGACAATGTGGGGCTGTTAGTGTGGGGGGCTGTGCCAGGGGGATGTGTATTCTAGAGGTGTGAGTTAGTCCAGATGTGAATCTGAGTGTGTATCTCCATGTGTCTGTGACTCTGTGTGTGTGTATGTGTGCTTGCAAGGCCACAGGAGTGGGTGCAAGGCATCCATGTACAGTTGTGCTGACTGTGCACTGCACAACTCCAGGGGGCGCCATTCAGAAAGCAGGCAATGTGAATGATGCCGCCTGGAGTGGTACAGCTTGGTGGGAGGATGCCTGTCAGGAAATGAATGTGCAGGTGGGGGCGTCTGTGTTGGGGGGTGCACACACCCGTGGGTGGAGGTTTGTCTGGGACCATGTGAGTCTGAGGGCAATTGTGTCCCTGAGGGTATGTGTGGAGCATCTGAGAATGTGACTGTGTGTCTGAATGTAGGTCTGCGGGTGTATTTCTGCGATGGGGTGTGTGCGTGTGGAGCCGTGGGTGTGAGTGTGCGTATTCCCTTATAGATTAGTCAGGCCACATTTGTGTCTGAGGCCATGCGGGTATTTATGTTTGTTTACAAGTGTGTCTGTGGGTGTGTTGAGTGTGTCTGCAAGTGTGTCCAGTATCTGGGTGTTTATCCCTTAGTGTGCGCCTGCACTTCTGCTTGTGAGTCCGTATCCTGAGAAGGGGTGTCTGGAGGCATTTGGACCTCTGTGTGCCCAATTTTATACCTAGAAATGTGTTGAACAACAGAGTTGTGACTGTGTGTGTGTGTTTGTGTGGTTAGCGTAGGACTGAAAGCATTTGGGTGTCAGAGTGTGGTCAGGTGTGCCAAGTGTCTGGCTGTAGTGGTGTGGGGTGGAATTTGTGTCTGATTGTGTGTCGGTGTGTGAAGCATGTGGGTGTGTGTGTCTGCTGCTGGGTGTGTCCACAGGGGAGGGGGCATGCCCTCTGCCAGGTGCGTGTGCCTCCCCGCCTGTCCCTGGCAACCTCACCTGGGTCCTGCCTGAGGCCCGTGGGCTCCGGTGCCCCTTTAACGCCCCCCCCACCCCCAGCACCACCTGACATCGCATGCAGCCTGCCAGTGCTGCAGTGAGCACGCACACGCACACATACGGGCGAACACACGGAGCCCAGAGCCTCCGAAGCCTCCTCCCGGGACCCTCGCCCTGAACCTAGCCCCCATGGGCAGGGGTCCCTGGCCACCTCCAGCCACTGCTGCTGCCACAGGGGGGCCCAGCGGGGCCCACGGCAGGCGGACCATGTAACCAGGGCTGCTGCCGGGAGCGCGGAGGGGAAGGGAGCCCCCCAGCCCTGCTGGGCCGGCCTGGGCCCCTCCGCGGCTCCCCCCTCCACTGCCCAGCACCCCGCCCCCCTGCCACAATAGCTGCTAACCCCGGGACTGCCCAAGCCCAGCCTCTGTGTGCGGCAGCCCTGAGCGGGGCCAAGACTCCACGATGCCCTTGGTGGATTTCTTCTGCGAGACCTGCTCCAAGCCGTGGCTGGTGGGCTGGTGGGACCAGGTAGGGGAACTCAGGGTGGAGGATGGGCAAGAGACCCAGCTCTGGCCCTCCCACCTCGCACCCTCCAGCCCCCGGTCTGGGCTTGTGTGTGCATCTGTGCACGTGTGTGGCCTGGAGATGAAGCCTGGTGACTGTGTCTCTGTGTGTGGCCCGGGGCTGGGCGTGGAAGGTGGGTGGCTGGGGGTGTGGGTCTCTCTCTGGGTGTGACCGTCAGCGCGCATGTGTGTATGTGTCTGGAGTGGTGGGGGGCTGCCTGAGGCCCGTGGGCTCGTGTGCCTGGGTCATGGACCGGGGAATGGCCCTGGCCGAGATCACATGGTTCTGATTGTGGTGGTGTGTTTTGGGCCGTGTTTATGAGCCCAGAGCTGCATGATTTTTCTGGGGCATGTGACCCCGAGTTCAGTGACTGCTTTATTGTGTGTGCTCCTTGATGTGTGTGTTTGGGGGCTGTGTAGCACTGTGTAAGTGGGAGGTCTGTGACTCTGTGTGCGGTTGTGTGACTTTGTGGGTCCATCTTGTGTGTGGATGTGTGTCTCTCTATGGGTGCCCAGGGCCTCTGGCAGCCCTGGGAGGAGTGAGTGCCCCTCCCGATGTGGGCCGAGCGGGCTCACCCTTCCTGCCAAGAGTCCCTCCTGCCTCTCTGGACAGTCGGCTCCAGCTCAGGGGTGCTTTGGTGGAGCTTGGGGGTGGGGAGCCGATGCCCTTTCTCCTCATGCACAATGTCACAGCGGCCACTTGTGTGAAGAGAGATGGGGAGACCCAGAGGAGCCCCCAGGCCTGGTTCTAGGCATATTCTGTCCGTCTGTGCATCTGTCCAACCCTCTGAGGTTGGGGGAGAGGGGGCTATGATGGGAACCCCCCCTCCCCTGGTGACAGAACTAGGGTTTCCTCTGCTCACCCTTCTCCCTGCCCCGGCCAAACATCTTCACCCAGAATTTCAGGACTGCATTCCTTCCTTCCAAACCAGGCTGAGGGCTAGGGGGCGCCAGGACCCTGGGGTGTGGGGTCCCTGTCTGGGAAGACCTGGGCCAGGGGTAGCTCTGGGAAGGCAGGGGTTAAGGGGCCCACGGCCTGCCCCCTTTTCCCCAGCTCAGCAGCTGGTTGGAGGGGGAGTTGCTAAGGAGACTCCCATCACCATGGTAACGGGATTCTCCTGACACCCCATTGGCTCCCTGTTAAGCAGGAGCCCCTCCCTTCCACAGGTGCCCCTCTGGCTCCTCCTTGGGGGCAGAAAGAGGGAGTATGGTGAGAGGAAACCCCCTTCCTCAGAGAGGGAGGGCTACACTCCCCAAGCCTGGGGACCCCCATTGAGAGTTGGGAGGAGAGGAAGGACTGACCCCTCCCCCTCACAGCTTGCTGAGGGCTGTGTTGGCTGAGCAGAGAAGTGAGAGGGGCTTATGGGTTCTTAAGGGGTTTCTTGGGAAGGCCTGACCTTATCCCCCCAAACCCCTGCCATAACCCTATCATGCCTTCCTTCTTGCCTCCTTCACCTTAGTTCAAGAGGATGCTAAACCGTGAACTCACACACCTGTCAGAGATGAGCAGGTCAGGAAACCAGGTCTCTGAGTACATCTCCACCACATTCCTGGGTGAGTGAAGGGCAGCATTGTGTGTATGTGTGTGGGGGGATGCATAACTGGACTGTTGGGGGGCACGCCAGACCCTGGGTCTTGTTGCACACATTTGTCCAAGGGACCCTGACTCACCTCCCCAAAGGTCAAAGTCACCACGCTCAAAAGTTCCTACACTCTGATACCCTCCAATTTAGTGAGACCCCAACTCCTGTAGAACCCCTACATTTAAAGCTGAAAAGTCCCTCCAAACTCAGTGGGACCCCATTGGAACTCTCAAACTCAAGGACCCCAAGAAACCCCCAAACTCAAATAGAACTCAAAGTCTCCCAAAATTCAGTAGAATCTCCAACCTTGAATTTCCTTGCCCCAAACTCGGAAGACCCCTCAAACTCAAGAGAGATGCCTGGACTCAGTGGGATTCTCAAATTTAAGGGAATTCCTGCCCTTAAAAGCCCATTAAGACCCCCAAAGTTTTTAAAAACCTCCAAGCTGAAATCTCCCCAATTCAGTAGAATGCTCAAACTTGGTACAATCCCCACAAATTCAGTAGACCCCCAAACTTTAGATACCCAAATTCAATAGGATTCTCTGGCTTAACTTAAACCTATACAGTGATTCCCCAAACTCTGGAGAATTCCTTAACTCAGAAACTTAAAGGTAGAATACCCCAAATTCACTGGAACCCTTCAGCCTACAAGGACCTCCAAGGTCAGCGCCCCCCCCCCCAATCCTGAAGCCAAGAGCCTTTACTGAGACTATCCCTGAAAAAGTCAGGGTAACTTCACCTTCAGAATTGATCACCAAAGTTCCCCAAATTCAGGCTACCTGTCCCCCCCAACCAAGCTGGAAAGAAGGTTTCAGAGTTTCAAACATTCCCGCCAGTGAGGGTGTGAAGTGCCTGAATGCCAAAGACCCAGCCAATAAGAGCACAGCATGCAAATGAGCCCTCTTAGGCCATGTCATTGACTGGTGGGACCCAGGTCACAATGGGTGGCCCTGGCTGGACTCTGGAAGGCCTAAAGAGCTCAGGAAAAGAGACTTCTGGGGCTGGCCCCCAGGCAGGCTGATGTCCAGAGGGTAGGGGTGGGCCCATGGAGCCAGAGACCACCCTTCCTTCCCACCTCCCAACGCTGTCCACCCCCACCAGCCCTCTGGGTCACCACGGGGCTCTCTTCCCAGCCCGAGAAGGGTCCTTGCCTATCCGAGGCAGGCAGAGGCCCTCTCTAGCACCCCCACCCTGCCTCCTGACTTCCCATGCCACCCCCTCGCCAAACTTGGTGATTGGACTGGGACTACCCCACAGCTCTCGTCTGGCCCTGGGGTCCCCACTCCAGCCCACCACCTCCCAGAAGAATTCCTGCCTCCGCTCTGGTTTCCAGTCTATAAGCAACCAACAGCATGACACCAGGACTAGATCTGCCCTCCTGGGTGAGAATTTTTAGGGCTTGAGGGGTAAGGCAGGCACGGTCTGAGAGCCAGATGAGGGAGCTTCTGTGGGGTAATCATGCTTGCCTCTCCTCTATCTTCCCCAGACAAGCGGAATGAAGTGGAGATCCCATCACCCACGATCAAAGATCGGGAAAAACAGCAAGCGCCACGGCAGAGACCTTGCCAGCAGCCCCCAGCCCCTGGGCCACAGCTCCAGCCCATGTCTCAGATCACTGGGGTGAAGAAGCTGACGCACAGCAGCAGCCTCAGTGATTCCAGCATCCCCCGCTTTGGGGTGAAGACTGATCAAGAAGAGCTCCTGGCCCAAGTGGGTGGGGCCTCAGCGGGGGCGGGGCGGGGTTCTGGGGGCGGGGGCAGGGAAGGACTGGGCTTTGGGTCAGACTGAGATAAGGATTCTGGTATACCTGCCTTTTGAGACTCTCAGGAGAGAAGTGAAGGAAGCAGTATGCGCTGTGTGCCTGTCCATGGGATTCTCCAGGCAAGAATACTGGAATGGGTTGCCATGCCCTCCTCCAGGGGATCTTTCTCACCCAGGGATCAAATCCGAATCTCCTGCATTGATAAGCGGGCTCTTTACCACTAGTGCTACCTGAGAAGTCCAGGAAGCAGTATAGGAAGGAGCTAATGAGCAAAGAGGTGGGTGGTCTCAGCTGGAATCAACGAGGCTCTGGGGTATGAACAGCACCACTGAGCTGAACCCAACCTTGAGGCAAGCCTGCTGGCCTATTTTTTTTAATTAATTAGTTAATTTTTGGCTGCACTGAGTCTTCATTGCTGTGCACTGGCTTTCTCTAGTTGCAGCGAGTGGGGGCTACTCTTTGTTGCGGTGCGTGGGCTTCTCATGGCAGTGGCTTCTCTTGTTGCAGAGCACAGGCTCTAGGCACACGGGCTTCAGTAGTTGTGACACGGGGGCTCAGCAGTTGTGGCACGTGGGTTCAGTGGTTGCAGCTCTCGGACTCCAGAGCACCATCTCCACAGCTGTGGCTCACAGGCTTAGTTGCTCTGTGGCAGATGAGATCTTCCCAAACCAGGGGTCAAACCAGGATTGGTAGCAGACTCTTATCCACTGTACCACCAGGAAAGTCTTCTGCTGGCTGCACTGGCCTTTTGTCATAGACTGGAGGCTATCCCCAGGGTGAATGCCCTCACCCCTTCTACATAGCTATAGCAGAGAAACAGCAGTTTTGTGGAGGGTGTTTTTTGTTTTTTTTTTTTTTTGGCCACACCACATAGCATGTGGGATCTTCGTGTCACCCCCAGAGCAGGTTGCTGAGAAAGGACAGCTGTGAGAATGTGTGACAGCTACAGCAGCTGGGGGTGGACACGCTTACCAGTGGAAGGAATCTGCACAGAATCCATCAGCATCCACTACAGACCAAACCCAGATTTGCCTCCTGGCTTTTCCATGAAATCTTAGGCCAAAGGACTCCCACATTGACTTGTACAATGGACTTGACACACAGCTCAGCGGCTCCCTCAGCTGGCTTTTCTTGTAACCCTCGATGTGCTATATGCAGTTACCCAGTGTTTATTAAGCACTTACTGTGTACTGGCACATTTTAGGGGGCCATGCAGTAGGGCATGAGGGATCTTCGTTCCCTGACCAAGGATCGAACCCACGCTCCTTGCAGTGGAAGTGCAGAATCCACTGGACGACCAGCGAGGTCCCTGGCACTGCTCTGAATTCTGGGAAGACATGAAAAACTAGCCCATGTTCCTTTCCTCCCGGTGCCCAAGAGCAGTTTAACTGAGGCTGAACCGTGCTTTTGGGTCAGTCACACTGGGTTCACATCCCAGCCTTGCCGCTTGTGAGATGTAAGGTCTTGGGTAAGTCTTATCACTGCTTGGAGTTTGGGTTCCTTCACCTGCCATGTGAAATCAAGCGCTTCGTGCAATGCTGGGTAGCTCATAGGCACTCAGTAGACACTGGGGTTGCTTTGTTATTTTGTGGCCCAGTAGGACCTGAGTGGTAAATTCTATACTGCTGAGCACACCTACCCACTGGTTGAGTGATAATGGTCCCACTATTCAGACCAGGGTTCTGAACACCTGGCTCAGATGGTAAAGCATCTGCCTACAACACAGGAAACCAGGTTCAATCCCTGGGTGGGAAAGATCCCCGGAGAAGGGAAGGGCTACTCACTCCAGTATGCTTGCCTGGAGAATTCCATGGATAGAGGAGCCTGGCTGGCTACATACAGTCCATGGGGTCGCAAAGAGTTGGCCACGACAGAGTAACTAACACCTCTGAACTCCTAGAAAAGAGTCTAGAGGGTCCTGGCCTCAAGGGGCTCCTGACCTGTGGCCTCCGTCTCCACCAGGAACTGGAAAACCTGAACAAGTGGGGCCTGAACATCTTTCGCGTGTCAGATTACGCTGGGGGCCGCTCCCTCAGCTGCATCATGTACACGATATTCCAGGTAGGGTGAGATTCTTGGCAGGGTGGGCTGAGTGGGGCCAGCTGTGAGGGAGGGGGAGGGGTGAGGAGCTGAGGGCCAGGGAGGGTCACCGTCCCCCAACATCTGCCCGCAGGAGCGGGACCTGCTGAAAAAGTTCCGCATCCCAGTGGACACTATGGTGACATACATGCTGACCCTAGAGGACCACTACCACCCGGATGTGGCTTACCACAACAGCCTGCACGCGGCCGACGTGCTGCAGTCCACCCATGTGCTGCTGGCCACACCGGCATTGGATGTGAGCACCACCTGGGCACCCCGTCTCTCCAGCCTACCCTCCCCCACTGCCCATCTTAAATCTCCTGTTTCTCTCTCTGACCCTGGGTCCCTGACCTTCATCTCTCTTTGACTCTGTTCCTCTCTCTCCTGACCCCCCATCTTTCTTGACTCTCCCATTTCTCTTTCACCCTGTCTCTGACTGCCCCTTTCTAACCCCTGCCTTTCTCTGACCCCCTTGCTCCGCCCCCAGGCCGTGTTCACGGACCTGGAGATTCTCGCTGCCCTCTTCGCGGCCGCCATCCACGACGTGGACCACCCTGGAGTTTCCAATCAGTTCCTCATCAACACCAGTGAGTGGCCCTCTGTGAGGGCGGGGCCTGCTGGGCTGGAGGTGGGGCCTGCTGGGTTGTGGGCGGGGCCTACAGTGGCCCCTCCCCGCGGGGGACATCCTGGGTGGGTCATCTCATCCTCTGACTGCCCCAACCTGACCTGGGCCCCAGATTCGGAACTGGCGCTCATGTACAATGACGAGTCGGTGCTGGAGAATCACCACCTGGCCGTGGGCTTCAAGCTGCTGCAGGAAGACAACTGTGACATCTTCCAGAACCTCGGCAAGCGCCAGCGGCAGAGCCTGCGCAAGATGGTCATCGACATGGTGGGCGGGGACAGTGCGGAAGGCCGCCTTTGGGCCGAGGGGAATTTGGGGAGGGTCTGGTCTGAGTCTGGGATGGACAGGCCCCGAGTAGGAGAGCCGTCCTTTGGGAGGGGGTTGTGAGGGCTAGGATTTTTTTTCCCCCACCCCCTGCATAAGGTGGGATCTTAGTTCCTTGACCGGGAATCAAACCTGTGCCCCCTTCAGTGGAAGCTGATCTGCCAGGGAATTCCCCGGGCTGATTGTGCTCCATGAAAACTTTGGGTTGGGTGGGCACAGAGGGTGGCTAGGCTTCAAGGGCCCCCAGGACAACTCCTTGCCCACAGGTGCTGGCCACGGATATGTCCAAGCACATGACCCTCCTGGCTGACCTGAAGACCATGGTGGAGACTAAGAAAGTGACCAGCTCGGGGGTTCTCTTGCTGGATAACTATTCCGACCGCATCCAGGTGCCCCCCACACACACACCATATAAGGACTCTTTCCCTCCTGTCCTGCCTTAGGTCTGGGTTGCTGTCCCTCATTCTGCCCTCAGCTCACAGGTTGCCTATCTTCCTTGTCTTTTCTCTCCTCTGCCATCTAACCCATCTCCCCCATCTCACCCAATTCCCTCTTCCCTTTCTTTTTTTAACATAATGTGTTTTTTTTGTTTGTTTGTTTATGGCCATGCTGGGTCTTCATTGCTGCGCAGGTTTTTCTCTAGTTGGGGCAAGTGGGAACTACACTCTAGTTGCAGTGCACAGACTCCTCATTGTGGTGGTTTCTCTCGTTGCAGAGTACAGGCTCTAGGGTGCGCGGGCTTCAGTAGTTCCTGCGGCATGTGGGCTCAGTAGTTGAGGCTCCCAAGCTCTAGAGCACAGGCTTAATAGTTGTGACACACAGGCCCAATTACCCTTCAGCTTGTGGGGTCTTCCCAGACCAGGGATCAGACCTCTGTCTTGTGCACTGGCAGGTGAATTCTTGACCACTGAGCCACCAGGGAAGCCCCCTTTTCCCTTTCTTCATCAAACCCTGTCTCCATTCCTCACACACCTCTGTCTCCCCCACTGCCTCTTTTCCCTTCCCTCCTTCTGCCCTTTGCTCATCAGCCACCTCTCACCTCTCATCTCTCCCCTTCTCTCCTCCACTCATCTCCCTTTTCCCTCACCTCCTCTTCCTCCATCCATCTCTCCCCTTACCCACCTCCCCGCCCCACCCCCTACTCTCTTTCCAAAGGGAAAGTAAGAAAGCCTGGGGCCTGAAACTGGGTCGGGGCCATGGCCTCTAAAGGCCCTTCCATCCCACTCAGGTTCTACGGAACATGGTGCACTGCGCAGACCTTAGCAACCCCACCAAGCCGCTGGAGCTTTACCGCCAGTGGACCGACCGCATCATGGCCGAGTTCTTCCAGCAGGGCGACCGCGAACGTGAGCGAGGCATGGAGATCAGTCCCATGTGCGACAAGCACACAGCCTCAGTGGAAAAGTCTCAGGTAGAGTCTTGGGGTGCTGGGAGGGAGCAGGGAAAGCCCCCCTACCTCACATCCTGGCCTGGAGCTCCAAGGCCCCAGGAGGCCCTAAGCTGCCCATCCACAGTGTCAAGGTTTTTTTTTTTTCCTTCTCTATCATGATGAGAAATAGGTAATCCACAGAACAACTGAACTGAACCTCCAATTCCTTAATTTGTAGATTTGCGCCCAGACAGTTCTAACTCATTTGTTGCGACTGCCATAACATCACTAATAATATTCATCTGACCATTAGTTACAGACCTCGTGTCTGTTCAGCCTCTTGGTTCCCCTATGATCTGGCCACTCATTTTGGGCCTGAGTTTTGATGGATTTTTTTTTTTTCTTGTCGCACGGGTCTTCGTTGCTCCTTCAGACTTTCTCTAGTTGCAGTGAGCAGAGGCTACTCTTCATTGAGGTGTCTGGGCTTCTCTTGTTGTGGAGCACAGGTTCTAGGTGTGTGGGCTCCAGTAATTGCAGCACACAGGCTCAGTAGTTGCAGCTCATGGGCCCTAGAGCCATGGATTCAGAAGCTATCGTGCACCAGCTTATTTGCTCCATGGCATATGGGGTCTTCCCAGACCAGGGATCGAACCCATATCCCCTGCATTGGCAGGCAGATTCTTATCCACTGTGCCACCAGGGAAGTCCTGATGGATTTTGAAAGGGACTGAAATGACTCAGCTTTGTCATCTGCCTGTTTAACAAAAGGGACAGAAAGATGGTCTTGTAAAGGACACTTCGGGGACTTCGCTGGAGGTCTAGTGGTTAAGACTCCATTCTCCCAGTGCAGGGCGATGGGTTCCATCCCTGGTCGGAGGATTAGGAACCCACATGCCATGCAGCTGGCCTAAACAAATAAAAAGGATAAAGCTTCTGAGCATGAGAGTTTCTCACTCTCCCTGCTCCTAGCCTCTTCCCTGGTGAGATCTCCTCTTCTTGTCTTGGTGTGTGTATGTTTCCCATGCAGGGTTACCCAGCCTCAGCACTATTGAAGTTTGAGGATGGCTCATTCTCTGTGGTGGGCCCACCCTCTACATTCTAAGGTGCTGAGCAGTATCCTTGGCCTCCGCCTACGGGATGCGAGGAACACCCTCCCTTTCCTGTGGTAATAGCCGAAACTGTGTCCAGACACTTCCAAATGTCCCCTGGTCATCCACATAGCCCCCTAATCCCTGATGAAAACCAGATTTATTTGTTTTGTTATGCATTTATATTCACAGGTAACTTAATAGGAATAGTTTGTAGGCTTAGCTTTGTTAAAAATATAAATTGTATCAGTATATTCTTATTTTTTATTTATTTTTTCCCAACAGTGACTTGAGATCTATCCACCTTATTACACATAAATTAAACTCATCCTTTTTCACTGCTGTGTAGTATGCCCATGGGCTTCCCAGGTGGCTCAGTGGTAAAGAATCTGCCTGCCAATGCAGGAGACAAGGGTTTGATCCCTGAGTTGGGAAGATCCCTTGGAGAAGGAAATGGCAACCCACTCCAATATTTTTTTTTTTTTTCATTCTTGCTGGGAAAATCCCATGAACAGAGGAGTGTGGCTGGCTACAGTCCATGGGGCCTCAAAGAGTTGGACACAACTTAGCAACTGAGAACACATGCATTCTGGGAACTAAAATCCTGCAAGCCACACAGCGAGGCACAAAAAAAAGGGGGGGTGGGGGCTTTCATGAATATCTGTGACTTACCACCATTTTTAAAAACTAATTCCCGTCTGAGGTATATATAGAGGTGTTTCCAGTTTTTGTTTACATCTCATATGTGATTATTTTCCCCTTACTTACACAAGAGGTTTTCTAGGGTGGATCTGGAGAAGCAAACTTGCTAGGTCAAATGGCATCAGTATCTCTTATTTTTATTTAGTTTTTGCTGCACTGCGTGGCATGCAGGATCTCAGTTCCCAGATCAGGGATTGAACCCTGTCCACCTGCCATGGAAGTGCAGAGTCCTAACCTTACCTGGATGACCGGGGAAGTTCCCTGCACCAGCCTCTTTTAAATTTTATCAGATCCCGCAACATGGTGGTGCCATCTCTGGTTTCTGCTTCCCTCCCGCTCCCTCAGGTGGGTTTCATCGACTATATCGTACACCCGCTGTGGGAGACGTGGGCTGACTTGGTCCACCCAGACGCCCAAGAGATCCTGGACACTCTGGAGGACAACCGGGACTGGTACTACAGCGCCATTCGGCAAAGCCCCTCGCCACCGCCCGAGGAGGAGCCTGGGGGACCGGGCCACCCCCCACCACCAGACAAGTTCCAATTCGAGCTGACGCTGGACGAGGAAGAGGAGGAGGTGTGCAGTGTCCCAGGCGCAGTTGCAGTTCAGGAATTGTACACGGCCCAGGACGCCTCCCCACCTGAAGGCCCTTTGGAGCTTGATGGCCAGGATCCGTCTGCGGAGGTGGAGATAGAGGAAATGTACTTGACCCGGCGAGTGGACGCCACAGGTAGTGTGGCAGCTGGTCAGTATGTGTCCGTGCCCCGAGGCGCATCCGTGGATGTCTACGTGGGCTGCCGCCACAGCATCCCTGCCCTGTCTCCTAATAGCCTTGCTCCACTTGCCTTGAGGACACCGCCCCCTCCAGAGGACGACCCGGGCCTTCTGGGCCTCCCCTCCATGGCGGCCGAGGTGGGGGCCCAAAAAGAGCATCAGGCTGCCAAGAGGGCATGCTGTGCCTGCACGGGGACATCTGGCGACGATCCCACTCCTGGAGCACTTCCAGCTCCCGGAGGCTGGGGGTCAGCTGGTGGCCCGACCTGAGCGTCAGTCCCTGCACCCGGTTGGCCTCCGTGCCACCCGCCACCGCCACCACCATCACCCCCTGACCTCCTCCACTGCCTCAAAGACTCTTGGGCCTCCTGAGAAAAAAGAAAACAGAAAAGTGGGTTTTTTTTCTCTTTTCTTTTTTTCCTCTTTCCCCCCCACCCCCACCCAGGGGCCTCTTTTTGGAGGTGGGGGCTGGGGAACCAGGGGCTGAGGTCCCGGAAGTGATTTTATTTTTGGAATTTTAATTGTTACATTTTTAGAAAAAGAAAAAAAAAAAAAAAAACAGGATGAAACACAGCAACTGTAGACGCTCCTGTTCCCGGCTCCCCTTGTCGAGTTCCAACCACCCCCCCCCCACCCTACCTCGTCAGCCCCCACTCCTCACCACCGTCACCCAGGTTCCAGGCTTAGTCTTCCGGCCTCTTGGGGCTCTTTGCCTGGTGTAGAATCTCCCTCCAGACTTCTTCTGAATTTTGGGAGGATCTCTAGAACCCAGCCAGGAATAGCCATTCTGGGTGGGGCCCCTGGGGGTGGGGAGGGGTCGCCCAATGTAGGGGGGGCCCCAGCTCCAGTCCTACTCTGGCTTTCTGCCCTCCCCTCCCCAGAAGTCTTCCGCCTCATTTTGCACAAACCTGGCAATACTGACTCGAGGGAACCATGGGGCTTCAGGAGGCAAGGGGAGGGTGTCAGAGGGACATTCACACCACCAACCTGGGGTCTGAGGTTTGAGGAGGGCCTGATCCCACTTTCCCCTCCACTCATCACCCCTTTCCTCTTCCACTCCGGGTTTTGGTTTGAATTTTCTCCGTTTGGAGAGGGGGGATGATTTGGAGCCACCCCCCTTCCTTCCAGCTGCTTCTCCTCTTGTTTCTGCCTTAATGATTCCCACGGCCATAGGAGAGGGGGTTGCAGTGGCTCCCACTTGCACCTCGAGTGGGGCGGGGCCAGGCCCAGAGTTCCTGTCCTGGGTATGCCCCCTCCCCAGCATCCTCCTGCCCACCCCCAACTCTTTGCCCTAGGAGGAAGCAATAACAGTGTACACCTACATCCCCTTTCTGGGCAGCCCACCCCACCCTGGCATCAAAGTCATTTCTCCTTTCATCCCCCACCTTGCCAAGCCTCCCTGTCTTCCCCTAGCTATTCCCTGGAGCAATACGATGGACAGATGCAAGGCCATTTTTCTTCAAGCCATGGGGGGACTATTTGGAAGGAAAGACCCCCACTTCCCCCATCCGCTCTGCCCCTCAGCTTGGTTCTGCGGCTGGGCAGGACCGGCCTCTCTCATCTTCCTCCCCTCCGATTCTGAGCACACGGTACTGTAGCCCCCAGCTCCCCCCAGCCTTCCATCTGTCTGTCCTTCCCTGTGGGGAGTACCGCCATTCCCACCCCCAAGATGCTGTACAGGGTTCATTTTTGTAGCGAAAGTAGTTTCAGTCCCAGCCGGCGAATGGAGGGGGCCTTTTCTTTTGGTTTCTTTCTTTCTTTCTTTTTTTTTTTTTTTTTGTACATACTGTAAGGCTGGTTTGTAAATTATTCTACAGAGGCAAAAAGGGAAATAAACTTGCCCTTCCTCCACTGACTCAGTCAGGGGAAAGAGGGGTGGGGGTCTCCCAGGGGGAGTCTCCATTCCTGCTGTATTATACAAACTGTACCATAGACCCCCAGAAGTGTGGAGTCAGTGCTGTTTAACAGGGAGTCATGTGATCAGAGGGGGAGGTGAGGGCTGGGCAGCACCTGCCCCTCTCCCTGTCCCCAGGGACCCAGGGGAGGGGAGCCCAGGACGACACCCACCCCCCCGGGAGCTGCTCAAGTGTTGTCCAGTTTAACGATCAGTCAGTCGGTCCGCTGATCGATACTCAACCCTTCGATCTTGTCTCCAATTAAACCAAGGCTTTCACTGATCTTCATGGCTGATGTGGCTTCTTTTCCCATCCTATTTCTCAAGGTGTGTCTTGTGAGTTGTCTGTCTGGGGCCAGGTAGGGGTAAGGAATGGACTCAGTCCCTGCCCTTCGCTGGGCAGATAGAACTTGAGGGGGTTCTGAGAGCTTGGCAAGAGGCAGCCCCCAGGCCTGGGCCAGGTCCAGACACAGGGACTGCTGCGGGTTATAAAGCGAGGGTTCAGACCACACAGTTTTTGGAGGCTAGGAAACCCAGGTAAAGAATCCACCTGCCAGTATAAGAGACAAGTGTTTGATCCCTGGGTCAGGAAGATCCCCTGGAGGAGGGCATGGCAACCCACTCCACTATTCTTGCCTGGAGAGTTACATGGACAGAGGAGCCTGGCAGGCTACAGTCCATTGGGTCACAGAAGAGTCGGATGTGACAGAGCACACAGACCCAGGTAAGCCTTGTTTCTCTGAACGTGCAGCATATCTGACGCAACTCGGGTTCTTCTGGTACCACAAAGTCATTCCTGGAAACCGAGAGGATCTGATTGACCACGCCTCCAACATCTGGTGGCCAGGTCATGATAAAAGATCTTGGGTCAAATTCTGCTGTGAAGACAGTAAACTTGATGCACCAGCACAAGAGAATTGACATCTGAAAGTTTCATGAATTCTAGCCATTATGGTGTTGGAACCATCAATGCTATGGTAAGTCTCTTCAGTTGTGTCTGACTCTCTGTGACCCCATGGACTGTAGCCTGCCAGGCTCCTCTGTCCATGGGATTCTCCAGGCAAGAATACTAGAGTGTGTTGCCATGTTCTTCTCAAGGGGATCTTCCCAACCCAGGGATCGAACCCGAGTCTCTCATGTCTTCTGCATTGACAGGTGGATTCTTTACCACTAGTGCCACCTAGGAAGCCCCCCTCAATGCTGCATTAAAACAAAACAAAAATTAATACCCTAAAGCCTGTGAACCTTATGCTGTGTATCAGGCAAGATGAATCCTCCCAAGTTCACACAGGACCGGCTCAGCATTTTAGCTCTTTGTTTTTTTAACTTTTTATTTTGCATTGGGGTATAGCCTATTACCAATGTTGTGATAGTTTCAGGCGGACAGCACAGGGTCTCAGCCATACATAACACATATATCCATCCTCCCCCAAACTCCCCTCCCATCCAGGCTGCCACATTTTAGCTCTTGTTTTTCTAGTGTCTTCATACAAGGTTGGGAGTGAGTGAGTCTCAGATTTATTTTAAACAATGCATGTTTGAATACTGTTAATCCCACCCATGGGAGCCCATTTTTCCAACCTTTGTCAGGGTAATTAAGAAGCCCCGATTTCACAAGTAAAACTAAGAGTTTCTGCCATTCATTATGCTAACAAGCAGAACTTCCCTTGTGGATAAAGATAGAAGTGTTTGTGATGCAGGCTTTCAGGTTAGAATACTGGCTGCCTCTGGTGTGTAATAAACACACGTACACACATAGTGCTTAAGCCGTTAAGCACGGTGGGATCAGTATATATTCACAGCATGAGTCTTCTGAAAATGATGGCAGCTTCCCTGGATTTGAGGAAAGATTGACCAGCGTCCCTGGTGGCCCAGTGGTAAAGAATCCACCTGCCAGTGCAGGAGATGCAAGAGACTGGGTTCAATTCCTGGGTTGGGAAGATCCCTTGGAGTAGGAAATGGCAACCCGCTCCATTATTCTTGCCTGGGAAATTCCATGGACAGAGGAGCCTTGGAGGGCTATAGTCCATGAGTTCACAAAGAGGCGGACACGACTGAACGACTGAGCATGCACGCGTGACCACCTACTCTGCTAGTTGTCTCTAGTGGCCAAGGATTAATTTAAATCTCAGCTCTAGCTGTGTGACCTTGGGTATGATCTCTCTGACCTTCAATTGCTTCATTTGTAAAATGGGAAGGACAAAAGTTCCAGACTAGAGAGAGCTATCCAGTGAAACTTCATGGTGGTGGAAACGTTCTGTGTCTGCGGTATCTAACAGGGCAGGCACTAAGCCCCAGGTGGCTCTTAAGGACTTGAAATGAGGCTAGTGCAATCAAATTGGAGTTTTAATTTTCTTTTACGTTAAGTAGCCGCATGCAGCTACTGGCTACTATATCTGAATGTTCCTTATTGGCACTTAAGCAAGAGGGTTAATGTAGAAGATGGAATGCACACAAAGCTTTGCCTGCTTGACTTTGGCTTAAAGATTCGTGGCGATATTGTGGCCCAGAGGAGCAGGGACCAACCTGGACCCAGAGGGGAGGAACGAAGCTGGAAAACTAGGCAGAAGTTGCCAGGGAATCTGAACTTTGCGCAAGATGCATTGAGGAGACACGGATGTTTTCCCGAGGGTGTTCCTAAGGCAAGCAGAGTCGGGGAAAGGGTGTCAGGCTGGGGGTCAGGAGGCGACAGTATCAATCCCAGCCTGCAGCAATTAGCAATTGGCTGAGCCTCCTTGCTCCGGGCCTCAGTTTTCCGAAGTGTAAAAGGGTAAGTGTGATGTTCTATATGCCTCCTGAGTTGAGACTTGGTGACAGTGTGAGAATGTGGGTTAAAGGACAGAGGTAGCATGTGACCGTCAGCTGCCTCTTTAAAATTCTCCTGTTGGGGAGTTCATCTTTCCTTGGGGAAAGATGAGCAAGGTCAGAGAAGCTCTGTAATCTGAACAGGACAGGGGCCCTGGCAAGGGGTGGAGTCACTTCATTCTCTGAAGTTGACATCAGCCACTTGCAGGCTACAGGGTTCTGGGGCAAATGGCTCCGCCTTGCCCAACCTTTAGAGGGCCCTGCCTTGTGCTCGACTCGTCACTCAGACTATTTTATCAGCTTTCCAGCTGTCCTTGAGATACGCACTGTCATTTTGCTGATGAGGAAACTGAGACTGAGACGTGATCTCACAGTGTTGAGAAAATTCGGGGAAATAAGGTGGGGATCTTACTTCACCCAATGCCTGTTTGACAATGATAGCTGCCTGGTGTGTGCAGTCATGTCCAACTCTTTGAGACCCCATTGACTGTAGCCCACCAGGCTTCTCTGTCCATGGGATTCTCCAGGCAAGATTACTGGAGTGGGTTGCCAGGCCCTCCTTCAGGGGATCTTCCTGACCCAGGGGTTGAACATGTGCCTCCTCATCTCCTGTACTGGCAGACAGGTTCTTTACCATTAGTGCCACCCGGGAAACCCCAGCTGCATTGTACTTTTATATTATTATTGCTATTTTAGTTCACATGCACAAAATCCTGAGGTGTGGGTAATATTTCCCCCTTTCTCAGCACAGAAAATATGAGGAAGTAAAATGAAGACAGTTTTCTTTTTTCACTTATTGGCAAATAATGAAAAAATGGACCACCCAAGGGGTGGGTGAAGCACTTTCATAGCTCATTAGTGCTCGTAGAAATTGGCACATATAACTTTCTGGGAGTGGTCTGACAATATTCATCAAAAACGTAGCAGCATGCATTCAACACAGATGTTGCACTTTAAAAAATACTTATCCTAAAGAACCAACTGGTACCTAAAATTGCAGGTACCAAATGCCCATTCTATTGTTTTGATCAGAAGAGTGAAGAATTAAAAATCCAGATGTCAAAAAAAAAAAAAAACCCAGATGTCCAAACTTAGGAAGTCATTAAATTATGTTTCCTGTATGATGAAGTAATATGCACTTATTAAAAACAATGAGTTGGGTCTATATTTATTGAAATGACAAGATGTTCACAGTGAGAAGAGCAGGCTTCAAAATGTTCTGCATCATACCATCTTATGTATGTGCATAGAAAAGACAGTTTGTTCATCAAAATATTAAGTGTCTCCAGTGATAGAGTGTCTTCTGTTGTGTAGTCCTCGATATTTTCTGAATTTTTGCAATGGGCATGTATTACTTTTATAATCAAGAGGAAGTTATTTCATAATCAGAGGAAAGAAATTGCCAGTATTTGTTATCGGGGAGCCACGAAAGCATGGTAGATAAGCACACAGACAGGATTCTGGTTGCCACTGCCAGTTAATGACTTAGTTTTGAGTATATTACTTACTCTTTCTGTGCCTCAGTTTCCCTCGCTGTAAAATGCAAATAATAATCGGTTTGCCAGGCGATTACTTTGTGCCTGGCGCTGTTTATTTTACATAAGTCATTGCACTGAATACTGGCAGCAGCCCTTCCAAGTCTGTGCTGTTATAAAATGGGTCACAGGCGAGGACGGAGGTAGGGCTGGGCGATAGAACCCCCGTGCGCCCCCCAGAGTGGGTCTGAGGAACTACAGCAGACAGAAAGTTGCGCACGCGCCGACTGGTTAGGAGGTGTAGCTAGGACGCGCGGCAAGCTTGCTTCCCCCTGCGCTAGATTGACTATCTAGTTCTCATTAGTCAAGAAATCAGCCAATAAGCGGCACGACCGCTTAGCTTTTCGCACCTGAGGACTGAGCGGAGCTGAGGAGCTTGGACCGAGGCAGGTGCGAGGAACCCTGAGGGAACCTGGCGTCACTCCCTGCCTACCTTCCTGGGACTGACCCCTGCGCCGTTCCCACTTTCTTAGAGGGACCCTGGCATCATTCCCCCCTTCCTGAGGGGGTCACAGCATCCTCTCGCCCTCCTGAAGTGTGAACCCTAACATCTCTTTTTTCCGAGAGCGACGCCAGGGTCTTTCCAACTTCCTTAGGGAATCATGGTGTCAGTCCCCTCCCTGATGGGGCCCCCAGTATTATCCTTCCTGAGGGAGGCAACCCTGGCGTCGCTCCTTTTTGAGAGGGTCCCCTCCCATGTCATCCTTTCCTAATAGGATCCCTCAGAGTCATCCACCCCCTTCCTAAGGGGTTCTTCTTCCTGAGAAAGGGTCTGGCACGGCCTCTCCCGTCCTGATGGTTTGTCGTCATAGCCATCCCCACACCCTGAAAGGACCCATAACCCCCTTCTCTCTGAGACTCTCATCCTCCCTTGCAATTTGAGAAGGACCCTTTCCAGGGCTTCCGTGGTCCCCATACATAAAAAGTTCCAAAGTTCCCTCCTGCGCTTGGGGAGAGAGGGAAGGCAAGACTCAAATCACCCTCAACATATATGGGGGGGGGGTGAAATTAGATAAAGGAACTCACCATGTCCCCTGAGAAAACTTTTAAGGAACTGAGGCTGTTTCTCCTCAAATGGCAGCTGGAGGAAGGATCTCAAGTTGCCTTAAAATATTCATCAAGAGCTTCTCACGGTTCCTGACATTATCAGCAGGTACTTACTGAGCCGGATATGTGCTGGGTGCTACGTTAAAGAGTGATTCCTCTGTTCCATGAAGTTCCAAGGAATCTGATGGTAACAAAGAAAGGTCAAAAGGACTTCTTGGGTTGAACTAAAATCACAATAGGCTAAGTAATTCTACTCTGGCACAGAGTTGGTGAGATTTACCCCCTTGGAGAAGCATCTGGAAGACCTCACCAATTCCATTCACAAATGTTTCTTCTACGTCCATTGTGACCAAAAATTCATCTACTTGGGACTTCCCTGTAGATGGGGAAGACTTCCCCATTGAGCTGCTTAGGCTCAATGCTCAGTGTACGGAGCCCAAGTTTAATACCTGATCAGGGAACTTGAGCCCACATGCTACAGCTAAGAGTTCTCTTCCTGCAACTAAAGATCCCATGGGTGGCAACTAAGACCTAAGATACAGCCAAATAGATAAATAGATATAAGTATTTTTAAAAGAATTTACTCGGCGTTCAAATATGGGTGAAGCTCCTATTGTGTGCCAGTAAATAAAATGGTGAACAAGAGGAAGAATAGAAGAATCATCATGAATACAAGGCCAAAAATACCTTGCTTGTGACTTCTGCAAGCTACTTTCTCCTAGCGCACTCCTCTAGGAAAGTTTCTGGTTGTACATCAGTGAAATGCAAATAACTGTCCACCACCCAGTCACATTGACCACAGGCTGTGTGTTTTATTTTTTTTTTTTTCATCTATTTTTATTAGTTGGAGGCTAATTACTTTACAATATTGTAGTGGTTTTTGCCATACATTGACATGAATCAGCCATGGATTTACATGTGTTCCCCATCCCAATCCCCCCTCCCGCATCCCTCTCCATCCCATCCCTCTGGGTCTTCCCAGTGCACCAGCCCTGAGCACTTGTCCCATGCATCCAACCTGGGCTGGTGATCTGTTTCGCCCTTGATAGTATACTTGTTTGAATGCTGTTCTCTCAAAACATCCCACCCTCGCCTTCTCCCACAGAGTCTAAAAGTCTGTTCTGTACATCTGTGTCTCTTTCTGTTTTGCATATAGGGTTATCGTTACCATCTTTTAAAATTCCATATATATGCATTAGTATACTGTGTTGGTCTTTATCTTTCTGGCTTACTTCACTCTGTATAATGGGCTCCAGTTTCATCCATCTCATCAGAACTGATTCAAGTGAATTCTTTTTAAAGGCTGAGTAATATTCCATAGTATATATGTACTACAGCTTCTTTATCCATTCGTCCGCTGATGGGCATCTAGGTTGCTTCCATGTCCTGGCTGTTATAAACAGTGCTTCGAAGAACATTGGGGTACACGTGTCTCTTTCAGATCTGGTTTCCTCGGTGTGTATGCCCAGGAGTGGGATTGCTGGGTCATATGGCAGTTATATTTCCAGTTTTTTAAGGAATCTCCACACTGTTCTCCATAGTGGTTGTACTAATTTGCATTGAATCCTTAGAAAAACTGGAAGATGATAAAAGGTGAAATATGATCAGTAAGCAGAAGACATGGACTAGAAATGAAAGAGACTCCACCTGCAATCGCCCAGTCTGTCTGACTCTTTGTGACCCCATGGACTGCAGCATTCCAGGCTTCACTGTCCATCACCAACTCCCAGAGCCAACTCAAACTCATGTCCATTGCTTCAGTGATGTCATCCAACCATCTCATCCTCTGTCGTCCCCTTCTCCTCCTGCCTTCAGTCTTTCCCAGCATCAGGGTCTTTTCAAATGAATCAGTTCTTCACATCAGGTGGCCAAAGTATTGGAGTTTCAGCTTCAGCATCAGCCTTTCCAATGAATCATTCAGAACTGATTTCCTTTAGGATGGACTGGTTGGATCTCCTTGCAGTTCAAGGGACTCTCAAGAGTCTTCCCCAACACCACAGTTCAAAAGCACCTGCAATAGTTGAGACTTAAGAGGCACCAACTCCTTGCCTGATACTATTAATCTTTCCTGATCCTGAACCTGAGAGCTAGTGAAGGCAAAGAGGTAGGTGATATCAGCACTGGGCTGCAGTTTCAAATTTCCCACAATGTTGTCTAAATCAGCTGGTGAAATCCCAGAGGATTCTGGGATGTATAGTCTGAAAAGTGTCCCTGGGCATCCTGCTTAAAATTTGGTGGGCTTCCCAGTGGCTCAGAACCCGCCAGTCAATGTGGGAGAGGCAGGAGATGGGGATTTGATCCCAAGGTAGAGAAGATCCGCTGGAAGAAGAAATGGCAACCCACTCCAGTATTCTCGCCTAGAGAATTCCATGGGCAGAGGAGCCTGGCGAGCTATTATCCATAGAAGCGCAGAGTCAGGCACAACTGAGCATGCATGCATAGCAAAATAAAAGTTACAACCCTGAGGTGTGGATTTGGTGCTGGGGCTCACCGGAAGGAGAGCCCTTCACTCTTTTAAAAAGCTTTTTATTTTATATTGGAGTATAGCCAATCAGTGGTGTTCTGATAGTTTCGGGTGGACAGCAAAAGGACTCAGTCATACATGTAAATGTAGGAGAGTCCTTTATTTATTTAATGTTCTTTACTTGCCTAGCTCCTTTGCTTTTACTGATTTTTAACTAGACGATAATTGCTTTACCATGTTATGTTGGTTTCTGCCATACAGCAATTTCAATCAGCTGTAAACATACCTATGTTGCCTCCCTCTTGAAGCTCCCTCCCACCCCACCCCATCCCCCGCCCCTCTAGGTGATCACAGAGCACTGGGTTGAGCTCCAAATTCCCACTCTCTATCTGTTTTACGTATGGTAATATATGTGTTTCGATGCTACTCACTCGTGTAGGAGAGTCTTAAATAGGTAACTTCCTGGACATATTTGAAGTTGTTTTTCATTTATAAAAATGTAATTTTCCCAGAGGTTTTGGAGAATCCTAATTTGAAAAAAAAAAAATAGGACCAAGACAAGGGTCAGGGCATTCTACACTCTGGGGGTCATCCAATCTTGCTTGCTTTTTTCTCTGTAAGTAGTTTCTCTTCTCACCTAACAGCCCACAAGAGGGAGCTGTACTCTTTTAGACCACATTTCTGTATCAGCCCTGAGGGTCTTGGTGGTGGTGGTTTAGATGCTAAATAATGTCCAACTCTTGTGACCCCATGGACTGTGGCCCGCCTGGCTCCTCTGTTCATGGGATTCTCCAGGCAAGAATACTGGAGTGGGTTGCGATTTCCTTCTCCGGGGGATCTTCCCAACCAAGGGATCAAACCCGGGCCTCCTGCATTGCAGGCAAACTCTTTACCAACTGAGCTGAGGGTCTTGGGTAGCTACAAAACCAAAATAAGGTGGGTAGGTTGGTGGAAGCACTGATTTTTCACAGGTTATGAGAGCCAGTGAGGAGTTTTAAGTAATGCAGGTATAGTGCACTGAGGTCATTACATGTTATCATTATCATTCTTTTTAAAAAAGTATTTGTTTTAAATTGGAGAATAATTGTTTTATGACATTGTCTTGGTTTCTGCTATACATCAACATGAATCAGTTCAGTCGCTCAGTCGTGTCCTACTCTTTGCAACCCCATGAACTGCAGCACATCAGGCCTCCCTGTCCATCACCAACTCCTAAAGTTCACCCAAACCCATGTCCACTGAGTCAGTGATGCCATCCAACAATTTCGTCCTCCCCTTCTCCTCCTGCCATCAATCTTTCCCAGCATGAGGGTCTTTTCAAATGAGTCAGCTCTTCGCATCAGGTGGCCCAAGTATTGAAGTTTCAGCTTCAGCATCAGTCCTTCCAATGAACACCCAGGACTGATTTCCTTTAGGATGGACTGGGTGGATCTCCTTGCAGTCCAAGGGACTCTCAGGAGTTTTCTCCAACACCACAGTTCAAAAGCATCAATTCTTCGGCGCTCAGCTTTCTTTATAGTCCAACTCTCACATCCACATATGACCACCGTGGAAAAACCACAGCTTTGACTAGACAGACCTATGTTGGCAAAGTAATGTCTCTGCTTTTCAATATGCTGTCTAGGTTGGTCATAACTTCCTTCCAAATAGTAGGTGTCTTTTAATTTCATGGCTGCAATCACCATCTGCAGTGATTTGGAAGCCCAGAAAAATAAAGTCAGCCACTGTTTCCACTGTTTCCCCATCTATTTGCCATGAAGTGATGGGACCGGATGTCATGATCTTAGTTTCCTGAATGTTGAACTTTAAGCCAATTTTTTCACTCTCCTCTTTCACCTTCATCAAGAGGCTCTTTAGTTCTCCTTCACTTTCTGCCTTAAGGGTGGTGTCATCTGCATGTCTGAGGTTATTGATATTTCTCCCGGAAATCTTGATTCCAGCCTGTGCTTCCTCCAGCCCAGCGTTTCTCATGATGTAATCTGCATATAAGTTAAATAAGCAGGGTGACAATATACAGCCTTGACATGCTCCTTTTCTTATTTGGAACCAGTCCATTGTTCCATGTCCAGTTCTAACTGTTGCTTCCTGACCTGCATACAGGTTTCTCAAGAGGCAGGTCAGGTGGTCTGGTATTCTCATCTCTTTCAGAATTTTCCACAGTTTAATGTGATCCAAACAGTCAAAGGCTTTGGCATAGTCAATAAAGCAGAAGTAGATGTTTTTCTGGAACTCTCTTACTTTATCAATGATCCATCGGATGTTGGCAATTTGATCTCTGGTTCCTCTGCCTTTTCTAAAACCAGCTTGAACATCTGGAAGTTCACAGTTCACGTATTGCTGAAGCCTGGCTTGGAGAATTTTAAGCATTACTTTACTAGTGTGTGAGATAAGTGCAATTGTGCAGTAGATTGAGCATTCTTTGGCACTGCCTTTCTTTGGGATTGGAATGAAAACTGACCTTTTCCAGTCCTGTGGCCACTGCTGAGTTTTCCAAATTTGCTGGGATATTGAGTGCAGCACCTTAACAGCATCATCTTTCAGGATTTGAAATAGCTCAGCTGGAATTCCATTACCTCCACTAGCTTTGTTCATAGTAATGCTTCCTAAGGCCCATTTGACTTCACATTCCAGGATGTCTGGCTCTAGGTGAGTGATCACACCTTCGTGATTATCTGAGTCATGAGATCTTTTTTGTACAGATCTTCTGTGCATTCTTGCCACCTCTTCTTAATATCTTCTGCTTCTGTTAGGTCCCTACCATTTCTGTCCTTTATTGAGCCCACCGTTGCATGAAATGTTCCCTTGGTATCTCTTAATTTTCTTGAAGAAATTCTGCAGCAGTGCAGAAGTGCGGCGGCTGCAACATGAATCAGCCATAGGTAAATATATGTCCCCTCCCTCTTGAACCTTTCTCCCACCTCTGCAATCTAACTTTCAGTTCAGTTCAGTTGCTCAGTCATGTCTCTTTGCGATCCCATGGACTGCAGCATACCAGGCTTCTCTGTCCATCACCAACTTCCAGAACTTGTTCAAACTCATGCCCATCAAGTTGGTGATGCCATCCAGCCATCTCATCCTCTGTCATCCCCTTGTCTTGCCTTCAGTCTTTCCCAGCATCAGGGTCTTTTCCAATAAGTCAGGTTAATATTAGCATTTCAGGTTTCTACTCCTCACTTCATTCCTATTCAGTACAATTACATTTATTGTTATATATTGCTGGGAGAAATATTGATAACCTCAGATGACACCACACTTATGGCAGAAAGTGAAGAAGAACTAAAGAGCCTCTTGGTGAAAGTGAAAGAGGAGAGTGAAAAAGTTGGCTTAAAGTTCAGCATTCAGAAAACTAAGATCATGGCATCTGGTCCCATCACTTCATGGCAAATAGATGGGGAAACAATGGAAACAGTGACAGACTTCATTTTTCTGGGCTCCCAAATCACTGCAGGTGGTGACTGCAGCCATGAAATTAAAAGACACTTGCTCCTTGGAAGAAAAGTTATGACCAACCTAGACAGCATATTGAAAAGCACAGACATTACTTTGCCAACAAAGGTCCATCTAGTCAAAGCTATGATTTTTCCAGTAGTCATGTATGGATGTGAGAGTTGGACTATAAAGAAAGCTGAGCATCAAAGAATTGATGCTTTTGAACTGCAGTATTGGAGAAGACTCTTGAGAGCCCCTTGGACAGTAAGGAGATCCACCCAGTCCATCCTAAAGGAAATCAGTCCTGAATGTTCATTGGAAGGACTGATGCTGAAGCTGAAACTCCAATACTTTGGCCACCTGATGCAAAGAACTGACTCATTGGGAAAGACCCTGATGCTGGGAAAGATTGAAGGTGGGAAGAGACAGGGATGACAAAGGATGAGATGGTTGGATGGCATCACCGACTCAACTGACATGAGTTTGAGTTGGCTCTGGGAGTTGGTGATGGACAGAGAAGCCTGGCGTGCTACAGTCCATGGGGTTGCAAAGAGTCAGACACGACTGAGCGACTGAAGTGAACTGAACTGATATTTATTGTTTTCTTACTGTGTGCTTCCCTGGTGCTTCTGCAGGAGAACTAGGTTCACTCCCTGGGTCGAGAAGATCCCCCTGGAGGAGAAAATGGCAACCCACTCCAGTATTCTTGCCTGGAGCATTCAACGGACAGAGGAGCCTACAGTCCATGGGGTCACAAAGAGTTGGACACGACTGAGCGACTAACACTTTCACTGTTCCAGGTGCTAAATTCTGTTACTATTTCCCATCTTACAGAGGAGGAAGATGAGGCCCAAAGATGATAAGCACCTAGTAAGTGATATTTATGGGTCTTAAACCTAGCCTCTTTTCTCTACGGTATTCTTTTTAAATTTTTCTTAAATTCTACTTTCTGCAATACTATATATTCCCACTACCATTTTTATTTATTTTTGGATGTGCTGGGTCTTTGTTGCTGCATGGGGACTTTGTCCAGTTGCACCAAGCAGGAGCCACTCTCTAGTTGTGGTGCAAGAGCTTCTCATTGTGGTGGCTTCTCCTGTTAGGGAGCACAGACTCTAGGGCTCACAGGCTTCAGGTGTGGCAGCACGCAGGCTCAGTAGTTGTGGCCCACGGGTTTAGTTGCTCTGCAGTATGTGGGATCTTAGTTCCCGGACCGGGAATCGAACCCATGCCCCCTGCATTGGCAGGTAGATTCTCAATCACTAGACCACTAGGCAAGTCCTTAACATTTATATTTTAAAACTGGGATCCCGAATATTCTTCCTTGTAGCAAGCTATAAATCCCTCCTTTGCCTGATTAAAAAACAGCAACCAAAAAAAAAAAAAAAAAACCCAAAACACCAGAATACACCCCCAAAGGAGATTAGTCTTTGAATTGAAGGCACATTGTACTGCACAAAGCAAGATACTTTAGCATCCGGAACTATAGTGGCCTTCACAGAGCCGAATGGTATCTTAGACATTGTCCAGTTAATTAAGAGTGGGAAATACTTGCTTGTCATCACTATGAGTGCATTCTGTCTTTCACCATCATCTTCATTTTCTCTTTCTGTCCTGGGACTTCCCCTCAGTTATAAATACACTCTATTTTCTGAATCTTAAAACAAAACCCCAAGCCCTCTCTGAACCCTCGTTCCTTTCTAGCTGTCATGCATACTCAAGCACACTTTTTTTTTGGCCTCTTCTCACCCAAATGTCTCAAAAGAGACATTCCTTTTTTCAGCATCCTTCACTGCTTCCGTATTGTCTCCTTGGCAACAGTGCCTGTTCTCATTTTTCTTTCTCTGCTGTACATTCTCAGTCATGTCCAACTCTTTTGTGACCCCCCTGGACTGTAGCCCACCAGGCTCCTCTGTCCATGGGATTTCTTAGGTGGCACTCAGTAAATTTTTACCAAATTTATTGCTTTACCCTTACAATTCTACCAAAAAGGCTCTTAGTATAAGTTACTGTCCGAATGCCAAATCCGGTGAGCATTTGAACCTCTTTGTATTATTTTTTTTTAAGATTTTATTTATTTATTTTTGGCTTCACTGGGGCCAAAATGGCTTCACTGGGGCCAAAATGGCTTCACTGGGGCTTCATTGCTGTGCGTGGGCTTTCTCTAGTTGTGGCAAGCAGGGGCTCCTCTCTAGCTGTGTTGCGCAGGGCTCTCATTGCAGTGACCTCTCGTTGCCAACCAGGCGCTCTAGGCATGGGATGTAGGTGTGATGCACCAGCTTAGTTGCTCCAAAGCACGTGGAGTCTTCGCGGACCAGAGATGGAACCCACCTGCGTCACCTGTCTTGGCAGGTGCATTCGTACCCACTGGACCATGAGGGAAGTCCAGCCTCTTCGTCTGCAATGTGCTGTGCTAAGTCGTCAGCTGTGTTCGACTCTTTGTGACCCCGTGGACTGTAACACCCCGCCGGGCTCCTCTGGCCATGGGACTCTCCAGGCAGGAATGCTGCAGTGGCTTGCCATGCCCTCCTCCAGGGGATCTTCCCCACCCAGGGATCCAACCCAGGTCTCCCACACTGCGGGCAGATTCTTTACCAGGGAAGCCTCTTTGTATTCAACAGTGTGATTCTTTTAAACTTTTGTGCTCAAGTTTTTCACCACTTGGCTTCTGTGACACTGTACTTTTCTTGATGTTTCTCATCATTTTGTGCTCCTGTTGAGTTTCTATCAGGACTTCTCTTACTTCCCTCTACTCCTTAAATGTCATTTCTCAGAATTTGCCTTTAACCCATTGCTCTTGTTCTACACCAGTGTCTCCAAATATGGTTCCTGCACAAGCCGCGTCAGCATCAACTGGGAACTTGTTAGAAATGTAGTTTCTTGGCATCCAACTGCTGATTGAGAGATGTCTAGAAAATCCAACACCCATTTATGATTAAAAAAAAAAAACTAGATATGGGTCCTCCCAGGTGGCACTAGTGGTAAATAGCCCTCCTGCCAATGCAGGAGATGTAGGAGACGCAGGTTCGGTCCCTGGGTCAGGAAGATCCCCTGGAGGAGGGCACGGCAACCCACTCCAGTATTCTTGCCTGGAGAATCCCATGGACAGAGCCTGCAGGGCTACAGTCCACAGGGTCGAAAAGAGTCAGGCACGACCAAAGTGACTTGGCATGCACGAAGCAAGGGGAAGCTTCCTGAACTTTAAAGGTTTCCGGCAAAACTTAAAGCATGGATTACAGAAAATCAGACTGAATGGTGGAACATTAGAAACAGTAACGTTACAGTCAGAAATAAGACAACAATGCACACGGCTGCCCTTACTCATCAACAGTGTACAGAAAGTCTTAGCTGGGACTTCCCTGGTGGTCCAGTGGTTAGGAATCCCCTGCAGGGGGTTAGGGTTCGATCCCTGGTTGGGGACTAAGATCCCACATACCAACGAGCAACTAAGCCTGATGGCTGCAGCTGTGAAGCCCACGCACTCTAGAACCTGCACGTCACAACTAGAGCGTCCGTGCACTGCAAGTAAAGATCCCAGTGCGGCCACTAAGACCCAAAGCAGACTAATGTGTTTTTTTTTTAAAAAAAAACAAGCAAACAAAAAAGCAGTGCATAAACAAAGCTTATATTTTAAAATATATTTTTTAATATATTTATTGAAAATAATTTTATCTCTATTAGTCAGGATTCTTGGTTCTAACAGAACCAACAGAAAACCAACTTTGGTTAAGTTAGGCAGAAGTAATGAATTTATGGGAAGGAGACAATAAATTAACAAGTGAGTAGGAAGCTGCAGAAAAGATCAAGATAAAAACGAACTTTTTTTATGCCACAAAAAGAAGCATCAAGAAAAAGAGTGATACATTTGATTGTGTGTAGATTTTTTTAAATTAATTTTTATTTTTGGCTGTGCTAGGTCTTCTCTGCTGTGGGTGGCCTTTCTCTAGTTGCAACGAGCAGGGGCTGCTCTCTAGTTTTGTTGTGTGGGCTTCTCATTGCAGTGGCTTCTCTGTTGCAGAGCAGAGGCTCTAGGGTGTGCAGGCTTCAGTAGTTGTGGCTCATGGGGTCAGCAGCCGTGGCCCCCGGGCTCTGGCGCCCCGGCTCTGCTGCTCCACGGCATGCGGGATTTTCCCAGATCAAGGATCGAACCCTTGTCTCCCGTGCTGACAGGCGGATTCTCAACCAATGAGTCACCAGGGAAGCCCTGTAACGTTTTAACTTTTTAAAAAGGCGGTACTTAGGTATTTACTAAATGAGAATAACGTGGTGCACTGGGCCTGCGCGGTCTGGCTCCCTCACCTCCGCTAAGCTTTTTCTGACATCATGTTCCTCCTCCCTCTCAGAGTTTCACCGAGACCTGCTCCTCAGTGCCACAGGACAGATGGTTCCTCTGTCCAGAATCTCAGCCCTCTTTTCCCTCACCTAATTTACACTCTGAATTTCTGTGAGAAAACCACTTCCTCAAGAATGCTTTCTCAAGGCATCTGACCTAGGTTGAGCTCCAGTCCTTCAGAAAGCTTACCTAAGAAATTAATTACATATACTCAGTGTGATTATTTTATTGTTTAGTAACTAAGTCACGTCCGACTCTTTTTTGACCCCATGGACTGTAACCCGCCAGGCTTCTCTGTCCATGGGATTTTCCAGGCAAGAATACTGGAGTGGGTTGCATTTGCTTCTCCAGGGGATCTTCCTGACCCAGAGATCAAACCCAAGTTTCCTGCATGGCAGGAGGATCCTTTACTGCTGAGGTACCAGGGAAGCTGGATGATTTTATTAACTCTGTGAAAAGGGGCCAGTGTCATGCTTGCTCCTCATTGTGTCTAAATACCTCACTTCATGTCTAGCACAGAGCAGCCATTCAAGAGCTATTTGTTGGAAGCATCAAAGATTGCGGGTTTGAAAAATCTGATTGAGTACTTTCCAAAAACAATTGTTATCTTGAGGCCACAAACCTAACACACTCTGAACCATCGTCACTTCCTTCTGTAACAGCAGATTCCTCCAAGGGCCCCTCCGCTTGGCTTCTTAAGCTTCAAAACCACCCTAGAGCATTCCTGATTATTCATCCATCCTATCTAGCCAGTCTATTCACCTGTAGACTCTTTGTTCCCACACCCACCTGCCTGATCCTCTGTGCCAGCTGCTCAACCTTTCCCAGGGTACCTCTATCCCCAGCCATTTCTACCTAGCTTCCAGAGCTACCAAATGCAAATTTAATCATGTCTGTCACTCAACACAGTTGTTAATATTGCTTCAGCATCTGGTTTACCTGGAGCGTAACCAATGAAGCTGGTTTACTGGGACTAAATGCTTCCTGGGATACCAGCCTTTCAGCGTTCCAACTGGAAAAGTCCCAGGCAAACTAGGACAAGTTGGTCACCCTACTCCCCCACTAGGCTCTAGTTTCCATGAGGGCAGGGATCTTTTGGGGCTTGTTCACTGTCACAGTCCCAATGCCTGGCAGAGTAAGGCATAAAATCAAGTTGTTTTTAGCAGAGATACAAAGTGAACATACTCACCTTCGGAAGTATCCCCTCACACCAATCAGAATGACCATCATCAAAAAACCTACAAATAATGAATGGTGGAGTGTGGGGAAAAGGGAACCCTCTTGCACTGTTGGTGGGAATGTAAATTGATAGAACCATTATGAAGAACAGTATGGAGATTCCTTTATAAACTAGGAATAAAACCACCAGATGACCCAACAATCTCACTGCTGGGCATATACCTTGAGAAAACCATAAGTGAAAAAAACATGTGTCCCAGTGTTCACTGCAGCACTGTTCACAGTAGCCAGGACATGGAAGCAATCTACGTGTTCATCGACAGATGAATGGATAAAAAAGTTTTGGTACACATACACAATAGAATATTACTCAGCCATGAAAAGGAACACATTTGAGTCAGTTCTAGTGAGGTGGATGAACCTAAAGCATGTTATATAAAGTGAAGTTAAGTCAGAAAGAGAAAAACAACCATCATATATTAATACATATATACGGCATCTAGAAAAATGGTACTGATGAAACTATCTGCAGGGCAGGAATAGAGATGCAGACATAAAGAAGAGACCTTGGACAGCAGGGGAAGGAGAGGGTGGGATGAATTGAGAGAATAGCATTAAAACATACACATTACCATATATAAAACAGGTAGAGCTAATGGGAAAAGTTGCAGGGAGCTCAAAGCGGCACTCTGTGACAACCTAAAGTGGGGTGGGGGAGAGGTTCAAGGAGGGGACCTATGTGTACTTATGGCTGCCTGATTCATGCTGCTGTATGGCAGTAGCCAACACAATCGTGTAAAACAATTATTCTCCAATTAAAAATAAGTTTTTAAAAAACACTCACCTTTGTTGGTCTAGCAGCTCACATAGGGTCTAGCACCAAGTGGGCATCCAGGTACTGTTTTTCCAGATAGGAAACTGTTTACCTGACTTCCGTTTACCTGACTCCTAAACTGTTTACCCAAACTGCCTTACGCAATCAGCTTGACCTGACATCAAGACCACGGCTGTAATGTCTCTGAAAGGAAACAGCACTCTGGGATAGGTTGCGGGGTTTTAGGCAACCACATTACATGTAAATCCCTATTCTAGATTAGGTCGTTGTTTCTGGCTATGCACACTGATCCCACAGGACCGACTTACACATCTATTTATTTATTTACTTGGGCTTCCCTGATGGCTCAAGTAGTAAAGAATCTGTCTGCAATACAGGAGACATAACAGACATGGATTCAATCCCTGGATCAGGGAGATCCCCTTGAGAAGAAAATGGCAACACATTCCAGTATTCTTGTCTGGGAAATCCCATGGACAAAAGAGCCTGGCAGGCTACATATGCCTCCATAAGGTCGCAAAGAATTGGACATGACTGAGCCCACGTGTGCATTTATTTACTTACTTATTTTGACCAAGTTGCGTAGCATGCAGGATATTAGTTCCCTGCCTAGAGATTGAACCTTGAACCTGTGTCCCCTGCAGTGGAAGTGCAGAGTGAGTCTTAACCACTGGACCTTAAGGGAGGGGCTGCCATGGGACCTCTGTAACATCCCCTTTGACACACAGGTGGAGCAAGTTGTGGCTGAAAGGGACTGCTTTGGGGTACCACACAGGTCAAGTCTGCACCCCGCCACTTGGGCAGGTCACTTCTCTGAACCTCTTCTTCTCATCTGTAGACTTCCCTGGTGGTCCAGTGTCTAAGACTCCATGCTCCTAATGCAGGGGACCCCGGGTTGGATGCCTGGTCAGGGATCTAAATCCCACATACCACAATTAAGAGTTCACATGCTGCAACTAAAACATCCCACATGCCTCAACGAAGATCAAAGATATTCCACAACCAAGATCCGATATGGCCAAATGCATAAAGGTTTTCAAAAAAGAACTCAGGCTTGCCCTTCTTAGCTCATAGCACCACTGAGGATCAAATAATATGTAGAAATACATTGCTAGAAGACTATCTAGATGTGTTCATAATTTCTAGTTTTCCCCATCCACTTAATGCAACCAATATTTTTTTTTTTTTTTTTTGGCCTCACATGACTTGTAGACTCTTAGTTCCTATACCAGGGATGGAGGCTGGGCCCCAGCAGTGAAAGACGTGAGTCCTTAACCACTGGACTGCCAGGGAATTCCCAGATTTTCTAGTTCCATAAAAATCTTAGGACAAGGACCAGAGAAGTGGGCAACTAAAGACAACAACTAAGACAGCCTTTAGGTGGATTGAGTGAAGCCAGAGATGGGAGGTAGGATGTTTTCACTGGCAAGGAAAGAATAAAATGTTCCCTCGCTAAGCTGTTTGGAAGAACCTGTGGAATCCGCAACAGTTGAGACCATTCTTTTCTCCACTCCCTAGCATGAAGAGAGTTGACCGGCAGAAGAAAAGATCCAGGCCACATAATTCACACAGGCTGTTCAGAAGGAGCCAAGCTATCGAGCCCTTTGCCTTTTGAATACTTAGGCACCTAAATAAAACAAAAGCCTCGGTCTGTGTTACTGAAGTGCATAAATAGGACCTGATGGACTTTCACTGAATTTGGAAGGCATGCTGGGGATAGTTGTTATTGTTTAGTTGCTCAATTGCGACCCCATGGACAGTAGCCTGCCAGGCTCCTCTGTCCATGGAATTTTCCAGGCAAGAATACTTAAGTGGGTTGCCATTTCCTTCTCCAGGGGATCTTCCCGACCCAGGGATGGGACCCACTTCCCCTGCATGGCAGGCGGCTTCTTTACCACAGAGCCATCCGAGAAGCCCATGTTGGGGATCTTCTGTCTTAATATAAACTGTGAAAATGTAATAATATATACTGTGAAAATATAAACTGCACATGTGTGCAATTAATCTCGGGGAGCCCTAGGAGAGGTGTCAAGGAGTTGGGTCATTGTCTTCAAAGCAGTTGAAAGTGATACACAAAGTGAGCCCTGTGTGGCTTGCTCGTGGGGAGAAAGATGCCCTACATATCAAAATTCAGCGGAGCCGAGATAACAAACTGGTTTCAAATCCAAGCCTTAAATCAAAAGACTTGAGTGCGTGTCAGGAGAAGAGTCCTTTCTGTCCCCATAGGTTTGAGATCTCTGGCTGAGAGCCCGGTTGGAAGACACTAGTTAGTTTGTTCTTTATTTTCATCTGAAAGTTACAGGGCTACTTATCAACAAAATGACTGTCCGAGCAGCGAAATCCAGTGGTTTCTATGTACAGGCCCATCCCTGGGGTCCTCACCTCTGGAGGGGCCTCCGCCCCCAAGGCCTCAGTGGGCTTCTTCCCAGGCCTCTAGGAAATAGTCACAAAGACGCAGGGGATAAAAACCAGCCTGTCCTCGGCACCTGCTTTCATCCCACAGGGAGGTGGTGGCTGCTGGTGGGGGACCCAGGCCTAGTCTTGGGGTAGCGGGTGTGGGGGCCTCTCTCTGGGGAGCCCATCCTTCCCGCGCCCACCTCCTGGGCAGGCTCTCGTTGGACATTCCTGGGACTGCTCTGGTAGGCTCATGAGTTCCCACTCTAGCCTTCTTTTCTTTCACGTCGTGATTGGAACACCGCAGTGTCCCAGCCTCCCATTCTGGAGACCACAATTTGTGCTGTGGAGCCTCTTCATTTGTCCCTGTTTTTTTTCTTTTGTACAGAAACAACAATACTCTGGATCGGACCTTTTTTTTCTTTTCCACTCAGGAAACAGAAGCGGTTCAACAGGTACAGTTCTGCTGGTCAATCTGCTTCCGGCAGGGTTCCATGGTGACGGCCACGCCCACCCCACTTCGGCCAGAGGTCATTCGGGTCACCTCGCTCCAGGTGTCCGTGTCAGGGTCATAGCACTCCACGCTGTCCAAGAATGTGTGACCGTCGTAGCCCCCTGCAGGGAGGGCAGGAGGGATGGTCGGTCACTACTCCTAGGGGGTGGGGGTTGGGGGGGTAGGAAGGAAGGAAGCATGTGAAGCCCTCCTACTAAAAGGGGCTAGGTGGGCTTCTCCGCCCAGGCCTCACCAAGAACGTAGATCCTTCCCTGGTGTACGGTGATGCCCAGGGCGCTTCGCCGATGCTTCATGGGGGCTACGAACGTCCACGTTTCTGTCTCCACGTCATAGCGCTCCACACTGTTGAGCTGGTCCTGACCATCGTAGCCCCCCGCAGCATAGATACAGTTGTGCAGGACGCAGACTCCTAAACCAGACAACACAGAGAAGGTGACTCCAGGGCCTGGCCTTGGGGGCCCCAGCCATCACCTTCTTGGGGGGGACACCCTCCCCTCTCCCTTCCTCCCCTCTCCTGAGCGACCCTGCAGAAACAAAGTCAAGAGCAAGCAGCAGGCGCTCTATGAGTTTCATGCCCAGGGTGGGGTGGGTGCTCCTCCTGGCTCCCCTCCCCATGGCCCCCTCCCACCTGCTCCGCTCCGGATGGTGTTCATGGGTGTGATCATCCGCCATTCGTTTCTCTCTGGGTAGTAACACTCGGCTGAGTTGAGGCGGTTTGTCCCGTCGAAGCCCCCGACAGCGTAGAGCAGACGGTTGAGGACAGCCACTCCCACCCCGATCCTTCGTGTCAGCATTGGGGCCACCAAGTGCCACTCGTCCCCCTCCGGCTCATACCTGCCACAGAGAGCAGCGATGACAACAGCAGCCCCAGCCACCCCGAGACACTGGCCCCCACTGATATTCCCCTGTGTTGGTCTTTTTAATTTTAAAAATAATTTTATTTGGCTACGCTGGGCCTTCCTGGCTACACAGGCTTTTCTCTAGCTGTGGAGCCTGGGCTCTAGAGCAGGCAGGCTTTAGTAGTTTCGGCTCCAGGGCTCCTAGAGTGCTGGCTGAATAGTTGTGGTGCACCGGCTTACAGTTGCTCTGAGGTATGTTGGATCTTCTTGGACCAGGGATAGAACCCATGTCTCCTGCACTGGCAGGTGGATTCTTTACCACTGCACCACCTGCGAAGTCCCTCACCTGAACTCTTCAATTCTCACAAGGATTCCCTACAATGCAAGTTATCAGTAGGTCCATTTTCTAGATGAGGAAACTGAGGTTCACGGCCGGCCCCCCTCTGCTCAAGGTCACTTGCACCTCTGCTGGACTCAAACGGCCCCATCAGACCACTGCCTAAGCTAAGTGTTGTATGAATGCAGGAGACACAGGGGACACCAGTTCAATTCCTGGCTTGGGAAGATCCCCTGGAGGAGGAAATGGCAACCCACTCCAGTATTCTCGCCTGGAAAATCCCACGGACAGAGAGGCCTGGCAGGCTATATAGTCCATGGGGTCGCAGAGCAGACACAACTGCGTGTGCACGCACGCACGCACACACACGGTCACCCGCACAGTTGTTCTGCACACAGACTGCGTGCTGCGCAAGGCGCCACATTAAGGGGGCGCCTTTCACGGTAACAGACCTTGTATGTGTTTCTTACAACCATGTGGATAGATGACAGGGAGGTGTCATGTTTTAACAAAATTAGCATATTAACATTCCGACAGTTTCAAACTGATGGAGCTTTTTCCAAATCTGCTAATAAGTCGTTGTATGGGTGTGTGATGGCACTGTAAACAGTACCCAGGCCAAGACACATCATCCAGGGTCCTGACCATACATCTCCCAGGAGTTTAGCTTCACCTTGAGGCTTCCACTCCCGGAAGGGAAGGCACAGAGAAAAGCACTCCACAGTGGAAGGAAGACTTCCCTGGAGGTGCAGTGGATAAGAATCCACCTACCAAGGCAGGGGCCATGGGTTCGATCCCTGTGTCTTCTATCAAGAAGACTCCTGTGCCATGGAGCAACTAAGCCTGCGCCACAAGTACTGAGCCCACTTGCTGGTGGACTCAGAGCTTAAGCTTCACAACAAGAGAAGCCACTGTGATAAGAAGCCTGTGAGCCACAACACAAAGTAGCCCCGGCTCACAGCAACTAGAGGAAGCCTGTGTGCAGCGATGAAGACCCAGCACAGACAAAAATAAACAAACGAAGATTTTAAAACCCGAGGTCCCAAAAGCATGGGGCATGTTAGCAGCGGAACCCCCAGATCCCACGCCTCCTGCCCCCGCCACTCACCTCTCCACACTGTTGTGGTGGATACAGCCGTGGGAGCCGCCAACAGCATAGATGTGCCCGTCGATGACGCCCACCCCGATTCGGTTGCGGGGTACGCTCATGGAGGCGCAGGGCGACCACTGGTTGGTCATGGGGTTGTAGCAGTCCAGGGCGCTGGAGTCGGTGTTACCGTCAGGCGAGTTGTTGCGGCCGCCCACGGCGTACAGCAGCCCGCCCACCACACAGCCCGCCAGGCCGCTCCGGGGCACCTGCAGATCCGCCAGCCGGAGCCAGGTGCCATCGCTGGGGTTGTAGGCCTCCAGGTAGCTGAGCGACTGGCGGAAGTAGCCACCGGCCGTGTAGATGAGGCGGCCCACCTTGGGCGCCCGGCAGGGCATCACCTGCGTGGGCTTGTGCAGGGTGAGCTCCTGGAAGATCTTGACCAGGTAGTCCTTGCAGCGGGAGTCCGACTGCAGGATCTCACACTTCTGCAGCTGCATCTGCAGGAAGTGGGGCGTGAGCGAGTGGCAGCGCACAGCCCGCAGCAGCGCCTGCACGTAGAAGCGCCGCTGCTCGCAGTCATATTTGACCCAGTTGATGCAGGCGTGAAAGACCTCGGACTCGCAACGCACATTCAGGTCATCCCGGCTGATGAGGGTCGCCAGCTGACAGTGGGATAGGTTGAAGAACTCCTCTTGCTTGGCCACCTGCAGAGGGCGACAGCGTCATGGGCTGACTTACAGGTCTCTCTCCACTCCCACCCCCTCAGGCCCTCGCCAAGCCCTTGCTAGGACTTTGGACAAGACACTCAATCTGCCTCTGCTAATCTCAGCTGCCTCAGGTGTGAAATAAGGCATTAGAGGGACTTCCCTGGTGGTCCAGTGATTAAGAATCCACCTGCTAGTGCAGGGGACATAGGTTTGATCCCTAGACTGGGAAGAAACCACATGCCTTGGGGCAACTAAGCCCGTGTGCCATCATCTTGAGCTCTTGCTCTAGAGCCCGTGTTCCACGACAAGTGAAGCCACTGCACTGAGGAGCCTGTTCAGCGCAGTTAGAGAAGAGGCCCTGCTCACTGCAACTAGAGAAAGCCTGTGAGCAGCCACGAAGACCCAGCACAGCCATAAATAAATAAAAATTCAAAGAAGAAGGGAAACAGGCATTTGCATAGTATGAAACTCTCAGTGTGTGAGGATTCAATGAGTTAACACTACATGCCAGGCATAGGGCAGGTAAGTACATAAATGGGAAAAAGAAACAACATACCTCTTAGGTTTTGTATCATTTTGTATATGAACTGTAAGAATGTTACCCTTTTCTTTTTTTAATGAAATTATTTTTTTCAAAAGAGCAGACTGACTACAAAGGAAATAGCAACAGAATATGTTAGAAAGACAAAAAAGTTCAGGCTTGAAGAAAGCAGCCTGAGTTGCAGTGTTGGCCCACTAGCTTCTAATTGTGCCACCTTGGGCAAAAACCTGAAACACTCTGTGCTTTGGTTTTCTTCCTCTATAAAAGGGGGATTACATTAGTTGCTAACTCATTAGCAGGGTTATTGCTAAGGGAAATATTTCTTGTCTGGCACTGGTCTATATAAATAATTTCAGTCACCCCACATCAGCGGGTTCCCAGCTTCCTGTTACCCCAAGGCAAGGCAACCCAATACTGGTTTTGTGCAGTCAGTGGGACAACCCTGCTCTTGGGCCACCATCCTAGAAGCCATAAGTCCTAAGACTAATGTCAGAGCTTCTTAGGGCATCTGGTCAACCCCCAAGATGGTAGAGAAGGAGAGTCATGGAGACCAGGGATAGTGTCCACCTAGCTGGTCCCGGCCACAAGAGGATGATTTTGAAAATTTCCAGGAAGGGGGAGTTCCCTGGTGGTCCAGTGGTTGGGACTCAGCACTTTCATTGTCAGGGCCAGGGTTCAATCTCTGGTTGGGGAACTAAGATCCTGCAAGCTGTGTGGTGTGGTAAAAAAAAAAAAAAAAAAAAATTCCAGGAAGGCACTGCAAAGCATACCTCCTCCTAGGATAGCTGGGAAGACTCAGAGATTTAAAGGCTGGAAATCACTTAGAACAGAGGCTGGCCCACACCAAGTGCTCAACAAGCACTCATTTTCTCTACTCACAACTTCCTCCACTTAAAAATGAAAATGAAACAAAGATTAGTATGAGCACAATACTTTGTGGACTAAAGAAAACATGTGTAAGGGTCACACTGGCAGTTGACAGCATGTCACGGGTGTTCAATAAATATGTACTGACTGCCTGGAACATCAGGCCCTGCTCAGGGCACCCTAGGGTGGAACTGCTGTCATAGTTACTGCCCTCTGTCCCCACCTTTGACCCCAGGGAGCCCAGAGACCCATGAAGGTCTCACTTTCTTCAGTTGTTTCCCAGATTTGTGGCAGATATGTAGACTGGGAGCTCAACCCTATTTTTCTCCATCTCCTTGCCTTGACCCTTCACCTCTCAAGGGGAGACAGTGATGACCACCTGTCTGTTCCCTGGTCCTCCCAAGACTGCTCTGAAGCCCTGGCGCCCTGTCCCCGTCCCTCACTCACCTCCCCGAAGTGCATGTAGATGTATTCCCGGGCACGCTGGTGCAGCTCCGTACAGCCAATCTGCTCGGCAAAGTTGGCGATGCCGATGGCGTTGCTGGGATCCAGCTGCTGCACCAGGAAGTCGCTGCAGGCGCGGACCACGCTGTCGATCTGGTACATGACAGCACCGTTCATGACATGGAGCACGCACTTCTCCCCCATGGAAATGGACGCGGTGTAGGCGAACTCAATGAGCCGCTCCATGACCTTTGGGTGGATGCCCTCAATGGACACCACCTCCATACCCTGCTCCCGCAGCCCGTTGGTGAACATGGCCTTGAAGACGGGGCTAGACGAGGCCAGCACCACCTTGTGGGCCATGAACTGGGCAGCGGGCGCGTCCTGGTACTTGACCTGCAGCGTCACGTCGCATAGCTGCTGGCTGAGCCGCAGTTCATTCATGATGCCAAAGGCCTGCTTGGTGTGGTCCTCCAGGGTGTAGCTGAAGGTGCGGTTGCCATGCTGGGAGGGTGTCACCTCGGCCTTGCACTCGGTGGAGGCGTACATCACCGTGTCCCCTGCCCCCTCGGGGCGCTGTGGTCTCAGGGGCAGGAATTGGGTATGGGCCCCGGGCCCGCTAGGCCTGGGTTCCGGCTGCATGGGGTTCCAGGTGACAAGGGACACCACCACTGGCACTCAGGGGCCTGGAGGGGGAGAGCACAGGGCTGGGGGCTAGGCCTTCTTTTCTAAGATAAAGTGGCTCCTAGACCAGTTTTCCTTTCCAGGCCCGGGTAAAGCAGTGTTCATTTGTGCTCCCTAACTGCCCATGGCCTCACCAGTCCAAGGGCCCACCTTAAATTGTAGGTCACATGGTGACCCTCCCCTGCTCAGAATCCCACCCCCCCACACACACTCCCTGCGGCATGAAGAGTAAAACCAAACTCTTCAACGGCCTGCAAAGCCCTTCACAGTCAGCTCCTGTCCACCTGTTCCCTTTGCCCATTCTGTTCCAGCTCTCTGGGGCCCATCCCTTCTCACAGCATGTCCAACTCATTCCTTCACTCACCCCATCAACATTTCTCGGGCATGTGCTGTGTTCTAGGCACCAGGGACACAGCAAGGAGCCAGACAGACATGCACCGAGCCCCCCTGAAGCCAACACTGGGGAGGAAAGGACTATAAGTGAAATAAGCAAGGCTTTAGGGCCATGAAGAAACTGACAACAGCATTGTGACAGTGTGGCGTGCCGGTGTTGTTTTAAAATCAGGTGGTCCAGGCCTGTCTTGGAGCTGAGACTAGAAGGATGAATTTATGAAGGGGCGGGGGTGGGAGGGTGGGGAGGGGTGTTAGCTTTCCAGGCAGAGGGAACAGTGAGTGCAAAGACTCAGAGGCAGAATGAGAGCCGACCTGGAGAATCAGGGAAGAGTGTGATGAGAGAGAAAGACTAATGAAGGGAGGGTGTCTGTGAATCCTGTCGAGTCTGGAGGGTTAGGGCAGGAGCTGGGTTTGGAAAAGTCAAGCAAAGAGGAGACAGGGGATCTACAAGAGGTTCTTCATCTTATTGTTCCCTGGGCTCCACTCAGAGTTACCTCCTCTCTGTTTTATTTCCATCACACCACTTGTCAGGAATGGAAATCAGCTCCTTTGCTTGCTTGCTGATGGATGAAGGGTCTCTCTGGCCCTGAGCCCCAGGATTCAGAGGGCAGGGAGCCCTGTGTAGGTCAGGGTCCTGCCCACCCTCTCCTGTGCCTCTCCTGCAGCCCGCCTGGGGCCTGGCACGACGCAGGGGTCAGTAAGCTGTGGCTGGCTGACTGCCCACCCCACTGTGCCTGCCAGAGCACCCTGCTCTTCCACCGTGCCCTGGACACCGCTTGGCCGCCTCTCCCCAGCCGAGGCCCGGGCCTGCCTCTTGGTCTTTAGCCAAACGGTCAACGGTGCCCCCTGGGCACTGGACACTCCCCCCCACCCCCAAGAAGCGGTAAGTGGGGGACTGCGCATGTCCCGCCGGCGCAGCCCAGGCCTAGAGAAGGGAGGAAGTGACCCCGCCGCGGCCTTTCCATCGCAAGCCCCGGGGCGCAGACCAAAGTCCCCCCGCCACAAACGCCCCGGAATCCCCGGGCTTCCGTCCGAGCGACGCTTCCTGGGCCTCTCGCACCCGGAATCACCCGCCGGTCGCGCCGTCCAACAAAAGGTCCGGACTCGAGCCGCGCCCTCCTGGCGCTCCGCGGAGCCGCGGGAAACCCCGAGGCGACCGGGCCCCGCATCGCCCAGTGCTCCGGCCGCCGGACACGGTCGCAGAGCACTCTAGACCCTCGGTGCCCTCAGCCCGGGCGCGGGCCGCTTCACTCACCCCGCCATGGCCGCGCTCGGGCTCCGCCTCCGTCGCCCAGGCCCGGGCGCCTCCATCGCAGCTCGCAGGGGGGAGGCGCGGAGCGCGCGCAGGTCACCATGACTAAGCAGAGCCGGGAGCCGGCCGTATCAGAATAAAAGTCCCCGCGGGCCCGGGCCTCGGGCGGCGAAGGCAGCGGGCCGCTCCCCCACCCCCTTCCCCGCCCACGCTCGCTGTTGCCCAGTTGCGCAGCCCCACAGCGGCGTCCGCAGCGCCGGTAATCGCGGCGGGGCCAAGGACCCAGCCCTGGGCGCACCCAGCCCGCGTGGTCGGAGCCGCCTAGAATCAAAGCCCCGGGTTCGAGGCCCAGCGCTTCCCTGCATCCTGGATCACCGGATACCCCTCCCCGCCGCCGCCTGCGCGTTCACCTGCGTAGGCTCCGATACTCTCACCGCGGGGTGGGGATGCCTGGGGGCGCAGCGGTGGCTCCGGGCACGGTGGTGCCACCCGCGCACCGAGCTTCCGGGAAGCCCGAGGGGCCGTGGCCTGGCCCGGGGGCGGCTCCCGCCCGCCTTTCGTTGTTGAAGACCCGAGAGCCCTTCCACCGTCCGGGGCGGCGGGGGAGGGGGTTGTGGCTGGGCGGCGGGGCCTGCGGGGTCGCGGCCGTCGAGTTGGGGGTTAGCCTCGGGACGCCCGAGAAGGAGGCGGGGAGAGGGCGGAGAAGGCGCGGCGGGGAAGGAGTCGGGATTCCCCGCCCTTCCCTCAGGTGCCCGGCGCCCATGGGCGAGGAGTAGGGCGGCGGGCAAGGGCGCACGGCTAAGCGCACCAGGCCCGTCCCCCAACCCTTTCGCAGTCCCTTCCATCCGCCGGGTTTTGTCGTCTCAGCGCGGGTCTACTTTCCACGACCTGCTCTTCTTTTAACTCCACACAGTGCAGGCCTCACGTTCAGGTGGCCGAAGGATCCAGGCAGAGCTGTCTACCTACCTACTGGGGTTTTTAGTGTTTTTATTTTTTATCTCCAATCTGGAGGCGCGAGAAGCTCGCAGTTGGGAATTCGAACTCCGGCTCTGCCACTCTCTAGCTCTGCGCAGGTGGACCCATAATTTAACCACTGCATGCTTCAGTTTCCTTCCTCGTAAAATGTTCATAGGGCTTGCGTGGTGGCTCAGTGGTAAAGAGTGCTTCTGCAGTGCAGGGGACACAGGATCGATCCTTGGGTCAGAAAGATCCCCTAGAGAAAGAAATCGCAACCCACCCCAGTATTTTTGCCTGGGAAATCCCATGGACAGAGGAGTCTGGTGGGCTACAGTCCATGGGGTCTCAAAGGGTTGGACACCACGTAGTAATAGATGTTAGCAATAAAGGCACCTACCTGGTAGATTATTGGGAGAACTAATTGAGAATGCTAGCGCTCAGTAAATATGAAGGATTGTTATTTTTCATGGAAAGTGATACTGATTTTCCATTTATGCTCTTTGTTATATAGTTAACTTTTAAATGTATGTGGGGTGGTTTTTTTTTTTCTAAGAGTCCGTCTGTGTGAGACGGTAGACTGAACAGATACTGGTCTAAGGAAGGATTCCACCTGCCCTCCGGAGTGAATTTGGAAGCTTCTGCCTCCCTGCTCTGGGTCTGGGATTAATCCCACGCCGGAGAAGGCTGGGGTGGGGTTCCTTGCTTCTCCTCCCAAACCAGTGGCGGTGGTGAAGCTGTGGTTCTCAGTGGCTCCAGAGGTGGCGTCATAGCATAACCGCCAAATACTGTACTGAGGAGTGGCTGATGCGGTGAGCAAACCCACACCCTTCTCCACATGCCAAAGGAAACCTCTGGTATATCTCAGAATTAACATCTACAAGCCCTGAGACCCAGCAGTGACATGTGCAGTAATTTATCCAAGGTACCCTTGCACACGTTTAGGAGGATGTATGTACACAGATGTTTACTGCAACACTGTGTTTAAATGCCAAGTGTTGGACTCAACACTTGTGTGCATCCCTACGGCCCTGGTGTAATCTATGCTATGAAATACTGTGCAGCCAGTAAAAAGAACCTGTTAGCTGTGTGAATGTTTTACCTCAATATTTTTAAATGTGAAAAAAAATGCTCTGTAAAGCAATTATCCTTCAATTAAAAAATAAAGTGACATAAAAAATGTTATGGTCTGTGCCCCCTCCCCACCATCATATATTGTAGCTCTAACATAAGATGATGATATTTGGGCTTCCACGGTGGCACAGTGGTAAAGAATCTGCCTACCAATGCAGGAGACTAGGGTTTCATCCCTGGGTCAGGAAGATCTCCTGAAGGAAGAAATGGCAACCCACTCCAGCGTTCTTCCTGGGAAAATCCCATGGACAGAGGAGCCTGGCAGGCTACAGTCCATGGGGTCACAGAGTCAGACACAACTGAGTGACTGAGCCCACATATAAAAATAAGTGATGTTATTTGGAGATGGGGGCTTGGGGAGGTAATTAGATTTAGAGGATGTCATGAGAGTGGGGCCTTCATGATGGCATAAGTGCGTTTATCAGAAGAAACACCAGAGAACTTGATCTCTTTCTCCACCATGTGAGGACACAGCCAGAAGGTAGCTGTCTATAAGCTAGGAAGAGATTTCTCACCGGAATCTTACCATGCTGACACCTTGATCTTGGACTTGCAGCCTTCAGAACTATGAGAAATAAATTTTGGTTGTTTAAGGCACCTAGGCTGGTCCAATTAACAGTACAAAATCTAGATATGCAACAATTTCCAAGATGATACTATTAAATGATCAAAGCAAGGTGGAAAGCAATGCTAAAGTTGTGTAAAAAGAGAGAAGATGTATTTACATTTCAGCTCATTTACCTACAGAATGGCTCTGCAAGTTTGCCGAGGGTATATATCCAGGAGTGGGAACTGGTGCTTTTTGAATCTTGTAAAATGTGAACAAGTAAATAACTCTTCTGCTATCACACCATCATCAAACCACTGAGCAATGGGGTGGGGTGGCTCAGGTTGCCCTGGAAGATTACAGGAGCCGGGGGTTACTGGAACCAAACCAGATAGGAAATTAGAATCAGTTCTCAAAGTGAACTGGCATGTGACCCCAGGCTTGAGTGTTTGTGTTTGAGGAAATAGGTTGGTTTTCCCAGTGCTTACAGCATCCAGGGGCAGTATGAACGTGGCCCACAGGAACTCAGGTCCCCTGGCTGGTCAGTGCCCCCGCACCCCTACCCCTGCACACCGCGTACTTTTCAGCTGTCTGCAGATCCCCTGTGTCCCAGCAAGTGGTGTGCCACAATCTGAACCCGAAGCCACAAGCCCTTTCCCCAAACCCACCCTGCCCCCTCTCCAGCCTGCCTCTCCTCACTGAGGTTAGGAATGTGCCTGGAGACAGCTGGGAGTCCAAGACAGCTGGGAACTGTTGTCAGGACGCCTGGAACCTTTCATGGGCACAGCCGGGGCTCTAATATCGCCCCTGGCCAAAAATGCAGACCCTTGAAGAAAGTGAGTGTAGGTTTGGGCTTAACAGACCGCGCCTCCTGGAACCTTGGAGCCTAAACTCCTCGGCTAATATCCTGGCTCAGAAAATAGGACAAAATACTCAGTTCTTGGAGGTTCCTCATCCATCAAATGGAAGTGAGAAAACCTACCTTACAAGATTGCGGGAAAGGTGAGAAAAAGGCATGCCGCAGGCTTAGAACACTATGGGAGTAACTGTGCTGTTCTTAGTTGGTCAGTTGTGTCCAACTCTTTGTAACCCCATGGACTGCAGCCCACCAGGCTCCTCTGTCCATGGGGATTCTCCAGGCAAGAAGAATACTGGAGGGGGTTGCCATGCCCTCCTCCAGGGGATCTTCCCAACCCAGGGATCGAACCCAGGTCTCCCACATTGCAGGCAGATTCTTTGCCATCTGAGCCACCAAGGGTAAAATCAACTGTAATTACTATTATTCAATTATATTTTTATTCTTTTATGAAGGATCTGATACCACTTTCAAAAAAATCTTGTTTCACAGAGGAACAGGCTGAGTCTCCTAGAGTCAAGTTTTGGGGTGCTCCGTCTTTGGCCTCTCCTCTAAAAGTGAACACCTGTCCTTGACTCCTTTCTCCCCCACACCCAATTCCTCAATAATTCTGTCCAATTCCTCCGAAGTCTGTGGAGAATCCATACCATCCCAGTCTTTGTCATCACTCCCCTAGGCAGTTACCATCACCCAGTTCTCCTGGCTTCACCCTCTACAGAGGGCAGAGGCGTGTGTAAATACCTGAGCCTGATTAAGTCCTTCCTCTGCCTAGAACCTTCCAGGAGTACTACTTCATTCAGAGCAAAAGAAGTTTCTCCCCTGGGTCCGTAAGGCTTTGCCCCACCTGCCCCATTATTTTCCTATCTTTGTTTCTTCTCTGCCTCTCCATCCTTGCTCCAGTGGCACTAAGATCTTTGCTTTTGAGAGAACACACAGGCATATTCTAGCCTTAGGACCTTTGCACCTGCTGTTCCCCCATTCTGAAATGCTCTTCCTTCAGAAGTTTCCAGGACAGGGAATTCCCTAGCAGTTCATAGTTAGGACTCCCTGCTTCCCCTGCAGGGGTTGTGGGTTCATCCCAGATTAAGGAACTAAGATCCCACATGCCAAAAATTAAAGTTCCCAGGATAATAACCACCTCAGCTCCCATCACATCTTACCACCTCTTCAAAAAGGCATCACCTGACCACCATCGCATCACTGTATTGTCACCGGAATCATCTCCACGCTTCTTCACTCCGTTATCATCTCTGAGTCCGACACAAGAACATCAGTTCGACAAAAGCAGGGATTTTGTCTGTTTTGTTCATTGCTGTGGAGTTTAGCGTCAATAAAATATATTTTCCTAGGTCTTTTCTGCCTCCACCATCTTCATCTTTGGCTGCTTTTTCCTATAAATTCCTTTATTTAAAAAGAAAGTCTGCAAAAGGGCTCTTAAGGAGAGCAATGGCAGTCAAAGGGCGTCAGTCTGTAGCTGGTGGGGTTACCAGGGTCCCAGCGACCGTGGGTGCACCAGGGCAGCCGGTGGAACCGCTGGTCTCTAACCCATCCCGCTGGGGCGAGAAGCGCTCGGAGCGGCTGGAGCTCCCATCCAGGCCGGGAGGCAGCCAGCGGTGCAGGTCGCCCGAAGCCCCAGGGGCGCTCCCGGACCGCCGGGAGGCACCTGGGTCTCGGCAGCAGGGGCCCCGGCTGCAGCAGACAAGGCGTAGGAGCGCGTGACGCAGGTCGCGGTTGGTGAACGTGTAGATGAGCGGATTCAGGAGCGAGTTGGCCATGGCCAGGCCCAGGAAGGGGTCCGCTTGCAGGAGCACAGGGCAGGCGCGCGCCGGGCACGCCACATCCAGCAAGAGCAGCAGGAAGAGGGGGCCCCAACAAGCCACGAAGGCCACGAGCACCACGCTGAGCGTGCGCAACAGCGCCAAGGAGCGCGGCGTGTGGCGCGCGCGCATCGCGGCGCCCTCGCCAGTCCTGGAGGGCGCCGCGCTTTGGAACGCACCTGGCAGTAGATCCGCGCGTAGAGCGCACAGATGGCAGCCAGGATGCCAAGAAAGGCGAGCACGCAGAAGAGCACGTAGGCCTTGGCGTAGAGCGGCAGGACCGTGGAGCAGGCCTCCAGACGGCCCAGACAATTCCAGCCGAGCGCCGGCAGTAGTCCGAGGAGCAGCGACAAGCCCCAGGCGGCGGCGGCCAGCGCCAACGTGCGCCCCCGACGGGCGGCGGGCGCGGGTCCCCGACGCTCCATGGTGAGCAGGCGCTCGAGTGCAATGGCCAAGAGGCTCAGCACGGACGCGGAGAGCGCCACGAAGACGCCGCCCTCACGAGCGAACCAGAGCGCGGGCGACAAACGCAGCGTGAGCGGTCCCGACAGCAGGATGTTGGCGGCATAGGCGGCGCCGGCCAGCAGGTCGGACAGCGTGAGGCTGCCCAGAAGCAGGAACATGGGCGCATGGAAGCGCGGGTGGCGTCCGAGCACGACCAGCACGGCTAAGTTCTCCAACACGATGAGCGCGCACACGACCAGGCACACGACGGCGTCTGCACGCAGTCCCGCGCCAGGCTGGTAGCGCGCACCGCGGAGCTTGCCGGTGTAGTTGTAATGCTGGACGATGACCTCGCTCTCCTGCGCGGCCCGCAGCAGCCTCGGCTCCATGGGCCGCCCGCCCCAAGGCTGCGGAGAGGTTGGGAGCAATGTCAGGCCTGATGCGCACCATTCCCGGCAGCCTGCGAAGGCAGGCATAGGCGGCGCCTGACCTGGGAAGGGGGTTCTAACCCCTTACTCCCTACCCTACACGCACGCCGGGGCCCAAAGGGAATTTGGGATAGAAGGGGGGTGTCCATGGAGACAGGCCAACAGAAAGAGACAAATCATATCACGAGGGGACGGGGTAACAGAGTCCCACGTGAAAGGGACATTAATAATTCACACACAGGCACGGATATCCAGAGGCATCTTAGTCAAAAACAGACAGAAACACCCACACAGAGAAAGGGACAAATACAGTGACACATCGACAAGGACATGTGCACAGATAGTCACAAACTAGGGCAAAATACGCAGTTACACCCTCTCACGGAACCATGAAAGTACGTTCAGGTCTTCCCTGGTGGTCCAGTGGATAAGAATCCACCGCCTGCCAGTGCAGGAGACAAGGGTTCAATCCCTAGTCCGGGAGGATCCCACAGGCCCCAGAGCAACTGAGCCTGTGCCTCACAACTATTGAGCCCATGCACCGCAACTACTGAAAACCCAGCGCCCTAGAGCCCGTGTTCTGCAACAAAAGAACCCAGGCAAGGAGAAGTCCGCGCCAGGCAACTAGAGAGTAGTCCCCAGTGGGCGCAACTAGAGAAAAGCTCAGGCAACAACAAAGACCCAGCACAGCCAAAAATACATAAAAATATTTTTTAAAACAAAGCACAAAAATAAATTTTAAAAAAAGGAAGTACATTCACACATGGACAAGGGGACACTGAAAAAGACATACAAATTCCCCCACACGCAGACAGGATCTTATGCCTACTCTTACAGGCCACAATTTCACAACCTCCACCCACCCCTGGGACCCAGAACCCCACAATCTACACGCCTCGCTGCATAGAGGTTTTTTCCCTGCGAACTCCCCGCTTCATTCGCTGCAAAACCCCAGTGAGAAAGCAGAGAAAACTCCACCCATTTTGCAGGGCCAGAGCCTGAGGGCAGCAGACGGAATTCACCTCTCATAGACTCTTGCAGAGGGACATACACGTCATTAAAGTACAATAATACCTCCCAACTGTGACTTCGCGCTAGCATGCCTTGGGCAGCTCTCCCCTTAACTCCAATTTACAGACGAGGAAACTGAGGCTCAGACGAAGTACCTCGCAGAGAAGCAGACACAAAGATTTTCATGCTCCACACAAACACATCCACGCAGAACCTGAGACACAGTCACGGAAGCCCCACTGAACAGACGAGAAAACCAGGGCCTACGGAGGGGAACGTATTTAATTGGACAGGGCAGAAACAAATGCCTTCCAGACGGCTTGAGTTGCACACAGGGAACCAGGCGCAAATACAGACTCGCAGCGAGTCACGGACTCAGCCATGCTGGGGGGAAGGGGACACCAAATACACGCAGATGAGGGTCACCCCAGGGTCACACTCGCTGCGCGGGGGACCCTGCGCAGTGGCTCGCCGCCTGTGTACCCCCCACCTCTCCTTTTGCCTGGAGACAAGGGTGGGGTAGCGAAACCTGCAGTGGTGTGGCTGGGAGAGGACGTGGCGGGGAGGATTTCGGGTGCCTCCCACCCCCATCCCTCGTCCCCGCATCCAGTCCCGAAATCTCAGGTTTTCCCCTTCCGAGAGCCTTCGGGAAAGGCCCGAGAAATCCAAGCCAAGGGGACAAGGGTGGTGGTCAGGGAAACTCCCACCCACGGGCCAGGACAAGCCCCGCGCGCGAAAGGACCCAGTGGTGGACACTCACCCCCTGCGCCCAGGTAGTGCGCGCTCGACAGTCGCGCGGCCGGGAGCGGAGACAGCGGCCCCTGTTCGGGAGGCGGGGCTGGGGACAGGCGAGGGACGGCCCCCAAGGCAGAGCGCTGGCGATCGCCAGCAGTTGCCCCCTCCTCCTCTTGGGGTACGGGCTGCCAGCCGGCGGCTGCCAGCGCGTGTCTGCCAGCCTGTACCACCCGCCGCGGCAACGGAACGCGCCCTCGGCGCCGACTGGCACTAGCCAGCCCTCGGCTCCCCCCTTGGGGCCCGGGCGGCCCTCCCAGGGACGCTCCGTCGTGGTGGGAGGACCCGGAGACACGAACAGGGGGAGGGTTCTTCAGTCCCAGCGGCCGCAGCCTGCGCTTCTTTCCCCCCTAATAGAGGGGTCCCCTCTGTGCTCTGGGCACTGAACCCTCCTCTTTTACCACCTTCCTTCTGATTGAACCTCCTGGGCTGCACCCCAAGGACGTCCAGTAGGCGGAGGAACCGCGGCAACCCGGGTTAAGAGGGGTCTTTAGCAGCCTTAGCCTCAATTTCCCTCCCCCCGCCCCTAACAGATAGAGCCTTCGGCTTCCGGGCGCAGGCCCCACCCCCTTTCCCCTCTCCCATCCCCCAGTTTGGGGCGGGTGGGGGAGGGGCAGGCGCAGTCCAGATGCTGGTGGGAATCTTCTCCTCCCCAGATAAAAAGAATCTGGCTCGTAAGTCCCCCTCGTCGTCCCGCTTCCCCCACCCCGTATCTCTCACCCTTATCACTCTCGACAACGTGATTTACTCGGTTATCAGGTTTCTGGGCTGTGTCCCCACCAGACAGCCCCACAGGGGCAGAGATTTGCGTCTGCTCCGGGCACTGCCTGCACCCAAGCCAGTGCCCAGTAAGCAGCCGCGGAGTGAGTGAGTGAATGAATGACTGTGTCCCTCACTTTCTCCGCGTGTGTCTGCCTTCTGATTTCTCGGGGTCTCTCCGTCTCTGCTTCTCCCCGTCTCTGTGTCTCTCTCTCAGTCGCTTCTTAGTCTTTCGCCGTCTGTGTCTCTCCCACGCCTCTCCCAGGCCTCGGCTCCTCCAATGGGCCAGTCCCAGCTGGCCCCGCACCCGCCACCCCCACTTCCCAGGAGCTTCCAGGCTGGGAAGCTCCCTCCGATCAGAGGCCACAGCCGGGAAGGGGGGGCTGGGCCTGGCTGCTGCGACCTTCGCTAGGACTGTGCCCTTTGCACCGGCCGCCTCAGGTTCTGTCGGTCTCGCTGGCATCCGGTGGGGTGAGGGCGGCCCAGAGACGATCAGCGGATGGATCAGATGGGTCAGAGGGGCGCCCCCCCCCCCCACGGGAGAGAGACCCCTTGGGGCACCCAGGCTAGGTCGCACCCTCGTGTCGCCTCTTAGGGATCCTAGTGCCTCCAAATAGAACCACTCTTCCCTGCTCCTTCCCTGGTGGGTCAGATGGTGACGCGTCTGCCTGCAACTCGGGAGACCTGGGTTGGGAAGATCCCCTGGAGAAGGAAATGGCAACCCACTCGAGTACTCTTGCCTGGAAAATCTCATGGATGGAGGAGCCTGGTAGGCTGCAGTCCATGGGGTTGCAAAGAGTCAGCAGAACTGAGTGACTTCTCTTCTCTTTGCCTGCTCCAACAGATCAGGCACTGGGGCAACGCAGCCAGGGAAGCCAGAGTTGGGGGGGCGCGGAGATGGTTGTTGGGTGGGGTGGCTGTGCTAAGATTTGAGTGCTGGAGCCCCCAGCCTCCCCCGCCAAGCCCTTGAGGATGAGCCCTGAAGATTCCCCAGAGTGTCAGGGCCATGTGCTTGATAAATGACCCCCTTCTGCAAAGGGGAAGCCACACCCTAGGGTGGGAATGTGGCTGCTTCTCACCTCCCAAGTGGCAATCTCACCTCCCACGAGCCCTATATACAGTGGAGGGGGGCTTCCGGCCCCCGGTCCCCGGCCCAGCACCCCCAACTTGTGCCACCTCACGCATGAGATCCCACAAGATCATAGCCTTCTTCTGCTCCAGAGGGTCCCATGGCTCCCTATGTGGCTCAGAGTAAAAGTCCAAATTCAAAAAATACCAGGCCTTCAAGGCCCACAAGGCCTGGCACAGTCTCTCCCCCTTTCATCTCCATTCTTCCTATTCCAGCCCCACTGTCTCCCCCCCACCCACACCAGTTTCTCACACTCTTTAAGATCTTGGCACTTGGGGATCAGCATGCCTGAACACCCTGCCCCAAGCCCTTCCCAGGCGGTGACTCCCTCAGAGAGGCCTTCCGGTCTGTGTCCCCCTCCTCCCCAATCTCACACTGCAGTTGGTACCGTCTGAAATGACCTTCGTTATTTACTGATTCATCTGGTACATCGTATATCTCTGCCCTGGACTCCCAGCTCCAGGAAGGCAGGGGCCCTGTCTTGTCTTTCTGCCCAGTCATTGAGTAAAGATTAAGAGCTTGGAGTCCGGAGCCAGGCTCAGTTACTTTGTCATCTAGGACTTCAGACCAGTGACACCCTCCTCGGAGCCTTGGTGGGCTCTTTTGTAAAATGGATAATGACAGTTTCCACTTGGAGAGATGCCCCTGAGGAGGAAGGGATGGAACGGAGCTTCGAGACACAGGTGAGTGTTCCATAAATGTTGGCTGGGGCACTAGTGGGAAAGAACCTATCTGTCAATGCAGGTAGACTTAAGCGATGTGAGTTCGATCTCTGGGTTGGGAAAATCCCCTGGAGGAAGTCATGGCAACCCACTCCAGTATTCTTTGCCTGGAGAAACCCATGGACAGAGGAGCCTCGTGGGCTACAGTCCATAGGGTCAGGCTACAGTCCACAGAGTCGGACACAACTGAAGCGACTCACCATGCACGCACAGGTGCTTCTGGGCACCACTGTATCCCTGAGGAGGAATTAGAAGGGGTTCAGCTCAGGGCCCACCCGCCCCACGTACCACCACCAACCCAGCCCGCCCCACCCCCTGCCCCCCACCCATGCCTGGTCTCTTCCCAGGGAAGGGCACCCCTGCCACAGCCTGCCCGCCTGATGCATGCCTGGGCTGGCACACTTGCCCGGCCAGTTCTGCTGCCAGGGCCGTCACCCACAGGGGCTGCTCCACCCAATCTGTACCCATTCTCCCTGAGCTGTAGCCACGGCTCTAAAAGAGCAAAATGCCTCCCACAGCCCCCTCACACCTTCACCCATCCAGAGAGGCAGAGGGCTGCAGCAAGACCTCCCATTCCCCCATCTCTTATCTCCCATCTACCAATTCTGAGGCCTGAATGTGGCTGCAGGGAGCTGCAAACTGACAACTTTCCCACGACCAAAGACCAGAGCAGTCATGTTTCTGCAAGGAGGAGGGGGTGGTGTCTCAAACTGTAGGTCAGAGGGCCAACTCTGCCTGACAACTATAAGATTTGTTTGCTTGGCTTCAAGATTTCCCATTCAAATGTCTGTCTGAACTGTATAGAAACACTGTACTCGGGTGAATGAGTTTGTGTCTCACAGGGGTAGAGCTTAATTTGGGAATAGCTATGTACTAGCAGTGAATAAATAAGTACATAGATCTTAGATACTGACAACCAGTTTTCATACTGCTGGAGAGGAAGTTGCAAATAAGCAATGTGGTGCTAGATGGGGTTATCATTAGGAAATGTTTACTTTAATAGTTAGAGATGAACCTATTTGCAAAGTGGAAATAGAAACACTGAGGTGGAGAACAAACATATGGATGCCAAGGCAGGGGAAGGGTGGGTGGGATAAACTGGGAGGTTGAAATTGACATATATACACTATTGATACTGTGTATAAAATAGATAACTAATGAGAACCTACGGTATAGCACAGGGAACTCTACTTAACGCTCTGTGGTGACCTAAATAGGAAGGAAATCCAAAAAGGAGTAGATATATGTATCCATAGAGCTGATTCACACAACACAGTAATGCAGCTATACTCCAATAAAAATTTTTTAAAATAAATATAGGTTTGAGTGTATACAGATTTCCTAGCTCTGTCTGCCGTGTGTCCAGAAGTGATGACACCCTAGAAGCAATGAGTACACTCAGCATCCAGATCTGGTTTCTAAATACCATTTTCCAGTAGGAGGAGCCAGGGCTCCTTGGAGAAATGACTGCTTCCAGGATGAGGGCAGAGAAAATGCACAAGGACACTGGAGCATCTTCTAGAGCCCGAAGTGGAAAAATAAAAAAAGCCAAAAAGACAGCAACCAACCTGAAAAGAACTCCTGCTGACCAAAGCTGGAGCAATTTGAACAAACTAGACTGCAATAGAATTGAATTATAACCCAAAGAATAAATAACCACAAATCCAAACTAATTTAAATACATGAATGAATCTATTTTAAGATGAGGGAGAAGGAACAACTCTTCCTAACAGAAAAATTACAATTAAGAAAAGTATACCCAGGACCTTGTAATGTCAAAGCTTCATTTCGATGCTCCCAAAAGTATTAGTGTGTATATTTAAAATTTTCATTTATCACAGGGAAATTTAAAATTGATTCATAAAAAAAAAATCACATTTTTCAAGATTTCAAAGGATATGAAAAATTTTAAGTGTAACATTTTACTTTTTAAATGCTGTTTTTCCTCCTCTGATTCTGCCACCTCTGTCTATGTTACCTAATTATTGTTGAAATTTTGTGCACATCCTGTGGGTTTATTGATCAGTTAACACAGCATTTTAGGGGATCTGTATATACTAGCCATAGATTTTTCTATGCAGTAAACATTGTTTATATATAAATTGTAAATTTATCCAACTAATTTGTTGAAATAATTCCAGTGAAACTGTGAAGCCTAAGGATACCCAACATTTATAGTTTCGAGTCCAAAGTAAAATAGATTTTCCTCTATTATGTAGACAGGATTTCATCAATCTTATCTACAAGTGTTTATGTGGATATATTTCCTAAAACTGTATAAATGTTACATTTTTATTCTTTGGCAAGATGATGTTACAAAGAAATTGGCCTTTTCTTCTGTTAACGGTTCAGTTCTGTCATCTCATATTTGCTTAGTCCTTACCAATCTCTTGCGTTACTTCATTTTGCTCTGGTTTTTTTTTTTCTTTCATTTTCCTTGCTATATCAATGTCTTAGTGTAGTGCAAATGAAATACCATATTTTATTGCTGTCAATTTTCTGTGGTGTTTTGTATTTTGGTTGTGTGTTAAAATATAATCATGCTATGTTTAAAAAAAAAAAAGAAAAGTATAATGAGGGGCTTCCTTGGTGGTCCAGTGGTTGGAACAAAGAGCTTCCATTGCAGGGGTCATAGGTTTAATCCTTAGTCGGGAAAGTAAGATCCCACAAGCCGTGGGATGCAGGAAAAAAAAAACACATCACTATGCACTTTGGGTGATAATGATGTGTTTATGGGTCATGTAGATTCACCAGTGGTTAAAATACACTACTGTCGTGTGGGATGTCCATAGAGGGAGAGGTTTGGGGTGGGAGAGCTGGGTGTGTATGGGAAATCTCTGTACTTTCTGCTCAATTTTGCTGTGAAACTAATACTGCTATAAAAAATAAAATTTAGGTGGGAGGGGGGATCGGGATGGGAAATACATGTAAATCCATGGCTGATTCATGTCAATGTATGGCAAAAACCACTACAATATTGTAAAGTAATTAGCCTCCAACTAATAAAAATAAATGGGAAAAAAATAAAATTTATTAGTCAAAAAAAGGAGGGGAGATAAATTAGAGTTTGGGATTAATATATACACACTACTATAGATAAAATAGATAATCAACAAGGACCTACTGTATAGAGCAGGGAATTCTACTCAATATTCTGTAATAACCTGTATGGGAAGAGAATCTGAAAAAGAATTGATATAACTAAATCACTTTGCTATATGCCTGAAACTAACACAACATTATAAATCAGCTATGAAAGTGAAATGTTAGTTACTCAGTTGTCTGTGATTCTTTGCGACCCCATGGACTGTAGTCCCCAGGCTCCTCTGTCAATGGAATTCTCCAGGCAAGAGTACTGGAGTTCGTAGCCATTCCCTTCTCCAAGGGAATCTTCCTCACCCAGGGACTGAACCCAGATCTCCCCCATTGCAGGCAGATCCTTCACAGTCCGAACCACCAGGGAAGCCCAAATCAGCTATACTTCAATAAAAGTAAAAATTAAAAAAAAAAACAATGTAAAAAGCATTTGCCTGAGAAATCCTTGGGTGGATATATGCTCCAGGCTCACACTGCTGGGTGGCTTTGGATATTTCTATTGCCAGCCTGGCCACTGAAGCTATTTGAACTTGAAATGGCTGACTGTGCTGTCAGGAGCACGATTATTTTTTTTAATGTTTATATTCTTATTTATTTTCTGGGCCAAGTCTTAGTCGAGGCATGTGGGATCTAGTTCCCTGACCAGGGATCCAACCCAGGTCCCCTGCACTCAGAGCCTGGAGCCACTGAACCACCAGGGAAGTCCCTTCGTTTCGCTAATTTTTCTTTCGTTTCGTTTTATGACTGAATAGTACTATTGTATGAATGTCCTTATTAAAGTTTTTTTAATTTTTTTTTTTTTACCAAAGTTTATTCTTAATTGTACAATAGGTTCTAAGACAACACTTCATTCTAACTATAGGTGGCAACAGATATTATGGCAGAGAATCCAGATGTTTAAACAGGAATGGAAATAAGGGTCTTCGTTGCCTCAGACACAAGAAACAGCTTACTGTTTACCAAATTTCTTAATTTCACCTCTGATCAGAGGGCCTTTCCCCGAGGCCTTTGCTTTTAGCTCCTCCAGTTTCTTCTGCTCCTCCTTCTGTTTCTGCTTGAATGTCTTATCTTCCTCGTCCGTCTCCTTGGCTTGCTTCCTGAGCTGCTTCCGGAGCTTCTTCTTGCCACCTTTATGGCCCAATATGGTGCCTGATGCCCCTTCCCCAGACTCTGCCGTGGAAAGTGCTAAAGATTTTTAAAGGCTCTGAGAAGAGGCTTTGAGTTGGGAGGAGGAGGGGAGGAGAAGGCTGCTTCGTAGGGACAGGGGTAGGGGGGAAATCACCTTGTCCCCAAGTGCTGGGCACAAATTGGGCAGAGCCATGCTTTTCTCACCTGCTCACTTCGGACCTTGTGAGCTGCCCATGGGGAAATCTGACCTCACCCTCCCGCACATGTGTCCCCAGTTACTGCTAGGATTAAACCCAGGCCAAGGGAAGGGAAGATCCCCTGGAGGAGGAAATGGCAACCCACTCTAGTATTCTTGCCTGGGAAATCCCCTGGACAGAGGAGCCTGCTGGCTAGAGTCCATGGGGTCTTAAAGAGTTGGATATGACTGACTGACTAAACAACAAGGGCTCCAAGAGCTGCAGGTGTGGATGGGGGAACTGAGTCCCCTGGAGGCAGAGGGGGCAGGGGCACCCCTCCATGCATCCCTCACTTCCAAATGAGCCTTGAAACTTGGAATCAGAACCTTCTCTCTCTTTTCCCCTTCACACTTAGACATTCATTTCACAAACTAGGTTATGGAGGAGAAGGGAAAGAACAGCTGGGCAGAAGGATTGAGTCAGCATATGCAAAAATCTGGAGGCTGGAAAGAATGTGTGCATAAAAGAAATAGAAATCAGGTCGGTAGGGCAGAATTGTGGCAAAAGGGAAGGAAAGAGCAGGGGTGGTGGGGGTGAAGCTGGGGGCTGGGCAAGGGAGGATCTGTGGACCTCAAATATCAGGCCTCTGCTGTCTGACCAACATTTTGCTGTGTGACTTGCTTAACCTCTCTGACCTCAGTCTCCTCATCTGTAAAATAAAGTCATGAAAGCCTTTTTTGTTCTCACAGTGATCTTGAGACACGAGCACCCTCATTGGTGTAAAGAGCTAACACATTGCCCAAACCCAGAGCTTAACCACTTGATAAATGTCAGACATTATTTATTTTTAACAACTTTATTGAGCTATAATTCACATACCACACAATTCACCCATTTAAAGTATGCAATTCTGAGGAGTTCAACAGTTAAGACTCAGTGCTTTCACGGCAGGGGGCCTGGGTTCTATCCCTGGTCAGGGAACTAGATCCCACATACTGCAACTAAAGATCCTGGATGCCTCAACTAAGACCCAGTATGTTTGTGTGTGTTAGTCACTCAGTCGTGTTCAACTCTTTGCAACCCCATGGATTATAGCCCTCCAGGCTCCTCTGTCCATGGGATTCTCCAGGCAAGAACACTGGAGTGAGTTGCCATTTCCCTCCTCCAGGGGATCTTCCCAACCCAGAGATCTAACCCAGGGGTCTCCTGCATTGAAGGCAGAGTCTTTATCCTCTGAGCCACCAGGGAAGTCCATGCAGCCATATAAATAAATAGTTTACCTGGAGAAGGAAATGGCAACCCACTCCAGTATTCTTGCCTGGAAAAATCCATGGACAGAGGAGTCTGGCAGGCTGAAGTCCATGGGATTACATGACCGAGCATGTGTGCATGAGGGTGGAGGGAGATGGGTTGGTAGCAATAAACTGGTAGAACTAAAAAAAAAAAAAAAAAAAACCATCTGGGGAAAGCAAAAGATATATATGTACGTATAACTGAATCACTTTTCTGTACATCTGAAACTAACCCAACATGGTAAATAAACTATACTTCAATTAAAAAAGAGAAAAAAGAAAGCTCAAGCAAACCAGACCATTGGCAACTGGCCCTTGCCCTCCTCCCCACCCCTCATCATACCATGGTCTATCTCTGAATCTTCATATCTGACAACTGTTCCTCATGATCAGAGAAGCAGGACTTGGGGTCAGACAGACGTGGGTTGGAATTCTGTCTCCAATGATCAGCAGATGGATTCATTTCTGTGAGTCTCAGTTTCCTTATCAGTTAAATAGAAATCCTAATTACTCCCTCTCTCACAGGGTTCAGAGAGATAGGTCATGTCAACTCTTTTTTTTTCTCTAACTTAGCTACACCAGGTCTTAGTTGCAGCAAGTGGGATCTTTAGTTGTGGCATGTGGGATCTAGTTCCCTGTTATAGTTGTTCAATCACTAAGTTGTGTCCGGCTCTTTGAGACCCCATGAACTGCAGCACTCCAGGCTTCACTGTCCTTCACTATCTCCCGGAGTTTGCTCAAACTCAGGTCCATTGAATCAATGATGCCTTCCAAACATCTCATCCTCTGCCGCCCGCTTCTCCTCTTGCCTTCAGTCTTTCCCAGCATCAGGGTCTTTTCCAGTGAGTTGACTCTTCCCATCAGGTGGCCCAAGTATTGGAGCTTCAGCTTCCGAATCAATCCCTCCAGTGAATATGCAAGGTTAATTTCATTTGACTGGTTTGATCTCTTTGCAATTTAAGGAACTCTCAAGAGTCTTCTCTAGCACCACAATTTGAAAGAATCAATCTTTCGGCACCTAGCCTTCCTTACAGTCCAACTCTCATATCCATCCATTCCTGACAACTGGAAAAAACCATAGCTTGGGCTATATGGATCTTTGTCGGCAAAATGATGTCTCTGTTTTTTAATATGCTGTCTAGGTTTGTCATAGGTTTGTCCTTCTCCCAAGGAGCAAGCATCTTTTAATTTCATGGCTGCAGTCACTGTACGTAGTGATTCTGGAGCTCAAGAAAATAAAATCTGTCACTGTTTCCACTTTCTCCATCTATTTGCCATGAAGTGATGGGACCAGATGCCATGATCTTAGTTTTTTGAATGTTGAGTTTTAAGCCAGCTTTTTCACTCTCCTCTTTCTAGTTTCCTGGCCAGGGAATCAAACCTGGGCTCCCTGCATTAGGAGCTCTGAGTCTTAGCCACTGGACCACCAGGGAAGTCCCTCATGTCAACTCTTTAGTGCAATTCCTGGCATTGAGTAGGTGCTGTATTTATCAGGATTTGTTTAGCTGAAAGTTACAGAAAAAAAAAATTAAGTCCAACTCAAAAACAACTCAAACAAGCATGGAGGCTGTGGTTAGGAATGAACTGACTCCTGTAGCTGAAAATCTGGGGATCTGGGAGTTGGGCTAACTTCAGGCATGGCTGGATCAAGAAGCTCCTATAGCACCAGGAATCCAACTCTCTCGTGACTCAGCTGAGCTTTAATCTCATTAAGCTCCCCTTTGGGTGGTAGAGATTCTTCCTGGTGCTGCAGATTCATTATTCTCACTCAGAAGCAACTTTGGAAAGAGATATCCAATTGCTCTAGGGTTCCACCAGAAGTCCCAATACTGAATGTCATGGGCCTTTCTAGGATCACGTGTCATAACTTAACCAATCTCCTAGCCCTGGGTGGGGGTGGGGGTGGAGATGGACTACTCTGATTGGTCAGGCTGGAAATGTGGGCGGGGTCAACCCAAAATTGATCTGAGCCTGTTCATGTGGGCCATTAGGAGTCCCCAAATCTTGCTAGGTTGCTTTTCAGGAATCTCAGATGGGAAGATCATGCAACAACAGAAAAGGCAAAAGTTAAATTCTGGGAGTTCAGTTTAGGGCCAGTTGAGTTTGAGATGCCTCCCAGCCATCAGGTGGTATCACTGAGTCATCAATTGAATAGGAGATATGCACTCACCTTGTGTCTTGGTGGCTCAAGTTGTTTTTATTGATTTTATGGAAATATAATTTAATTTCCTTTTGAAGGATACCATTAAGTGTAATTATTATGATACATAATTTCTCCACTGGAGTTAATTTTCTTTTTTTTTTTGGTTCTCTTTCTTAGAAGTTCTAGCAATTTATCTCAATTCAACTTTGCAAATGATAAAATTCATCCAATAATTTAGAGGTGAATGTGTGCATGCTAAGTCGCTTCAGTGATGTCCAACTCTTTGTGACCCTATGGACTGTAGCCCCGCCACCCCCAGGCTTCTCTGCCCATGGGATTCTTCAGGCAAAAACACTGGAGTGGGTTGCCATGCCCTTCTCCAGGGGATCTTCCTGACCCAGGGATTGAATCCGTCTCTTATGTCACCTGCATTAGCAGGCAGGTTCTTTACCTTTAGTACCACCTGGGAAGCCTAATATAGATGTAGCATTCTGTTTTTCTCCTGGGTTCTTTTTGTTGGGGATTTCTTCCTGTCACGATCCTAGGAATTCTCTTTTTTATTTAACTGGGTTTTTTCCCCAATCAGTTAATTTAATTTTGGTTGTGTTGGGTCTTAGTTGCTCCTTGAAGGATGTTTGTTTCCCAGTATGGGCTCCAGAGTGCTTGGACTGAGTAGTAGGTGCTTGTACTTAGTTGCCCCAAGGCAGGTGGGATCTTAGTTCCCCCACAAGGGATGGAACCTGAGTCCCCTGCATCGGAAGGTAGATTCTTAACCACTGGATCACCAGGAAACCGCCCCCTCCCCCCCAGGAATTCTCTGTATCCCTTTCCTAAGCCAGAATTCTCTCCTCCCTCTCCTGTCTTCTCTTTCTCTTTGTTTACCCTTCCACTGTTCTGGACCACTGCTGCTGCGTGTGCTGAGTCGTGTCCGACTCTGTGACCCCATGGACTGTAGCCCACCAGGCTCCTTTCTCTATGGGGATTCTCTAGGCAAGAATACTGGAGTGGGTTGTCATTTCCTCCTCCAGGGGACCTTCCCCACCCAGGGATCGAGCCCTACTCTCCTGAATCTCCTGCATTGGCCAGCGGATTCTTTACCACTGAGCCACCGGGGAAGCCCTTTGTGGAGTTCATCCCACGGTAAATTTCTGAAAACATAAGGGCATGAGACAGAACATGTTTGAGCCCTTCCATGTTTTGGAATGTCTTTACTTGCACCTCACATTTGATTGACATTTTGGCTCTAGATAGTGGTCTGGATGAAATATGGTTTACTGTCAGAATTTTGAATCCATGTCCTCATTGTCAAAGTCTGTATAGTCAAAACTGGGATTTTTCCAACAGTCGTGTATGGATGTGAGAGTTGGACCATAAAGAAGGCTGAGTGCCAAAGAATTGATGTTTTTGAATTGTGGTGCTGAAGAAGACTCTTGAGAGTCTCTTGGACAGCAAGGAGATCAAACCAGTCAATCCTAAAGGAAATCAACCCTGAATATTCATTGGAAGGACTGATGCTGAAGCTCCAATACTTTGGCCACCTGATACAAAGAGCCGACTCATTGGAAAAGACCCTGATGCTGGGAAAGATTGAGGGCAAGAGAAGAAGGGGACGACAGAGAATGAGATGGTTGGATGGCATCACCGACGTAATAGATGTGAGTTTGAGCAAACTCTGGGAGATAGTGAAGGACAAGAAAGCCTGGTGTGCTGCAGTTTATGGGATTGCTAAGAATCAGACACGACAGCGACTGGACAACAGCAACCCATTGTCTGTGTTTCTGGTGTCTTTGAACGTGTTGTTTGTTCTACCAGGAATGCACTTCCTTCCTCTCTTTTCTTATTTATTTATTCGACTGTGCTGTCTTCACTGCTGCACGTGGGCTTTCTCTAGTTGAGGCAAGTGGGAGCTCCTCTGCAGTTGTGAGGCTTCTCTTGTTGCTGAGCACCAGCTCTCGGGCCTGTGGGCTTCGGTAGTCGCAGCACTCGGGCTCTGGCGGGCGGGCTCAGTAGTTGTGCATGGCCTTAGTTGCTCTGCAGCATCGTGGGATCTAAATTCCCGGACCAGGGATGGACCCCACGTCCCCAGCATTGGCAGGCGGATCCTTAGCCACTGGACCAGCAGAGCAGTCCTCCTCTCTTTGTCTAATTCCCACCATCTTTTAGCTCCTACGATAAACATTTGTAGAGATTACTATCTTTTGAATGAAAAACAACTTTAATTCGGGGACTCTCTTGACCATTTCTGGCTATTAAAATGTAAGTGGAAATGACACATCACTTCCGTATGTCAGTCACTTCTGAGAAGGCATGAAAAAGCCCATTCAAGCTTCTCTAGTCTCTTGTCCCTCCACGGCAACTGAGACAGTGATTTCCTCCTGATGGTGCAGCTGCAAGAAGGCGGTTATCTGGTCAACCTGGACCCCAGCATGACTGTGTGGAGCTAAGCCCCTGCAGCTCAAGTAGGATGAGTAACACGAGGGAAAAGTAAACTTTGGTTGAGTTGAACCACTGAACTTTGGACTTGTTTGTTGCTGCAGGAAAACTTGACCTTTTCTGACTGACGTCAGCCTTTTCTGACTAATAGGCTTCCTCAGAAGTCCTCCTGAATCACAGCCCCCGAACTATACTGTTTCCCACCGTTGCAAGCTTTCATTTTCCTGCATGACCCATATTGCAATCATTAACTATGTAATTATTTGTGTAATGAATTCAACATCTATCTCCTGGGACTTCCCTTGTAGTCCAATGGCTAAGACTGTCCATTCCCAATGCAGGGGGCTGAGATTCAATCCCTGGTCAGGAAATTAGATCCCACATGCTACAACTACATCTCAGTATAGAAAAAAACAAAAGAAAATAAAGAAAACATCTATCTCCTTTATCTCACCTCCAGAAAGCCAAGAGGAGACAAAGATGTTTTTTTTCTTGTTAATACCCAGCACAGAGCTTTACACACAATAAATGCTCAGGACACACTTGTGCTTTTTTTGGTTTTTGTTTTCAGGGTTTTCTTTAGTAACATTGTTTTAATGTTTAGTTTAATTAAAATTTTTATTGATGTAGCATTGATTTATAATGTTGTGTTAGTTTCAGAAGTACAGCAAAATGATTCAGTTATATGTCTATATATGTATGGGCTCAGACGAGCAGTCACGTGTATATGTATGCTTTTTTAGATTTTTTTTCATCACAGGTTATTACAAGACATTGCATATAGTTCCCTGTCCTCTTCAGCAGGTCTTTGTTGGTTGTGCTCAGTAGCTCAGTCATGTCTGATTCTTTGTGACCCCATGGACTGTAGCCCACCAAGCATCTGTCCATGGGATCTTCCCAGCTCAGAGACTGAACCCAGGTCTCCTGTGTCTCCTGCATTGGCAGGCAGACTCTTGACCACTAGCGCCACCTGGGAAGCCCCATTTTATCTATAGTAGTGTGTATATTTTAATCCTAGACTCCTAATCTGTCCCTCCCCCCAGGATACATTTGTTGAATGAAAGAAGAGTTTGGCATTCTTTCAGCCAAAAAGGGGAGAAGGCAATGGCACTCCACTCCAGTACTCTTGCCTGGAAAATCCCATGGATGGAGGAGCCTGGTGGGCTGCAGTCCATGGGGTCGCGAAGAGTCGGACACGACTGAGCGACTTCGCTTTCACTTTTCCCTTTCATGCATTGGAGAAGGAAATGGAAACCCACTCCAGTGTTCTTGCCTGGAGAATCCCAGGGACGGGGGAGCCTGGTGGGCTGCCGTCTATGGGGTCACACAGAGTCGGACACGACTGAAGCGATTTAGCAGCAGCAGTAGCAGCCAAAAAGGCAGCTGTAAACAGAGCTTCCCTGGTGGCTCAGATGATAAAGAATCTGCCTCTAATGCAGGAGATGCAGGTTCGATCCCTGGGTTGGGAAGATCCCCTGGAGAAGGAAATGGCAACCCACTCCAGTTTTCTTGCCTTGAAAATTCCATGGACAGAGGAGCCATTCAGGCTACAGTCCATGGGGTCGCAGAGTCGGACATGACTAACACACATACAAGTAGAGTTCATTTCTTTCTTTTTTAATATTTATTTATTATGTGGCTGTGTTGGGTCTGAGCTGTGGCATGTGGGATATTCCTTGTGTCATGGGGGATCTTTCATTATGGCACGTGTATTCTCTATTTGCAGTGCAAGGGCTCAGTAGTTGTAGCACACAGGCTGAGTTGCTCTGTGGCATGTGGGATCTTAGTTCCCTGACCAGGGATCGAACCCATGTCCTTTGCATTGCAAGGCAGATTCTTAACCACTGGACCGTCAGGGAAGTCCCTAGAGTTCACTTCTAAAGCATTCTCTCATGCAACTCTCGGTGTAATAGAAGCATGAAAGGCAGGATAAGGTGGCTCCAACAAAGCAAGGAAGTGTGATGAGGAAAATGATCTCTCATGAGAAAGCATCTTTGCACGTATTTGTTTCTTTCAAGAGTGTGTCATTTAGTCAGCTCAGCCTGGGGGCAGTTATTGCACAAAAGGGCATGGGAACTGGGTGGAGAGACACAGAAACATTCCAGAAACATTCCTGGAATTGCTGAGGAACCCAGGATGAAATTCATGTGCTGATGCCAAAATCCAGTCACCAGAAGACAAGCCTGCCTCCCTGGATTCCACTCAAATGCAATTTTGTACCTGTGTCCTAACATTACCGTAGTGATTTGTTCGTTCAGCTTTATTGGAGTGTCACTGACATACAAAAAACTACCCCACTTTTTCAAAAAAATTGTTTCAATTTTTTTGTCTGCATTGGGTCTTCATTGCTGCAAATCGCCTTTCTCTAGTAGTGCGGGCTTCTCATTTCAGTGGCTTCTCTTGTTGCAGAGCACAGGCTCTGGGGTGTGTGGGCTTTAGTAGCTATGGCTCGCCGCCCAGGCTCTAGAGAGCAGGCTCAGCAGTTGTGGTGCACCGGCTTTAGAAGCTCCGAGTGGTCTTCTCGGACCGAGGATTGAACCCGTGTCCCCTGCATTGACAGGCGGGTTCTTATCCACTGGACCACCAGGGAAATCCTCTTCTTTCTTTTTCTTAATTGAAATGCAGTTGATTTAAAATATTAGTTTCAGATGTACAACAGAGTGATTCAGTATTTTTGTAAAATACTCCATTTAAATTCATTATAGGGGGACTTCCCGGGTGGTCCACTGGTTAAGAATCCACCTGCCAATGCAGGGGACAGGAGTTCAATCCCTGGTCAAGGAAGATTCCACATGCCTTGGAGTGACTAAGCCCACATGTCAGGACTACTGAAGCCCATGCACCCTAGAGCTTGTGCTCCACAACAGAAGCCACTGCAATGAGAAGCCCACACACTGCAACTAAAGAGTAGCCCCCACTTGCTGCAATTATAGAAAAGCCCATGCAGCAATGAAGACCCAGTGCAACCAAAAATAAATAAGTATACAAAGTCATTGCAGGGAATTCCCTGATGGTTCAGTGGTTAAGAATCCATGCTTCCACTGCAGCAGACATGGGTTCAATGATTCGTTGGGGAATTACTACACAAGCCACGTGGTGCAGCCGAAACATTTCTTTTAAAATATTGGCTATCTTCCCTGCATTGTACAATATATCCTTGTGCTTATTTATTTTATAAGGGTAGTTTATACCTCTTAATCCCCTATGCCTATGCTGCCCCTCCCTCCTTCCCCAGTCCACTGGCAAGCACTAGTTTGTTCTCTATATCTGTGAGTTTGTTTCTGCTTTGCTATATTCATTCATTTGCATTGCTTTTTTAGATTCCACCTATAAGTTTTTGTCTTTGTCTGATTTATTTCACTAAAGCATGATACCCTTCAGGTCCATCCGTGTAGTTGCAAATAGCAGAATGTCGTTCTTTGCCAGGGATGTTCTTGAAAGAGTAATGGAGTTAGGACCACTGTGATGCTTGTCTTCATGCAGCTTCTGCTCTCACCGGGGATGCTAGGATTAACAAGCAATGACACAATTAATTATAATGAGATAAGGTGACTCAGCAGTGAAAGAATCTGCCTGCAATGCAGCCGCCTGCAATGCAGGAGACACAAGTTCAATTCCTGGGTCAGGAAGATCCCCTGGAGAAGGAAATGGCAATCCACTCCAGTATTCTTGCCTGGGAAATCTCATGGATAGAGGAGCCTGGAGGGCTACAGTCCATGGGGTCGCAAAGAGTCAGACATGACTTAGCAACTGAAACCATCACCACAATAACTCATTTGTGTTCAGGAGGAGCCTGAGAATAAAGAGAGCCTGGCCCAAGCTGGAGGTCAGGGCAGATCTCTAAGAGCAGGTGATGGGCAAGCCAAGACCTGATGAAAAGAAGGGATAAACAGGTTGCATTGGTTTCCTAAAGATGCTATTTCCATGAGCTGTGTGTCTTGAGACAGAAGTAGATTCTCCCACAGGGCTGGGAGTTGGAGGTGCAAAGTCAAAGTTATCATCAGGGCTAAGCTCTCTCTGAAGGCTCAAGGGGAGAATCATTCCTTATCCTGTCCTAGCTTCTGGTGGTTACTGGCCTTCTTTGGTTTACATGCAACTGCATCACCTGAATCTTGGCTTTCGTTCACATGACCTCCTTCCTCTGTCTGTCTGCATCTCTGTCTTCTCTTCTTATAAAGACGCCAGTCATATTGGACTCAGGACCCGCTCTAGTTCAGTGTGGTCTCATCTTAATTAATTACATCTGCAAAGACTCTATTTCCAAATAAGATCCCAACCACAAGTACCTGGGATTTGGATTTCAACACATCTTTTTTGGAGAAACAGTACAGCCCACAAGACAGGCTGGCCTGTGACAGTCATTGTTATTTGGAATCTGAGGTGGTGGCCCCCGGGTGGATCCAGACAAGCCTGGGGTGGCCTAGTAGGGGTGCCTGGCATCTCATTTGCTTAAGGCAGTGGGACCTTGCAGGAGGAGGAGGGAAAAGAGGAGAAGGGGTTCAAAGAGCAGAGTCAGCACCTTTGAAGGTACAGACGGAGATACTTCCCTGGTGGTCCAGTGGTTAAGAATCCGCTTGCCAATGCAGGGGACACGGATTCGATCCCTGGTCTCGGAAGATCCTACATGTTGCGGGCAACTAAGCCCGAGTGCTCCAACTACTGAGCCTGAGCACCACAAATACTGAAGCTCATGCATCCTAGAGCCTGAGCTCTACACCAAGAGAAACCACCGTCATGAGAACACCGCTCACTGCAACTAGAGAGTAGCCCCCACTTGCTGCAACTAGAGAAGTCCACACACAGCAACAAAGGCCCAGCACAGCCAAAAAATTAATAAATTAAAAAAAAAAGAGCAGTCAGCACCTTTGAAGATACAGCCTGGGTGCCAACCCTACACACCAGGTGGTCCACCCTGACACAGGGAGAGGTTGTCTGGGGACATAGAGGGAAGAACCCAGGGTTCCAACTGTATCTGGCATGTCTCCTGTCATCACCTGGGCTGTAGTTACATTTTCTGCACGAATACAGTAGCCACTAGCTGCATGTGACCATGGAGAACTTGAAATATGGCCAGTCCGAGTTGAGATGTTCCGTGGTTGTTAAACACACATGAAATGTTATCAGAAATGTTATCAGACAGTTAGAGAACACTACCCAAAAAAAAGATAAAACAGCTCCACAATAATTTTTTATACTTGTTACATGCTGAAATGATCATATTTTGTGTATATTGGGTTAAGTAAAAAGTATTATTGGGAATTTCCTGGTGGCCCCTTGGTCAGGACTCCGTGCTCTCACTGCCAAGGGCCTGGGTTCAATCCTTGGTGGTGGTTTAATTGCTAAGTCATGTCCAACTCTTGCGTCCCCATGGGCTGTAGCCTGCCAGGCTCCTCTGTCCATGGGATTCTCCAGGGAAGAATATTGGAGTGGGTTGCCATTTCCTTCTCCAGGGGATCTTCCTGACCCCATTCTCCTGTATTCAGGCAGATTCTTTACCGACTGAGCTGCAAGGGAAGACTGCAATCCCTGATTGGGGAACTAAGATTCCACAAGCCATGTGTTCTCCCCCCCCAAAAAAATAGTATTATTAAAATTAATTTAATGTCTTTTAATTTTTTTATGAAGTTAGAATTGAAATATAACACTGTATTCATTTTTAAAGTATTTAAGTATGCAACAGTATGATTTGCTATATGTATTTAATCTGGAGTGTTCACAATAAGTTTAATTAACATCCACTACCACATATTCAGACTTCCCTGGTAGCTCATCTGGCAAAGAATCCACTTGCAGTGCAGGAGACCCAGGTTCGATTCCTGGGTCAGGAAGATACGCTGGAGAAGGGAAAGGCTACCCACTCCTGTATTCTTTCCTGAAGAATTCCATGGACAGGGGAGCCTGGCAGGCTACAGCCCATGGGGTTGCAAGAGTTGGACACCACTTAGCAACGAAACCACCACATATAGTTCAGTTTTTTTTCTTGTGATGAAGATTTTTAAGAACTACTCTCTTAGCAACTTTCAAACACAATACAGTATTATTAACTATAATCACTGTGCTGTACATGACATTCTGTTGACTTATTTGTCTTATAACTGAAAGTTTGTACCTTTGACCCTGTTTACTGATTTCATCCATCACACATTGTCTCTGGCAACCACTATCTGTTCTCTGTATCTATGAGTTGTTTGGCTTTTTTTACGAGTCCATATATAAGTGAGATCCTGCAGTGTCTTTCTCTGTATATTTACGCAATATAAATAAACATATTTATATTGTTGTTGTCCAGTCGCTCCATCGTGTCCAACTCTTTGTGATCCCATGGACTGCAGCATGCCAGGCTTTCCTGTCCTTCACCATCTCCTGGAGTTTGCTCAAACTCATGTCCATTGAGTCAATGGTACCATCCAACCATCTCATCCTCTGTCGCCCCCTTCTTCTGCCTTCAATCCTTCCCAGCATCAGGGTCTTTTCCAGTGAATCAGCTCTTCGCATCAGATGGCCAAAGTGTTGGAGCTTCAGCTTTAGCATGAGTCGCTCCAGTATATATGCAAGGTTAATTTCATTTCAGACTGACTTGTTTAATCTCCTTGCTGTCCAAGGGACTCTCAAAGTCTTCTCCAACACCACAGTTCAAAAGCAATTCTTCAGTACTCAGCTTTCTTTATGGTCCAACTCTCGCATCCATACATGACTACTGGAAAAACCATAGCTTTAACTATATGGACCTTTGTTGGTAATGTCTCTGCTTTTTAATATGCTTTTTAGATTTGTCACAGCTTTTTTTCCAAGGAGCAAGTATCTTTTAATTTCATGGCTGCAGTCACCACCTGTAGTGATTTTGGAGCCCAAGAAAATAAAGTCTGTCACTGTTTCTGTTGTTTCTTCATCAATTGCCATAAAGTGATGGGATCGGATGCCATGATCTTCATTTTTTGAATGTTGAGTTTAAAGACAGTTTTTTCACTCTCCTCTTTCACCTTCATCAAGAGGCTCTTTAGTTCCTCTTTGCTTTCTGCCATAAGGGTGGTGTCATCTACATATCTGAGGTTATTGATATTTCTCCTGGCGATGTTTCTCCTAACTTGTGATTCATCTAGTCCAGCATTTCAAATGATGTTCTCTGCATATAAGTTAAATAAGCAGGGTGACAATATACAGCCTTGACGTCCTCCTTCCCCAATTCTGAACCAGTCCATTGTTCCATGTCCAGTTCTAACTGTTGCTTCTTGACCTGCATACAGATATGCATAGGGGGCAGGTAAGGTGGTCTGGTATTCCCATCTCTTTAAGAATTTTCCACAGTTTGTTGTGATCCACACAGTTAAATTTATATATATTAATATATACATATATATAACTTTCCCCCATGCTTCATGGCTTGTGGGATCTTAGTTCTATGACCAGGGGTCAAACCCATGCCCCGGCATAGAAGTGCTGAGCTCTAATCACTGGACTGCCAGGGAATTCCCCTATATCACATTTTCTTTATCCATTCATCCATTGGTGGAAATTTATGTTGCCTGCTTCCACATATTGGCTACAGTAAGTAATACTGTAATAAACATGAGGGTGTGCATATCTTTTTGAGATAGTGATATCATTTTTTTCAGATAAATATCTAGAAGTAGTTGGATCATATGATAGTCCTATTTTTACTTTTTTGAGGAACCAACATAGAGTTTTCCATAATGGCTCCACCAATTTGCATTCCTACCAACAGGGCTGAAGGGTTCCCTTTTCTCCACATTCTCACTGACACGTGTTATCTCTTGCCTTCTTGATAGTCGTCATTCTAACAGGTATGAGGTGCTCTCTCATTGTGGTTTTGGTAAGCATTTCTCTGATGATTAGTGATGCCAAGCACCTTTTCACCTACCAGTTAGCCATCTGTATGTCTTCATCGGAAGACTATCTACTCAGAACCTCTGCCTGTTACTGGAAATCCTGCCTCTTGGTGAGTGTCGAGCCCAAAGGCACAACCAGGGATCTTTCTCAAAGCAGCAAAATTGGGGACCTTTTATGCTAAGATTGTGTGCATATGCATGAAGGGGCTTGAGCAAAGGAGAATTCAGCATAGAATTTGGACAAAGGTTAACAGAGTCCAAGGTTTGAAAGTGAAAGTCACTCAGTCGTGTCTGATTCTTTAAGACCCCATGGACTATACAGTCCATGGAATCCTCCAGTCCAGAATACTGGAGTGGGTGGCCTATCCCTTCTCCAGTGGATCTTCCCGACCCAGGAGTCAAACTGGGGTCTCCTGCATTGCAGGTGGATTCTTTACCAGTTGCACTATCAGGGAAGCCCTAGTCCAAGCTTTAGTTCATTGAAATCAGGAAGATTAGAAAAGGTCAACATCATTATTCCTTAGGGTCCAGTTAATCTGGTGGTTGAGTGCTTGAGGGAGGTTTGAATTTTGCTCAAGAAAGTGCTTCAGGCTAATCTTTACCACTGAAACAGAACTGGAAGTCTTTATAACTAATTTATTACCTGCCCTGTTGTTACTTCTCCTGCCTGATAATAGTTATTTGTTTCTCTGTCTTCCCTTCCCTTATGATCATTAATTACCGAGACTTGATCAAGGGCAAGCTTGTAGCCAGGCTTAGATCACAAAATGCCTTAGGGGGAAAAAAATGGCTTCTCTTATGTCAAAGGGCTTCCCTGGTGGGTTAGACTGTAAAGAATCCACCTGTAATGCGGGAGACCTGAGTTTGATTCCAGGTTGGGAAGGTCCCCTGGAGAAGGGGATGGCTATCCATTCCCATGACCTACCTTGGGAAAGCCCATGGACAGAGGAGCCTGGTGAGCTACAGTCCCTGGGGTTGCAAAGAGTAGGACATGACTGAATGACTTTCAATTTCACTTTCCTTATGTCAAAAAGGTGTATCTGGTTCTTTTCTTCCAGGGATCTCTACCCTGTCTGCTTAAAACCCACTTAATTTTTTTTTTAATTTAGCGATAGCGAGTCTTCCTGGAGAAGGAAATGGCGACTCACTCCAGTATTCTTGCTGGGGAAATCCTGTGAACAGAGGAGCCTGGTGGGCTATAGTCCATGGGGTCGCAAGAATTGGACACGACTGAGCACTTGTCAGCAGCAGTGGGTCTTAGATGCAGCGTGCAGGATCTTCATTCCTTCGCACAGTATATTTCGCTGTAGCACTTGGGTTTAGTTGCCCCAGCATGTGGGATCTTAGCTCCTCATGCATGCATGCTTGCTATGTCACTTCAGTCCTGCCAGACTCTTTGCAACCCTATGGACTATAGCCTGCCAGGCTCCTCTGTCCATGGGATTCTCCAGGCAAGAATACTGGAGTAGGTTGTGATTTCTTTCTCTACTTAATTCCTCAATCAGGATCAAACCTGTGTCCCCTGAATGGCCAGGCAGATTCTTAACCACTAGACCACCAGGGAAGTCCCACATGCCCACTTTTTAGTCCAATTATCTGTATTTTTTTTTTACATGGCTACTAGAATATTGAAAAATGTACTTCATATTATGTTTCTGTTGAACAATGCTGCTCTGGATTTTTTTGTGTGTGGTGGAAATTGTTCAGGAAAATAATTTTATATATAGGTATGTTCCTAGAACTTCCCTGGTAGTCCAATAGCTAAGACTCTGAGCTCCCTATGAAGGAGACCCAGGTTCTGATACCTGATCAGGAAACTAGATTCCACATGCTGCAACTAAAGACCTCACATGCCACAACTATCAATAATAATAAACGAAACAAACTTGCTTGCCACAACTAAAACTCCCACATGACACAACAAAGATCAAAGATCCTGCATGCCACAACTGCGACCCAGTGCAGCCAAATAAATAAAGAAATATTTAAAAATAGTTTTTTCCAACTGTTGTGTGGATCTGAAGGGTCAACGATGGCATGCAGGAGGCCAAGAAGGATGCAACAGTGATGGAGGGGGCCAGACCTCAGAGGGCAATGATGGGAGTAAGAGTGACAGTAGCAATAACAATTCACAGTAACGTGGTAGTTGCTGTGTTTTAAGCATTTTGCGTGTTAATTTCATTCTTCTCCAAAGCCCTAGGAAGTAGGAACAATTACTATCCCATTTGGCAGATGAAGAAACTGAGGTATGAAGCAAGGTCATCTGTTTAAGACACCTGGTTGCAGCCTCTGCCCCTTTGGGGACATGAGGACAATTAGGGATGGATTAGTAGGTGGACTGACAGACCCCGGGAAGGGAGACAATGAAGCCTGGGTATGAGGGAGCCAAGGGATGGGAGGAAAAGTCCGTGGTGGTGAAAGACAGGATCAATTAAGGGTGCACCAAACCTGGGGAGCCTGGAGGACCTCCAAGAGGGGATACAAGTGGCAACTGGATGCTGGGTGCGGACAGACACCCAGGTGGAGAGCTGAGGTTGTGGCTATGCTTGCATGAAATGGGGGTAATGGGAAGTAATTGAGGGTCACAGTAAATCACTGCCCTCCTCCAGGAAGGAACTGTTACAGGAAGGGGGACCCCTTCCGGGGCCCAAGAATGGGCTCTTGTCTAACACTTGGAAATGAATTGTCCGAGGACACACACGTGCTGACAAAGCAGAAGACTTTATTGACAAGGCACGCCCAGGCAGAGAGCAGCAGGATAAGAAACCCAGGAGAACTGCTCTACCACATGGCTTGAAGTCTCACGTTTTTATGGTGATGGGGTTAGTTTCTGAGTTGTCTCTGGCCAGTCATCTTGCTTGGCCCGTGTTTGGTCTGACTCAGGGTCCTTCCTGGTGGTTCGAATCTCTCAGCCAAGAGGGACTTCAGTGCAAAGGAGCCTGGGAGGTTGGTAGGACATATGATGGACTGGCATTTCCTCCCTCCTTTTGGCCCCTCCGGAATTCTCCTGGTTAGTTTTGGCAGCAGCACTGTATTCTTTATTGGAATCTCCTGTTGTGAGACAACGCATGGGAGTGGTTATCATCCTGCCTGGCCAAGGTGGGCAGTTTCCATCAACAGTGGTGGCCGTGGTGGGAGGGGTCCAGGCAGGAAATCAAACAGAAGAGGATCACCCGTGGCCACCCCAGTCAGTCTGCCTCTGAGAGGCTATAAACTCTCCTTTCATTCCACAAGTTGCTTGAGCACCTATGTATGCCAGGCCCGTGTTGAGTGTTGAGGAGTCAGCAGTGACCTAGATGGACAGAGATGTCTGCCCTCATGGTGTGGTGGGGACAGTGGATATAACATAATAAGAATTATATATATATAAAAATAAGAATTATATATAAATAGAAGATCAGTGCTATGGTCTGAAAGTTTGTGTGTCCCCCCCCTCCCAAATTCAATTTTGAAATCCAACCCCCTTATGTGAAGTTATTAGGAGGTGGGGCCTTTGGGAATTGACTGGGGTTAGATGAGGGATATGAGGGTACAGCCCCCCCATAATTAGATTAGTGACCTTATGAAGAGGAAGAGAAACAAGGTATTTCTTTCTGTGTGCAATGCACCACGGAAAGGCCATGTGAGGACGTAACCAGGAACAGGGCCTTCACCAAGACCCCTGCAGTGCTGGTACCCTGATCTTGGACTTTCACCATCCAGGAGTATGTGAAATAAATGTCTGGGAGTTCCCTGGTGGTCTAGTGGGTAAGAATCTGCCTGCCAATGCAGGGGACAGTAGTTCTATCCCTGGTCCAGGGAGAGTCCGCGTGCCATGGAGCAACTAAGCCCGTGGGCCACAACTACTGAGAGCCTGCATGCTGCAACTGCTGAAGCCCATTAAGCCCTCGGGCCTAGAGTCTGTGCTCTGCAACAAGAGAAGCTACTGAGTTGAGAAGCAGCAATGAAGACCCCGTGCAACCATTAATAAAGAAATATCTAAAATTTTTTAAAAAGAAAATGTCTGTTACATAATCCGCCCAGTCTGCCCTATTTATTATAGCAGCCCCAGCTTACTCAATCAGGTTATGATAACTGCTCTGGGGAAAAAAAATATATGTAGCAGGGAAGGGAAAAGGTCCCAAGGGTGGGGATGGGGTGGAATTTTGAAGATGGTCACACTACAGGTATGACATATGAATAAAATCCTGAAGGAGGCTGAGGGAGAGCCATGCAGATATCTCAGGTAAGAGACGTCTAGGCAGAGGCAACAGCAGGTGCAAAGGTCCTGAGGTGGGATGGTACCTATTGAATTTGAGAAAGGAGGCAGGTCTTCACATCACACACCCTTGTCCAGATCCTTCATCCAACTTCCTTCAGCCGGCTGGGGACACAGGCCTTGAGCTGGCCACTAGGGGCCACTCTCTGGTTTCCAGGGTCACTATACTCATTCTGCCTGTGAGATCACGATTGGCTTTCGCTGAGCCCTAACTGTGCCTCAAATGCCATGCTAAGCGCTTTAGAGAGATGAATTCAGCTGTCTTCCAAACGTTCCTCTGAGTTAGATGCATTGAAAACATTTATTGCAGTTTTATTGAGTATAAGTGACACACAACAAACCACACACTTTTAACGTGTACAATCCGTTGAGCTGGAAGCAATCACCATAACCAAGATATTAATACTAAACAAATCCTAGTTCTTTTTCTTAATCCCTCCCTCCCACGTCTCCCCACCCAACCCCCAGGCAACCACTATAGATGAGGTTGCATTTTCTAGAGTTTAAATAGAAACATAGAGTACATACTTTTAAAATTTTTGGTCTGGCGTCTTTCCCTCAGTAAAATTAGGACGATTCATTTGTGTTGTATTTTCGAGCCCCTTTTTGCTCCTGGGGAAACTGAAGCACGTAGAGATGTGGCTTGAAGGGGGACTTTGGTGAATGGGTGTCACGCACAGGTTGGGCCCCTGGTGGAGGCGGGTCCTGGGTGCGCAGCTCTCGGAGGAGCGCTCTGATCCCTCGGGGGACGCAGGCAGGTGCAGACAGCATTAGGGACCCCGGCTCGGGGGAGGGGGGTGGTCAGTCCCTGAGCGCCTGGAGGGGGCGGGGCCAGGGCCGGGCAGGGGCGGGGTCGAAACCGGGGGCGGGGCGAGGCCGGGGCGGGGCGACCCGGCTCTGGGGCCTCCGATAAGTACCTGCAGGGGCTCTGTCGCGCCTGGGCGCTGCGATAAGGCGGGCGGCGGTGGGGGTCGCGTGGCGCTGCCGGGAGGCTCCGCGTCAGGAATCCCCAGAGCCGCCACCCGGGGCAGGGGCCGGGGCCCCAGGCTGGGGGCCGGGCCGGGGCGGGGCGTCCGGCCGTGTCACGCCCGCCTCCCTCCCGGAGCCAGGGCCGCTAAAATGGCGGCGGCGGCGGTGACAGCGTCCCGCGCCGGGCCCGGGGGCCTGGTCGCCGCACCGGGGCCGCACTAGCAGTTTCCTGGGCGTCCGCGTCCCGGCCGCGTCCTGGCCCCTGGGGCGCTCGCGCGCGGCCCCCGGGGCCCTCGGTCCGCCCGCCCGGCGCGCCCATGAACTCCGTGTCGCCGGCCGCCGCTCAGTACCGGAGCGGGAGTCCGGAGGACGCGCGCCGCCCGGAGGGCCGCAGGCCGCGGGGACCCCGAACCCCGGACCCCAACGGCCTGGGGCCCTCCGGAGCTAGCGGCCCCGCTCTTGCATCGGCCGGGACCGGCCCCGGAGAGCCGGACGAAGTGGACAAGTTTAAGGCGAAGTTCCTGACCGCTTGGAACAACGTCAAGTACGGTGAGGAGGGGGCGGGGCCCGAGGCTTCGATTCTGACGTGGGAGCGAGCTGAAGTTCAGGCGGGCAGGGCTAGGATCTCGGTGGGAGTCAAGGAGAGCCAGGACCCTGCCCTTGCCAAGTATTCCACCCTTTGTTCCCCTCCTGTGAGTCACCTGTAGGTCGTCTCCCGCCCTGCCCAGCCCAGGGCGGGCCGCTGGCTGGCAGGTCCAACGGGGAATGTGTTTTCAGGTTTCAGTCGACTCCTCAGTGTGACCTAGGACAAGGTTTTTTTTTGTTGCCCTGTGCCTCCATTTTCCTCCTCTGTAAAATGGGTACAATAATCAGACCCGCTTTGATTCATCCTGAAATGAATGGCAGACATGCATGTGGCTTCCCAGATGCCACAGTTGGTAAAGAATCTGCCTGCCAGTGCAGGAGACTCAAGGGACATTGGTTTGCTCCCTCGGTGGGGAAGATCCCCTGGAGGAGGAACTGGACAATCCACTTCAGTGTTCTTGCCTGGAGAATTCCACGGACAGAGGACCCTGGCGGCTTACAGTCCATGGGGTGGCATAGAGTTGTACATGACTGAGCATGCACAAGCAACACATGTGGTTGTTATAGGGGCCCCGCCTCCATCTGAGAGGAATGTAGCACAGATTCCCCAAGAGCCTACCCTGAGATAAGAACTAGGAGAGTCCCCGTCTCACACATGGGGGCATGCAAGCGCTGTTACTATCCTGTTAGGGTACCTGTCTGCCAAGCAAGTGCTTCATCTTGCTTGGGGCTGCCCTATGTCTCCCCAGGTTGGGCAGTCAAAAGCCGGACCAGCTTTAGCAAGATCTCCAACGTCCATCTCTGTGGCCGCCGCTACCGCTTCGAGGGCGAGGGTGAGCTGATGGCACCTGACTAGGGTTGGAGGAGGCCCCAAAGGGGTGTTTCTGGTGGTAGCTAACAAACCTGCTCTTGCAGGTGACATCCAGCGTTTCCAGCGGGACTTTGTATCCCGCCTATGGCTCACATACCGCCGGGACTTCCCACCCCTCGCGGGAGGCAGCCTGACCTCAGACTGTGGCTGGGGGTGCATGTTAAGAAGTGGGCAGATGATGCTGGCTCAGGGCCTTCTGCTTCATTTCCTGCCCAGAGGTGAGCGGTGGTGGAGGGGGAAGGGAACAGGAGTATAGCGCCAACCCCAGGTCAAAAGTGTTAGAATGGTTTGTAAACCAAGAATTTCAAGTCCTGTTAGAATTTTGTGTAAAGTTAAGTTTGGGGGTGGAGTGAGAGTTGTTTATAAAATAAGTTTAAGGGGGGGGTCTTCTCTGGTGGCTCAGACGGTAAAGAATCCACCTGCAGTATGGGAGATGTGGGTTCTATCCCGGGTTGGGAAGATCCCCTGGAGAAGGGAATGGCTATCCACTCCAGTAGTCTTGCCTGGAGAATTCTGGCAAGAGGAGCCTGGCAGGCCCCAGGCTATGGGGTCGGAAAGAGCTGGAGATGACTGAGCGACTTTCACTCACTCCTGGTGGCCCAGTGGTTGAGACTCTGTGCTTCCATTGCAGGGGGCTAGGTTCAATCCCTGGTCAGGGAACTAAGCTCCTGCATGGCGTCAGTGCATCCAAAATGTAAAAATTAATAGCAAGTTTAAGGAATGTGAAAAGTGTAGTTAAACATGAGGTTTCTAATGGAGCATTAGTGTTGTGTGTGAATCATGGGAACTGCCCCACCCCCCATACCATCGCCATTTGACTATTTGCTGCATCCCTACCAGACTGGACGTGGTCCCAGGGCGCAGGCCTGGGCCCCCCTGAGCCTTCGGGGTTGGCCTCTCCCAACCGGTACCGAGGGCCTGCCCGGTGGATCCCTCCGCGCTGGGCCCAGGCCCCTGAGCTGGAGCAGGAGCGCCGGCACCGGCAGATTGTGTCCTGGTTCGCTGACCATCCCCGGGCCCCCTTCGGCCTACACCGGCTGGTGGAGCTGGGGCAGGGCTCAGGCAAGAAGGCAGGCGACTGGTATGGGCCATCTCTGGTGGCACACATACTCAGGTGAGGGCCGTGGCAGGGGACGCGGGAGCCTCTGGGTCCCCTCCGGGGAACTCAGGCCTCTCCTCCATCCCCAGGAAAGCTGTGGAGAGCTGCTCAGAGGTCACCCGCCTGGTGGTGTATGTCTCCCAGGACTGCACAGGTAAGGGGCTGAGGGCTGAGGTCATGGGGTTCTCACCCTGCGCCAGTCACTGCCTCAGCCACCTCTTAGCACCCACTTTCCGCAGAGGCTGAGACAAGTTATGCAGCAGAGGGACCCTTGGAAAGGACTGGAGGCCCACATTGGGCGGCAGGGGCGCTGCTCAGGATCCCTTCATTCTCTCTGGAATCAGGAGAGGAGACTTCAGGGGCTTCTCTGAGTAATAGAATAAAGGACAGAAGGAATTCCTCTCTCGGGTCCAACTCACTCTTTTTTAAAAAAGAATGATTGTTTATTTTTGGCTGCACTGGGTCATTGTTGCTGCCGTGGGCTTTTCTCTCCTTGTGGTGAGCAGGGGCTACTCTCTTTGACTCTCTAGTTGTGCATGAGCTTCCCATTGCTCTTGCTTCTCTTGTTGCGGAGCACAGGCTCCAGGCACTCAAGATTCCATAGTTGTGGCACAGGAGCTTAGTTACCCCTCGGTATGTGGAATCTGCCCAGGCCAGGGATCAAACCTGTGTCCCCTGCATTGGCAGGCAGATTCTTAACCACAGAACTGCCAGGGAAGTTCCCAACTCACTTTTGCTTTGTAAACACTGCTAATGCATACAAAAGTCGGGTCTCCTCTGCCTCACGGGGTTTTCAGGAGGATTGAGTCAGTGATGAACATAACTCTTAGGGGCTTCCCTGCTGGCTCAGTGTGCTAAAGAACCCACCTGCCAATGCGGGAGAGATGGGTTTGATCCCTGATCCAGGAAGATCCCACGTGCCACAGAGCACCTACGCCCATGCGCCACAACTACTGAGCCTGTGCTCAAGAGCCATAGCTATTGAGCCTAAGGGTCACAGCTACTGAAGTCCTCACTCTGGAGCCTGTGCTCCACAAGAGAAGCTGCTGGCCGTGAGAAACCGGTGCGCCACAACTAGAGAGTAGCCCCTGCTCTCTGCAGGTAGAGAAAAGCCAGAGCAGCAACAAAGACCCAGCACAACCAAAAATAAATAAGATTTTTAAATTAAAAATAGTAACTTTTAGAACAGAACTTCTCATATGGTAAGTATTCACTGAATGTTACCTCTCTTTGTTATTGAGTTAGTGAAAGTCTCTCAGTTGTGCCTGACTCTTTGTGATGTGACCCCATAGACTATATAGTCCATGGAATTCTCCAGACCAGAATACTGGAGTGGGTAGCCTTTGCCCTTCTCCAAGGGATCTTCCCAACCCAGGGATCGAATCCAGGTCTCCTGCATTGCAGGTGGATTCTTTACCAGCTGAGCCACAAGGGAAGCCCAAGAATACTGGACTGGGTAGCCTGTCCCCTCTCCAGCGGATCTTCCCAACCCAGGAATTGAACTGGGGTCTCCTGCATTGCAGGTGGATTCTTTACCAACTGAGCTATCAGGGAAGCGCCCCCTCATTGTTATTATGCCCTCCCAATCAGTTTAGCTTCATGGATTGGTATCAAGGAATCTACAGACCCTATACATTTTATGAAAAAATATAGGCGTTTGGGGCAAGGTGTAATCTTTTGCAGAGAGCCTCTTAGTCTGTTAGGGCTGGTATAATGAAAGTACTGTAGGCCAGGGAATTCCCTGGTGGTCCAGTGGTTAGGACTCGGTGCTTTCACTGCTGGGACCTGATTTTGATCCCTGGTTAGGGAACTCCGATCCCACAAGCTACACAGCATAGCCAACAAAACAAAACAAGCACCCACAGGCTGGGTGGCTTGTAAACAAGGTGTTTATTTTTCGTAATTCTGGAGGCTGGGAAGTCCAGGATCAAGGCACTGGCTGTTTTGGTGTCTGTTGGGGGCCTACTTCCTGGTTTGTTTCACTGTATCTTCAGGCAGCAAAATGGGCAAGCATGCTCTCTGGGGTCGCTTTTACCGGGGCAGTGATGTCACTCATAACCTCATCACCTCCCACTTCCTCATTCCATCACTTGGGGGAGGGGGTTAGAATTTCAACATCTGAAATGGGCGAGGGGGTGCTTCCCAGGTGGTGCTAATGGTTAAGAACCTGCCTGCCAATGCAGGAGATGTTTAAGAGACGCGGGTTTCATCCCTGCGTCAGGAAGATCCCCTGGAGGAGGACATGGCAACCCACTCCAGTATTCTTGCCTGGAGAATCCTGTGAACAGAGGAGCCTGGCAGGTTGCAGTCCATGGGTTCGCACAGAGTTGGACACGACTGAGGCGTTCAGACCATTGCAGCTCTTGTCTCCAGGAAAGATTGAATGTCCTTTTCTGGGAGTCATGAGGGGGTTACATAGCCACGAGGAGATGACAGGAAAGCAGAGACCAGCGGATGGAACTTGAGGGACACACAGGGCCTTTCAGCTGACTGACTGGTGCTCCCACTTCCATCTCAGCAAACCCAGGTGCCGAGTAGGGGAAGACTAGTCAGGCCCGGGATTGGGCAGGCACTCTGGGCTGTGGGGAAGGCTCTTCACCTCCCTCCTGGCTTTACACTCTTTGTCATAACCTCAGGCCCTTAGTCGCCCTCTCTGTGAAATGGGAGTGTCCATACCTGCCTGGCGTGCCTGGGACTGTCTGAGGGAGTTTGGGGTGGGGGGTGGCGAATGCTGGAAAGCTTTTCTGCCGGGAACAGGCGTGTCATCCAGGGAGGTTGCTCAGGCGAGGTTGGGCCCCTAAGGATGGAGGTTCATACAGTGAGACTTGAAGGGCGGGCGAGAACGTGACCTGCTGCCCTGTCCTTGCAGTATACAAGGCGGACGTGGCACGCCTGGTGGCCCGGCCAGACCCTACGGCTGAATGGAAGTCCGTGGTCATCCTGGTACCAGTGCGGCTTGGTGGAGAAACTCTCAACCCTGTGTACGTGCCCTGCGTGAAGGTAGGTTCTGCCAGGCTCCCCCGTGCCTCCCCCACCGCCCCCCTCACTGGAGCCCTGCAGACATTTTCAGCTTGGGTTAGGGGTTTATGCTTCCTTTGTCTCTTCATTGGATCATCCAGCAGTTATGAAGCACCTATTATGTGCCAAAAACCCTCTCAGCTGCTGGGGACTCAGAGGTAAACAGGCAACAGTTGATGCTGTCTGGGAGCTGACATTCTAGTGGGGGAGTAACAGGCAGTAGGTGTGGAAGCAAGTTGACAGCTGTGGCATTGCAACTCGTACTGTAAAGGAACCAAAACTAACATGATGAAGGACAGGTGGGGGTGGCTGGCCAGCCTCGGAAAGCCCCTCTCTAGCCAGAAGCAAATGAGAAGCCAGGGGAGTAGTCATCCAGGCAAAAGGAACAGCAAGGCTGGAAAGACCCCGGTGTGTTTACACTGAGAGCAAAGGCCAGCGATCTCCCCACAGCCCACAAGGCCCTCTACCATCTGCCCACACTCACTCTCCACCTCACTTCACTCTGCTTCAGCCGCACAGGCCTCTTTTCTGCTCTCAGAAGACACCTGCCTCAGGGCCTTTGCACCTGCCATTCCCACCACTTGGAGTGCTCTTTCCCAAGACAAATTCTGAATTCCCTTAACTGTTTGCTGAAACATCATCTCTCAGTGAGGTCTTTCCTGACTCCCCCTGCTTAACACTGCAAAGCCTTCTTCCCTCCTTTTATTCTTCTCCAGAGAGCTACCACCTTCTGACACATGACAGAACTTACTCCTCTTGTTCTTTGTTCTCCCACACTAGAACATAAGCTCCATGGGGACAGCGTTTTGTCTATCTTGGTCACTGCCACCCCCCAGGGCCCAGCATAGGCTTGGGTTTGCACACATTGGGCCTCTGTCGGTTTTTTTTTTTTTGAATGATTTTATTTACCTGTTTTTGGCTGTGCTGGGTCTTTGTCACTGAACAGGCTTTCCTCTAGTTGCGGCCAGCCAGGGCTACTCTGTGTTGGGGTGTGCAGGTTTGTTATTGCAATGGCTTCTCGCTGGGGAGCACAGGCTCTAGGGCATGGGCTTCAGCAGTTGCAGCTCCCAGGCTCTAGAGCACAGGCTCAGTAGTTGTGGCGTATGGGCTTAGTTGCTCCGTGGCATGGGGGAGAGGGGGTGTCTTCCCCGAGCAGGGATCAGCCTGTCTCCTGCATTGGCAGGCGGGCTCTTTACCACTGAGCCACCAGGGAAGAAGCCCTGGGGCTTTATGAGGCATCAGGGTGCCTGACAGCACCTGCCCTGGGTCCTCACTCCACCCCCTTTCCTTCCGGCAGGAGCTCCTCCGTTCAGAGCTGTGCCTGGGCATTATGGGGGGCAAGCCCCGCCACTCGCTGTACTTCATCGGCTACCAGGGTAGGCCCACACCACACTGCTCCATCACATCCCCCCACACCCCCTTTCCACCGCCACCCCCTCCCTCACACGTCCTCCCTGCAGATGACTTCCTGCTCTACCTGGACCCACACTACTGCCAGCCCACCGTGGATGTCAGCCAGGCCGACTTCCCCCTGGAGGTGAGTGAGATGGGGTCCCCAGGGTGGGGTTGGAGGTGTGTGGAGGGAACCCCCTGAGCCTCCCTCATCTATCCACCCCAGTCCTTCCACTGCACCTCACCCCGCAAGATGGCCTTTGCCAAGATGGACCCGAGCTGTACTGTGGGCTTCTATGCTGGAGACAGAAAGGAGTTTGAAACACTCTGCTCAGAGCTGACCAGGGTGAGCCGGGTGTGCTAGGGGGTGGGGGGCAAGGGCAGGGCTATGGCCGAAGAGAAACAGAGGCCACGAGGCCAGCAGACCTGGCCATGTTGTCAGGATTATTATCCTGCAGGAGCCCTACAGGGTTTTTCAGCTTGGGTTAGGTCTGATTAGAAAGCCCAGCTCTGATGAGAGCAAAAAGCATCATGAAATGAAAAATTTAAGGGGACAGCTAGTCCCCAGAGGCTGAAGTCGTAGGACCTGCCTTGTCCTTTGGTTCTGTTGTTCTCAGGGATTTACCCTTACGGTGGTAAGAAATGAACACCAGCTTCTCTGGGTGTGCACACGTCCTCAGTCATGTCGGACTCTTTGCAATCCCATGGACTGTAGCCTGCCAGGCTCCTCTGTATGGGATTTCCCAGGCAAGAATACTGGAGAGGATTGCAATTTCCTTCTCCAGGGGATCTTCCCAACCCAGGGAACCTGGGATTCTTGAAAGAGCCCCATGTTCTTAGCAGAGAAGGAAAATCCCAGGGCTGTGGTTCATTGGTTACACAAGGGCATATGCTCATTACTGAGCCAATCACTGTAGCCAGAGCACAGAAGGTGCTGATTGGCTGGTCTGCTCACTGCCCTGGAGGGAGGGGAGTTGAGTTCAGGAAGTACCTGATAAATATGGCTGCTAAAATAATTTTATCTACTTGGGTAGTTATCATGGCTTTGGGACTGAGCTGCTCTCTCCTCCCCACAGGTCCTCAGCTCCTCCTCAGCCACAGAGCGATACCCCATGTTCACCCTGGTCGATGGCCATGCTCAGGACCACAGCCTGGATGACCTCTGCTCCCCACCCTCCCAGCAGACACTGCGGCTCCCGCGCAGTGGCCGGCTCCTCAAGGCTAAGCGCCCAAGCTCTGAGGACTTTGTGTTTTTATAAAGGGAGGGGAAAAGGGAGAAGACAAGACCCTATTTATTTTTTAATTTATGTCATGTTAGGTGTGGGAGCTTCAACTCCCCCCTGACAAGTGCAGCTGAGAGAGACCAGTCCAGGAAGCCTCCGGGCTGGGGCCGTTCAGCCAGGAACAGAGCCCGCACACCTGCCTCCCACCAGCTGGGCCCTCCTCATGGGGCAGGGAGGGAGGCCCCGGGCACCCACTCAGGGCCTGACTCCGTACTGTAGTTTGCACTGGACCGTCCATGCCCCTCACCGGTCACAAAGCCCCTACCCTGCCAAGAGCTGCTGGAGGGGAGGAGGGGCCGTGGCTGCTGGGGGCTAATAAAGCCGTTTGACTTGACTGTGGCTATTGTTGGGCCCAACATTTGAGTGTGTCTTGAGGCGAGGTTCCCCGAGTCATCTGGGGAAGCTTGTTGAGTAGGCCTCAGCTTCCACATCTCTAAGATGGGAAGACTCCCTGGCCTACAGGTAGATGTGGGGGGCCATACAGTCAATAAGAAGAGGAAGGGGCCCCTGTAGGCTCCCTCGAGCTCAGTGGCTGCCCTTGGGCCCCTGCTGCTTCCTCCGTCGTCGGCCCAGCTGCCGGAAGTGCAGCCGTTTGGGGTTGAGGCCAAAGGCCTGCAGTCTCTGGCGGCTGAACTCACGTCCCCCGAGTGTCACTGTGGGGCCCAGGAGACGTGCCTTCTTGCCCCGCTTCCGCCTCTGGGGGGCCAGCTTCTCCGTGGGTGTCGCAGGGTCTGCCTCTTCCTGTGCTGGGGTGCTCTCGGGCTGGGACTGCTTGCCACAGGCCCCATCAAGTGCCACCAGCTGTCCCGATGGGCCAGCTCTGTCTCTCTGTGGCTTCCCTGTGGCTTCCGTGGGCATCTCTGCCCTGGAGGAAGAGAAGTCATGGATCAGCCCAGGCCAGTCACGACTAGGTTCCTCCCTGAGCCTGCCCCGTTTTTATAGATGAGAAAAAGGGCAGCTCAGAGAAGTGGCCAGAACAATTTGGGAGCCTGCCTGCACTCAAACATGGGTCTGATACCACACTGGGATTTTTCTACTCAGAAGCCGGAGTGAGTGAGTGATGCTTTTGATCACTGAGCCTGTACCTACACTAAGCTCTTCACACAAACTAACTCATTTTAGCTTTATGTCAACTCTGTGAGCACTCCTGATTTACAGATCAGGAAATAACAGGCACAGTAACAGTAACAAGAGCTAATAGCTATCCAGCATTTATTGTTTTAAGCACTTTACCTGAATTGATTTACTTAATCTTCAAAAAAAAAGAAAAACCCAGCAAGAAGTGAGCCATCTGTACCTCCATTTTGCAAATGAGGAAACAGGCCCAGAGAGGGAAAATGACTTGCCCAACGTCATACAGCTATGGCCCAGCCAAGACCTGATGCCCAGGTATCGGAAGGGAAACCCTACCCCCAAGGTTATGTGACAAACAGCTGACAAAGCATGACTCAAACCCTGGGCCTGGCAGGGCTCCGAAGCCCACCCCTCCACCAGCCATACTCACTCCTCTGGGCAGAGTGACTTGAAGATCTGCTGCTTCTTCCATACATTCTGGGCCTTCTGGCTGTATGCCCTCTTGTCCTGCAGTTCCTCCTGCTCTGACCTGCGGGCCCCAAGTGGACACATCTGTCGCTGGGTGGCCTGGGTGGGGCTCGTGCTTGCCTGCCAGCCTGCTTGCCCCTCCTCCCGGGGCACCTGGCCCAGCCCCACTCCATCACCTGTACATGCAGGTCTTCTTCAGGGAGCACCACCGATTCAGCTCCTTGTCGTCAGCAGCGAGGATCTGCAAGGGAAGGGAGGGTGGGGTCCTGCTAGTGAGCCCCGGGGGGCCCTGACTCTCAGCCTTAGTCACCTCATGGGTCAAAGCAAGGTAATGCTAGTTCCACCAAGCAGCAGTGTCATGATGGTGAGAAAGAACTGATTTCTGCAGAGGCCAATGGAGGATTTTTTTTGTTGAGGGCATCAGATGGGAAAACTGAGGCCCAGAGAAGGGGATCCTTAACCCAGTCACATGGCCAGGAAATGGCTAATGTCAGATTACAATCTGGGCCCTGACTGGTACACTGTGGTCCCAGCAGACTCAAACCAGGGGAGGGGTCTCCATGCCAATGACCAGGTTTGCTAATACTGATGAGACCCAGGTTCCCAACCTTATGACCTTAGTCTCCTCACTTATGAATTGGGCACCCCCCCTCAGAACCTACTGGAAGGTTGTCAGGATGATGAAGCAAATACAAATGGTCTAAGCTCAATCATCATTGGCTATTTTTATAGTCAAGCATCCATAGCCATCATGGCTAGGGCACAATGACATTCAAAGCACATTTGTTTCACATCCACAGTCATAAGGTGGGGCTGTTATAAGGCCCATTTTACAGATGGGGAAACCAAGTTACAGAGCCTTAAGTCACGTGTCCAAGGTTATACAGCTGGTGAGTGGCCCGGTCAAGATTTCAACAGCTGCCAAGTCTTAATGGCCACACTGCTGCCAATATACAGAATTAAAACTGATATTTACTGGGGCTTCCTGTGGGCAGAGCACCATTTAAGCCCCTGCCTCACAGAAAACTTGTGTGGCAGGCAATATTACTAGTATTGTTATTAGTACTGTTGGTTCTATTGTTTTGGAGATAAAGAAACAAATAGGCTGTGTCACAACAGGGCCAGTTCTGGGCATCCCCGCTTGCTTCTGGGGTACCCTGGGGTCCCACCTCCTCAGTGCTAAGTCCAAAGTCGCAGGGCACCACCGTGCGGTACTTGAAGCGACAGGGCAGGTCATCAATGATGTCCTCGTAGTCCAGCCGGTAATACTCGTCCAGGTACTCCTCGAATGTCTTGTCCCCTGAGTGGGGACAGAGCCAGGCTGTCGGGGTGTGCGGGGCCCTAGGGAGCCCCTGCCCACCCACAGGCACCCGCCTGGGCCTCACCGGGGTCAAACACAGGTTTCTCCTGTCCCACGGCTGCAGCGAAGGGCGACTTTCGCTTCTTCTTGCCCAACGAAGGGGCCTCTCGATGCTTCTTCCGGGGCTGGCTGGGGTCATAGTCGGCGTCCATCTGCCGGGACACACAGGTCAGGCCTGCCGGGGGACCCTCTGGGGAGCCCCCCCGGTTCCCATGCCCAGGGCACCTACATTGAAGTCGGGGTCCTCGCAGTGCGGCTCCTGTTGGCTCCAAGCTCCACCTTGCTCCGGCCCAGCCCACGTGTCCCAGTTCCAGTCGTCTGGTTCAGACCAGACAGGCAGGGGTGAATAGGGGATCAGTAGGCCAAGCACCCCACCCCCAGCCTGGTACCCCAAGTGACCTCACCTTCCAGCCCTTCTTCTTCCTCAAACTGCGGCTTCTCCTCCTCCATGGCGCCATAGTACTCGTCCCCGAAGCACTTCTACAGGGTCGGGGCCGGGAGGGTCAGCAGGGCCCATTCCCCGCCAGACACTGGTGCTCCTGCACCTTCTGTGGCTCCCCAGCACCGCCCCCCAGGACCCAGCTCCTGATGTGGGGAGAACCACACATAGGACCTGTGCGTCTGTGTCCCTCCACACCCACTTCTTAGCTCATCTTGCCCCATCGACCTCCCGCTCTCTGCCCCCGTTCCACTGGCTAGTAAAGGCAAATATTGCTAACTGTGCCACTTACAAACACCTACTACATGCTCAACACTGGGCTGTGTCTCACTGCATTCTCACAAGCACCCCAAAAGACAGAAACTACTAACAAACACAGAACCTGAAGCTCAGGATTAAGAAGCTCCTAGAAAGTGAAGGTTTACCTTCAATTACACAGCATCTACCCACTCCACGTTTCACCTGGCCCATCTACTCATCTTACTTTCCCTTCCATGAACCCCCAGGCTGAGTCTGGGTCCACTCTGTGGTGCCCCGGGTCCCCACTGCAGCTCCCATCCAGGTCTCATTGCCTGCTTCCATGGTCTGAACCTGTGTTCCCCCCCTCCCAATACAACAATCAACACTAATGGCTCAATAAATGAATTTAAAGAAAATTCAGCGACCCATGTTTCCCTGAGCATTTACCAAGTTAATTAGCATTTAGTATTTCTCACGGGCCTGAGGTAAATGCTGCAGTTTGGACCCACTTTACAGACAAGAGACACAGGATTAGAGAGGTCAGGTCACCTCTCTGAGCCAGAAAGGGATTGCTCACTCCAGAGCCACACTCAGCCGCACAGTCAGGCTGGGGCTCTGGGGTCACACCTGCATGAGCTGGTCGTGCTGGGCAGGGTCAAAGTCATCCTCCAGGTCATGCTCTTCAAAGCCCAGCGTCTCGTTGCCCGTGACCTGCCGCAGCCTCTCCAGCTTGGCCAGAATCTCCTTCCTCTTCAGGTTCTTCAGCTGCTTGAGTTCCTCCCGCTTCCTCGCTTTCTCCTGCAGGCGGCAGGTCAGGGGCAGAGGCCGGGTGTCAGCAACCCTCCTAACCCCTGCAGGTGGACATCCCCCCAAAGGCCGCCCTGAAAACCACTCACCCTCTTCTTCCGCTCCCGTGTCTCCTCCCTCTTCTCCTTCCTGCGCTCGTCCTTTCGGCGCACGGAGGAGGCGATGCTCCGAGGGTAGGTCTTGACCTGTGGGCACCAGAGATGATTCTGGGTTCCTTCCCCAGCCTGGGACCCTCTGGCCAGGTTCTCCCCGGCCCCCAGCCCCCGAATCCCAGCCCGGCCACCGGCCCCCAGCCCGGCCACCCACCAAGGCAGAGTCTGGCTCCTCAAAGCGGAAGTTGTACTTGAGCTCAAAGTCCTCCTGCTTCTTCAGAAACAGTTCCCCCTCGTCTGAGGAGTCATCCACAGCTAGCTGGACCGGGGGACCAGGGACCCTGAGGGATGAGATGGGGCGGGGCTAGGGGTGAGCAGAGCTCCTGCAAGCCTGTGTACCAGCGTGTTCATGTGTTTAATCCTCACAAGAACCCTGTGCTAGGGAGCCACTGTTACCCCATTTTACCGATGGGGAAACCGAGGCATGGAAATCCAGGATTAGGGCCCGCTGGCTCCAGAGCCCACACTCTGGGTCTCTTCCTCAAGAAAGGCCAATTCTGGGGACTTCCCTGGTGGTCCAGTGGTTAAGACCTGCGCTTCCAGTACAGGGGGCCCAGGTTCAACCCCTGGTCGGGGAACTAAGATCCTCCATACCGTGTGGTGCAGTAAAAAAAAAAAAATAAAAAGGCTAACTCGGCTGCTGCTGTTCAGTCACTAAGTTGTGCCTGATTCTTTGCGACCTCACGGTCACAAAGCCAGGCTCCTCCGTCCTCCACTATCTCCTGGAATTTGCTCAAACTCATGTCCATTGAGTTAGTGATGTCATTCAACCATCTCATCCCCTTCTCTTCCTGCCTTCAATCTTTCCCAGCATCAGGGTCTTTTCCAATGAGTCGGCTCTTCAATCAGGTAGCCAAAGTATTGGAGTTTCACCTTTAGCATCAGTCCTTCCAATGAATGTTCAGGGTTAATTTCCTTTAGGATTGATTGGTTTGATCTCCTTGCAGTCCAAGAGACTCTCAAGTCTTCTCCAGCACCCTAGGGGATCTTCCTGACCCAAGGATCGAACCCATGTCCCTGCATTGGCAGGCGGATTCTTTACCACTGAGCCACCAGGGAAGTCCCTAACTCCGTTACCAACCGTGTGATAAAGTAAACACCCAGTGCCTTTTCCTTTCTGGCCAGTGCTGTGTCTAGGCCCCTGGGGGACAGGGGCACTCACCTTTCCTCCTCCTCCTCTTCCTCCTCCTCCTCTTCCTCCTCCCCTTCTTCCTCATAGCGTTTGTTGAGGATGTAATCTCGCAGGAAGCGCTCCCCCTCATCCAGCTCTGGGTTGTTCCAGAACTCCCTGAGGTGAGTCTAGGGGTGAAGGGTGTGTGATAAGACTCAGGTCAGGGACTCAGGGTCAGTGAAGCAGTAGGGTAGGGGCGTGGATTGTGGGCACCCAGTGGGTGTAAGTGACTGCAGCTTCACAGCCAGTCTATGAAGTAAGTGGGATAATCCCTGTGTTATAGATATAGAAGCTGAGGCCCAGAGATGTGGGGCCCCATCCTCAGAGGATGTGCTCCTGGGGACTCCTCTGGGGGTCTAGTGGTTAAGACTCCACGCTTCCACTGTAGGGGGCACGGATTCAATCCCTGGTTGGGGAACTTAAGATCCCAAAGGCCACATGGTACAAGGGAAAAAAAAGAAAAGGAACAGATTATGTGCTCCCGGCTGGCCACTCAAGGGTCAGTTTCCAGGAAAAGGCTGGATGCAGGCAGACCGGGAAGTTTAGGGAGTCAGTAACCAGGGATGGGAACTCACCAGTTCTTTCAGGGTGTCGGGGTTCTGAATCTCCTTCTGCCCCTTCAGCCACTCAATATAGTCAGCATCCTCCTGGGCCTGAGGGGTGGCCAGCGATGAGGATCTGCGGGACCCCCCTGGTGCCCCCTCTCCACCACCACCCCCCATCCCCCTGGGACCCAGTACCCACCTTCTCCTCTTTGCTTTTAGCACGTTTCTGTAGCAACCCAGAGCCACCTTCCTTGGCACTGTCTTCATCCTCACTGTCCTCCACAAATGCCCGGAAGCTGCCCAAGCGAGAAAACAAGCCTCAGGATGGGTGCGCTGGCCCTGCCCGCTGCCCCAAAGATAAGCACTATCTACTAATAAGCCCTGAGCTCCTCCTGACCAGCCCAGAGTGGTGCTGTGACATACAGCCCATGATCAACCCCATTTCACAGATACAGAAACTGAGGCCCAGAGACAGCAAATGACAGGCCCAAGGGCACACAAGTGCCCATTAAGTGGGCACATTAAGCGATAGAGCTGGATTTGAACCTGGGCCTGCCAACCTCAGAGCCTCAACTCTCTTCTACTTGGCTGCTCAACCAGCTCCAGGGCTCACCTTTCCTTCAGCTGTTTCTGTTCTTCCACATAACTCTTCGACGAGGTCTGCTGCAGAGAGAGTGACAGGGGCCTCAGACCCAGCCATGGGCCCCTCAGCCCCCCAACCCTCCCACCCAGCCTCCATCCCACACACCTGGAGTCTCTGATCGGAGGTTTCCCCATCTGAATTCTCCTCATCGACATATTTGCTGGGCAAGGAAGGATGAAGGTTTCAGAACAGACTCCCCCCGGCCTGTCTGTCACTGTGGGGTGGGAGGCTCTTAAGAGCAACAGCTGGGGCCTCCCTGGTGGCTCAGTGGTAAAGAACCCGCCTTCCAATGCAGGAGGAGACACAGGTTCGATCCCTGATCCAGGAAGATCCCACATGCCTTGGAGCAACTGAGCCCTTATGCCACAATTACTGAGCACACGCTCTGCGGCCCGGGAGCCACAACTACGGAGCCCACATGTCGAAACTATTGAAGCCCAGATGCCCTAGAGCCTGTGCTCCACAAGAAGAGAAGCCACTGCAGTAAGCCCCCACACCACAACTAGAGAGTAGCCCCTGCTTGCGGTAACGAAAGAAAATCCCTCGCAGCAGTGAAGACCCAGCACAGCCAAAGATAAATAAATAAATAAAAATTATTAAAAGAGACAAAAATTCAAAAACAGCAACAGCTGGGGGGTGAGAGCAGTGGGATGCAGGCAGGTCACCAAGCCACCTGCTCTCTGAGGTTCTCCCAACTCTGGTGAGCCATTGGCTTCTTCCCACGCCCGCCCCTAAGTCCCCCACGTGTCCACCTGCCCTGGGAAGGTAGACGCGGAGGAGTCAGGCTGTCTCCTCACCCTCCTTTCTCCAGGATAACCTTCCTCTCATAGTCCTTCAGGTACATGGGCTGCACCTTCTTTCTCCTCTCAGCTGCCGGCTCCTCTTCGCTCTCTGAGGACGATGCTGCAGGGCCACCACAAGACCCCTGTCATCACCCACACCCACAACCCCCTTCCTCCCCCAGGCAGAGAGTAACTGTGCTGGGCCAGAGTCAGATGGAGGTTTCAAATCCCCGAGCCACCAGTTCCCATCTATCAAACAGGCATCACACTTGCTACTACCTGGTAATAGCTGGTGGTGATCACTCAGTGAGTAATTCACATTCAAAACAGTGCCAGACACACAGCCATGATTAGTGACAACAGGTCATAACCCTGGACACTCTTAGCTGATTAGTAATCAGTTTTTTTTGGTTTTTTTTTTTGGCTGTGCTGCGTGGCACGTGGAATCTTAGTTGCCCCACCAGGGATGAACGTGCAGAGTCTTAACCTCTGGACGACTAAGGAAGTCCCTCTGCTAATCAAGTCTGACTTGTAGGTGAAATAAAAATGAAAGTGCTGGTCGCTCAGTTGTGTCTGACTCCTTGCACCCTATGGACTGTAGCTTGCCAGACTCCTCTGTCCATGGGATTTCCCAGGCAAGAATACTGGAATGGGTAGCCATTCCCTTCTCCAGGGGATTTTCCTGACCCAAGGACTGAACCCAGGTCTTCTGCATTGCAGGCAGACCCTTTACTGTCTGAGCGACCATGGAAAGATCCATTAAATAGCCACAACAGCTTCTAAGGCAATGAGGACCCAGGGTTTCATGAGAAGCAGCCCCAGACCTGTTCGCTGATAGAAGGTGGCATCTTTCTGATAAATGCAGGGGTCCTTCTTCTTCAACAAGGAGAGAGTTCTGTAGAAGTCACGCTCTTGCTGGGGGTCAAATTCCTAGAGCAGAAAAAGGGGGTGGGGACAGACTTCAGAAGGGGGCTGTGATGGGGGCAGTAAGCAACAGGGGCAGGAAGGCTGAGAAGGTGTGGGAATTAGGGTTCAGGGAGGCGTACAGGTTAGAAGAAGGGAGAATCCAGCTGGGTAAAGGCAGGTGGGGGGAGGGCTGGAGGGCTGGATATGAGTGGGAGGGGGGTCAAATGGGTGGGAGAGGGGACCCCTTGGGGGTGGACCACACATGAGCAGAGAATAGGAAGCAAAAAAAGGTAGCAGGCAAGGGGGTGGTGGTACTTCCCGGTATCAATAAGGGATGGATGATACAGGGGCAGGTGAGCAGAGAAGGCATATGAAGAACAGAGTGGGAAAGCTGGATGGCTCAGTGAGTCTAGGAAGATCAAGGCTGGTGTGGGGAAAAGCTGGGTGCTCCACGTGGCAGAGGGATGCCCCATTTTGGGGACAGAGGCAGACAGGGAGAAATGGTTAGACTGTCAGGGATGAAGGCGCGATGGGGTTGGACGTTAGCTGCCCCCTGTAAGTCCAGGCCAGGATGCGACAAGGCCCTTGGACACCTCCCGCAACTCCGGGACGGAGGCGGAGAAGCTCACCACGTGCTCGTCGCTGGAATCAGACTCGGAGCTGGAGTCGCTGCCGCAGTGCTGGTCCCCGTAGCGATCTTTCACTGTGGGACAAAGATGCGAGCCCCCCACCCAGGTGAGCCTGGGGGACCAGATCAAGCCCCACCTGCGGACCGCCCAACACGCGCCGGCGCCCCACGCGCATGCGCCCCGCACTCACGCCGCTGCAGCTCCTCTCGCTCACGGTAGCGGCCGTACCGCGCCGCGAACGCCGCGTTCACCCGCAGGGGCGACGACCCGCGAGGCTCCGGCATGGCTGCTCTCCCACCCACTGCGCACGCGTCAGGAAAGCACCGCCTCCCCGCAGGCGGGGCTACGCACAGTTGCCTTTAAATAGGGGCGGAGCTTCCTGGGTCGTAAAGAACCCTGCCCTGGGCCCTTCCGGGATTACTTTCCCTAGGACTACAGTCCCCGCCCACGAGCCACGCCTCTGCGGGCCAGGCTGCAGCCACCGCCCATCCCACTCCCCCACCCTCGGGGCTCCCGGCACCCAGCTGACATCTGGGGGCCCTTTCTCCACTCGCGGTTTCCTGCCTCCCTTCCGTTCCGACAGCGTAAACCGCTGCCCCACCCAGCTCACTCACCCCTGGCGCCCTGGGAATTACCACTCTCTCCCCTCCTCCAAAGCATCCACGATCCGCGACCCCCAGGGCCCATCCCCATAAACATCCTGGACACGCGACTCTCCATCGCGGCCTCAAAAATGACAAGCCACCCGCGCTGTGGTCATGCACAAGTCTTAATTTAATGGGTAAAAACATTAAATTACACACACAACAATATTTTCCATAAAGCTTAATAAATAGACTTTTTTAAACGCTGTACAAGGGACTGGAAATGAAGCTTTCAACAAAATATGAATGAACTCATACTACCCTTTTATCGATTTGGAACACTCCCCCCTCCCCCATGCCGGAAAGCAGTGTGCACACTTGAGGTCTCTCTCTGTAAGCCGGACAAGGTCGACAGGTTCCAAGAGCCTTGGAAGAGATGACCTCACTCGAGGGTTGGGGTTTTAAACGCTCTGCCCTTGGGACTCTAGGCGTGTAGGAGACTGAACCGTTTAGGTGGCTGTTGCCTGTAGGAGCCCTTCTCTGCCCAACACACCGAAAGGGGTGAGAAAAAAAAAACGAGAAATGCACGTCAAACACACACACCCCAGAAATCAACACCAACAAGCCACAAACCGGTGCCCCTCGGCAGCGGGCAGGAGGAGCAAAGGGAGAAAGTGTTTCTTCCCTCTTCTGACACAGAACTCAGCTGGGTCCTGCTGCCGGAGTGGGTGGCCCCAGGTCACAGGGGTGCCACCGTGTGCCGCTGCAGTATGTCCATGAGCTCTTGGGCCCCTCGCCCCCGTGCCAGCTCTAGGGGTGTGAGCCCCCTGGCGTCCCTGTGATGGAGATCAGACTCGGCAGCCAGGAAGCTGACCACAGGGGTGTGGCCCTCGCTCACAGCCAGGTGGATGGGGAGCGCCCCGGTGCCATCGGGTGCGTTGACATCGGCGCCGTGCTCCACCAGAACTTTTAGGGTGTCGAGGAATCCAGTGCGGGCTGCATCGTGGGCCGGAGTGGTGCCCGACGCGTCCTGGACATTGGGGCTGGCGCCTTGCTTCAGGAGTTCCAGGGCAATGGTGGGACTGCCGAACATCATGACCTGGTGGGGGTGTGGGGGTAGAGAAGGGTCAGGGAGTCTCCAAAGGAGGAAGTCCGGGAAACGGGTGACTGGAGAGAGAGGACATTCAGGAGTTGGCAATGCCAGATATACGGTTCTCAAGAGAAGGGGAAACTCCGAGGAGCATGAACTTCCAGGCAGCTGTTGAGACCCCAGAGAACAAGATCTCCTGGGAATTAGGACCTTCCAAAAAAGTGGTCACCCCCCGCTTGGCTATAGTCCCCATGGAAGATTTCAAGGAACCTAAGACCCTCCCCCAAGGAACCAGAGACACTTCTCCCCACAGATGGGAAATCATCAGGAAATATGAACCCCACCAGGAAACAGACCTCAGAGAACAGTCCCCTCCAGGAAATGGAGATGGCCAGGGAATTTAAAACCCCTTCTCCAAGGAATTTCCCCCTCCCCATATAGTGGGGATCCTCTCTGATGAAATGGGGTTCCCCTTTTGTAAATGTCCCCAAGGGAACAGGGACTCCCACGTAATCTGTGACTATTCCCTTATTGGTATCCCCCCCCCAATATGCCAATATGAAAACCCCGCAGGAATAGAGATTCTCCCCCACAAGAAACTGGATACCTCTCAGAGAACCCCCAGAAAATGGGTACATCTTGGAAATACGAATTCTTCCTTCCTGAGGTCGAATCGTCCATAGATGCTCCAAGACATTGGAGCCGCCCTCATGAAACTCGGATCCAAAGAAGCTGAACTCTCACTCAGGGAATAAGAACTTCTCCAGGGAAACTGAATCCATCGCAATCAGAGAACAAGGAATCCTCCAAAGATGGAAAGCTCTCCCCTCCCCCAACCTAACCCCATCCACCACCCACCTAAGAAAGGGGACATCAGGGAGCCAAGTCAGCCCAGAGATGCAAGAACAGACCTCAGTCGGCTACCGACGGGAACAAGAGAGAAGAGGGAAGGGGTCTGCGGGCCGGCCCAGGCTCACCTGCAGCGCCGTCTTGCCAAAGCGATTCAGAACGTCTGGGTGCACCAGCTCGCGGTGCAGAAGGCGGCGCACCTCCTGCACGTCTCCTCGGGCCGCCGCCCCGCTCAGCCGGTCGCCGGCGTGGACCTCTTCCAGAAGCATGTCGACCCTGGCGGCCTGTGAAGCCCCCCGCCCCACCCCGCGGCTGTCAGTGCGGGGGAGCCCACGGCGCTGGCCCGAACGGCCCTCCCGCAGCGTCCCCGGCCTGCAACCAGGCTACGGGTCGGACTCTCCTGTCCGGGTCTCGGGCGCGACCCCCGCCCTCCCGGCCGGCTCCTCCCCCTGTCACCCGGTGGGTAGAGAAGGACTAAGAGCCCGGGCCCAACCCTCCGCTAGCCCGCAGGGCCCTGCCCGGCCCCCGCCCCTTGGGGGCCGGGTCTCCCCCCAACTCACCCTCCCTCCTCCTCGACGGGCGGGGTCTGTTCTGAGCCAGCGTCTCCGTCGCTTTGGAGCAAGCCGCTAGGGGGCGGAGCCAGAGCTCTCGCGGTCCCGCCCCCAAACGCCGCGGATTTGTTTTCTTATGAACTTGCTACGTTGTAGCCCAGCCGCGTTGCCCGGCTCCCGACCCTGTAGTGCTCCGCCCTCCTGGCCAGCGAAGCCAATGGCCACGCGTTGCCAGGGAGGCTTTGAGTGCCGGCGTGGGCGGGCCCGCTCCTGATTGGACGAACTGCGGCGACCGGTGGACCGCGGACAATGGCGGGGTTTTCGGTTTTTCAAAAGCGACCGGCGGGCGGGAAAGAGGGCCCGTTTAACTGACCCAGGGGAGAAAGGTCAGGAGCAGGGTAGCGCGGGCTGCTCCGGGACCTCGGCACCTCCGAGGGAAAGGGAGGCAGGGCTGGGACCGCCCAGCTTGGAGTTATGCGGTGCGATATTTGTTAGTTCTTACTGTGCTTAGCGCTTTATTTCATTCATTCACTGTGTGCCGAAGCCGTTCCTGGCGCTGGGGGGCCTGCATTCGAGCTACTAAGTAATTTTAGTGTTAAGCACCGTGAGGAAAATAAAGCATAGATAGGGGGTGAGTGAGAAAGGAATCACGTTTGGCTCAGATTGCACCAGCTCTGGCACAGCAAATGCAAGGGCGTGGAAGAAAGTTCATTCTCCAGCTGCCACGTGGGTGAGCCTGAGAGGCGAGAGTCGCGTCGGAGGCCCTTAACAGAGGCCTTCAACAGCGGGGCCTTCACACATTTACTGACCCCCTACTGTGTACTAGGCACCCCAGTGGAGAGCAAGCCGGGTGCCTCCTGGCTGCTGGATGCTTACCTTTTAGAGCTGGAGACGACAATAAATATTTTCAGAGTGGTAAACACTGTGGAGCTGACAAAACGAGATAAATAATAGTGTCTTGGGAAAAGAAGGCTTTGAAATAGAGTGGTCGGGGATGGCCCCCCTGAGATGGTGACATTTGATTTGAGAACTGAAGGTGAGGGAAGGAGCCATGTGGCTCTTGGGAGAAACAGATGGAGGTGCTACAGATTCAAAGGCCGAGGTGGAAACAAGTCTAGTAAGTCCAGGAAGAGTGAGGTATAGAGGGAGAGAAGGGGGAGGAGGTGAGGGCTGAACAGGCTTGTGGGCTGCGGTGAGCACTTTTACTTTTGAAAAAGAATGGGGGAATTTCCCTGGCGGTCCAGTGGTTAAGACTCCGCGCATCCGCTGCAGGGGGGGTCCAGGTTCAATCCCTGGTCGGGAACTATAGTCCCGCGTGCTGCCCAGAAAGACAAAAATCAGAGCGGAAAACCCTGGGATGCTTCCGTATTGAGGAGCCACGATCTGGTTTAGCAGTTATAGGCGCCCTCTGGTGGCTGTGATGGGAACTGGCTGTCATGAGAAGGGGAACGTGACTGTCATGGGAGAGGGAAGCCCAGAGCCTGGGAGACCAAGGTGGAGGCAATCACGAGGGCTCAGATGAGAGATGACCAGGGCTGAGAATTGGATATATGTTGCCCACTCTTATCCCAGCACTCAAGGGACACCCATGGCATCCCCATCCCCCAGCCAAGAAGTACATAACAGCAGCTAGATTCATCTTTTTAATGTCATCCTAAAACTCAGAAATGGGCCAGCGGAGCCTCTGGGCTCAGCAGCTGTGGAGGAGGGACTCCCCATACCTCCTAAGGCAGGTCACTGCAAGAAGGCACTCATGAGGGGGACTTCAAGCCCCTCTTCTATTTCTTCATATAAAATTGGAGGAAGGGGAGGGGTGAGAGTCTGAGAGCTGGAGACTATCACTCCCAGCCTACCAGTAAGGGAGAAAGGAAGGAGCAAGTCAGGTGCTGGGAGTAACAAACCAGTAATTCAAGGGCTGCACACACACACACACACACACACACACACACACACACACACACCCACACCCACAGACAGACCACAGAAACACACACCCACACCGACACTCACACACACACACACACACACACACACACACACACACCCATCTTCCCTCCTCTAGTGGAGTCTGCAGTTGGGGCCTGGGGAGAAGACAGCCCAGGTTCAAGCCCTCACTTCTCCCTTCTAGCTGGTACGAAGTTGATAATCTGCAGGGAAACAATGAGCAGGGACCATCTCAGAATTGGGGGAAGGAGACAGAAGGACATCACCCCACCCACAACCCATCCCCTTCCCCAGTGCTCATGATCAACCCCACAGGTAGGTAACAGGGCTAAGGATGGGCTTAAACATGGCGACTGTAACCTCAGCAACATGCCTGTTTCCAGGCAATAGATGGGGCTGCTGTGTGTTCAGTTGCTTATCCAAACCCCACCTCCACTCCCCTGGAATTGGCAACTGTGCCCATTTTAAAGATAGGCAGACTGAGACTCGGGAGGGCACACTGACAAAGATAGGGCAGACCTGGGGGCCACGCCTGTCGGTTTTGGAGCCCTCTGGGACAAGATGTTTCAAAGCCTCAGGACCGTCCCCATTCATCTCCTGTCCCTGTCATTTCAGGGAGCTGGGCTGCCTTACCGCCACTCTGGGTGATATAGCGGACCCAGGGCAGGGCCTGGTAACCACTCTTCTCAATGATCTTCATGTATCGGACCTGGAAAGGGATGAAAGGAGGTGACCCAGGATGGGAGAGAGCAGGCTGGGGCCAGGGGAACATAAATAACACAACTTCCGGGAATAAGAAAGCACAGCCTGGGAGGAATGAAGTAACGAGGCTCAGGGCAAAGATGTGACCAGGACAGTGTATGTGTGCGGGGGAGATCAGGTGGTCCAGGACAGTGGGAAAGATGGCACATTCTAAGAGAATTGACAAAATACAGTTGAGGCACAGGGCAAAGTTAGCGGGGAGGGGAAGGGGACCCAGGGTGAGAGCAGAAAAGGCCAACACCGTAAGACTTCCCTGATGGTTCAGTGGTTAAGAATCTGCCTGCCAACACAGGAGACACGGGTTCAATCCCTGATCTGGGAAGATCCCACATGCCCTGGAGCAACAAAACCCATGCGCCGCAACTACTGAGCCTGTGCTCTAGAGCCTAGGAGCCACAATTAGTGAGGCCACGTGCTGCAGCTACTGAAACCTGTGTGCCCTAAAGCCCGTGCTCCACAAGAGCAGCCACCAGTGAGAAGCCCACACACCACAACTAGAGAAAAGTCTGTGTAGCAATGAAGACCCAGCACAGCCAAAAATAAATAAATAAAACCACTTTTGAAAAAAAGAATCTGCCTGCCAATGCAGGGGACATGAGTTTGATCCTTGGTCCAGGAAGATCCTACATGCCAAGGAACAACTAAGCCTGTGTTCTGCAACTACTGAGGCTGCATTCTGCAATTATTAAAACCCTCGGGCTCTAGAGCCCATGCTCTGCAACAAGAGAAGCCACCGCAATTGAAAAAATAGCCCCTACTCACTGCAACTAGAGAAAGCTCATGCACAACAATGAAGACCCAGCACACCCAAAAGTTGAAATCAAAATGTTTGTTTAAAGAAAAAGTAACACTGTTCCAGGAAAAGACAAGAATGATTGTATAGGAGGAGATAAGCCAAGCCAGGGAACGGAGGTGGTCCGAGACAAGAGATGTGAGAAAGGGGGACCCACCAAGGTCAAGGAGAGGAACCACCCTGCCCCCTTCCCTCACCTGGATCCCGGAGACAGTGAAATAGGGGATCTCAAACTTCACCCCAATGGGGGGCCGGCCCTCTACTTCCTCCTTCTCCACGCTGGGGAGGCCAAAGTGGGCGCGCATCAGGTACTCCTTGCCCCCCTGAGGGAACATGAGGGTATCAGACACATTGAGGGCCCTTATACCCCAGACCACTCCTCATGGCAGCCCCCTGGGGGCAGGCTTTGCTCTCAGCCCATTTGACAGACCAGAAAGTAAAGGCTCCTAGCCCAAACTTGCAGATGAAGCTTCTGACAGCAAAGCCTAGTTGGGGGCCTTCTGGTGATCATCTCCCATTTTCCAGGGGCTGATGAACATCGCCCAACCAAGATCCCAAAATGAGACCAAATCCTCCAGCAGCCCAAGGATATGGGCAGCATGATTCTATCTATTTCACAGATGGATACACTGAGGCTTCATGAGGGGAAGTGGAATCCCCAAGGCTGGGTAGCTCAGAGAAGCAAGGGTGAGGAAACTGAACCCAGGGCTGGTTTCCTCAAGACCTAGGACAGGGAGAGCTTAACCATCATCCAGTTTTATCATCTGCAAAGGACAGCCACGTGCATGCGTATGTGGCTCTGATTTATTCTCTGCTTTGCCCTCACTCATCAAGGGCTGGTCCTCCTGTTCCCCGTCCCGTCCCCGGGGCTCACCGGGAAAGACTTGATGCTCCAAATAACCATGTTCTTCTCTGGCACATACTTGGCGCTGCCCACACTGGTCTTGAATCGAGGGGAGTCGGCATCGCTGGGTACGGGCACAGATATCTCTACGCCATTAGCCACCGACTGCTTTTTAAACTGCCCCTTGGCCTGTCGGTGGAGAGAATGTGGGGTGTGAAGAGTGCACTCATGCAAATGGGGACCAAACCCTTTCCACGTGCCATTTCAAGAGCCCAGAAGTGGGGACTACGATACCGTCCATTTTCCAGATGAGGGAACAGAGGCACAGAGAAATCAAGGCATTTCTGTGGAGACACATAGCCAACAAGGGGCAGAGTCACACCCACAAGAGACTCCAGCGGTTCTGCTTTTGGTGCCTTCCATTTGGAAAGTATCATATACCTTTTCTTGCTTCAAAATGTAATCCCTCATTTGAGCAGCTCCTAGGGCAGGCTCACCTTTCAGCCCATTTCACAGACAAGATAATAAAGGCTCCTGGTCAAGACTCACATACTCACACTGGCAAAGTCAGGATGGGACCCTCAGTCTATCAGAATTTTCCTTTTTTTTTTTCCTTTGGCAGTGCTGCAACGTGCAGATCTTAGTTCCCCAGTCTGGGATTGAACCCATGTCCCCAGTAGTGGAAGCTCAGAGTCCTAACCAATAGACCACCAGGGACTTTCCGAGTTTTCAATTGAAAGCTGGCATCTACAGAGCCCCTACCATGTGCAGGGCCCTGTGCCAAGTACTTAACCCTCTCACTAATTCTCTAAAGTAGGAAATTCCAAAGGTCCATTTTACAGATGAAGAAACTGAGGCCCAGAGAGAAAGAGCACGTGGCCTGAGTTGTGTAGCTGGCAGCCGGCACAGCAGAGATTTGACTTGAGCCTGTGTTCTCAATCCTCACATGCTCTCCTCCCAGATAATAAGTTATTATATTATAGCTAGATCCAGATCCATTTTGACACGGGCAAGCTTTTAACACAAGGACTCTAAGTGTCCATGTGCAGTAGCTACCACTATGATAACTGCTCTTACTTAATCATCTGGTGCCAAGGGGTGGGGATATATGAGAGGTAGGATTGGCGCAGAGGACCTGGAGGTAAAACAGGGCAGGGGATGTTCTTTCTGAAAGGCACCACCTTTTTAATATTTATTTTAATTTGGCTGTGCCAGGGCTTAGTTGCAGCATGTGGGATCTAGCTCTCTGACCAGGGATCAAACCCGTCTACACTGGAATTTCAGAGTCTTCACTGGACCACCAGGGGAGCCCCAGGAAGGCACCAGCTTTAGTGGCCCCTTCTCCTTTCCCTGCCTATAGAGACAGGGACATTGGGGAGCACCAAGACCATCCCCCCACCGTGACTGTCCACATCACGAAAGAGTTCCCCGAGACTCTAAGACTGGGGAACAAAGTTAAATCTGAGAACACAGACTCTTGAGCCAGGCAGACCCAAGTTCAACGTGCCCCCTCCCTTCCTAGATGAATGACATCTTAGTTCTTCTGGGCCTCTGTCCCCATCTGTAAACGGGGCTAAGGACTTCCCTGGTGGTCCAGTGGTTAAGACTCTGCACTCCCAATGCACAGGGCACAAGTTAAATCCCTGGTCAGAGAACTAAAATCCAGCATGCAGTATGGCGTGCCCTTCTGTGACCCCCGCCCCAACTTTTTTAATTAAAAAAGAGACTGGGGGAAAGAAAAAATTCTTTTAAGGGAGGGGAGGGACTAATTATATGTTCTGGAGAAGCTCTTGTTTGGGGGACTGGGGACATGCACAGGGCTATCCGTGGCAATGTGAACCGGAGAAGCCAAGAACTGAAGACAACCCATGCAAGACGCAGGACAGAAGATTCTCATTCTACAGTCACCGAGATGGATGCCCTATGCTACAGGTCCTGGGATTCCTCTTAAAAGACAACATTATATGAAGAAGGCAAATTATACAAAAAAATCATACAGCAAGAGTTCACGGATATAAAGGTGAGAGACTGGCAGAATTAAGTATTTGCGGTTACAGATGAGGGTGGCAAAATTACAAACAAAAGCAAAGAAACAATTTACATGAAATTCAAAATTGTGATCACCTGTGGGCAAGGGTGAGGGCAGCCATGACTGGGCAAGGGGCAGGTGGGGGTTCAGAGGTGCTGGTTGAACCAGGCACACTCAATTAAGCTGGTAGTATGATATGATGATATGGTATGACAATGATAACATTGATCTTTAACACACTCAATGGTTTATATACATATATGAATATGTATATATAGGAATTCATATGAATATAAATGTAAATTCATAAATTTAAATGTAAATTTAAATTTATAAAGTAGTATAAATGTATATTTTTAAAGTAAATTAAGTAAGTAAAACAGATCATGTGTCACACGGTGGTGGTTCAGTAATAAGGGAAAAAAAACAGAGCAGAGAAGGGAGGTGGAGAAATCAGGGAAGGCTCCTCTGAGGAGGTGACACTGAAGCAAAGAATTGAAGGAGGTGAGGGAAAGAGCCAGGGGGATGTCTGGGTGGCTGGGGGCAGAGTGCTCCAGGGAGAGGGGACAGTCAGGGACCATGGCATGTTTGAGAACCAGTCAGAAGACCTGTGTGGCTGGAAGGAAGTGATGACTGGGGAGGGAGGTGGGAGATATGGTTAGACTGCTGATGGGGTAGGAGGGGCGATCTGAGCACTGTAATTATTACCCCGGGGGCCCACCTTGACCATGATCTCCACGCGGCTGTGTGAAAATTTCTCAATGACAGATTCAATCCAGATCAGCGGCTTGACCTGCAGACAGAGGAAGAGGGAGTTCTCCAAGGCTCTGGGGTCAACCCTCGCCCCCCGCCAGGGGCTCGACCCTGCCTCACCTGGGTGCTAAGGCGGTAGGACATGAGCTCAAAGTCACCGTCGGGCGGGATGAAGGAGATGGTGCGGTCATTGTCAAAGCGAGAGAGCCGCACACACTGGTGGAATTTCACATCCTCCAGCTCCACAGACTTGTTCTTGCTCCCTGAAACTCAGAGCCGAGTTAGTGGATAACACTGGAACCCAGGGCAGGGTCCTTATCCTTACCTTCCCTGTCTATTGCTATGATCACCCCCATATTACAGATGAAGAAACTGAGGCCCAGTAACTTGCTCGTGGTCACCCAGCTGGCCAGGAACAGAGCTGGGAACCCGAGGGAATCAGGCCCTTGCTATCAGGATGTTATCCTGTGAGTATTAGTCCCTCAGTTGTGTCCGAATCTTTGTGATCCCATAGACTGTAGCCTGCCAGGCTCCTCTCTCCATGGAATTCTCCAGGCAAGAATACTGGAGTGGGTAGCCATTCCCTTCTCCAGGGGATCTTCCCGACCCAAGGATCAAACCCGGGTCTCCTGCATTGCAGGTAGAGTCTTTATTGTCTGAGTCACCAGGGAAGAAAGTAATGCTATTCTGTCTCCTACTCCCACTAGAATGTCAGCTCCGTGAGGGCAGGGATTATTTTTTCTTTTCTGCCCTCTCCTTGGGCCTGGCCCTCAATAATGAAGCAGAGTTGTTTGCATTAAGGCACGAGCAGCTGCAGTACTGGTCAAGACCAGTAGAGGGCAGACGAGCACTATTTCAGAATCGACCGCAGGTCTCTGGGTACCACCCACCGCAAATGAGGCGAGGTCTCAGGCTCCCCCTTGCGCCCCCTTCCAGAAACTTACGGCCAGTGAGCTCGAAGAGTACACGGTCATTGAGGCCCAGCCGCAGCTCTGGCATTCCCGACAGAAACACCTTGAGCTTGATAGTGCCCACGATCTCACTCAGCAGGACACTGCCGTTGGCATTGACCTGAGGATGCAAACACTGGTGATGTGGGAGGCGGTTAACGAGCATAGGGCTCCCTCTCCTGGCCCTTGGCTGTAGCGAGGGTGGGGCAGAGGTGTGGAGGCTCACCAGCAGGTTAACGGACTCTATGACATCGATGAAGACCTCATTCTTCTTGTACTTAATGCCCTCCGAGCGCCAGGACACAGCATTGGTGACGGTGGGTGGCACTCGTGACTTGCCCGTCTCCAGCTTGTTGCCCTGCTGCGTGATGTACCTGGCACAGCCGGCAGGGAGATGAGCAGATAGGCCCAAGGATACTTCCCCGACCCTCCCCAGTTTCTTCCACCCACGGCCCACTCACTCCTGCAGGATTTTGCTGTCTGTGGTCTGTGGGAAGCCGAAGTCCATGAGCTCATCCAGCAGTTCATAGACGATGACAAAGTTGTCCCGGATACTCTCCTCCTCCAGCTCCTTGAAGTATTCGGAGAATACCTGGGGGTGTGAGGAGACCAACACCCACAGAGATGTGGCTGGTGTTGCTCTTGGGCTGGATTCCCACTCATCCAGCCAGCCACCCAATAAGCAACTACTGAGTACCTACTATATACCAGTATCAGTACATTAATGGTGAACAAAGCCAACAAGGTCTCTGCCCTCCTGGAACAGTCATGAGGGGGAATGGACAGGTAGTGGGACTAATATTATCCAACATGTAGAGTGCAATAATGAGGAAAACAAGTGAAGTAGGGACCCAGAGGCAGGGAGGTCCAAGAAGACTTCCTGGAGGAGGGACTGGAAGGACTCAGAATGTTTGGTTTTTTGTGAATCATGGATTGCTGTGTATCTGGTGATGTTAATGGACCCACCTCAGAATAAGGTTTGTTAATGCATGAAATAAAAGATACACACACACGACACAAAAGACAGAATATGGGAATTCTCTGGCACTCCAATGGGTAGGACTCCGTGCTTCCACTGTTGAGGGCCCAGGTTCAGTCCCTGGTTGGGGAACTAAGATCCCACCAGCCAAGCCATGCAGCAAGAGCAAAACAAAAACCAACGAAAATAACCCCATAAGATGGCAAAGGAAAACTGTTACACTACACAGAAATACATCTAAGTTCATGGATTCCTTGAATTCCTTCCAGGGGCCCTTGGGACTTGGGGGACCCCCCCAGATGGGAGCCCCTGGGAATTAATAAGTATCTCCTTAGCAGAGACTCTGTCATGCACCCATCACTGGAAACCCCATCCCTTATCCCTCTCCAGCTTCTCTGGCCTTTTTTCTGTTCCCACCTCAGGACCTTTGCACATGCTGTGCTCACTGCTTAGGATACTCTCCTCACACAGGCTCCATGAGACAGGCCTTAACTCCTTGGTGAAGCCACCACTATCCCTTGACCCCTGTGAGTATCAGGGTGAGACTAGCACCCACCCAGTCACGGTTATCACAATGTCCCCTTGAATATCCTTCATGCCCTTTAACTCCTGAGCACAGGCCAGGACTGTGCCTGCCTTATACACAGCTGTGTGTCCCTCCTCTGCCTAGCAGAGAGGAGACAAATCAATACAGATCTCTTATTTGATGAAAAGTATCCCAAAAATCCCTCTGGGAATTCCCCAGCAGTCCAGTGGTTAGGACTCAACCCTTTCACAGCCAAGAGCGTGAATTCAATCCCTGGTCAGAGAACTAAGATCCTGTAAGCCAGGAGGTGACCAAAAAAAAAAAAAAAAAAAGTACTTTCTCAGCCACTTCTTCAGGGTCAGCCTGCCCTCACCTCTTGGGGGTGTACTATCCTCTGTTTACCAAATAAAATTCTGAGCAGTTAAAAAAAGTACTTTCTCAATCACTGAGAATGGCATATAGTAAGTGCTCAAAAGATTACTATGTGATCATATGATATGACATTAGTAGTAATGCTAGCAATACCAAACCTTTATTAAGCACTTTACTGTATACTAGGCACTGTTTTCAGTGCTCTAGAGGTATGAATTGGATTGAATTATTTTGAATAACAACCCTGAGGCAGGACTAAACCCGGTTTATAGTATTTCTTTTTTTTTTTTTTCGGTTGTACCTTGCAGCAGATGGGATCCTAGTTTCCTGATCAGGGAATTCACGCCCCTTGCAGCAGAAGCATGGGGTCTTAACCACTGGACTGTCTGGATTAAACCCAGCCAGGCTCCAGCAATACATGATCCGAGAACTTCCAGATGTTCGAGCTCGTTTTAGAAAAGGCAGAGGAACCAGAGATCAAATTGCCAACATCTGCTGGATCATCGAAAAAGCAAGAGAGTTCCAGAAAAACCTATTCCTTCTTTATTGACTACGCCAAAGCCTTCGACTGTGTGGATCACAATAAACTGTGGAAAATTCTGAAAGAGATGGGAATACCAGGCCACCTGACCTGCCTCTTGAGAAACCTGTATGCAGGTCAGGAAGCAACAGTTAGAACTGGACATGGAACAACAGACTGGTTCCAAATAGGAAAAGGAGTACGTCAAGGCTGTATATTGTCACCCTGCTTATTTAACTTCTATGCAGAGTACATCACGAGAAACACTGGGCTGGAAGAAGCACAAGCTGGAATCAAGATTGCCGTGAGAAATATCAATAACCTCAGATATGCAGATGACACCACCCTTATGGCAGAAAGTGAAGAGGAACTAAAAAGCCTCTTGATGAAAGTGAAAGAGGAGAGTGAAAAAGTTGGCTTAAAGTTCAACATTCAGAAAACTAAGATCATGGCATCTGGTCCCATCACTTCATGGCAAATAGATGGGGAGACGGTGGAAACAATGTCAGACTTTATTTTTTTGGGCTCCAAAATCACCGCAGATGGTGATTGCAGCCATGAAATTAAAAGACGCTTACTCCTTGGAAGGAAAGTTATGACCAACCTAGATAGCATATTAAAAAGCAGAGACATTACTTTGCCAACAAAGGTCCATCTGGTCAAGGCTATGGTTTTTCCAGTGGTCATGTATGGATGTGAGAATTGGACTGTGAGGAAAGCTGAGCACCGAAAAATTGATGCTTTTGAACTATGGTGTTGGAGAAGACTCTTGAGAGTCCCTTGGACTGCAAGAATATCCAACCAGTCCATCCTAAAGGAGATCAGTCCTGGGTGTTCATTGGAAGGACTGATGCTAAAGCTGAAACTCCAATACTTTGGCCACCTCATGCAAAGACTTGACTCACTGGAAAAGACCCTGAGGCTGAGAGGGATTAGGGGCAGGAGGAGAAGGGGAAGACAGAGGATGAGATGGCTGGATGGCATCATCGATGGACATGAGTTTGAGTAAACTCCGGGAGTTGGTGATGGACAGGGAGGCCTGGCGTGCTGTGATTCATGGGATCGCAAAGAGTCAGACACTACTGAGCAACTGAACTGAGCTGAACTGAGAGGCACAGAGAGAAGAAACTTGTCCAAGGTCACACAGCCAGTAAGCAGCAGAGCTGGGTGTGGAACCCAGTATCCTCGGGTTCAGATTTGAGCAGTACACCGTCTCGGAGACTTCTTTGCTTCCTGCCCCATAGAGAGAGTTGATCCCACAACAGCTGATGAGAACAGAGTGATGGGGCTTTGATGGTGGCACCCCCTGGGAAGTCAGGGAAGGCTTCCTAGGTGGGATGGATCTTGAAAGAGGTGGGCAAGACAGGTGGACGGACAGACGAGGCAGCCAACAGAAGGCCAGAACCTACCTCCACTATCTTGTAGAGGAAGGAATACACCAGGGAGGCGTTGGCGTTCTTCAGTGTGGTGGCCACCACTGCGGCAGCGAGGTTAAGGAAAGGCAGCCTTTTCGAGGGTCCCAGTGGAGCGTAGACCCGGAAACGCCACCTGTCCGCTCCCACTCTCCAACCTGAGCCACGGCTGTGTCGTGCACCTCTCATCCCAGCCCATCATCTCCAGGCCTGAGATGCCACCACCCCAGGCCCCCAGGGACCCATCCGTGGCCGGATACAGTAGAGGTTGCTGTATTTGATCCACAGGAAGTGGACCCGTCCGTGACTCAGTAGTGGGGTCAGCGCACCTTCCTCCTCCCGCTGCATTAGCAGAGGCATGAAGTAATCGATCTCACTCATGGCCACATCACCCTTGTAGTTGCGGCTGATCAGGGGCTGAGGATGAGCAGAGAAGGTCTGGTCATTGCTGGGATCCAGGGACCTCCCCCCCCGGGGGCATCAGAGTGCCAGGTTCTGACCCTACTTTCTGGTTGAGGGGACACAGACAAGGCTCTGCCTATTGGCATGTCAGTTTCCTCCTCTGTAAAATGGGCTCATGATAGCAACAGCCAGAGCGTCTAGAGCCCTCACTGACACCTCAGCCGTGCTCTGCTAAAGCCTGGATGTTTGCTTACTTAGGTCGTTGTCACCACAACCCTGTGAGGTAGGTGGTGTCACCATCTCCATTTTACACATGGAGAAACTGAGGTATGTACCCGGTCCATAGCCTGCGAGGAAGCTGGGAATTGAGCCAAGACGCCCTGGCTCCAGAATTCCTGCTCTTGAGCAAGGTTTCACAGGCACCAAATCAGCGAGGTAGGGGTGGTGAAAGAAAAGAAAGAGGAAAAAAGAAAAGAAATACGATTATATCCATTTATCACTCATAGCGCATATAGCTCTGCCGGGCAGGCAGTAAGTGGTTCATTTTAATAATATTTATGTGAGGAGGTTGTTTAGTCCAGTGTTTAGAACGAAGAGGGTACCCAGCATGTCCTCACACATCTTAGCCCTCACTATGATTATCATCAGGAATATTATTCTCATCACCACCGTTACTATTGCTGGGTTTCCCAGGTGGCATTACTGGTAAAGAACCCACTTGGCAATTCAGGAGACCAAAGAGATGCAGGTTCAATCCCTGGGCCCGGAAGATCTCCTGGCGGAGAGCAAGGCAACCCACCCCAGACAGAACGAGATGAATGGGAGGGGGCGCCAGAAAGAGACGAGGCAGCCCCACAGGGGAAATACGGTCTTCTGCCCTGGCTTTCTTCCCCAAATATCAGTACAGTGGATGATGACGGTGATAGAAATAATAATTTCAATTGATTGAACGCCTACTGTTTGTAGTAGGGCCACTGTACTAAGCAGTATACACTGCATACGGCTGTATTAATTCTTCTTGGGTGGGGACCTCTGTTATTCCCATCTGACAGACAGGGAGACTGAGGCTCAGAGGCGAAGCCCCTTCCTTCAGACACGCCGCTAGTAAACAGTGGAGGTGGGGTTCGACGCCGGAGTCCCAGGAATTGGGGGAGGGGTGTTCCCACGCCCCCAGGGCTTCCCGGAATCTCGCTGCCTGTAAGGAGGGGCCGCACGCTGGGTCCGAGAGGGAGCAACCTCCAGCTGTCGGTCTCCCATTCCCTGCACCCAGCCTCACCTTGCCCTTGACGTCGAGGATGAAGACAGCCGAGGCGGACATGGTGGCGGCTGGCGGACCTGGGGGGTGGGGAGGGAGCGCCGGGAGGCGACGGTGGCGCCGCTTCCTTCTTCCTGCGGAAGCACCCGCGCGCAGGTGAGCACCAGGTGAACGCGTCTTAAAGGGGAGGGCCACCAGGTGAGCGGCGCCGTCGGCCGACGGGAAGACGCTGCGGGGGCGGGGCGGGCGGGGCGGAGCTTAAGATGTGACAAAATGCCCCGCCTCACTTTCCCTCGGCGCTCTGGAGTGAGGATGGGCGGAGACCCCAGACCAACCTGTTCTCCCTCCAAGGAACCGAATATCTGTCCATCCATCCATTCATCCATCCAACCACCCAACCATTCATTCATCCACCCATCCACTCATCTTGTTTCTCCTGTCTCTCTGACACTCACGTCCGCCCCAGTAGAGCAGGGACTTAGTCCTTTTCATGTCTGTGTCCCCAGGGCCCAGTGCTGGGTGCTCAATGTGTGTGTAATTTATTAATTAATACATGCCATAAATATTTGCTAATTAATTTATTCTTCCGTTCAGTGACAAGAACTATGAGTTACACTCTCATCAGGAAAAACGTCCCTGCTTTTTTTTTTTTTTTTGGTGGGCCAAGTGGGGTCTTAATTCCCTAACCAGAAATCGAACCCATTCCCCCTGCAGTGGAAGCACAGAGGTTTAACCACTGGGCCGCCAGGGAATTCCCCAAGTAGTTTTTTGTTTGTTTGTTTGTTTGTTTTTTTCCCAAGTAGTTTTTATTGTTATTCCTAATGTTATTCTTTCAAAACTTTTTTTAAGCTTGAAAATTTTTATACAGTTTCTAAAGGTCACACTCCCTGGTGGTTCAAACGGTAAAGAATCTGCCTGCAGTGTGTGAGACCCGGGTTCGATCCATGGGTCGAGAAGATCCCCTGGAGAAGGGAGTGACAACCGACTCCAGTATCTTGCCTGGAGGATCCCATGGACAGGGGAACCTGGTGGGCTACAGTCCATAGGGTCGCAAAGAGTCAGACAGGACTGAGCAACTAACACTTTCACTCCATTTACAGTTATTGCAAAATATTGGCTATATTTCCTGTGTTGTACAATATATCCTTGTGACTTATCTTGCACCTAATGGTTTATGGCTCCCCTTTCACCCTATGTTGCCCCTCCTCTCCCCACTGGTAACCACTAGTTCATTCTCTATATCTGTGAGTCTGCTTCGTTTTTTGTTATATTCATTAATTTGTTGTATTTTTCAGATTATACATATAAGTGATATTATACAGTATTTGTCTTTCTCTGTCTGACTTCTTTCACTTAGCATAATGCCCTCCAAGTCCATACATGTTGCTGCAAATGGCAACATTTCATTCTTTTTTTACTGCTAAATAGTATTCCATTTTGTATATATCACATCTTCTGTATTCATTCATCTGTTGATGGACACTCTAATGTTATTATTTTAAAAAATTTATTTATTTATTTATTTTGGCTGTGTTGCAAAGCATGCGGGATCTTAGGTCCCTGATCAAGGATTGAACTTTCAGCCCCTGCATTGGAAGTGCAGAGTCATAACCACTGGACTGCCAGGGAAGTCCCTAATGTTTTTCTTTCTAAAAATTTTTATTTTATTGAAATATAGTTGATTACAACTTTGTGTTAATTTCTGCTGTAGAGCAAAGTAATTCAGTTTTATGTTATATATATTCAGGCTATATATATTCTTTTTCATATACTTTCTATTATGGTTTATCATAGGGTATTGAATATAGCTCCCTCTGCTACACAGTAGGAAGTTGTCATTTATCCATTCTAAATATAATAGTTTGCTTCTGGTAATCCCTAACTCCCACTACTTCCTCTCCCTCCGCTTCTTCCCCTTGGCAACCGCAACACCATTCTCTACGTGAGTCTGTTTCTGTTTCATGTTTATTTATGTTGTATTTTAGCTTCCACATATAAGTGATATCATATGCCATTTGTCTTTCACTATCTGACTTACTTCATCTAATATGATAATCTCTAGGCCAATCCATGTTGCCACAAATGGCATTATTTTATATACTTTTTATGGGTGAGTAGTATTCCATTGGGGAGAAGGCAATGGCACCCTGCTCCAGTACTCTTGCCTGGAAAATCCCGTGGACGGAGGAGCCTTGTAAGCTGCAGTCCATGGGGTTGCAAAGAGTCGGACACGACTGAGCGACTTCACTTTCACTTTTCACTTTCATGCATTGGAGAAGGAAATGGCAACCCACTCCAGTGTTCTTGCCTGGAGAATCCCAGGGACGGGGGAGCCTGGTGGGCTGCCATCTATGGGGTCGCACAGAGTCGGACACGACTGAAGTGACTTAGCAACAGCAGTATTCCATTGTACATATGGACCACATCTTTTCTATCCCCTATTGTTACTCTTATTCATTCCAAAATATTTGTAAGCTCCTACTATGTGACATTAAGATACTGATAGCATGCTGCAGTCCATAGGGTCACGAAGAGTCAGACTTGACTAAGCGCCTGAACAACAACAGCAAAATGTTGAAAAGATAAATGGTCATCATTAGTATGACTATAATTGTTATATTATTCACTCAACCGACATTTATTGAGCACTTACTATGTGCTGGACTGGACATATGGAAGCTGCTTTCATTATGGTGATAATGGTTCACTCAGTGAGTGAATATTTATGGAGTGGAGAATTCCATGGACTGGCCATGGGCTGCAAAGAGTCAGACACAACTGAGTGACTTTCACTTCATCTGTGGCACTAGGTGAGCAGACAAAGCCTCTCCACTGCTCTCTATCTAGGAAAAGCAAGAGCTGCACAACTTGAAAACAAAACAAAACAAAACAGGTGATCCCTGGGACTCCCTGGTGGTTCACTGGTTAAGACTTTGTGCTTTATTGCCAAAGGCCTAGGTTTGATCCCTGGTCAGGGAACTAGGATCCCACAAGCTGCATGATGCAGCCAAAAAAAAGTGATTCCTGATGAGAATGGGTACCCTTAAAACAAGGAGTTGGCATGTGTTTGTGTGTGTTGGAGAACGGATGGGGGACTGTGTGATGAGGAGATCAGAGAAGGAGCTGACATATGAGAAAGGTCTGAGGGTCTGAGGGTAAATGGTGACATGAAAAGATCACATTACTGGCAGCAACTATTTGCCAAGCGCTCAAGTGTGTTAAGGGTTTCATGGGCTTCCCATCCCTACATTTCCAGAATGATCTTAAGAGCAGGGGGAACCCAAGAGAAAGTCCTATTGAAGAGCCTGGCACAAAGCTAGTGCTAATATTGTTTCTGTTGGTGGTGGTGCTGTGTGTGCATGTGAGGGCATGAGTTCTGGAGCCTGCCACTTGGGCTCTCCTGCTGGGTATGCGAGCAGCCAGCTGAGTGGCCTCAGGCACCTGGCTTCCCCTCCCTGGATTTCGGTTTGCACATCTGTGAAATGTGGTTAAAGCTGTACTTTCCACAGGAACCTACTGGATAACACAGGGAAATTTATTCAATATTTTGTAGTAATCGACAAGGGGAAAGAATCTGAAATTATATATATATACATACATATATATAAAATGACTGAATCACTGTGCTATACACCTGAAACTAACATGATATTTGAAATCAACTATACTTCTATCAACACACACACAAATACATAAAAAAAGAGAAAAAAATAGGGAGGGTTAAATCAGAAACTTGGGATTAACATACACACTACTATAGATAAAATAGGTAACCAACAAGGACCTACTGGATAGCACAGGGAAGTTTCTTCAAAATAAATGTATGGGTATATATATATAATGACTGAATTACTGTGCTGGACACCTGAAACTAACATGATATTGTAAATCAACTATACTTCAATTAAAACACACACAAATAAAATAAGTAAAAAATAGAGAAAAAAATAGGGAGGGATAAATCAGGAACTTGGGATTAACATACACACACTACTATATATAAAATAGAAAACCAACAATCAGTTCTACTGATTAACACAGGAAACTTTACTCAATATTCTGTGATAACCTACGTGAGAAATAAATCTGAAAAAAATTGAATATGTATATGAACAACTGAATCACTTTGTTGTATACCTGAAACTAACACAATATTGTAAATCAACTATACACCAATAAAATTTTTAAAAGTCTTGAAAAGAAGAGGACAAAAAGAAAAAATAAAACACAATAAAAAAACCACAGTAAAAAAAAATGCTTTTTACTAAGAAGATTAGAGTGCAACTCGCCTGAGTGATGACATGCAACATGATGCTTGGAACTGTGCCTAGGATACAGCCAACACTCAGTGTCATGTTATTATCATCTATTATTTGCTGTTATTACTGTTTACTGTATGGCAGGTAAGGGGGTAAAGGGTACAGGGCCTGGGTTTGAATCCTGACTCTGTCGTTGGCTGGGCTAGTAATGGCACCTCTTGTGTCTCAGTCTCCCCTTTTTTTAAATGGGTATAAAAGGCATAGTACTGCTTCCTCAGGCGGCACAGCACGGAGATACAGGGCATAACTCCACGCCCGGCACACCACCTATGCTACCCCCGCTCATCAGCTATTGCAGACCCTGGGTTCCACCCCAGGATGGCTGGTAGGGAAGGTGAGGCTGGGGGTGAGGAGGAGAAGGAAAATAAATCTCAGGCTGGCTGGAGTGATCTTGCTCTACAGAGAGTCCCTTGGACAGCAAGGAGATCAAACCAGTCCGTCCTAAAGGAAATCAACCTGAATATTCTTTGGAAGGACTGATCCTGAAGCTGAAGCTTCAATACTTTGGCCACCTGATGTGAAGAGCTGACTCATGAGAAAAACCCTGATGCAGGAGGAGAAGGGGGCGACAGATGATGAGGTGGTTGGATGGCATCACCGGCTCAACGGACATGAGACTGAGCAAACTCGGGAGACAGAGAAGGACAGGGAAGCCTGGTGTGCTGCCGTCCCGCGGGTGGCAAAGAGCAGGACGCGGCCGAGCAGCCGAACGCCCAGAGGGAAGGAGAGTCCTGCAAGGCCACAAGGGGGCGACATTCAACTCTCCCAGGCGTAGTGCTTCCTTCGCCAAACCCAGCCCCTGGGCTTTAGGAAGCCCTGAGGTTGGGGTGAGCGTCCCCAAAGGGGCCTTGAGGAAGGGAGGAGAGAGGACAGCCGCCGTCAGAGCCACCCACTGCTTCTGGCGTCATTCGCGGAGCACCAGTCTTCATGTCCCCTCACAGAGAAAGAAGCAGAGGCACAGAGAGTTGAAGCCACTTGCCCGAGGCCACACAAGAGTTGAGCCAGAATCTGAACCTGAGTTGCGGAGTTTGAGAGCCGAGTCCCAGTCCTCATCCAATGGCTCTGTGATGTGTGACAGTCACAAGCATTACTGTTACTAACAATAGCTAACCCCTATGTGGCGCTCACTTTACCCAGGGGCGGGATTCCTCTATGACTCAGTCAGTAAAGAATCTGCCTGCAATGCAGGAGGCATGGGAGTGCAGGTTGATCCCTGGGTGGGGAAGATTCCCCTGGAGGAGGAAATAGCAAGTCACTCCAGTATTCATGCCTGGAAAATCACAGGGACAGAGGAGCCTGGTGGGCTACAGCCCATAGGGTCACGAAGAGTCAGACACACCTGAGAGGGTAAGCACACGGGCATGCACAGCCCGGGGCTCCCCTAAAAGTCTCCCAAGTGGGAGGTAATGTTTTGAGTTCAGGAACCTGGGGTTGCCATTTGACAGATAAGAAAACCGAGGCTGAGGCAGAGTGAATGACTTGTCCAAAAGTCACCCCAGCCAGCAGAGACAGAACTGGAAATTCTGCTCTTGCAGAGGCCCAAGGTTTTATGTCGCCTCTGCTCAAAAGAAAGGTGTCTTTTCTGTACCTGATAGGGCCAGAGAAAAGGGACACAGAGTGCATCCGTGCTGTCACTCAATCTTCCCGGCCTAGGGCTTGAACCTGCATCTCTTGAGTCTCCTACATTGGCGGGCAGGTTCTCTACCACTAGCACCACCTGGGAAGCCAAGGGGACAAAGTAGATGATTAAATAGTTAATCCCGCTGGAGGATTATAAACAGAAAAATATGGGAGACTCCTGTAAACTAATGATTACTCAAAAAATCAGGTTTGCTTAACCACCAAGTCAAGTGGGCTTGCTTAGCAGCAAAATTCGCTTATGCAACAGAAGGACGACACATGTCCACAAACAATAAAACAATGGTGGCATGAGGCCCACATCCTGCCCAGTGGGCTCAGTAAGTTAGTGATCCCTAGGACATGCTCTCTGCACAAATAAACAGTAATTTGTGGACCTAGCTTGACCTGTCTTTGTGTGCGTGCTCAGTCATCAGTCGTGTCCAACTCTTCGGGACCCATGGACTGGAGCCAGCCAGGATCCTCTGTCCATGGGATTCTCCAGTCAACAATACTGGGATGGGTAGCCATTCCTCTTCCAGGGGATCTTCCCAACCCGGGGATTGAATCTCTTACATCTCCTGCACTGGCAGAAGGATTCTTTACCCCTGAGCTACCTGGGAAGCCCGACTTGACCGTGTAGGGACAAAAAAACTCCCCTGCTCAACCTGAAGGAGGAACTGATGATAGAAGCATGACATTTACTCAAGAAAGACAAGGAAATTCTTCTCCATGTCCCCGCTTTTCCTTTGATTATAAAACTGTAGCCCAGTAAGTTCTCAGGGCATGGCACCCCCTCACCCACCTGCTTGTAAACCTCACAAGTATCCTACTCTAATAAATCCCTAATCTATCACTTTGCCGCTCGCTGAATTCTTTCTGTGCTGAGACATAAAGGACCACGGTAGGAGAGCTCTTCGGAGTCCCCCCTACCCCAAAACCACACCGATCGCTTTCACTCCTAGCAGCCCTTTGCTCCAGTGTTCTTGCCAGGAAAATCCCACGGACAGAGGAGCCTGGAGAGACACAGTCCATGGGGTCACAAAGAGTTGGACACGCCTGAAGCAACAGAGCACACAGCCCCTTGCTCAGAAGGTGACCTTGGTAGGCTGAGGACTTGTCAGGCCCTCACCCCAGCCCGGCATCACCGAACCTTGCAAGGGCCCTTCTCCTAGGGCCCTCGGATGTTTTCAGGCAATAAACAGAACCCAGAAGCCTGAGCCCAGCGCCCTGGAATCTGAAACTCAAGGTCTGTTTGGCTGAAAAATTCATGAGCCCGAAAGCCTCAGTGGAGTCAGAGAACAGAGCAGCTCTGTTTCCCGAACCAGCCTGCAGCAGCTGCAAACTCCGCTGTGCCCAGAGCCTGGGGCCCTGCCCCAGTTCCTTCTAAAAGCCTACCGGGATCCTGCCGCTTAGTTGTTCAGTCACTAATTTGTGTCTGACTCTTTGTGACCCCATGGATAGCAGCACGCTAGGCTCCTCTGTCCTCCACTATCTCCTGGAGTTTGCTCAGTCTCATGTCCATTGAGTCTGTGATGCCATCCATCCATCTCATCCTCTGTCACCCCCTTCTCCTCCTGCCTTCAATCTTTCCCAGCATCAGGATCTTTCCAATGATCGGCTTTTCACATCAGGTGGCCAAAGTATTGGAGCTTCAGCTTCAGGACCACTCCTTCCAATGAATATTCAGGGTTGATTTCCTTTAGGACTGACTGGTTTAATCTCCTTGCTGTCCAAGGGACTCTCTAGAGTCTTCTCCAGCACCACAGTTTAAAAGCATCAATTTTTTGGTGCTCAACTTTCTTTATGGTCCAACTCTCACATCCATACATGACTACTGGGAAAACCATAGCTTTAGCTACGCAGATCTTTGTCAGCATAGTGATGTCTCTCATTTTTAGGTCTGTCGTAGCAGTATCCAGTCACCCCCTTAACTCCTTATCCACAGCACTAAAGGGATCTCCCTGATACAGCTTCTTTGGCCCTCCCGCACCCTCGCATCAGCCATGGCTCCCCATTGCCCTCAAGCTGTCCTGTGTGGCAAGATTTGACCCCTGTTGACCTCTCCCAGAAAGCATGCTTGAACTCACAGACTCAGAAACACTGACGTCCTTAATTTCATTTCCCCTCTTTCTCTTCCTCTAGCCCATGACAGCTTAATGCATGATGCCTACCCATCTTGCTTTCTCCACTTGGTTCTCACTCAGCTCTTAGGTCTTCTCTTCAGAAGCCCTTCCTGACCTTCTCCCCCAACCCCATCTAGGTCAGGTTCCTCCCTTGCACTTTTCCAAGTCTCCTGTGACTCTCCCAGCGTAGCTGTGTCACACTGTATTCTTAAAAATCTGTTTAAAAACTTTTATTGTGGGGCTTCCCTGGTAGCTCGGTGGTAAAGAATCCACCTGCCAATGCAGGAGATGTGGGTTCCATCCCTGATTCAGGAAGACCCCACATGTGAAGAGCAACTGAACCAGCATGCCAGGGCTATTGAGCCTGTGCTCCAGAGTCCGGAGCTGTAAGAACCCGCACAATGAGAAGCCCCATGTGCGAAACAAGAGCAAACCCCCGCTTGCCACAAGCCCACGCAGCCAAAATAAATCAGTAAATAAATGAAATTATAAAAAAAAATTCTATGGTGGTTTTATATATGTATATATCTCACATAAAATCTCATACCTTCTGATTCCACCTACAGGCTGTCCCAAGAGAAGTCAAATTCCTAGAGACAGAAAGTAGAATGGTGAGTGCCAGGGACGGCTGAAGGGGGTGGGGAATTATTGCTTATGGGGTTGGGTCGGGGCGGGGGGTAGAGTTTCCAGTTCAAAAAAGGAAAAAAGAGTTCAGGAAATGGATGGCGGTGATGTTGTTGCAACATGTGAATATACTTAATCCCACTGGACTGGACACTTCAAATGATAGATCAGGAAAAAATCCCTTTTGCCTCCTCCTTCCCATCCTGATCCTTCTGATAACCTCTATCTTGTTGAAATTTCTATCTGTTATTACCTGCACATGTATCTGTTTGAGGTATCTCTGTCTCTTTCTCCACATACCATATACCATACTAAAACTCACATACCGTACTAAAATCCACATACCATACTAAAAACAACTTGGTATTTATGCTCTCTGATAGCACCTGAAACCCTCCCCAATACTCTGCAGGGTTACAGCTGAGGGGTGTGGAGTGTGTGGACTGAAATTCTTGTTCAGCTCAGGGCTCACTAACTTTGTGTCTGTGGGTAAATCGCTTACCCTCTCTGTGTCATTTTCTGCAACTGGAAAATGATTGCAAGGAGTAACAAAACACTTCATAAACAGATTAACCTCTCTCTGTCACTTTTCCACCAGGCTTCCCTGATGGCTTAGATGGTAAGACGTCCTCCTGCCACGTGGGAGACCCGGGTTCGACCCCTGAGTCGGGAAGATCCCCTGCAGAAGGAAATGGCAACCCACTCCCGTACTCTTACCTGTAAAATCCCATGGAAAGAGGAGCCTGGTAGGTTACAGTCCATGGGATCGCAAAGAGTCAGACCTGACTGAGCAACTTCACATGGTCACTTTCCCCAACTGGAAAAAGGTGATAAAGATTTCATGCACATAATACCATGCCTGATACTAAGTGCCACTCTTGTACTAATCTACAGGGCCACCTCCTTCTTTCTTAAACTGCTGAGATATTTTCCACTTTTATAATTTGACATCTATTAAGAAAGGGCAAATGTCAAGTAACTGTGAAGAGCTGAACCCACCTGGTAAACCGCAGTCCTGTTTCTGACTCCCCAGGAAGTCACCCTTTGACCCTTTCTGCCAGTCACTAACAACCACGAAGGCCACCTCTGGTCCCTATTCTGTAGCCATAGGTCAATTAGCTGTGCCTGTTCTAGGACTTCATAGCAAAGTCTCTGGCCTTTTTCACTGTGGCATAATGGTTTTATATATGTGTGTGCGTGTATTATGTATATATACAATTTTATTCATCTATTTATTTTTGGTTGTTCTGGGTCTTTGCTGCGCAGACTTTTCTCTAGTTGTGGCAAGCAGGAGCCACTCCCCAGCTGTGGTGCATGAGTTTCTCTTTGTGGCAGCTTCTCTTGTTGTGGAGCGCAGGCTCTAGGCACACAGGCTGCAGCAATTGGGGCACATGAGCTCATGTGGCTCCCCAGCTCTAGAACACAGGCTCCGTAGTTGAGGCACACAGGCTTTGTTGCTTCACAGCTTGTGAGATATTCCCTGGCCAGAGATTGAACCTGTGTCTCTTGCATTGGCAGGCAATTTCTTTACCACTGAGCCACCAGGAAAGCCCCTCTCCCCTGCCCTTTTTAAAAAATTCATTCTTGCTGTTGCACTTTCCAATAATAATTCATTCCTTTGTCTTGCTGAGGAGTCTTCTGTGGTATGGACCACTGGGTTGCTTTAAGCTAGGGGCCGTTATGAATAAAGCTGTTACAGGGCTGCGGTGAACATTTGCATACACAGTTTTGCAGGTCTAGTCTTTCTTTTGTTAGTGGTTTCAGTTTTCTTTTTCTTGGGTAAATACTTAGGAGTAGAATGTGTGGATCATACTGTAGGTGCTTATTTATAAGAAACCACCAGGTCTCTTCCCAAGTGGTTGTGCCATTTTACGCCCCCACCAGTAGTGTAGGAGAGCCACCATTTGCTTCAGATACTCACCAACACTTGGTACCTACCGTCTGTCTTTTGAGTTTTAGCTATTCTGGTGGGTGTGTAGTTGTGTGTTATCAAGTTTTAATTTGCATTTCCCTGATGACCTCTTTCCTTTTTTTTTTTTTGCTGCTTTTTTTTTTAGATCTATTTATTTATTTTTGACTGTGCTGGTTTGCTGCTGCTGCATGCAGCCTTTCTCTAGTTGCCCCACACAGGCTTCACACGAGGTGGATTCTCTTGTTGCAGAGCACGGGCTCTCGATGTTCAGGCCTCAGCAGTTGCAGCGTGTGGGCTCAGTATAGTTGTGGTTCCAGGGCTCTAGAGCACTGGCTCAGTAGTTGTGCACGGGATTAGCTGCTCCACAACATGTGGGACCTTCCAGGACCAGGGATTGAACTGGGTGTCCCTTGCATTGCCAGGTGAATTCTCAACCACTTGAGCCACCAGGGAAGCCCTGGTTGTTTTTATCCGTTTAATGCTGTCCACTTCTGTGAGTGCACCATTGGGTTGCATGCTCTGCTCTACTGGTGGACATACACATTCTCCCCCATTTCATACAAGACATTTCAAAGCTGCAGGTGATACCTTCTGGCACTAACTGCCTGTGCACATACATGCTATGGTTTGTCTAGGGTCAGTGACAGAGAGGAATTGTACAGGGTGAGCACAGTCTGGATTTAATCTTTTTGCTAGAGAACATTCAGACCCACAGCATCAGATCACCTCCCTTGATGTTGTCTCTCAGCCGTGTCCGACTCTTTTCAACCCCATTGACGCCAGGCCTCCCTGTCCTTCACGATCCCTGGGAGCTTGCTCAAACTCATGTCCATTGAGTCCGTGATGCTGTCCAAACATCCTGTCCTCTTTTCCTCCTGCCCTCAGTCTTTCTCAGCATCAGGGTCTTTTCCAATGAGTCGTCTCTTCACATCAGGTGGCCAAAGTATTGGAGCTTCAGCTTCAGCATCAGTCCTTCCAATGAATAGTCAGTGTTGATTTCCTTTAGGATGGACTGGTTGGATCTCCTTGCAGTCCAAGGGACTCTCAAGAGTCTTCTCCAACACCACAGTTCAAAAGCATCAATTCTTCGGCTCTCGGCCTTCTTGATGGTCCAACTCTCACATCCATACATGACCACTGGAAAAAGCATAGCTTTGACTATTCACTTGATGTTATCAAACTCTAAAGTTCTTGCCAATCTGATGGATGAAAAACATGCATCTTTCCGTCTGTTCACTGGCACACAGCTGATGCTCCGTATCTATTTGGCGATTGAATGGCTGTATAGGTGATTGCATGAATGACGTCTACCCCTGGTCCACTAAAGGGACCAAGAGGGTCTCGCAGGATCCCAGATGGAAAACAAAGGTTGGGGCCCCACCCCTTCTCGAGCCCGCCCCCGCCCCGCCCCGGGTCCCGCCCCCTCCCGCTCGGTGCTCCCATTGGTGGGAGTGAGAGGGGCTGACCGATGGGAGGGGCGGGACCGGGCCCGGGGCGGGGAGCTGCAGCCCGCGGAGCCTCCCGCCGGGCCGGGCTGGGGTCGCGCTGGCCCGGACACCCCTCCCCGCCCGCCGCGGCCATGGTGGACGAGCGGAAGGACGGATCCTATGGTAGGAGTTGCTTCTAGCCCGCGTCCGCTTCTGATGAGTTGGGGGGCCTTGGGAAAGGGACATCCGAGATCTTAAACACCCGCGCTGCAGCTAAGGGCCTCCTCCTGCTTCCCGGCCTTGCATCCAGCTCTGCGCCGAGCCCACACCCCCTGCTCCCGCCTGGTCGCCCCGCGTCCCCTCTCGGGAGCCCCTGCTACCCCTCCGGGTGATCGGCGGGGAGGCATGGCGCATGCTCCGTCCGGGGAGGTCCCGTTATCTGGGCGGCTCGGATGCAGGGCGGGGGAGGGGAGGCACGGCGATCGGGGCTCAGAAAAAGACCAGGCCTCCAGCCTCCCCCCAGATCCTCCTCCTCTTCCAATTCCCTTCCTCTACTTCTTCCTCCGGCTCACATGCCCTTAGAAGTAGCCGTCTTGGGCTTTCGGTCAGATGGGGAAACTGAGGCAGGGCTCGGCGGACCCAATCCTGGGATGGGAACACATCGGGTCTCGCCCGCCGTCTGGGAAGGGCGGAAACAGGGGCGCCACCGGCGAAGGGGCAGGAAGGAAGCAGGAAACAATTGAGAAACTTTCCCCGCCCTGTGCCAGCGGCCGGGGGGGCTTGCTTGCTTTTGGAGGGGGTCCCCGAGACAGGTACCCGCTCCCGTCAACCTCCAAGAGCGTCCTTAGCCTCTGGGTCCGTGGGGTGGGGTAATGATGAGGCTTCCTCCCCACCCACGCCCTGTGGTGCTTCCCTTCCCCGGTTTCCCACGGAGGGGTGGGTAGTCCTCAGTTTCTCTTTTCTCTTCTCCATTTTTGGGTCCCCAGGGCCCAGCTGGTCACACGCCCCACGTGGCACTGCCCTGGGGTAAAGGGGCCCTGCCACCTCTCGTGTGACTGAAACTTCCTGGAAACTGTGAGACCCAAGGGCCTTGGGGAGGGGGCCGGAAACCACTCAAAAATAATCAAGAAAAACAAGCGGAGTAGAGCTGTGCGTCCCTCCCCTCAGGGACTGTGGCCTCTGGAGGCTGCAAAGACAGACAGATAGAGGAGGCTCTCCCTGCCCAGCCCAGCCAAGAGCCTGGCAGCTGCCCAGCCCCTCCCTACCCTGCTTGAAGCTGGCAGCCCCGACCTCTTGACGGGCCCCCTCAGTCTGGGTTTTGGCCCAAGCCCCAGACCCCATGGCTGCCCAGTGCTGTGTGTCCCTTGGGTGTGGCCGGCGTTTTCTGATCTGGAATTCTCCACCTGGGGTCCTGCCTGTCTGTGGGCAGCACCTTTGGTATCTTTGGTCTCTGGGAGGCGAGCCTGGGGACAGAGGGGACAATAATGTGATTCACTCGGTATTTGGCCAAAGGGAGCCAGCCATAGACCTGCCAGGACCACACTGGAGACAGGGGACTTATGTGTCCAACAGACCTTGTGCTGGGCATTAGAAGCACATTCCATCGACAAGTATGTATTGAGCATCCTTTTTTCAGGCAGTGTCTAGACACAGAATACAGCAGTGAACAGAGTGGAAAAATTCTTGAATAAATAAGTAATTTTAGGTTGTTGTATGCGTTGTGAGGCAATGAACTGGATATTGTGTGTGTGTGTCTGTCTTTGTGTGTGTGTCTGTTTGTGTGTGTCTGTGTGTATTGGGGGCAGAATCATCTGGGATTATTTTAGGTGACCAACGGCTGGAGATTGAGCCAGCCATGGGAGGATTTAAGCAAAGTGTGGTCCAGGCAGAGGGAACAGCAAACTAACCACACAGTTGCTTCATGATTTCTCTCTATGAGGTCCAGGAAAGTATGAGATGGAGACTTCAGAATGAGAGACAGGTCTTGCAGCCAGGCCTGCACCTCCTCCAGAGGGGCCACAGGGTTTGACTCCTTGAAGTGGCTGCGAAGGGTGGGGGTGATGATGGGGATATCTTGCTTAGTTTGTAAGTAGTTCATTCTCATCAGAACCAAAAATCTAGGGTCCTTGCACTGCCCTGTGAAGTCCCTGCCAGAAAACAGGGAGATTTCCCTTGGGAAAGTGTACTTTGGAAAGAGTGGGTCCCCTATACTTCCCTGGTACTCTGACGTCTTCCTACCAGTCACTGTGAATTTAGGGGGTAATGTCAGACCGACGGAGGCTCCAATCCTGGTTGGTTCTGATACAGACAAGCTGTGGGGCTGTAGGTGAGTTGGTGACCTCTCTGAGACTCGGTATTTTCATCAGTAGGGCTGAGCAGACTGTACTGGCAGGTGAAAAGTGCTTTGCATAGTGGCTGGTTATCTGGAGACACTCAGGAGGCCTCTGGGTCCGGTGATCCTGAGGACCTGGATTCTTCTACGAGCTGATGTGGAAGCAACCCTCTTTGTCAGGGTATATACTTGGATAAGACTGGGCAGGACAGAAAGCTTCCTCTCTATTTCACATCATATCTAGAGGAAGGCAGCATCTCTGAGGAAGCCAGGAAATGGCTCCTGGCCCTGACGGATGTCAGCAAGGCTCACTGCCATCCTTTCCAACTCACCCTTGGCATGAGCAGCCTGGAAAAATATTCTAGAACCTAAAACAATAGACTCTGATGGGGGTGCGGGACTGAAAAAGAAGTCACAGTGCTTGTTTTTTTGTTTGTTTGTTTTGTTTGGCCGCGCTGCAAGGCAGGTGGGATTTTAGTTCCCTGACCAAGGATTGAACCTATGCCCCCTGCATTGGAAGCACAGAGTTTTGACCACTGGACTGCCAAGGAAGGCTGCCCATGGTATTTGTTTTAAAAGCAGATTCCAAGGCCCCATTCGCTAGAGAGTTCAACTCAGCCAGTAGGAGGGCTCTGGCATCTGAGCTTTTAAAAATATTGTTGGGAGAGGTTATTGTTAATTACAACTTTTTTGGAGGAAGTGATAATACATTCACATGGTTCAAAAGACAAAAGATGCAAGCTTTATTAAGAAAAATATTCCTCTTCTCCATTCCCCCCACATCACACTTCCTTCATGCATCCGTGTTACAAAATTTTGTGTTTTCTTCCAGATAGAGTCTAGGCTTAGGACTTCACATGCAGCTATATACAAATTCTTTAATTAGTGGGTTTTTTTAACCCCTTTTTTACAGACATGTCAGCTAGCTTCATGAGTCGGGAAGACATGTCTGTGTGATTTGAAAGTATCCACGGTGTCTGGCACATAGCACATAGTAGGTGCTCAACAAATGTTTGTTGAATGAAAGGTGTTTTACATTGTGTTCCTGTTCTACATTGTGTTCCTAGAAATCCTGCTTAATTGTTGTTGATGGTGGCGATAAGTTGTGTATTTGTGGGTGGACCCCTTATATTGAACAAATCAAGGGGACTATTTTAAACTTTTTCTTTTTAACTTTATTTTTCAAGATGAAATTTTATTTTTATTTATTTATATTTGGGCCGTGTCTACAGCTTGCAGGATCTCAGTTCCCGGACCATGGACTGAACTCCGGCCATGGCACTGACAGCACTGAATCCTAACCACTAGGACATCAGGGCACTCCCTAAAATTTTATTGAGGTGGAAAATCCATACCTAATAGGGTACAGATCCTAAATGTATGAGGCTCCAGGAGTCTTTACAGGTAACTAGCACCCAGACCAGGTGAAAAATATGATCATCTCCCAGAATCTCCTCATGCCCAAGGAAGGCTTATCATCATTAATTAAAAAAAATTTTTTGGTAAAATACGTAGCATGAAATTTACAATCAAAACCATTTTTAAGAGTTCAGCTCAGTAGTGTTAAGTATTGTTATTTATATTGTTGACTGTGACTTGTTTTTGTAAAGTGAATGGACTAAGAATGGTGGTGGTTTAGTCTCTAAGCCGTGTCCAGCTCTTGCGACCCCATAGACTATAGCCAGCCCAGCTCTTCTGTCCATGGGATTCTCCAGGCAAGTATACTGGAATGGGGACCTTCCTGGTGGTCTAGCGGCTCAGACTCCATGTTCCCAGTTTAGGAGGCCTGGGTTCAATCCCTGGTCAGCGAACTAGATCCCACATGCCACAACTAAGAGTTCATAAGCCCCAACTAAAGATCCTGCCTGCCGCAATGAAGACCAAAGATCTTACAACTAAGAGCCAGCACAACCAAATAAAAAAATAATAATAATAAAAGAATACTGGAGTGGATTGCCATTTCCTTCTCCAGGGTATCTTCCCAAACCAGGAATCAAACCCTGCCTTGCTGGCAGATTCTTTACCAACTGAGCTACAAGGGAAGCCCAAGGACTAAGAATGGCTCTTAGATTTTTAAATGGTTCTTCAAAGAAGAAGAATATGTTAGAGAGGTGATATACAAACCAAAAAGACTAAAATCTTTAACACCTTGCCTTAGGAAAAAATGTGCAGATCTCTGATAAGAACCTTCTTTCAACAAAAAAAAGGACCTTCTTTCCTGAGAAGGAAGTTTTCTCCTGCCCCTTCCCAGTCAGTCCCCAATGGGAGAATTTTCATTATTTTGACCACGCCAGGTGGCCTGCGGGATCTTAGTTCCCTGACCAAGGAATAGAATCTAGGGCCCTGCAGTGAAAATGCCAAGTCCTAACCACTGGACCGCCAGGAAAGTCCCAAGGAAAATTATTTTAAAATAGGATTTAAAACTCATATAACATAATTAATGTATTCTCTCTACTGGGGTGGGGAGGGCTGAAAATTAAAAATAATCCCTTAACCGCACAGAATATTTTAGGTTTCTAAGTGAAAGAACTCTTCATATGCTCTCAGCTCACTGTCCTTGCCCGGGAGGCAAGGCAGCCAGAAAGACTTTCCAGAGCTTAGGCTGTTTATTTCTGTGTGTATGTGTGGCATCTGTATCTTTTTAAAGCTCCTCAGGCTGGTTTCATGAGAAAAGGCACCCTTCCTAGGATGGGCTACTGTGTTGCCTTGTAAGATGAAGTAGGTCTAACCTTGCTGATGGGGTAACAGTGTCTAAATATGTTAGGTTGTGAAACAGCAAAGTGGGGAATGGGGTGTGTAAGGAAACAAGGGGAGTGAAGAATAAGGGATAAATATAGCTAGAAATCTGCTTGGGTATGTGGCCTGTGGACAGTGTCCAGAAGAGAAGCCAGTGAGAGGAACTGCCCTCTGCCCCACAGAGAGGAAGTGATGGCTCTAGGCCAGGGATAAGAGGGAGAGTGGTTTTCCCTTTTTTTTTTTTTTAATGATTTATTTATTTAAAGAAAAATTGTGCTGGGTCTTTATCGCTGCACGCTGGCTTTCTCGAGTTGGAGCAAATGGGCACTACTCTCCGTTGTGGTGCGTGGCCTTCTCAGTGCGGTGGCTTCTCATGCTGTGGGGCACAGGCTGTAGTGTACAGGCTTCAGGAGTTGCAGCATGTGGGCTCGGTAGTCGTGGCACCGGGCTTAGTTGCTCCGAGACATGTGGGATCTTCCCGGACCAGGGATCGAACCTGTGTCTCCTGCATTGAGAGGCGAGTTCTAATCCACTGTACCACCAGGGAAGTCCAAGAGTGATTTTTCTTAGTCTAAAGGCTCCCTGAAGTTTTTTTTTTTTTAAATCTTGATAAACATACAGGTTCGAAACCCCTTCAGCAAACATTTATTGTGCAGGGACCATGGGCCAGGTTTTGTCCTAGACTCTGGAGACCCAGCCCTTGTCCAGCTGACCTTGTCAAGGGACCCGCAGATACAATACTGAGACAATGGAGAAAATTCTCCGTTCAGAGAAGGGCTCTGGAGAAAAGTTTATCAGGAAGGAGGGAGGGCAGTGATCTATTGGGCCTGGAGGCAGGGTTTAAAATTTCAAATAGAAACAGGTCACTCTTCAGAGGTCACCGGAGGCATAAGAAAGGGAGCCCTGTAGAACTTCTCAGGCCACCTCCAGCAGTCTCAGGCCATAGGCAAGGCTTATGCAAAGGCCTCGGGGCTAGTCTCATGTGTCTAGAAGGAGCAATCTAAAGGGCCTGTGGCTGGAGTGAGTAGATAAAAGGGTAGCATAGGAAGAGGTGAAGGAAGAGAGGGAGTGGGCCGAGTGTATAGGGCTTTGTGGACCATGGGAGGAGTTGGGCCTCTGTTTCCATTTGTTTGTATTTATTTATTTTTGGCTGTGCTGGGTCTTTGTTGCTGTGCAGGCTTTTCTCTAGCTGCTGTCATTGTAGGAAAGGGGCTTCTCACTGCAACGGCTTCTGTTGCAGAACACGGGCTCTAGGGCTCAGATATCAGTAGTTGGGGCATACGGGCTCAGTAGTTCCCGTTTCTGGGCAGTAGGGCACTGGCTCGGTAGTTGTGGCTCTGAAGCTCAGTTGCTCTGTGACGTGTGGGATCCTCCTGGATCAGGGATCGAACCCAGCCGCCAGGGAAGCCCTGTTTGTTTCTGCTGTTACTGTTGTTTTTGGCTGCGCAGCATAGCTTGAGGGCTTCCCTGGTAGCTCAGTGGTAAAGAATTCACCTGCCAATGCAAAAAGACCTTCTTTCAAGGTCTTTCAGGTTCAATCCCTGGGTTGGGAAGATCCCCTGGAGAAGGAAATGGCAGCCCACTCCAGTATTTTTGCCTGGGAAATCCCATGGACAAAGGAGCCTGGCGGGCTAGAGTCCATGGGGTCACAAAGAGTCAGACATGACTTAGCCGACTAAACCATATATGTACAACTGAATCACTCTGCTGTACACCTAAAAATAACACAGCATTGTAAATCAACTATACTCCAATATAAAATAAAAATTGAGGGAGTTGCTTGGTACTATTGTTGTGAATGGAGCACAGGCTCTAAGCGCACAGGCTTCAGTAGTTACAGCACATAGGCTCAATAGTTAGGACTCCACATTTTCATTGCCAAGGGCCTGGTTTCCATTTCCTGGTCAGGGAACTAAGATCCCGCCAGCCTCAAGGTGCGACCAAAAAAAAAGAAAAGAAAAAGTTTTAAAGGAAAAGAAAGAAGAGCATGATATTAGGAGCAGAGCTCAAAATTTCAGTTCTTGCTGGCTCTGTGTCCCTCGGACAAGTCAGGAAGCACCATTGTGTCTGCTTCATAGTACAATATGCCCTCAGGTCAGGAAGATCCCCTGGAGGAAGGCACGGCAACCCATTCCAGTAGTCTTGCCTGGAGAATCCCATGATCAAAGGAGCCTGACAGGCTACAGTCCATGGGATGGCAAAACAGTCAGAGACAATTGAGCAACTAAGAACAGCATTGCACATGCCCTCAGATCCTTGCTATAAGATTTTTTTTTTTTTTTTGACCACAAGGCATGTGGGATCCTAGTTTCCCTACCAGGGATCAAACCCACACCCCCTGCAGTGGAAGCACAGAGTCTTAACCAATGAGCCACCAGGGAAGTCCTTCATCATAAGGATTAAATGAGTTCCTAAGGCTTCGCTGCTGGCTCACTGGTAAAGAATTCACCTGCCGATGCAGGAGACACAGGTTCAATCCCTGATCCGGGAAGACCTCACGTACTGAGGAGCAACTCAACCCATGTGTCACAACTGTTGGGCCTGTGCTCTCGTCCCCGGGAGCCACAACTATCCTGAAGCCTGTGCTCCACCAGAGAAGCCACTGCAATGAGAAGCCCATAGCACAGCAGCTAGAGAGTAGCTCTCGCTCACTGCAACTAGAGAAAAGCCCGTGCAGCAATGAAGACCCAGCATAGCTAAAAATAAATAAAGAAAATAATAAAGTGAGTTCCTAGAAGGAAATTTCTGTTTTGATGCCTAGCACACAGTAGGTGCTCAGTCTTTTGCTCCTAGCATTGCGGTCAGTAGAATCACTTCTAGTTTTCCTACCCAGCTGCTGTCTTGAAGTATTTGTCATGGGGACTTGTCTGGGCAGCTGGGATGTCCATTACCCAGGCAGAGGTTTCTGGGAAGGCAGGGGAGGGCTGGCCTGGCTGTGTGGGTGAGGCCTTGGGGACTTGGCTTGTCTCCAGAAGCTACAAGGGCTGGGTGGCACTTGATGTCCTGGCACTAGAATTGTGGCTGGGCAGCCTGTTCTCTTATCTCCTACACCCACTGAACTGGGTGGGTTGGCCCTCATGCCCAGCAAGGGAGGGACCCAACAGCCACTTCTCCTCCCGGAGCCTGATCTAACGGTTTAACTCTCCCATGCCTTCTCCCCCACCAGAGTCGCATTTTTAGCTCTGCCTCTCCCAGTACCTGCCCCCAAAAGGCCTGGGTTGGAGCCAGAGAAGCCTTGGTTTGATTCCGAGCCCCGTTCCTCATCAGCTATGCGGTCTGAGCACGTGGCCTCTGTTTGCCCCCTCTGTCAAATAGCACCACGTTCCTGGTTAGCAACTTTTTGGGGGGCCATGTGGCATGTGGGATCTTAGTTCCCTGACCAGAGATCGAATCTGTGCCCCCCTGCAGTGGACGCTCAGAATCTTAACCACTGGGCCACCAGGCAAGTCCCTAGTTAGCATTTCTTTTCTTTTTTTTAATATGCATTTTTAAAGTTATTTTTGGCTGTCCTGGGTCCTCATTACTGAGTGGGCCTTCTCTAGCTGCGGTGAGTGGGGGCCCCTGTGCTGTGGTGCTGCAAATTCTTTTGCGGTGACTTTTCTTGCTGCAGAACACAGACCTGTAGGCAGGAGGACTTCAGTAGCTGCGGTGCATGGGCTTAGTTGCTCTGCAACATGTGGGATCCTCCTGGATCAGAGATCGAACCCATGTCTCCTGCATTGGCAGGTAGATTCTTTACCACTGAGCCACCAGGGAAGCCCCTGCTAAGTGCTTTTTGACCATCATGCCCTGGCCACACCTACCAGCAAATGGAAGTATGAGCCCCATTCTCTACACAGGAAAACAGCAGACTGCAAAGGGAAAGGGCTTGTCAATTTCCCCACCTGTATTGCCGGGGAATGAATGACGTGCCTTTACCACTGTCTACCGTTATAAACAGAGCACACACAACACACTGGCACCAACTTGGGCCCAACACATGTTGGATCTAGAGATCAGGGGGCAGTGAACTTCTGTAAAGGTCCAGAGAGTGAATGTTTTCACATACAGTCTATGACTGATACTCGAGTCTGCCATAGATAGCAGACATCATGAAAGCAAGCAGCCACTGACCATATGAAAATGAAAGAGAATGGCCGTGTGCTAAGCGAACTTGATTTGTAGCTGGTGACATTTTAATTTTTAAAAATTTTCTTTCTTTCTTTACTTTTGGTTGCGCTGGGTCCCTGTCGCTGCACTCGGGCTTTCTCTGATTGTGGCCACTGGGGGCTACTCTTCTGTGTGGTGTTTGGGCTTCTCATTGTGATAGCGCCTCTTGTTTCGGAGTCAGGGCTTTAGAGGTGGGGGGCTTCAGCAGTTGTGGCTCCTAGGCTCTAGAGCACAGGCTCAGTAGTTGTGGAGCTCAGGCTTAGGTGCTCTGAGGCATATGAGATCTTCCCTGACCAGGGATTGCACTTGTGTCCCCTGCATTGGCAGATGGATTCTTCTCCACCGTACCACCAGGAAAATCTGCTGATATTCAAATTTAATGTGACAAAGTAGTCTCCTTGTGATGTTTGTCAGCCACTTGAAAACAAAAAGACCATTCTTAGCCCTGAACCATATGAAAACATGGTGAACTGATTTGCCCAATGAGGGACGGATGATTTGACAACTCCTGCCCTAAATGGTTAAGACATGAGGACTTCCCTGGCAGTCCAGTGGTTAAGACTCCATGCTTCCACTACAGGGGGCTTGGGTTCCATCGCTGTTTGGGGAACGCAGATCCCGCATGCAGCATGGTGTGACAAAAAGATAGTAAATATTATTCTTTTTAAAGTGTGAAAAAAAAATAAAGTGTGAAAAAAATGGTTAAGATGCCATAGTAGACAGAATAATAGCCCCCCCCCGCCACCCCGAAGATGTCCATGGGCTTCCTAGGTGGCGCTAGTGGTAAAGAACCCTGCCTGCCAATGCCAGAACCCTGAATCGACAAGATCCCTAGGTTGGGAAGATCCCCAGGTGGGGAAGATCCCCTGGAAAACGAAATGACAACCGTCTCTAGTATTCTTGCCTGGAGGATCCCATGAACAGTGGAGTCTGGTGGGCTATAGTCCATGGGGTCACAAAGGGTTGGACATGTCTGAAGCAACCTAGCGCACATGCAAAGATGTCTATGTCCTGATTCCTGGAACCCTGTGGGCTTCCCTGGTGGCTCAGTGGTAAAGAATCTGCTTGCCAATGCAGGAGACTCGGGTTTGATCCCTGGGCCAGGAAGAACCCCCTTGAGAAGGGAATGGCAACCTGAAGAATCCTATGCCCAGAGCAGTCTGGGCAGGCTACAGTACATAGGGTCACAAAGAATCTGACATGACTGAGCAACTAAACAACATGAATGTGTTACCTTTCATAGCAAAAGGGACTTTGCGGATGGGATTAAGTTTAGGATCTTGAGATGGGGAGATTATTCTCAGTTATCCAAATGGGCCCAAGGACGACAGTCCTCATAAAGAAAAGATGAAGGTAGGGGAGTCAGGGGAGGAGCTGCAGCAATGGAAATAGATGTAGGCTTGATGGGAATGCTGGCTTTGAGGATCAAGGAGGAGGACATGAGCCAAAAAGCTGGAAAGAGGCGGGGAAACAGATTCTGAGAAACTGCAGAAGGAACATAGCCTGGCCAACACCCTGATTTTAGCTTAGTGAGATGCACTTTGAACATCTGATCTCTAGAACTGTGATAATAAATTTGTGTGTGTTTTGTTTCCAAAACAAATCAAACAAATGATCCAAATGATCCAAATAATGAAGAAACAAACAAATGATCCAAAAAATGTGGATCATTTTTAAAGTCTTTATTAAATTTGTTACAATATTGCTTCTGTTTTATGTTTTGGTTTTTTTGGCTGTGAAGCCTGTGGGGTCCTAGCTCCCCAACCAGGGATCAAACCTGCACTTGCTGCTCTGGAAGGTGAAGTCTTAACCAATAGACCACCAGGAAAGTCCCATAAATATGTGTCTTGAGCCACCAAGTTGGTGGTAATTGCTTACAGCATCCAAAGGAAACACTAACTCAGTAGCTGGGTGGCCCAGCTCTGTTGCTCATCATTTTTGTGGCCACTGACATGTTGTTTTTCTCTGGGCCTCAGTTTCTGCATCTGTCAAATGGGAGTAGTGATGGAATCAACCTCACAGAATTGCTATAAGTGTGAACCGAGGTAAACCATGTAACATTTTAGAAGACTGCCTGGCACACAGTAATATGGAGGCACTAGGGCATTCTACTGTTCTTATTATCTTGCATCATCCTTGCAAAGATTCAGCAAGTTTCTGTCTTGCAGTGTTTGAATCAGGCTCAATTATCAAACCATTAGTATTCGCCTTGCCCCTCCCTCCACCCCACTTGGCTAATGTTAAAACAAGAGCTAATGGAACAGATCAGACGACAATACCAATTGTGCGTCCTCAGTCGCTTAGTTATGTCTGACTCTTTGTGACCTCGTGGTCTGTGGCCCACCAGGCTCCTCTGTCCATGGAGTTTTTCAGGTGAGAATACTGGAGTGGGTTGCCATTTCCTTCTCCAGAGGATCTTCCTGATCCAAGGACTGAACCCATGTCTCCTCCATTTCCTGCCTTGCAGGTGGCTTCTTTACTGCTGGGCCACTGGGGAAGCCCCACAGTACCCATGTTCCCTCTTTTATTTCCTGAGCTGCCCACAAGGCAAGGCCCTGAGCCAAGGCTAAACCAGGTGCCTCTCTCTGCATCTTTAATTCCATCTTATGGAAGGATAACTCAAGTTGACACTGCAAGGCCATAGCCCACCTGTCCCATCCATGGCTACTGATTTCTCTGAGAGCTGAGACTTGCCTGCCTGTGCATCTTCCCCTCCCTAGCTTGGCCTCATAATGCTCCTGCTCAAACACCCTCAGTGGCTCCCACTCACCCTTCAAAACTGGAGTAGGAACTGACCACTTGCTTCCCCCGCGCAAAGTGGGTTTTATATATATATATATATGGGTGGCACTAGTGGTAAAGAATCAACCTGTCAATGAAAGAGATGCAAGAAATGTGGGTTCCATCCCTAAATCAGGAAGATCCCATGGAGTAGGAAATGGCAACCTGATCTAGTATTTTTGCTTGGAAGATTTTATGGACAGAGGAACCTGGCAGGCTACCTACCGTCCATGGGGCCACAGACAGTCGGACATGACTGAGCGACTGAACAGCAACATATATATATGTTGCTTCAGGTCTTAGTTGCAGCATGCAGGATCTTCTTTGTAGCATGCTGGATATATTCCTTGTAACTCATGGAATATAAATATAAATATAATAAATATAAATAAATATAAATTATATTTATATAAATATAAATATAAAACACAACTCTCTAGTTGTGGCTCTCTGACTTAGTTGCTGTATAGCATGTGGGATCTTAGTTCCCTGACCAGGAATTGAACCTGTGCCCCCTGCAGTGGAAGTATGCAATCTTAGCCACTGGACTGCCAGGGAAGTCCCAGCACCAGCTGTTCTTATCTGACTGTTTCCACTCTGCCGATCAGGCTGCCATTTGGCTGACATGAGAAAACTCCAGTGCTCCTTTCTCTCTCCCCCACCCACCTTACCAGTTTCACCTGCTCTCAGATGGTAGAAATATGCTCTTTCATCTTCCCATCACACTTGTTGAAGTTTTGAGTTTTATATATTTGTATGCATGATTAATCTATGTGGAATTTGTTTTGCTGTGTGGTGGGAGTGGAATTTATTTTCTCCCTAACGCCTAGTCAAGGCAACTGACTGATTCATCCTTTCCCTGCCCACTGGATATTTATCATGTATTCAGTTCTTCTATGTGTAAAATTAGTGCAAATTAATTTTTAAAAATGTATGCACCTGGAAAACTCTAAGCTGTATTTTTTATTTTCAGTCTTAGCTATATGTATGTGAATAATATATTGCGGTTATTCACTGAACAAATCCTGACTGCGTGCGTGTTCCACGTCAGGCGCAATGCTGAGTCCTGGGGACAGTGTTATGAAGAAAACAGAAATCCTTGCCCCTGTGCAGCCAGCAGACATGGAGAGAGACAGGAAACTGTCAATGTGTAAATACGTGATGTGGCAGGCGGTAAGACACAAAATAAAATAGGGTAACAGGAGCGGGGGAAAGGATGCTGTTTTAGATAGGATCATCAGAGAAAGCCTCTCTAAGGAGGTGATGTTTGAGGTTGAAAGAGGTGGAGCAGGACTTTCCCTGTGGTCCAGTGGCTAACACTCCACACTCCCAATGTGGGGGTCCTGGGTTTGAGCCCTGGTCAAGGAACTAGATCCCACATGCTGCAACTAAGAGTTCACATGTCTCAACCACGACCTGGCACAGCCAAGTAAATAAATATAAAAAAAGAAATGTGGGGCCAAGTGGCTTTCTCAGGGAGGAGATCTCTAGGGAGAAGGAACAGCCTGTGCAAAGGCCCTGATGTAAGAACCATGCCTGGTGTGTTTATAATATATCAGGGGGACGAGGGCTCATGGTGGCCTGGTATGGGCAAGTCCACCATCCTTGGCAGCAGATACCCAGCCCAACTTCCCTTGGTTTTTCTTGTTGTTGTTGTTGTTTTGCTGGAATATTTTGGGGGTTGAAATTCAAAAAGGAAACAAATATCTATACATGTCAATCTTTTCTCAAAAAATTTTAACTTTCCACGTAAAAGCAATTGCCGTACTAGTGTCTATCCCCTATTTAGATATAGACAGTTCAATAGCAAATAGAGTTTTGTGACATTTTATGAATCCCTTGCGGTCACAACCTTTGATAAAAGTGAAAAAGTTAAAAAAAAAAAGTGTATAGTATAGTGTCAGGCTTAGTTGCTCAGTCACGTCCAACTTTCGATCCTGTGGACTGTAGCCCACCAGGCTCCTCTGTCTATGGGATTTTCCAGGCAAGAATATTGGAGTGGATTGCCATTTGCCATTTCCTCCTCCAGGGGATCTTCCTGACCCAGGAATCGAACCTGGGTCTCCTGCATTGGTGGGCAGCTTCTTTACCACTAAGCCACCTGGGACGCTGTAACCAGTATAACCCACAGTATAACCAGGAGGCCAGTGAATGGAATGGAGAAGAAAAAGGGAGAGTGGGAGGGGTTGAGGGCAGGGAGGGGACAGCGCAGAGTGGGCACAGCCTCGTGGGCCACGGGGAGGACTTGGGCTTTGGCTCAGAGTGAGGTGGGAGCCATAGAGGGTTCAGGGCAGAGGAGGGACATACCCTGAATCGGGAGATCACTGCCTCCACTGGGCCCTACCAGGGAAACAGACAGTGGGGGACAAGTGTGAGAGCTCAGAAACCAGGGCGGAGACACCTGCACTCTTCAGGCAGGAAATGACAGCCATGGGACAGGGTGGGGGGCCGAGGAGTGGGTGAGAAGCTTTTGGATCCTGGAAGAGAAGTGCAAGGCTTCCCGCCTGAGCACCAGGAGGGCAGGGCACCTGGGAGACCATGGTGGTTTGATATAGCTGTGCTCAATGGGAGGTACGCCATGAGGCCCCTGTGTGGGGTGCTGAGGGGGGCACGTGTCACAGGGCCGTGCCCACATTTGAGCATCATCAGGGTGGAGCTAGAGTCTGCAGGAGTGTCCCCAGGGGACCTAGCACATCTGAAAGAGAAGAAGCTTCAGCCTGGGCACTGCTTGCCCTGGGCAGGGTGGGACCAGTTTGCCTTTGAGTTGGCAGGGACCACGGGAACCACAGGGCTCCTTTGAGTGGCCTGGTCACCCAAGGGCATGGCTTGGAGCCTTGGGCCTCGCCTGTTTGCTGAAGCTTGTGGGCCAGGGGGCAAGTGGGGCCTTGACAGCTAGAAGCCACTGGGGAGGAGGTGGCATTTCTTTTTTTTTTTTTTTTCGTTGTTTGTTTATTTTTGGCTCCGCTGGGTCTTTGTTGCTGTGTAGGCTTCTCTCTAGCTGTGGCAGGCAGGGGCTCCTCTCTAACTGCAGTGAGCCGGCTTCTCATTGTGGTGACTTCTCTTGTTCTACAGCACGGGCTTCGGTAGTTGCGGCTCCTGGGCTCCGGAGCACAGGGGCAGAAGTTGTGGTGCTCAGCTTACTTGCTTCGAGGGGTGATCTTCCCAGACCAGGAATCGAACCTGCATCTCCCTCACTGGCAGGTGGATTCTTTACCTCTGAGCCACCTGGGAGTTCCAGGAGGTGATGTTTCTCTAGGGACAAGCTGAGTTGGTGACCAGACTCCCACCAGGGGGTACCTGACTTGGAGCAACAGTTATTGAACACCAACTGTATATGACCACATTGATAACCCCATGCTGATTGTGTGCCCCACACTGGATATCTCTTCCTGTTGCCTACACTCCTATACCAATTGTACCAGGCCATGTCACCTGTAAAGTTGATTGTAATGTGACTTTTGCAACTGGCCTTAAGGGCTGTTGGGAGAAGCAGCTTGAATAGGAACATGATCAAAGGAGCATACTGCGGATGTGGGGGTGGATGGTTGGGGCAGGGTGTGTGCCCTACCAACTTTACAACTCCACCCTGGCCCTATACCCCACAATGATTAGATACTCCGATTGTGTACCCCTTGATGGGCTATATACTCCATACCACCAGTACCCCATACCTACTGTGTACCTCCACATCAGTTGGATACCCCTACACTGGCAATACAGTACATCTATGCCAACTGTATACTTGGTATCTATCCCATGCCTGGTCTTTGGCTGGTTTTTGTTTATTTATTTATTTGGCTGTATAGGATTTTAGTTTCAGCACTCAGGATCTTTCATCGAGGCACACGGACTCTCTAGCTGTGGCTCAAGAGTTCAGTAGTTGTAGCCAGTGGGCTTAGTTGCCCCGAGGCATGTGAGATCTTAGTTCTCTGACCAGGGATCAAACCCATGTCCCTTGCATTGCAAGGCAGATTCTTAACATCTGGACCACTAGGGAAGTCCCCATTGTGGCTGGTTTTGGTTTTATACTTTAGTCCCATTTCACAGATGAGGAAGTTGAGGCTCAGAGAACACAAGGCACTGACCTGAGTATCCTCAGGCTCAGATGGGGCAGGATCATTGAGTCCAGGGTTACCCTGTATATGTCAGCTCCCCAAGACTGGGTTACACAAATGCCACTGTACCCAGGAGGTGCTCAATAAATGCATGTTCTTCAAAGCAAATGCTTCAGGGTTATCAGCTGTAGAGGGTGCAGGGATGGCGAGCTGAGGTGTGTAGCTTTGGGGGGGGGCCACAAAGGAACCAGCAGGGAGCAGTACCAGACAGGGATGTGGCATGCCTAAGGCAAAGGGGCTGTCATTTCTAATTTGGGAGTTCTCAGGAGACATGGGTGTGGATTTCTATATGGACTGTCTCAATATTTAACTGTTGGCACTTACTCTTTTAAAAAATGCACCCACAGGTTGGAGAGCATTCAGCCCAAATACTCTATAATTGGTTGTTTGGATTCAGCCGTCTGCCTGTTTTGGGGTGCTTGGCCAGACACTGATGCCTCAGTTTCCGTATCTGCAGAATGGGACAATTATTAGGTGCCTTCCAGGGTTGTGAGATGTTTTAGGGCTGTGTCGCCTCGTTGGGGGGGGCGGAGGCTAGCCCAGGCCACTGGGTGAAGCCAGAGTTCCCTGGGGGGCGGGGGGGGGGGGTTGTGGAGAAGGCTAAATCGGGCGGCGGTGAGTGGCAGGAGCAGCTGCCGCCCCGCCCCGCTCTCTCCTCCCTCTCTCCCTCCCTCCCTCTGTTTCTGGGTCCAGTCGGTCCGAGGCAGCCGCTCCGCTAGGGCCGGTCTGACCGGTTTGGGCCGTCCCGCCTGGCTCTTTGCTGGGAGGAGCCGCTGCCAGTCTGTCCCTCGGTGCCTCCCCTGGGGACGCCCGCGCGTCCGGACCGGAGGGCAGAGGGGGAGCGGCAGCGGGAGCCGGCGGGCGCCGTCGGGGCCGGGCGCCCGCAGGGATGGGGAAGGAGCAGCAGCTTTATTACGGGAAGCACGGTAGGCAGCGCCCCTCTCCGCGCACGCGGGCCTGGCAACTTGGAGGGGCAGCAGGAAGACCCAGGGTAGGGGGGATGAGGGGAGCGCGGAAGAGCAGATCTCAGCCTGTACCCGCCCCACCTCCGCATCACCTGCCAGCACCCCTCACCCCCGAGGCCCACCCGGAGGTCCCTCCAAAACTCCTGCATCCCAGAGGTCTGTCCTCGTAGCCTCTTTCTCCAGATCCCATTTTTCGATCCTCGACCTTCCACTGGACTCCCGGGCAGCCCCTTTTTAGCCCCCCTCCCAGTCCTCCCAGTGAGTGGTCGCCAGGTGATAAATCGGGCAGTTCACAGAAAATCCAGTTATCTCTGAATCTTACTCCTCCGTGGCTAGAGACATCCCTGAGGACATCTTGGGGAAGGGTGGTCTGCCAGCTTCATCTTTCTGATTTTCAGGAACACCGCAGAAGTATGACCCCGCCTTCAGAGGACCCATTTACAACAGGTAAGGGGTCTGGGTTCCTGGGAGGGGAGGGGTGTCAGCTAACACTGTTTCCACCCCTGTTTCTTTACACCCACACCCACGTCTGTTCTCCAACAAACTGGTGATACGTATTTGCAACTTAGAGATAAAAGAGTGGTAAAAGAATGATAAAGGAATTTTCGTCACCTATAGAGAGTCTTTACAAATGCATTTTTTTTCAATTCAGGCAAAAGACTGGAACAGACCATTTAATAGAACCAGAAATACTATAGACAGTGGAGTTACGGAGAAACGCTCAAACTCACTGGAAAGGAAAGGAATGTAATGTAAAACAGGAACCAAATAGAGTTTCCCCCTCACAGGTTAGCAGAAGTTAAAAATAGACACACTAGGGTATACACAAGTAGGAATATAATATTGTATACATGAAAATTGCATAATGTTATAAAGCAATGTTACTTCAATTAAAAAAAAAGATTGACACATATTCTGCTCTGAAACTAATTGATACAGTCTTTTTTGGAGGGAATTAGGAAATATGACATTTTTAAAAAATGTACAGCTCTTCATTCCAGAAATTAAAATGATGTGAAAAAATTTCTCTCCGTAAACCTTGCCTGTGCTATGCTGTGCTTAGTCGCTCAGTTGTGTCGCACTCTTTTCCACCCCATGGACTGTAGCCCGCCCGGCTCCTCTATCCATGGGGATTCTCCAGGCTGGAAGACTGGAGTGGGTTGCCATGCCCTCCTCCAGGGGATCTTTAGAACCCAGGGATCAAACCCAGGTCTTCCGAATTGCAGGCAGATTCTTTACCAGCTGAGCTACCAGGGAAGCCCAAACCTTATCTGTGTGTGTTAGTTGCTCAGTAGTGTCCGACTTTTTGCGACTCCCTGGACTGGGTCTCACCAAGCTCTTCTGTCCATGGGATTCTCCAGGTAAGAATCCTGGAGTGAGTTGCCATTTCCTTCTCCACAAACCTTGCCTAGATGGGCCAAAACCAACAATCTGAGTTGCATCTCTGGGAACTAGTTAGATACATTACAGTGCATCTTTAGGTTATTTTATTATACAGCTGCTAAAATGTACAAGAGTCTTTCTGAGTCCTCACTTGGATTCCTCTCAATATAATGGTGAAAAAAGCAAGACACAAACTGTGGGTGTATCATAATCATACCTGGGTTAACCAAAAAAACTTTTTTTGGAAAATATTTGTCCCAGTAAATAAAAAACTCACAAGAAATCATTAACAGAGGTTTCTCATGGAGAGGAGGATTATGTGGGAGGTAGTTCTTAATTAAGTACATCCCTGTATGGTTTACATTTTATCATGTTCATATTTAATCTTATGATATTAAAAATAGTTTAAGGTCTACTCTTTTAACAATTTTCATAATTTATCATGCAACATTATATTTACCATGTTGTACATTATATCACTAATAGTTATTTATCTTACAAATGGAAGCTTGTACCTTTTGAATACCTTCATCCAATGCCCCCCTTCCACTTCCCAAACCCTACTTCTGGTAACCACATGTCTGATCTCTTTTTCTATGAATTAGTTTCTTTATTTTTGAAGTATAACTGACCTACATCACTTAATTAATTCTGGGTGCATAACATAGTGATTCAGTATTTCTGTAATTGCAAACTGATCACCACAAAATAGCTTAAATTTTAAAAAACATTAATCCATAATGCTGGTAAGGATGTAGCAAAATGGGCACTTAATCAAAAGAGAGCTAAACAATGATGCAACCTGCTTTGAGGATAGTGCAGCATTAGATATTAAAATTATATTTTACTTTTTGTTTTTTAAAATTGAGTTATAATTAATAGACAATATATTAATTTCAGGTGAACAATGTAGTAATTTGATTTTTTTTTTTGCTCATTTGATATTTTTACATGTTATGAAATGATCACTGCAATAAGACCAGTTACCATCCATTACCATACAGTGTTGTTAGAATGTTTTTGACTTCATTCCCTATGTGTATTACATTCCCATGACTTATTTATTTTGTAGTTGGAAGTTTGTACCTCTTCAGAAGTTTGTAACTTTTAATCTCCTTTACCTGTTTTGTCCATTTCCCCCACCCACCTCCACTCTCGAAAACCGCCGGTTTGTGCTCTGCATCTGTGAGTCTGTTTCTGTTTTGTTTTGTAGATTTTACATATAAGTGAAAGCATACATTATTTGTTTTTCTCTGTCTGACTTATTTCACTTAGCAGAATATCCTCCAGGTCTGTTGCATGTTGTGCAAGTGGCAAGATTTCATTCTTTATGGAGGGTTGAGTAATATTCCAGGGCCATCAGATGGCTCAGCAGTAAAGAATGCACCTACAAAAATAACAGATATTAAAAAAAAAAGATAAAATTTTAAAGAAGAGAGAAAGTATCCACCTACAATGTAGGAGATGTGGGTTCAATCCCTGGGTTGGGAAGATCCCCTAGACAAGGGAATGGCAAGCCTCTCCAGTATTCTTGCCTGGAAAATTTCATGGACAGAGGAGCCTGGCGGGCTACAGTCCACGGGGTCGCCAAGTGTTGGACATGACTGAGCGGCTGAATGAGCACACACACAGACACGCACACATGAGTAATATTCCATTGTATACGTATATACCACATCTTTATCCACTCAGCTATGGATGGGCACTTAGGTTGCTTCCATATCTTGGCTATTGTCAATAGTGCTGCAATGAAAGGCATTAATAGTTAAAATGGACAGCGTTGGTACAACTCAGGAACATGTGTCCCAATGACACATGGATGTGGTACATTTACAAGGCAGGACAGGGCTTCCCAGGTGGCTCGAGGTAAAGAATCCACCTGCCAATGCAGGAGACTCGGGTTCAGTCCCTGGGTTGGGAAGATCCCCTGGAGGAAGAAATCGCAAACTATTCCAGTATTTTTGCCTGAAAAATCCCATGGACAGAGGAGCCTGGCGGGCTACAGTCCACGGGGCCCCAAAGGGTTGGCTACGACTGATGCCTGAGCATGGACGCGGGCACAAGGCAGGCTGGGTCCATGATATCCAGGGCACCAGTACTCCCACGCTGATTGGTCTCTTCCTCTACAGAGGCTGCACAGATATCATTTGCTGTGTGTTCCTCTTCCTGGCTATTGTGGGTTATGTAGCTGTGGGCATCATAGGTAAGCGAAGGAGGGGATGGGATGGCGGTTCCCGGGTGGGCGGGCAGGCCACAGCCTCTGGGGCAGAAGTGGAGCTGGTGGTGGAGCCCCGTCACCTCAACATTCCTGGATCCCTCCACAGCTTGGACCCATGGAGACCCTCGAAAGGTGATCTACCCCACTGACAGCCGAGGCCAATTCTGCGGGCAGAAGGGCACGAAAAATGAGTGAGTGTGGCTCCTTGGGGCCTACTGGGTCTGGAGAGAGCTTCCTCAGTACTGGGGAGAAGGTTCTAGGCTTCCCTCACCTCCATCCGTCCACCAGTCCAGTCAACAAGTATTTATAAAACTCCCGCCATCCCCAACCTCTGTTCTGGGCCTCGGGGACAGGGCTCTAATTGAGGCATTCAAAGTCTTATCCTCTGGTGGCCCACATATTAGGGGGGAGACAGAAGAGACAGTCCTGGATCTGATGTCAGGTGAGGTAAATGGGCAAGTTCAAAATGAGCTGTGCCATTCCCTGGCTGTGTGACCTATGGCAGGTGTCTCAACCTCTCTGGGCCTCATCTCGAAATGGGGATCCTGACATTCCCACGCTCTGAAATGGGGATCCTGACATTCCCACTCTCACGGGACTCTCATGGTTAGATGAGCCAGTACATGTCCAGTGCTTACACAGCACCTGGCACGAAGTTGCTGCTGCAGTTATTATGGTTGTTGTTTCTATTTTCATTAAGATATTCTATGTAGGCTGATGGAGAAGTCTTGACAGTTTCCGTCTCCCTTCCCCAACCCCAGGAACAAACCCTTCCTGTTTTATTTCAACATTGTGAAGTGTGCTAGCCCCCTGGTCCTGCTGGAATTCCAGTGTCCCACCCCCCAGGTAACTTCTCCCCTCCCCTCCTGTTTCCTGTCCCCCACTTACATCAATCAGGTCCTTTTTCCTCCTCTAGTAGTAGCTTCTCCCCCAGCCCTCTTTCTCCTCTTGATGAATAAGGGGGAGGAGGGTGGGACCTCTGTCCTAAGAGGGCATCAGGTGTCTGTTCTGACCCCACCTAACCCCTGCCTCCTGTCCTTGCCAAGATTTGTGTGGAGAAATGTCCCAGCCGTTACCTCACCTACCTGAATGCTCATGCGTCTGAGGACTTTGAGTACTATAAGCAGTACTGTTTACCTGGCTTCCAGAAAAACAAGGTGAGTGGATAACTGCCCTGGGAGCCTGGGCGAGGGCAGGTCCTCAGTACTGGCCTGCAGGATCGACCGCTTGCTCTCTCCTGGCAGGGTGTGGCTGAAGTCCTTCGAGATGGAGACTGCCCCGCTGTCCTCATTCCCAGCAAACCCTGTGAGTCTGGGGTCCCTTGAGCTCCGGAGGGGCCTGAGGAGGTTTCAGTGGTCCACCTGACTGATCCCATCTCCAACTCCGTATAGTTGCCCAGCGATGTTTCCCTGCTGTCCACGCCCACAAGGGGGTCCTCATGGTGGGCAACGAGACGACCTATGAGGATGGGCTTGGCTCTCGGAAAAATGTCACGGAGCTGGTAGAAGGAGCCAAGTGAGGACCTTGACCCACCACGCCAGCACTGTGCTTTCCTGGGGTGGGGTGGGGGTGGGGTAGGGAACAGGGCATCCCCTGGGGCTGGCCCAATCATGGATTGGGGTCCTACCTAAGCCTTGTCTGCCCTCCCCCAGGAAGGCCAATGGAGTCCTGGAGGCCCGGCAGCTGGCCATGAGGATATTTGAAGATTACACAGTCTCCTGGTACTGGATTATCATGTAAGTTGAGAGGGAAGGTAGGCTACCCTGTCTGAGATTGGTGAGGGGATCAGGATCCACTATGTCCCCATTTTCTCCCGCAGAGGCCTGATTATCGCCATGGTGTTGAGCCTCCTGTTCATCATCCTGCTCCGATTCTTGGCTGGCATTATGGTCTGGGTGATGATCGTCATGGTGATCCTGGTCCTAGGCTACGGTAAGTCACTCCCTCCCTGTGTCCTCCCCTCCCCACTGTCTGCAAAGTGCTTGTGCCCTTGGAGCTCTCACTGACCCATCAAGAATCTTCTCTTGGGACTTCCCTGGTGGTCCAGTGGTTAAGACCTCATGCATCCAATGCAGGGGGCGTGGGTTCAATCCCTGGTTGGGGCACCAAGATCTCACATGCAGTGCTAAGTTGCTTCTGTCGTGTCCAACTTGTTGTGACCCTATGGACCATAGCCTACCAGGCTCCTCTGTCCATGGGATTCTCCAAGCAAGAATACTAGAGTGGGTTGCCGGGCCCTCCTTCAAGGATCTTCCCAACCCAGGGATCGAACCCACATCTCTTATGTTTCTTGCATTGGCAGGCGGGTTCTTTACCACTAGTGCCCCTTGGGAAGCCCAAGATCCCACATATCCCACAGCCAAAAAAAAAGAGAGAGAATCTTCTCTTGAGGAAATTCCCTGGTGGTCCAGTGGCTAGGACTTGATGCTTTTACTGCTGGGCCCTGGGTTCAATCCCTGATCAGAGAACTAAGATTCTGAAGGCTGCAAGACATGACTGAAAAAAAAAAATTCTCTTGAGCCATCAGACCTTGAGCCATCAGATATTCTCTATGTCTTTCATTGGGAATATTTGTAAAGATGTTCATCTCGACATTGTTCATGAGAGCAGACACATGGAAACAACTTTCGTGCTCATTTATGTCTGATAGATTAGATCATAATGTTCCCAAACAGGGCTGGATCTGTATTTTGTTGACAGCAAAGTCATCGTCAAGTAGACCATCTAGCACAGTGGTTAAGGCCACATGCTCTAGCACCAAAAAGCCCAGGGTCTGAATTCAGCCTCTTCCAGTTCCTTGCTCTATGACCTTGGGCAAGTGACTCAACCTCCCCATGCCTCAATGTCCTCCTCCATAAAATGGGGATAATTAGTATTTACCGGTTCAGAGATTTGCTGAGAAGATAGGGTGTGAATGAGATGGGGAAGGGCCCTGTGACTCTGTAACCTGTGGAACTCAGAACACAATGCTTCATGTTCTGTTTATTCATTTAAACTTTGTCAGATATGCAACCTAAACTGGGGACACAGATATTAAAATGTTCTTTTTTTTTTTTTTTGGCTGCACCGCGCAGCATGCAGGATCTTAGTTCCCCAACCAGAGATCAAACCCATGCCCCCTGAAGTGGAAGCTCAAAGTCTTAACCACTGGGCTGCCAGGGAATTTCCAAAATATTCATGTTAATGAATGGTTTCTAGCTGGGTGCTGGCAGTTTAGGTGGTTAGCTTTTTGTTTTTTAAATAGTTATTTTTATTTCCTTTGTTACTTGGTGACTCCACGGTAAAGAATCCACTTGCAATGCAGGAGACTGCCTGCAATGCAGACCTGAATTCGATCCCTGGGCTGGGAAGATTCCCCTGGAGAAGGAAATGGCTACCCATTCCAGCATTCTTGTCTGTGAAATCCCATGGACGGAGGAGCCTGGTGGTTGCAAGAGTTGGACACAACTTAGTGACTAAATCACCACCATTGCCATTTTGTTACTACCCTTGGCTGTGTTGGGTCTTAGTTGTGGCACAAGGGATGTGGGATCTAGTTTCCTGGCCAGGAACTGAACCTGATCCCCCTGTACTGGGATTTTGGAGTCTTAACCATTGGACCACCAGGGAAATCCCTGGTGATGAGCTTTTTCTACGTTATCTGTACTTTATAATTTTCTTCTACAGAGAGCTAAAGAGAATGCTGAAAATCCCTAATGCTACCCCACTGGATGTTAGCACCCATGTCCTCCGTCCCCACCCATGAATCATCATTACAGGGTAACACAGGGGTCAGACTGGAGAATGAAATGGCAACCTACTCCAGTATTCTTGCCTGGAGAATCCCATGGATAAGGGAACCTCAGGGGCTCCAGTCCCTAGGGTCTCAAAGAATTGGACACGACTGAAGCAACTGAGCTTGCAGAGGGGTCAGGAAAGCTGCAGGTCACACAGCACCCTGATACCTGCTCAATCATTCATTCATCTGTCTTGTATTGAATGACTATGTCCTGGGCAGTCTTCTAGGTCCTGGGCTTAGAGCAATGAATACACCAGGACAAATCTTACTCTTGTGGAGCTTATATTCCAGGAGCGTATGGGCAAGATGGACAAAAAACAAACTGGATAACCTCTGGGATGTCAAAACAGTGAAGGTGGATAAGAATTTGGAGTGTAAGAGGGTATTATTCTAAAGGGGGGAAGGGATCCTAGAAGGTCACACGAGAAGGTGACTTTAGAGCAGAGACTAGAGGATGTAAGGGATCCAGTTGGGGAGAGACTGAACCAGGCAGCAGGAACAGTCAGTGCAAAGACCCTGAGGCAACAGCAGCCCCCTCTCAGCCTTGGTTTTTGTTTTCTGTTAAATGGGCATGATTGTACCTGCTTTGCAGCATTGAGGGAGCGGTGGTTGGGCTGAGGTCAGTGGTAGCACAGTGGTTCCCCCGTGCAGGAATACTGCATTGCTACATGGAATATGCTCGGCTGCGTGGTGAGGCTGGCTCTGACATCTCCCTGGTGGACCTTGGCTTCCAGACGGACTTCCGTGTGTACCTGCACTTGCGGCAGACCTGGGTGGCCTTCAGTGAGTCCCAGCTCCCCACTCGGTGAGGCCTGGGTGGGAGTGGGGAGCCCAGGCAGGTGGCAGACTTGAATTCACCCTCTGCTCCCCGCAGTGATCATTCTGAGCATCATCGAGGTTATTATCATCTTGCTACTCATCTTTCTACGGAAGAGAATTCTCATCGCCATCGCACTCATCAAAGAAGCCAGCAGGTGGGTGCTGGGGTGCCAGAGGGTCAGGCTGGGGCAGTTGCAGGGGCTGCTCGGGCTTTGATGTCTGTGTCTCTGTTCCTTCCAGGGCTGTGGGATACGTGATGTGCTCTTTGCTGTACCCACTGGTCACCTTCTTCCTGCTGTGCCTTTGCATCGCCTACTGGGCTAGCACTGCTATGTATCCACCGTCAGACCCTGGTCTCTGGCCCCCGGGATGGCTCAAAGTGCCCAACTTGCCTGGAGGTGACCCGCAGCCTGGTGTGGGAATGGATTCTTTTTCCATATGCCCCTGTGGTCCCTAAACCCTGAACTTAGGTTCCTTAACAAGCTTCTAGCTTCCTGTCCACTTCCAACGAAGCTGTCTATAAGATCTTCAATGACACCAGCTGCCCAGTTGCTGGGAAAACCTGCAACCCTGAGGTGAGTGTCCTCAAATAGAGGGGTGTGGCTGTTTCTCTGATAGCCCACAGATGATCTGAAATCTCTTGTTCCCACTTGGGGACCATTGAGCAAACATTTGACGCCTGCTGTATGTCCTGTGCCAGATGCAGGGGGCATGGCGGGGGGGGGGGGGAGATCCAGCCTGGCCCCCACTCCCCCCTACTCCCTAAGTGCTGATCCACTCAACTTCTACCCACCCTTGGCTTCGTCTCCTGCTACTACACCCCTCTCTTCACCCAATGGTGGTCAGTTCTTGCTTCCAGAATCCTGTCCTTGCTTTTCACAAGCCCCTCACCTGCCCTCTGTGGTCTTCTTAGTGATCTCTGCCACTTGTGATCTGTCCCCATGGCCACTCCGTTGATCCTCATGATAGTTTCTCCTGCCTCCCTGATGTCCATTGAGACAACCATCTCTGAGCCTGCTTTTAGAACCCCTTTTGCAAGCCCTTCTTGTAAACTCCCAGTTTCTTGACTTAACTCAGTTCCTCATGACTCCTGTCCCACCCCATGGTCCACCTGACCTGGACCTGATGCCCAGAGCTCACTCTGAACCCCAAGGCCCTGTGATATGACCAGGCTCTGCATCCCTCCCACAGACCTTCCCCTCCTCCAATGAATCCCGCCTGTGTCCTGGAGCCCACTGCCAGTTCGCCTTCTATGGCGGTGAATCGACCTACCACCGGGCCCTGCTGGGCCTGCAGATCTTCAACGTCTTCATGTTCTTCTGGCTGGCCAACTTCGTGCTGGCACTGGGCCAGGTCACACTAGCCGGGGCATTCGCCTCCTACTACTGGGCCATGAACAAGCCGGATGATCTGCCTGCCTTCCCGCTCTTCTCTGCCTTTGGCCGGGCGCTCAGGTGGGGACCCAGGTGGGCTGGGGGTGAGGGGTGAGATGGAGTGGAAGAAGCCTGGCCCGGCTACTGACCACACCCTCGGCTCAAAGGTATCACACAGGCTCCCTGGCCTTTGGCTCCCTCATTCTGGCCATCGTGCAGGTCATCCGAGTGATGCTGGAGTACTTGGATCAGCGCTTGAAAGGTATGGCCCACAGGTGGTTGACATGATTCCCACGGGGGGGCGGGGCTAAGGGGGTAGATTGGGATTGATTCTTGGAGGGAGGTGGGGCTAAATTGCTGGGGCAGGGATTGGTTGCTGCCTGTGGGGCTTTCGTGATTCGTTCCTGTGATGAGGAATGACTGAAAGAACCCATTGAATGGCGTTCTTTCCATTGAAGGGGCGGGAACAAGAGATGGGGCCACCATTGGTTCCTGAAGAGACGGTCAGGCTGGGATTGGTTGTACTTTGGGGTGGAGCCAAGGAGGGCTCAAGGATTGGCTTCAGCCTGGGAGGCAGGACCCGGGTAGCCGTGGGGGTTGTCGCTTATTCCTATCTTGGAGGCTGGGCTGAATTCCTGTTTTGGGGGGACTGGGCTGAGAGTCACTGTTGGTTCCTACCAGCGTGCGGGGCAGGACCCCGAGGGTCCTGAATCAAGTCTCCCTCTCCTTGTCTATTCGAGAAGGGGGCTCTAAGAGTCCTGGACGCTGGCAAGTGTGTGCAACAAGGAAGTAGGGGCTCCTACCAGGCCGAGTGGGGTTTCCTCTCACCTCTGCATCTCTCTCGTCTACCAGCGGCAGAGAACAAGTTTGCCAAGTTCCTCATGAGCTGTCTCAAATGCTGCTTCTGGTGTCTGGAGAAGTTCATCAAATTCCTCAACAGAAATGCCTACATCATGGTGAGTAGGCCTGGGACCAGGAACTAACCCACCAGCTGCTGCTAGCTGGAGGAGCCCTCATTCCCCGTCACGGTGGGGCTGATCCATCGCTCCCACCTCCCTCCAGATTGCCATCTACGGCACCAACTTCTGCACCTCAGCCAGAAATGCCTTCTTCCTGCTCATGAGAAACATCATCAGGTCAGGGAAAAACACCCTTCTCTGGCCACCTCCCTCCTCCCCCAGGCCCTGAGCCAGCATTCACGCCTGCTTCTTATGTCCCCTGTAGGGTGGCTGTCCTGGATAAAGTCACCGACTTCCTCTTCCTGTTGGGCAAACTTCTGATAGTCGGTAGCGTGGGTGAGTGCTGTCTGGCTGCAGAGAGACTGTTGGAGGCCCTTTGTGAGCTGCTATCGGCCCCCATGCCTTCTATGATAACTGTCTTCTCTGGGGTCTTCTGGGGGGGGGGAGGGGGCGCATTTCCTTTATCCAGAACCCTCAACCATCTCCATTTCCTTCTGCTTTCCAGGGATCCTGGCTTTCTTCTTCTTCACTCACCGAATCAGGATCGTGCAGGACACAGCACCACCCCTCAATTATTACTGGGTCCCTATAGTGGTATGAACCTTTGGGGGGTGGGAAGGGGTCGGGGAGAAGGAGATGTTGGGACTCACCCGGCCTCCTCTGACTGGACAGAATGGAAGCAGAGGGGGGGAATGCTTAACTCAGGCCACAAACGTATATTAAGTCCCAACCATGTGCCGGGGCTTCCCTGGTGACTCAGCGGTAAAGAATCCGCCTGCTGCGCAGGGGTCACAGGAGAAGCAGTTTTGATACCTGGGTCAGGAAGATGCCCTGGTGGGAAGTGTTAGCCGCTCAGTCGTGCCCGACTCTGCGATCCCATGGACTACAGTCCACCAGGCTCCTCTGTCCATGGCATTTTCCAGGCAACGATACTGGAGTGGTTTGCCATTTCCTTCTCCAGGGGACCTTTCCAACATAGGGATCGAACTCAGGTCTCTTGCACCGCAGGCAGATTATTTACCAACTGAGCCAGCAGGGAGGCCCCCCCTGGAGGAGGGCATGGCAGCCCACTCCAGTCTTCTTGCCTGGAGGATCCCATGGACAGAGGAGTCTGGTGGGCTCCAGTCCATAGGGTCACAAAAAGAGACATGACTGAAACGGCTTAGCACAACCATGTTCCATGCATGACCTGGGAGGGCTTCCCTTCAAAGGCCTTACGGTTTAGGAGTAAATAGACGTGGGACCTCCCTGGTGGCCCACGGAGTGGTTAAGACTCCATGCTGCCAATGCAGGAGGCATGGGTTCGATCCCTGCTCAGGGAAGTAAGATCCCACATATTTCACATGCCCATGATGATGCAAATTAGATGTATGCTTGCAAAGTTGTACATGCCAGAAGAAGAATTACAGGGAACCAAGTTTTAGAGCTTGCAGTGGAGGATGTGGGCAAGTGTGGAAGTCTAGAGGGCTTCCCCGTGGAAGTGATGTCATGTCTAAGATCTGAAAGAGATGCCAGCAATATTGTGGCAGAGGGGACAAACACCTGAGGCCCTGAGGCAGGTCTGTGCCAGGAACAGTGAGCAAATGAGTGTGGTTGGTGTGGAGGGAGTGAAGTGATGAGGAGGTGGAGATCGGGCAGGCAGAGGATGGGGCCGTGGTTAGGGATTTAGGTCAACGCCTTAAGAGCAGTACAGTATCTGAGTGCAGGACTTGGAGCCCAGTGACCTCGATTTTTATCTTAGTTCTTTGTTTGCTAGTTCTGAGTGATTCTGGGCAAGTTATTTAATCTGCTCACTTTAGTCAATCAATGTTTATCAAGTACCTACCAAGGCCCTCTGAGCTTCCAGGTTGCTGGGGGATATAAATGGGACACAGTATAGTAGGGGTGTGGGCATTAAAGCTGTCATGCACTAGGGACTTCCCTGGAGGTCCAGAGGTTAAGACTCTGTGCTTCCAATTCAGGGGGCATGAGTTCGATCCTTGCTCAGAAACTTAAGATCCCACACCCCTTGTAGTGCGGCCAAAAAAATTAAAAAGAAAAAAGAATACTGGCAAAACCTATCATTCCCTAAAAAATGCATAAAATTGCAGCCAAAGGCCTTAAGTGAGGGGCTAGCTTATCAGCAGGGAAATGGCATGCTGCTAGCTGGGAAGGGATGAGGTGGTGGGTAGAGGTTGCCCTGGGCAGAAGGGTGGAAACAGCTTGTCTGTCCTTTGCCCAGACGGTGGTCATCGGCTCCTACCTGATTGCCCATGGCTTCTTCAGCGTCTATGGCATGTGTGTGGACACACTTTTCCTTTGTTTCTGTGAGTAACCCCTCACCCCCGACCCTTGCTGGGCCCTGACTCCCTTCTCCCCTCTGGGCAGAACATCTCCCTGCGATGCGGCTACACATCTGCCCACCTGGTGCCCGTGGCCTCCCCAGAGCCTGGCTGTCCCTGGGGCCCCAGGCTACCCCACCTCCCACCCCCCACAGCTTCTCCCCGGCGTTCAGAGCTTCTCCACCCTCTTGTCCCTTGGTCAGGCTGCAGCCGGAACACTGTCCCTTGGGCCCTCAGCTTTAGAGTTTCTGGCTTTTGGGGGGACATCTGTGGCTGCCACTAACTCTGGTCTCTCCGTCTATTTTTTGGTTTTTTGTTTTCTCTTTTCTCTTCCTCTCCTCCATGCCTGCTGGCTTCCCTGAACCCCCCGCCTCCCTCATCCCCTCCCTGCCTGACCACCCCGTTTTCCCCCTTGCTGGTTCCTGGGGGAGCCCAGGTGAGGACCTGGAAAGAAATGACGGCTCTCAGGAGCGACCCTACTTCATGTCGCCCGAGCTGAGAGACATCCTGTTGAAGGGGAGTGCGGAGGAGGGGAAGCGGGCGGAAGTCGAGGAGTAGAGAGGGAGGCTGGCTTGTAGATCAGGGCGGGTGCATGCGGGGCTTTCGGGCCTGGGAGTGGGGATCAGCGTGTGTGTGCCCCCGGCCCCATTCCCACCCCGTTCCAGTCCCGCTCCCTCCAGTCCCAGCACCTCTTGCTTCTTAACACTCTGAGGCTTTTCTGTGGCCCACCCACTCCCCATCCACCCACCCAATCCCCCGGGGCCCCCGCCCGGGGGCTCCCCTCATGCCGCCTGCTCTGGGGCCTCTCTCTGCAGTGGAGGACCTGGAGAGGAATGACGGGACGCCTGAGAGGCCTTACTTCATGTCTCTCACCCTCAAGAAGATCTTGAACAAGACCAACAAGAGGCAGGAGGAGGCCTAGAGGCCCCGCCCCCACCCTCCCTGGAAGTTTCGTGATGGGTGCTGGGCAGCTGGGTCAGAACCCCCAGCCCTTTGGGCTGACCTGAAGTCCTGTCACTGCCGCCTCCTTCCTGCCCCACCCATCATCCAGTTACCACCAGGGAACCTGCAGGATTTGGGGCATCGCCTCCCTACCTATGCCAAGGGCCAGTCGGGAGTTTTCTCGGCGCCTCCCCCCTCACTACTTCGCCTCCCACCAGCTGGGATGAGAAGCCAGGTGGGGCTTCTTAGTATCCGACATGTGAGGGGCCTCTGTGGGCTGCCTTGCGGTTCCTGTCCCCCTCTTATGACAGGACAGTATTTGTGTCTACAACAGCGGTGGCTGCAGCAAGGCCACTGTAACCTGCGTCTGCTCTGGCCAGGATGCCAGAACCCTTTCTCCAGGTTGAACAACTGGCTACTAGCCACTGCAGGCATTTTTTTTTTTTAAACCTGGACATGCATTAAAGGGTCTGTTAGCTTTTTCTGTCTTCACGGCTGAGATGGGGCCGCTCAAGAATGCTTTCTGATGTCCCCTCCTCAGGTGTTGCTATGTGTGCCCACGTAGGGTGTCTCCTGGCCAGGGAGGCAGTAGCTGGGGTGTTGATGGGGTGGAGAAGAGGGAGGGAGGTTGTGGGGGCAGGGAGGCTGGGGGTGGGCTGGTGGGGAGCAGGGAGGAGGTTGGTAATAGCGGCTTAATGGAAACCGGCTGGCTGGCTGAGTCGGGCTGAATTTCCCCTTTTCTCTGCCACTTATTGACACACCTCTCTTTGTAAGAGAGAAAAGAAACTGAATCCACTCAAGGGATGATTTTGAAGAAAGGGGGGATGGGGGGGTAGATGCCTTGGGCAAATGGGCAGCCCCCACCCCGAGTCTCCTCGCTTTGAGGATCATTTTGCCAAATGTGTTGAATTCAGGGGAACTGGTGTGCCCAGTCTCCCTTTGCCATATCTCAAGGCCCCCCGATCCGGGATCTGAAGAAACCCCAGCTTGGGGTTTCTGTCTCCTGTGCCTGCCTGCCCCCTCCCCCCATTCTGTCCGCACACCCCTATGTGTAACTGCATTCCAACCACTAATAAAGTGCCTATTGTACAGCGCCTGGGCCTGGAGTGTTTGTGGGGGAGGGTGGGAGGCTGGTAGGGGGAGACCCCAGCTTCAGTCGCCCTGAGATCCTCTGAGCTGGGGCAACTCTCCAGGGGGAAGGAGGGAGGGCAGGAAGCCCGCTGTCTGCTGGCCTCTGAATTCTACCATGCGGCCGTTCAGGTTTCTCCTGAACAAATACCCCTTACTAGGCTCTGATCCCCAGACTCCAGAAGGCGGCAGTGACCTGCCCACCTCCTCGGCACACTGCCCAGACACGTGCCCCCAGGCAGGCTTTGTCTTGGGCCCAGCACTTGGGAACCACCATCTAGCTTAAGTGGCTTCAGACCTGCCAAGCCGCCCCACCCTGCTTGCTACTGCCCCCTGGTGCCAGCTGTTACTGTCACCTCTGGGCCAACTGCTCCACCTTGCTAATTTTCTTTCTCACCCCAACGCTGCCTTTTTGTAAATAGCTACCATTTTTGGAGTACTCCTTATCTGCACACATACAGTCCCCACTCATTAAGGCAGGGAAGTTGGGCAACGTCTCTGAAGGTTGCCCAGCAGGAAAGGGGCTGAGAAGTTTGTCTCATTGCTTCAAAGCCCTCAGCTTCTATCCTGTACAGACACTCTCTAGGTTTGCTTGTTCACCTCAATCTTTTGGATTTATTCCTTTCTTACCGCCATCTCTTGTTAACCCCGTCTCCAAAATAGCTCCTAAACCTGCTTGTGTGTTAACTTGCTTCAGTCGTGTTTGATTCTTTGAGACCCTATGCCTGCCGGATTCCTCGGTCCATGGAATCCTCCAAGCAAGAATACTGGAGTGGATTGTCATGCCCTTCTCCAGGGGATCTTCCCAACCCACGGATTGAACCTGAGTCTTATGTCTCCTGCATTGGCAGCCAGGTTCCTTACCACAAGTGCCACCTGGAAAGCCCAAACCACCTTACATCTCTCCATATTTTCAGTTCCCAGCCCTCATTATCAACTCATCTGCCCACATTCCTTCAGTTTCCCCCACAGGCCCAGAAGGGCGCCTGCACACATCTGAGTTCACACCCTTTCTCTGCTCAAGAACCCTCCACGGATCCCTTTTACTGAGTGAAAGCTAAAGCAACCCACAGGGCCCTGCCGCATCTGCCCCCTTAATGCGCTCAGGCTGCCCTCATCCAGCCGCCCTGACCCCAGGGCTTATGCCAGAAACACACACCACCTGGCTCTTTTCACAGCTAGCTCCTTATCCTCCTGCTTTCAGATCAGGGGTCGCCTCCAGGAAGTTTCCCTGCTCACTGAAAGCTGTCTTAGCTAACTTGTGGATACCAAGGAGGGAAGCGGGCTAGGATGAATTGGGAGATTGGGACTGACAGTGTCACACTTTGTTCAGTTTAGTTCAGTCCAGTCCCCCAGTCGTGTTCGACTCTGCAAACCCAAGGTCTGCTGCACACCAGGCTTCCTTGTCCATCACCAACTCTCAGTGCTTGCTCAAACTCATGCCCATCGAGTCGGTGATGCCATCCAACCATCTCATCCTGTCGTCCCCTTCTCCTGCCTTCAATCTTTCCCAGCATCAGGGTCTTTTCCAATGAGTCAGTTCTTTGCATCAGGTGGTCAAAGTATTGGAGCTTCAGTTTCAGTCCTTCCAATGAATATTCAGGATTTATTTCCTTTAGGATTGACTGGTTTGATCTTGCAGTCCAAGGGACTCTCAAGAGTCTTCTCCAACACCACAGTTCAAAAGCATCAATTCTTTGGCACTCAGCTTTCTGTATGGTCCAACTCTCACATCCATACATGACTACTGGAAAAACCATAGCTTTGACTATACAGACCTTTGTCAGCAAAATGATGTCTCTGCTTTTTAATATGCTGTCTAGGTTGGTCATAGCTTTTCTTTCAAGGAGCAAACATCTTTTAATTTCATGGTTGCAGTCACCATCTGCAGTGATTTTGGAGCCCAGAGAAATAAAGTCTGTCATTGTTTCCATTTTTTCCCTATCTATGTGCCATGAAGTGATAGGACCAGATGCCATGATCTTAGTTTTCCGAATGCTGAGTTTAAAGCCAACTTTTTCACTCTCCTCTTTCACTTTCATCAAGAGGCTTTTTAGTTCTTCACTTTCTGCCATAAGGGTGGCATCATCTGCTTATGAGGTTATTGATATTTCTCCCAGCAATCTTGATTCCAGCTTGTGATTCATCTAGCACTGCATTTCGCATGATGTACTGTCCATACAAGTTAAATAAGCAGGGTGACAATATACAGCCTTGACATACACCTTTTCCAATTTGGAACCAGTCTGTTTTTCCATGTCTGGTTCTAACTGTTGGTTCTTGACCTGCATACAGATTCCTCAGGAGGCAGTTCAGGTGGTCTGGTATTTCCATCTCTTGAAGAATTTTCCAGTTTGTTGTGATCCACATAGCCAAAGGCTTTGGAGTAGTCAATAAAGCAGTAGATGTTTTTCTGGCACTCTCTTGCTTTTTTGATGATCCCTGTTTAGCACAGGGAACTCTGCTCTATGCTGTGGTGACTTAAATGGGAAGGAAATCTAAACAAGATATATACATATATATCTGTACTTACATACATACATAACCTCAGATACACAGATAACACTACCCTAGTGGCAGAAATCAAGAGGAACTAAAGAGCCTCTTGATGAAGGTGAAAGAGGAGAGCGAAAAAATCTGGCTTAAAACTCAACATTCAAAAAACTAAGATCATGGCGTCTGGTCCCATTACTTGATGGCAAATAGATTGGGAAAAAATGGAAACAGGTACAAACTTTATTTTCTTGGGCTCCAAAATCACTGCAGATGGTGACTTTAGCCATGAAATTAAAAGATGCTTGCTCCCTGGAAAAAAAGCTATGACAAACCCAGACATCATATTAAAAAGCAGAGACATCACTTTGCTGACAAAGGTCTGTAGAGTCAAAGCTATGGTTTTCCCAGTAGTCGTGTACCTGAGAGTTGGACCATAAAGGTTGAGTGCTCAAGAACTGATGCTCTCAAACTGTGGTTATAGAGACTCTTGAAAGCCACTTGGTCTGCAAGGACATCAAACCAGTCAATCATAAAGGAAACCAACCTTGAGGATTCATTGGAGGTACTGACGTTGAAGCTCCAATACTTTGACCACCTGATGCGAAGAACTGACTCATTGGAAAAGACCCTAACGCTGGGAAAGATTGAAGGCAGGAGAAAGGGATGACAGAGGATGAGATAGTTGGATGGGATCACCAACTCGATGGGCATGAGTTTGAGCAAACTCTGGGAGACAGTGAAGGACAGGGAAGCCTGGTGTGATGCAGCTGATGGGGTTGCAGAGTCGGACACGACCCAGTGACTGAACAATACATACGTATGTACACATCACCCTACTGTACAGCAGAAAGTAACACAACACTGTAAAGCAACTGCCGTTGCTTAGTCTCTAAGTTGTGTCTGACTCTTCTGTCCATGGGATTTCCCAGGCAATGGAGTGGGTTGCCATTTTCCTTCTCCAGATCTTCTGTCATTTCTTCTAGCAGATCTTCCCCACCCAGACACGGAATCTAAGTCTCCTGCACAAACAGGTGGATTCTTCACCACTGAGCCAGCAGGGAAGCCTAGTCATGATCTGATCTGCCCCTATATCAAAGAGATTTAATAGGGGCTGCTTTAGAAGAATGAGATACTCAAAAGCCAGTTTTTCAGAAATGTAATCTTGGGAATACCCTGCCTCGCATGAGTAGTTAGGATTCAGTGCTTTCATTGATGGGGGTCCGGGTTCGATCCCTAGTCAGGGAACTAAAACCCTGCAAGCTGAGTGACTTGGCCAAAAAAGAAAATGTAACCTAGGGATCCTTCCAAGAGAGGTCTAAGGACTTGAGAGTCAGAAAACTAGAACTCTTCCTCGTTCTGCCACTTGGTAGCGCTGTTAGCTTGGTCAAGTTGCCCTACTTCTGTGCATCTTTCCTCAAGTGTCATACAGAGGCATAGCTGATCTCTAACTTCTGGCTAAAGCCAAGTTATCAGCTCTACTGTTATGGTGCTTGGGAACAATCTAAGCTTATTTTAGCTAACTATGTCTGAATACATGTCCCATTAATTTAACCAAAACTTTCTTCAACCTCAAGCTTTATTTAAAAAAGATCTCTAAGTTGGGGTGAGGTGGGGAAGGCAAAATGCTGAATGCCTATCGTTTATGTGAAAAACGCTAATAAAAATAAATAAAACATCTGTTAAATACACCAAAAAACTTTACAGTGGTTGCCAAGAAATGTGTCAGGAAGAGGTAAACTGACTCCGTTTTCTTACATTCTTTTGCACATTTGACATTTTGTATCATGTGAGTAATCATTGGTTTAAGACCTTAAGTGTAAATAAAAATGAAAAGTAATGGGTACAGCATGCACTCATTCTGTAATCACATTTTTACACTTTACCTTTTTAACAATAACTATCATTTTGGGGCATTTGTTCTGCGCAAATAATTGTACTAGGTGCTTCTAAGAAAAATCATCACCATTTTGAAGATAACCATACGAAGGTCCAGGGACGTGTACTATTCTTGGTCACACCCGGAGACTCGAACTTCGGGCGACCCTGGATCTTGCATTCTGAATAAACTAGCTGCTCCATCCTTACGTTTTTGTAAGGACGATCCAAAATTAGGGCATTAAGTCTTAAACGACTTCTCGCCTTCTCCAGGAAATTTTTTGAACCACTCCTTGTTCCAAATAACAGCAGTATCTGAAGCACGGCCTCGCACAAATCAACCTAATTAACGACGCCTGTTGAGCGCTAGATTGACCCCGACACTGAAGGGGAGCGGGGTTTAGCTTAGGTACATTGTACAACAGGGATCTCACAAAGCGCTCGAGAGGAGTCAACGACACCAGGCTTGTAAAAAAAAAAGGCGCTGGGTCCCCGATAACTTTACTTATGAGGCCCAAGATGTGGTTGGCCGAGCAACCGTTGCAGTCCCCGCTCTCCCACGAAAGACCGGGAAGCCTCCAGTCCGGTCTTTTTCTGGATCGGGCGTCAGTTTGTCCATCTGCGAAAAGGGGACTCGAAGATCCCGACCGACTCGGCTTTGCTCTTCGGAGGCTCGGCAATCCGGCTGGGCGCTACATAGGATAAAGTCTTAACACCAAAGACCCGAGGTGTTCGCTGGGACCAGTCTAGGGACAGCAACGAGGAGCTCGGGCCGGCCGTTGCTCGCACACGCACCTCCAGTCTGCTCGGCCTCTCGTGAAGATGCGGACAGTGTGGAGAAAGTTTCGCCGGAACGCCTCGGTTGGAAACGATGAAACTGCTACCGAGACTCACCCACTACGAGGATGCTGACGCGCCTACCTCTAAGGGTCGTTTCCGCCAACGTACTTCTAGTGTAAGATGGCGTCCGCGCAGGCGCGTAAACTAGCAGCGGCAGGAGGCTCCGCCCCTCAACCTGCATCACCTGGTAATGGCTTATCAAAAACCGCCATTGAAAAAAAAGCGCCGATATTGTCACATGACTCAGGTCTACCAATAAGACAAGGGAAAGGCCCAAAAGTTCTTGTCACGTGGCCAAGGAGAGCTCTGAATTTGCCACTGTCACATGATCAAGCAGAGGCGTGGAAAGGGGCGGGGAACCGTTCCGCCTGCACGTAACAGCTACGTTTCTGACACGTGACTAGGGCCCGCCTCCATATCTCTCTTTGTCCCTCCTTCCCTTTCCGGCTGGGCCTGCGTCGAGCGGCAACGCAGCGGCGAAGGGGCGGGGCTCCGGCCGGTCACGTGCTCCCGCACCTCCCCGGCGCGCGCCCGCCCGCTCGCCCCCGGCCCCGGCTCCTCCTCCTCCTCTTCTCGCCATTGCAGTTGGACTCAGCAGCCCGGTGCGCACCGCGTGGCTTTTGGGGGGAGACCCCGGTGGGCTCTGGCAGGAGGGCGGCGGCCGCGGTCGGAGAACGGGACGCGGACGAGGTAAGCGTCAATGTGGCGGCGGCCGGGCCCGCTCCCGCCTCTCCTCCTCCCCCCCGTCAGTCCTCTCAGCGCGGGCTCCGCTAAGGAGTAGCCGTGACATGGCCTGAGGCGCCCCGCGCTCCCCGCCTCCGCCGGGTCCTTTCGTCCCGGCGCCTGGCTCATTCCTCCCTTGTCAGCCTCGCTCCCGCGTTTGGCCGTTACTCTCCCCCATTGTGCCGAGGAAACAAAATGGCGGCGGCGGCGGCGAGGGCCCGGTGCGCGCGCATCCGCCCCCCCTCGCGGCCCCTCGGCCGTCGGCGGCGCCTCTCGCGGGGGGTGCGCGCGCACCGGGCCCCCGGCCGCCGCCTCCCCCGGGCCGGGCTTTGTCTGTTGCGGCGCACGCGCGCACGTGCCTGGAGCACACACCCCCTCCGGCCCGGAGCATCCTGACCCGGGATGCAGGGACGATCCCCCTTCCACCACTCCTTCTCTTTGTCCCAGTCCCGCCCCGAGTTCCAGGAGGGTCCCAGGTTCCTGAGGCGGGAAACATGTCCTCCTTTGTCCTTACGTGGGGCAGAGAGGCAATCCCCTTCCCTGGAACCCCATACTTAGGTGGATTGCAGGGAAAGCTGCTTGGGGTCCTCAAATCTCTGGCTAACCAGCCCTCCCCTAGATTAGGAACCAAATCTAGCGGAGGATTTACGCTTTCTCTCTCCAGGCGATTCGTTGATGTTGGCCTTTTTTTTTCCAGACTGTTTAGGACTTGCATTCTCTCCTAAAACTGATCTGGTGCGAAATTTGAGTATCCTGTGATCTGTAAAATTGGGACCGAAGCATGAGAGCTTGAAACCCGTTTCTGTCTTATTTTCTGAAGTAGTTGAGGGACAGATTCCTGGGGTTGCTCTTGAGTTTCTGTCCTGAAATACTGCACCTGGGGGGGATTATTCGGGGTGTGCAGTCATCTGCATGCTCTCCCCCAGTCATTGTCTAAAAGAGTAAGCCATCTCTTCTTAACACTTGCAGAACTGGTTGAAAGTTGCTTGGGATTCTGCCTAGGGGACTTGATTGAGCAGCAAGGAAGCATCAGTTAACTTTTAATGGACTCAGGTATTCCAGGGATTCTGAATCTTGTTATTGCTTAGGATTGTGATCTCTTTAAAATGAGTGGTTTGGTGGCATATTTGGAATCCGTGGGAGAACCCAAGGTGCTACCGAAGTTGGTTCTCAAAATTTAGGACTTACTCTTTCCCTCAAGTATCTGTGGTTGGGAATCTCCTCAGGTTGCTCCCAGCAGCTGCCACTATGCTTTGTGTGTGGTCTCGTGGGATGTGGCTACAGCAGCCGCTCAGACTGTGAATGAACTGTGGGAACCAGCAGCTCATTCACAGCTGGAATAGCGGTGGAAAGGCCCCAGGGCACAGGCAAGTGCTACTGTTCCAGACAGTAGTCCTGAGTTGTTTCTTGGCCATGTGGACAGCTCTTGGTCCCTGGCTTTGTGAATAGAATCTCTGCAGACCTTAGCGCTGTCTGAGTTGATTGGAGGCTGGCAATTACTGCCAGAGGTGGCCTTGCCAACACTGAACACTGATTTATCAGAGGCTCCCTACCCTGCTGGAGCTTGGGCCAGCCTGGGAATCGCCCTCTCTCTGGAATGGAGTGGTACCTAACCCTTTGCAGTTTTTGTTTCCTTTTCCTGATTGGGCTTGTCTAGTGCCTGTAGGGGAAAATTCCTTTATCTTCTTCCAGGGTACTTGAGGAGATGCCCATATTATTGGGAGTGAGAAATCTAAGACTGTCTTTTGTTTTTCTTAAATTTTTCTTATTGAAAAAACTAACATTGGCAAGAGTGGCTGGTAATATTAATATTTTGATGTCACAAATATGGTGTCATGCTCCCCTGGATAAGTTCACCAGGTAGGGACAAGTGGGGTGAGTCACTGATGAAGAAAGAGCCGTCTCCAAGTCACATAAGCCTCTTCTCTTTGAGTAAATGTAGGCAGCGTCTTGTCTGTCTTTGGGCTTTAGCAGGATGTGAGAGTTGGAAATGTTCTTGCTTTTGAGAAAGGTTTTAAAAGTTTTCTTTGGGCAGAGGCAGCTCCCTCTTAACTTTTCTCATCTTTCTCCCCAGTTCCTCCAGATTTCACCTTTTGCATCTTAGAAGAATGATTCTTTTCCCCCAGGAACTTGGGTTTTTATGTCCTTGGACTTGCCCTTGTGCTACATTTTGTCATCAAGTTGCTTTTAACTGTGTGCAGTTCTGAAAGATGTGTAAAATGTCAGCTATCTAGTATTAGCAGATGTGGCCCACAAAACGGTGATAATTTTATTTGAATATTGCTTTCATTGAATCTTCTGAAGAATTAGATTTTCTAAGCCTTGTATATTGGCATCTTTTTATTTTAGCAAAGACCTGGGCAAGAAAGATTTGATTTCTGCTTCCAACGGAAGGATTTAGAATTAGAGACAGTTGGTGATATGACGGAGTTTTATTGATGTCTCAGCAGTAAAGAATCCACCTGCAGTGCAGGAGACTCGGGTCGGATCCCTGGGTGGGAAAGATCCTCTGGAGGAAGAAATGGCAGCCCACTCTGGTATTCTTGTCTGGAGAATCCCATGAACAGAGGAGCATGGTGGGTTATAGTCCATGGGGTCACAAAGAGTCAGGACTTAGCAACTAAACAACAAGGGACTCTACAGGAGTCTACACACTGTTGGTTAGTGAAATGGGCTCAGGGTCCTAAAAGAGACAAGGCTGGCTTCAGTGTCTTGCTCAGCATTTGACAGTTTTTGGCTGAAACAACCAGCTCCTCTCTTTGTCACTTAGGGCAGTTTGGTGTTGCCTCCATAGGGCTCGCACCACAGAAGTAATAGTGAATGCAGGGTGGGCATGTGTTTGTTGTGGAGCCTTGTGAGTGTGCTGACTTTTTAAAATGAATTGGTTTTTGCCACCTTATGTTCTGCTGAATCCCTGTGAGATTTTTCCTAGACATCACTTGATAGGTGGTCCTGTTATAAATTACAATGGGAAATTCAGCCAGACTTTTCATTAGCTGTTTTCAGATGTTTTGTGAAATAGTGTCTAGTTGAAATTTAATTTTTTTTCTTACCTCACTGAATGTCTGTAGTGAAGAAATTGAAAATGTAGCTACTAGTTTTAATGGGGAAATGAGTTTACTGACCAATGACTATTTTTTTGTCTGTATATGATCACAAAGGATCATTTAGTTACAAAATTGAATGTGTGTCCCTTAGTTGAGTGTGTAAATTTGCTCCAGATTTTTTTTTTTTTTTTTTTTTAGTAATCTTAGATGATTCATGAGAAATGGTGTTATTGGCAGTTTGAGGGTCAGGGTAATTTTCCTTGAAACAGCCATTCATATTATTTCCATTAGGGTTGTAGTTCATGCTCAAGGATAAGGTCTTATTGGAATAATATTCCAGGCCACTTGGCTTTTTTGCTGCTTTCTTTTGAACTGATTTCTTCCTCTTATCAGAGTGTACATGAGATATATGTATGTCTAAAAGATGAATGTTGCAAGTTGGGCTTGCTTTTCCATGATACATAGAGTTTTTGCAGGTTAATAATTGTTACTATGTATTCATAATTCCAAAAAAACTTTAAATTTCCCTAATAACAGAAAGGGCCAGCCTGGCTCCATGGCTTATAGTGGCACTTAATGTTTATAATAACCAAGAATTGGAACCCACCCAGTTGTCCTTTTGTGGGTGAGCGGTTCCTTATCATGGAATACTACGTGGCAGTAAAAAAGAACAAGCTGTCAGTACACACAGAACTTGGATGAATCTTGAGGCAGTCATTGCATGATAAGCCCATCCTAAAAGGCCGTTATATGACATTTTTGGAATGCCAAGATTACAGAAACCTTCAGTGGATTAGTGGTTGCTAGGGGTTAAGCATGGGTGGGGGGCGGTTGGCCATACACAGTGTGTTCACTGTTACACAGTGAGCGTGACTATACACGGTCAACAGGAGTGGTCCTTGTGACAGCGGCAGTCTGTGACTTATGTCAGTATCAGTGTTATGATTGTGATAGTGCTCCAGCTCTGGCAAGATGCGGCCATCGAGGGAAACTGAGTGGGGAACATGGGAGATGGTTCTGTTCTTAGAGCTGCATAAGAAGCTACAAGATGAAAAGTTTCATTTAAAAAAGAAACTCTTGGGACTTCCTTGATGGTCCAATGGTTGGGACCCTGTGCTTCCACTGCAGGGGGCACAGATTCGATCCCTGTTCAGAGAACTAGTTCTCACGTGCCACAGCTAAGACCCCGGGGCAGCCAAATAAAATATTTTAAAAAAGAAACCCTTACCCATTAAAATAATTCACAGTCTGCATGTTATGTTGATATTTAACATCCTTTGAGATGCAGTCATTTTTAAATTTTTCCTTTATTAGAAACTAATTTTAAAAAATCTGAGACTTTCCCCATGGGGACACGTGGGAAAGTTGTCTCTGTTCTCCCCCTCAGATTTCTAATGTGACTGATTTTGCTGCCTGAAGGGCATGTTGCAAAGAGAGTTTGATAATCCCCACTTAGAATCCTGTTAAACCTTTTTGCTGTGACATGTCTTCTCACAGGCAGATTTTTAAAAATATTTCTATTGGTTCATCGAAGAGTAGCTGAAATAACTTCTTCAGCATCTTACATTTGTAGTTTTACAGCTGAAGGGCTTCCCAGGTGGTACTGGTGGTAAAGAATCCACCTGCCAATACAGGAGAGAAGAGTTAGATCACTGGGTTGGAAAGATCCCTTGGAGGAGGAAATGGATACCCACTTCAGTCCATGGGGTGGCAGAGTCAGAATTGACTAAGCACCTGACAGAATTGACAACAACTGGTAGGGCATTTTCCCACCTTGCCTCCTGTAATCCTTGTTGTTTGAGACTGGGAGGTGTAGGTGGTGTTTCAATCTCATTTTTGACCCAATTCTGAAAAGATTTGTTGAAGATTCCACAGTGGCCAGATTGGAAAACCCAAGTGGGCACAAACCTGGGCTTGTGTTTCTAAGACCTTCGGGTGTTCCACAGTGTCACTGGACCTGGAGGCCTAGGTCTTAACAGACCAGTTAAGAGTTCCAGAAACATTTTGAGAAACAACCTGCATCTGCCAGTTAAAACCTTTTTTAATCAGTTACCCGTTGCCATCACCACCATTTTATAAGCAAAAGGGATGTTTTAACACTGAACATATAGAAAGAAAATAAGATTAAAGGACATGCCTTTAAATGGAAAATATTTGTGACATTTCTTTGCCAGTCCAGTGGTTAAGACTCCCAGTTTCCATTGCAAGGGGCATGGGTTCAGTCCCTGGTTGGGGAACTAAGATCCTGAATGCCATGTTACACTGCCAAAGAAAGAAAATGTTTGAGAAAAATCTTTACTCCTAACTTCATATCTCCCTGCTGCGCTGTGCTCAGTCATGGCCAACTCTGCGACCCCATGAACTGTAGCCTGCCTGCTAGGCTTCTCTGTCCATGGAATTTTCCAGGCAAGAATCCTGGAGTGGATTGTTATTTCCCACTCCCCTTATACCTCCCTATGGACCAGCAAAAACACGGTTGCAGACAGAGCTGGAACCATCGCACTGGATTTAAGGTTTGTCTTGAATTTTAAAATTCTCAGAGTGGCATCTGTAATCAGATTTTAGATTGGCCTCTTCTGGCCGGGTTGCTTTGTTCAATAAGTTATTTTCCATATGTCCTTGATGATGTGAATCTGTGATAGTTTTTTAAGGAGTCACTGAAGAGTTGCATGTATGTATTATTTCACTTCCAGTGTAGGATTGTATCTCCAGAGGTCCAGGAACCAGCAGTTGAGTTGGGTCCTGTGTCTTTCAAAACCTAATTAGGTCTCTTTAAGAGAAGTATCTAGAGAAGGAAATGGCAACCTGATCCAGTACTCTTGCCTGGAGAATTCCATGGACAGAGGAGCGGGACAGGCTGTAGTTCATGGAATCACAAAGAGTAGGACACAACTGTGCAACTAACTTAACTTTCAAAAGGAGTATCTAGTTCCAGACCACTCCCCAGAGTGACCAGGACTCTAGTTTTGTGAAATACCCTGGATGGCGGTGAGGGGGTGCGGTTTACTCTGCAAGATAGATGGAGGCCATACCTGTTAGGGTGTTGTCACCACACCTGTTCATTCAGTTCTACAAACGTTTGTTGATCCACACATGCTGACTTGGGCACATTTCTTTCCCAACTGCCAGCGTCATGGTTGGGATATCCCAACTAGTGAGAGGTCAGAAAGATGGTCATCTCACTGCAGGTTGTGGTTTAAACCTCTGTAACTCTGCATGCTGTGGGTGGGCTGCTTTTGAGAACAAAAGAGAGAAACCTGATTGCTGTGTGTTAGAACATCCCAAACCACACAGGTAGTTTAAGATCCTGATTGTTCGCTCTTTGCTCATTCCTTTCTTGGATTTCTTTTCAGAGAACCCGGGGGCTGGTAAAAATCAGGCTTCACTTGGACCCGGTTTGAATTCTGACTGAGGTGGCAAGAGCAGTTCAAAGCCTGTCTTTAAATTTAGATTTTCAGGGGGCAGTGGAGTGTTGCTTATGGGTGGGTGTTGTGGTCTTCTTGACAGCACACTTTTGAAAAGGAGAGATAGATTATCTGGTGTTCAGGACCAGAGCAGCTGGCTTCTGATAGGCTGATTTGGATGACAGATCTGGGTTCACACAGAGACACCTGAGGCCCGTTTTGTTGTTCAGCAAAAAAGCATTGACTCCAGTTTTTTTAATTTTTATTTATTTAAATATTTTTGCCTACGCCTTGTGGTTTATGGGATCTTGGTTCCCCGACCAGGCCTTGAACTCAGGCCCTCAGTGGTAAAAGCAGAAAGTCCTCATTACTGGACCACCAGGGAATTCCCGCCTCCAGTTTTTAAATGTAGTCCAGAATAGGTCGTCTTAGTCACTTTGTCCCCCTGAATCAGGAGGTATTGCCACTAAGCACTGGCCTAAAGGGGGAGACCTGGGGATGAAAGGATCACAGATGGTCCAAGAGTGGCGGTCACAGCCGGCCTCAACCCAGTGAGTCTCTTTATGGGTCCCTTCTTGGGCCTACCTCTCAAGGGAGGCAGCTACTGGAGCAGAGGCACAGACATGCTCTGAGTTTGAGCGGTGAAGACAGTGGGTGGAAACGTCCCTGCAGTACGTTTGCTGAATACAGGAGCATTCGGGGTTGGCCAGGTGTCCTTGGGGGCTGATGTTCTACACAGTGACTGTATTGTTCTCCAGTGGTCCAAGGGTGGTTTTCTCTCCGGACTGTCTCGATTCATCAGATAGCATTTTTCGAAGAGATCCCCTGAATCAACTTCGGGTGAACCTTGGTCCCTTCGGATGAGGGAGTTGGGCTGTGGATGTCTCCAGTGGTGTCAAATAAGTATCATTGTGGACTCATGTGTACTGTTCACATGCTGAATCTGTTTTAGTCATATACTTGTAACATTTTCTTAGAAGATTCAAACATACAGAAAAAGTGACAGTGTTTTACAGTCAGCGCTTGCCTGTTTGTACGCCCGAGTTCTCCATTGACTTCAGCTGTGTTTCACGCTTCTCTCCTTCTCTATTCTCGTCTTTCAGCCACTTTATTTTCATTGAAATAGAGCTGGTGTGTGTGTGCACGTTTGCTCAGTCCCGCCCAACTCTTTGCTACCCTGTGGACTATAGCCCACCAGACTCCTCTGTCCGTGGGATTTCCGGGCAAAGATACTGGAGTGGGTTGCCATTCCCTCAGTTGGGAAGCTCCCCAACTGAGGGATCAACTCTGTCTTCTGCATTGGCAGGTGGACGCTTTACTACTGCACCACTTGGGAAGCCCTAGAGTTAATAGTATCTGTTTTTATGATACTTTTCAAGGTAGCAGAAAGTTGTAGTCTTTCCTCTAGATACTAACTGGAGTCCAGTATTTATTTAAAGTTTTTTGGCTTTTTTTTCTTTTGAGGTAAATGCACAGATCTTGCATATACCATTCAGTGGATTTTGGTCAGTGCACATCCCCCACAATATTATCAAGGTGCAGACTGTGACCACCACCCCAGAAAGCTCCTGGCATCCTTTCCAGGTGTCTCTGCCACCATCCCATGGAGGTGATTGCAGATTAGTTTGGTTTTTCTGCTGCATTGGAGGACTTCATACAGGTCTTTTTTTGTTTTTGATACTCGGTTGCCTCAAATATAGCTAGTGGGAGCCCTCACAAGTCAGCTCCTTTGTCCTTTGGACGTGCCAGCAGTAATCACTGAGCACTTCCTTCCCTTTATTTTCTTTTCCCCAACTCTTATTTTTTGACCATGCGACACAGCATGTGGGATGTTAGTTCCCCTACCAGGGATCAAACCTGTGCCTCCTGCTTTGAAAGCGAAGTCTTAACCACTGGACCACCAGGAAAGTCTCTTCCTGGCTTTCTGATACTGCATTTTGACCCAGGCTCACCCACCATGGTTCTGCATCAGGTGCTGAATCAACTACTTCTTCTGGGAGCTCCTTTTAGAAGATCTTAGACAGTATCAGTCCTACAAAGCCCTTAATAAAAAGATCTTTGGCCCCTGGAATCTTGGTTTAAACCCTCTGTTACTTTTAAGCCTCTGTATCTGATATCTGTGGTGGAGGAAGACTAAGATGAGGAAGTGGTAAGTATAGAGAGGTGATGCGTTGGCTTCTGGCACCATGTTGAATTTGGCGGGAAGGCATTTGTCCTTTAGGGTGGCCAGGTCCACAGGAACGGGGGACTTGCCTACCATGTTCATCACTGTCCCAGCCTCTGGCTCAGGGCCTGGTCCAGGGGAGGTGCACACAGAATACTTCTGACTAAGTCAGTACAGTGGTAAACATCATCCTTCTTTATCAAGTTGATGAAGTTTCAGTGTAGATTTGGCCAGGACTGGTGATTGTTTACCATGGGCTCCTCACCAGTCAGTTGTGATTTCCGACGGCCTGCTTCTTGTCGGTTTATAATTTATTTTCTGAGATTTGGTTTACATTTTAGATTACCTGCCATGGCTGCACTTTTGTAAGAATTCTTCAGTTTGCTATGCACTTAAAAAAGAACTATTATGGAAATTTTCAGACACGCACAGTGATCCCCATTCTACCCATCTCCATCTTCAAAAGGTATTAACGTTTTCCAGTGTTGGTTTGTCCTGTTCCCTTTTCCACTCCCCACCTCACCCCTAAATTTTATTTTATTTTTAATATTTATTTTTATTTGACTGCTCCGGGTCTTAGTTGCAGCATGTGAACTCTTAGTTGTGGCATGTGGGATCTAGATTCCTGACCAGCGATTGAACCCAGGCCCCCTGCATTGGGAGTGCAGGGTTTTACCTTCTGGATCACCAGGGAAGTCCCTCAGTGAAGTATTTTAAAGCAAGCAAAAACCAGGCGTGTAGTTTAAGCCATAAATTTATCTTTAATGTGTATGTGAGGTAAAGATGTTCTTTTCAAACACAGCCATAGTGTCATTCATTCCTTATGCAGGATGTGCTTTTGCATGTGCTTATTATTAGCCCACAACAATCTGATGATGTACTTCTTGTCTGTAGTAGAAGTCTGCTTTTTTTTTTAGGGTTTGTGGGATTTGTGCTCCATGCTTTCCACAGGCCAACTCATCTAATTTTCACATTCCCCTTGAAGAGGTAGAGGGGTAGATTCCATGTTGCAGGTTGAAGGAAGCTCCAAGGAACTTGAAGGCCACACAGGTAGTGGCAAAAGCTCCCACTTGGTGACTACTGAGTGGCTTACCAAGGGCTCAGGCACAGCCAAGGCTGAGCCCAGGGACTTGTGGTCCTCTTCCTTCCCTCCCTCCCCTGTCAGGAAGCATTGGACCCCATATGTCCTTTTGCCTGACTCTGCAGGAGTATCACTTCTCATTCCACCCTTAGATTTTTAGGTTTTAGTTGGCAGCCCCTAAGTTTTCAATGAGATAGTTAGCTAGTCCTAAAGCATTGTGGGAAATTCTCTTTGGGGCTAGTCCTGTCAGAGTTTATCCTTGAAGTGAATGCCTTTCTGAGATGAACCTGCTGCGCTGGCTGGTAACAACCGGTGTGGATGGAAGGGGCTAGCTGTTATGTGGTTGGAGGGAATGGGTGGAGTCAATCTGTTGCCTACTCTGCTGATGGGGCTTTTTGGGTTGTTTACTCATTTGGAAGATTTCAGTGTGGACCAGACTGTTTGCACAGAGTGGGAATTGAGTAGGTTGTAGTCAGCATGTTATTTAGAGTCGAAAATTGTAATTATAGCTACATTTGTCTTGGAGACTTGTGTTGTCCTTTTCAGTTGTCTCAACCACTCCAGAGCTGCACCCTGGGGGTGGCCACGTCCCCCTTGTGCTTCAGAAGGTTCTTGCCGTGCCAGTTCACAGCAGCCATCTGGGGCCCTCTGTTTCCTGCTCTTGTTCCATGTCTTCATGACCCTCAAGGGTCAGAGCTTGCTCCTTCCTTCCTTCTCTTTTCCTTCTCCAAACACCAAGATTTTGCTGAACATTTTAACCCATACCATTTAGGGGCGGCTTGGTAATAGGTTTATTTGTAAAACTTGGCATACTTCATATGGAGAAATTGTTGAAAGGAGATTTTTTAAAAAGTAAAAATCATCTTGAATGTGGGCCTGAAGTCAAACGTGGCTTCTAGAAACCAGCTGTTTTCATTTTTGGGGAGTTTTATAATTAGTTGTTTGTACCTTGGGTTAGTGATTACTTGAAAATAGAGATGTGTCCTGCTGTGTTAACAGACTCCTTCCTGAGGCAGCACCGCTTTCCTCCTGCGGGATTATCTGACTGCTCAGACTCCTCCGCCGATGAAATACATGAAACTAAAAAAGATTTTCTGATCTTATAGATAGTTGAAGTATTGATAACACCAAGGAAATCTGTCACAATTTGAAAAGATAAGCAAAAATTTGATTTCCAGACACTACAGATAAAGAGAAGTAAAAATGGTAAGAAATTTATTTTGTTAATCATAGATACTATTTCTTCATTCACGTACAAAAATATTTGTGGTGTTGCCCCAAAGCATTTCTTTTTTTTTTTTTCCTGAAGTATAGCTGACTTACAGTATATTAGTTTCAGGTGTACAACAGTCATTTCATATTTGTGTATGTTATATTCCACATAAAGTTATCATAAAATACTGGCTACATTCCCTATTGTCCTTTTAATTTATTTTATATGTGGTAATTTGTACCTCTCAATCGCCTTCACCTGTCTTGCCTCCCCAAAGCATTTGGTTTTATAATCATTTTTCATTAGACTCTTTGAAGTAGTGTAACAGTTCTAGTAATAGAGAAATGTATAATGTGCCCCCTTCTTCCCGTGGGCTAGAGAAAGCACAACTGTTATGTTTGGTTGTCCTTCTCAGATCTTCAGATGTGTTCATATAGTCTTACTTTCATGTGCGTAATTGTGAGCTGTACAACTGAACAGATAAGCGTCAAGCTGCTTGGTCTCCTTACATAGTTTTTAACTAAGTTTTCACATTTCCAGCGTCCAGTTCGAATTTTTGTGAATGATGATCGCCATGTGATGGCAAAGCACTCTTCCGTTTACCCAACACAAGAGGAGCTGGAGGCAGTCCAAAACATGGTGTCCCACACAGAGCGGGCTCTCAAAGCTGTGTCGGACTGGATCGATGAGCAGGAGAAAGGCAGCAGCGACCATGCCGAGTCTGAGAATGTGGATGTGCCCGCGGAAGACGAGGGAAAAGAAGGGGCTGGGTAGGTTGGCTTTGTAGGGTGTTTTTCTTATTTCTAGGGAGACTGGCCAGTGCAGCGTTGAGCCTCTCCTTTTTCTAAGAAACTCCAGCCTTTCCGGGGCCCCTGGGTTCTGGCCAGCCTGCACCTCACTGGGCCTGTGTTGGGCTGTTCTCAGGGAGCAGAAGACAGAGCACATGACCAGAACCCTGAGGGGAGTGATGCGTGTTGGCCTCGTGGCAAAGGGCCTTCTGCTCAAGGGGGACTTGGACTTGGAGCTGGTGCTGCTGTGTAAGGAGAAGCCCACAACCGCCCTCCTGGACAAGGTGGCTGACAACCTGGCCATCCAGCTCACTGTGAGTGCCCACTTCCACTGGGGACGCAGGGTGGTCGGGGGCAGACGTGACCAGCTGCGCTGTGTGCTGGGAGGCGTGTTCCACACCCGGCCTGGCCCCTGCTGTTCTCACGTGTCTGTAGCTGCCCGGCAGCTGCACCAGGCTGGGCGCCCACTGTGTACCAGGTGGCATTGGGCATGACCGTCACATCTAGACTCCAGCAGTGGATGGATGGGCGGGTGGCTGCAAAGGGTATTCCTCCTTGATGCAAACCTGGACTTTAAAAAAGTTGTTTTTAACCGATTTATTTGCCTCACTACAGAAGTAATATATAAATAGTAACTTCTGGCATTTCTTCAGCATTGACTGAACCAGGCCCTAGGCCAGACGAGCTCTGCACACATATCATTTCATCATGACTGAGGTGGGGCTTGATCATCTTAAGTACTCTAGTAGATTTGCCTGTGGTGCGGGGAGCTTACCCGGCTGGTGAGGTGTCTGGGCTTCAGAATGTCTGTGTGTCGCTGCCCCTCAGTGCCTCCTGGGGACACTACCCTGGATGCAGCCACAGGATAAGAAAAGAAGAAAGTAGAAATTCTCATCCTGTAGATACACTGTTCATTTTCCCATGTAAATCTTGTTCTGTCACATGTGCCTGATCCCTCAGGGTTCAGGACAGAGGTCAGAATTGAAATGAGCAGCTAATGCAATGTGGAAAGGCTTCGGGGGACTGTTGAAAGGGAAGGCAGCCCTGAACTTTTGTTTTAGTGGTAATTTTTTAAGTTGGTTTCCATCTTTGTCTATTAAAAAGTATATTAAGTGTAGGAAATTAAGTTGACATAAATGTTTCTAAAGGAAAGACCATTTTCATAGAGTGTTTATAGAGATAAAGAAAGGTGTTTGTTTTTTTTACCCCCGTTTTTCTCTTTTGGCCACACCACACAGCATGCAGGATCTTAGTTCCCCTACCAAGGATCGAGCCTGTGCCCCCTGCATTGAAAGTGTGGAGTCTCTACTACCAGGGAAGTCCCAAGAAAGTATATTTTTATCATGTAGATGAGTGATTTTTGACTGGGGTACATTTTGAACCCAGGGGGACATGGAGTGAGTTTAGAGGTAGTTTAAGTTATCTCAGCAGAGTAGGTGCGGCGCTACTGGCATCTGTAGGTAGAGGCTGGAGAGGCTTTCCGAGGTCCTCCAGCGCACAGGACGGCCCCACCACTGTGAGTGATCTGACTGGCGCGTCTTAACAATGCTGAGGTGGAGGAAAGTCAGCTTGGATCCTCTACAGTGCCTTTGTTCTCCCCAAAACTTTTTATTTCTTTGACAAAAATCATAAATACTCAAGTTTTCTTGATCAGGGCGTATAAATGGTATAAAGAAGAAAGCAGAAGTTACAGTCATGAATGTCGTTTTATAGACGCATGTAGCATGCATTTGCAGCAAGTATGTGCTTCCATAGTCGCCACATGAAGCTGTTTCACCACGCAGTTCTCGTTCTGTGCCCTGCGACAGCGGCTCGTCCGTGTGTGGAAGCGGCGGTGGCGGCTGCCCACACCATGCTGGGTCCTATGCTTTCCGTGCCGTGTCCGGTTCAGTTCCTTTGCTGCCTTGGGTGTCGGTCGTGTCTCTAAGTCCATTTTACAAATCAGAAATCATAATCTTGATGAAATAGAGTGATCTGTCGAAAGTTATGTGACTCCCAAGTGACACAGTGAGGATTTCACACCACCACCTCCTCCCAGACCCTAAACTCTTAACGTTGTATTACAAAACTTCCTCTCTCTGCTAAGTAGTCATCTCCTCCCTGGAGTACCTGGAAGATGGCCAAAGACCTGTCCAGTAAGAGGGCGGTCTGACCCCTAGTGGAAGGCGCTGCTGTCAGTCACAACCCAAGAAGTTGGCCTGCAGTCGTAATCAGGAGCTCAAGAGAACTGTTGCTGGTCTTGGGAAACACGTGTTTGACGGTTGCGTTTTCTTTTATAGGCGGTCACAGATGACAAGTATGAAATACTCCAGTCTGTTGATGACGCTGCGATTGTGATAAAAAACACAAAAGAGCCTCCATTGTCCCTGACCATCCACCTGACCTCCCCTGTTGTCAGAGAAGAAATGGAGAAAGTATTAGCTGGAGGTAGGGAGGCTGAGAAAGGCCAGCAGGGCGTTGGCACTGTGGTATCCCCTCACTGTTAAAATGTGCTATGAAGTTTTAGATTGCTCTGATAAAAGGCTAGCGGTATAGCTTTGACCACCTTTCCTTGAGCTCACATCTCCCATTGGGTTTTGGTCCTGGGAGGTTGACAAAACAGTTGCACTAAAAGTGAGTAGTACTTTTCCGAGAGGATTGCACCGTCTTTGTCTGTCTTAATCCTTGGATGTTCTCATCGGTATTAAAGATGTTTTTTCGGTTGAGCCAGTCTCTGGCCTTGGAAAAGCGTGTCCCCAGTGACTATAGGCTTTAAAGTACGGAAGACAACCAGATGGTTTCTGCATGAGTATCACATTGGACTTGTGCAGACAGCTTGTGTTGCAGTATAACCAGGGCCTCTTTGTTTGTCTTCGTCCACTGGCTGCTGTTACCTGTGGCCATGATCGAGATGCAGAGAGCTGGGGCAGAGTTTTGGATAAAGTTTTTTTTAACAGTGGAGCGATTTTCAGAACAAATCCTGGAACCTCGGAAAGTGCTAATGCTCTCACGATTCCGAGTCCGCCCAGGGCCCCTTGTGCATCTCTGGGTGGATGGTTTTCAGTCATGACTGAAAGTCAGGGTGACCGGCCTTATCCAAACCCCTGACGCACCGATGGTGGCAACGACAAACGCCCAGGTTTTGCTGCAGCACAGGCTTACGCACGCCCTTGTTGAGGTTCCTCGGTGCCCTTTGGTTCCGATACCTGGTTCACCACCAGAGCCCTTCTAGTTTATCAATTCAGGGACGCTGGACCTTTGACCAACAGGACTGACTCTGTCAAGGGCTGGGGCTGGGGCAGTCCCGCCTGGTGGGCGGAGGTGGTCCCCTTTGCCATAGTTGCCTCAGGGGATGACCTGTGGGAGGCAGAGAGGGAGTGCATTTCTACTCCCCCACCTTTTTTTTTTTTTTTTCCGGTTTTGGTTTTTGTTTTTTCTTTTTGCTAATGAATTTTTTAGCATAGCTCATTTATTGGGAGATGCTGGGGAGAGGAAGCAAGGTAACCATCTACTAGAAGATAGGGTCCACCTATCTGTCCCCCTCCCCATGGGATTGTTCCTTTTAGAGTACCTTCCCACTTTGTTTTTGTTTTTCTTTTTGTTTTCTTTTTTTCTTTTTCTTTTTTTTTTTGGAGGGGGCCTCTGATTTTTACAATCTCCTCTCGGGGCTGAGTTCAATATGCTCGAGCATCTCCCTCCCTGGTCAAGGGTGGAGAGGACTTGAGATTCTGGGAGCCTCAGCTGCCCTTTAGGAAGCTGCCACATCCCCTTTCCACCTGACAGAAACCCCTTGGTCAAACTGTACCTTGTCTTCTTATTCCATCCATGAATAGAAACGCTATCAGTCAACGACCCCCCGGACGTTCTGGACAGGCAGAAATGCCTTGCTGCCTTGGCGTCCCTCCGACACGCCAAGTGGTTCCAGGTTTGCATTTTGTTCTTCTATTTGTCTTTCGGTAGAGAATTCCTAAGTTTTAACTTGGCTAACTTTCACCATAAAGTTGTGGTAACATTGAAGAGCGCCGTGCTGAACTTAGCACCTGCTGGAGTGCGGATGCTAAAGGAGCACGCATAGACAAATTTGACACCACCACCCCCCCCCCAAGGAGGCTTGTGACTGAGTAGGTGGGGAGCTGCTGCTTTGTGCCAAGAGTAATAACGTTATTACCATCCACTCGGTGGAATCGCTGCTGACCGCACACTTGGTCATGCACGCTCACCTTCGTTTACCCTTGACAAAGCAGCGCCCTGAGACTTGTGTGTTTCATGTCTGCCTTGCGTGCAGGGAGCTGCCACGGTGTAAAGAGCCTGTGCTTTATTCCTCTAGGCCAGAGCCAACGGGCTGAAGTCGTGTGTCATTGTCATCCGGGTCCTGAGGGACCTGTGCACCCGAGTGCCCACCTGGGGTCCCCTCAGAGGATGGGTAAGGCACCTCGGGTCATGTATGCAGAGACTTCCCAGATCCCAGGACTGTGTTGCTGATCAGTGGGCTGGAGTGGCCCGTTGGGGTGTGGCCGATGCATCCCATCACAGCTGCTTGTTGAGCTCCTGCTGAGTGCCACACCCTGGGTGGGGCTGAGAGCCAGACCAGAAACCCAGAGGAGGGTGCACAGCTCAGCCGATTGGGGACCAGCGGCGCACTTATTGGGACAGCTTCTCTGTGTAGAAGCTTTTGTAGCTGCTCTGAGACAAGGGTCAGCAGACTGAGGCCCACAGGCTTGTTTTGGCCAGTTGCCTCTTTCTATAGTCTGTTGTGAAGAATGGCTTTTTTTTTTTTTTAAACTATTTTTTAACTGGAGGATACTTGCTTTACAGTGTTGCGTGGGCTTCTGCTGTACGCAGCATGAATCAGCTCTAAGTATACCCACACCCCCTCCTGGTTTTTATCTTTCTAAATGCTTCACTTTAAGTACCTAAGCACACAGCTTCCGTTCTTGGCCCCTACAGCCTAAGAGGCCAGTCCCTGTACGGAAAAGTTGGTGGAGCCCCGTTCCCGGTGTGCTGTCTTTGGCTTGTGAACTTGGAGGGCCTTGACTCTGATACACACACACACAGGGTGACACTGCCTCAGAGTCAGCCTGCTCCCTCCTGGACTTGGTGACTAACTGTCCCTCTTCCCTTTCAGCCCCTCGAGCTTCTCTGTGAGAAGTCCATCGGCACAGCCAACAGACCCATGGGTGCCGGCGAGGCCCTGCGGAGGGTGCTGGAGTGCCTGGCTTCAGGCATCGTCATGCCAGGTTGGGGCCTTGTGCTTTGCAGGTGGCAGGGAAAGGAAAGGACAGGGACCGGGGCCCCGAGGCCACTTCCTGGCGGGTCCCCTGAGTGGGTTAGGGTAGCAGCAGCCCCGTGTCCCCCCAGGGGTGAAGCATGTGACTACCCTCTTGCACCATCATATCCAGCCCTGTGCCGGCTCCGCAGCTGTGACTCCGGGCGGATCCGGGGCAGTAGTGACCCACTCCCACGCGAGCTCCTTGCTCTGAGACACAAGTGGCTTATTTCTCTCACGGGCTGGTCGCCGAGTGGGTCACTGAGCCCGGCGTGTTTTCCAGAGCTGGGTGTGGATGGGGCGCGGGGGGTAACGCACTTGGTTCCCTCAGCCCAGCACCACGCTTCCGAGATGTTAAAAGATAATCCTCTGCATATCTTCCTTGTTTCCTGCCTTCAGATGGTTCTGGCATTTATGACCCTTGTGAAAAAGAAGCCACTGATGCTATTGGGCATCTAGACAGACAGCAACGGGAAGATATCACACAGAGTGCGCAGGTATAGTCGTCGCCATTGCCACGTGAGCCCTTACCCAGTCTGTAATCACTGGCTTCCAGTTCCGTTACTGGGTATTCTAAGGGTAGGCTCAGCTTGGGGCCCGAAGGTCAGGGGCTCGGGCCTGATACAGGGCGCCCCAACCTGGGCTGCTTCTTTCCCCTGGCGCCACGTGAGGTTGTCACCTGCCCCCCCCTTGGCCTGCTCGAGTGCCGTTTTCAGACACCCGAGTTCAGCGGGGAGACGTATTTGCTATGTGGACTGCTCCAGGGGTCCTTCCCTTGCAGGCCCACCCCGTGGCTCCGTGTGGCAACCAGTCCCCAGGTTGGGGTCTCCTGTATTCTTTTGAGGGGGGTGGTCACAGGCTGGCCTTCCCCCACAGCAAGGCTGGGCCCTGGCAATCAGGCCGTCCCCTGGCTGGCGGAGGACCCCTTGCTGTCATAGGGGAGACCATTAGCAACCCCCTCAGCTCCCACCCTTTCCAGGAGGTATTAGTGAGCGCACACATGAGGGCTGGGAGTGCAGGGCGGCTCAGTCAGATTCCTCTTCCCCTTCTCCAGCATGCGCTGCGACTAGCTGCGTTCGGCCAGCTCCATAAAGTACTTGGTATGGACCCTCTGCCATCTAAGATGCCCAAGAAACCAAAGAATGAAAACCCAGTGGACTATACGGGTAAGGAGGCTGTGGGGCCTGGGCCCAGGCGGTGATGTCATCATGGGCTCTTGGCAGAGGACAGGCTAGAGTCTCAGGTGCTGCCGTCCTCGTCTTGTTTCAGTTCAAATACCCCCCAGCACCACCTACGCCATTACGCCCATGAAACGCCCGATGGAGGAAGATGGAGAGGAAAAGTCTCCTAGCAAAAAGAAGAAGAAGATTCAGAAAAAAGGTACAAGCATTCACACACAGTCCTTGTTTTAAGCCGCCCTCTGGCTTCATTGAAGGTTTAGCCCAAAGTGGTGACACACCTGCTTTTGTTCTGTTTTTCTCGGATGTGATGTGGAAGTCCTTTTAAGAATGATTGGTTGTGGAGTTCTCACAGCAGGAATACTGGAGGGGTTCTCACAGCAGGAATACTGGAGTGGCTTGCCAGTCTCTCCACCAGTGGAACACATTTTGTCAGAACTCCAGTATGACCCATCAATCTTGGATGGCCCTGCATGGCATGGCTCATAGCTTCATTGAGCTATGCAAGCTCCTTCGCCACGACAAGGCTGTGATCCATGAAGGGGATTGATTAAACTTAGCATGGGCATGGAACACAATTAAGATGGATGCACCTCAGCTGGTGACCACAGTCAGGGTATGTGTCTGGATAGCAGGGCAGGCAGGCCCTCAGCACATGTGGCCACCTGGTCTCCTGCCCAGTCCACCACGTGGTGTGTGGCGGGCGGGCGGGCAGTCAGAAGAGTGTCCCTGTCGGGGTCAGAATTGACTGGCATTGTAGAGCAGCATTACCGTGTTCTTTCTAGAGGAGAAGGCAGAGCCTCCACAAGCGATGAACGCCCTGATGAGATTGAACCAGCTCAAACCGGGGCTGCAGTACAAACTGATTTCCCAGACCGGTCCAGTACATGCCCCCATTTTCACCATGTCAGTGGAGGTGGACGGCAGCTCCTTCGAGGCCTCTGGGCCCTCCAAAAAGACTGCCAAGCTGCACGTGGCTGTGAAGGTGAGTGTGGCCAGCAGTGTGGTGGAATGCTGAAGTGCCTCCCTCAGCTTTGTGCCCATTAAGAGCCACTGCCCCCTGTTTAAGCACGAGGCTGAGGGAGGGAATGGAAACACTGAAACAGTTAGAGGCCTGACCAGTGGCCAAGTCACACACGGCCAGAATGCCGTCATTGATGGGTGCAGGGCCTCCAAATGTGGGTGGGCATTTGGTGGTCTTGGGAGCTTCAGGAAAGTGCCTCCGATTGGCTGGATGCTCCCTTAGAGCTGCTGATTCAGGATGCTGGATGTGGGAGAGTGCTTGTCTGGGTGAGGCCTTCCTCACTGGGGACACGGGGTCTCCCCCCCTGCAGGTGTTACAGGACATGGGCTTGCCCACGGGTGCTGAAGGCAGAGACTCCAGCAAAGGGGAGGACTCAGCCGAGGAGGCAGAGGCGAAGCCCGCCGTGGTGGCCCCTCCACCTGTGGTGGAGGCCGTCTCGACCCCCAGTGCCGCCTTCCCCTCGGACCCCACCACCGAGGTGAGCACAGGGTGGGTGCTGTGAGGCCCCGCAGGAGTGTCTCGGGGTCCCCTGAACAAGGACAGGCACTGGTCCTCGTTCTCTTCCTCCAGAAGCGTAACAGCCTTCCAGTCCCGGGCCTTGTGGAGGGAGTGGAAGTGTGCGCTGTCGAGGCCTGTGCTGGTGTTGACCCAACGTCGGGGGCGGCGCCTGGGAGGCCTGTAGTCAAGGCTAGGCTGTTTCCCTGAGAGAGATGGTGTGGGTGGAGGTGGTCCCATTGCTGGCAAGCCCACAGGTGATTTCCAGCGGGGCGGGCAGCAGAGTGAGTGGAGCGGAGGGCTTCAGACTGTTAACGCAGGGGCGGCTGCCGCCTGTGGAAGAGACCTCAGCTGAGTTTGTCGGTGCTCTTTTCTGTTTTCCCTGAGAACGTAAAACAGCAGGGGCCGATCCTGACCAAACATGGCAAGAACCCTGTCATGGAGCTCAACGAGAAAAGGCGGGGCCTCAAGTACGAGCTCATCTCAGAGACGGGCGGCAGCCACGACAAACGCTTCGTCATGGAGGCGAGTGGTCCCGGGCTGCTTCCTGTGGGGGCCTGGGGTCTTAGGAGATGCCCCCACTCCAAAGGCAGTGTTGGGTCAACCCTGACACACATCTGTTCTCCCCAGGTCGAGGTGGATGGCCAGAAGTTTCAGGGTGCTGGCTCAAACAAAAAGGTGGCCAAAGCATATGCCGCTCTGGCTGCACTAGAAAAGCTGTTCCCTGACGCCCCTCTCTCCCTGGAGGCCAACAAGAAGAAGAGAGCCCCTGTACCTGTGAGAGGTGGCCCAAAATTTGCTGCTAAGGTGAGTGTTCAGCCCTGAACTCTCCGGGTGCTCTCTCCTTGGTGGGTGTTCTCTGATCATTTGAGTGGGAGATAAATGTAAGTTGTCTGTTTTCTCTCCCATCCAGCCACATAACCCTGGGTTTGGCATGGGGGGCCCCATGCACAATGAAGTGCCCCCACCCCCCAACCTCCGAGGACGGGGAAGAGGAGGGAACATCCGTGGTCGAGGGAGAGGGAGAGGATTCGGTGGTGCCAACCATGGAGGCTACATGAATGCTGGTGAGGACCCTGTCCTGCACTGTCCCCAGGGGCCTGGCCTGCTCCCTGCAGTGGGTGGGGACCCCCCACCCCCACCCTGCCCCGGGGACCCACTGAGATGCAGAAGGAGGCAGGGGTGGGGCAGACCCATTTCCCATCCTGGTGACCCTGTCCATTCCCTTCCAGGTGCCGGGTATGGCAGCTACGGGTATGGAGGCAACTCAGCGACTGCTGGCTACAGTAAGTGCGTGTTTCTCTTTGTCTGAGCTTGGGAAGAAGCTGCAGTTTAGCTCCCGTGCCCTGAGTTAGAGCAGGGTGGCCCAGCAGTGTTAGCAGCAGCAGTCTCCCTGAGATTCATGGGCGGCTGGCACCTGTGTTTGGTGTTAGGGCAAGTGGTCCTCCAGCGCCCCCATGCTGCAGAAGCGTAATTTACTAAGTGTTAAGGCTCACATTTGTTTAACTGGCAAATTCGTTAAAAGTCAAAATTTTAAATTTCTCTGCTTTAAGCCATGCGAAGCACCAAACCTGTGAATACGCTTTTCCTGACAGTGCACAGCTCTTGTCTTGAGAAGGAGCCTTCATTGGGGGGTTACAGGAGCAGAGAAATCTAAAACATGAATTTCAAATGTGGCGCTCTGTGCCCTTTTTCAAAAGAATTCTAATTTTTTTTCTCTGCTCTGTCTCCCCCTTTTGTAGGTGACTTTTTCACAGACTGCTACGGCTATCATGATTTTGGGTCTTCCTAGAGCATCTAAAAGTATTGCACACAAAATCAACTTTTTACTCCAATTTTCTCGAACTCCAAAACCCAAAGTGTCCGTGCTGTGCCCTGTGCTTCACTGGGTTTCTCAACCGTGGCTTGTCACCGCAGCTTGTCTGAAACTCTTAGCCTGCAGAATTTAAGACAATGGCAGTTTTTATCGTGATTTGCCTTTGAACTTGGTCCTATTGAAGTTCACAATAAGTGGAAAACAATTTTTCAGAGAATGCGTTTTTGTGCAGAACTGCACAGAATTCTAGAGCCAGCGTTGGTCAGCATCAAGGCAAAAGCCCACCTTTGCTTTTTATGGAAAGCATTACTTTATTTAAGAGACAGATAATAATGCATTTTAATCTACCTTTGTCTTAATTTACAGCAGGTTTTGTATGAATTTTTAACCTTTTAACAAATCCCCAAATCTCTTTGATGCCTTTGACAGTAACAGTTTCACCACATCCGAATCCAGAGCAATCTGCTTTTTTTTCCATAAGCATGTGAAACATTGAGAACGTTGGGGAATTGTACATTGTTCTAAGTTAACCTCTTCCATATTTTGTAACTGCTCTGGTGGGTTCTTGTTCCGGAGTGCGATATTCTGTGGCTGCTTTAGCTAGAGGTGAACTCTCAAAGGTATCAAAACTGTGCTTCCACTCTTAGTGCAAGAAACAGACAGGCTTTAAGGAAATGAGAACGTAGAATTTTGCAAGTCCTAATCATTGCTGCAAATGCATGGGATTCTTAAGGAGTTTTCTTTTTTTTCCCTTTTTCTTTTAAATGGGGCTTTAAAAATATCCAAGTAGAAAGAGCCTAATACATAGCGCCTAATTCTCCTGTGAGGAGCCAAGCCCCCAGCAGGCCCGGTGCTGCCAGCCTGCTCCCACGACAGGTTCCAGAAGGCCTGGAAAGCTACTGCCCTCTCCCCCGAAGTTGCAGTCTTGAGCTGGGGGCGTCTCCCTGCAAGTAGAGGTGCACCAAGGCGTTCTGGCTCTTGAATGAGACCCTCGTTTCCTGGCGGGAGTCCTTCTTGGGAACAAGTATAGTTTTGGCTCTGATAAACAGTTCTTGCAGCAAAGCCTGCCTCCACATTGACTTGCAAGATTTTGCGTTTATTCAGGCAAAAAACTGGTCAAAACGGTTACTCCATAGTTTGTTCCCAGGGGTTTGAAACATTCAGTGAAACTTTGATTGCATGGTGTATTTTTTTTTTTTTTAGAACGTTATTGTTTTGAGAATAATGTCTTTTTATACCAGGAAATAGTTATCCTGAAATTTGAATATCCTGAAAGTTGAAAACTTTCCCTCCCCTTTATTATTTTTTTTTTAATCAATACATGTTAAAGTAACAAGCCCTCAGTCCTTGGCGTCTTCATTCATCCCCATGCTGGCGGAGGGGTGAGGAGGCGCTCAGTGCAGACCGTGGGCAGCTGAGGTGGTGGGCGTCTCAAGGGGGTACCGCCCCTCCTCCAGGAACCTTCGCGTGTTTTCTCTCGAATCGGGGACACAGCCTTCTCCCTGGTCTTTCTGCCTTCTGGTGGGCTGAGTGGAAGGGTCTTAAGGAAATTAAGTTATGTGGCAGATTAGCTCTATCCAAATTATTGTCCGAACCACCCAAGACACAGTGGTACGAGGCGTTTATCTGCAGTGGGTGGAAGGTCCTTGAGAACTCCCAGATTCACCTCATTCAAAAGACTGGAGACCATTGCTGCTAAATATGGGAAGGACTGGGTGTGTGGGAACATTCCCTCCTCCACCTCCCCTATTCTGGGCACACAAAATGGCTGGCTGTGTCGGGCAGCAGGCAACCAGAAGTAGTGTGCCTGGGTCTGCCTGCCCCAGGGACTCCGCCGCCCCTGCGTGAATGTCGGGGATTGCCCGGCTGGGTCGGGGAGCCACCCACATGACCTGACCTCCGCCTTCCATCACCCTGCCTTATCAGGCCCATCCCCCATGGGTCCATCTGAGTGTTGGGGTCTGTTAACAAACCAGGGTCTATACCGAGCGACCAGCTTGGGAAGGCGGGTATCCATCGTACATTCTCTGCTTCAGGGCTTGAGAATGTGGTGGCCTCGCTGCACACTTGTTAGTCCTGTCACTGGGTCCCGCCTGTGCCCGGCAGCTGTGCTGGGAATGAGGGGGGTACCCTGTGGGAGGCCTCACCTGGGCGTCGGGAACCCAACTCTGGTGTTTCATTTCCCCTCGAGGCTGTGGAAGTCACACCCGGGAGACATCCCAAGTCATTGTTCAGACCAGCTAGTCTTCCATGAATGGCTTTGGCTTTAGGGGCGTTATTACAGAATATCTCCTGAGGTCACCCAGGGCTTGGACTGCAGAGCCTCTTCCCAGCACAGCGGGGAGTTGGGGGGTGAGGGGAGGAGGACAAGGTGGGAGCTGGCTGCTTCTGTGGGGCTTTGCTTTTCCTGTCACTGTTGGGGACATCTGGGTAGCAGCAAGCTAGTCGTGAATGTCATCCCGCGCTTGGAGCCCATCTCACTATAATGTTGACATCTGCCGCAAAAGCTGCTGTCGGCCTGCTGTCGTGCCGCTGCTTGGCAAAGATCCATTGTTGTCATCAGCTGATGGGTGAGTGGAGCTGAAGGCTGGGGCCAGCCCCAACCAGGCTGCCTGATGGACCGGAGCCACCACTCCTCGCTGTCCTGCCTCCGTCCCTCTGTCCCGGCCTGGGCCATGGGCTTGTGGGTCAGCCTTCAGGGCCCACAGCTGCGACCGCCCCCCTCCTGCCCTTCCCCGTCTCCCCCTCCTCCGCCTGACCTACTGCCTTCCTGTTTAGGTCAGTTCTACAGCAACGGAGGGCACTCGGGGAATGCCGGTGGTGGCGGCGGCGGGGGCGGTGGTGGCTCTTCTGGCTACGGCTCCTACTACCAAGGTGACAACTACAACTCCCCAGTGCCCCCAAAACACGCCGGGAAGAAGCAGCCGCACGGCGGCCAACAGAAGCCCTCATATGGCTCCGGCTACCAGCCCCACCAAGGCCAGCAGCAGTCCTACAGCCAGAGCCAATACAGCAACTACGGGCCCCCGCAGGGCAAGCAGAAAGGCTACAATCACGGACAGGGCAACTATTCCTCATACTCCAACTCCTACGGCTCCCCTGGGGGCGGAGGCGGATCCGACTACAGCTACGAGAGCAAATTCAGTGAGTTGGCTGGCAGAGCACATCCCCAGGCGTGGTGGAGAGCCGAGCGATGCTGGCTACAGGGCAGGCATTAGGAACACCCTGGATATGAATCTCCCAGTCTGAGTCTTTGCTGTCCCCTCCCTGTTGCCTTCTCCACGGTTCCAGAGGCTGGGTCACCAGAATAGATAAAGCCTGTGAGGCCAGGCCAGCTGCTATGAGCTTGCCTCCAGGGCTAGGCTCTGGAGACAGCCCCCAGCAGATCCTCAGTTATTGCCCCCTTCTTCACCTCCTGTGCAGACAGCACGACAAGGCTCGGGGCATCCTTGGGCTGTCCTTCAGGAAGCCGTGCTGTCTGTGAGTGGTCCCGGCAGGGGTCGCTGGGTGCTGAGTGGGAGAAGGGAGGAGGCTTGGAGCAGGCACGATGCAATTGGGCTTCAGAATGTGGTGACATTTCAGAACTCCAGTGCCCCCTGGTACTTCATGGTTGGACTGGTTGCCAGGTTTAAACAGTTAAGACAGGGATTCCTGAGAAGGCCCAGGGTCTCAACCAAGGGTCTGCCACTGCCAGGGCTATAGCACAAAAAACCTGGAGTGCCCCAGCCACGTCGTGGCCACAGCCCTTAACCACACTGTCTTCTCTCCCCCAGATTACAGTGGTAGTGGAGGCAGAAGCGGCGGGAACAGCTACGGCTCAGGCGGATCGTCCTACAATCCAGGGTCACACGGGGGCTACGGAGGTTCTGGGGGTGGCTCCTCATACCAAGGCAAACAAGGTGGGCCTGGGGAAGCAGGTGGTGCAGTGGGGCGAGGGGAGGCTTAAACTCAGAGCCAACAGGGCCCATGGGGGCCCCATGAGGAGTGGTGTGGCCTGGCGTGTGCGGGGAGCAGCACAGATGGGGCTGTGGTGGCAGCTGCCACGTGGCTTCCGTGTGGGGTATGAGCCAGGCATGGGGGTCACAGGGTCTCAGCGGGGCTTCTGAGAACCTAGGCTTGCACACACCTCAAGCATTGGCTTCCAGAGCCAGACATTTTTGAGACCCAATTTTATTTTACTTCTTAAAACTTTTTGGCCACATAGCATGTGGGATCTTAGCTCCCCTACCAGCGATCAAACCTGAGCCCCCTGACCCCACTAGGGAAGTCCAGAAATTGCCCTACTTGTAAATGTTGGCACCAGCAGGGGAAAATGCTGGGAACAGTGAGGGCCAAACAGCCTGCTGTGTGAACTCTGGTTGGGGGTGGTGAGTTCAGCCTTGGCTCAGGCAGTCCCCCATTACAGCTCCCATGGCTGATGCATGTGTGACAGCAGATCCCTACCCCTTGTAAGCCCGGCTTGATGGCCCCACCTCTCAGGGCTCATGTGAGAACCAGACCCACTGACCGTGGAAAGGCACTTAACAAAGTGGCGCTTCCAGGGCTGTTCTGCTGCTGTATCTCGTGAACAGACGCAGCTCTGTCTAGTGTTGGCTGATGCCTGAGCACTGACCGTGGGGTGGGCCTCATGCCCCTCACTTCTGACCCATTCCTCTCTCCCTTAGGAGGCTACTCATCACAGTCGAACTACAACTCCCCAGGGTCCGGCCAGAATTACAGCGGTCCTCCCAGCTCCTACCAGTCATCACAAGGGGGCTATGGCAGAAACGCAGACCACAGCATGAACTATCAATACAGATAAAGCCCCCGAGGGGGTGAAGATTTGTACCTTCTGCACTTACCCTCCCATTGTAAGATTCAGTTTTATGCATCACAGTTAACATGTCAGCCGGCCTCTCCAGGCCCCTCCGCCCTCCCCTGTCCACGTTGCCGTGTCGTGAGGTGCAGCTGGTCACCCCCGTGACCCGTCCTGTGACCCATATTTAGCCGTGTTTGGGACTCCGTGTCTTCAATGGTTTGTTAGTTGCCATTACAACTTTGTCTGAGTAGAGTTTTTTGAGTTCTTGCAGTTAAGTATCCCTCTGTCTATTTACGATTGGTGTTAGCGTTAACTCAGTTTGTCTTTAAATAGTTACGGAAGGGATACGTCATCTGTTAATGCTTTTGTGAAGTGAGTTAAACGAGCTTTCTGTATTTTAATGCTTTAGTGTTTCAGTTTTATAAGTGAAGATTTTATTTTAAAAACCAGTGGGAAAGAGTGGGGTTTCTTTTTTTTTTTTTTTTTTTTTTTGGTATGTCTGCATCATTCAGGCAGTACATCTGAATTGAGCTGAATGTAGACAAATAAAGAAAAAACAAAATTCTGCGCCCGTCGTAGCCCTGGGTGTCTGGCCCACCTGCAGCAGGATGGGCAGGGTGCTGCCACCCTGTTCCCAGCACAGGAAGGCAGGGTGTGGGGGCAGTGCAGCTCCTGGTCACCAGAGAGGTCCAGGGCCAGCGACCCAGTGTCCTGGGAGCTTGGAGACCTAGTGCTGCAGCGACCCCGCAACCTCCGTTCTCCCGATGGCCTGCAGGGCAGCTTCCAGAGGCCCACACTGCTGTTTGGGTTTTGCTCACACATAATTGGGCAGGGTTTATTTTCTACTCCATGAATTCTAATAGAGTTTTTAAGTGCAATTTCAAATCACTGTGGAGTAAGGTGATTCCCGTACGTCAGTACACATAGCCGACTTTGAAGAAGCCCAGCTGAATCTGGCTGAAGGTTCCCAAGATCTGGGGAATGCAGCCCCAGAACCATTGCTGCAAGCAGGGCACTTCGTGTCTCCAGCAGCCCCTGCCTGGGGCCTGTCCCACTGAGTACACTTTTGGGATGCCTCTCCATCTTGGGCATTTGCAGTGTTTGGGAGACATTTGTCACCTAGGGGTTATCAATGTGCAGATGGAGGAGTGGCCACCCCCCTCCCCAAGCAGCCCTTCTCAACTCCGGCCCTGCCCCAGGGAGAGAGTGGTGTTACCTGCCTGTCTGGAAGGAGCTCCTCGGTGAGGCCTGGGACTGCCTGTCTGCAGAAACCCATCTAGTCTTGCCTCTCCACTCTTAGACCGTGTACTGTTCATGTTCTGAGCCCCAGGTGGCAGCCTGGCCTCCCACGCTTGGTTAACCTTGGCCATTGGAAGAAGTGTGAACCATTCTTGATGCAGAGGCACTCAACTGAGGCAGAAACCATCCAGCATGCCTTCAGAGGATAAAGATTTGCCTCCTTGGGGAGGTGAAGGAAAGGTGATTGCACTAAAAAAAGACATAAGAATTTTGTCAACTGCCAGAGCAGAGGCAGCTCTGGATATCAAATGGTCCAGCTTAGGGAATGGGGCCTGAAGTGCCCTGGTATCCCTTCAGTATATGTGCTAGTGGAGATCGATGCAGGGGCTCCACCGAGAGAGACCCACAACGAGATCCCTGGGATCCTGTGCTTGAGATGATAAAGGTGTGGGCAGAAGCTGTGTCACTCAGAAGTCCGTGGAGAGGAACACTCCTGTGCCGCCTGCCACATGACTTTAGCTCTGGACCTGCATTCTCCACACAGGTTTCACCATGGGTTTCCCAACAGCATCCGCCGCCACCATTCACATTTCTGGATGCTGACACCACAAGGGACACCATCTTAAGATCAAAGAAAGCAGCGGAGGAAGATGTCCCTGTGGTGACGTCTTCACAGACTTGGGACTTGCTGCCATGGCCTTCTCTTGGGGGAAGGGCTGGGGCCCAGGTGGCTTATCTTTGATGGAGGCCTGACCGAGTCCCTCCCACCATCAGGACAAGTTTATTGGGAAGAAGCAGGATTGCCGTCTTGCCGCCTCCAGCTCCTGGTGGCTCCAGGCATCCCTTGGTTTGTGACAGCATAATGCCAGTCTCCGCCTGTGTCTTCACATGAACTTTTCCTGTGAGTCTTTGTGTAAGGATAACGGTCATTGGATTTGGGCGCACCCTGGTCTAGGATGCATTCTTGCCGTGATCCTTTTTGAAAAAAAATCTAAAAAGATATGTTCCCAGGTAAAGTTAGGTTCACAGGTATTGGTGGTTGGGAATTGGACAGACCTGTTTGGGGAAACACTTCAACCCAGTACAAGGCTGGGTAAAGGTTCTACCCTCCATTGGTGCCATAGCCCTGGAAGCTTGTCAACCACAGTTAGGATTACTGTAGTCAGGTGTGGGCAGCACAGAGCCAACAGCATCTTTTCAGCAAGGTGAGTATCTGTCTGAGGAGCCCACTTGTGATCACAGATCCCTCGTCACCCTGACTCTGCTCAGGGACCTTGGTGGCGGTGATGCAGCTGACCATGGACAGTATCCCAGCCCTTGGGACCTACCACCGCAGGAAGCTGGATTCAGCAAGATGTGGCTACACCTTAGCATGGAGAAGGCCTTGCTGCTCACACCTCACCTCTTCAGAGCTGATCCAAGCTTACCCAGGCCTGTTGCCCTCTAAGCCTTGGAGGCCAGTGTGGAGGAGGTGGTCTCCAGCTCCTCCTCAGCCATGGCCATGGTAGGCAACAGCTGGCTTATGGAGAGACACGTTGGCCCATGTGTTGCTGGAGGATGGTGTCGTGTCCTTGAGTCACCAGCAGACAGCACCAGGAGCCTCAGCACAAGGATCGATTGGTGGCCCACACCCTTAGCAAGTTGATCAGGACAGGGTACTTGGTTGGATAGGCCGTGGGGGTCAATGACCTGGGACCAGACACCACCCTGAAGGGTGTTTTTGGAGGGAAGGTAGGAAGGGAGAAAGTATTATGACTTAATGCCTCATGGTGGTAAGAGATGATGTCACAGGGAAGGACAGGGCCTTGCCAGGAATTTGAACTGGTCACAGGGTGTAAGTACTGGGGACTAGTGACCTCCGACGAAAGAGGGCCTTTAGTAGCAATGGTGGAGACAAAAATCGGGGACATACGCCTCTCTAGATTTGCAGTCACCGGGGCCCTGGTTGTGCCTAGGTGCAGTCTGAGCTGCCCGACTACCCTCTACCCTAACAGGGAGACATTCATTTGTTCTCTCTGACCATTAGCCCGTTCTGGTGTAGTCAGCTGGGCTGTCCAGCCTCAGGATTCGGTGTCCAGGTGTGAGCCTTATGGGGCTCTTCCTTCCCTTCACAGGCCTGTTCTAAAACCTCTGGACACAATTTTGTGCAGCAATGCAGCACACATTTTTGGCTGAAATGCTCATTCTAACCCACTCCAGAATAAATGAAAATTTACTGTGCTCATTTGTTTCATTCACATAACGTATTTATTGGGTATTGCGTATGTTTCAGCCCTGTACTTAGCACTGGGAATATGGCAGTGAACCTGGTCCTAGGCCTCAAGGAGCTTCCAGGCACCAAGAGGGCCCCTCCCAGCTTGGGTGGAGTGTTAGGGGAAGGCATTCTATGTCTGGAGTGAGACAATATGGTTGAGTGGGACCAAAAGGTGTGTTGAGGATTAGCCAAGGGACTGACATGCTCAGAAAATTCTGGGAGGTGTGAATGTAATTCAAGGAGCTATACTCAGGTGAGTGAGCATTGTGTTCATGAAAAGGGAGAAGTGTGACTTGATGTAAGCCTGGAGCCATCCAGTGCAGGGGCTTGATTGGCAAGCAGAGGAGTTCTCAACTTCATCCTGAGGACAACAGAGAGCCGTGGAAAGATTCTGAGCTAGAAAGAACGTGCTCCAGAGCAATTCTTTCCGATACTGGGCAAAGAACCTGTGGTAGAGGCGAAAATAGACTGAGAGACCGACAAAAAGGTCCGTTCTGCAACAACTGAGCTGAGGTTCAGAGTGATGCTGTGGTCAAAGTCCGCTGGACTTTGCGAGGGACCACCTTCCAGACCCAAGAGGGGTTAAAACTGCATATCCTAAACAGCTGACTGGGACAAAGAGTGATGCATTATCTTGGACCAAGATAAGGAGAGGAGTCCAGGCTCACTACTCTGTTCTGTTGTGGGGGAGACAGGCTGGAATGTTCAGGCAGCGGCCATAGAGGTCATGCCACACAGGTCGGAAGTCCTAGCCCGTGGCCTTTCTGGTGTTTCCCAGAAAGCTGGCCTGGCACCAGGCTGTGGGGGCTGAGACTAGCACACGAGGACTGCTCCCAGCCCTGTCTGAATGAGTCAGGGAAAACATCGTCCCGGCTCCTGGGACAACTGATCCGATCCTGAGGCTGCAAGGACTTCTATTTCAACGTCAGAGGTACCCCTAACTCCGCTCCAGAGCAAACCCAACTCCTGCCGTTCTGCATCTGAGAACCGTAGTAGCTACCCCGTAAGGAGAACCCCCTACTTCCAGTTTTGGGGGCTCTTCTGCACAGTTGCGTCGACCCCATGGAGGGAAGGGTTGGGGGATTCACTGAGACTTTCAACCTGGGAAAGTACACCGGCTTCCACTTGGGTGCAGAAACCATCCAAGGATCGGTTTTTCCAAATTACCGTTTCGAAAATGACCTCTTTCAAGCTCTTAGGACCGCCTCTTGAGCAAGTTCAACAGGGCCAATCAACAATCCCCACTCCGCCTAGAGGCTTTCCACAGGCTCTGCCTCTCAACGTCGTTCGGTGCGTCATCGCTCCAACGCTCCCAATTGGACAGTTCCTGAAGCTCCTACCTATTGGGTGAGCCCTTTGTGCGCGGCGCGCGGCTTTTAATAGGCCGCTTCTTCAGGCTCCGCCCCCAGGTCTGCAGCTTCCCTGGCCTGGGGGCGGGGGGGTGGGGTGGGGTGGTGCATGGCGCTGTCCAGAGTGCTGAAGTCACGCACCCTGCTCCGGACGGCCTTGTGGCGCCCCACCAGGCCTCCCTGCTGAACAGCGCTAAAATCTTAAAGCAGGTGCCACTGAGCCTCGGCTGCAACCTACCTCCAGCCCCCGATTTTACCTCTGGGGATAGGAAAACCTCTCTAAACGCTCCGTTAAGAAACCGCCACGCTCCTATCTAGCTCAGAGGAATCCCAGAGTCCCCAATGCTAACCAGGGGTCTTGCGCGATCTCCACCTTCTGCGCCTTCCCTCACTCCCTGCAGCCACATTGCTCTCCCCGCTGCACCGCAAGTGATCCGGGTTCATTCCTACCTCAGCAGAGAATGTGCTCTCATGGTTCCCACTGCCTAAAATGACCTCTCAGATCTCATTTGAGTCCCTCTTCATTTCCTTCAGGCCTTGACTCAAACCTTATTGAGGTTGATCTAGACCACTCTACTTAAAATAGTCACCTCCCAACTCCTCTCCTGCCCTCATTATTCCCCCAACACTCTTCACTACCTGAGACTGATATGTTCTACAAATTTTTCTTGTTCATACTTCCAGGGCATGGATTTTTGTCTGCTTGTTTGCTGCTATGTTACCAGCAGTGAGAACAGTGCCTGACACAGAGTTGGTGCTCCCTAATATCCATTGCATGTATATTCATGTGTGTGTTTTGGCGTTTACTGTTTACCTTCATCATGATGCTCTGCCCCATTTTAAAGATGAAGAAACTGAGGTAGAGTGCCCATGATTTGACCAAAGTCACCTGGTTTCTGAGGGGCAGAGCCTGAATCCCCTTTTCTGGTTCTTCTGGCTGTAACCCTTTTGTCTCTGCCCTGAGCTAAAATCCCTAATACTGCCTTATTCAGGAAAAAAAGATGTATAAGAGGGTGGCTTAATGGGGCTCGGACAGAACTAGATTTCCTTCTTTTTAAAAAACTTTCCTTATTTGACTGTGCTGGGTCTTCACTGCTGCTTGGGCTTTTCTCTGGGGCTACTCTCTAGCTGTGGTGTTTGGGCTTCACTACAGTGGCTTCTATTGTTGTAGAGCTTGAACTCTCAGACACACAGCTTCAGTAGTTGCGGTTCCTGGGCTCTAGAGCACAGGCTCAGTAGTTGTGGCACATGGGCTTAGTTGCTCCGCAGCACGTGGGATCTTACCGGATCAGGGATCAAACCCACGTCTCCCGTATTGGCAGGTGGATTCCTTGCCACCAAAACTAGATTTCAATTCCTGTTCCTTGATTACTACTCATGTGACCAGGAGTGAGTTAGAAAATATCTCTGCCTCAGTGACTTTATTCATAAAATGGAGATAATAGCACCCGCCTTGTTATACTGTGAGAGTCAAATGAGGCAATGACAGCATATGGCTTCGCAGACACCTGACACACACTGGCACTTGCTCTGTTAGTGTTGGCAATGTTGGTTCTTAAACATCACCATCATATTATTATCTGGCAGAATTAAAAAGAAATACTAAAAACTAGGAGATTGAGGCTAGAAAGTCTATAGGAAGAATGTTTCAAGAAGGTGGGAGTGAAGAATAGATGCCAAACCTCACTGGGAATAAGACAAATGCACATTAAAAATGGCACGGAGTTACCAGAGTTCTCCTTTTAATGCAGCAGGTGACGAGAGAGGGTGGAGAGGTTGTGCTTCTGTTCTGTCAGTATAGTTGCCACAAACTTTATAGAGGGCATTTGCTAGGATCTCATTATAGTCTTTGACCTAGTCATCCAGCTGCTGGAAAATTTTCCTAAAGATATACGTGTTGCCCTGTGAAATGGTTTAAATACAAGATTATTCATTGCAGCCTTGTTTGTAGAAGCAAAAGATTTTACTCACAACCCAAGTGAAAAACAACCTGATAAGCAAGAGGTGGACTATCCATACTCTGGGATACTGGGCAACTTTTTTTAAAATGTAAGAACAGAAATTCCCAGGCAGTCCAATGGTTAGGACTCCATGGTTTCACTCTGAGGGCCCAGGTTCAACCTCTGGCCAGGAAACTAAGATCCCCTCCAAATTTTTGCTCAGTTCAGTTCAGTCGCTCAGTCGTGTCCAACTCTGCGACCCCATGGACTGGAGCACGCCAGGCCTCCCTGTCCATCACCAACTCCCGGAGTTTACTCACTCATGCCCGATGCCATCCAACCATCTCATCCTCTGTCATCCCCTTCTCTTTCTGCCTTCAGTCTTTCCCAGCATCAGGGTCTTTTCAAACGAGTCAGTTCTTCGCATCAGGTGGCCAAAGTATCGGAGTTTTTCTTTTTCAATGAATAAATTTTAAAAAGAATAAGGAGACTATGTACTAACATGAAATAGCCTCCAAGGTGTACACAAAAAGTGAAGTACACTCCCTACAGTAACTAGCAAGCCTGCTTTCGTGAACAAAGGGATATATGTAAATAAGTATGTAATAATATTTGCTTCTCTTTGCATGAAAAAAAAGCAAACACTAGAAGGACATAAGAATCTGATAAAACATGTTATTAGGAAAGGCTGAACTGGAAAGTGGGTGGATATGTTGGAAAGTCTGTGGGGGATGAGGTGGGACTGAGTTTGTTCACCTTTTGTTTTTTGAGTTTTTTAATACACTTGGATATGCGGAAAATTAAAAATGCAGAAAAGTGTATAAAATACAAAAGTGCAGTTCAATGAATACTCTTGTATTTACAATCTCCAAAGATCACTATTTTGTATTTTTGTTCCATATGGAGATTTTATATATAAGCTCAGCTCAGCTCAGCTGTGTTGGATCTGCTACCAAATTATCTGAGTAATGAAAGATGTCAAGACCAATACAGTATACTAACGCATATATATGGAATTTAGAAAGATGGTAACGATAACCCTATATGCAAAACAGAAAAAGAGACACAGATGTACAGAACAGACTTTTGGACTCTGTGGGAGAAGGCAAGGGTGGGATGTTTTGAGAGAACAGCATCGAAACATGTATATTATCAAGGGTGAAACAGATCACCAGCCCAGGTTGGATGCATGAGACAAGTGCTTAGGGCTGGTGCACTGGGAAGACCCAGAGGGATTGGGCGGGGAGGGAGGTGGGAGGGGGGATCAGGATGGGGAATACATGTAAATCCATGGCTGATTCATGTCAATGTATGGCAAAAACCACTACAATATTGTAAAGTAATTAGCCTCCAACTAATAAAAATAAATGGAAAATAAAATAATAATAAAAAAAGAAAGATGTCAGTAAATGTCTCAAACATCTGAAAAGGCATTCAACCTCAGCAGCAATCATGGAATGTAAATAAAAACCAATGGAGAGACCATTTCACAGGCACCTTATCGGCAAAATTGAACAGTTCTATAAACATGGCTGGCAATTTGATCTCTGGTTCCTTTGCCCTTTCTAAAACCATTTTGAACATCTGGAAGCTCATGGTTCATGTATTGTTGAAGACTGGCTTGGAGAATTTTGAGCATTACTTTACTAGCATGTGAGATAAGTGCAATTGTGTGGTAGTTTGAGCATTCTTTGGCATGGCATTTCTTTGGGACTGAAATGAAAACTGACCTTTTCCGGTCCTGTGGCCACTGCTGAATTTTCCAAATTTGCTGGAATATTGAGTGCAGCACTTTCACAGCATCATCTTTTAGGATTTGAAATAACGCAACTGGAATTCCATCAACTCCACTAGCTTTGTTCATAGTTATGCTTCGTAAGGCCCACCTGACTTCACATTCCAGGATGTCTGGCTCTAGGTGAGTGATCAAACGATCGTGATTATCTGAGTCATGAAGATATTTTTTGTACAGTTCTTCTGTGTATTCTTGCCACCTCTTCTTAATATCTTCTGCTTCTGTCACGTCCAAACAATTTCTGTCCTTTATTGAGCCCATCTTTGCATGAAATGTTCCCTTGGTATCTCTCGTTTTCTTGAAGAGATCTGTCTTTCCCATTCTATTGTTTTCCTCTATTTCTTTGCACTGATCACTGAGGAAGGCTTTCTTATCTCTCCTTGCTATTCTTTGGAACTCTGCATTCAAATGGGTATATCTTTCCTTTTCTCCTTTGCTTTTCACTTCTCTTCTTTTCACAGCTATTTGTAAGGCCTTCTCAGACAGCCATTTTGCTTTTTTGCATTTCTTCTTTCTTGGGGATGGTCTTGATTCCTGTCTCCTGTACAGTGTCATGAACCTCCGTCCATAGTTCATCAGGCATTCTATCAGATTAAGTCCCTTAAATCTATTTCTCACTTCCATTGTATAATTGTAAGGGATTTGAACTTCCAGATGTTCAAGCTGGTTTGAAAAAAAGCAGAGGAACCAGAGATCAAATTGCCAACATCTGCTGGATCATCGAAAAAGCAAGAGAGTTCCAGAAAAACATCTATTTCTGCTTTATTGACTACGCCAAAGCCTTCAACTGTGTGGATCACAATAAACTGTGGAAAATTCTGAAAAACATGGGAATACCAGACCACCTGACCTGCCTCTTGAGAAACCTGTATGCAGGTCAGGAAGCAACAGTTAGAACTGGACATGGAACAACAGACTGGTTCTAAATAGGGAAAGGAGTATGTGAGGGCTGTATATTGTCACCCTGCTTATTTAAGTTATATGCAGAGTACCTCATGAGAAATGCTGGACTGGATGAAGCACAAGAGGGAATCAAGATTGCCAGGAAAAAAAAAAAAAGATTGCCAGGAGAAATATCAATAACCTCAGATATGCAGATGACACCACCCTTATGGCAGAGAGTGAAGAGGAACTAAAAAGCCTCTTGATGAAAGTGAAAGAGGAGAGTGAAAAAGTTGACTTAAAGCTCATCATTCAGAAAACTAAGATCCTGGCATCTGGTCCCATCACTTCATGGCAAATAGATGGGGAAACAGTGGCAGATTTTATTTTTTTGGGCTCCAAAATCACTGCAGATGGTGATTGCAGCCATGAAATTAAAAGACGCTTACTCCTTGGAAGGAAAGTTATGACCAACCTAGATAACATATTGAAAAGCAGAGACCTTACTTTGCCAACAAAGGTCCGTCTAGTCAAGGCTATGGTTTTTCCAGTGGTCATGTATGGATGAGAGAGTTGGACTATAAAGAAAGCTGAGTGCTGAAGAATTGATGCTTTTGAACTGTGTTGTTGGAGAAGACTCTTGAGAGTCCCTTGGACTGCAAGGAGATCCAACTAGTTCATCCCAAAGGAGATCAGTCCTAGGTGTTCATTGGAAGGACTGATGCTGAAGCTGAAACTCCAATACTCTGGCCACCTGATGTGAAGAGCTGACTCATTTGAAAAGATCCTGATGCTGGGAAAGATTGAAGGCAGGAGGAGAAGGGGACAACAGATGTGGTATAATATGATTTTATTAGTGGAATAGACAGAAATTTCTCTCATACCTCCTTGGTGCTACTGAGTTCTTGAAAAACTATTATGAAACTTATATTGGAGTGAGTTGTTAGAGTTTTGAAATGTTAGGCAATTCCATGGGTCAGTGATCCATGACTAGTGGAAAAGGATAATTCAGAAACATCATCAGTCTAGTATGAAAGATTCCAGAAGATTAAAAAAAAAATCATTAGTATACTGAGATGAAATCAACTCCAAACAAAACAACTGCAGAAATAAAGTACGTATTTTCTTTTATCATGCTGTAAAATATGTCTGTAAGTATACATAAGAATGAATACTAAACATCACTTAATATTAAGAGGTTAAAAAACATTAAGACTATTACATGGGACAGGCATGGGAAAGGTAATTCACAGTATACATTTTATCCATATTTTTTGAATTACGTATTATCTATTTTAAAAGCTTAAATTAAAAAAACTTAAATAAATCTACTTTAAATAAAATGGAATCATAAGTCAAGTTTATTAAATTCTCGACTCATTGGAAAAGACCCTGGTGCTGGGAAAGATTGAGAACAGGAGGAGAAGGGGAGAACAAAGGATGAGATGGTTGGATGGGGAAGGAAGTAGATTCCATGTAACACAACTAAGAATTTGCATGCCATAACTAAGGCTCCTGCATGCTGCAACAAAGATTGAAGACCCTGCATGCTGCAACTAAGTCCCAGTGTAGCCAAATAAATAGATCAATGTTTGAAAAAAAAAAAAGTGGGCATTGTCAATGTAGTGCTGCTGCTGTTGCTAAGTTGATTCAGTCGTGTACAACTCTGTGCGACCCCATAGAGGGCAGCCCACCAGGCTCCCCCGTCCCTGGGATTCTCCAGGCAAGAACACTGGAGTGGGTTTCCATTTCCTTCTCCAATGCGTGAAAGAAAAAGTGAAACTGAAGTCGCTCAGTCGTGTCCGACTCTTAGCGACCCCATGGACTGCAGCCTACCAGGCTCCTCCATCCATGGGATTTTCCAGGCGAGAGTACTGGAGTGGGTTGCCATTGGTACAGAAGTCTTTAAAAGCATTATATGACTTACAGGCTATGTGATATACACTCATGGGTGATGGAAGGTTCTTTTTAAATTGTTTTTGCTTATCTAACTGTGGGTTCTTAGTAGCAGCATGTGGGATCTTTTTAATTGAGGCTTGCTGGTTCTAGTTTCCTGACCAGGGATGGAACCCACGCCACCTGCATTGGCAGCCTGGAAGTCTTAACCACTGGACCATTGCAGAAGTCCCTGGAAGGTTCTTAAGATTGGGGAAGTCATCCCTGGGGGCTCAGTGGTAATGAATCTACCTGTTAATGCAGGAGATACAGATTTGATCCCTGATCCAGGAGGATCCCACATGCCACGGAGCCAAAAAGCCCATGGGCCACAACTATTGAGCCTGTGCTCTAGAGCCCTAAAGCTGCAACTACTAAAGTTTGTGCACCCTAGAGCCTGTGCTCCGCAGCTAGAGAAGCCAGCACACCACAACTGGAGAGTAGCCTGAGCAGCAGTGAAAACCCAGGGCAGCCATAAACAAATAAATAAATAAACAAAATTATTTTTAAAAAAGATTGGGGGATTTCCCTGGTGGTACACTGGATAAGAACCTGCCAACGCAGGGGACACGGGCTCAATCCGAAGTCCAGGAAGATTCCGCATGCCGCGGAACAACTATGCCCATGTGCCACAATTACTGAAGCCCAGGCACCTAGAGCCCCGTGCTCTGCAACAAGAAAAGCCACCAAATGAGAAGCCTGAGCACCAGAATGAAGGGCAGCCCCTGCTTGCTGAAACTAGAGAAAGCCCGAGCACAGCAACGAAAACCCGGTGCAGCCACAAATAAAAATGAGAAAATAAATTATTAAAAAAAAGATTGGGAAAGTCAAAAGGAATGGGGCAGTGAGAATATAACCCAGTCATGGGTATATCACATCAATGTCGCTGACAATGGCGATAGCAAATGCAAAGGCCCTAAGGTGCGCTTTATTGGTGGATGTTTTCCAGACGTAGCCTAAGTGAGGACTCCACCACACTGCGAAACCCGAAGCATTAACCCAAGGCTTCTGGATCAGCGTCTTGCTGAGGTGAGTCCAGTGTAGGCCAGTGGTCCTGAAAGGAAGGCTTCTAGGGCAAACGCGCCCTCTGCTGGCAAGAATAGATATCAGCTCCATTTCCAATCCTGAGATTAATAAAATATATATGAGAGTTGGATAGGACTGAGCCACAAACACTTATTGGACTTCCCTGGCTCAGCCAGTAAACAATCTGCTTGCAACGCAGGAGACCCAGGTTTGATTCCTGGGTTGGGCAGATTCACTGGAAAAAGGAATGGCTACCCACTCCAGTATTCTTGCCTGGAGAATTCCATGGACAGAGGAACCTAGTGGGCCACAGTCCACGGGAGATCGCAGAATTGGACAGCACTGAACGACTAACACCTTCACTTTCACATTGCTGTTATTATTAGTGAAACACAGCCAGTGCTTAATAAATTCGTGACCCATCCTCTCTCACCCCTGTGCGACATGGAGGCTGGCACTAGTAGGAATGTATCTATAGATATAAGCTGAATGAATGGTCGAACAGTCTCCCCTTCTGTAAATCTGTCGTTCTTTCATTGCATAAACTGATGCTTATTGAGTATGTACTATGTGCTATGTCCTGTTCTAAGCCCTTGGAGCAAGGCAATAATCAAGATAGATAAAACAGAGAATCCCGTGGTTGTCCAGTGGTTAGGACTCTGCCCAGGATTGAGTCCTGGTTGGGGAACTAGGATCCCGCAAACTGTGAGGCGCGACCAGAAAAAGACAAAAGACTACGTAAGGCACGGTGTAAAAATCTATATACTTAGATCTTGTCATTCAACATCCAAGACATCCTTATGTCTAGGTAATAGAATTCGTGCCATTTGATGAAGGATACAATCAGACCGTAGAGAGGCTCTGACCGCGAGGAAGTGGCAGGAATGGGCCTCCAAACCAAGAAAATTTTAGCACTTTGCGGCAGTGCGCTGCCTGTAGGAACAAACTGGGTATCCAGCGGAGAGATGCGGGACGGCGTCCGTTTCCATGGTTCATCTGACGCCAGTCCCCAAGCTTCCGCCCTCATCGCGCGCCACGTGACCTCAGCCAACATGGCGCCGCCCAGGATGTTCCACTGCTCACGTGGTTAAGGCAGGCAAGATGGCGGCAGCCGCCAGCCAGACTTCCCTGGAGTCGGCCCCGCGGATCATGCGATTGGTGGCCGAGTGTAGCCGCTCCAGGGCCCGAGCCGGGGAGCTGCGGCTGCCACACGGACCGGTGGCTACTCCAGTGTTCATGCCAGTGGGCACGCAGGCCACTATGAAGGGCATCACGGCCGAGCAACTGGACGCGCTGGGCTGCCGCATCTGCCTGGGCAACACCTACCATCTGGGTCTGAGGCCGGTGGGTGGGCTACGCCCCAGCGGGGCGGCGGCGGCAGAGCGTGGAGGAGTCCAGGAGATTCCCTAGACCTGAGCACGCCTCCCAAAGTCTATCGACAAACGCGTATCGAGGGTCCCGGGTGGCCCAGGCCTTGTGCTGGGCGTGAGGGACCAGCGAGGATGGAAGCTGGCCAACCTTGTCGCCCCTAACATTTGAACCCAGGGTTGCACTCACCCCTAATCTGACCCTTTCTTCCGCCAAACCAGGGCCCAGAGCTGATCCAGAAGGCCCAAGGTCTCCACGGCTTTATGAATTGGCCCCACAATCTGCTGACGGTAAGGTGGGGTCGAGGGTGGGGTTCGACGGCATTCCTTGAGGGTAGATATTCCCCATCCAGTACCTGACAGCCCTGCGGTGGGATCTCCCTCAGGACAGCGGCGGCTTCCAGATGGTGTCCCTGGTGTCCCTGTCCGAAGTGACGGAGGAGGGCGTCCGCTTCCGTTCCCCTTATGACGGTGATGAGACCCTTCTGAGCCCAGAGAGGTCCGTGGAGATCCAGAACGCGCTAGGTGAGTGGATCCTGGGGAGTCTCTCCTTCCCCTGGTGGAGGTGAAATGGGCCTGCTCCTTTGGTGATGCTGGCTTTGGGCAAGGTCCTCACCCTCAGTTTAATCATCCTGAATGGGGATCGTTTACAAAGATAGTGATGTAATTTCGGTAAATCTCTTATCACAGTGCCTGACTTATAGCAGCTTTTAGTGTTATCTTTATTGCGGTTGTTTCTCTGTTATTGTTGTTCACTTGCTCAGTCCTTTGCAACTCTGCAGCCTCATGGACTGCAACACACCAGGCTTCCCTCTCCTTCACTGTCTCCCAGAGTTTGCTCAAACTCAAGTCCATTGAGTTGATGCCATCCAACAGTCTCATCCTCTGTCACCCCTTCTCCCCCCACCCTCCATCTTTCCCAGCATAAGGGTTTTTTCCAGTGAGTCAGCTCTTCCCATCAGGTGGCCAAAGTATTGGAGCTTCAGCTTCAGCATTGGTCCTTCCAGTGAACAGCATTCAGGGTTGATTTCCTTTAGGATTGACTGATTTGATCTCCTTGCAGTCTGAGGGACTCTCAATAGTCTTCTCCAGCACCACAGTTTGAAGGCATCAATTCTTCGGCGCTCAGCCTTCTTTATGATCCAACTCTCAACATCCATACATGACTACTGGAAAAACCATAGCTTTGACTATGTGGGCCTTTGTCGGTTGTTTCTCTCAGATAGTAAATTAGCTGGGCAAAGATATGTTGAAATAATGGGGGTGACAAGGAGGGTATCTGGGAGGCTTTAGACCCCTTCCATTGCCATCAATAACCTACATTTTTTGATATAGACAATTAGCATTTCTCAATCTAAAGTGCTATGAAAACAGGTTCAAAACATTCCATCTTCCAAGCAGATTGATGCTTTTAGACCCCCTCTATCCAGATATTCCGTGGTTTCTGCTCATAGCTATGGGCCTGGGTTCTGGTACCATACTATCTATGGAACTTGCAGTCCAAAAAGGAGACAAGGAATGATGAAAATGTCTTTTTTTTTTTTTTTTTTTTTAATGTCTTAATTAGAAAGACAGAGGGTCTTTCAATCTTTGTTTGGGCATATGCAATCTTTTTTTTTTTTTTTTTCAGTTGTGACATCCGTAATATTTAGTTATGGCGGGTGAGCTCTTAGTTGCAGCATGTGGGATCTAGTTCCCTGATCAGGGATGAAATTCTGGCCCCCTGTATTAGGAGCATGGTGGCCTAGCCACTGGGCCACCAAGGGAAGTCCCTCTTTCTTCATTTATTAGCCAGATTACTTCTGTAAAGAGAAAAGTTTCTCACCCACTACTGGGAGACCAAGTATGAATAATTTCAGTCATGTAGGAAGAGTAGGATTCATTCTTTCCCCACTTACTAGTTTTCATGGGTTGATTACTTAGCATCCTCTATTGATGACAAACTAATGTTTGGTTTTTAAGGATTGCCCTGAACTCATGGGTTTAAATGTATTTGATACATCTCACTGCACTGCAGTTAAAATCCTTGTTGCTTCTCTCATCTCCCCATCTTTGGCTAGCATGGTTCACCGTGCTTTTTTCCTGTAGTGACACATTGTAGCAGTATTTCTTTGAGCTTTTCTGATCTATAAATCCACAGTTTCTAATCTGAAATTCTTGGGGCCAGATAGGTATCAGAATTCCTACATTTTAGAGAGATAATAGAGGGTATATACCATTCATTACATAGTACCTCAGTGAGGCCTCGGGCAGTACCCTGTGGTATTACACTTCATTTTTTTTTCTAATTAAAAAATTGTAATAAAATGCACATAACATAAATTTACCATTTTAACCCTTCAGTGTCCAGTTCATTGGTGTTAAGTACATTCACCTTGTTGTGTAACCATCCCCACCATCCATCTTCAGAACTTTTTCATCTTCCCACAGTGAAACTCTTGTCCCCATGGAATACTCACTCCCCATTCTCCTTCCTCCAGTCCCTGGTACCTACCATTCCACTATATGAATTTGACTCCTCTCGGAACCTTGTATAAATGGAAATATACAGTATTTGTCTTTTTGTGATTGGCTTATTTCACTTGGCATGATGTCTTCAAGGTTCATCCATGTTACATCGTGTGGGAGAATTTCCCTTTTAGGGCTCCGTAATATTCCATGGGAGTGTCTCTGTGCCATTTTGTTCATCTGTTCAACTGTTGATGGATACTTGGGTTGCTTTCAGCTTTTAACTCTGGTGAATTTTGCTATTGTAAACCTGGCTGTGCAAATATTTCTGGGACCCTGCTTTCAGTCCTTTTGGGTATATATCCAGGAGTGGAATTGCTGGATCATATGGTATATACACTTTACATTTATTGCATTAACGCTTACGAATCTTCATGGTAAATTAGGTTGTTTAATAGATAACAACTAAAAAAAAAATGATAACTGTGTCAAGTTTTTCTACCACATGGGTATCCCATTAGCACAAGAAAAATCCTTTGATTTTTGAGAAGTTTCTGGATTTTGGAATTGTGGGAAAGAACCTTAATTTGACCCCTATTGAAGGACGCTTAGACTCCCGACACACTAGGAGGAATTACTTGGTACATACATCGTTTTATTCTTTTTGTTTTTCTGTAATTTATTTTCTTTATTTTTGGCTATGTTGGGTCTTCGTTGCTGCAAAGGCTTTTCTCTAGTTATTGGCAGCAGAGGGTCCTCCCTAATTACGGTTCGCTAGCTTCTCATTGCAGTGGCTGCTTTTGTTGCGGACAGTGGCCTCCAGAGTGCAGGCTTCAGTAGTTGCAGCACATGGGCTCAGCAGTTGCGACTTTCTGGCTCTGAAAGCCAGAAGCACAGGCTCAGTAGTTGTGGTACATGGGCTTAGTTGCTCCCCAGCATGTAGAATCTTCCCGGACCAGGGATCGGACTTCTATCTCCTGCATTGGCAGGCGGATTCTTTACCACTGAGCCACCTGGGAAGCTTCTTGTTTTGTTCTTAAAGGATAAATTTGCAGAGGTGGGAATTTTTTTTTTGCTTTCTGCTTTTGGCCACACCATGGGGCTTGTGAGATCTAAATTCCCTGACCAGGAATCAAACCTGAGGCCACGGCAGTGAAAGCACTGAGTTCTAACCCTGGACCACCAGGGAATTCCCCAGTTGGGATTTTATTCTGTATCCAGGGCAGGGTTTTAGTTGACAGGTGGCAAAATAAGATGTGGATTTTGTTTTTAAAATTTTATTTATTTGGCTGCGTTGAGTCTTAGTTTTAGCAGGCACAATCTTTGTTGCATCATGCGGGACTTTTCGTTGTGGTTCACTAAATCTCTAGTTGTGGAGCATGGGCTTAGTTGCCCCAGGGCATATAGGATCTTAGTTCCCTGACCAGGGATCAAACCCTCATTCCCTGCTTTGCAAGGCTGATTCTTAAACACTGGACCACCAGGGAAGTTCCCAGGTGTGCATTTATTTTTTTAACATTTTTGTTTATTTTATTTTTGGCTGCACTGGGTCTTCATCGCCGGGCAGGTTTTTCATCAGTGAGCTGGCTTTTCACTGCAGTGGCTTCGCTTGTTGTGGAGCACGGGCTCTGGGGTTCTTAGGCTCCAGGGCAAGGGCTCAGCCTTTGTGACACATGAGCTTACTTGTTCCGTGGCATATGTGGTCTTCCCGGACCAGGGATTGAACCCATGTCTCCTGCATTGGCTTGGCAGGCAGATTCTTCACCACTGAGCCATCAAGGAAGCACCCCCCGTACCCGCTGCCCCAGATGTGCATTTCTTTGCTGCTGTATAAACAGATTGGGGTGGTTAAGTGGGAGTCAGCAAGACCTGGAGAGGGACTTGTGGGGTCCTGCTCGTCCTCAGCATGGGGGCTTTCCCAGTAACTGTGGTCCTATCTCTCCAGGCTCGGACATCATTATGCAGCTGGATGATGTGGTCAGCAGTACTGTGACGGGGCCCCGTGTGGAAGAGGCCATGTACAGGTATGTGTGTGTACAGGGGTGTGTGTGTGTGTGTGTGTGTGGAGGGGGAGGGCCTCCTGGTCCTGCAGCCTATTCTCCCTGCCCCTCACCAGGTCTCTAGGTTTCACAACCAGGGTCCTCTTACAGATCAATCCGCTGGCTGGACCGGTGCATAGCAGCCCATCGGCGGCCGGACAAGCAGAACCTCTTTGCCATCATCCAGGGGGGGCTGGATGCGGATCTCCGAGCCACTTGCCTTGAAGGTAAAGCCATGTGCCAACAGGACCAGGGCTTTCCTATCACAGAGAGCCCCACACGGGCCTGGCATGCTTAGAGAGTGTTGTTTTTGTTTTCATTTTAATTTTGATTGCACCCCGGGACTTGTGGGATCTTAGTTCCCTGACCAGGGGTCGAACCCTGGCCGTTGGCAGTGAGCTCAGAGTCCTAGCCATTGGACTGCCAGGAAATTCCCGAGAGTGGTTGTTACTAGGCGAAAGAGCATTCTAGGTGCAAGGAATGGCTGAAGCAAAGGCCTGAACATCATGGAATAGAGAGTGTTAGGAGAATAATAATCATTTCAATAGCTATCAATCTCCCAGGTGGCACAGTGGTAAAGAACTCACCTGCTAATGCAGGAGACATGAGAGACACAGATTCAATCCCTGCGTTGGGAGGAACCCCTGGAGGAGTCCATGGCAACCCACTCCAGTATTCTTTCCTGGAAAATCCCATGGACAGAGAAGCCTGGTGGGCTACAGTCCATAGGGTCGCATGGATTCAGACACGACTGAAGCGACTTAGCACACAGAAGACATCAGTTTCCAGGTGTTCACCAGGCGTTCTGCCAAATGCTCTTCATGGATTGTCCGGTGGAGTTTTCATAAAGATCCTGTAATGTGGGAACTTGCAGATTCCCAAGGTTACAGAAGGAGAGACTGAGGCACAGAACTGTTAAGTTCCCATACTCAGTCACACAGCTTGGACGTTTCAGAGCTGGGGTTTGTGCCCAGACTTGGGGCTCTGCAACCTACAGCATTAACTCATACATTGTGCTGCTCTGGCCCTGGGGAGTAGGTCAGGAGCAAAGGGTTGGCCCGAGGCATTGTGCTGACAGTAGGGGGCCTGGGACACCACACTGAGGTGCTGGGGAGCCGTGGAGGGCTGTTGAGTGGGAGAAAAACCCCAGTGGGGTGGGAAGCATAAGGTCCAAGAGGAAGCTGGAGTAGTTGCCAGGGGGGCAGGGTGGGCGACAGAGGGCTTGAACCAAGGCTGTGGCCCCGGAGACGAAGGGGAGGCAGAGATGGGGGCCAAAGGCAGTGAGGTGTCATAGGCAGGACTCGGCATTCTGGAGTCAACGGAACTGGATCCAGCCCCTTGATGTGTTGCCTCATGGCTGTGCACCCTTGGGCTAGTGGCTTGACCTCTCTGAGCCTCACTTTCTTCCTCTGTAAAAATGGAAACCCATTCCCAATGGCAAGGGGTCAAAGTGAGAAATAAAGGGGGAATTTTGTTCAAGGTGTCCCGCCTGTACCTGGCATCATTGTGTACTCTTATGAAGATTGTATGTTTTTTTTTTTTTTTTTAATTTAATTTTTTGGCTGCGCCGTGTGATATGTGGGATCTTAGTTCCCCAACCAGGGATCAAACCTGTGCTCCCTGCAGAGGAAGCACAGAGTCTTAACTACTGGACCTCCAGGGAAGTCCCAGTTTGCCCACCTCTCATATCCAAAACCTGCAGGGATTTGCAATTCATTTGGTGGCAAGACCAGACCTCTTGATCCCAGTTATTAGGAGTCTGTACACATTTTGCTGTCCAAACATTACAGCATTCGATGACAGGCAACTGCCTGTTATTCCTCATGTAGGACGTGCTCTGTTGTAAAATCTGGAAAATTCTGAAACATATCTGGCTTCATCTTGGGTTTTGGCTGAGGCAGCGTGGGCCCTGGACCTCTCCTGAGGACTGAAGGAGAGACTGAGATGTCGCAGGCATTCTATAGACAATAGCTGACATCACCAGCAGCCCCAGGACACACAGACACATAAACACACACCCACTCTTTCCTGGGGGTGAAGAGGAGGAGGCTGAGGTCTGATCACCCCTCCTTCTTTCTGCCTGATCACCCCTGCCCTTGCTTCTCCACCTCCAGAGATGACCAAGCGAGATGTGCCAGGCTTCGCCATCGGGGGCCTGAGCGGGGGTGAGAGCAAGGGCGAGTTCTGGAGGATGGTGGCGCTGAGCACATCGCGGCTGCCTAAGGACAAGCCCCGCTACCTGATGGGCGTCGGGTACGTGGAGGAGAGGGGAGATGCCGCCCGCCCCCCCCACCCGCCTGTGGGGAGTGGATTCCTGGGAACCCTTGCCCCAGGGTGTCGGGGACCGGGGAAGGACACAGCCCTGTCTGGGAGGGAACTTAGCCCTCTGCTGGGGGTGAGGGTGCCCATGTTGGGAGGGGGGCCCTGGCTGTGTGATCAGGGCTTGAGGCTCTCTGCTATCCACCCCACCCCCCAGCTATGCCACAGATCTGGTGGTCTGCGTGGCTCTCGGATGCGATATGTTTGACTGTGTCTTCCCTACACGGACAGCGGTAAGGCCCAGGGCAGAGGCAGAAGTGGGGAGGGATTCGGGGGGGGGCGGGGCGGAAGTAGAGGTGAGGCCAGGCAGGGGCAAACCTGATTGACCCCCCTCCCCCTCTCCCTCCCCCCCTCCCCCCCGCAGCGCTTCGGTTCTGCCCTAGTGCCCACGGGGAACCTGCAACTGAAGAAGAAGCAGTATGAGAAGGACTTCCGCCCCATAGACCCCGAGTGTGACTGTCCCACCTGCCAGAAGTAGGAGAGGATGGAGGATGGAGCCAGGGGAGGGGGGGCGGGGGCAGGCGTGGGGCGGGGCGGGGGCGGGGCAGGCGTGGGGCGGGGCGGGGGCGGGGCAGGCGTGGGGCGGGGCGGGAGTGGGTAGGACCTGTCTCCACTGAGCGCCCCCTGCCGGCCACCTCCTGTCCGCAGGCACAGCCGGGCCTTCCTGCACTCCCTGCTCCATAGCGACAACACCGCGGCCCTGCATCACCTCACTGTTCACAACATCGCCTATCAGGTGGGCCTGTGGCTGGGAGGAGCAAGGCCAGGGGTCGGGGCGGGGGGGTCTCCCAGTGGGCTGGTGGCTGGTGGCTGACCTGCCTCCCGCCTTGCTCCCACCCTGCAGCTGCGGCTGATGAGCGCCGTGCGAGCCAGCATTGTGGAGAAACGCTTTCCGGACTTCGTGAGGGACTTCATGAGCACCATGTATGGGGACCCCACCCTCTGTCCCACCTGGGCCACTGAAGCCCTGGCCTCTGTGGGGATCACACTGGGTTGACCCTGCTTGGGGGGAGGGAGGGGAAAGGAGGGGATGGAATATATTGAAGGACTTTTCCTTTTTTTTTTTTTTAAATTATAACATAGAATATGTCTGTGTCTTCTTGGGGAAGTGGCCTCTCTAGGTCCCCTTTCTGGTCTGAGTGTCACTGGGGCCCGTCAACTAAAAAAAAAGATGCAAAAGGTGAGAGTTGCGAGTTAACCTTTGTTTGGGTCAAAATGAGGACTGCAGCCCAGGAGACAGGACCTCAGATAGCGCTGAGAGGCTGCTCCGAAGAGGCAGCGTAGGGGGAAGTCAGTATGTATGATTTTGGTGAAGGAGGAGTTCAAGGCATTCAGGCACTGATTTTACGAAAGGTTTTCTGCAAGTAATGAGGAGCTGATGGCACCATGAAGGGATTTAGTGCTTTTCCAGATCTGAAGAGATGCAAGGATTGGGATCATGAAATCAGTTCCTGAAAATATCTGACTAGCCAAAGACCTGTTCCGTGTTTCCCTGGAGCACAGAGTGCCTCATTCTCCGACCTGAAGGGAGTTCAGGGCAGGTCAAAGGTCAGCAGCTGCAACAGCGCAGGATCCAGTCTCCACGGAGGCAGACGGCAGATGTCCTTGGCAAGTGACAGTTACAGGCTCCGTCATGGTAATAGATTCGACCATACTTGGGGAGGCATTTCATGACCATTTCGTCCCACGCTACTAGGAATGCTCTCTGGAGAAGAATTTATTGATAAGCCACTCAGTGTGCTATTACTGGACTAGGTCCTAATAATCAAAGATCTCTGTACAGCTGTCTTCTAGTTATGGTCCAGGAAAATATTCCTTCTTACTGCATCTTCCCATAACTAGAGTTACACTATTCTAATAGTTGATCATGTACAGAACTGTATGTTTCATCAACTGCTGCAAGTCATCTAGTCGTCATCATTTTCATTGGAGGCTCAGTTACACATTTGATAATTGTAAGAAACAACAATTTTGTAAAACTGGCAGATACAAATAACAGAGCCGGCGGCATTGGGGTTCCTTGGTGGCTCAGTGGGTAAAGAATCCACCTGCAATGTGGGAAACCTGGGTTTGATCCCTGGGTTGGGAAGATCCCCTTCTGGAGGGCATGGCAAGCCACTCCAGTATTCTTGCTGGAGAATTCCATGGACAGAGGAGCCTGGCAGGCTGCAGTCCATGGGGTCCCAAAGAGTCACGACTGAGCTACTAAGCACAGCTAGCAGTATTACCAAAGTCATAAGAGAATTAAGGGCCTGACTTCCTGCACACCCTGAACTTCCGTTAGGTGCAGCCCAGTATATTCTTGGCCTTTCCCAGTGGCTCAGCGGGTAAAGAATACACCTGCAATGCAAGAGACAAAAGAGACCCAGGTTCGATCCCTGGGTCAGGAAGATCCCCTGGAGAAGGAAATGGCAAGCCACTCTAGTATTTTTGCCTGAAAAATCCCATGGACAGAAGAGTCTGGTGATTTATATCCATGGAGTCGCAGAGTCAGACACAACTGAGCAACGAAGCACAGTATATTGTTAGGTCATTTTACTTAGTCTGTTCTGTACCCATCTTTATTATTTCTAGGTAAATGACATATTTGCACCATCCTTAAGATTCTCAGCCCAAATTTCCTAGTGTTGCTAGGCTGGTTAGTCTAAATTTAAGCATTTAATTTACTTGTTCCTAAGATAAAGGGAGACCTTTAATACTTAAATGACCCCAGCCTGGTATTAATGATATAGATCCATCCCATTATGGGGGTTTTCCTGTAAAGATGAGATGTTACAGTTTTTGATTGAGACTCAGGTTTTCATTCTGATAGAGTTTTGAGTGTGCCTAAAAGAAAATTTAAATCTATGGCCAGAACAAGTATTATTAATTGACTAGGTGAGAGGATCCCATCTAGTAGTAATACCATGAGTAGAAAGAACAGGACTGAACTCTTCTGAAATAAATTTCCTAAGGTCTATCTATTCAGAGGCTTGGAGGGGAGAAATCCATCAAGATAATCCAGAAATACCAGACACAGGTAACTGGCCACAAACCCAACAATTCGATTGATTTTTAAAACTAGCACAGAATCCTGTCCATGAGAAAAAACATTTGATTTATATGCAAAAGTCCAAGAAGTCAAGAAAACACTATAAATGATCATACAAATCAGGTCTACCATCTTGGGCAAGCTGTCTGCTTCTGATATTGTCTTCTCATCCTGGTGGAGTGGACCAACGGACCTTTTTATCCTCTGATAAAATGTCCTTCCACCCAGGTTGGAAACAGTCCCTTAAGTGATGTCTTTTTCCAGTCTTATTGCAGGTTATGGCATTTGATCTTCATCCAAAGATTACTGAAATCAGCTTCAGAAACAAACTTAGAGTGTCCTTTAATAATTCAATTCTTTTACATTAATATAGCATAATAACACAGAACTATCCAGGAGATGAGTCTTAGTAGATACAGACCTCCAGTAACAAAACTAGGATTTAACATTCATTGAACCATCTTTTTCTCCCTAAAAATACCCTCATTTTTACCAAATATAACCAAATTAAGACCAGTTTGTGAAAAAAGTCTGATTTCAATAAACTTTTCCTGATGATTTATATAAACATAATTAATGATAGACTTTTTTGTTTTTTCCTTGCTGAAACTTATAAAATGAGTCTTGGGCTGAACTTTTTTTTTTTTTTTTTTAAGTCTTGGGCTGAACTTTTTAAAAAACTTCTCAGGGCTAGGAAAGTCAAGCCAAAGGCTTGTCACAGATTTCACCTAACAGGTTTAAGGGATTTCCTCCCTTCTCAAAGTCTCCAAAATTCCTTGAGATTTCTGTACCTGTTAGTGATGTAACCATTCTAACTTACCTGATAAAGCTAACTGGAAACCTAGGAGTTTCCAATCTCTGGAGGGGTCAGATAGAAAGGTAAATGTTTCAGTTTTGCTTACAGAATTATAATTTTACCAAATTACTATAAGTCATAATTAGTTTGAGGGGGAGAGTTTCCTTACACCTGGAAAAACATTCAAACCAGTCATTTTTCAGATAGAAACTATAAAAGTTACAAGCATATTCATGAGTTCATTCAGTCCTTTTGTTAATCTTTGTGAAGCCATCAGGTTTCCCATTAGAATCCTTTAATTTCTTACCCAGTTCAGCATTATAGTTTGAAAGTCAGAAACTTGTATTTATCCAAAAGTCCTTTCTGTAAATCAAAAGAGGATGCATTTTTGCAAAAAATATCAGAATAAAACCGTAACTGTCTATAATGGTGAAAGACTTAATAAGGCATGCTTAAAATCTAATTACAATGCAGTTGACAAAGAAACCTTGTTATGGCTGTGACCAGCACTTCAAGATAGTAACTAGAATCATGACTGATAACCTTCTACCAGGACATATCAGAATTTTACGTACTCCATATAATTTATAGGTTATCTATAATAATAGCATTTACCATACTACATAACCTGAGGAGATTGATTACTCAATTGATTACTTCCCATGCACTTCAACATACCAAATGAGCCTAATTAGTTTAATATCTCCCTTTGGAATGTTTCAGGGGGCCCTCTGAAGCATGCCAAAGTTACCTAGAAATTAAAATAATTTTAATTAAAATTTGATACTTGGGAAGCTAGTCAAAAAGTTTTAAAACACTTGGTTAAATGTCACCATGAGACAATACTTATTCCTTAACCAAAGTAACCAGAGATCTCGAAAGCAAATAAAAATCACTTGAAGGCAAAGAAATTCATAAACTCTGTTATCAAAAATGTCACTTCAAGAAAACTTTTCTCTGAACAGAAAGAAAAATCCAAATCTTTAGTATACTCCCAATAAGAGTCATTTACCCAACTAAATTCAATCTAGTCTTAGGAAATCCTGATCATGCATAACTTTTCAGTATTTTTTTATTCCTCACACCTTCATTTACTGAAAACAAGTATCTTAGTTTCCTTAAAGTTTTTTTCCACGTTGAGTTACTTTTCTTGTGGGCAAATTTGTAACAGGTAGAATAAGGTATTATTTGACCTCCAGTAAACCTAGGTACAATAGGAATATTATACTTAACACTGATAACTCTAGACATGTCTATATTAATCAAAGCAACAAACTTAAGCCATCTTCAGTAGTAAATATCAACTCAGTACTGGATTATTTCCCAGATCATGGATCCTAAAATTTATCTTGTTCAATTTTCTATAGATTTAATTACTAAGTACTTACTTTCAAGTCAGTTAAAATAGTTCATTTACAAGGGAACTTTTACATAAAGACAACCAAAAATCTTAAGTCTTTTCTTCTTGAATTCAAAAGCCTTTTCCCCTGCTCCCCACTTTTATTTTTTTTTTCTTCTCTGAGGGCCTGGGCAAAGGGGAGAGAAATACCATTGCTTTTATTTATTTACTTTTGGTTCTGCTGGGTCTTCACTGCTGTGTGAGGGCTTCCTCTAGTTGCAGCAAGTAGGGGCTACTCTTCACTGCAGTACACTGGCTTCTTGTGTTGGCTTCTCTTGTGGAGCAGAGGGGTTTTCATTCCAATCCCAAAGAAAGGCAATGCCAAAGAATGTTCAAACTACTGTACAATTGCACTCATTTCACGTGCTAGCAAGGTAATGCTCAAAATCCTTCAAGCTAGTCTTCAGAAGTATATGATCTGAGATCTTTCAGTTGTATAAGCTGGATTCAGAAAAGGCAGAGGAACCAGAGATCAAATTGCAAACATCCATTCGATCATAGAAAAAGCAAGGGAATTCCAGAAAATCTACTTTTGCTTCATTGACTATGCTAAAGCCTTTGACTGTGTGGATCACAACCAACTGGAAAACTCTTAAAGAGATGGGAATACCAGGCCACCTTACTTGTCTCCTGAGAAACCTGTTTGCAGGTCAAGAAGCCACAGTTAGAACCAGACATGGAGCAGTGTGAAAGTGAAAAGTGAAGTTGCTCAGTCTTGTCCGACTCTCTGCGACCCCAGGGACTGTAGCCCCCCCCCAGGCTCCTTGGTCCATGGGATTTTCCAGGCATGAATACTGGAGTGGGTTGCCATTTCCTTCTCCAGGGGATCTTCCCGACCCAGGGATCGAATCCAGGTCTCCCGCATTATAGGCAGACGCTTTACCGTCTGAGCTACCAGGGAAGCCCAATGGACTGGTTCAAATTTGGGAAAGGAGTACATCAAGGCTGTATATTGTCACCCTGCTTATTTAACTTAGATGCAGAGTACATCATGAGAAATGCTGGCCTGGATGAAGCACGAGCTGGAATCAAGATTGCCAGGACAAATAGCAACAACCTCAGATATACAAATGATACCACTCTAATGGCAGAAAGTGAGGAGGAACTAAAGAGCCTCTTGATGAGGGTAAAAGAGGAGAGTGAAAAAGCTGGCTTAAAATTCAACTTGCAAAAATCTAAGATCATGACATCCAGTCCCATCACTTCGTGGCAGATCAGTCAGTTCAGTTGCTTAGTCATGTCCAACTCTTTGGCAACCAATGGACTGCAGCACACCAGGCTTCCCTGTCCATCACCAATTCCCAGAGCTTGTTCAAACTCATGTCCATCAAGTCGGTGATACCATTCAACCATCTCATCATCTGTCATTCCCTTCTCTTCCTGCCTTCAATCTTTCCCAGCATCAGGGTCTTTTCTAATGAGTCAGTTCTTTGTATCAGGTAGCCTGATAAAACTACTAGAAAAATAGATGGGGAAAAAGTGGAAATAGTGACAGATTTTATTTTCTTGGGCTCCAAGATCACTATACACGGTGACCGCAGCCATGAAATTGAAAGACAGTTACTCCCTGGAAGAAAAGCTATGGCAAACCTAGACAGTGTATTAAAAAGCAGAGCGCTAATACCTTTGTATTAGCTGCAAAGGTCTGTCTAGACAAAGTTATGTTTTTTCTAGTAATCATGTATGGATGTGAGAGTTGGACCATACAGAAAGCTGAGTGCTGAAGAATTGATGCTTTTGAACTGTGGTGTTGGAGAAGACTCTTGAGAGTCGCTTGGACTGCAAGGAGATCAAACCAGTCAATCCTAAAGGAAATCAGTCCTGAATATTCATTGGAAGGACTGATGCTGAACTGAAGCTTCAATAATTTGGCCACCTGATATGAACAGCCAGCTCACTGGAAAAGACCTTGACGCTGGGAAAGATTGAGGGCAGGAGGAGAACGGGGTGACAGAGGATGAGATGGTTGGATGGCATCACCAACTCAATGGACATGGGTTTGAGGAAACTCCGGAAGATGGTGAAAGACAGGGAAGCCTGGTGTGCTGCAGTCCATGAGATCACAAAGGGTCAGCCATAACTTAGCGACTGAACAATAACAACCTAAAGACCTGTTTCACCAGTTTCCCTGGTGCATGAAGGGCCTCATTCTGCACCCTGAATTCCCTTCAGGGCAGATTGAAGGTCAACAGCTGCAGCAGCAAAGATTCAATCTCTGCAGAGGCAGATGATCAATGCCCTCGGCAAAGGCCAGTTTGTAGCTGACAGGCTCATGGTCCCCACTCCCACCCCCACTGACAATAATAAGTAACCATAGCAGCACTGGTGTCTGGGAACCCCGCTTATAGGTAATGCCTAGAGTGGGAGCTGCATCCCTTTCCTGTGACTCAGACCCCCAAGCCATCCTGGGGGGTAGGTGGCATGAGGACTCTTGTCCTCCCCTTTTTATAGATGAGGAAACAAGTCTAGAGAGGGGAAATCACTGGCCCAAGGTCACCATTAAGGAAGTAGCAGCTTGGCTCCAGAGATCTGGCTCTTAGCCTTGACTCTTCAGACTTGTGGCTTAATTTCATTGTCAGTAAACACAGTGATGATAATACATGTGATCCAGAAGGTGCTTACAGGGCTTCCCAGGTGGCTCAGTGGTAAATAATCTGCCTGCCAATGCAGGAAACATGGGTTTGATCCCCGGGTCAGGAAGATTCCTGAGGAAGATCTCCAGGAGAGGGAAATGAAAACCCACTACAGTATTCTTGCCTGGAGAATGCCATGGACAGAGGAGCCTAGCAGGCTACACTCCATGGGGTCGTAAGAGTCAGATACAACTTGGCGACTAAACCACCACCACAGTATTCTTGCCTGGGAAACCCCATGGACAGAGGAGGCTGTCAGGTTACAATCCATGGGATCGTGAAAGAGTTGGACATGACTTAGCTGACTAAACAACAACAAAGAAGGTGCTTACACCGTGCCTGGCACTGTTCTAAACAGTTGTCAAATGTATTTAACTTTTGCAACCTTATGGTTTCCCATTTTACAGATAAGGAAATTGAGAAATGAAGTCACTTGGTCATTATCACCCATCAAAGAAACAGACCCAGGATCTAATCCAGATATGGCCAGTTATAGAGCTGGTACTCTGAGCTGCAGTGTTTTTAAGTTGAAAAGTAACACGTGTAGAAGGATGTACAGTCAAATATCATAAAAATGAAACACTTTTTCTCAATTTGTGTATTCTATAAATTTTCCATGTGTACTTTTTTTTTAAATGAATGTCAGCATCTTTTACATGCTGTTCTGTACCTTGGTTTTTTTTTTTTTGCCAGTTAACAACTTAGTCTTTTATTTGCCCAAGGTCAGCTATTACAAGCAGTGAGGCCCCAAAACTTCCAGAAGGGATGGGGGTGGGGGGAGCCATCCTGCCTCCCAGGTGCTATCTGCCCTATCCTGCTTCCTGCAGGAGATGGGAGAGTAGATAAAGTGTACCCTGCACCATCAATTATCTCCTCAATTTTGTGTGTCAGTCGCTCAGTCATGTCTGACTCTGCGACCCCATGGACTGTAGCCCACCAGGCTCCTCTGTCCAAGGGATTCTCCAGGCAAGAGTACTGGAGTGGGTTGCCATTTCCTTCTTTAACTCCCCTTTCTCTTAGTATACTGTATCGCAAATTGTTTACACTTTAGTACATGAAAATTTACTCAATTTTGTTTATGGATGCTACATAGTATTTATTTAATGAGCTCCATGGATGAGCAGTTAGCGTATTTCAAGTTTCTGCCACCGTGGTCAAGGCTGCAGTACCAAACACTGTCAGTCTTTTTGCTTGTCTCTGAGACCTGCAGTTTTGGGTCATGAAGCGGGCAATACCACTCTGTCATTCTTTTACCCCTTGTTTCTCCATTCACCTATTACTGCCTGGCCCAGTCAGACTACTTCCCCACCTCCTTTGCTCCTAACTCCTTACTGAGCTACTTCTCTTTGGCCTGTCTATGCCCAGAATCATCAAATCACTTGTCTTAAACTTCGGTCCACCTATTATTCCTGGCCTCTCTTCCAGATGATCAAGAGTCCCAGTTCTCAGAACCCTCCATTTTGCCTGCAAAATAACGTGTCTTTTCCTAGGGAGAGGATCCCTTGAGTTTCATTGGGTACTTAAGATCCAAGGTGAGCCAAGGTTGAAGAGGTAGCGGAACAACGTTGGAGCATTAGCCGCATCAAGAAAGGCCTGAGCAGAAGGTGTTCCAAGGAGAGAGCACTGCATTTGCAAGGGCATGGAGACGTGACTTAACAGGAATGAAAGTGGGAGCCACCGTGGCCTCGCTAGACCACCTCTCCGTAGGAACCTCTAACCGCTTGACTTTCAAAGTATATTGGGACCTTCAAAATATGTTGTGACCCCGCGCAGGCAGCTGATTTGCAAGCTCGCGGCTGAGATGCATTCTGAGACTTGTAGTTTTCTTTAGAGCCCAGGAACACAAGTGACTATCAGCACTGAGTCCTACCACGAGGCGGCGCGCGTTGCCGCGTACTGTGGACCTATCCTCTGCTCCAGAAGATCCTACTTGACATACAGCATTCACAAGCAAGAACGGGAGGAGGTTCTTTGATGGACAGATACAGCTTTCAATCAGAGTCAAGATTTGGAAGTTAAATCCCACCCTCTTTGACTTGTGGGGTGATGGAAAGGAGTGATATTTATATAAACCAATGGGAAATTTTTAGGGAACTAGATAGCGTCAAGTGAAGAACCAATCCCTAGTATCATTGGCCAGCTTTGTTGACTGGTGGGTCTGCCTGCCAATAAGACTGGCGGATGTTCCTTCTATCCGGGAACACCCCCTAGTAGGCGGGGCCAACATGCCTTTTCCCGAAACACCGCCTCCCGGCCGAGACAACTCTTTTGCCACTGCTATTGGCTCTTGCACAATAGGGACAGTTCTTGCGCCCAATGAATCAGAGAATAGGCCTCAGGGGGCGGGCTCATTCGGCCATCGGCCCGTGCCTCACTTTCATTGGCTTGTGTGCAGGAGTGACAGTCAAGCAGGCCAATCGAAGTTGGCGCGAGGGTTTTTGGCGCAGCCCCAGGGCTCCGGCGGGAGGTCGGTCGGGTCGGGTGTCGCTTGAGAACCGGATGAGGCGGCGACCGTGAGGCCGAGCCGGGAGCGGGCGTCGCGCCGAGGCCCGGGCGGGCGGGGAGCAACGGCCGCGGACGCCGCGGGGCCGTGTCGTTGAGGGACAGGGGCGGGCGAGGAGCGCGGGGCGCTCGGGCCGGGGCCACCGGCGCCATGGGCAACCGCGGGATGGAAGAGCTGATCCCGCTGGTCAACAAGCTGCAGGATGCCTTCAGTTCCATCGGCCAGAGCTGCCACCTGGACCTGCCGCAGATCGCCGTGGTGGGCGGCCAGAGCGCCGGCAAGAGCTCTGTGCTCGAGAACTTCGTGGGCCGGTGAGCGAGCTAGGTGGCGACGGCGGGCGGGCGGCGGCCTACGGCGCGGAGGGCAGACTGGGAATGGCGCGCCCTGCGCCGCCGGCGTAACTGCGGCGCTTGCGTGCCCGCGACCGGGACGGGGACAGGGGGGCGGGCCCTGTGGGACGCCCTGGGTGGAGGGCTCCTTGCAGGGGCTGGGGAGCTGGCCCAGACCTAAGGGGCGTCCCACGCGCCGGGGGGGCGTGGGCCAGGAAGTGCAGTGCAAGACCTCTGACTCTCTGGCCCCCAGCTCTAGTGGGTGAATTCTACCATCTGGTTGTCTGTCTGTCCTGAACCTGTCTCCTAGATATTTACTGGGCCGATCCCCGTGGTCTGGCCGGCTGTTCATTGATTTGGAGCAGTTCCTGTCATCTGGCTTGCTGTCTCTCTGTCCTAGATAGGCTTCTCTGCCACGACCATTTGGCTGTCCATCTGTCCAGAACCGCAGGGCAGCCCCCTGCTGCCTGGCTAGCTAGCCAGAAGGCTCTGTCCTGTCTGGTTGCCCATCCATGCCCCTCAGAGACTTAGCTCTTCCTCTGTTGGGTTACCCAGCTGGCCTGTGCTGTCTGGCTGGCTGGCCAGACCCTCGGAGACCCTGTTGTCTGGCTCTCCTGGGCTGCCTCTTCAACTTGGTGCCTGGCGATTGCTGGCTCTTCACTTCCAAGTGGATCCTTTTGTTTTTGTGTCCTGGTGTCAGTCCTTCTCGTCTCCTTGACCCCACCTCTGGACAGGGGATGAGAAGAGCTTGCAGAAGAGTAGGGTGCTGAAGGGTGAGACTTGAACTCCTCTTCTCTGAGTTGGAAGTAGGACCCTGGGGGGCAGACTTACTCCAGGAGTCTTTTCTTGGCCCATGTCAGGGTGCCTGCAGGGCCCTGGAACATAGGGACCAGCCCCCAAGCCAAAGCCTGCATGGTGGGGGTCCTCCTTGGATCCTGGGAAGGAACTTCTGGCCTGATCAGGCTGCAGTGTCAAGAGCTGGGATATAGCTTTCCCTGGGAAGCCCCGAGAAGTTTCAGTTTGCCCATCTGTCCAGTGGACAAATTCCACTCTGGGCTGTTTCCAGGATTCACAAAGCTGATGGAGGAGAATGGGCCCCGTGGCCACTGAGGTTGGTTACCTCTCCCCTCTCCTCCCCCCACCTCTTTTCCTTCTGCCTCCCAGATGGAGGGCCACTTCTCCATTCTGGGAAGGACTCCATTTGCGACTGTGGCTGCCAGATGATAACGTCATGGCGGTTGGTGGTTTACTTGTGAAGTCGTGTGTCTGACTCTTTGCGACCCCATGGACTGTAGTCCACCAGACCTCCTGGTCCATGGTATTTCCCAAGCAAGAATACTGAAGTGGGTTGCCATTTCCTCATCCAGGGGATCATCCCGACCCAGGGATCGAACACGTGTCTCCTGCATTGCTGGCAGATTCTTTACTGCTTAGCCACCAGGGAAGCCCTGATAACATCATAGTCATCATCATGTTCATGTTGTTATCAGTGTTAAAGAGGTTCATCCAGCAGCTCCCAAGCTGACTTCTCTCTTGGTTCAGCTCAGAAAAGACTTGCTGTTTGCCCAAGGCCACCAGGCTGGCACTCAGTGAAGCCCAGCCCCGCCCTGCCTTCCCAGTGGCCTGGGGTTTTGCTCCCAGTGGCATGAATTTCCTCCTTTGCTGCTGTGTCTCTGGCGAAATGCCCTCTTTCTGCTATGGCGGAAAGGTGTGGACTTGGGATCAGCCCAGCCTGGGTCCCCTGCTTGGCCATCTTCTTGCCTGCCCAGGCTCTGGTGGGTGTCTGCAAAGCTCTGTCCATTTCATCTACCTCATGACCTTGTACAGCTTGTTTGACCTCTCTGAGCCTCAGTTTCCCCTCCAGAAAAAGGGCTGATGGATCCTTAACAGTACTTGCAAGGATGCAGTGACACAGTGTGTTAAAAGTGCTTACTTAGCATAGTGCCTGGCACCTAGTGGGTCTTCTTGGATGGGGCTTTTGCTCACTAGGCTGATTCCGTTCATGGGTGTTTATATGCTTATTTGCTCAGTCATGTCAACTCTTTGTGAGTCTATGGACTGTAGCCCTCAGGTTTCTCTGTCAATGGGATTTTCCAGGCGAGAATACTGAAGTGGGTTGCTATTTCCTTCTCCAGGGGATCTTCCCAACCCAGGGATCATAACCAGGTCTCCTGCCTTGCAGGCGGATTCTTTACTGGCTGAGCCACCGGGGAAGCCTCAGTTCCTTTCATATCAATAACCAAAGCTAGTCAGAATTAAAGTGCTCTGAAGTTACACACTGGACTTCACTGAAGCCTCATGAGGCTGGCACTGCTACGATCCCATTTTCCAGAGCAGAAAACTGAGGCCCAAAGAGCTGAGCATTCTTGCAAGAGGTTGTTCAGTGAAGGATCAAGGTCTTTGGGTTGGGGAAACCCAGGGTCTCTCTCTGATCCCCACCTCTCCTTGATCCCTCTGTCCCTCATCATTCCCTCCCAGCCACCCTGGAACCTGGTGACTGCTAGCTGCTACTGAGCTGGCTCCTGTGGCAACCTCCTCCTGAGCCTGCAGCGTGGCATCGGTCATTACGGGCATTGACTCAGGGCTCGAGGACCAAAACTGTGAAAAGGCCTCGCTTTGGATAGGGGGTTCTCAAACGAAGCCAACTTCTTTTTACTTATGGGGCGTGGGTAAGGCTTCTCGGCTACAAAGCCCTGATACCGCAGGGTGGCAAGCAGACCTCGCTTTAAATCCCCCTGCCTGCTTCTTTCTGTGACTGTCGCTGAACTGTGCTGCAGTCAGGGACCCCTTTCCTCCTGTGTACATTAGACCCGCACGGAACATCTCCTGGCTGGTTTCAAGGGACAGACAGGAAAGCATGTCTTCAGGCTCTCTGTGCCTGGGGCCAGCATGTCTGCTCTGTTTCCTTCCCTCCTCAGTGGATTTTTTAAGATTGAGGTCTGAGTGAGAACAGACCTGTTAGCTTAGCTTGGGAGACAAGCAGGAGAGGGAGGCAGAGGTCTAGTCCTCCAGCTCAGAGTCCTCCAGGCTTGGACTCGATCCTGTGAGTCTTTGCTTCTGAGCCTCAGTCTCCCCAGCTGGGAAATGGGGCTGTTAACAGTGTCTACTCATGGGCCCCATGCAGGCCACCAGGCTGGGTGTGCTTCACCTCTTAGGGTATTGAGGGCGGAGTGAGGATTTAAAATCTCTTAACAAAATTTTTTTTTCATTAACTTAAAATTTTATTTGTTTATTTTTGGTTGTCCTGGGTCTTCATTGCTGTGTGTGGACTTTCTCTAGTTGTGGCGAGCTGGGGCTGCTCTTCATTGTGGTGCATGGACTTCTTTTCGCGGTGGCTTCTCTTATTGCTGAGCACAGGCTCAGTAGTTGTGGTGTGGGCTCTGTTGCCCCCTGTATGCAACTGTGTAGAAGCCTCCCAGACCAGGGATCGAACCTGTGTCCCCTGCATTGGCAGACAGATTCTCAACCACTGAACCACCAGGAAAGTCTGAATTTACAGTTTTAAATGGAGGGTCAGGGAAGGCCTACATGGGAAGGTGACATTTGAGCAGAGACTTAAGGGGGTAAGGGAGGACTCACCAGCGTAATCTGCAGGAAGAGCATCCCGGCTGTGGGAACGACCGCTGCAGAGGCTCTGAGGTGGGAGAGTGCTGAGCACAGTGGGAGAGGAGAGGAGATGAGTTTAGTGGGATACTGGTGGGGTGAGGTGCACACCACAGGGAGCCCTGGGGCCAGGGGTTGCTCTGGGGAGAGGGAGTGCCGCCGGTCATGCTGCTCGGATACTCCTGGACCTGGTCCGGGACAAGCTGTGGGCCCTCACCTTTGATTTCCAGCAGTACCTTGACACTGTAGTGCCTGTAAGCACATCTGGACCTGGTGCCATTTTTTGTTTAACAAGGAGTAGCTGCCCACAGGTGCAGCCGTTTCCAGATGCATTTCCATTCGGTCTTGGGTGACGGGTCCCTGCAGGGAGACATAACTGTATCAAGAGGCCATCCCCGGACACAGTGGGGGCCAGGTGAATGCATGTCGGATGAATGTTGGTTCACTTTCCTGCCAGACTTGGGGGTGGGTGCATGGTTTGCCCTTTGGTCTGGTTTGTCCCTTAACAGATCTTGGGGGTTCAGAGATGCTTGAAAATGACAGCTGCTGTTTCCAAGGCCTTTCCTGTTGGGCAAAGCCAAAGTGCTTTTGCCTGTGTGGTCTGTAGTACCCAGGCCAGCCGGATCATGGAGAGTCCCAAGGCGCCTGTGGGAAGGTGGCTGTCCATCAGCTGAATGACCTCGCTTCTTGGCCTCAGTTTCATTGTCTGCAAAATGGGGGTCGTGTGGTCCCTCTCTCCTGGGAGCAGGCTGAGATTTCAAACGAGCTAATCCTTGTGAAAATATTAGACTGGTGCCATTTTGTACAGTCCTGGGTCAGGACTTTTAAAGGTCAGTTGTTAATTTCTCTTTTCTGAAAGAAAAGGAATTTGTGGTTATGTTGTTAATACAAGTAATGCCTCTTTTTAGCACAGCCACTTATTAAGCCTCTATCAATGTAGTTTGAGCTGTGGGGATGAGTTAGAACCAGCTGGTGAACCAGGTCCTGAAATGCTAGTGGGAGCCCGTTCCTGCTGTTTCTAAGTGGGAATGGTGACTGTGAACAAGTACTTGGCCATGAGAGTTTCTTAACGTTGTTCAGTATGTGATGGTGGGAAGTCGGGAGCAGAAAGGCCCAACAGTAGCCAGGTGACTCCTAGCCAATGTGTCCAGACACAACCCACTGCAAAACAGCTACTCAGAGTGATCTAGAAGATTTAATGACCCAGAAGAAAAGAGTGAGGGGAGAAGGGGGCGGCAGAGGATGAGATGGTTGGATGGCATCACCGACTCAATGGACGTGAATTTGAGGAAACTCCAGGAGAAGGTGGAGGACAGGGAAACCTGGCAGGCTACAGTCCGTGGGGTCGCAAAGAGTTGGACATGACTCATACAACAACAGGAACAACAACAAAATGTGTATGAGACCTATTAGGGTCCAGACCGAGTGGACGAGTGACCCCATCTTATTCCAGACAGTTGTATTTTCATAGTAAAGAGCCTGGGAAAATGTACAGCTCCAAACCCTACCTGTGGGTTGTCTCCGCACGTGATTGTTGGTTCTTTTTTGTTCTTTGGGGGTTATGTGTATCACCAGGAAGACAGCTGGTGGGCTGCTCAGTTGCTTTTCAGAGCTATTTGTCTGGGATAATGGCCCTCGCTAGGCACATGGATTGAAATCCCCTGGTGATAAGTCCGGTTGATTGTGAGTGAGGGCAGAGGACGGCCTCATGGATGGTTCTAGATTTGGAGTTTTCCAAGGTAGGGTGAGTGGAAGGGGCTGGGCGCAGCATGGAACCCTGGGACTCTCTGGTGTGTGCATTTGGCTCAGAGACCCATCTGCCAAGCTTTTGCCCAATTTGAATGAAAATGCCTGAAATTACAGACCCCTCCACTGCAGGAAAAAAATGGGGACATCAGCTAACCCTTAATTTACTGGGGTTGCCAACCGCATGCTGTAATTAAGCCCTTATTGTGTGAAAGCTTCGGAAAAACGCAAGCCGATAATGAGATATTTATAGGCCATTAGCAACGATCTGAATAAAGAAAAAAAATCGCCCTGCCTCCGAAGCAAAATGGTAGTAGGGAGAAAAGACTCCTACTTCCCGGTGTGTTTGTGGTTTCTGTTAGTATTGGCAGTGAGGTGCCTGCTTGATGCTGGCGATTTTTCCTTTTGCAGTCACCCTCACCTTGAACAGGGAGCAGGGTGGCCCTTTCGGTTTCACCTGCTGTTGGATGTTCATGACCCAGGAAGGGCTGGTGTTGGTGAAGGATCACTTGGTGCCGGGGCCCAGGGACTTATGTCTACAGTCTGACTGCCTGGTCTCAGCAGTCCTGGGGGGCAGATACTGCTCTTCGCATCCCTGCTTTACAGGTGGGGAAACTGAGGCCTGAGAAGGGAATGAGCTTGAAGTCACACAGGGAGGAGGCAGGCCTGCCTCCTTCAGAGCCCACTGCCCAGTGGGGTTGGCAAGGTGTGGTCGTGGCTTTTGACAGTTGGGTCATTAGTGGATGCTGCGATGCTTGTATCAGGGTCAGGCTGGGTTGTTGAATGGAATGACTTCTGGTTTTCGGGATCTCTGGAGGCTATTAGCCATGTGTCCAACAGCTTGCGGGGTGCTGGGGACCCAACGGGGACTGAGATGGACAGAGCCCAGCAGAATGGTTAAATTAGCAGCCACATTCTAAAGATAGAGAAATACAAGGAAGGTGATGGCGGGGAGTGAGAGTGGCTGAGCGGGGGCTGCTTCAGATGAGGAGGTTGGGGTGGGCCCTGCCATGGAGCCAGCCCCGGAAGGCGCCAGGGAGGGGTGTCCCAGGCAGAGGGCTTTGCAGGTGCCTTCCTCAGATGTGGAAAGGGAGCTGAGTCGAAGGCACGACCACTGCTGCTGCTGCTAAGTCACTTCAGTCGTGTCCGACTCTGTGCGACCCCATAGACGGCAGCCCACCATGCTCCCCCGTCCCTGGGATTCTCCAGGCAAGAGCACTGGAGAGGGTTGCCATTTCCTTCTCCAGCTGGGCACATGAGGGTCAGGAAACTGCATGTCAGATGTCCGCTTTTCCTGAATTTTAATTGTAAAAATAGAACACTGAAGACCACATTCTCAGAAAAAGGGAAACTCGGACACAGGAGGAAGAATACTGCCCACTCTGCCCCTCCCTTCCAGCTCCACATGGGAACACCATTGTCAGCTTGGCGTATATCCTGCCAGACCCCTCTCTTGTTTACATACCAATGGGCATGCTGGTACTTAGACAAAATACACAGCACTGTTTGGGGTTGCTTCTTTTTCAGGCACGTCTTCTTTCCAGAACTGGGACTACCCTGTTTATATCTTTCAGTAGCTGGTTTTTCCATCGCTCAACGCATCCTAGAGATCCTTCCCTGTTGGAATGTTTATAACTCTGCTTAGAGCTTTCTGACCTTCCTAGAAGGGTGAAGATGAAGGCGGGGGGCCAGCGGGAGTCACTGGAGCCGTCCCAGTAAGAGAGGACAGCGCTGTCACGAGTGCTGTTTGTCACAATCCAGGCGGGGACCTGGGCATAGTCACCTCACCCGCTTCGAGGCCAAGGCTTGATCTCTGTTTCCTGGTGGGGAAACTGAGTCACCGAGGTTTGCCCCAGTGGCCAGAGCCCAGAGGCTTGAGCTTCATGCGAGTCCCCTTCCCCCAAGGCCTGCTGGCCTGTTTCTAGAGCCGCACCCTTACCCCTGGCTTTGTTGGACTCTCCAAGCCCCCTTTTCCCTTTGGTTTGGTCTGTAGAAGGTCCAGTTTCCACTCCTGCACGGCGTTTATACTTGACAATGGCCTCAGAAGTTTCTGGTACGAGGCCAAGTTTCGAGGAATAATCCGAGCCCTCGCGGGGTCCCTGCAGTGCCCACTGGGGTGTCCAGTGCCCGGGCTCAGCTGCCCGAGTTGCCTCCCCTGGTGGCGGTCGGAGCAGGGCTCTGTTCTTCCGCTTGCACTGAGTGGACTTCCTGTGCCCTTGACGCACTCAGCGTGGGCCAGGCACTGGGTACTGTTGACACATCACCTCAGCTTGGCCCCATTTTACAGATGAGGCAGTTGAAGGGGTGGAAATGGGGCAGGCCAGGAAGGACACTTGTTCACTCTGCCCATATCTGTCCTCACTGGAGAGTGGTGTCCCCATGGTGAGCGGCAGAGTCTGGGTTTGAATGGGGACGGCACAGTGAGTGAGGCCCGAGGGGTCCTTCTGTCGGGATGCACTGCTCAGTGAGAAGTGAGCGGCGGCAGAAGCCCCTTAGGAAGCCTTGGCATTGGAATGGTGGTCAGCGGATACCTCTTAGAGGCGGCAGTAGGTCTCTCTGCCTAGACAGGTAAACAGAGACCTTTGTGCCCATCCTGCCTGGCTTGGGCCCCGGCTCAAAGCTCAGGGCCTGTTTTCCACAGGGCACTCTCTTATCTTTTTCACGGCTGCATAATACTCCACAGTAAGAAGCCACCTTTAGTTTATTCACCAGCCTCTTGGTGATGGATGTCAGGCTGCTTTTCTTCACCCAGTCCCAGGATTTGCACGTGGACTTGGGGCACCTGTGTAGGACACGGGAGAGGAGCATGTGGGGAGACTGGTGGCCAGGCCTGAGTGTGGAGGCCAGGATGCCTCCCAGCAGCTGCTTCCCCAGGGCTGAGTGAGTGGACTTGGGATTGACCAGAGAGTCCTGCCTGGTGCCCCCGTATCGGTGTGTCCTCACCACTCTTCACCCCTCCCACCCCCTTCTACAGCCCGGACGGCTGCATTGCCTCTGCCCTGCTGCATTGCCCTGGCGCCTGACCCCCCGCCACACCTTCCAAACGGTACCTGTGAACACCCGAGTCTGGGCATGGCCCTCTTCTTCCTACCACCCTCTGTGGCTGCCATCTCACTTGGGGTAAAAGTCCAAGTCCTCCACTTGCCCCCAGCACCTCCCCACCCCCACTGCTCCCACTCTCCCCCGAGCTCATCCTGCCAGGCACATGGCCTCTTGGCCGCCCCTCAACCGCGCCCCCCCCCCCCCCCCCCCGCCCCGCCCAGGGTTACGCCTACCCAGGGCCTTTCCCTTCCTTCCTCCACATCTCCTCTTTGTCCAGAGTTCTCCGTGTCCTGTTCCTCTCTTCTTGGGTGGATCCTTGCTCAAACCTCAGCTCTCCGAGAGGCTGGCCCTGACCTATCCCAGTCACTCGGCTGCCTGCCTCAACATGGTTTTTTCAGAGTTCTTACTGGGGCCTGCAGCGGTTTTATGTTTTTGTCTCCTCACGTTGCAGACGGCAGATCCCCCGGGGCAGGGATCTCTGACTGGCATAGAGTAGGAGCATGAATATTTGTTGCATGAATGTCCCTCCAAACCAGAATTGGATTGGCTTCACTGCACAGATGTTTACTGAGAAGGGACCCGAGGACAGCCCTGGGACTTGCCTGTGGGGGCCCATAGCCTGCCCATGATATGTGGGACCAAGAACAGAAGAGGGGCTTGGGGTGCCCCAGGGGGGACAGAAGCACATGTATCCCCTTATAAGGAGGGCTGTGGTTTGCAGAGTAATAACAGGGCTAAGGCCGCAGGGCCAGCCAGGCATGGCTATCTCTCTGGACTGACTTCCTAGCTATGAGATGGGGCCAAGCTGCCCCCCGTCCCCAACCCAGGAATGTGGGAGCTAAGACCCTGCAGTTTCCGGTGAGCCGCCCCCTCCGACTCTTGCTTCCTGCTCAGGTGCCTGGCGGCCCAGGCAGGAGGGGGTCCCCCTTGGTCCAGGCGCTGGCATCTTCTCACAGCGGGGCCCCAAGGTTTGAAGGAGGCTTCCCTTGGCTCAGATGGTAAGGAATCTGCCTGCACTGCAGGAGACCTGAGTTCAGTCCTTGGGTCTGGAAAACCCCCTGGAGAAGGGAATGGCTACTCACTCCAGTATTCTTGCCTGGAGAATTCCAAGGACAGAGTAGCCTGTGGGCTACAGTCCATGGGGTCCCAAAGGGTTGTACACAACTGAACGCCCAACACTTTCCCCACCCCCACCTCTGTCCCTCTGCCTGTTCTTGATCCAAGTGCCTGCTTGGATCAAGAACCAAGGGAAAGAAGCCACTGGAGGCTGGCAGCCCCATAAGTGTCTGTGCCAGACCCCTCCTGACACCCACTGAAAACTCCCAGGGGGATTCCAGTCACGTGCTGGAGCACAGTGGAGAACCGGTGCTGTTTGTCACTGGAGACCTTCTCTGGCTCAACTTGAACCTGCTTGGACCACAGACCCAGAGGTTGTGGCCAAGTGACCGTCAGACCTATCCAGGGCCCCGGTGACACCCTCACACCCGTGGAAGAGGTGGAGGCACCCTGAAGACTCTGCCCCATGACACATTTTCCCAGCGATAAGAGCCTTTAGGGACTTGCAGGCTGGCAGGCGAGTCCGCAGAGCAGGCAAGAACAGTCTCAGCTGGGGTCACGCCCGCCTGCCGGATGATACGGCCTGGCACGGCTGGCCAGCCCTGGAGGAAGCCCCACGCTGGGTGTGTGACAAGCCTCTTCTGTCCTAGCCGTGGGGCCTCTGTCTTCCGTGCTGATGGCCAGGACCCTTCTGGAGGGTCACAGTCCCCCCTTGCCTAGAAAGCCCCCCGCAGGCCCTGCAGCCAATGGCTTGGAGGATGATACCCTCAGAGTGGTTCTTTTCTGGATGGTGGGGCAGTGAAGACCCAGGGATCTATGAATCAAGATCGGGGGCTATGAACCGCAGACTGAGCTCGGGGGGAGGCTGCCAGCGGTTTGGGCTGACACGTCTCTTGTCTTGCAACACTTACTTCCCATCGTCTCAGCGGAAGCCCTTTAGACGGAAGTGGGCTGCGGCGGCCTCTGTCCTGTGGCACCGCCTGTCACAGGTCACCCGGGAGCTCAGAGCGGGCCACTTTCTGAGGTGGGGAGGCCCCACCTGGAATTCCCTCGGGCAAAAGGATGTCCTGGCTTGATTTTTAATTACAAGCGTTCTTGAACTGTTTACTTGTGAAATACGATTCTCTCCTATAGGAAGAATAAGGCAGGGGCTCCTGTTGCCCTTTGCTTGGAACCACCTTCATCAGCTTGTGGCTCTTGCCAGATCCTTTTTCATTATTTTTATGTGTGAGTGTCCCCGATTCCCCCTCCACCCCACCCCACCCCCTTAAGTGCCACAGTTAAGTCTATCTTCGTTTTTTTGTTTTTTTTTTTTTGGTGCCTGGTCCTGGGGCTTGCAGGATCTTAGTTTCTGACCAGGGATTGAACCCAGGCCCCCGCACAGAGAGGGCTGTCCTAACCACTGCACCACCAGGGGATTCCCAAGCCTGTCTCTGATCGTCCAAAATCTCACCAGAATGTATCCCCCCTCATCCCAAGCTCTTTGCTACTCAGTGTCTCAAGAGGTTTTTAAAGGAATTTTTCATTTTGGAATAATTTTAGATTTACAGAAAATAAGTAAGCTTTAAATTTACAGAAATTGTGAGGCTAGTACAGAGAGCTTCTGTATACTCTTCACCCATCTTTCGCTAACGTTAACCTCCTACTTTGATGTGATAACATTTCTCACAACTAAGAAGTTAACCTTCGGAATTCCCTGGTGGTCCAGTGGTTAAGAATCCGCCTTCTGATGCAGGGGACACAAGTTCAATCCCTGGTCAGGGAGCTTAATCCCACATGCCTCATAGTCAGAAAACCAGAACATAAAACAAACACTCTTGCAACATTCAATAAAAGACTTTAAAAGTTGTTTAAAAAAAAATAGTGCATCATGCAGCTGATTCAGAGTTGTGCAGTGATCACTATTATCTAATTTCAGAACATTTTCTTACCTCTCCCCCCGCCAAAAAAAAAAAAACCAGAAGAAAAACTGTGTGCTTTTTAAGTGGTCATTCTCCACTCTCAGTTCTTGGCAACTGCTCCTCTACTTTCTGTGAATTTGCCTCTTTGGATGTTTCTGTTGATGAATCATGCACTCTGTAGCTGTTTGTGGCTGGCTTCTTTTACTTTGCATTAATATGTTCAGAGTTCATCCTTATTGTAGCATCTATCAGAACTCCATTTCTTTTTAATGGCTGCTTAATATTCCACTCTATGGTTACACCACTTTGTGTTTATCCAGTCCTCAGTTAATGGACATTTGGATCGTTTCCACCTTTTGGCTAATAGGAATTGTGCTCTACTAAACATTTTTGTAGATTTTTTTGGGGGCACATATGTGTTCCTTCCTTCTTGGTTTGTACCTAGGAGTGGAAGTGCTGAGTCATATGGTAATCTTGAGAAACCCCTAGACAGTTTTCCACGGTGCCTGCATCACTTTGCATTCTTACCAGCATGTAGGAGGGTTCTGGTTTCTCCACAACATCGTCAGCACTTGGTATTATCAGCTTACTAGTGGGTGTGAAGTGGTTTTTTGCTCATAGGTGTTTTTTTTTCTCATTTCCCTGATGAGCTTCTCATGTGCTTATTGGCCATTTGTAAATCTTCTTTGGAGATATCTTTATTCACATCCTCTGTCACACTTTTAAGTTGGGTTATTTGTCTTTTTATTTTTGATGTGTAAAAATTCTTTACACCTGGTGTCAAAATGAGACCTTCTGACATAAATGATTTGCAGATATTTTCTCCCATTATGTGGGTTGCTTTTTCACTGTCTTGTGCCCTTTGAAGCAGAAAAGTTTTAAATTTTGGTGAAATCCTATCCTTTTTTCCTTTTATGTGTTTATTTGACTGGGTTGGGTCTTAATCGCATCCCTTGGGCTCAGTAGTTGCGGCTGTTGGGCTCGAGAGTGTTCAGGCTTGGTTGCCCTGTGGCATGTGGGCGCTTAATTCCGCAACCAGGGATGGAACCTACGTCCCCTGCATTGGATGGTGGCTTCTTAACCACTGAACCACCAAGGAAGTCCCCTATCTTTTTTTTTTTCTTTTGTCACTTATGCTTTTGGTATTATAGCCAAGAAGCCATTGACTAGTCCATGAAGATTTAGTCCCATATTTTCAATATTTTGTAGTTGTAGTGCTTCCATTTAGATTTCTGATCCATTTTGAGTTAACTTTTGTATATGGTGTAGGGTAGAAGTCCGATATTCTTTTGCTTGTAGCTATTAATAGTTGTCCCAGCACCAGTTGTTGAAAAGAACATTCTTAACTCATTGAATAGTTTTGGCGCCTTGGGTTCAAAATCATTTGGCCATTAGGAGTTCCCTGGTGGTCTAGTGGTTAGGACCTGGGGCTTTCTCCACTGTGGCCCTGGGTTCAATCCCTGGTCGGGGAACTAAGATCCCCTAAGCTGCACAGTGCACAGCCAAAAAAAAAGAGAAAGCTCAGTTGACCATAAATGCAGAGAGTCCAGAGTATATTTCTGGACTCTCAAATCTATTCTGTTGATGTCTCTGTCTCCCCTACTGCCAGGACTACACAGTCTTCATTTCTGGACCTTTGCAGTAAGTTTTGAAATTGGCAAGTGTGAGTCTGGTAGCTTTGTTCTTTTTTCAAGCTTGTTTTGGCTAGTCTTGTGTCCCTTGCATTTCCGTGTGAATTTTAGGATCAGCTTATTCATCATTGCAAAAAATGCTGTTGAGATTTTGAGAATTTTGTTAAATCTCTAGGTCAATCTGGGGAGTATTGCCATCTTAACAATATTAAGTCTTCCATTGGGGAGGGATAAATTAGGAGACTGGAATTAGCATATACACACTACTATATTTAAAATGAAAGGTGAAAGGAGAAAGGGTTAGTCGCTCAATCATGTCCAACTCTTTGCAACCCCATGGACTGCAGTCCCCCAGGCTTCTCTGTCCATGGAATTCTTTAGGCAAGAGTACTGGAGTGGGTAGCCATTTCTTTCTTCAGGGGATCTTCCCGACCCAGGGATCGAACTAGGGTCTCCTGTATTGCAGGCAGATAAAATAGATAACTAATAAAGACCTACTGTATAACCCAGGGACGCCTACTCAGTATTCTGTAGTAACCTATATGGGAAAAGGATCTAAAAAAGAATGAATATACGTATAACCGATGCATTTTGCTACACATTTGAAACTAACACAACATTGTAAATCAACTATACTCCAATTAAAAAGAAAAAAAGTCTTCCAGTCTGTGAACACAAGCTGTGTTTCTATTTATTTAGGACTTTAATTTCTTTCAACAATATATTTTACTTTTCAGTGTAGAAATTTCATGCTTCTTTTGTTAAATTTATCCCGAAGTACTTAATTTTTTTCATGCTTTTAAATGGAATTTCTCCCTTAATTTCATTTTCAGATTGTTCACTGCTGGTGTGTAATAATATGACTGATTTTTGTATATTGATCTTGCATCCTGCAACCTTGTTGAACTCATTTACCTTTTTTTTTTTTGGTAAGTTTTAAGATTCCTCAACATATTCTGTAGACATGATCATGTCATCTGTGAATGGTTTTCCTTCTTCCTTTGCATGCCTTCTTTTTCAGCCTGACTGCTCTGGCTGGACACCCCCCATATAGTGTTGAACAGAAGTGAGAGTGGGCATCTTTGCCTTGTTCCGGATCTTTGTGGGAAAGCTTTCAGTCTTTCACTGTTAAGTATGACATTAGCTGTGGGTTTCCTATAGATACATCTGTCCTTTATTAAGATGAGAAGAAGAAGAAAGTCGCTCAGTTGTGTCCGACTCTTTGCGACCCCGTGGACTATACAGTCCATGTAATTCTCCAGGCTGGAATACTGGAGTGGGTAGCCTTTCCCTTCTCCAGGGAATCTTCCCAACCCAGGGATCGAACCCAGGTCTCCCGCAAGGCAGGCAGATTCTTGACCAGCTGAGCCACCAGGGAAGCCGATTAAGATGAGGAAGTTCCCTTCTGTTCCTAGTTTGTTGAGTGTCTTTTTCATGAAAGGGTGTTGAATTTTGCCAAATGCTATTTCTGCATCTATTGAGATAATCATACAGTTTTGTCATTGAGTCTGTTAATATGGTGTAATTTAAAAAAACAATAATATTTCGTTACTTATTTTTGGCTGAACTGGGTTTTCGTTGCTGTGCAGGCTTTTTTCTAGTCGCAGCAAGTGGGACATGGGGAGGGCTACCCTCTAGATGCGGTGCTTGGGCTTCTCACTGCGGTGTCTTCTCTTGTGAAACCCGGGCTCTGGGGCTCAGGTTTCAGTAGCTCCAGCCCCCGGGCTCTGGGAGCACAGGCTCTGTAGTTGTGGCACGTGCGTTTAGTTGCTCCGAGGCATGTGGAGTCTTCCTGGACCAGCCATTGAACCCATGTTTCCTTCATCGGCAGTGGATTCTTTACCACTGAGCCATCGGGGAAGTCCAGTGTGGTGTGTTATATTGATTCATTTTTCCCTTCGGACCAACACCGCACTCCTGGAATAAATCTCACTTGACTGTGGCATATTTTTCATGTTACCGGATTTAGTTTGCTAGTGTTTTGTTGTGGATTTTCTTGGGTGTCTTTATTCATAAGAGATACTGGTTTGTGGTTTTCTTGTGATATTTTTGTCTAGCTTTGGTATCAGGGTAATGTTGCCCTCACAGAATGAGCTAGAAGGTGTTTCTATTTTGGGGAAGAGTTTGTAAAAGATTGGTATTAATTCTTTACATGTTTGTGAGAGTTGACCAGTGAAGCTGTTCAAGTCAGGCCTTTCTTTGTGGGTAAATTTTTGCTTTACTTGTTTTGGGTCTATTCAGGTTTCTTTCTTCTTCTTTTTTTTTTTTTGGCTGCAGTGTGGGGCATGTGGGATCTTAGTTCCGCAAACCAGGTATTGAAACCATGCTCCTTGCTGTGGAAGCATGGAGTCAATCACTGGCCTTCCAGGGAAGCCCCAGTGGAAGATCAATTTTTTTTTTTTTTTTGAAGATCAATTTTAAATTAAAAATCTTTCTTCTTTCTAAAAACAAATTTAAAAATGGTTTTTAATTAGAAAAAAATTGCTAAAGCTTTATTGAGGTGTAATTGACATGTAGAAAATTGCAATCTTCTGTAACGTCAGTACTTGCATCCATACATTTCCCTCTGTGTACTGCTTTAGCTGTGCCCTACAAGATTTCTGATGTGCTTTCATTTTCATTCATCTCAACGTATTTTCTAATTCCCTTTGTGATTTCTTCTTTGACTCACTGGCTATTTAGGAATGTATGGTTTAGTTTCCACATATTTGTGAATTTCCCACACTTTCCTGCTGTTACTTTTTTCAAACTTGCTACAGTGTGGTCACAAAGCATACTTTGTATGATTTTATTCAGGCCTTTCACAGTTACTCAGTATCATTTTATGACCCAAATGTGGCCTATCCCAGAAGACCTATTCCAGGTGCCCTTGATAAGAATGTGGATTCTGCTCTTGTGGGTGGAGTGCTCTATACATGCCTTGAGGTCTTGTTGGTTTATAGTGGTGGTGGTTGGTTTATGGTGGTGGAGTTTACATTTTCTTGTTTCCTCAGCCATCATTGGTCCAGTGATTTTTTTTCTATTTTTTTGTTTTGGCCCCGTCTCTTAGTTTCCTAGCATCTTAGTTTCCCAACTGGGGATGGAACCCGTGCCCTCTGCAGTGAAAGCCCGGAGTCCTAACCACTGGACCACCAGCAAAAATGAAAGTGGTAGTCCCTTAGTCATGTCCTACTCATTGCCACCTCATGGACTGTCACCTCTGTTCACGGAATTCTCCACACAAGAATACTGGAGTGGATGGCCATTCCCTTCTCCAGGGGGATCTTCCTGGCCCAGGGGTTGAACCCGGGTCTGCCACTTTGCAGGCAGATTCTTTACCGTCTGCGCCACCAGGGAGGCCCCTGCTACTGAAGGTGGGGTATTGACGTCTCCAGCTGTTATCATTGACTCGGCTGTATTTCCCTTGCTCTGTGCTGTCTTTACAGCTGTGTCGTATTCCTCGGTCTCACTAAATCCAGTCACTCTCTTGCATGAGGTTTTTTTCCCTCCCTTAATTGAAATATAGTTTCAGTTATACACACAGAATATAGAAAAAGAATATACTCTTCTTTTTTAGATTCTTTTCCATGAAAGGTTATTATAAGATCTTGAAAATAGTTCTGTGTTCTATACAGTAGGTCTGTGTTATTTATTTTATATATAGTAGTATGGATGTGTTAATCCCAACCTCCTAATTTATCTTCCCCCTCCCACCCCTCTATCCTCTTTGGTAATCATGAGTGTGTTTCTGCATGTGCTTTTAGGTCGTTTCTTGTTTTCTCCACCTTGGAGGTCGACAGATTTGTGGGTCTGCTAGGCTAAGGGCTGATCCCTGGAAGGGGGCTGCTGTGCTGAAAAGGGGGCAGACTTAGAATCTTCTTGCCAGAGACCTGGGAGTGCCAGGGGGTGACATCCTCCTCCATCCCCTTGTGAATGATCCTGTGGGACAGGGCCCCACGTGTGCCAGGCGCTGGGCTTCATGTGACTCGTCCTCCTCGTCCTGCCTGCCAACGACCTGATGGGGCAGGCACTGTTTTTTATGCTCATTTTATTGTTTCGTTGCTAAATCGTGTCCAACTTTTTTGTGACCCTGTAGACTGTAGCCTGCCAGGCTCCTCTGTCCATGGGGTTCTCCAGGCAAGAATGCTGGTGCAGGCAGGGCCTTGTGGGCTGTGAGGAGGATGACACTGATTCTGTCCCAGGTGTGCAGGAATCTACAAATGAATTTTTGTTTGTTTTAATCTGGCTGTGCTGATTAAGTTGCAGCACGAGGAGTCTTTAATTGTGGCATGTAGGATCAAGTCCCTGACCGGGGATCGGACCCGGGCCCCCCTGTCTTGGGAGGGTGGAGTCTTAGCCTCTGAACCACCAGGGAAGTCCCTTCAGATGCGTTTTAAGCGTGTGCAGCATGATCTGGCCTTCAGTTTGAAAAATCCTCTTTGCCTGCTGCCTGAGAACATCAGGGACGACCTGGGGAGACAGGGGTGCGGGGGTGTGACTGTGACCTCGGGGACTTAGTCTAAGGATGTTGGGACTGAGCAGAGAGAAGGGGAGCATCTGTGTATGTCGAAGTCAGGATTCGCTGAGACGTGGGCTCTAGGGGGTGGGAAAGAGACCACCTGGGGAAAGGCGGGAAGGCCTTCCTGTTCGTGTGATACTGCGCCCTGCTCTGCCCGGGCCGGTTCCTCCGTGTGGCACCCCGTCACGCTGGGAGATGAGGAGACGTACTCATCCCCAGAGGCCAGTCATCTGCCCTCTTGCTCTTTTATTTTGTTGTTAAATAATTTTATTTATTTATTTGGCTATAATTAATTTATTTGGCTATATTAATTGGCTTTAATATTTATTTATTTATAAAATAAATTTTATTTCTTTATGCTGGGTCTTCGATGCTGCATGGGCTTCTCTAGTTGTGGTCAGCGGGGGGTTACTTTCTGGTTGTGGTGTGCAGGCTTCTCATGGCTTCTGCTATTGCAGAGCACAGGCTCTAGGGCTCAGTGGTTGTGGCACATGGGCTAAGTTGCTCTGCAGCGTGTGGGGTCTTCTTGGACCAGGGATCGAACCCGTGTCCCCTGCATCGGGTGGCAGATTCTCCACCACTGAGCCACTGGGGAAGCCCCAGCTTCTTGCTTGAAGGAAGCCTGCAAGGAGGATGGTTCTGGAATGCCAGGAGTGGCGTGGGGCGCTGCCTTGCCTTCCATTCCATGTATTTACCAACACCCTGCCCCTGGGGTCAGTTGGGCCCCTCTGGGTGGTAGACCACTGCAGAGCTAGAAATCCCGTGTGGCTGACCGCCGCCCAGGGGCTGCAGTTTCGCAGCGAGTACCCAATATCTCCGTGGCACCTGCGCTGTCTCCTCCCACCCCCACCACATCCCATTTTAGAGATGACACAAGGCCTAGGAAGTGGTGACCTTGCTGCCAAGGTCACACAGGTCAGGCCCCTGCTGCAGTGTAGAGCAGCCAGGAGGTGTCAGAGGGCCCCAGGAGGTGGAGTTGAGAGCTCGGTTTTCCAGTTCCCGGTGGTTTCCTCATCACCCTTAAAAATGCGGCTTGGCTGACCGGTGGCTTTGGAGCCTCACTACAACTGAAAAGTTACAAATTAGAATTCTCTGGCCATCCAGTGGTTAGGACTTGGCCTGTTTACTGCTGTGGCCCAGGTTCAGTGCATGGTTGGGGAACTAAGATTCCGCAGGCCTCATGGTGTGGCCAAAAAAGAACTTACAAATTCGTATTTGCTTGTTATAATGTTGTTGTTTGTTGTTCAGTCACTAAGTTGTGTCCTGCTCTTTGCAACCGCATGGACCACAGCACGCCAGGCTCCCCTGTCCTTCACTATCTCCCGGAGATGCCATCCAACCATCTCATCTTTGGTTGCCCTCTTCTCCTCCTGCCTTCAGTATTTCCCAGCATCAGGATCTTTTCCAGTGAGTCGGCTCTTCGCATCAGATGGCCAAAGTATTGGAGCTTTAGCGTCAGTCCTTCCAATGAATATTCAGGACTGATTTCCTTTAGGATTGACTGATTGGATCTCCCTGCAGTTCAAGGGACTCTCAAGAGTCTTCTCCAGCACCAGCACAATTCAAAAAATTATAAAATGGGATTTCCTGGTGATTCAGTGGTTAAGACTCCATGCTGCCAATTCAGGTGGCACAGGCTCAATCCTTGGTTGGGGAACTAAGATCCTCATGTGTATGCCTCATAGCACAGCCAAAAAGAAAAAGTTATAAAACACCAAAATCCAGATGGCATCGGAGATTATAAAATAGATAGTTTTCCATTCTCACGCCATCAGCGATCTCCATTAAGGGCTCAGGGTGTCACCTTCAAGCTTACTGTCCATACACAGGCAGAAAGGAAAAATTGGAGCACACAAACTGTTCTGCCCATCGCACTTTGCTTTTAGTGATGTGGCCTGGATTGCTCCTTGGGACAGTTCCAAGGCTGATTTAGCCAATTCCCTGCTGATGGACCTCTAGGTGGTTGATGGGCTTCACTCCAGAAAGCACTGCTGCAGGGAGTAGCTGTTCTTGCAAACCTGCTCAGGGAAACCCAAGGGCCAGGACAGGGGCCGTCAGAAGAGGACAGTCAGGCCTCTTAGGGAGGTGACATCTGAGTTGAGTCCTGAGTGACCAGAGGAAGCCAGGATTGTGGAAAAACTGTGGAGGGGGAGTTGGAAGTCATTCCAGGTGGAGAATGGGCATGTGCAAAGGTCCTGAGGCAGGAATTGCTTTGGTCTGCTTGCTCTACCTTTATCACCAGTGTGGCCAGAAGGAGTGAGCGAGGGGAAGGTGGGGATGAGGGCAGAGAAGTGATGGGATGATTGCTCAGGGTGGGGAGGCGGGGTGCTTTGAGCAAAGGTGGATGTGATCTGACTCATACTGTGTTGAGTTTTTCTTTTTTGTTTTTGATTGAGTTGCTAAGTTGTGTCCTACTCTTTGAGACCCTGTGGATTGCAGCACACCAGGCTTCCCTGTCCTTCCCTATCTCCTGGAGCTTGCTCAAACTCATGTTCATTGAGTTGGTGATGCCATCCAACTATCTTGTCTTTGTTGCCCCACTTCTCCTCTGCCTTTAGTCTTTCCCAGCATCAGGGTCTTTTCCAATGAGTAGGCTCTTCGAATCAGGTGGCCAAGTATTGGAGCTTCAGCTTCAGCATCAGTCCTTCCAGTGAATGTTCAGGATTGATTTCCTAGTGGGAACTCTTGCAGACCTTTCCATCTACCTTATCGCACTTGACAGATGAAGAAACTGAGGTACACAGGTGTGATCTGACCTGCACAGGTTGTCTGGAGTAGAAGTGGCCCCATCTAGATGCTAACCAGGATCTGAGTAACCCAGAGCCAGGGCTGCTCGGTCCCGTGGGCCACTTCCTGCCTTTGCTCCTGGCCTGGCCATGAGGGCACAGAGCAGGTGACCCGATGGCTGAGTGCCAGGGGTGGGGCCGGCCCTGGAACCTGCAGGATTCCTGAACAGGGAGGCACCTGCTGGGAATGTTGTGAAGGGTGGCACCTGGGAGTGGGATTGTGAAAGCCAGGGAGGGTGCCCACGACCTGTCCATCGTCCCATTGCCATCCGCGCCTCAGCCTCCTTACCTGTACGATGGCATGCTGCAAACATCAGTCCCCTGCCTCCTGCTGGGCTCTGTGCCTGGGAACTGGGGAGAGACGAGGGAATGAGCCAGATGGAGGACCTTTGCCCCACGAAGCTGCCACTCTTCTGAAGGGCAGTGGGTGGGAAAGGACAGACCACAACCATGTGAGCAAATCAACAAGCTGGAAGGAGGCAGTTATGAATAGAAATAAGAATTGAGCAGGATGGTGGGTAATGGATGGGGAGCTGCTTCATATCGGTGGTGGAGCAGGGAGGAGAGAGGCCAGGAGTTGCCAGCTGACTGTGTGAAGGCTGCAGGGAGGATTCCAGGTCCACGGAGCGGCCAGTGCAAAGGCCCTGAGGCACACTGTGAACATGGAGGAGGCCAGTGTGGCAGGAACTAAGTGAGCGAGGGGATGACAGGAGGAGGTGAGGGCAGCAAGGTGACGGGAAGATGACGCCGGGAAGGTCACATGGGCTGTAAGAAGGACTTGGACTTTTCTCCCCCCTTGGCTATGGTCTGCGGCATGCGGGGTCTTCATTCCCCAACCAGGGATGAAACCCATGCTCCCTGCAGTGGAAGCACGGAGTCTTAACCACTGGACCATTAGGGAAGTCCCCAGGACCTGGACTTCTAACCTGAGTTAGGTAGGAGTCCTGGGAGGGCTCTGAACAGAGGGAGGTCATGCCTGACTTGGTGTCCCCGGGTGGCCTGTGGATGCTCTGGGAAGAACAGAGTGTAGGGGTGAGGGTGGGCAGGTGAGGGGCAGCCACTGGTGGGCCAGGCAGAAGGCCTCGGATATGGAGGGAAGGGGGCCCATTCAGGCTCCATTCGGAGGTGGAGCCAACAGGACTTGCCCCTGGGCGGGGTGGAAGACAAGAGGCAGGAGGGGTCCTGTGGTCTGAGTCAGGGGTGTAACCACACTGCCTGCCCCGTGGGTTGACCAGAACACACAGTGGCACCTGCCTTGGGCCACTGAGGGCAGGCCGGTGACCGATGGTTACTGTTGGCTGGTATCCAGAGGGGACATGGACGAGGCAGGGAGCAGGGCTGGACCAGCGGGGTGTGCGCAGACTGGATGCTGTAGCCTTGGAGACTGAATTGTGATGACCTCTGTTCTAGTAATACCACAGAGAGGCCACTGGGTGGGTGACGGGGGCAACTAGGGGCTCTGCTTCATTGGTGTCCCACCCAGGCTCCCCTCCTGATTCTGCTGCTTCCTTGCTGAGTGGCCTGGGCAGGTCCTGAAACAGAGCCTTAGTCTACCTACCTGTGAAATGGGAGCATCGGCCCTGACATCATTCCTTTGGCATTGCTAGAGGGTTTGTTGTTGTTTAGTCGCTCAGTTGTGTCTGACTCTCTGCACCCCATGGACTGTAACCCTCCAGGCTCTTCTGTCCATGGCATTTCCCAGGCAAGAATACTGGAGTGGGTTGCCATTTCCTCCTCCAGGGAATCTTCCTGACCCAGGGATTAAACCCATGTTTCCTGCATTGCAGGCAGATTCTTCCTGTCTGAGCCACCAGGAAAGCCCAGAGGGTTTACCGAGATGTTACTCAGAATGGATTAGAGCCGGGCTGGGCGGGCAGCCCAGGGTTCTCTGTGTGAGAGCCTGAGAGAGGGGGTCGGTATTACTCTGGCACGTGGGGCTCCTAGCCAGGAACTCTTCCTGTGTCTGGCATTGGGCTGATGTTTCCCAGGCACACTGAGGCTTAGGGTGACCCCATGAGGATTTTTTTTTTTTGGCTGTACCTTGCAGCATGCAGAACTTCTTAGACCAGGGATCAGACCCACGCCCCCTGCAGTGGAAGCGTGGAGTCTTAACACCTGGACCAGCAGGGAAATCCAGCCTGGTGAGGATTTGATTATGAGGGAGGGATGGATCCCAGTCTGGGCCCTTGACTGGGCCCTCACAGGCCCTGGATTCGGGCTGGTTCATCCGCTGCTAACTTCTCTGTTTTCCCTCTCTCGGGGTCTTCTTGGTTTCTGTTGCTCCACCCTCCTGGGGGTGGGGAGAGGGGTGGAAGTCAAAGGGCTGCCGGAGAGGCCTTGTGTTCCCTTCAGAGGTAAATAAACAACCTGGGCTTCTGAGTGGCCCACGGTCCCTCCTGCTGCTGTGCCTTTCCCTCTCTGCCCCCACTGCCTTTCCAAGAGCCCGCAGCACCTTCTGGGGAGAGGTGGCCCCATTCAGAGCCTCCAAGAGGGTGTCGTGACTCGTGCCAGGTCATGCATCCTGATGATGGGTGGTGTCCTTCCATCCCATAGACAGCAGGACCAGTGCCCAGAGAGGACAGAGACTTGCCCAGGGTGGGAGCGGATCTGGGCGTCGAACCCAGGTTGTTTGGCTCCAGAGGTCATTCAGCATTGAATGAGCACCTGCTTTATGACAGAGCTTCCCAGGTGGCTCCGTGGTAAAGAATCCACCTGTCAAACAGGAGATGCTGGTTTGATTCCTGCCTTGGGAAGATCCCCTGGAGAAGGAAGTGGCAACCCATTCCAGTATTCTTGCCTGGAGAATCCCATTGACAGAGGAGCCTGGCGGGGCTACAGTCCATGGGGTTGGGAAGAGTCGGACACGACTGAGTGACTGAACGACGACAGCTGTGTGACAGGCGCTGTTCTGGGTGCTGTGGATCCAGTGGTGGCCAGTCTAGGTTAAGTCTTGTCCCAACACAGTCCTGGCCCTTCGCTGGAGGCCCTGTTGGTGGGAGTGGGAAGGGGAGGGTGTGCATTTGGGAGGGAGAGGTGCAATCCGCTGTACCTGCAGAGCCTGAGCGGAAGGGTTTCCTGGCAGAGGGAACAGCTTTTGCAAAGGCTTGGAGGCCAGAAGCACAGGGGAGAATCCAGTGGCTGAGGGGAGAGGGGCTCAGCTAAAAGGGGGCGGTCCTGGGGGGATGGGCAGGTGAGGGACCCTGTCAAACCTGGGATCAGTCATGTGACCTCTGCAGGAGGAAGGCTTGGAGGCCCAGGCCTCTGTTTTAGGAGGATAACCACCTATTAACCTGGGAGGAGTAGGGGTCAGACGCCTGGGGCCAGGGCTGGACCCAGTGGATTAGAGGACAGGGATGGTGCTGAAACTATCAGAGTTAACATTTATTGGAGGGCTTCCCGGTGGCTCAGTGGTAAAGAATCCACCTGCAATGCAGGTGATGCAGGTTTGATCCCTAAAGCAGGAAGACTCCCCTGGAGAAGGAAATGGCAACCCACTCCAGTATTCTTACTTGGAGGATCCCATGGACAGAGGAGCCTGGTGGGTTACTGTCCATGGGGTCGCCAAAGAGTAGGACATGGCTGAGCAACTGAACAACACTTACTGAGCACCTTCTGTGTACCAGAATAAACTCCAGATCATGTTCTGGGGAGCTGACATGGGGAAGCAGACAGGAAGCAGATAAGTGGCATGTAGAGTGTTAGTGCTTTGGAAGAAGATTGGGGGGCGGGGGGGGGGGGGCTTGGACCTGTGAACAAGAATGGGAGAAATCTCCCCAGGGAGGTAACATTTGAGCCAGAGCTTCGGAGTCATGGGCGGAGGAGGAGCCTGTTTGTCTGGTACCCAGCTGCCCTCTGAGATAAGTGGAATTTTCCCATTGTGCATGCATGCCCAGCCACTGAGTCGTGTCCAACTCTTTTGCGACCCCACGGACTATAGCCCACCAGGCTCCTCTGTTCATGGGATTTTCCAGGGAAGAATACTGGAGCAGGTTGTCATTTCCTTCTCCAGGGAATCTTCCTGACCCAGGGAAGGAACCTGCATCTCTTACGTCTCCTGGATTGGCAGGACATTCTTTCCCCATTACTAACTAGGAAACCCAAATCAGAGAGGCTGGGAAGCCCGCCCAAGGTCACACAGTACGAAGGGCAGCCTGGGGGCACAGTGGCCCTTGCGGCAAGAGAAGAGGAGGAGGGGCAGGAACACTTTGAATCGGGGGGAGGGACTTGGTGTGACCAGCGGAATGTGGGTGGGGCCTGGGAGGAGGAAGCCGGAGACAGACTTGAAAGTCTCTTGTTGAGAAGTGGATAGTCTGTGAAGCGGCAGAGGGGCCTGAGGGGGTGGGGGTGTGTGTGGCTTCCTTCCACCACCCAGACCGGGAAGGCCCCAAGAATGTCGCTGCTGCTGGGTGTCAGGAAACCCTGTGGGTGGGCCTTAGGGCACAGCTGAACCTTAGGCCTGTCACTGAGCCCCTCGGAGATTGTGGGGGGCGGGGACTGCTTTTTTTTTTGGCTGCTGCCAGGTCTTAGTTGCAGCACTTCGGTTGCATGGCATGTGGGATCTAGTTCCCTGACAAGGGATCAGACCCAGGCCCCCTGCAATGTGAGCTCAGAGTCTTAGCCATTGGACCACGGGAAAGTCCCTTTTATGAAGTTTTTGTTTTGAATTGGGGTATAGCTGACTAACGAACATTGTTGTGATAGTTTCACGTGAACAGCGAGGGGACTCAGCCATACATATCCATGTATCCATCCTCTCTGGGGACTGCTTTTCAGGGACTGTTGAGACCAAGGGTGCCTGGTGCTGTCTGAGGCTTCTAGATGCACAATCAGATGGATCCCAGGGCTCCTGAAACTCCCAGCCTGATGTGTGAGGCCCCCCCCTGCCCACCCAGCCTCGTCCCTCAGCCTTCTCCCCTTCAGCCTCTGCCTCCTCCTGGCCTCTACTCATCCCTCCCACTTGCCCACCAAGTCCCAGCCCCAGAAAGGCATCTTTGCCCGGCTAGGGCCCGGAGCACCCATCACACTGGCCCTCATGTTCCTCTGAGGCGCTCATTGTCCACAGTCTGTGGTGTCATCATTGTGCTCACGGTGCCCGGGCCCGTGGACGCACCCAGAGTGGTCACAGGACAGCATGTGCCAACAGCAGGATCGAAAGCCTAGTCATGGCCGGGGAGATGCCTGCAGCTTCCACAGCAGACGTGCAGGCCCAGTGGCTGGGGGCCCGGCGGTCAGAGGCTCAGACGCCATGGGCTTCAGTCCACACTCCTGGGTGCCGAGTGACCCCAGTGCCCAGCCTCCGGGCCTAGTGACTTCCATAAAATGAGTTCACAGACCCACCTCGTCGGACATTGTCATGGTTAAGTAGGCCAGAGGAGCCCTCGACAAATGTGAGCTACTGTAAAATAATTTTTTGGAGTCAGTAGTCCATGTGGATGATGCAGAATTCAAAGATGTTTCAGAACCTGCCACGACTCTCCCTCCCAACAGGCCCTTGGCCAACCTGGGCTCTGGTTTAAGGCTTTTTATTTACTTAGAAAACACAGGCTCTCTTCCGCACCTTTTGTTTTCCTTACTTGATACACCCAGAAGGAAGTTCCATGTCAGGAGATAAAAAGCTCTTTTTTGTTGTTATTCTTGGAGTATGTATTTGTGGATGTGTGTGTAACTGCAAAGTGACATGAATGGGTCATCATTTGTTTAATTAGCCTCTTCCATGGGCTTTAAAGTTCTTTCTGGCTGTTGTTTATTTGCTAAGTTGAGTCCAACTCTGAGGTCCCATGAACCATTGCCCTCCAGGCTCCTCTGTCCGTGGGATTTCCCAGGCAAGAATACTGGAGTGGGTTGCCATTTCCTCCGCCAGGAGATCTTCCCAACCCCGGGATCGAACCCACCTGTCCTGCGTTGCAGGCATATTCTTTACCACTGAGCCACCAGGGAAGCCCTTTAAAGTTCTTTAGAACTGAGCTATTCCCTCCTGGGAAACTAAAAAGATAATAATATGTCCGTGGACAGATTTTAATGGAGTGCTTTCTCTGTGCTTGAGTGTCTGAATCTTCGGGAGCGCATCTTCCTGGACCTCCTTGTATTCATGACCTTCCTGAGACTGAACTCAGATGTGGTACATTGTCCCAATTGTAGATGTACACCTTCATTGTTTTCTTTTTTGAAATAAATGCATGCACTGGTCAGATCAAGATAAGAGGGCGTTATCATCATCTCCAAAAGTCTCCTCCTGCCCCTTCTAGTCAGTTCCCCACCCCTCCCCCGCTACCAGGGGAGAGGGGGAACCAACTGCTCTGATTTCTATCAGCGGAGACTCATTTTGCCTGTTCAAGGTCAGGTCTGCCCTATGACTCAGCAAGAGAAATGAGGCATTTGTCAACAAAAGGCACAGGTGAGAACATTCAGAGTGGCTTTATTTGTAATGGCCCCGAGCTGGAAGAAGACCCCCAAAAGCCACATCAGCTAGTGAGTGGATGATCAGACTGTGGTCCACTCCTGCAGGGGCTTCCCAGGTGGCTCAGTGGTAAAGAATCCGCCTGCCAAGCAGGAGACAATGGGTCCGATCCCTGGATGGGGAAGATCCCCTGGAGAAGGAAATGGCATTCCAGTCCAGTATTCTTGTCTGGAGAATTGCATGGACGGAGGAGCCTGACAGGCTACAGTCCATGGGGTCGCCAAGAGTCGGACACAGTTGAGTGACTATAACGACAACGACAAATCTGCATCACTTAGTGGATGAACGCACCAGTCCATCCGTGCAGTGGCGCACCAGTCAGCGAGGAACAGGAGCCAGCTGCAGTCACACACAGCAGCGTGGGCGAGCCCTCGCGTGGGACTTGGGGACTCCTTCACACGTTGCTCCTGACTCGTTTGCTCACTGACCAAAGCCGTCCTACCCCCTGATGTGTCTTCTTTGTCCCTAGCACCTCCACTGTTGGGTTGGTGTGAGTAATACTTGAGTGAACAAGCTGGTGACCTTGGCCAGGTTGCAAATCCTCACTGATCCTCATTCTCCTTATCTGCCAAATGGGAGGATGGGAGTCACATTCAGACAGTTACATACACTGCATGAAGCGGGCGTGACGTGCTCTGAGCAGGGCAGGGGTGGCCCACAGATTCTTTGTCCTCTGGAGCGGGGCTCCGTGGGTAGCGTGCAAGAATCCCAGGGACAGAGGAGCCTAGTGGGCTGCCGTCTATGGGGTTGCACAGAGTCGGACACGACTGAAGCGACTTAGCAGCAGCAGGGTCTTTTCCAGTGAGTCAGCTCTTTGCATCAGGTGGCCAAAGTACTGGAGCTTCAGTTTCAGCATCAGTCCTTCTAATGAATATTCAGGATTGATTTCCTTTAGGATGGACTGGTTTGCCCTCCTTGCTGTACAAGGGACTCTCAAGAGTCTTCTCCAGCTCCACAGTTCGGAAGCATCAATTCTTTCTTTATAGAAGTGGCCAGAGGGGTCTTTTAAAGTCACACACCTTTAAAAGCAAATGAGATAGGGAATTCCCTGGCAGCCCAGTGGTTAAGACTCCGAGCTCCCACTGCAGGGGTTGCGGGGTTCAATTCCTAGTTGGGGAACTAAGATCCTGCGTGCTATGTGCTGTGGCCAAAAAAAAAAAACAACAAAAAACTCTGACTGTCCCTAAACCCCATCAGGTAGCTTTGCTTTAAGAATGATGACCTCTTAAAAAAAAAAAAAAGAAGAATGATGACCTCTCATTGTGACCTCCAGCGTCACCTCACGCACCCCTCTCGGCCTGTCCATTCATCCTACTCCAGCTTCCTACTCTGCTGCTTGCCAGTAGTACTCCCGTAGGACCTCCAGAGCCAGCCTGCCTTTGCAGGGTCCCTCATCTCGAAGGCCCACCTGCCGTGTGGTCACTGCAGCTCCTGTGTCCAGCCAGAGTGTGGTGGGACCACCCACAGTCCGATGGGGCTCAGACCTCACAGTGCATGGCGTGTGGCAAGGAAACGCTTCCTCCCTTATTCCTCCCACTGGGTGAACAGCTTCTCAGCCTGTGCTGAGAACCAACGCCCTCCTCTGGGGCTCTGTCGGTGTTCCCAGTCAGACAGAGGTGCTGGGGTGCTTCTGAGACACTGTCTGTCACAGTACTGGGGAGCCAGATGGCACCAAGGATGTTTGCTTAGTGTTTTGCACAAATTTCAGATCCAAAATGTTTACCTGGGTGCAAACTTGTTTAAAATTCCCTGAGCCTAGAGCCTTTCTCAATTTTACATGAAATAGAATCCTTTGCATGCCCTAGTGACCTCTGAAAATATTGCTTCTGCTCCTTTGCCCACCTGGATCCCCTGCTCTTTCCATTGCCTTTATTTAAAAAATACATATATATGTTTATTTGGCTATGCTGGGTCTTAGTTGTAACACGCAGGCTCTTTAGTTGTGGTGTGCACTGTCTCGCTTGCAGCATGTGGGATCTAGTTCCCTGCCCAGGGATCAAACCCAGGCCCCTTGCACTAGGAGCATGGAGTCTTAGACACTGGGCCACCAGGGAAGTCTCAGTTGCCTTTCTGAATGGTCCAGGGTGGTTTCCAGTTTTCCCACCCTATGTGAAACCAGGTGTAAGTCAGTGCAGGTAATGCCTGAATTTTTCCATAGTAAATCCATAGCATATTTTTTTCTAAATAAATTACTTATTGAGGGATCATTTACATGATAGGAGATTCACCCATTTCAAATGCAGTGATTTTTAAAGAAACTTACAGTATTAGTAAACAGTACCACAGTCCAGTTTTAGAACATTTCCATCCCCCAGAAAGCTCACCACTCTGTTTGTCATCCCCAAGACAACCAGTGATCCACTTCCCACCTCTTTCAATTTGTCTTTTGGGGACATGAAATACATTGTAATTCTTTTTAAGTCTGTTTTTTTTTTTTTAATTTGTTAAAACATTCTGGTGTTTTAAAAAGTTTTTTGTTGGAGTGTAGCTGATTTGCAGTGTCGATTTAGTTTCAGGTGTACAACAAAGACAATATTCTGTTTTATGTTTCGGTTTTTTGGCTGTGAGGCAGGTGGAGATCTTAGCTGTGAGGCAGGTGGAGAGCTTAGCTGTGAGGAAGGTGGAGATTTTAGCTTACCGACCAGGGATCAAACTCGCACCTCCTGTGTTGGAATGCAAGGTCTTAACCCCTGGATCACCAGGGAAGTCCCGAAACAGCGTATTTTGTCATTAAATAACTTTCCTTTTATTTTAGTCTTTATATCGTATGTATGGGATTATATTACTTTAAAACATGTAGGTCAGAAATGTACTGATCTCTGTTGATATATGGCAGAAACCAACACAATATTGTAATTATCCTTCAATTATAAATAAAAAAACTGCAGAATATATACTGATCTCTTTTGAGTCTGGGGGAGATGGTCCAGGCATTTGTCAGGACAAGGGGCCTCTGAGCGTGCTGGGGCTGGCACATAGCCAGCCAAAGGGAAAGGGTTCCCTTTGTCACCAGCCTTCAATCCAGTCCCTCCCCTGTCCCTCCGTGGCCTCAGGACCCTCCAGGGCCAGAGCATTCCCTGGTGCCCTGCTAGGGTGGATGTCTTTGCTGAACTCACCCAGATTGCAAGAGGGGATTGCTCCACCACATGTGGTCACACTTCCTGCCTCCTGCTAGCCGGCCTCGTGAGTAATTTCTGTCCATTTCCCCTCCCACAGGGACTTCCTTCCCCGAGGTTCAGGAATCGTCACTCGGCGGCCTCTCATCCTGCAGCTCATCTTCTCAAAAACAGGTACGCTGGGGCGGCTGGCAGCCCACACAGGAAACAAGCGTGGCGGCTGTGCCCAGTGGGAGCCCGGGGGCTTCCGAGGCGTCTCGGGTCCTGGGTGGCCATTTGGGTCTACATTCCCTTTTTCCCGGTGGGCAAGGAAGTTGAAGCATGGTTCATTCAATGCCTCCACCTGCCCCAAGTATCAGCTGTGAGTAGGCTGCCGGGTGCCACATTTTTTGCTCTCTCGTAGATGATACGTTCTTGCTGGACACTTTCAAAATCAATAGCAGACACTGACACGTCAGCCCGAAAGGCTTTGGTGCACTCCCTTTGCAATAAGGACACCCTCTTGCACTCACAGAACCACACCCAAGAAAAGTCATCATTTCTGCATGTTCCCTTACCCCAGTCCATACTCGGGTTGTCAGTTGTACTCCAGATATCTTCCCTGGCTGGTTCCACAACTGCTGGGATCAATACCATGCTGCCTTTCATTGTCATGTCTACTCTTTTCATGAGAGCAGCATTCTCACCACTTCTTCTTGTTTTTAATCTTGTTTTTCCATTACTTCTTTCTGCATTACAGCACTGACTTTAGGGAGAGACCTGACCTGTTGCATGTAGAATGGCCCACATGTAGACTTTTCCTATCCCCCCCTCTGTGGCCTCTGTTCTTCCTACACAAGTCTGATATGACATGGGCATGTCTCCCAGGATGAAACCCACCTAGCTTCCTTGTAAAAGCATCTCAGGTCAGAGGCTGGAAGGGGTGAAAAGGGCCATTGGAGGTGGGACCTCTCTTCTCTCCAGAGCCCCCAGGAGTCTTCCCTACTGACCTGGAATGTCAGCCACAGCTGGTTCAGCACTTGGGGTGCCGGTGTCACCCCAGGCTGTGTTAAACACCCCCACTCTGGGGAGGCCGCTGACATATCCCCATTTTACAGATGGGGAAACTGAGGTTTAACCACCTGCCTTTCTGGTGGGCGCCAGACCTGGGATGGGCACCCAGGCAGGGTCAGACCTCAGACTCCACAGCTCAGCTGACCACAGTCCCGCCCTCTCATCTTCATTCACCCAATCCACAGGATTGCAGGAGGGTGTGACACTAGTGAGAGACGGCAACAGATTGGTCCAGTGGCAAGCCAATCGGCTGCCTCTTCTGGGTTCAAGTGTCCAGTCAGCTGTGCCAGGAAGGCCAGTGGCAGAGCCTGGATTGTGAGATGCCAGTGGGATCCGAGTCACATAGGGCTTGGTACATTGGTTTTCTGTTGCACATTCACTGGGTTGGTGGCCGAGGGTGGTGAGAATCTGCATTTTCAATGAGTTTCCAGGTCATGCTGATGCTTTTGCTGATGCTCTGCCTACACTGGGAAAACCCTCTGCCCCCTGGTTTGTGGGGACTGAGAGCTAATACTGCCCAGGTTCAAACCCTGGAGCTGTAGCTTACTGGCTGTCTGGCCCCTGGGGAGGGAGTGCCGCTCACAGCTGTGCTTCCTGTCTGGACAGTGAAGATAATAATAGTACTGCGTTTGTCAGTTGCTGTGAAGACCATGTTATTCAATACATGTACAGCCCGTAGAGCAGTGCCAGGCACGCTGCAGGCCCTTGCTGTGTGGTGCCATCCCAATGGCTTCAGCACAGCTTGTTGGGAGAGCAGGTTGGCTGGCTTTCTGCACTGGAAGGTCGCAGGCTTCGTCATGGCAGCAGGGCTCCCCCATCACCTCACCAGTGACTGTCACCCAACAGTGGTCCAGGGAGCACTGGGCTCCTGCCACAAGCTGGTCCCAGGCTGGGGCACAGTGGTGAGTAGGACCAGGGCTGCTGCCACCACCTGTCGCCTTTCCTGTTCTTTAATGTAATTAAATTAGTTATTTGTTTTTGGCTGTGCTGAGTCTTCATTGCTGCGAGAGCTTTTCTCTAGTTGCAGCAAGCAGGGGCTGCTCTCTAGTTGGGGTGCCCGGCTTCTCATTGTGGCCTCTCTTGTGTAGCACGAGCTCTAGGGAATGCGGGCTTCAGTAGTTGCCTCGTTCAGGCTTCGGTAGTTGTGATCTGCAGTTTCTGGAGCACAGGCTCAATAGTTGTGGTACATGGGCTTAGCCTGCCCCGCAGCATGTGAGATCTTCCTGGACCAGGGATCGAACCTGTGACCCCTGCATTGGCAGGCGAGTCCGTCACCACTGAGCCACCCTGTCACCTTCCCTCTTGATGCCTGTTAGTGCTGGCGGTCAATGCGGGGGACCCTTGGGTGGGGACCAAGAGGGAGACACATAGGCGTGGCCCTCCCCTGATGGAAGTGCGTGTGGTGGTGGTGAAGGGAGTCTCGCACGACTTCTCTGAGGAAGTGATGTGTGAGCTGAGGCTGACAGGTGCTTGGGGGTGTGTTGGGGAATGGGAACTCTCCTTCACAGCAGAGAGGGGTTGCTTGTGAAGACCCTAAGGCAACGATGCCCATTGTGGCCTGCTGGAGGAACTGAAAATTCCTTCTAGTGGCGGGGAGGAACGAGAAGCATGTGACAAGTGACAGTCCCGGGAGAGCACACATCTGCTCACAGCCTGACCCGGAATGATGTTGAAATCACCATTCCTGTCGTCCCACCTCACAGAGGAGCGAGCTGAGGCCACTTGCCTGAGGATACGCAGGGAGGCCGTCCTAAAAGCCCAGTCGTGAACTCATTCTTAGGGGTGGTTTGACCAGATCCTGTGGCCACAGGTGGAGAAGAGGCCACAGGGACCACCAGCTCTGGGGCAGGGGTCCCAGGAAGGGATGGGATGGGAGCCATGGCGATGAAGACACTGGTGAATCCTGTTGGACTCGGGGAGAGAGGCCCGGGGTGTCCCACATGGGCATGCTCCTTTCTGTGTCCCAGCTTGCATATTCCACCGCCACCCCCATCTGACCGTGGCATTCAAAGTCCCTTAATGCAGACGTGAGCTCGGCCTCGGCCGGATGCCAGGGAGGCAGTGTGAGCTCTCCGAGGGGCCCGGCCGACCCTGAGCTCAGCCTGTTGGGTACGACAGACATGGCGTTGCTGTGGCCAGGCTGAGGGGAGAGCGCAGGGGATTGTGGGAGGGTACATCAGGCGTTGGGCTTCCTTGGTGGCTCAGAATCCATTTGTCAACGCAGGAGACACGAGTTCCATCCCTGGGTTGGGAAGATCCCCTGGAGAAGGAGACGGCAACCCACTCCAGTATTCTTGCCTGAGAAATCCTGTGGACAGGAGCCTGTGGGCTGCAGTCCGGGGGGGTCACAAAGAGTCGGACACGACTGAGCGACTAAACAGCAACCACAGTATCAGGCACTGGCTCTGCTTTGAGCCAGGGCTTGGGGAAAACTTTCCAGCCGGGGCAGCAGCTGTGCTGTGAAGCTGTGAGATGAGGCTGGGGAGGGGCCGGGAGGCAGGTGTGATGAGGGACCCAGACACTGGGAACCTGAGTGGTGTTCCGGGCATGGAGAGACTGGCTTAGCCCACTGGCTGACTTGTGGAGGAGGGCCGGGCAGAGGCAGGAGGGTGGGTGGGGAGGCTGGGGGTGGGGGGCGGTGAGCCTGGTGCCAAGGGAGAGGTGTTGGGGCCCGGGCCAGGGTGGTACTGTGGGGGCAAGGGCAGAGTCTAGAGTGACCTCGAGGTGGGGAGCACAGGTCCCTGGACTGGGGGAGACACCTTACCCCTAGGGAGCAGGCTGAGTGCAGTGCAGGACGTGGTTGTGGCTGGGGCTTTTAGAGATTCCTGGCGGCCACGCAGGGCTGCAAGGCTCCCCGAGATGGAAGTTTTGTTCAGCTGGCCCTCAGAGACAGGACTTCAGAACCAGGCTGCCACCTCTTGCTGTCTGGGCCCTCCGTCGAGCAGCTTCCCTCTCTGTCTCAGCCTTCTTACCTGAGGTGAGAAGGTAAAATGGGGGTGGTAGTGGTGACTGCCTCGGGGCCCTGGCACCCCATGAGACTGGGGTGGCCATCGCCTCTTATGGGGTCTAAAGTTCCTGGTACTTTAAGGTTCTAATCCTCTGACTCCTGGGACTCCCCTGGTGATCCAGTGGTTAAGACTCCATGTTTCCATTGCTTCTGGGCCTTTTGGCTAAGATCAAATGAAGACTCCTTGCTTCCACTGCAGGGGGCACAGGTTCGGTCCCTAGTCTGGAAACTGAGGTTCCACATGCCACACAGCATGGCCAAAAATAAAACGAAAAACGAATTCTCTGACTCTTGCAGCGCACAGAGGTGCCCTACTTCTCCTGGTCCACACCGGTCTCAGTGAGCCATTATTTTAATGGGCTTAGTTTAAAAATTACCTCAGACCGCAGCCACCAGGAAGTTCAGTGGCTCGTAGGTGAACCCTGCTCCTCCTTGCGAACCACCCCTGGACCTCGTAAGCCCTGAGTGCTGGGGACTGTTCTCGTGTGGAATGTGCCCAATCAGGGCCTCCAGAACCTTCCGTCCCAGCTCTGACCTTGGCTGCTGCTCACCGGAGCCAGAGAGATGTCAGGGCTTGGCTCTTGGCCTCCTTCTTGAGGCTTCGTGGCCCCCTGGGACCAGGCTGGCCTCTGAAACCTCACTTCCTCCTGGTGCCCCAGTCTTGCTCCTCTTCCTCCAGACCAGCTCAATTGTTTCCGCCTCTGGACCTTCCTCCTCACTGCCAACCCTGCCTGGAGCACCCTGCCTCCTCCCCCTCCTCCTCGGGGTGAGCCTCGCCCCCAGGCCCCACCCCAGTCACTGCTGCCTCGGTTATTGTGCAGCGTATGTTGTCAGGCAGCATCCTGTTCTCCCGGTTTCTTTCTTGTTGTGGTTTTAAAAGGTTTGTTTATTTATTTGTTTTATTTGTTATTTTTTGGCTGTGCTGTCTGCAGGCTTTCTCTTGCTGCTGAGCACGGGCTCTGGAATGCGCAGGCTCCAGTCGTTGCGGCGCTCGGGCCCTAGAGCGCAGGCTCAGTAGTTGCAGCACCCAGGCTTACTTGTCCCGTGGTATGTGAAATCTTCCTGGACCAGGGATCGAACCCGTGTTCCCTACATTGGCAAACAGATTCTTAACCCCTGGACCACCAGGGAAGTCCTCGTATTTTGTTGATGGTCTGTCTCTCCGCTGCAACATCAGTTCTGCCAGGGCAGGGCCGCTGACCTGCTGTCCATCACTCTTCTCCCCGCCCAGCATAGGTTCTGGCTCCCAGGAGGTGCTCCATCAGCCCTGGGCTGGTGCCTCACCATGCCCTAAGGGCCGCTGCCATGTCCTTTCCCCTGTGGGAGCGCAGCCATAACTGTGTGTACAGCATCTTTCCCCACCTGCCCTGGCCGCAGCAGGGCCCTCTCTGTAAAGCCTGTAGACCTTGCAGCAGCCTTGTGTCTTCACGTGGAAAACAAGCTGGGAGCTGATGAGGGTCAGGTTGGTAGCCTGGGGCTGTCACCTTCTGCTGCTGCTAAGCTGCTCCAGTGTCCAGCTCTTTGTGACCCCATGGACGGGAGCCTGCCAAGCTCCTCTGTCCATGGGATTCTCCAGGCACAAATACTGGAGTGGGTTGCCCTTTCCTTCTCTAGAGGATCTTCCCAGCCGAGGGACCAAACTCGCGTCTCCCATGTCTCCTGCATTGGCAGGCAGGTTCTTTCCCACTAGGTCCACCCAGGAAGCTCCAAGGGCTTCTCCAGGTGTATTTGTTTATTTTCCCCACATCAACAAGCAGTTCTCCAGTTCTTAGTAGACTCTTATCAGGTGCCCTCCAGTTTAACTCAGTTCTTTTTTTCTTTTTTTTTTTTTAAGTCTTTATTGAATTTGTTACAGCATTGCTTCTGTTTTATGTTCTGTGTTTTTTGATGGGAGGCATGTAGGATCTTAGCTCCCTGACTAGGGATTGAACCCACCCCCTGCCCCCCGCATTGGAACGTGAAATCTTATCCACTGGACCTTCAGGGAAATCTGCAATTTAACTCAGTTCTGACACTCCCTCCCTGCAAGTAGCATCACATCCCACAGGTTAAGGGCTCAGTCCCACCAGACTGTCCCCTTGTCCCCGCTTCCAATGCCAACCCCAAGTCCAGGCTGTCACCTGTGTTTCTGACCCATTGACTATAGATCAGATGTTCCAGCATGCCCCTCCTTGGGTTTGATCAGTTTCCTGCAGAACTCAAAACATTTCACTCCCAGAAGGGACAGAGGGGACTGCTGCATGAGGCAAGGTGTGGGGAAGGGGCAGGGATTCCTCACCGTGTCTGAGCTCACACACACTCCCCCTGCACCTGCTCCCCACCCTGGAAGCTCTCTGAATGCCATCCTTTTGGGGTTTCATCAGAATGGTTGATGAAATCGATCCCATTAGTGCTTCAACCTCCAGGCCCCGTCTTCTTCCCAGAGGTCAAAGGATGGGGACTGTAAGATTCCAAACTTTTTTTTTTTAATTTTTGTTTATTTATTGACTGTACCACGTGGCTTGTAGGATCTTAGTTCCCTGACCAGTGCTCGAACCCTTGCCCCCTGCATTGGAAACTTGGATTCCTAACTCCTGGACCACCCTGTCCTGTGTCACTGTGGGGAAAGTGAGATGCTCTCTACCTGACTCTGGTCTTTCTGTCACCTCCCCAAGTCGTGTGATGATGCCTGACTCGCCCTGTCCGAGCCTGAGGGGCTGTGGCTGTTTTGTTTGTTTTTTAAATATTTTATGAAGTTTTAGCATACCAAATTCTTAAAGATATACAGTAAATTCTTTTTTTACTGTATCATACATCTCTCCTAAATTTTTCTCCTTTTGTTTTCTTTCTATACCCTTGATCATTTTTTTTTTTTTTTTTTTGGCTACACCACTCGGCTTGTGAGATCTTAGTTCTCAGACCAGGGATCAAACCCACGTCCCCTGCAGGGGAAGCTCAGAGTCTTAACCAGTGGACCACCAGGGAAGTCCCTGTCCTGTTTCACTGTGGGAAAATTGCAGTGTTAAATTAGTTTTTGAAATATTTTGTCAAATTTTAGCATCCCATAGTCTTAAAGACATACACTAAATGCTTTTTACTTTATCACACATCTCTCCTGTCTTTTTCGTTTTCTCTCTATACCCTTGATCTTCCCATACCACCTGGCTTGTGGGATCTTAGTTCCCAGACCAGGGATCAAACCCAAACCCCCTGCAATAGAAGCTCAGAGTCTTAACTGCTGGACCACCAGGGAAGTTCCTACTTCATTATTCTTAAGCAGTGCCAATCCCTCGAGGGCACCATCTTGAGGGGTGTGCCTGGGGGATGCCCGAGGTGGGAGATTGGCTGTTGAACACAATGGGGACCCGCGTGGGAGTCACAGAGTAGGGAATGCTCTCTTAGGCTCTGGCACCTAATGCTTTGCAGCAGGCCGCTCAGTAATTAAGTTTTAAGCCGTTACTATTCACTGGGTGCCAGGGAGAGCAGAGACTGGGACCGAGTCGCTCACAGTCCCCCTTGCAGCTCAGTCCCCTTCCGCAGCTCTGGCTTTAGGCAGGGATGCAGAGCAGGTGCTGTGTCCACATGAGGAGCACCTTGAAGGGCTGGGTGGTCCAGGTGGGCCTCCCCGAGCAGCTTGACCTGAAGGAGACAGCAAACAAGTCCTGGGCAGAGGGCTGGACCTCCTCCTAGGAGAAAAACTGCAAGTGCATTCACAGACCCCACAGGACGCAGGAGCTGGCCCCTCGGAGTTCGCAGCTCGACGGCCGGATGAGGGCTCTTCCTGCTGTATTCCAGGCCCGGGACCTGATCCCACACGCCTGGCCCTCCTGCCAGGGAAGCGCTCCAGGGCTGCAGTGGATGGGTGGTTGTTGGGGCTGTCCAAATGTTATGGCAGGGGCCAGAGACCCAAGGGACTGGCAGTGTTCTGAGCACGAGGAAGGGAAGGTTTGAAAAGGCTATAGCCGCTGTGGGGACAGAGAGACCACTTCTGTAGGAAGGCCCGGGGATCAATGCAGGCAGAGACCTGGCAGTGGCCAGGGTGGCAAAAATTTTCTCCAGCCTCCAAGCATTTATAGAGCTGTGGAGCCGCAGGCTGAGCACTCTGCCTGTTTGTCTTTTTTTTAATTTTGTTGGCATTTTTTAAAAAATTGTTTGGCTGCACCACTCTGCATGTAGGACCTCAGTTCCCGGACAAGGATTGCACCCGTGTCCCCTGCATTGGAAGTGCGGCGTCTTAACTACTGGGCTGCCAGGGACATCCCTACCTGCATCATATCTTAACTTTCCTCATGGGGAAACTGAGGCACAGAGGGGTAGCCTGGCCACTGGGGACACCCCTGTGCTTTATCTCCCTTAGACCCCGCTGGGTCCGGAGCCTCCTCAGGGCCTGGGGGAAGGTCTTCATTTCAGAGAGATGAGGTGGATACCACCTCTGCCCACCCCCTCTAGGAGGCCCGTCCTGGTTCCTGGTATGTTGGGGCTCTTGGCTGAGCTCCCCAGGCACCTGCTATGACTTGCTCATGCCAAGCCTGTCTCCCCCATCAGGCCAGGCTCCTGGCTCTGGGTTGGGCCTGTGTTGACAGGAAGTGCATTGGGAAGACGGCAGATGACCCAACCGGACCCTGTTCCTGTCCAGCCTCCTGGTGTCCCACTTGGTGACCGTGGGGGCGCTGGGCCACCTCCCAGAAGCGGAAGCAGGGGCCGTGTTGCCCTTCCAGCAGCATTTTGGTTGTGCATGTGGTTGCAGAGCGCCTACTGTGCGCTCAGAGCCCTGTGCCCCGGACACAGAACAGCACAGATTCAGATCCCTGCACTGTAGGTTGACCTTCTCCTGGGGATCAGAGGAAATGCACAGGCTGACAAGGTCCACCATATTAGAAGGTGGTGGGTACTTGGAGGACCCTAAGGAAGGGAGAGGGGAAGGCAACTGAGGAGCTCTGTTGTCTTACTTGGGAGTTGGAGAAGATGAACCCTGGAGAGAAACCTGAAGGAGGAGAGGAAGGGACCCATGTGGGTGTCCGCAGGCAGAGAGAAGAGCCAGTGCAAAGGCCCTGAGGCAGGAATTCAAGGGCTTGGAGTGAGAAACCAAATAAGCCCGTGTGGCTGGCGGGGCGTGAGTTGAGATCAGAAGTGGGGGGAGGAAACTTAGTAGGGCTCTGTGGTGTTGGTAAAGACTAGGTCTTATTGGGGTGAGGTGGGAGCTCTGGAAGATTTCACGGAGAGGTGGCCGGGCTCTGGCTTTAAGAGGGTCAGTGCTCAGGGGTGGTGGGAAAGCATGATTGTAGGAGCTTTCTTACCTTGGTCTGATGCTGGAGTCTGGCACATGGTCCTCAAGTGACGAGGAGCCCAGGGAGAGAAGGCAGGCGGTGAGGGATGAGCCTGGCTGACTCCTGGACCTTCCGCTTGGGCACAGAGCGTATGATGTCTGCTGTCCACTGACCTTGTGGGGAAGATGTCATGGCTTTCTAGTACATCTCCTGCTCATCTTTGACTCGCACAAAGGGGCTGGCAGAAGGGGAGGCTGCCAGCACCTGCTGGGTCCCCTAAACAGAACCTGGCTCTGACAGGAGAGGAAAATGCCAAAATGCAGGATGGCGTGCCTGGTGATGTGGAGTCAGGAAAGGCTCCCTGGAAGAGGCAGCAGGCAGGCAGGCCCTGGAGGAGGAAGTGAGCTGCAGCAGGCCTGGCAGGGCAGAGGTTTTGCAAGGGACAGCGCCCATGTCCTGGTCCCCAACCCTGTTCCTGTCTTCCATCCCCCTGCACTCCTGAAAGGGGAAGGGGTCTCTTGCGAATGCTGAGCCCTCGGCCTTGAACCGGAAGAGAACTGAGGTTTGCTGTGGGGGTTGGAGGACCGTTCCATTTTTGCAGGTGGCTGCAGGAAGAGCAGCTGAGAGTAGCCGAGGATTTCCTCCTGTTCCCGTGGAGGGCTGGAGCCCGACCGTCCTTGGGAACTGGGTCAGCTGATGGGGGTGGGGTGGTTGATGCCGCACTCTCCAACCACTCTCCTCAGTGCCTTGCTTCCCGGTGACCAGTGTCTGTATTGATCTGAGCCCACACAGTCCCCTGACCCCTGCAACGGAGGTTAGAGGTGCAGAGTCTGCCTATGGCCTCAGGAAGCCCCTGTGACTTGAGAGCCACTACCTGAAGACAGATTATCTGAGCTCCAAATCCCAGCTCCACTGGTGAACTTGAGCCAGCTTGCTTCACCCCCCTTTGGCCTCAGTTTTCCCATCTGTGATATGGGCATCGTGGAGATGCCTACCTGCTAAGCTGCTGATTTGTGAAGAGCAAATGGGACCACAGACAGGGCCTGGCCAGAGGAAGCAAGCATTTGTTAGGTGACAAATGGAATGACAGACCTTGCACTCATGACTTTCTGCTGTGTTATGCCTCCGGGCAGAGATTCTCGACCTGCCTGGCCTTTCTCTGTTGCAGGGCTCTTTCTCCATCCTTTGTTCTGATGCAGCTGTAGCTATGTCTGTGCTGAGATTTGTGTAGCCAGGTTTCCTCCTGGTGGACATGAAGGCTATTTCCAGTTTTTTATGCTGAGAAGCAGTGCACATCTTCGCATCTCTGTCATGAGCTAGCTCTTTAGGCTGTTTGCCAGCCAAACTTATTTCCCTCTTTGTAGCATCACTTGCAGGAGCCATGATCTCTGGGCCTAGAAGGTTCCCCCTACTCCAACATTTACTATGAAATTCAGATATATGGAAAAGTCAGAAATTGTATAGTGAACACCCATCAACTCAGCACCTGTGTCCTGCAGTAAAAGTTTTTTTTTCTTCCTGCTTTACCCACATCTCTGCTTTGGATTTCTCTACCTTGATGACAGGACCAGCACTGTCATTAGTCTGTTTTTTTTTTTTTTTTAATATATATTGATTTTATTTATTTATTTGGCCGCACCAGGTCTTAGCTGCAGCACGTGGGATCTTCATTTGGGGTGTGTGGGCTCAGTTGCCCCGAGGCATGTGGGATCATGGTTCCCCAAACAGGGATTGTACCCGTGTCCCCTGCACTGGAAGGCGGGTTCTCACTGGACCACCAAAGAAACTCCTCTAGTTACTTCTTTATTCCCCTTCATCTCAGTGTCAGTAATGGCTTTCAGACACCTCGGGCTTAGAAGGCCTGAAGAGGCCAGAAAGCATTTCTTCTGAGAGGGTCATGTCTAAGGGCCCCATGAACAGCCAGGAAGGAAGGAAGGATAGCGAGAAGGGCTTTGGTGAGGCCAGCCGTGGTGGGGGTGCCTTGGGGAAGGAGAATGGTGAGTCCCAGGGACATGCGCCGGGGATCTTGCTACCCTGGAGGGCGCTGGTGGCTTAGCATCCCATCAGGGCAGCAGCTTTAGCCTGTGACCCACACGAGGGAGGTTCTGTGTCACCATCCAGGACTATCTCATGTTTAACACCAGAGCAAAAGCTTCATCAGTCATCCATCCCAGTGCTCCAAGGGATGCAGGTCAATAAAGAATAAAGAGTAATTTCTGGTCACACCCAGCTGTTGGATGCTGGTTTTTGTGGGGCTTTTTATTTTTGTTTTACTTGTAATATGTCATGACTTAAACTATGTAGTTCTGCAAAATGCTTCATGAGAATGTGCATTCCACAGAGTCAGCATTTTTGCCACTTTTCACCTTGTGGAGTAGCCGAGGTCTAGAAGGGAGCGCTATCTGTGGGAGGGCCCCCCTCAAATACCTGTTAAGAGAATGAATCCATTGCTCCCCAGTTTCCTGGAGGGCCTGTGAATGAGTCTTCACTTTCTCTACTTGACAAAGCTCTTTTCCCAGGAGGCCATCTGGTTCCCCCCAACCCTCCACAGCAAGACTGCTTCTCTTTCTCACTTGGAGCATCTTTCTTCCCTTTTCAGAATATGCCGAATTTTTGCACTGCAAGTCCAGAAAGTTTACAGACTTTGAGGAAGTCCGACAGGAGATCGAAGCGGAGACTGACAGGGTCACGGGGACCAACAAAGGCATCTCCCCAGTGCCCATTAACCTGCGGGTCTACTCGCCACACGGTAGGAAGCAAAGACCCCTCACTTGGGCTGGGGAAAGCTGACAGTGGGTCAGTCACGGGTTGGGGCAGCCTCACTCTCATGAAGAATACGCCTCCTCCTGGTTTTCCTCACACATACACAGAGCCCTCTTGATCCACATCTGATAGGAACGTGGTATGGAGAAATCGACCTCGGCTCCAATAAAAACAGCATGCCAGGGAGACTGTCGGGGGTGGTGGGGCGTGGGGAGAATTAATTGGAGCACGTATATCCATTTTAAGGGAGTAACCACAGCTTGGCTCCCCGGTAAATCTAGTCCACCCAGTGATGCCAGCCCAAGGCAGCCAGGTCTTCTGGTTCCTCGAGAGGAGGCAGAAAGCCAGATTTTGCTGCATAAGGTCCAGATTTTAAAACTGCATCGTGTAAACAGAACAGGCAGCCTGTAGCCACACACAGCCTCTGATTCAGCAGCATGGACTGCTGACTTAAATGGTGTTTGTTGAATATACCAGCCGACTTCTAACACCTCAGTATGGGTTCTTTATGATTTTTTTTTTTGTATATGAACTTTTATTTATCTTATTTAAAAATTTTTGGCCACACCCCACAGTGTGTGGGACCTTAGTTCCCCAGCCAGGGATTGAACCCGTGCCCCCTGCATTGTGGGGTGGAGTCTTAACCACTGGACCCCCAGCGAAGTCCCTGTGATGAGTTTTTTAATATATTTATTTTCAAATAAATGATTCCTGTGCATGATGCATATTCAGAAGTTATAAAAAAGGTATATCCAGCAAAAATCTACTTTCAAAAAATTACTTTCAAAATTACAGATATATTTCATGTTTTTCAAATGCTATACAGTGCATATGTAGGCAATTATGAATATGTGTGTACGTCACATATGTGTGTTTTGCTACTTTTACTCAAATCGTAGCCTGATAGAAAAGTTATTGATGTCTCTTTTCTTGTATGAGTGCATCTTCAAATGCGTTTTTATTTTTTTGGCCATACCACATAGTATGTGGGCATGTGGCATCTTAATCACCTACCAGGGATCAAACCCATACCCCCTTCATTGGGAGCACAGAGTCTTAACCACTGAGACACCAGGATAGTCCCTCAGAGTGTGTTTCTTACCAGAGAATCTTCTTTTTTGCTTTTAATTGATATTGAATATTGACTGAATCAACGTGCTGAAAGTTATTTAACCTTTGAGAGCAGTTCCAATCTACACATGCAGGTATCCAGATTTAAAATGGTATTGCTAAGAATAATTATAGATGGAACATAACCTTTAAAGATTGTGAATCACTGTATTATATGCCTGAAACTCATACAGTATTGTACTTTAGCAATAGTTCAATAAGAAAAAAATAACAGTGACTTCACTAAAAAACAAACTGGAACTTCTCTGATGGTCTAGTGGCTAAAATTCCGAGCTCCCGGTGTAGGGGTCCCAGGTTCGATCCCTGGTCGGGGAACTAGATCCCACATGCTGCAACTAAGACCCAATGCACTCAAATAAATATTTAAAAAGAAAACAAAACTGTCTCACTGAAATAGAGTACAGAGGGAGTGTCCATAGGATGGGACCCTAGGAGGGAGTTACCGAGTCAAGAGGTGGGATCCAGTTGAAACACAGGAATAATCCTGAGGCCTGATGCCCAGCACTGGGGGAAGCAGGCCAGGTCTCTCCAGGGCTGTGCACGCCTCCCCTGCGCCCAGCTCTTGACGGCCTCTCTCTCTGATTTCCCCCGTAGTGTTGAACCTGACCCTCATCGACCTCCCAGGCATCACCAAGGTGCCCGTGGGGGACCAGCCCCAGGATATCGAGTACCAGATCAAGGACATGATCTTGCAGTTCATCAGCCGGGAGAGCAGCCTCATCCTTGCCGTCACCCCTGCCAACATGGACCTGGCCAACTCAGACGCCCTCAAGCTGGCCAAGGAGGTCGATCCTCAAGGTACCCACCAAGCCCAATGGCAGCAGCTCCCTCTTCCCCACATTTCTTAGCATCTCGACTTGCCCCACATTCTCAACTCCGCATCACTGGCGATCTCTTTGACTCACAGTTTCCCCTAGAAAAGGCCTGGGACACTGCATTTCCCATGAGGGCCAGCTGTTCTAGGAGGTGTCCACTGGGAGGCCAGTGTATGGTGGGCGGCATCCCCCCTTGGCAAGCTGGTCCCTGCTTTGCCTGCGCAGAGAGCTGGTGTGGGGAGTTGGGTGTAGGAAGAATGCAGGCCTCTTTGGGCACAGATGGGAGTCCAGATCCCACTTTGAGAAGTTATTCTTCCCCCTTGAGGCTTTGTCCCTCCTGTTGAAATAAGAACTGCAGTCCTGATTTAGAGAGCTGCCAAGAGGACCGGGGGTCTCTGCATCAGTGCTCAGGGGCCAGTGGGAAAGGTGAAAGGATGATGAGGTAGTGAAGCCAGTGGGGCAGTAGGGAGTGGTGGAGACTTGGGCATCTCTGGGTCATCTCTGGCTCTGGGAATTCATTCAATAAATGTCAATTAAGCCCTGGCTGTGTGTCGGGATCTGTTACAGCCTTGGGGACCCTGCATGGGACAGAGTTGACAGGGAGCCCTGCCACCAGTGGGAGCAACAGACTCCAACAAGGAAATATGCACGTGGGATAACTTCAGGTAGTGGTAAGCACTAGGAGAAAATGGAGCCCATTGAAAGAGTCTGGGGTGGAAGGGGGTGGCCTGAGGCCTCTGAAGATGGGGGTTTTAGGCAGGACCAGAAGTATGAAAAGAGGCAAAGTCCAGGAATACAGACAGTGGTTGCTGAAGAGGCTGGGGTGCCCAGGACACAGTGGGAAGGCTGGTGTGGCTGGAGCAGAGTGAGCTAAAGGACAAGATGGGGAGGCTGCTGGGAGTGGCTTGGCCAGTCTTTGGGCCTTGGGTCTTTGGGCTGCGGTGGGGAGTTGGGTGTATTTTGACAGTGATGGAGGGTTAGCAGAGTCTGACACACACACAAATACATTTTCCGAATTGTCTGCCGACTGCTGGAATCCCACAGCATTCTGGAAGCAGTTAGGGACCAGTGAGGAGCTGAGGAAGACAGGCTCTGTGGCTCATACTACCCGGTTCACAGGCCTGGGAGACGGTCAGTGAAGGTGGCTCCTTTCTTGCCTTGGACCACGAGCTTCTCGAAGCTCAGGGCTCTGCCAGCTCCACCCCCAAGGTCATCCAGGTTCACTTCCCTGGGAGGACACCCCCTGCCCTTAGCCCCCCAGGCCCTCCTTGTCCCTCATGTCCAGTACCAGGACATGGTTGTGACTATAACTGAAGAGGCTGACCAGGCAGCAAGGAAGTAGGGATGAAAATGGTTAAGCATCATTGGTGAACTAGTTGCTGACCTTCTTCCTGAAAAAAAGTAGCTGTCTAACTTTGAAAGTATTCATGATGGTTACCCCTAAATGTCACTGTTGTGAAATGTCACCATTGTCACATCAGACCCTAAACTGACAGCTCCTCTCCCCCTGCAGATGCTGGTGGCCCCACTTGGCAAGCATTCTTTCAGAGTTTGTTCTTCCATGTCAAAGTGTTAGTCACTCAGTCGTGTCCAACTCTTGGCCACCCCATGGACTGTAGCCCGCCAGGGTCCTCTGTCCTTGGATTTCTCCAGGCAAGAATACTGGATTAGGTTGCCATTCCCTTCTCCAGGGGATCTTCCCTATCCAGGAATCGAAGCTGGGTCTCCTCCATGGCAGGTGGATTCTTTACCATCTGAGTCACTGGGGAAGCCCCATAAGCTCACGTGTTAACAAATGAGATGAAAAGAAAATGGGATGACCTTCCTTTGTTTTCCTGTTGTGTGAGTGTGTTTGCCTCTTGCCGTGGGGACATCAGTCGGTAGCCATCCATCGGACAGCCTACTGCTTCCTTTCTTTTGTTCTTGAACATTTGAGTTCTTTCTGATCTTTGACCTCCCCTCCCCCAATCACATCACATCCCTCTACCCCGGGCTGCGTCTCCCCTCCCCACCCCACACAAGCTTTGTGGGTGTTTGCAGTGGTGGTTCCTTTGACCTCCGCAAAGGTGATGCCAGCTCATGATCTCACAGCAGAATGTGGGCAGGTGGGCACACCGGGGGGGGGGCACAATTGGCACCTGCTTAATGCCCACTTTAGCACCCCCCCCAGAGACCTCCCTGGGCTTCCCTCTGTCCCCTGCATGCGTCTCACACACACACGGCTAACATGGGGGGGGTCCCTCGGGCACCAGTGGGGGACAGTTGGTTGGCAGGGTTCCCTCGATTCAGGGCAGTTTGGGACAATTTGGGATGAGCAGGAATTCCACAGGATGGTGTCCACAGTGTCATTCTGGCCATTCATATGAGAGATAACCCTGGAAACAGTTGTCTCAGGTTGGCGTGTTACGTTGGATCTCTGCGTGCCACTCAGAAAGCACAGCATGGAGATACTGACCTGGGTTCATGTTTGATAAGGTTGCCCCCCGATTCTGCAGCAGCAAGACTGGTCGTACACATGACCGACAATGGCCAGCATTGATTGATTGAACATGTGCCCTGTGCCAGGTTTATTGTCATGGACACACCTCTGAGATGGGTGTGTTACTGCCTTCATTTGACAAGAGGGAAACTAGTGTCTAGGCAGGTGACGTCATGGCTTCTCTCAGGTCACATGATCTGGAAGTGGGGGCCCAGCTGGACTCCAGGTGGCCTAGGGTTCCATGGCCAAGTTCAAGGCTTCCATGAGCTCCTTGCTCATGGTGCCCTCTGATCTCTGTGCTCTTTCAGGCCTGCGGACCATCGGCGTCATCACCAAACTCGACCTGATGGATGAAGGCACAGATGCCAGGGACGTCCTGGAGAACAAGCTACTCCCCTTGAGAAGAGGTGCGGCCCAGGGGGTCTAGGGGTCATGAGGTGGGGGCAGGGGGTTGATCAAGATGGGTAGACTTGAGCCACAGGAGAGCTGGGGCACCTCTGCTTTTGGAAAATGACTTGTTTGGTTGTTGTCTTGCCTGAAACCTCAGCAAATGCTCACAAATTCATTTACCACCCCACTTCCCCACTGCCCAGAAGAAACTGCTTCTTAATCCCATTGTAGACCCTTTTTCTCTGCCCAAGTGAACGCATGTAGCTTTTTCTTTTAAAAAAAAAAAAAAAAGATTTTATTTTTTGGCCGTGCTGGGTCTTCACTGCTGCATGTGGGCTTTCTCTAATTGTAGCGACAAGCGGGGGCTACTCTTCGCTGCAGTGCGCAGGCTTCTCCCTGCAGTGGCTTTTCTTGTTCTGGAGCATAGGCTCTGGGGTGCACAGGCTTCAGCAGTTGTGTGACATGGGCTTAGTTACTCCGTCGCATGTGCAATCTTCCTGGACCAGGGGGTCGAGCCTGTGTCACCTGCATTGGCAGGCAGATTCTTAACCACTGGACCACCAGGGAAGCTCTAGCTTTTTCTTCCGATGTGTGTACATTCTTTTTTCGGTTATACGATGAAGAGCTACTCATTTGGGGAACAAAAAGAAGTGTCCAGGAGAAGAAAACCGAAATCACTCATCACTGAGTTTCTCCCCATAGTTACTACTCTGGCTCTCCTTCCTAAGAGTTCCCGAGGATTTATAACTTTTCTTTTCTTAGATTTTTTTTTCTTTTGGACAGGGACCATTTTTTTTAAGTCTTTACTGAATTTGTTAACAATATTTCTTCTTCCTCTTCTTTTTTTTTCTTTTTGGGATTTTGGCCACGAGGCATGTGGAATCTTAGCTCCCCGACCAGGGATCAAACCTACATCCCCTGTGTTGGCAGGCAGAATCTTAACCACTGGACACCGGAGAAGTCCCTGTGCCTTTTAGTGTTCAGTACTCGCTATTAAGCATTTTCTCATGTGGAGAGAAAAATGTGAGGTGTTCCCCCCAGACCAGCCTTGTTGCTCATCACACACAGCTAATCATCACTATCCTGAATATCCTCTCCTGTTGTTCTTCCCTTCTTGGGGGATTATGAAGCAAATCCAGGCACCCTGTCATTTGACACATAAACACCTATGTTTCTATTCCAATGACTTCCCCCTCCGGCCATTTGATCTGTGCGCCTTGCTCGAGATCTGGCCAATTATAGTCCTTGTAAACCAGTAATTAGATCTAGACAGAGGCTGGTCAGTCTCGTGTTTAGTGGAGCTTCAGATTTTTAAAGAATTTTTATTTTTATTTATTTATTTTTTTCAAGAATTTTTATTTATTCATTCTGTTTTATTTATTTTGGGCTGGGCTGGGTCTTCCTTGCTGCATGGGCTTTTCTCTGGTTGAGGTGAGCGGGGCCTACTCTCCAGTTGTGATGCTCGGCCTTCTCATTGCTTCTCAGTGGCTTCTCTTGTCACGGAGCACAGGCTGCAGGCGCATAGGCTTCGGGAGTCATTGCCTAGTGGCCCCAAGGCATGTGGAATCCTCCCGGGCCAGTGATTGAACCCGTGTCCCCTGCATAGCAAGCTGGCTTCTTAACCACTAGACCACCAGGGAAGTCCCTGGATCCTTCTTTCTTGAGTTAGCAAAAGGAACCACAAAACAAGCCAGACACCATCTCTGCCCCTTGCTCTTTGCCCTTCGCACTAATCTGGGTTCGCACCTTGCTGCCACTGATCCTCCATGTGACCATGTGGGCAAGGGGCCCCTCCTTGGCCTACCTCGCTTCCCTCATCTGGAAGGTGGACTTGATGATAGATCCAGAGAGGACGAAAACCATCAGGTCTGCACAAGACTCGGCAGGATAGTTGGCTAGTGCCGCGCCCCTCCTCTCCAAAGAGGAGGTCCTCACTAAGAGAAGGGGGTACAGATATGTGTGTCTATCCTTTCGCCCTAGGCCCAGTTGACCTTTCCACCTTTCATCATATGGACAACAGTAACACCTGTTGACTCAGCACCTCCCATGTGTTGGCCACCAGGCTGTTTTCTGCTTCCCACGACGCCCATTTGTGCACCCGTGCGGCGGGGTGCCTTGTGTCCACACTCGGGGCTCCTGGCTGTTTGAATCCCTCTTCGCTCATCCTCTTCCAACTCCTTTATGTCCAAATATTGTAGATCCTCTTTTCAAAGTAGTTTTCTTATGCTAAAAGTGGTTTTTTGTGTTTAAAGAAAATTCCCGAATGGTACCTTAAACTGTCATTTCGGAACCTGGCTCCCAACCCCCTCCTGTATAAGCCCCACTTCTCTTACACTTAGAATTAATTGTTGCTTATGTTCTGTTCAGACAATTTTAATACAAATACAGTAATGTTGAAAAACCACCCATTCAAGTACTTCCAGTTATGTTTTATGTGGAAATCTATGAATCCCTAGAGAGTTCACTTTGGTGGCCACCAGACTTTGTTTCTTTGCCAACCGTTGTTGTTTAGTCACTAAGTTGTATTTGACTCTTTGGGACCCCATGGACTGTAGCACGCCAGGCTCCCCTGTTCTCCACTGTTTCCCAGAGCTTGCTCAGATTCATGTCCATCGAGTCGGTGATGCCATCCAGTCATCTCATCATCTGTCACCCTGTTCTCCTCCTGCCCTCAGTCTTTCCCAGCATCAAGGTCTTTTCCAGTGAGTCAGCTCCTCGCATCAGGTGGCCAAAGTATTGGAGCTTCACCTTTAGCATTAGTCCTTCTAATGAATATTCAGGGTTGATTTCCTTTAGGATTGACTGTTTGATATCCTTGTGGATCTTAGTTCCCTGACCAGGAGTCAAACCTGTGCCCTCCACATTGGAAACGCAGGGTCTTAACTGGACCGCCAGCTAAGTCCCCAGATATAATGGCTTTAGAATAAGTACTAATATCTGGAACAATCACCTTTTCCCATTGGCCTTCTTTTTCACATACTGTTTTCTGTCTTTAAAACTCAGATTATGGATTTCATCTCCTCCCGAGCTTTTCTCTCTCCAGCCCCTCTCATCAGGCTGAATGTAATCTCTCCTTCCTCCGAACACTCATGTTGCTCTGTGTTTGCATTCTCAGTGTTGCCTCTGAGTAATTCATAAGGTTTGTCACCTCATCTGTGAGTGACTTGTAGGGCGGGATCCATGTCTACACCAGCATGTTGCCCAGTCCCATGGCTGGCCTGTAGTGGGCATCTGGGTTCCTGGACTTTCCAGGCACTGCCATGACCTGACCCTCTCTCTTCACAGGCTACATTGGAGTGGTCAACCGCAGCCAGAAGGATATTGAGGGCAAGAAGGACATCCGCACAGCGCTGGCAGCTGAGAGGAAGTTTTTCCTCTCCCACCCAGCCTACCGGCACATAGCTGACCGCATGGGAACCCCGCACCTGCAGAAGACTCTGAATCAGGTACGGTGAGGATTTTGTGCAGTTGCTCAGGCTGTGCACTGCAAAACGGCTGCCTTCCACAGTGGTGCTGGCGTTAGTCTAGAGCAGCACTCATTTTAGCAAAGTTGGGTTCAGTGAACATTTGAATCAGTGCCTAGAGGAGAGTCAGTATTGGTATTATTATTACCATCACTACTATTGTTACCGTTTTTTAAAATTTTTATTGAAGTATAGTTGGTTTACGATGTTATGTTGGTTTCTTCTGTGCAGCAAAGCAGCTCAGTTATACATACGTGTATTCCTTTTTTTTTTTTTTTAAGTAGCTTATTTATTTAATTTGGCTGCACTGGGTCCTTGTGGCTGTGTGGCCTTTTCTCTTATGGCGCTGAGCAGGGGTCTACTCTCTGGTTGCAGTGCACGGGCTTCTCATTGCAGTGAGTTCTCTTGCTGCGGACCATGGGCTCTAGAGCACTGAGCCCGTACTTGTGGCTCACGGACTCAGTTGCTCTGCGACATGTGGTATCTTCCCGGACCAGGGATTGAACCTCTGTCTCCTGCACTAGCAGGCAGATTCAGAAAGATACAGTGAAATGCCGTGTGCCCCCTGCCTCCCACCCACCACTGTTAACACTGCCTGAGTTTCTCTCTGCCCATGAGCGCAGAAAGGACTTCTGAGAAGCACATTTCCCCCTTTATCCACAGTCATGGATGCCCCCCATTTCCTTTTCTTTTTTTTAACTCAACAGTATCTCCTAGAGTTCTGTCCCTATAGAAGCCTTCTTCACTCTTTTTCGTGGCCCTGTAGAAGCCTCTGAACAGATGGACCCTTGTCTGTTTAGCCAGGCTCTTTTTGGAGAGCCTCGTGGCTGGTCTCTGAGGCTCCCAGTCAATAAAGGGCTAATGTTTACACTTGATCTTAGCCCAAAGGCGAGAAGCTATTGGGCTGCTGTTTAATAGCATTGTTTTGCATATGTGCCAGGTTCTCTGAGAGTAAAATCCCCTATGTGGGGTTATGTAGCTGTGGTGTAGCAGGCAGTGTGGTCCTCCGTGGCCTTGGGGTTATGGGTTATCCCCCCTTGGTGCTATATAGTAGCACCTCTGGCCTCAGGGTAACAGTGTAAAAGTTCTTCCCGCCTGCAGTGGGACACCATGCCAGCAGGGGAGCTGGGCCCTATCCTGGGGAAAAAGCATATTTCTCTCTTTTTTTTTTTGGCCACTCCACATGGCATGTGGGATCTTAGTTACCTGACCAAGGATCGAACCTGTGCCCTTGCAGTGGAAGCACAGAATCTTAACCTCTGGACCACCAGGGAAGTGCCAGGGGAAGGCATATTTCTGATTGGGGGTACTGACTCAGGACAAATCCCCAGATAAAGGCTAGAAACACTTCAAGTCTTAGGAAGTGATGAGGCCTGGCAGAGGGTGCAAAGGCAGAGCATACCTCTCAGGAGAACCAACAGGGAAGTGAGTGTCTGGTGGGAGGGGCCCTGCAGGAAAGGAAGCGGGGGTCTGTCTGGGCAGAGGGGCGGGAGGAGGGGAAGGGAAGTAAAACTGCCCACAGGTGCCTGGGGCCTCCTCTGAGAGCCCAGCTGGCCTCCTGGGAGCCTGGGCCCACATCCTGGTGCTTCCCAGAACAGGGTTCCCCTGCCCCTCTATTGCCCCATGACCCTGTTTAGGATCATGCCCCAGAAAGGCGACAGGGACCAGAGTGGACTGCCACCCTTGGGGACCTGCAGCTCCCCCAGGAGGGGGCGCCCAGTCACAGAGGTTTTTGGGGTGACTGTCAGATTCATGCCACGATGCGTGAGGCTCCTTCACACCTTTTTCCTACATCAATAGATAGTTTGCCTTTTTTTTTTGTCTTGTAGGACAGATGGCCACACAGCAGTGCATTTCCATTTGGGTGGTTTGAGTTGATTTTATGGCTTTTATTTATTTTTTTCATTCCTTTTCTCTTTCTCTTTTGAAAGAGTATTTTTAAAAAGACAGTCCGGATACAATGAATGTTCCACTTCCTCCCATGCTGTGACAGGCTCCCCCGCTACCACCCCCAGGCGGCCCGTGTCGCCACTTCCTGGGCTGCTTTCTCAAGACTATAAACACTGGAGGGGCCGATGTGCCTGGACTGCTGGCCTCCCTCCTGCCTGCTCACCCCGCACGCCCCGCCTCCTCTCTTTTCCTATTCTGTCCTTTCTGTCTTCCTTCTTGCCACCTGAACAGTTAATATATTTACCGGCTGCTCTGTATCTGACTTTTTTCTGTTTTGGCCATGCCATGTGGCCTGCCGGACTTCGGTTCCCTGATCAGGGATGGAACCCATGCCCATTGCAGTGGAAGCGAGGAGTTCTAACCACTGGACCATCAGGGAAGTCTCTGCCTAGGTTTTTCTTGAACAGCTAATCTCAAGGCTCACTACCTAATCTTTTCTGCACCGCTGCCTCCTTTTAAAGTTTGTGAATAACAAACAAGTCCCCATGGTTAAAAACCAAACAATAGAGGGGAGTCTGCGGTAAGGGTCCTCATGACCCTCATGAACCATCCTGCACTCTGTGCAGATAAAAATGTGTTCTCGCTTTCTCCCCATCTTCTCAGAAGGGATCACATCCTACATGTGTCCTGCGCCTTTTTCAGTGAGCTGTTTCTGTCATAGTTTGTAGGGCCCATTCCTGTGGTCTGTCCATACACCATGGCCTCTCTGTCAGTCCTCCCGTGCCTGGGTCCTGCAGTGGCCTCGTAGTCTTTAAAACTTCATTTATTTATTTCTTTGGCTGCATCAGGTCTTAGTTGTGGCACGCAGGCTTTGTTGCCTCACAACCTGTGGAATCTTAGTTCCCCAACCAGGGATCAAACCCCTGACCCCTGCAGTGGAAGGTAGATTTTTAACCACTGGACCACCAGGGAAGTCCCTCCTAGACTTTGTTTTGTTTTCCAGTGAGCGACACTGGCTGTTCACGGCCAGCACTTGGGTCCTGCCGTCTTGACCAATGTGTGCACGGCCCAGTTGATCTGCCCTCTCCCAGGTCCCCGTGGGCTGTCTGCAGCCTTGCACTGCTGTGGACCAGGCTGTGTCATCTTCTCTGCTGCTCGGAGTTTCCATTCGTCCCTTGAGGCTGGGGATGGAGCAGGGCTGCCCCTTCTCAGCATCCTGCCTATGCTGACCTCTGACCTCTCTCCCACAGCAACTGACCAACCACATCCGGGAATCGCTGCCGGCCCTGCGCAGCAAGCTGCAGAGCCAGCTGCTGTCCCTGGAGAAGGAGGTGGAGGAGTACAAGAACTTCCGGCCCGATGACCCCACACGCAAGACCAAAGCTCTGCTGCAGTACGTGCCCCTCCCCCAGCCTGGCGCCCAAGGGCCTCCTCCCAGCCACAGGCTCCCCACCCATCCATCCATCTGTCTGTTCAGCAAACCCTTCACCAGAACCTCCTGTGTTCTGGGCTCTGTTCTGAACACCAGGGTTGCTCCAGTGTGTGGGGCAGACTCCCCATGTGCTCAGAAAGAGGAGGGGAGAGGGATGAGACAAGAAAAGTAAATAAGACTATGTGAATAATCTGTGAAATGGCAAAATGTCAAAGTGGGGAAGGGGCTGGAGAGTGCCAGGGTAGGCTTAGGGTGCTGTTTAAAATCAAGTGGTCAGTGAAGAGTCAGGCAGAGACCTGAAGAGGTGAGGAAGGGGCTGTGCAGTCCTGGGGGTGGGGGCCTGGCCAGTGCAAAGGCCCTGAGGCAGGATTGCATCCAGTATGTTGGAGAAGGCCCACGTGGCTGGAGTGGAGTGAGCGAGGGGAGAGTAGGAAGAAATGAGGCCCAGGAGGGGACAGGGTAGGCCCTGCAGGGCCTCGTAGGCCACGGGGAGGACTTAGTTTTTGCTCTGAGTAAGGTGGGAGCCATGGAGTGTTCTGAGCCCTGGTAGGACCTGTCCTGACTCAGGTGTTCATGGGCGCCCCCTGGAGGCTGCAGGGAGAACAGACATGGGGGGAGGGTGCCGTGCCTTGTGCCAGCTACTCCTGCTTCAGTTCAGTTCAGTCGCTCAGTCGTGTCTGACTCTTTGCGACCCCATGGACTGCAGCACGCCAGGCCTCCCTGTCCATTACCAACTCCTGGAGTTTACTCAAACTCATGTCCATTGAGTCGGTGATGCCATCCAGCCATCTCATCCTGTCGTCCACTTCTTCTCCCGCCTTCAATCTTTCCCAGCATCAGGGTCTTTTCAAATGAGTCAGCTCTTCGCATCAGGTGGCCTAAGTATTGAAGTTGCAGCTTCAACATCAGGCCTTCCAATTAACACCCAGGACTGATCTCCTTTAGAATGGACTGGTTGGCTCTCCTTGCAGTTCAAGGGACTCTCAAGAGTCTTCTCCACCATCACAGTTCCAAGAGCATCAATTCTTTGGCGCTCAACTTTCTTCACAGTCCAACTGTCACATCCACACATGACCACTGGAAAAACCATAGCCTTGGCTAGACGGACCTTTGTTGGCAAAGTAATGTCTCTGCTTTTTAATATGCTGTCTAGGTTGGTCATAACTTTCCTTCCAAGGAGTAGGCGTCTTTTAATTTCATGGCTGCAGTCACCACCTGCAGTGATTTTGGAGCCCCCAAAAATAAAGTCACCCACTGTTTTTACTGTTTCCCCATCTATTTGCCACGAAGTGATGGGACTGGATGACATGATCTTAGTTTTCTGAATATTGAGCTTTAAGCCAACTTTTTCACTGTCCACTTTAACTTTCATCAAGAGGCTCGTTCTTCACTTTCTGACATAAGGATGGTGCCATCTGCATATCTGAGGCTATTGATGTTTTTCCTGGCAATCTTGATTCCAGCTTGTGCTTCCTCCAGCCCAGTGTTTCTCATGATGTACTATGCATATAAGTTAAATAAGCAGGGTGACAATATACAGCCTTAATGTATTCCTAGGACAGTGCAGAGGACTGGGGTAAAACAGTTAGAAATGCTAAAGACAACCATAACACTAATAAATATCCTAGTTCTTTACCACTCACTTCGTCACAGCCTTAATCAGCAATACTCTTGAGACACTTTTTAAGGGCTGGGCTGCATTCTAAGGGGCCAGGCGTGGTTTTACCACATTTCATGAATTATGTGTACACTAAAAAAATCTTCACTTCTCTGAAAGCAAGTTTCAGGTGGATTACTATTCATTGACGGCATGTTTCTTTTTTTGTGGGGTGTCCAGGCTAATAGTGCATTTTGAGATTGATGCCTTTTTTGAGTTGATAAAATCTTAAAACTCCTTAAATATCCTTACAGAGATGGAGAAACTGAGGCTTAGAGGGCAAACCCACCTGTCCAAGGCCTCATAGCCCATCAGTGGTAGGGTCTGCCCCAAACAGACTAGGAGGTGGTAGGAACTGGAGGAAGCCACCCAAGTGGTGTGGAGGTGCTCCATTTAAATATCACAGTCCTGCTGGATCAGGCCAAACCTCAGAGCAGAGGTTGCTGAGCTGTGATCCCCACCTCCCCCACACCTCACTCTTTTGCAAAAGGGAGTGATAACTGCCCCTCACGTCCCCAGTTCAATGAATGAATGATCACAGTAGGCCTGTGGAAGGGGCCTGGCATGTAGCGAGTGCTTGCCCTCGACAGCGCCTGGATTTTGTCTGTTTTTTTGACCCACACATACATTTTGTTCCCAAAAAAATAAAAGGAGGAAAGTAAGCCATGACTCAACTTGGGACATAATTCCAGAGCTGTGTCAGTACCTCTGCTTTGACATTCAGATTTTCTCTTTCCTCACAGGATGGTCCAGCAGTTTGGGGTGGACTTTGAGAAGAGGATCGAGGGCTCTGGAGACCAAGTGGACACACTGGAGCTCTCTGGGGGTGCCCGGATTAATCGCATCTTCCACGAGCGATTTCCCTTCGAGCTGGTGAAGGTAGCGCTGCGCGGGCCGGGCCCTCTGCCCAACCTTGACCCACCTGCTCAGTTGACCTTGAACCTGGCTTCCTCCCAGGCTGTGAGGTCTTGAGCTCCCACCTGCAAACCCCACGGGCCTCCTTCTCTGAGCTTAGTGATTTCCAGCAGAGTCATATGAAAAGCTCCATCATTTTCCTCTGAATACATGCTCTTTGCAAAATACATAGAACATACAGGTAAATTCACCTGGGAAAATGTCCCCATTGAAAGGGAAAAAGACTATGGAGCCAGCCTGGGCACCAGAACATAACAGTTGTTATAAATAATATCCTTCATATGAAATCATACACGCCCAGTGAGATGGGTGTCTTTGCGGAGACAGATCTGCAAGGATGTTCACGAAATGTCAGCTCTGGGTGCTGGAATTAAGAGGTTTTTCTTTTTGTTTTAATTGCTGGAAGTTGTACAGGTTTTACAGTGAGCACATAACATCTTTGTAAAAACCAGTCATGTTATTTTCAGAAGAAGAGCAAAAGCTGAAAGGAGAAAAGAACAAATTATGCTTCTTTATATGCTTTTTTCACATAATTGCCATCATTCCAAATTAGTATCTACATTTCATGCACCGTCAATGGCAAAACACTATCTTCTTTTTTAACTAGTCTCCCATTTGGGGGCATTTAAGTGCGTTGCACATTTTTTTAGCACTTACAGATTGTTTTGGGAATTTAGCTAATTCTTAATTCATTGCTCAAGATAAATTCCCAGTGCACTTAAAACTACTTGGTGGTAGTAGAAGTATGTTTTTAGAGGTTTTTAATTTGTCCTGCCATATAGCCCAGAAGAGTGTGTGTATAAGTCGATTTTTCTTCCAACAGAGTAAGAGTGTTAGTTTCAGAGCATCCTTGCTGAAACTGAGTTTTAACATTTTTAAACATTTTTGACCAATCAAATATCCTACCATGTGACTACAAATGGTACACAGGAGGTAACAGTCCCCAGATACAGACCTGAATTGGGGGGTCCCCCGGGTCCCTCCTTGCATATGTTTGGTTTGTCTTTTCTCAGATGGAGTTCGATGAGAAAGACTTAAGACGGGAGATCAGCTACGCCATTAAAAATATCCACGGAGTCAGGCAAGTTCCTCGGGGAGAGGCACCATGTTCCCTCCATCTCCATGGTGTCACCCTAGAGCCAATCAGTCCCCCTGAACCTCTGGGTACCCCAAATGTGAGGACTGAAGGCGGGGTGGGGGGGGGTTGCAGTAGCTGTAAGTCTTTCCCTCTGGGTCTCCAAGGGTACTCGAGGTGGATGTGCTTAGTTCTGTTTATCTATTGAAGGCCCCGGGGCTGTCCACTGCCCAGTGTTCAGCATTGGTTCAAGGGCCCAGTCACCAGCCAAGGCAGAAACCTCACTGCACATTTGCCCTGGGGGTGTGGGGGGGGGAGCCAGAGCTGCGGCACTGGGTCATAGGAACCCAGCATTTATTTGTCCCTGTCACGGGGGCCCTGTGAACCTCCTGGGTCCCCGCTGTCTTGCAACAAAAATCACGGCTCCCTTACTCTAGTCTCGCATGGCCGTGGGGTCCTCGGATCGCCCTGGGTGGGGGGTTCCGGGTAGCGGACACAGGCCTCCGCCCCCCTGACCTGCGTGACCTGGGCTGTCCCGGGAACCCGGCCCGTGCCTGTGAGATGCTGACCGTGCTGTGTTTCTCTCCGACTTATCTCCCCTGCCCCCGGGTTCGGATGCTTTCAGGACCGGGCTCTTCACCCCGGACTTGGCATTCGAGGCCATTGTGAAAAAGCAGGTCGTCAAGCTGAAAGAGCCCTGTCTGAAATGTGTCGACCTGGTTATCCAGGAGCTAATCAATACAGTTAGGCAGTGTACCAGTAAGGTATTGGACCGTTGGCAGGGTGACTCCTGGCCTTGTGGAAACGGGGCTATGGGTGCTTGGTATCAGGCTCCCAGTGCTGCTCAGCCTTTGCCCCACTGGTCTCCCCCGCCCCCCACCCCCTTACCAGATTGCCTCGGTTTCCAAGAATGTGACCTCTTCCCAGAGGCTGGGGCGGGAGTGTTTCGGCCTGGGTGCAGCCCTGGGGGTCCAGGCCTCCAGTCTCCACAGACTGGTGGGCAGGGCTCCCTGGGACCCTGATACCAAGCTTAGCATGTGTCTGATGGGGGTTCCGTTGGGCTGTTGCTTTGCTGTCTTCTGGGGAGCAGAGAGGGACCTTGAGTCACCTGCTGGAGGCCAGGCTCCCTGAACCTCCCTGCCCCTCACTCCTTGACAAATGCCTGGTGGGTGCCCTCAGGCTTTCCCGGAGCCAGGCAAGAAAGGCCCGAACACCACCCATGTAAGGAGCGCCCAGGCTTGGGCTTGGTCCCTGCTGGCTTCTGCCAGCTTCCCCACCCCTCCCCAGGAGCGGGGCTGTTCCCCCAGGCCCCCAGTCCTCAGATCCCCTAGGTCACCTGCACTTGTGTGCCGGTGTTCACGGGCTGCTGCCCCCACTCAAGCAGGACACATCGGCGCCGCCGCCAGCCTGGTTCCCTGGGCCGCACGCTTTGGCCAAACAGCTGAAGCGCTTCCTGGTGGGTGATTTGTGCTTGCACGTCCACCATGGCCGAGGAGCTCTGGGTCGGCCTTCCACGGCAGGAGTTTCTGCTTGATCCTTCTGTTCTCAGTCTGGAAAAGCCCACATTTGCTTCCTAAGCTTCTTCGATTGAAACAGGGAGGGGAAAGACACCCCAGTGGTTCAGAGATGTTCACACATACAAAAATTCAAGGCCTCTGCACCCTCTTAGTTGTTCGGATGTTGGCTCTGACCCGTAGCACTTTTATATAATCAAACCCTGCCCACCCCTCGGACCCAGGACGCCTCCTGATCCGAAGCAGCTTCCGGGGCAAATGCGGGCACAGGCTCCTCCGTGCATGTCACTAACCAGCTGACTCTTGTTTCTTCTCTCTCTGTCTCCCGTCCTGCGTGTGTGGCCTGCACTGCCCCCGGGTGTCTTTCTACCTCGTCCTGCCCTCCGCATGACCCAGGACGGGGCTCTTCACCCCCGACATGGCCTTTGAAGCCATTGTGAAAAAACAGATTGTAAAACTCAAAGAGCCGAGTTTGAAGTGTGTTGACCTCGTGGTCTCAGAACTGGCCACGGTCATTAAAAAGTGTGCCGAGAAGGTAACAGAAGGTTTCGTTTTTCTCACATACGCATCTGTTCCCCATCTTCCCCTTCCCATCGTTGAGCGTTCACCCACGCAGCTAGGTAACTGCCTTGGCAGGACACCCCTTCCAAGGGCCAGCGGCCGCTTGGCAACATCTCGGCTTTTCCTTGACTGACCCAGGGGGGTGGTCCAAGCACACGTGGGATCCACCTTTGCAGTTTGGGCCTCCCCTGCGGCTGGAAGGCCTTCGGTGTTTCCAGATGCGCTTACTCACCTGCAGCAGGGATCAGAGTCCAGGCTCAACACTGGACTGCTTTGAGAAAGGGGGTTTTCAAACCAACACTGAGGCAATAAAACACCTTGCCAGTGTACTGATCTGCATGTTCTTATATCACTGGCATTTAAGAAAGTTTCAGAATTCCTTGGTGGTGCAGTGGTTAGGACTGTAATTCTGTTGCAGGGGACTCGAGTTTGATTCCTGATTGGGAAACTAAAATCCCACAAGCTATGTGGTGTGACCAAAAAAAAAAAAAGTTTTTCCCCTGACTCATGGACTTTGCCCAAACTGTGAAAGGTGGGCTTCTGTGCATTGGTTTGGTTGCCATTGCACAGGCCAGGGCAGTGGGGGTGTCGGAGGACTGGATCCCTAAGGCAAGGTGCTTGGGCATGGTGTTCTGCCAAGGGAGTGCCTCTGAGGTAGATGGCCCAGATGCTGCCCCTCGCCCTGGTGACCAAGCGGCTTTGATTACACTGTGTCCTCACTCTTACCCAGCACTTCGAGGCAGTTGGATGGCTGTCTCTTGCTTTCTCTGCCACTTGCCACCTCAGAATCGCATTCTCTGAAAAGCATCTCTGCTTGTGCGTGGGCATCCACTCGGGCTCTCTGGCCCACCGTCCCCCCACCGCCCCTTCTTGTCTCATAGCTGCAGCCGCTGTGAGATAGGAGCAGGGTGGGGTCTCGGTGGGTCCACCCCATGTCAGCCCCCCAACCATGTTCTCCATTTGGCTCACATTGTGTGCCCCCCGCGAGGACCCCGCCAACGTCACCACTCTGCTTTCCCCCAGCTCAGCTCCTACCCCCGATTGCGAGAGGAAACAGAACGAATCGTCACCACTTATATCCGGGAACGGGAGGGGAGGACCAAGGACCAGGTACTGGCTCTTGTTTGATACATTTGTAATTTATGTGCAGCAGATCTTGGTGGTACAGTTACCTGAGTTTTGACAAATGCACACAGCAAGGTGGTCTGTCCGGTGACTCAGTGGTGAAGAACTCACCTGGCAATGCAGGAGACATGGGTTTGATCCCTGAGTTGGGAAGATCCGCTGGAGAAGGAAATGGCAACCCACTGGAGTATTCTTGTCTGAGAAATCCCATGGGCAGAGGAGCCTGGCGGACTACAGTCCATGGGGTCACACAGAGTCAGACACAACTGATCGACTGAACAGCAACATACAGCAAGGTCACCCCCACTTCACTCCACACGCAGAATGGATCTGTCACCGCCCCCTGAGTTCCCATCACTGAGCCGCTTGGTCGGTCCCTCCCCAGCCCTCAGGCCCTGGTGACCACCAGGCTGCTGGTTGCCTTTTCCATGGCGTCATGTGAACAGACTCCTGCTGTCGTAGCCTCTTGATTCTGTCTCCCCTCACTCGGCACCACGCTCTCGAGATTCATCCCTGATGTTTGTAGTGTTGCCAGAGTGTCTCCTTGGACAGCTGAGTGGTGTTTCATGGCAGGGGTGGACCACAGCCTGCTTGTCAGCAGTAACCCAGCGGAACACCTTTGGGTGTTTTATCTGTTTTCACATTGTCTTGAGAAGACCATGCAAGCACACCTGAAGGTAGAGAGTAGGACATCCCCACGCAACCACAGTCCCAGTCTTACCTGTCACCTGCTCGGCCCGGGGCTGCCAGTCTGCCTTCATGTGGCCCAGCGTCTGATCTGGGTCATTTCCCCCACCCGCCACCTCTTCCCAGTCTGCTGTTATCTCTTTCTTTCTCTACTCTCTCTCTCTTTTTTTAGATTTGCCGCATTTTAAAAAATTGAAGTGTTGTTGATTTACAACATTGTGCCAATCTCTGCTGTAGAGCGGACTGACTCAGTTATACATACATATACACTATTTGGCTCAGAGGGTTAAGAACCTGCCTGCAGCGCAGGAGACTTGGAGCCCATCCCCGAGTCGGGAAGATCCCCTGAAGTAGGGAGTGGTGACCCAGTATTACTGTCTGAAGAATCCCATGGACACAGGAGCCTGGCAGGGGCTACAGTCCATGGGGTCACAAAGAGTCAGACACAACTGAGCGTCTAACACTTTTACTTTCCTGCATTCTTTTATGTATGTGTGTTTATTCACACACACACACATATATATTCTTTTCCATGATGGTTTATCCCAGGAGTTTGGCAGCTGTTTGTTTATTCAAACTGGAACTGAAATAAACCCACCTATTGTATCTGGTTGTGGGAGCACCTTATTGAGAACAGTCCTTCTCCCCTTGACATTGGTAGAGGAGAGACTGGCTCATTTGTCCCCCAAATCTGCGTGCCTGGCCCGCGTTATCCCTGAGGGTTCAGGGGCACAGTGAAGTGATAGAAAGGGCCGGGATGTTTGAGAGCTGGTGCCTTGTCTGAGATGATGTCCCAGCTGGCTGGTGTGTGTCTGTGTGTTTCATGTTAATGTCCTTACCTGACCAAATTACTATTGCTGTTTGTTTTTAATTTTAAAGAAGTGGAGTTGATTTACAGTGTTGTGGTAATTTCTACCAAGCAGCAAAATGATTCAGTTATACATGTAGGTCGTTTTCCATATTCTTTCTCATGACAGTTTATCACAGGATTTTGACTGTAGTTCTCTCCTTTGCTGTTTTAATGAGGCACTTAAACCAAAGAAGTGAAAGTGTTAGTTGCTCAGTCGTGTCTGATCCTTTGTGACCCCATGGGCTGTAGCCCACCAGGCTCCTCTGTCCGTGGGATTCTCCAGTCTAGAATCCTGGAGTGGGTCGCCATTCCCTTCTTCGGGAGATCTTCCCAACCAGCGCTACTCTAAATGTGACGACATAGTGTGACTTGGTTAAGCCTTTGCCGTGGGGCCTTATTGCCTCGCTCCACGCCTTGGAGGCCGCCCTTATGACCACCACATTGCTCTGTTGGCCCAGTGTGAGGCCGTGGGGTCTGGAAGCATCCACGCCCCATTTTCCATCCCAGTAGTCCCCAGGCTACGGGAAGGGGTGGGTGCCCTGCCTGGAAATGGTGCAGTTCCAGCTCCCCCTGCTGGTGGGTGTGGTAATTGCTCTGACAGCAGCCCCTCTCTGGCTTGGCTCTGTACTCACAGCAACCCCCCACCACCTTTCCCCCCAGATTCTTCTTCTGATTGACATCGAGCAGTCCTACATCAACACCAACCACGAAGACTTCATTGGATTTGCCAAGTATGTATTTTTCAAGACAGCAGCTGGTGGGGCGGACCATTGTCCCCCGTCAGAGTCAGGCCCTGAGAGAGGCAGTTGAATGGGATTCCCACAGTGGGCCGAGGCCCGAGGGTCTCTCTGTCAGGAGTCCCTGGGTGAATCGAGGGGCCATTGGAGAACATCTGGACACTTTCCTAGGCTAACAGCAACGTCCAGTCTTGTCCCCAGTGCACCTCTGGTGGAACACCCCCATGGTTAGTTTAAGGAGGAAAGGACAGCCCTGTGACCAGACCCTTCAGGAAAGGGCAAGACTGACCAGTGTTCAGTGCTTCCCTTGCTGCAGGACTTCTCAGAGCCTTTGATCACTCGCACGAAGCTTTCCCAGACTCCCCCATGCTCGCTGGGCCCCTTTCCTTAGCATCTCAGGGGCTCAGGGCTCCAGAGGCCGCCCTTCAGGAAATGCTGCCAGGTTTGCATGGCTTCTGTCCACACGCTGTAGATTGAGAACCAGAACCTTCCAGGGCACCCAGACAAGGGCCCAGAGCAGGGAGCTCTGATTTCTGCAGAATGGAAGACTAAATGCTGGTGGCCTCTGGGCCCTTGCCTCAGCAAGCTGGAGTGTCACACAGGTCGTTCTGATGGCTCACAACGGTCTTCTTTCCAGAGCCTGGTAGAATAACAGGTGGCTGGTATCCAGCCTCCTTCTATTTGTTTAGCAAATACTGCTGGTGTACTTTCTCTATGCCAGGCCCTGTGCTACAGCAGGGAACAAGCACAGACCCAGGTCCCCACCCTCAAAGGAAGGTCCCATGCCAGGGATAGACGTGCACCCAGGCAGTTAAGATATGGTGTGGTCAGGCCAGGGTGGTGGCTGGGCATGGCCCGTGGGAATCCAGAGGGTAGCCTTGTGGCCTGGCCTTAGAGATACAGGGAGGCTTCTTAGGGAGTCAGGCCCTGCAGAGCCCAGTCTTGGGCTAGCAGGCTGGGTCAGAGGGTCTTCCCGTCCAGGTGTCTGCTGGGTAGGCATTTATCAGTGCACTCAGCTGTTCTCTTGTGGGCACGTGGTCGGTGGTGGGATGAATGAATGAACGAGTGGATGAGTGAACTGGGGGCATTATCAGAAGGTGGTCCCCCAGCCCAGATGAGCTGAGGGTCCCCCGCTGCACTGTCCCTGCTGGGGGAGAACTGGGGGCCCTGGCCGGGGGGCTGCCCCTCAGGTGGGGCTGAAAACGCCAGTCCCCCTCTTCGGGTTGCTGCTCTCACCTTGACGTCTCTGCTTCTCACACTTCATCTGCAGTTCCTTCTCACAATCTCTCGTGTTTTTCCTTTGACCACTTCACTCTTTCCTCTGGATTCCTGGGCCTTCCCACCTCCCCCAGCTGTTACTATACTGAGCAGCTGGTGACCGGGTGGGTATTGCCTGCTGTGTGCCTTTTCCCTGGTGTGTGAACGGGGGCCGACCTGGCTGGGGGTGGGGCCCGGGGTGCCAGGCTCCTCCCGGCCCAGGCCCCAGCCCTGGGTGGGATGTCTCAGGGGCTCCGGGAATAGCCATGGAGCGCTGTGCGGGCCTTTGGACTCGGACAGCGAACAAGCCGGACTTGGGCCTTGCCCTTTCAGAGTCCACACTGTTGAGCCAGTTATCATAGGAGGATGAGATGTGGAAAGGAGGGCAAGTGGAGGGGCTGTGGGAGAGGAGACCATCCCAAAGAAATCATGACAGCCAGGTGATGGGGATGGAGGGAGGCAGAGAGCAGTAAAGATGGGGAAGGATGACTGAGAACGAGGAGCCCAAGGCCTCATTGCCAGGAGAGCCTGCAGGCCAAGGGGAAGACTTTGGACTTGCCCCATGACACTCCTGTGCACACATGCACGCATGCACACACACTGAGGCAGTGGCAAATCTCTGACTGGGTGAAGGCAATTGAGAAAGGCAGCCAAGGGGCCTGCCAAGCATGGGTGAGACCCAGGAATCCCTCAGGAAGTAGCATATCTGGGACCTCAGCAGCACGCAGACCCTGAATGGCTTAGCTTTGTGTCTTCAGACACCACTGATCAACCTTCCTGTGCTTAGAAGTTCTGGGGTGCTTTCTCAATGCCCTCTAAACACTTAAAATAGGGCCCAGAGAAAAAGTCATTGTATCAGTAGTAAATGTATTGAATCATAGTCTGATCTCCTAGGCTGGGTGGCCCTGTGCTAGAGCTTTTCATGACCTGGTGCTGGGTCAGAAATAGGAGGAGAAAGCAGGAAGAAGCCTCAAGTTTGACCCTCAAACATTGAAAGTATTTTGAAGCCAGCATGGCTACCTCCCAGCCACCCGGGAATCCAGCCTCCCATAGCCCCTCTTGGAGGCTCCAGGACCCAGTGACTTTTAGAAATAGCTGGCACTCTCAAGAGTGGCCAAGGTCTGGGCTGAGAAGTCATGGTTTAACTGGCTGCATGTTCTTGTTCATTCCACAAGCCTGCACTCTTTCCTTGGGCAGCCCTTTGTATGCAGGGGGTTTCTTTCTGCCTCTATCTAGAGCTTGTCCCTTGGCCTCCTTTAGGGAGAGAACCCTACCGGGGCCACAGGGGCCTTTTGCCTCTTGTCCCTCTTGCTCCTCATCCCTCTGGGCGTCCTGCTGCGTAAACCCTCTCTGTTTTTTTGATTTCAGCGCCCAGCAGAGGAGCACACAGCTGAATAAGAAGAGAGCCGTCCCCAATCAGGTAGCCTACCCCACTGTGGCCTGCACCTCCTCCCTTGAGGGCGGGAGGGCACTAAAGGACAACCAAGCCCAGCGATGGCGCCTGGCTCAGAGCCTGTCCCGCCAGAACCCCCCACCCCACCCCACCCCACTCCCAGCCTCTCAAGTCCACTTAGGTTTTGATAATTTGGGAAATGGATCTTTGAGTGCAGCTCTGGCAGGGTCTGGGGGCAAACTGCTCACATGCATAAGGCCCTATCTGCCATCCAAGGCCATGGCTAGAACTTGACACCAAGGAGAGAGGCCACCCAGTCCCCCTGGTGTCCACAGGAAAATTGGGTTCCTGTCCCAGCCCCAGAGACTTGGAGGTCATGGGAGAGGGCCAGGAGTGGGCAGGGAAGCTGGCTGTGATCAGCAGTTCTGGAGCACCTGGAGGTGCTTTCAGCCTCATATCTGGGGGAACCCAGAACTGTTTAAGAGATTCTCTACCTTGATGTCATACTCTAACCAGAGGCCTTGTGAAATAAGGACAGCTTTATATATGCCAGTATTAGATGCCTTCCCCCCCTTTTTTCCCCCTGCTTAAGAAAACACATCATCTTTGCAAAAATTTCTGCCAGTGTCCCCTGCCTTCTCCACATCGGGTGGGGGTGGGAGTGTGGGTGCTGCTGTTCATCGCACAAGATGACGGAGCCCCCTGGAAAGAAAGAAGGGATGTAACCACTGCATGATTTTTTTTGCGCTTGCTGTAGGTAATTCATATGTTGTTGCTTTTTCGTTTCGGGAGATGATAATGAATTAAATATTAACACCATGAATATAATTAATAGCATGTAATTTTTTTTTCTTTTGCTGTTTTCTCTCCCCTTGCTCTTCTCTCTCCTCGTTTTTGTGCTTTTCCTGCTTTTTCTCCATCCCCTCACGTCCCTTATGTCTCTTTTCTTCCACCTGCTCTTCTTTGATTTACCCACAACCCTAACTTTGCATTTTCAAAGGGGGAGATCTTGGTAAGTACTCACTTAGTGTGGTAGCAAATGTTAGAGAACCTGGTAGTGGTGGAGATGCTGCCACCCCATAATATTCCGCCCCCCCCCGCCCCCCACCCAAATAACAGAACCACTAAAAATCCAGCTAACCTAAAAAAAAAAAAAAAAAAAAATCCCCTGCCATGGCCACTGCATGCCAGACTTTGTGTTGCCCTGGGCGTGAGCTGACTCACACAGACACTAACCTGCCCACTGCCTGCCTCCAGCACCCACCCCTCCAGCCCATTCTGGACACATTTTCCTCCTTTCCTGTAGGTCAGGGATGGCAGATACTCAGCTAACACCCCAGGCCTTCCTCCCATCACACCTCTGGCCAGGGAAGATTTTGTTCAAGCCCTGCTAGAGAGCCTGTTCTTGCCACTGCCACTGCTTTGTTTCCAGACAATACCCTGCAGAAATGTCCCCCTCCTGCACTCAAGGCAGATATTACTAATCGGTCCGGCACTCTTTCCCTCCTGCCTCTCCCCTCTAATGTGCCCCTGGCAGACATCACTAATCAATCCTGGCCTTTTTTTTTTTTTTTTGCAAAGCATGTGACAGATGTGTCGAACTAGTTAAGGAATTTTTTTCTTTCTCCATGTGATAGCTTTGCACATGACACCCCTCCCGTCCCCATGACAGACATGGCTAATCGGTTGGGGTACTCTCTCTTGGATGCTGCCAATCTCCTCCCACCTCCACAGCAGATATGATAACTGATTAGGCTGTTCCTCTTGCCCCCGTCTCTTTGCTGATAGTAGACATCACTAATTGATCCTAGTATCCTTTCCCCCTGTGCCCAAAGTGCCACCCATGGATTGGTGAGTGGCGTTTGCCATCCCTGTTTTAGGTATCACCTCCTGTCTGTGTGTGGCCCAGCCCTGACCAGCAGTGAGCAGACACTGCTCACATCTGAGAGCTGAGCTCTTTTCAAGGTGCCTGCCCTTTAGGCAGCTCTCCACCCTGGAGATCATGGCTTGGGCCAACAGCCCCCACTGATCCTTCCTTTTCCTGGCTACTCTCCCACCACACTGAGCAGGCCCTACGGCTGCCCCGCTGGTGATCCCAGGGTCTTTCAAGTAGCTGAGCTAACCCTGTACCAGGGTCTGGAAGATCCAGAAAGACCCCAAAGCTTGGCATGGCTGGTGCGGCCACAGGAGGAATGGATCGTCCTTGGACCCTTGGTTCCTGCTTTTCCCATGTGTCACAGCCCCCCCGTCCCAGTCCCCCTTGAACTTGAATGATTTCCTCCCTCCAGACAGACCAGGGCCATGTTTCTCCCCACACCCACACCCTAAGAGGTTTAGTCATTCTTTTCCCACTGGATCCCACACCCCCGGCCATGAAGCCCAGCTCTGCCCTGTGCCTGGCTGTGGCACCTGGATCTCCCAGCCACGATTCTCCTCCCCGCCCAGACCTCTAACCTGGGAGGAGGTGGGCTCCGCTGCCCTGCTTGCCTGCTGCCCATGCCCCCCCAGCAACCTTTCCTCCTGCCCCTAGCATGCCTGCGTCCTAGAGCATGGGAAGCCCGCCTGCCTCTCTGTCTCCCCAGCTGACCCTAGTCCTGCCCCCCTCCTTTTTCTGAGCCCAGTCCCTTCAGCACACATCACTTGGATGAGAAGGCCCGATCGCCCCTTCTTGCTCTAGACTCAGCGCTTATGTCTGCCACCAGCAGCTTGCTCCTCCCCATGGGGTAGAGTTTTTGTCTCTGAGTCCTCTTGGGCTCCTGCATGAGCAGCTCTCAGGGTGGCTTGAGGGCAGAGGGACTTGGGGGTGCAGTGCTTCTCCAGATCCCGAGGCTCTCGGTATGCCATTCCCAACATGGCCACACCCCTTGCCACGTGCCCCGGAGCTGGTCAAGGGCCCCATCTGCCGACTCTGACCTCAGCTGACCGAGGGTGGAGGCAGGCAAGCCAGACCACAGAGGGAGAGGGGCCCATCTGCCCCCTTGGGGACAAGGCTGGGCCTGGGCGTACAGGGGTCTCGCCATGTGAGGGTGTCTCCTCTGGGGAGCACCCAGCAAGCACGGCCTCTGCCCTCATCTCCCCCCCACCTATCAGTCAGTGGGTGAAGTTTAGAAGCACCCACTCTGGGCCTGGGCTAAGACAAGACAGGCCTTACACTCCCCCTGGGGAGAGAGGATTGTCGTGGACAGACCCCCTCGTAACTGGAGCTGGATGTGTTTGCCAGGTGCAGGGGTTCCCTCCTGGGTCCTGTGTGGGATGGCCTTGACTGGAGGCCTGAGTCTGGAGAACTGCGGTCCCACCTTGCCTGGGCCTGAGGGCGTCCCTGGGACTGTTAGTGCTCAGCCAGGGGCCTCCTGGGCAAACCAGGCTGTCTGTCAGCTTGTTGCCAGGAAGGAACCCATGACCTTGTCGGGGCTGACAGTCTCTGCCTGCTCCCTGGCGGCCACAAGCCTCGCAGGTGCTGTCTCGTTATCCTAGGGAGAGAATAGTCTAAATCCTGGGCCTTAGCAAGGGCTTCCAGGTGGCGTCCCACGGGTCACAGCCTAGGCAGGGATATCTCTGCGGCCACCTCTGCCTTCATGGCCCCTGAGGCTCAGAGCTCACTTCCAGGTGGCCCTGTGACAATGTGGTGGGCCTGGGGACAGGGCAGAGTAGACAGGATGAAGGCCCTCTTGAGATCCATCCACTGGGGAGGCGTGGGAGCCCCAGAGACAGCCTCACCCCGCCCTGGGGGGCCCAGTGCTCACTCATCCCAGCCGGCCCCGGCCGCTTGCAGCGCGCCTCCCTGCAGCTTAGCCGTTCGTCGCTGCCTCGGCCTCAGGCCTCCTCGCCCGCCCCCGCTCATGCTTCCCACTGCCACAGGGCCCCCAGTCCAGAGTGGCGGGGGGCTTCAGCCCACAAGTGCCTCCGTGGCCCAGAGAACACGCGAGTGTGCCCCCCCACACACCCCAGGCTAGCCGCCTGCCTTTAGCTGTCAGGTGAGTCCCTCACACAGGCCTGGGTTCTGCCCCCTGCTCAGGTGACAGCTGCAGCCGGAGGGGAGCCCCACAGGGGGTTCTTCCAGCCCAGGACCTGAATGTCCCGGTCAGAGAAAAGTGGGGCCACATGGCTTGAAGCAGAGCGTAGGGCATGGTCCCCGGCAGGTCCCCTGGGCTCACGCCCTCTGGGTGGAGGCATTCCTTCATCGTGGTGTTCTGGAAAGAGCCTGTGGGGAGGAGAGCCCTGGGGCAGGAGCTGGCCTGACCTCCTGGTCAGAGCAGGACCCTGTGCCCGCTGAGTGCCTGGGTGAGCTGGGCAGCGGCATCCAGCCTCTGCCAGTTGGCCCCTAGAAGGAGAGAAAGAACCGTTCCATTGCCCAGCAGTCCCTACAGCTCTCCATCAACGGCTGCCTTCCGGGGGATGCGAGGGGCAGGGCCCAAGGGTGTCCCTAGTACCCATGTCTCACCAAGGCAAGTCTGATTCCTTCAGTGTCACATCTCATCCTACACATGACACAGCCCACCCATAAGCCTGGGGTCCCCCTCCCCTAGGCTCCTTCTAGCTGAGCGTACCTCTTGCCACCTGTGCTAGTTTAATCTAACCGCAAGGGCAGAGGGGTTCCCCAGGGACCCAGCTCCCCAGCAGCCCAGGGCCTGTGAGTCAGTCCACGTCTGTCCATCGAGGGCCCCACCTTGGTTCCAGTGGGTAGCACTTGGGGCAAGGCGGAGTGGAGTTGGGTTGCCTGGCTCTGGGCTGGAGGTTTCTCTGCCGTGGCGGCCTGGTTTTTCTGCCTTGCTGGGGGCAGGGGGCAGGCTGGGCTGGGTGGTGGCTGTGGTCTGCTGCTGAGCCTGGCTGGCCCTCCATCCTCCCCAGGTGATCCGCAGGGGCTGGCTAACCATCAACAACATCAGCCTGATGAAGGGCGGCTCCAAAGAGTACTGGTTCGTGCTGACGGCTGAGTCACTGTCCTGGTACAAGGACGAGGAGGTGAGTGGCTGGCTGGGTGGGGCAGTCAATGGGTGCTGTCCACACCTCCTGCCTCTGGGTGGCGCTCTCTCAACTTACTGTGGATTCGGAAAAGGCGACTTGAGTGCCCCTGTGATTAGGATGGTATCGGCCAGGTCTGGAGGGTGTGCAAAAGGCTCTGTGCCTCCTATCCCAGCCCCTCACAACCCATTGTGGGGTCAGGCCTGAGAGGGGCTGTGCTCCCTGAGAGAAAAAGGGACGTGGGGGAGGGGGAGCTACCCACAGGCTCCAAACTGATCCCACCCTCCAGCAGCACGGCAAGGGGGGCTCTCAGATGGGGCACAGACTGGGGCCAGGGGCTCAGATTCACGACCAGGCCCTTAGCTTCTCTGGGCCTCAGTTTTCCCATCTGTGAAGTGGGGCAGAATGGTCCTTGCATCTGTGAGGTGCTCGATTCCATGTCTGCCTTGAGATTATTCCGCATGGGCTCATCCTTCTCAGAAGGATGAGGGAGGCCCCTGGGAACAGCAGCAGGACTAATAGCACCAGGAGCGGGTCGCACACTGCCTGTGGGCCTGTGGACGGGGCTGTGAGTGAGTGCAGCCCCTGCTGACACAGGCTCCGTGGCCTGGGCCACTGGGTTTTTCTCCTGTCCCTGGAGAGGTGCAGAGGCGCTCCTTGTTATCAAGGTGATGTTAGGTGGCTATCGTTTGGGGTCTGTGACAGAGGCCCCAGCTGGAGGCACTTACAGAGATGGTGTGTTTCTTTTCCACATCCCTGTGAGCCGTGCACCTCTGTGCTGTGAGGCTGCCTGGGGCCCGGGCTCCACCTCACCCGTTGCCACCGTAATACACAGCTCCTCCCTGTGGTCCAAGACGGCTTCCTCATGCCCATCACCATACAGCCCTGAGATCACTCTGCTCACATGCCCGTGAATCTTGTCATACAATTGCTGTTTGTTTAGCTCATGTTGGATGGCACAGCCTCCAAGGTGCCCTTGGAGGAGAGGCCGGGCATCTCTGATGAGCCCTGGAGATGCCCCACCTGGCTCTCCCCTCTTGGGGGTTTTGGGAAGGACCCCCCCCCCGCCCCCAGGCCTGGGCCTCACTGGCAGCTGGTTGACCCCACCCCAACTGGGTGTATTTCCACCCAGGCTCAGAGAGAAGGCAGGTAGAACTTGAGCTCTCCCAGGGCCCGTGGGGGAGCCCTCTCTTGTTCATGAAGCCCTTGCCCCATGCCAGGTTCACTGGCTAGGGGAGCCCACCATGGTCACCCGGGGAAGGCATTCTCTTCCTCCCCTTCCTCCTCAGTCAATACTCACACTCCTTTTGTCAGGTAAGGAAACTGCAGCTCTGAGCAGTGACCGGCCCCGTGTCACAGCGTGGGGAAGGGTCCCTGACCCTCAGCCCCTCAGCCCCACACCTGGACGGTTCCCCACCGCCCAGACCGGAAGCAGTTTGGACAAGAGGCAGGTGTTTGAGAGAGATCATCATCACCCCACTCCCCTTGAGGCCTGAGACTCCTGGAATGTTGCGAAGCCTTGGGAGGCCTGAGTCCCTGAGGGGACCCTGTCTGGGTGGCTGTTTCTACACCCCTGGGGTGGGGGAGATATGATGTCCAGGGAGCCTTCCAGGGTTGCGTTGTGGAGGGAGGGCGGGACCGGGCAGTCCTCAGGGAACCTGCGCGGCCACATCTGCTCCTCAAGATGGCCGGGGTGAAGTGGGGGTGGGGGTCGGCGCGTACACATTCCTTCCCTCTCTTTCCACCCCCGGAGTCTGAAACCTTGTCATCAGCTGTCAGCTGGCTTGCGCCTTTGGGCTTCGGGGGGTCCCCAGGGCAGGAGTGACAGACCTCGGGCAGTTGGAGAGGGGCGTCTGGGCTGAGACCCCAGCCTGGCAGTTTGCCTCAGGGCACCATCACGAGCCCGGTTTTTAACTTCAGGAGGGGCCCTTCATTCCTCCTTCATCTCGGGGTTGAAAGTGGGAGCCCCCGACCCTCCCACGGGGGCCCCAGAGCAGAGGCTAGGGCTGTGTTGGGAGGAGGGTCGTGCGCCCGCCGGCGGTAATGAGAACCAGCAGTCCTGTGAATGAGGCCTGTGTGCGCCCCAGACACAAAGCGGGCTGAGACGGGGCGGGGCGGGCGCAAAGTCCCTTCCGTCTGTCCGTCCCCTGCCCTCTCCCCCTCCCCAAAGTTAGGATCCCCAGCAAGGACCCTGAGAATCCCACCCCACCGGAGTGGCCACTCCCGGGGTCAGGCCACCTTTGTAGAGAAGCCTCAGAGAGAGGCAAGACACCAGGATTACTTTATTTAAAGAATAAACAAGAGATGGTGGTTACAGGAGGGTAGGCACAGGGGACCAATTCCGCCAGAGCCCCTAGCCCCCCAGCCAGTGTCGGGGTGCCCTTGGCCTTTTCCTGGCACCTCTCCCCCCACCCCCGCCCAAGCCCTTCTTTATTCCAGAATCTTCTGTCCAGATCCCCGCCCCTGTGGGGAACAGGGCAGTGGGCGATGACACTCACCTCTGGTGTGCCTCACTGTGGGGGTGGCAGCGAGTTTGGAGGGGGCCCATCCCGATGCGCTGCTCGCCCGAGCCCAGCCTAACCAATGTGCAGACTACTGTACACATTCAGAGCCCCCTGAACAGGTAGTCTGAACACTGGGTTGGCGGGGCCGGCTGTCCATCCATCCCGCGGGCCCCCTGGGCAGCGGCAGGGCCACCGCGCCTCTGGCACCTCCGAGGAAGCCACCCCTCTACCCGCCTGCGACCGTCTGCTCGTCTCTTCTGACGTGGCACGGCTGGGGCCAGCGAGCATCTGGAGAAAGTTGTGGGTTTTCAGGAAATCCTAGGGAGGCGGTGGGGGAGGCGGGGGTGGGGGTGGGGGCCGGGAGGGAGGGTCTGGGACCAGGGCCTCTGCCAGCAGGAGAAGGCCTCTGCCAGCAGGAGAAGGCCTCTGCGGGTGGGGGCGGGGTGCACACGCGCCTCCGTGTCTGTGTGATGTGTGTGTGTGTCGTGTGTGAGTGTGTGTGTGTGCGTGCCCGCAGCATCAGGAAGGCGGCCGCCCTGCTCTGGGCGGAATCACACTATAAACAATTCCAGATGTGGTGTCTTGCTCAGGGCCCAAAAGGACTGTGACTCAGTGACTTGGCCTGGCCGGCCGACTGAAAGCTTCCTGCCTCGTGATGACACGATAGGGTGGGGGCAAGCAGAGGCTCTTCCACAAATATCTGGGCCAGGAACTCGGACCCCACCCATTTGTGAAGCCCCCAGAGCTCTTCCCCGAGAGGTCAGAGGGCCTGCCCACACCCCTTGCGGCATGGATGGGGGGCGCTCACCTCTTTGGCCGCCGGGCTCCTCTTCCTGCCTCTCACTGTGGCTCAGCCTGGAGGAGCACTGCCCTGCTTCCTTCTTGATGGAGCCCCGTGGCCTGACTGACCCTGGAGCATAGAGGGACAGACAGACAGGAAGACAGACGAAAACCCGTGGTGCCTTGTAAGCGCTGACTCCAGGGTGGGCATGTGCTCAGTTTTCAGTGTCCTCCCTCACCCTGGACCAGGAGGCCAAGGCTCCTATCCACCTTTTTAATTTTAGTTATTTGTTAATAATTTTTTTTACTGTGCCATAGGGCATGTGGGATCTTAGTTACCTGACTAGGGATTGAAGCCATGCTCCCTGCATTGGAAGCATGGAGTCTTAACCCCTGGACTGCCAGGGAAGCCCTTCCGACCCACCTTGGACAGCTGAAGAAACTGAGGCAGAGGAGGGACAGTGAGTGGGGCGGGGCCCGGCCCATCTGCTCTCCTAACACCCCAGTCAGGACTGAGCCCCCGCACCAAGCCTGCCCCTTCAGTAGTCCTGAAACTCCAGGCGGCCCTCCACCCACCGGGGAGCCCCCAGCTCCCTTTCCCACCACCACTGTGGCCGCTTGAGTTCGGAAGCAGCCATCATTGTGGGGCTTTGTTCTGATAACCTTCTGGAGTTCAGGGGTAGGACGGCTGTAGTGTGAGGGAGCTGGTCTCTATTCTCCAAGATGTCCAAGAGGTCAAAGGCCAGGAGGGCAGTGGGGAGAACCTGGTTTCTGAAGTCCCATGTGGCCCACTCCACTGCTGTGTGCCCTTGGGCGACCAGCAGCCCTCTCTGATCATGCTGCTTACCAAGCAGGGGCATGTGAGAGGGTTCCATGAGCTGTTGGACACAGCATGTCTCCTCAGCCCTTGAGAGCTGCTGTGAGTTGGGAGTAGGGGGAGAACTGGGGGGACCCCGACACTGTGCTTTGGTTTTCTGATGTAGAAAACCCAGTTAATATGCTGCCACCTCCACCCCCGAACAAAGACTAATAATGATGCATTTGCAGGGGCAAACAGTAGGTACCTAGCTGACATCACTGGGGTTCCGGAGTGTGACTCCCAACCCTGAGACTCACCAGGCCCAGAACTTTGGCCAGGAGAAACGCCCTTTCTGAGCTCTTTGCTCGGTAGCTGGCAGGACTGCCGTGCCTGGCAGTCAGTAGGCACTTTCTGAACAAGGCCAGCCAGGCTTTGGAACTCAGGCCTCAGCTCTAGGGGGCCTCCCTTTCCAGCTCTGCCCAACCCCTGCCCCCACTGCCTGCCCTTCTGTGCCTCAGTCTGTCTCTCTTGAAAATGGGATCATAGTGGTAACTCACTCGCAGGCTTGTTGTGAAACTGTAGGCGAGTTAACAGTTCCGTTCACTTAGTGGTTGGGATCCGGGGAGAGTCAGAACTGGCCAGTTTTCAGCATCCCCTGTGTGTCAGCAGTGAACTAGACAGGAGTCCCCACCCTTGAGGATTCAGTGGTCCCAGTGACCTAGGTCAATAAGCAAGATATGTGGTGTGCTGTGTTTTGTGAGGAGAAGCACCAGGGCGAAAATTAGAGGGAGAGTTTGGGGTGGGGTTGGAGCAGGCCTTGCCCTCTGCACAAAGGTGTCAAGGAGGGAACCATGCAGACGTTGAGGGTGCAGGGCAGCATTCCACGTGCAAAGGCCCTGGGGTAGGAGCCCACTTAAGATGTTCAGAGAGAGTCAGAGGCCAGCATGGCTGGGTCGGGTGAGCGCGGGGGAGATGGGGCAGGTAAGTTCATCTGGGGAGAGCAAGCCACATGAGAGGCGTTGGATGTTGGCCATGGTCCTTGTGGTAGAATCTAGCCAAGGCTGACCCCTCCCCTTCCTCCCTCAGGAGAAAGAGAAGAAGTACATGCTGCCTCTGGACAACCTCAAAATCCGTGACGTGGAGAAGGGCTTCATGTCCAACAAGCACGTCTTCGCCATCTTCAACACAGAGCAGAGGTGAGCCCGCCCGGAACCCAGGTCCCGGGGAGACCTGTGGCCCCCATTCGGTCCTTCTGCAGCATCCGCAGAACGCTTGCTGTGAACAGTCCCTACCTGGGGTCTCAACGGTCCAGAAAGGGAGTCAGTCAAGAAACAAAAACGTGCTTCTGTGGGTCGGTCAGGGAAGGCCCTTCTGGGGAGAGGTGAGAATGAAGTGAGCAGGGCCATGGCGGGTTCTAAGCAGACAGGGGATTGGACCTGGCGCTGGTACTCACGGGCGCCCCCTAGTGGTCATGAGGGGAACAGGCTGAGGCGGCGAGGGTGAGGGAGGGAGACCAGGGAGGAGACACCGGCAGTGGCCCCGGTGGGCAATGGTGGGGCTGGACCCGAGTGGGGCTGAGGACATAGAGGAGGAAGGGATGGCTTCCAACAGAGGGACCAAATTCCTAGTGCCTGTGGGTGTGAGAACAAGAAGGCATTGCCCAGGGATGGAGCTGTCGTTGGCTGACATGGGGCAGGCAGAGGCAGAAAAGGCTTGGGGCCAGTCAGAGGCTGGGTTTGGGCGATGCTGAGGGAGGGGGGCCCGTGAGACACCACGTGGAGTGTGGGGGAGGCAGCTGGGAAGGTATAAGAGACGTGTTCAGGACTGCGCTCTGGGCAGGAATATGAACTGGGGATTCACTGCTTTGTGGTGGTGTTTCAGGTCTAGAGGGGGCAAGATCCCTGGGCCAGTGTAACAGAGAACAGAACAGCCCAGGAGACTCTAAGTAAACCCATCCCCAGGGATGCTGATGGGTGACTTTAGCAAAAGCCAAGGCACTTCTAGTCAGCTCGGGAGAAGACCCAATTGGCAGGGGGTCTGAGAGCAGGAGGAACAGCTGAGCGTGGACCCAGGAGGGCCCCTGCTCAGATTCACACCATCACGCAGGGACCCCGTCAAGCCAGGGGTCAGCCAGAGGCTGGTTGTTCTTCATGACTGGCCAGCAGGCACTGGCTTCCTCTCTGCTGGCCCCTGGACCACCTTCCCCACTGCCCATTCACACCCACTAGTTCCACCTGAGCCACCTGGCTTGTGCAAGAACAGCTCGTCCTGCTCCTTTCTGGGATGGCCGAAAGCTCTGAGATCTCTTTGACCATCAGCTGCCTCCAAAGTCTTTTATAGCCCTTTTAGGCACATTCCTCCCACTCCCCACCACCCATGCCTAAGAAGCCCTAGAGTATGTGGGAGAAACTGGACTCTGCAGTAGGACAGACCTGCTGGGAAGTCGTTCCTGGCTGCAAGATGCCAGGCATCCAACACACTTCCCTGGTCCTGTGATCTTCCATGCAGTAGGGTGAAGACATTGCATAATATTGAGGGGTGAGTTCAAGAAACAAAGAACAATAATAGCAGAAACAAGATAGAAGTCTGGTGTTTTCTTTAATATAAATCAAATTCAGACTTTACCATCAAGGGCAGGTTGGACAAGCCCACAGGCATCCAGACCCAAGCCGCCCTCCTTATTTCTCAGCTTTCCTCCTCTTTGTCCAAGATGGCTGCCTAATCTCCAGCCATCATGATGATGTTCCAGGCAGCAGGAAGGAGGAGGAGGAGCAACAAAGAAATGCCCTGGAAATCTCAGGGCAGCCACTCACTGACTGCCGGTTGGCCTAAGGACTGTCGTGAGGCCATGTGTGCCTAATCTCCAACCCAAACCTCACTGGAAGACTTTGGGACAGCTTGGCCATCTCAGCCACACCTGCCGTGTGGGACAGGGTGACATGCATGTAGCATGGATCCTGGCCCCTATATAGAGAGAACACTGTCCTTAAATGCTGGTTAGTGCCCGTCTGTTTCCCCTTATCTCCCAGCCTTGTGGCTCTGCACCTTCTGCTCATAGACCCACATGTGCCCAGCAATTCACAAGCCTTCACTGGGAGTCTTGGTCCTGTCCTTGGCCATCTCTACCTCCCTTCTAAGAATCTGGGCACGTGCTAGACCTTCTGTGTCCAATGCAGTAGCCACTGCATTTAAATATAAATCAATGGAAAAAAAAAATCTTAAGATCACTTTCTTGTTCACCCTGGTCCCATTTCTTGTGCTCAGAAAGAAACTACCTGTAATTCATGGCTACTGTGTCAGGCAGCACAGGCAGAAAATGTTTCCACTATCACAGAACTTTCTTTTGGACAATGCGGTAGTCTTTCTACCAGGGCTTCCCTGGTGGCTCAGAAGGTAAAGAATCCACCTGCAGTGCAGGAGACCCAGGTTCAATCGCTGTGTTGGGAAGATCCCCTGGAGAAGAGAATGGCAACCCACTTCAGTATTTTTGCCCAGAGAATTCCATGGACACGACTGAGTGACACACACTGAGTCACCTCTCTAGAAACACTTTGTTGGGAGCTCCGCAACTGGCAGAGTGTTATGGGTCACTACCCACTTCTAGTCACTGCCCTCCAGGAGAGCATACAGGAGGGGAGTAGCTGAGCTCACAAACAGAGCACCATGGATGCCACTAGATGCAGGCTCTTACGGAGCACACACCCTACTCTCGTCACGGTTTTGGGTGTCACAGGCATAAACTCATGAAGCCTCCATCAGGCCAATATGGTGTAGAGGCCACTGCCATCCTGGAGCCTCTGGTCATGAGCACCTGGGTCAGGGGTGAATCCCCGTCAGTCAGACCAACCCCAGAGCCTGCACGCCAGCTCCTTGTACCCGCTGGGCTCCGGGCAGGGTTAACCACAGACCTTTCCCTCTCTCCCTCGCCCTGCAGGAATGTCTACAAGGACCTGCGGCAGATCGAGCTGGCCTGTGACTCCCAGGAGGACGTGGACAGCTGGAAGGCCTCATTCCTCCGAGCTGGGGTCTACCCAGAGAAGGACCAGGTGAGACCACCCTGAGCTGACCCCTCCCTCCCGAGAGAAGAAGGGGAGCCAGCATCTCACAGGCTGGGTCGTTTCAGGCTGTTTGCCAGAACTCTCTAAAGGCATGTGGCCCATACCCCCTCACTCTGTTTTTTAAATTTTTATTTATTTATTTGGCTGTGCCAAGTCTTAGTTGCAGCACATGGAATCTAGTTCCCTGACCAGGGAGTGAATCTGAACCCCCTGTATTAGGAGCATAGAATCTTAGCCCCTGGACCACCAGGGAAGACCTCCCATGCTCTCTTGAACAAGCAGAGCAGAAAGGGGCTGGGAGGGGTCCTGTCATCAGCACCTAGAAGATTCTCCATCTGAAGTCAAGGACAGGGATGCACGTGGGCCGGGACCCTCTCTGCTTTATCCTCTCTCTTCCTGTCCTGAGGCAGAGTGAACATGGCCCCACATTCACGTGGTGTCCCATTCCCCAGCTGAGCGTCTCTAGCCCACCTTGAGCCACAGTCACCCCAGGTCCAAGCAGCTCAGGCCAGGGGCAGGCAGGGCCGCACAGTGCCAATGCAGCCACCAGGGGCCAGCTCCAGGGAGTCATTTGCGGGTGGGAGAGGGCAAGCAATTCCCAGAGGAGCGGGGGGCTCCCCAGGCTCGCCTCAGACCACGGTCACTACCTCACCACCTCTTCTCCCTCCTTGCAGGCCGAAAACGAGGACGGAGCCCAGGAGAACACCTTCTCCATGGACCCGCAGTTGGAGCGGCAGGTGGAAACCATTCGCAACCTGGTGGATTCGTACGTGGCCATAATCAACAAGTCCATCCGTGACCTCATGCCAAAGACCATCATGCACCTCATGATCAACAACGTGAGTGCCCGCCCCTCTGGGGCCCGCCCCACCCTGCAGCCAGATGTGGCCTGAGCACACTCTGTACCAAATTAAAACAGGGACTTCCCTGGCAGTCCAGTGATCAGGACTCCGTGCTTCCACTGCAGTGGCAAAGGTTCGATTTCTGGCTGGGGAACTAGGATCTCGCATGCTTCATGGCCAAAATAAAGGCAAAGAAAAAAATTAAGAGTCTCACCACCTGATTCAAACATCACAATCAGGACCCCTAGCCTATCTTGGGAAATGGGAAGGTACAGGCCACCTGGCCTACACCCCCGCTCAGTTGGGTCATCGAAGCTACCACCACATGTGTGCACTTTCTCCGAAGTTTTTTAGCTTTATAGTAACCCTAGGAGAAGGGACTGCTGTCATCCCCATTTTAGAGACAGGAAAACAGAGGCCCAGAGAGGTTAAGAAACCTGTTCCAAGTCACTCAGAAGGGTGAGAGGTGGGATTCAAACCCCGGCTGAGTCTGTCCCCACTGTGGCCTCTAATGGCCTATGCCCTGCCTGCCTTCAGCCTAGGGCGTTACCTGCTGCCCCAGGCTCCCGAGCCTCTCGGGGCATCCAACGTCTCTTGAGTGAAACATAGCTACGCTAATGTCTCCTGCTGCAGGCCTGCTGGGACGGCTCAGGCCCTGGGCTCAGCACTAGGCACTTAGCTGTGTGTAGCCCAGGTTCAGTTTGTCTGGTGACTATAAGAGCTCATAGTAGGACAGTGCCTAAAGCAAAAATCTCGTGTCCCTTCCCTTTCACTCTGTTCTTCCCAGTCTCCTCCTCATGGGTGTCCTGATACATTCTTACATATGGATGGGATTGGCAATATATAGGGTGCTGCAGGTATGCAATTTTAAATGCATGTATGCTTTGATCCAGCAGTTCCACTTGCAGGAATTTCTCCCCACAGAGACATTTGCCAACATGCAAATTGAGCACATGCAGGGTTATTCTTTTCAGCATGTTTTATAATAGCCAAGAAATAGAAATCTCTATCCATTTCTTAGAATTCGTTAAGTAAATATCCATTTTATTGCAAAAAAATACCCAAAAACAAAAGGATGAAAACTTTTTCCAGGTCTGTACTAACTTTATTAAAGTGAAAAAGGTATAGAGCATAACAGAATGATCAAGAAGGCTCTATTTGTGTAAAAAGAGATGGGAAATCTTCTCTATATATAATATGGAATATTATAAGAATCTGGAAGTTTGTACAGGAACCTAGTGACCCTGGAAGGGGAACCCAAGGGACCTAAAGAGACCAGAGTGGACAAAGGAGATTTTTCACTTAAAAAAAGTGATACTTTTTTCCCTTTACTTGTTTTTCAAAATTTAAATGTTTGAATAGCTAATGCATTTGCATGGTTTGCAAATGCAAAACTATCCAGCACTGTCAGCTTTGTGTGTGTTGAAAGTTCATTTGAGAAAATCCATCTAGATATATATTCTTTTTCATGTTCTTTCCCATTATAGTTTATTGTAGGATATTGAATATAGTTCCCTGTGGTATTTACAGTAGAGCAGTGTTGTTTATCTATTTTATATATAGTAGTTTGTGTTGGCTAATCCCAAACTCCTAATTTATCCACCACCACAACCACCAGTGTCTGTTTGGTAACCATAAGCCTGTTTCTGTTTTGTAAATGAGCCCACTTATATCATATTTTAGATTCCACATATAAGTGTCTTACTCTCTGTCTTACTTAATATGATGACATCTAAGTCCATCCATGTTGCTGCAGATGGCATTGTATCATTCTTTTTTTAATCATGGAGTAATATTCTACTCTGTGTGTGTGTGTGTGTGTGTGTGTGTGTGTGTGTGTGTGTGTACCACATCATTGTTCATTCATCTGTTGATGGACATTTAGGTTGCTTCCATGTCTTAGCTATTGTAAATAGTGCTTCAGTGGACATTGAGGATGCATGTATCTTTTCGAATTACAGTTTTCTCTGAATATATGCCCGGGAGTGGGATTGCTGGATCATATGGTAGTTCTGTTTTTAGTTTTTTTTTGTTTGTTTTTTGTTTTTAGTTTTTAAAAGAACCTCCATACTGTTTTCCATAGTGGCTGCACCAATTTACATTCCCACCAACAATATAGGAGGATTCATTTTTTACACACCCTCTCCAGCATTTATTATTTGTACACGTTTTGATGGTGACCATCTGACTGGTGTGATGTGTACTTCACTGTAATTTTGATTTGCAGTTCTCTAATAACTGGTGGTGGACATCTATTCTTAACAAGACAATTGTAGGAGGAGACTTTGGTTACAAGATCTCATGTATCCATCGATTCGATATTTCTGTCTCAAAGCCACTCTTGCCCTTAATGGGGAAGCTCTGGAAGCATCCCTTCCAAAATCAACAAGTTGGCCATTTCCATTCTTATTTAACCTTCTTGTAGAGTTACTAGCCAATGCATTTAGACAAGAAAAATAATTTAAAGGTGTGAATGTTGAAAAAGAATGGGAAAAATTGTCCTTATGTAAACATGAACTTGTGTACCTAGAAACTCCAAGAAAAGTAACTGAAAAACTACTATAACAAAGTATAAAGTTAATGAACAGAAACTAGCAGTTTTTAAACAAAAGTCAGTTTCAAGATATAATGGGAGAAAAGAGCTATTAAAGATAAGATTCTACGAATAAGTTTCACAAGAACCTCATGATTGAAAGAACACTGGCAAGCACCCCTGAGAGACCCAGGAGACAACTGAGTAGAAAGCTCACCTCCTTATAAATATTGCCCATGTTCCGTAGTAAAGCTAAAGACTTTAAAGAAGAGCATGGTGAATGCTCTTCCAAGCCCATCACAGCAGCTGGCTGAGCTCTTGGCTGGTGTGGTGGGAACCTCTGACCTCTCCAACCCTTGCCCCCAGACGAAGGCCTTCATCCACCATGAGCTGCTGGCCTACCTATACTCGTCGGCGGACCAGAGCAGCCTCATGGAAGAGTCGGCCGACCAGGCCCAGCGGCGGGACGACATGCTGCGCATGTACCACGCGCTCAAGGAGGCGCTCAACATCATTGGGGACATCAGCACCAGCACTGTGTCCACGCCCGTGCCCCCACCCGTTGATGACACCTGGATCCAGAACGCCAGCAGCCACAGGTCCGTGAGGCTGGATTGCCCACTGGCTGCAGAGGGTGCTGCCTGTGGGTTCTTAGCTCTGCCCATCCCCCCCACCCCCATGTGTCCATCAGGGCACAGCCATGGGTGGCCAGGGTGCGGGGTTCCTGACCACAGATAGCACAGCACCCAGGGCTGGCCGTAGTGTGGTTCTGCCACCCTGCCTAGGCCTGAAGGGGCAGGGAGAGAAAAGGGTTAGTGGCCTGCCCATCTCCTGATGCCTTCTATTGGTTAAGGCCAAACCGAAACCAGAGAGGGCAAGGGGCCTGGGCAACCCTGGCCATACAGGTGAGCCTCCTAAAGCACAGAGCACAGCTGAGAACGGCTGGTAGGAGAGGACCTAGAGGGACACGTGGAGGGCAAAACCAGCATCCCCAGCCCTGACCACCTAGAGTGGAGGTGCAATGAGGCCCTGACATGGGCATGTCAGAGCCTCGGGCAGGGACACCTGACCAGTAACAGGGCAGGTAGTGGGAGGAGAGAGGATGGCCCAGAGAAGTCTCAGAAGGTGCCGAGCTTTCCAAGCCCTCAGGGAGCTATGAGGTTCCTTGGAGAGCAGACCCAGCCTCCAGCTTGAGATGCAGCACCCAGAGGGGAGCCTGTGGGGCGTGTGGGACAGGGACCCATGGACCTTACAACCTCTGGAGGCATGCTGGGCTCTGGAAGGATTTTTGGCTTTAAAGGGTGGATTGGGGTCAGTGGGGAGGCTGGAGTGGGGCCAGTGAGAGGGAGATGCCAGAAGGAGTGAGACCAGAGGGAAGCAGGAATGCTTGTTGACCGAGGACAGGTGCTGGGCCCTGGCCCAGAGCATCTGTGCTGACCTGCCCAGGACCAGCTACTCACTGCTTCTGGCTGGGTGGTAGCTGGTACTAGCCTGTGTTACAGAGGAGGCCACCCTGGCCAGTGCCCTGGCCCCACCTTGGGCTTCTGCGCCCATACCCATGTGGCCAGCGCACCCACCCACCAGCTTCACCTCACACCTCTCCTCCCTCCACAGCCCCACACCGCAGCGTCGGCCAGTATCCAGCGTGCACCCCCCAGGCCGGCCCCCAGCAGTGAGGGGTCCCACCCCGGGGCCACCCCTGATTCCTGTGCCGGTGGGGGCAGCTTCCTTCTCAGCGCCCCCGATCCCGTCCCGGCCCGGCCCCCACCCTGGCGTGTTTGCCAACAACGACCCCTTCTCGGCCCCACCTCAGATCCCATCTCGGCCGGCTCGGATTCCACCCGGCATTCCCCCTGGAGTGCCCAGGTAAGGCTAGACCCCCTTGCCACCTGCCACCTAGAGCCACCTGCCTGTGCCCTGTAGGGAGCAAAGAAGTCACCAGCATCCCTGTGGGGCTCATGGGGAAACTGAGGCCCCAAGAGGCCTAATTCACAAAGCAGCGGAGTCCAGGCGACTCCCAAGCTCCCTCGCCCGTCTACATGAGCAAGTGGGCCCCCTTGTAGCTCGGGGCCCCTCCCATGGGACCCTTTCTTCTGGTTTTGATCAGTTTCCTTTCTGAGGACACGCATATCAGGCGCTGCCCATCCCCTGCCCTGCCTTGCCCCTCCCTGCCTGCCAGGCTCTTTCTTCCCCTTTTCTCCCGTGAGCAACCTGTGGTCCAGAGTGGGCGCAGGTGCTGATGCCCCGGTTTGGCTCATTCCTTCCCAACACCAAAGCTGCCATCATGTAGCACCCTGGTGGGAGCTGGCCTACCTGTGCTCATCGACAGGGCTTCCCACCACACCAGCCAAGAACTCGGCCAGCTGTTGTGATGGGCTTGGAAGAGCATTCACCATGCTCTTCTTTAAAGTCTTTAACTTTACTACAGAACACGGGCAATGTTTACCAGGGGTGGGGAAGGTGGGGCCTGGGTCCTCGGCCTTGCCCGGCTTCTGGCCTCACTGCCCTCTTCCCCTCCTGTCTTTATTCTCTTTGCAGCAGAAGACCCCCTGCTGCACCCAGCCGGCCCACCATTATCCGCCCAGCCGAGCCATCTCTGCTCGACTAGGCTGCAGGGGTTGGGGGGCATGTTCTTGGGAGTCCTCGAGCAGGACCCTTGGTGTAGGAGCTTCGGTGGTCTAAGCCCACCTGCCGCCCCTGGCCCTCCCGTCCCCAGGCGGGACCAGGCTCCCTGCGGGCAGCCCCTGGTTCTTCCCTAACCGTGGCCCCCATCCCCGACTGGACACAGCACTGAAAGGAGGGCCCCTGGAGCCCCGGGATGAGGGGTGCTGGGGTGTTGCACTTTGGGAGATGGGGTCTCAGGTACCAGAGGAGACAGCTGCATCCTGAGTGCCATCTTGAACGAGGGAGCCAGGCTGGCGTGGGGGGCGGGGTTCACCCCCGGAGTTCTCTGGCCAGGAAAGCCTGAGTGGACCAGGCCTAAGAATCGGCACCGAGGTGTCCCTGCCCCCGAGGCCTCGCTCTGCTACTCAGCAGCTGGGGCTCCCAGTGGCAAGTCAGGCCCCGCGGGCCCAGCACTACCTGCCCGCCTGCCCAAGTTGTACATATTCCTTCCTCGGCTGCCGGAGGTGCCTTTGCCAGGTCCGGAACCCTCGGCCCCGGCTGACCTCTCTCATCCCTGGGCACCCCCCTTCTCCTCCTGGGTTCCCAGGGCAGCCTGGGTTCGGGGCTGAATGGGATAGGGAAGCTTGGGGGGCCCTCTGGGTTCCCACCCAGGCCTCCCCCACGGGTCAGGCTCCGGGCGGCCTCTCCGTGAGCAAACCTTCTCGCTCGCTCGGTTTGACCACTGTAAGTGCCTGCACTCTGTATCCTATTAATAAACTAAAATAAAGGGAAGACGCTTCTGGTGGCTCGTGTGTGGGCCTTTTGTGTTGCCATTCAGGCTGAGGGGGTGGGTGGCTGGCCTTCTCTCTGCCCCTCCCACCACGGGCCCCCCGCCCCCATTCCTCACTCACAGGGCCTCGGGGCTCTCAAGTGGGTGGGTTCACTTCTAAGGGGGAGAGCTTTTACTTTCCTAAACACCTCAGGAGTAGAAGCAAATATTCCCCCTCCCCCCATCCCCACGTGCTTCCCAAGTGGCACTGGTGGTAAAGACTGCCTGCTAATGCCAGAGACATAAGAGAGACCAATTCAATCCCTGGGTCAGGAAGATCCCCTGGAGGAGGGCATGGCAACCCACTCCAGTATTCTTGCCTGGAGAATCCCATGGACAGAGGAGGCTTGCAGGCTACCGTCCATAGGGTTGCAAAGAGTCAGACATGACTGAAGCGACTTAACATGCATACACACACTCCATCCCCACACACTTGGCTGGAGCCCCTGACACAGCGCTGATAACAGACCAGGATGGGGAATTGGGACACGTGTGTGAGTTACTGAAGGGAGAGGGTATCCTGGCCGTCCACCTTATACTGTGCAGTGATCAGGCTCCTCCTCACCCCTACAGTCCTGAGGGCTTCCCCCTTCACCTTCTTGGGGGCACAGGCCTTCCGGCCCAGCCCTGGTCACAGTTAAACTTTGCTTTCTGATTTTTTCTCTTGTGCCCAGGCGACCACCTCCATCGGCTCCTGCCCGGCCTTTCTTCTGAGCTTCGTGGGAGACCCCTCCCGCCTGCCCGGCTGCCCTTGGGGGCAGGACTGTCCTGGCTGGTGTCCCTGAGCCCCAATCACCAGGCACTGTGATTTTTTTCTGACCATAATTTATTGACTCTGGTGCCCAGACCACCCTTTGTTCCAGGAGGCTCCCGTGCAGGCTTGAACTGGGCCATTCCTTGGCCCCATCTGGAGCCCCTGCAGGGAGAGCAGGAGGGCCGGGTGGTCTTGCAGACTCCGCTCCCCGAGTTCTGTAACCAGACCTCACACCCAGCCACTCCCCGCTGGGCCAAGGGGCCAGGCCCCTTCCTGTCAATAAAAGTGACTGTTCTGGCAAGAACACTGCAGCCACGTCTTGTTCCCCCTGGCCCCTGGCACAGCAGGCCACCACAGTAGCAGCACAGGCCTCGGGTGGAGCCACAAGGAGAAGGCAGGCAGGCCTAGGATCCCGCAGCAGTCAGCCCCCTCCTATCGGGACCTGACTTTGAAGGCCAGCGGGAAGAGAACAGGGAGTTTGCTTCCTGGGCCCGGTCCAGCACTGCACAGGGCTGGCGCAAACTGGAAGACTGGCTAAGGCACATTACAGTAGGGGACAGAGGCAGGGCCAGAAAACCCCAGGTTGCCTTCGAACCCTGCAGTGCCCCCCATGCACCGTATCTAGGAAAACAGGTGCAGCCCTGAGCCATCCCTCCTGGAGGGACCCACACCTGCAAGCCAGCCGGTGCTCCCCACCCAGGCCTGAAAGGGTGGAGACACGGCAGGTGCCCCACCTCAGGGCTGGAACTACACAGCCTCCCCTTGGGTAGGAAACTGAGTTGGGGAAGGGACGCCTCTAAGTCTCACATGCATGCGCCCTGCTGCCCCTCCTCTCCCCTGTTCTTCCACAGCAGCAGGCTACGTAGGCACAGGCCGCTTGTCCTGAAAGAAGCGCTTGAGCGTGCAGACTTGCAGCACGGCCACAAGCAGCAGCACGGCCACGTTCACGGCCGACCAGAAGTTGACCCGCTCCAGGTTGCCTTCTTGCAGGTTACGGTCACGTGCCTCAAAGGCTCGCAGCAGAGTCAGCACTTGGATGCTGCGCTCCAGCCGGGTCCTCATGGTCTCGATGGACTCCTGTGGCAGAGAGGGGAAAGGCAAGGCTTTGTCCTGCAAGATGGGAGTGAGGGTTCGTTTGTGGGGGAGAGAGGGAGAGAGCTGAGAGCACAGATTCAGTGGCCAGGCTGCCTGAGCCTCAAGCCCTTTGCCATTCACTGGCTGTGTTACCATGAGCAAGTAAGCAACCTCTCTGGGCCTCAGTTTCCTCCTCCGAATTAAACCTCAGGGTTGTAGGAAATGAATGCCCAATTAGGTATAAAGAGCATACTAATTAGTAATTAATAAAAAGCAGTAGGTGACGCCATACTGCTTGGGTTCAAATACTGGCTCTGTTGCTGGCTGTGTGGCCTTAGGAGAATTACTTAGCCATCCTGTTCATCAGTTTCCCCAACTGTAAAATGGGAGATAATTAGAGTACACTCCCTATATATAGAGGGCTTCCCTGGTGGCTCAGATGGTAAAGAATCTGCTTGCAATGTGGGAGAACTGGGTTCGATCCCTGGTCTGGAAGATCCCCTGGAGAAGGGAATCTAATCTAATACCTAATCCAGTATTCTTCCCTACATATACAGTGGTTATGGAGACTTCAAGAGATATTTAAGCCCTTAAACCTTAGAACAAAGTTTATACCTAGAAATGTTCTACTGTTATTAGGTTGGGGGCACCAGTATGTAGGGGGCTTCCCAGGTGAGGCTAGTGGTAAAGAACCTGCCTGCCAGTGCAGGAGACATAAGAGAAGTGGGTTCGGTCCCTGGGTTGGGAAGATCCCCTGGAGAAGGGCACAGTAACCCATTCCAGTATTTTTGCCTGGAGAGTCCCATGGACAGAGGAGCCTGGTGGGCTACAGTCCACAGGGTCACAAAGAGTTGGATATGATAGGAGTGAAGCAATTTAGCATGCAGGCACCAATATGGAGGAAAAGCGGGGTCAGGCCCAGGCAGACCCCAGCCAAGGTGAGAGGGCAGGGAGCAATGCCAGAGATCTGGAAGGAGTGGCCCCAGCTCTCCTGGGCGCACCTTGATGTCCTCCATCTTGACATCCAGAATCTCCTCAGGCTCCACAGCCTCTGCCCAGCCCTCGACCTCCTCCTCATCCTGCAGGCTGTCAAAGATGAGTTCAAAGAACACCAGCTTCTCCGAGATGGTGCTGAAGGAGTTGTCAAAGCACAGCTTGTAGTCGCCGGCCTCCGTGGGCTCCACCCTGGGCACACAGACACACAGGACCCTGAGTGGCCGACCAGCAGGCAGGGTGGTAACCCGAGGCCGCCGGCGAGGGCAGGGCTGTAACTGAACCCGGACAGCCAGCGGGACTTAACTCACGTGTGCACACCGTCTGCCTTGCGGGACTCGCTGACCAGCAGCACTCCCTGAGGGCTCTCGAGACTGAAATCCACGTCCAGCCCAGCACCTCCGATCACCTGGGGGGCAGGTAAGAGCAGGATAGAGGGCTAGGGCTAAGCCAAAGGCACCTGCCAGAGAAGGTCAGGGCTAGACCGACCCGCATAGACCCATACCGACCACCACCCAGAGGTCTACCTGAGTTCTGACACCTACACCTTCAAGCCAGTCTAGCCCCACTCCCTCCCTCTGGCGCGCCCCTTGCCTTGGCTCCGCCCCCACTGATTTGTCGCCCTCTTATCTGGCCACGCCCCCCATAGAGATCACGTCCCGACTAGGCCATACCCCAAATGAGATGACGGAGCCCTGCCTTCTTTCCTTAGCCCAACCTCCGAGAACTTATCAGGTTGACCACACCTTTTTTTGTATAGCATCCTGGGCTTCCCTCCCAACTCCCTCAAACGACCCAATCGTTTTGACCACGCCCACTCGCGACGGTCCTGCCTTCTGACGGGCTCCCTCGTTCTCCCGATGGCCCCGCCTCCCCGCTGTCCCACTCTAGCCCCGCCTTCTATTCCCACCCCTTCCGCTCCCACGCGCTGTCCCCGCCCCCCGCCGCGCGCTCTCTGGCTCCGCCCCCGAGCGCTACGCTAAGGCTCCTCCTCCTTCCCTCTTCAGTGCATACAAAGCATGCTCCGGTTTGGCCACGCCCCGCCTCCCTGCCTCCGCTCGTTCCCCAACCCGGGACCCTGTACCTGGTACTCAGTCTCAAGGCTTGCGTTGGCCGGCGCGGATTGATAGAAACACTGCTTCCGCCCCGCAGGCAGCAGGAACGTGAACTCGCCGTCCTGGATCGGCGGGGGCCCTGCTCCTCCCACGCCCAGTGGCGGCAGTAGTAGCCACAGGGCCAAGCCTAAGGCCGCGCCGGCCGCCATCATCCGGGTCACTCTCTGGTCTGCTAACCGGTTGCGGTTCCTTTAAGGAAGAGCCCTGTCCCCTATGCTGTTCGGCGGAGTTCATTGGCAGCCGGTCCTGTCCGTTATCCGAGGCCCGCGGAACCAGGAGTGAAGGACCCCGGAGAGCCTAGCTGCCCGAATGAATGCCTGATGCGCCTGAAAACACTCGATCTTTTACAGATTTTTTTTCTTTGTAAAGCCTCCTTTCTAACCTCAAACACTGTGGGGAAAATTACAAAAATAAGACCACGATGGTACATTCTCCTCAGGCAAAAGTTAAGACAACTGTGGTGGAGGCAGCTAGGTCCTGCGGTTTTCCCAAAGTACCCCGCGCGCGACGACTGTTGTTCGAATCAGTCTGGGTGTAAAGTGTCGAAAATAGAAGCAGGGAGTGTGCCTGCACGCGACCCGTAGGGCTCGCGTGTAAAAAAAGCTCAGCTAGGGTGGGTGGAGACTTTTCTATTAACGTGGGTTCTTGCCCGTCTCAGGCCCTTGAGCTTGGCCCTAGGTCCGATGCCTAATCCTTCATTCCTTGACGCCTTAGAACCGTCGCTTTATCAGTCTCCTTGTTTCTAAATCGGAGGTGATGAGAACTGAGATGAGGCCTGGCCCATAGTGAGCTCTCTGCATTTGTTACATATTGTTTGCTCCGGGGCCTGGGCTAACCCTGCACGCGAAAGGTCTCAAACTCGACTGCTCAGGTGCTTAGCCTCAGCAGAGAAAAGCAGAGTGTGGGCTTTCAAGGCAGATTGCCTAGTTCAAACCATGCCCCATGCGTTACTTGAGGCATCACACTGCTGGGCCTCACGGGATGATACTAGTCCTTGACTGGGCTGTTATGAAGATTAAGTAAAGTGATGTTTATTTAGTGCTTGGTGTGTCCATAGGCCCTCAGTAAATATTAATTTATATTCCAGGTTTATCGCCTTGCTTTGGGCATGACGCCAATTAATCTCTCATTCTGGTTTAGAGAATTTGGAGGCAACCTAAGCAAACAGATAAGAAAGATGTCATTGGAGAATCAGACTATGAAGATTCCATTTAAACATAAGAAAAAATGTTCCGCTGACAGTGTTGAGTTGTTCAAGATAGGCCTGAAAGAGGTTGGCAGGTGGTGACAATTATGCTTTGAATACAGCTGGTGGCTGTCAACTACACATTTGGAGAGCTTGGGGAAATAACACTTTGTAATGTCAAAGTTTATGTATGGTCATGCTTGGTATTCCTTTTGCCGGCGGAGGGCAGGAGTACACCACAAGGTGTGTGGGTGTTCCTTACTGTTCCAAGTTTTCCTGTCATTCAGAGTTAGTAGTTGAATATTTTGAAGTAGTTGTGGAAAATGGGTGATAAATTTTTGTTAAGGATTCTTTTTTAACAAGGGGAAACTCACATTAAAAAGAATCATTTTAAGTAAACAACTCAGTGGCGTTTAATTCATTTACAATATTGTACAACCAAACTACTTCTACTCACTTCCAAAACATTTTCATCAGGAAGGAATCCCTGTACCCATTCATCAATTATTCCTCATTCTTTCCTCACCCCAATCTGGTGATCAATCTGCCTCCATGGATTTGCTAATTCTGGATATTTCATGTAAATGGGATGTTTGACTATTAGTGTCTGCCTTGTTTTTCTTAGCATAATGTTTTTAAGGTTTATCATCATATCACTATTTAATTCTTTTTTACAGCTGAGTAGTATTCCATTGTGTGGATATCTATTGGATGCTTGGGTTGTTTCCAATTTTGGCTATTGTGAATAGTACCTCTAGGAACCTGTTTGTATATGTATTTGTTTGAGTATCTGCCTTCAGTTCTTTGGGGGTATATACCTGGGAGTGAAGCTGCTGGCTCATACAGTAATTCTATGCTTAACTGTTTGAGAAACTGCCAAACTTTCCCACAGTAAAGTTGCACAATTTTACATTCCCACCAACCATGTACAAGGGTCCCATCCCAATTTTCCTACATCCTCATCAACATTTGTTATATTCCATTTTAATTTTAGTATATTCCTTCTAATGTATATGAAGTGGTATCTCATAGTAGCTTGTTTGTTTGTTTCCTTTTTGAGGATGAGCCCATTTTATTGAGGGGCATCAAGGGAGGGTCTTAGGACTGGGAGGACAATGAGATCTAACATCCTTCTCCTAACTGGGATCTCCTCAATTTTACAGTCACTGAAAGCTCAGTGTGTAGGTTTGTTTTGTTTTGTTTTGTTTTGTCATGCCACATGGCTTGCAGGATCTCAGTTCCCTGACCAGGAACTGAACCGTGGCCACAACAGGGAAAGCCCAGAATCCTAACCACTAGGTCACCAGGGAACTTCTAAAAGCTCATAGTGGTTTTAATTTGTATTTTCTTAATGATACTGAGCATCCTTTCATGTGCATATTGGTCACTTGTATATCTTCTTTGGAAAAATATCTGTTCATGTCTTTTGTCCATTTAAAACTTGGATGTTGTTACTGTTGAGTTATAATATTCATATATTATGGAATGAAAAAGGAAGAAAGAAAACCTCTCCTGCTCTTTGCCAAACTCTGCTGGAGCACATCAATACTCCATCTGGGTATTTATAACTCTGCCTTAGCCTTCTCTTCCTATTTGCATCAAGCCTAGAAATTGACCGGAGATGAAAGAGTAAGGTCTTAGTAAGTCTTTCCTGATCATCTGTCCTGCTCTGGGTATGCACATTGCTCTCTAATTTCCCCAGTATATATGGGTGCTTTTGAATGCCTTAATTACCCAAAGAAACACCCCAGCTTTTCCTCCCAGCTTTTGCCATGTATGTTACTGTCGTCCATTGTAATCTTGTACACCAGAGAGCTGTGAGTTGTTCCTTTACCTTACAGTGTTTTCTAGGAATACGTTCTGAGTTAAAGCACATTGAGTCAGTCCCTCAGGTTACCCCCAGACATGCTAGAACACACACACACAATACTGTGAGAATGAGGGCTGTTCTGCTCCCTCCGAAACTGGGAACCGGGGCCCCATGCTGAGGACACAGGTGGCTATCTTCAGATCCTCCACTGTGCTGGGCTAGGAGATGAGGAAGGGTATGGAAAACACCACAAAGCTTTCCTGCCACATTCAAGTTGCCTCTCCTTGATTTGCATTTCCTTGGTTGACGTAAATGTTTAGCTGTTTTCCTGAGTTCAGATAAAATTGATTTTTACCATTTTTGCTCAATTTGTTGATGTTTTGGATGAGATACAGGCCTATAGAGCTACGAACCCCACCTTTTTCACTGTTATCTGGGGTGAATGGGTGATTCTTGTTTTCCCTCGATTAAGTAAAATCCTCCCTCTCCCCCAGGATTCAACAAAATGTACTGGGTAGACATTACCAGTGTCTTGGGCGCTATCATCTCAGTGCTGCTCCACTAAATGATTTCAGACCCTCAGAGGTGCTCAGAAGTCAATGCTAGGGGGGTAGGTAAGGTGATTTATTTCACCTAGGTGGAGTCGGGGAGAGCTTCCCCAAGGAGGTGACATTGAAGTTCAGATTTGAAGTAGTCGGGAGAAGAAGAAAGCAGAAAAAAACAGTTCTCTGACATCAAAGGCACTGAGAGAGTTCAAGGGGCAGAAGGAGGATGAAGGTGGGGTAGGTGGGAGGAGTAGCCAGAGAAGAGATGGGACTCTTGGGCAGACAGCCCGTCATACAAGGCCCCTCTTCCCTTTGTGATGTTGGCCCAGAGTCTTAGCCGGGGGTTCTTATGACCGTGGGGAGTTGGCCGACTGGCTTCTGGAGGTCAGAGATTCCCCTGAAATTATAATCAAAAGATTACAAGAGCGTGTGCTGGGCAGTGTGTTTTCCCCACCAGAACTATTCTCTACCATACTGTGTACTGCTTCAGAGTGGGGGCGGAGGGGCGAGGGGGGCTGATAATCTCCACACTGGATCAATGTGGCTGCCTTTTCCTCTGCTTTCCAGTTGAGTTTGGCCCTGGTAGGATATCTAAAGGCTGCAGGAAAGGAAGGTCGAGGTATCTATTCCCTGGCTCCTATCTTTTTAGTCTGCATCTTTCGACAAAAGCCTGTAACTCTAACTCTCTCCAAGTTCCAGGACCACTCCCCCTCCAGCAACTTCAGGCCTGGCTGCTAACAGTGACCGTAGGAAGTCACCGTCCCTCATTGCTCCCCTTTCACCCTGCTCATGACTCCTCACCTCTGTCTCTTAAGGGCATGATCTGTGTGACAGCTGACCAATACAGGTATGTGTATCTGTGTTACTGAATTCAAAATTCCAGGTTATAGATCCCTGCATCACATCAGATGCTCCCAGATGAAGTCTTTACTTACATCCAAGACCCTGTCCCCCTCTACCTACAATGCCCTCCTTCCATCTCCTTCTCAGGCTTTCAGAGTCAGATGTCACCTCCTCCCAGAAACCTTCCTTGAACTTCCTGAAGCTGAGTGAAGAACCTTCCTCAGTGACAAACTGTTAACATAGCACTTTACCAACCAGACTGTCACTGTCTGCTTGTCTGACTCACTGAACTCGGGGCTCCCAAGTGCAGGAACTGTTTCATGGCATCCCTGGTACCCAGGATGGTTCTAAGCCCTGGTGGCATAAATAAACCAAGTATCTCATACACACCCAGAAAAAGCCACAAAAGTAGACTGAGGGAATGTGTTTTGGCTTTCAAGTCAGACAAGCCCAAAATATTTATTGTTCACTGTGTGCCAAGCACTGATGTAGGCATTGGGAAACTGCAGGAGATACCACAGGCTCCGTCTCTGTGCTCTGGAGGAAGATATCTGGATGAATCCAGTAAATTCAAGCATGTTCTATGAACCATGCTGACCTAATCTAATTGATATTTACAGAATATTACACCAAGCAACAGAGAAGGCAATGGCAACCCACTTCAGTACTCTTGCCTGGAAAGTCCCATCGTCGGAGGAGCCTGGTAGGCTGCAGTCCATGGGGTCACGAAGAGTCGGACACAACTGAGCGACTTCACTTTCACTTTTCACTTTCATGCATTGGAGAAGGAAATGGCAACCCACTCCAGTGTTCTTGCCTGGAGAATCCCAGGGACGGCGGAGCCTGGTGGGCTGCCGTCTATCGGGTCACAGAAAGTCGGACACAACTGAAGCAACTCAGCAGCCTCACTAGCAGCACAGCAAGCAACTGCAAAGTGCATTTTCATTTTTTGTGCACATTGTATGTAGATATATACTGGCCACTGAAAAAAGTATCGGACTTCCCTGGTGGTACAGTGGATAAGAGTACACCTGTCAATGCAGGGGACACCAGTTCAATCCCCGGCCTGGGAAGATCCCACATGCCTCGGAGCAACTAAGCCCATGTGCCGCAACTACTGAGCCCACTCACCTAGATCCCATGCTCTGCAACAAGAGAAGCCACCACAGTGAGAAGCCCTCGCACTGCAACCAAGAGTAGCCCCCTGATCGCCACAACTAGAGGAAGCTGGCAAGCAGCAAAACTCAGCACAGCCAAAATAAATAAATGAAGTGCCAGTTAAACATATGGTAACTGGAAGAAAGAACAAAATAAAGATAAGACCATGAAGCAATGAAATAGAAAACTGAAAATAGATAAAAACAACAAAGTCAAAAGTTGCTACTTAGAAAAAGATTAAGAAAACTTAATAACCCCCAGCAAGACTAATCAAGAAAAAAAAAAAAGAGAGAGAAAGCACAAATTACTCTTATTAGGGATGAAAGAGGAGACACCACTACAAACACTACAGACAATAAAAAGCAAACAAGGAAATATGAACAGGCTTATAGCGATGAGTTTGATAATGTAGATGAAATGGACAAACATGAAAATACACACATACTAGTTGCAATCAAAGAAAATTACAAGGTACTATCCTGGAATTCAGAAAGGGGATTTTTCTAAGTTCAGAGGGATCTGGGAAGGGATCTGGGAAGATTTCCTTAAAAAATTAGAATTTAAACAGAGACATGGACTTCCCTGGTGGTCCAGTGGTTAAGAAACTGCCTGCCAATAGAAGGGGCATGGGTTCAATCCCTGGTCCAGGAAGATCCCACATGCCATGGAGCAATTAAGCCCATGTACCACAACTACTGAAGCCTGAATGCCCTAGAACCCATGCTCCACAACAAGAGAAACCCCCATAGGAAGAAGCTTGCACACCAGAACTAGAGAGTAGCTCTCACTCACTGCATCTAGAGAAAGCCTGTGCAACAACAAAGACCCAGCACAGCCAGAAAAAAAAGCCACCCTAAGACCTGAAGGAGAAGTGGGATTTGACCAGGTCGATAGAATTGTGTTCCATGCAGGGATGATGGCTTCCATGCAGGGATGATGGCATCCATGCAAAGGTCCTGAGGTTGAAATCAGCTTTGTGTATCCAAAGAAAAAGTCCACTCTAATGATCCTTGTTAATGTTGGCAACTACACACTTGCATCCTTCCTGGGTGTAAACCGCCAGGTGGGCCTGGCAGACTTGACCAGAAATATTTAGAGACCAAGGTTGGTAAGACAGACCTTTGGAAATTTCCTGGCTGTCAACAGGAGGCAATTTATGCTGCAAACGATGTCATTTCCTCCATTCTGGAGCTGATGTGGCCTTTCACCTGACTGGCGAAGCTCCTGAGACACAGGAGCTTGCGTGGCCTCACCCTATGAACACTCACACTCCACGAACCAATATACTTTGTCCCACAAATTCTTTGGAGCTAGTGTCTGCTACTCAGCCCTATTCTTCCAGGCGGCAAGCAGAGGACTTGCTAGGAAGTCCAGGAACGACTGTGCCTTGCTTGAGGTCACAGAGGCCAAGCCCTAATCATAGTGCCCTACCAACTTCCACCGCACACGTTTCAACTTTTTGGCACATGTTGGGCCACCTTTTGTGACTTGGAGCTGGGTTTCCCATACAACCCACATTCCCTGTGCCCATGTTCCTCATGCCCAGTTAGGGAAAAATGAACACACACACACACTGGACCATCTCATCCACCTTTTCCTCCCATCTGCCGAACCTGGGCCCCCAGGGAGCAGTGAGGTGCCAGGCTCTGATGTGTGTCTGTGGAAGGGGTGGGGAGGGGAGAGAGTCCCTTTCGGTGCCCACTGCGTGTGTGTGCAATTTCCTGCCAGTGAGGAAACACTCCGCTCAAATCAGCCCTGGTTCTCCTTTCCCTGCTCTGGCCTCACAGGAGGAGCTGGCAGCGAGCCGCGGGCCACCCGAGCCTCCGCCAGATTTCCTGACCAAACGCGGGAGGAGAGATGCCCTGGATTGTCCTGCTGCTTGCAGCTGGTGAGCTGATGTCCCTGTGCCACCCTTCGCCCTGTTCCGCTCCCTCCATCCACCACCTTTTCTCTGCTAGGGGGCGGCGGGGAGGGGTGCGTGCACACACACCAGGAGCTGGAGAGGCTGAGCCCTGACAGATTTGCCCCAGAGCCTTGGAAATGGCCCCGGAGCATGGACGTCTGTTGTGGGGTCTCAGTACCCCCACATCACAGGTATTAGAAATGCCACCCCACTGGAGACAGCAGTGCCCACACCCCATGACTCAGCCCTGCTTGGCCTCTGCAGGTTTCTACCTCCAGGACTGGGGCAGCAGGAGGATCTACTGGTGGGTCGGAGAGGGTGGCAGGGAAGCTGGACAAGGAAAGGCTGGTGTCGACCTCACCTGAGCCAGACGCTCCACAGGGGAACCTGGGGTAGCCAGAGAGACACTGGTCCCTCCTGCAGGAAGCCGTGCCCTGAAATCGTATCCCTCATCACAGCCTGGGAAACGAGATAGAGTCACTCTCCCCTTGATCACCCCCACCTCCTGCCACCTGGACTCCTTGAGCACCCCACACCCCTTCCAGCCTCCAGCCTTTGCCTGAGATGCCTAGAATGCTCGCTCCCAGCTTTTCCGTACTGTGTCTTCAGGGAAGCCCTCTCTGGCTACCCCATCACCCTCATCTCCTTGAGAATGTCAGCTCCCCAGGGCAGGCATGTCTTGTCTGTTCATCTGTCTGTCTATCTCATCCACTGCTCTGTCCCCAGAGCCTAAACAGGGCCTGGCATGTGGTCAGTGCTGTTGATAGAAGTAATACGAGTGTAACTCTGATGCTGTGTAACATCCACAGCTATTATAATAAAATGACTCCAACAACATGACCTCTTACCACATGCTGGGCACTTGATCCTCTCAACATAGCAGTAGGGTAGGGACAACTAGGGGCTTCCCAGGTGGCACTAGTGGTAAAGAACCTGCCTGCCAATGCAGGAGACACAGGTTCGATCCCTGGGTCAGGAAGATCCCCTTGAGCAGGGCATGGCAACCCACCCCAGTATTCTTGCCTAGAGAATTCCATTCAGAGAGGAGCCTGGCAGGCTACAGTCCATAGGGTCACAAAGAGTCAGACATGACTGAAGTGACAGTGTGCACACAGAAGGACAACTAGCCTCCAGTTGTACATAAAAACCAAGGCCCAGAGAGGGTGAGCCATTTGCCCAAGGCTACACAGCCAGGCTGGCCTCTGCTCTAACCACCCACCCACCTAACCTCCCCATCTTGCTTCGCAGGCTCCTTGGCTATCCCGGCGCCATCCATCATGCTGGTGCCCCCACACCCCAGCAGTCAAGAGGACCCCATCCACATCTTGTGCATGGCCCCCAGGGGTTTCCCAGGGGCAAATTTCACGCTGTACCAAGGTGGGGAGGTGGTGGAGCTCCTGAAAGCCCCCAAGGACCAGCTCAGGGTCATCTTCAACCTGAGTGGTGGCAGCAGGGAAGCTCGAGGGGGACCGTTCTGCTGCCAGTATAGTGTGCTTGGCGAGAACAGGCAACCCCAGCTGTCGAACCTCAGCGAACCTGTGCATATCTCCTTCCCAGGTAAGTCCCTCCCATCGGCCCTCACTGCCCGGGCTCCATCTTCTCATGGCCAAGCCGTTGTTGGCACTCCTCTCTGCCGGGGAGTCATCACTCTTCCAACTTGCCAGGACTTTCTTTTCCTTGTTTAATCCTCAGTCACCATATGCCATGGAGAAGGCAATGGCAAGCCACTCCAGTACTCTTGCTTGGAAAATCCTGTGGATGGAGGAGCCTGGTAGGCGACGGTTCACAGGGTCGCAAAGAGTCGGACACGACTGAGTGACTTTGCTTTCACTTTCACCATATGCAATGGGTACAGTCATTCTTCTCATTTTCCAGATAAGGAAACTGAGGCACAAGAACTGAAGAGGCTGGCCTGGGTCACTCAGCCAGCAGGCAGCAGAGCTGGAGTTCCACTGGCCTCTGAAGTCCAGACGTTAAACCTCCACCCTTAGCTGGCCACAGCATTTATGAGCACCTGCTATGCACCAGGCACTGTCCTTGGCATTGCAGGCTCAGCAGTGGATGAAACAAAAGTCCCTGCCCTCTTGCACATTATGAGGGGGTGGCAATGGACATCAGATGATAAATAAGGAGTGTTGTAAATATTCAGTCAGCTAGTGGGGGACAAGGGAAGTGACAGGGATGAAATACAGCCTTGTGAAGGGAATCTTTTTTTTTTTTGGTTGTGCTACATGTCTTGCAGGATCTTAATTCCCCAACCAGATAGGGAACCCAGACCCTAGCAGTGAAAGTGCTAGAGTCCTAACCACTGGACCACCAGGGAATTCCCAAGGGTGTCACTTTAAATAGAGAGGAGAGTGATCAGGGAAGGTCTTTCTGAGGAGGTGATGTTTGAGCCTGAAGGATGAGGAGCCAGCCACATGGCTGTCTGGGACAGGACGGAGCTGGCTGTGCAAAGGCCCTGAGGCTGGAGCGTGCCTGGTATGTTTGAGGGAAATGGAGGCACCCCATATGGCTGAAGCATAGCGAGCAAGGGGAAAGTGGGGAGGAGATGAGGGCAGGGGGAGGCAAGGAGGATCATGCAGGGCCTTGTGGCTGCAGTAAGGACTCAGGCTTTTTGTCTAAGTGCGACTGAAGCCCTGGGAGCGAAGATGTCCTCCTCTGGTCTTTCCAGGAGTGGGGGCTGGGCCTGGTCTTTGGATCAAGGAGCAGGAGGGAGGGAGGAAGGGAGGAGCCTCGGGGTAGACTCCCTGCGTCACCAACAGTCAGAGCTTTCCTGCTGCAAAGAGAAGGTTGTAGTCAGCAGAGGCCCACTGGCTGTGATGACAGAACACTCTCTGTGTCCTTCCCCGGCCTCAAGTTCCACTATCAAAGGCCCCCTTCTCTCACCTTGGACCTGTGGTCTCAGAGTAGGGCGGTAACAGCGCTCCTGCCCCAGATGAAAGAATGAACAAGGGCTAACACTGAGAACACCCAAGTGAGCACCTCTCCTCCCCTCCTGGCTAGTTCCTGACCTCCACTGGGGTCCAGGCATCTCCTCCTGGCTCCCCTGAGACATTCCTTGCCTCTCTCCAGGGAGGGGCAGCCAGATCTCTTGCAGAGACATAAACTCTGGAGCCAGGGCTTCATGCTTCTGTGGCTACCTCTGTGTGGGCCTCAGAGTCCACCATGTGGCTGGGGATGGATGTCGTCTGACCCTGTTCTCCAGCCAGCAAGACTCTTCAGACCACAAGTAACTGAAAACTGGACTCAAATTGGCTTCAGCAACAAAAGGGGATTTGTTGGTTTACTGAACTGAAATTTGTTCATGGCACTGATTTCTGGCATGGCTGGATCCAGGTTCTCAACGATGTCAGGAATCACGTGCCACTTCTCAGCTCTGCTTTCTTCTGTGTCTTATTCTTAGGCAGGCCCTCCCTCTCATGATGTCAGAATTGTATACCTTGGAGCTCCAGATGCATATCCTACCAGCTTTGCAATGCTGGCCGGAGGAGTAAGCCTCTTTCCAGAAATCTAGCCAAAGTTGAGAAATTAGTTTCATTGGCTCAACTTGGGCAATGTGCCACTCCCTGAACCAATTAGATTAGCCAGGGGTAGGGAATATGCTAATTGGCCGGACAGTATTGCTAGATTCCCAAGGTCTAGCTGTACCTAAACTAAATGTTTCTGGGGTATAGGGGGAGGGCTGGCTCTCTAAAGGTAGCCCGGATGTATGCCAGGAGTCCCACTTTCTCCCCGCACCCCCACAATTCCATGGCCTACCCAATCTCTCTTTTCCCCATCTTCCTCTAGTGCCCACCTGGATCCTGGCACTGTCCTTGAGCCTGGCTGGAGCTGCTCTCCTCCTCGCTGGACTGGTGACCATTGCCCTGATCATCAGGAAAGGTAACAACAGGCAGAGAAAGTGTGGCTCACCAGAACTTGCAAATGCACTAAAATGCACTCCAACTCACACCCATTTTTAGGAACACAGAGGCACACAATTGGGAGTTCTTACTCCAAAAATTTATCAGTGAAGAACCTTTCAGAATTTCGATGATGGTGGTGGGCAGGGGAAATTCATATATATATGGTAAAATATACATGATGTAAAATTTGCCATTTAACTCTTTTTTTTAATTTATTTTTTATTATTTATTTTTAAATATTTTTGGCCATGCCGTGGGGCTGGTGGGATCTTAGCTCCCCAACCAGGGGTCAAACCTGAGCACCTGGCAATGAAAGTGAACTGCTGGGGAATTCCTTTTTTTGTGTGTGTGTGGTTTTTTGCCTTTATTTTTTTTAAATTTTTTTCCATTTATTTTTATTAGTTGAAGGCTAATTACTTTACAATATTGTAGTGGTTTTTGCCATACACTGACATGAATCAGCCATGGATTTACATGTATTCCCCATCCCAATCCCAGTTTCTAATCAATTAGATTTTTAAATGTTTACTTTTGTTTTTTTTTCCCAACTATTAGTAATTACTTTTCCAATTATTTGTAATTATTTTTTTCATGTTTAATATACAAAGCATTTAACACATTTATTATCCCAGAGCTAGATGTCAAAACACAGCTTAACTTGGCTATCATAGAGCCTTAGGGTTTCCATTTAGCTGAATTACACTTTCTTCTTTTTTTTTTTCCATTTATTTTTATTAGTTGGAGGCTAATTACTTTACATCATTACAGTAGTTTTTGTCATACATTGAAATGAATTAGCCATGGATTTACATGTATTCCCCATCCCAGTCCCCCCTCCCACCTCCCTCTCCACCCGATCCCTCTGGGTCTTCCCAGTGCACCGGGCCCGAGCACTTGTCTCATGCACCCAACCTGGGCTGGTGATCTGTTTCACCCTAGATAATATACATGCTTCAATGCTGTTCTCTTGAAACATCCCACCCTCGCCTTCTCCCAGAGTCCACAAGTCTGTTCTATACAGCTGAGTCTCTTTTTCTGTTTTGCATATAGGGTTATCATTACCATCTTTCTAAAGTCCATATATATGTGTTAGTATACTGTAATGGTCTTTATCTTTCTGGCTTACTTCGCTCTGTATAATGGGCTCCAGTTTCATCCATCTCATTAGAACTGATTCAAATGAATTCTTTTTAATGGCTGAGTAATATTCCATGGTGTATATGTACCACAGCTTCCTCATCCATTCGTCTGCTGATGGACATCTAGGTTGCTTCCATGTCCTGGCTATTATAAACAGTGCTGCGATGAACATTGGGGTGCACGTGTCTCTTTCAGATCTGGTTTCCTTGAAAAACAGTGGTTAGATGCCACGAAGTAGGTGGCAATGCCTTAACCGTATGCGTGTTGTCAGGCCCGAGAGCCTCTTCCATCCTTGTCAAGGGGAGTGCTAACCTTCTCTTCTTTCATACAACACAGGGAATTCCTTTTTTAACAAAAATTTTTTAGTTTTTAAAATTTTAACCTCTACTGCTCTACAACCATCACCACCATCCATCTCTTCATCTTCCTAAACTGTAACTCTGTCCCCATTAAATGCCGAACCCCGTTACCCCTCCCCCAGCCTCTGGCAACCACTGAAATCAGTATTTTAAAAGATTTTTTTTTTTTTTTTTTTTTTTTTACATTTTTGTACCTTGCTTGAAGGTTTTACCAACATATATTACTCATGTTATTGGGAGGGAAAAGTGTCTTCAGTAGCTCCCCTGTTGCGAGGGAAATTTGCCAGGGGAGAAGGCAAGGCTGGGTGGCAAATGTACAAGATGCCTTGTTGGTTTCTTCGCTTTTTGTAACCAGGACCAAAATCTAACAAATGCTTTTTGTTTGTTTGTTCCCAGTTAAAGTAAAAAACTTGCAGAAGAGACGGTGAGAACATCCCTGGAGACCCTCAGAGGGTAGTTTTTTGGGGAAAAATTTCAGTCCCAAGGCAGGAGTTTCTGATTGGCCTTGAAGAGCTGGCCGGCTTCTGGGGCAGAAGGGTACTTCCAGGGCTCCATCTCAAACAGCGCCCTCTGGTGGATGGGCGGGTTATTAAAAATAGGTGCTATTTAGGAAGCGCTTCCGGTGTGCTCTGCGCTGTTGGGGCGGGGGGGGGGGGGGGGGGGGGGAGGGGGGGGGGCGTTGGGGGTGTGTTACTCTGGACCTTGAGTTCACATTATCCTCGCACCAGCCCTGGAAGTAGGCTCTATGAATGACCCCTTTTAACAGATGAGGAGACGGAGCCTTCCTCGCATTCCTTTATCGCCAGTTGCCAAAGTTTGTTGAGTAATCATTCTAGAAATCCATAGTGAGGGGGAGGCAAGTGGGTGTCCCCTGGCGTTGTGCGGCCCCCAATGTGTAGCCTGTAGACAGTGGCCCTGGTTCTTGGGTGTCAGAATCTGTCCGCTGGCCCCAGCCTTGGTTTCTCCCCTCGGAGAGAGGGGCAAAACACCTTGCTGCCTGGTGGCAGAGTAGCCCCAGTGATCAAATCCTGACTTCACCTGGCTGTGGGGCTCCTGCAAGAGAATTTCCATCTGAGGGGTTTCGGCCGGGCGGGAGGAGGTGGGTGGGGAGGAAGGATCAAATTTGGGGCCAGGGCTACCTGGAAGGAGCCTCCTGCCTAAGACATGTCATCACTTTCTCCCAAATCCCTCTGCAGAGAGCGAGAATCCTGCTGGGTTAACATCGCCACCACAGGTGTGTGCTTCCCTGATGCTGTCCCTTGCCTGGGCAGAGTCACTGCCTCAAAAAGGCCATCGGGCCTCACTACTTGCTGCTGAACCCCTTCTACAGCTGTTCACTTCCCTTAGAACCCAAAACACACGCTCCTCCTCTTTCCCTTCCTCCCCGCCCCTCATGTCCCTCCCAGTTTTCACCTCTCTCTCTTTTCTTTTTGGTGCAACCAGCTTTCACCCCTTACCTTTCCCTGCCCTATCCTCAAACCGTTCACTCATCCCCTGCTCTGCCTAGGATATTTTTCCTCCCTGTGTGATCTCCATCTAAAGGTCACCTCCTCTAGGAAGCCTTCCCTGACTCCCTAGGCAGGATCTATTCTTTCTCCTTACATTCCCCTAGCACCCTGTCATTCTTCTTAGCCCTCAGTAGACACGCAACTAAGATCATTGGATGCTTGGGTGTATGATACATACCTCCAGAACTGGACCATCAGCTCCAAGAGGGTGGGGAGTTGAAGCTGTCTTGTCCACCACGGGGGCACCCAACTTTCCCGGTGTCTAGCACAGCACTTAATGGAGCCCCAGTTGTGGTCCAGAATGTGCTGTTCTGGCGGCTTCCACCAAGGGGTGGGGGGGGCAGAGAGAGAGTCTGCCTGTGAGGTGGGATGCCCAGGAAGGGGCCCTAAGCAGAGAAAACCCCACTCTCTGTATACACTCTTTCATTGTTTCCGTATTCATTGAGCATGTGCTAAATGAGCATGTGCCTCTATGTGCTAAAGCCTGAGGGCTCCCGAGATGACCAAGGCAGAGGTGATTTCTGTCCACAAGCCTATACTCCAGTGGGGAAACAGCCCATGACAAGTTGGACGCTGTCTGGGCTGGGAGGGCGGTCTCCGGAGGAAGTGATGTTTAAATCAGAGAACTACAGGGGGGAACAGGGAGTAGCTGGGTGAAGGGCGGGCAATTAGTGGAGAGCCCAGGATAGGGGGAAATGAGAAGTATTCTGGAAAGCAGGAGTTGAGATGAGGCACCCATTTTCCGGAAAGCAGCTAGGGGTCACCAAGGGAAGAGTTCTGAGCAGAAGAGGGACACAGTTCAATTTGCAGCTGTTCACCCTGCAGAATGGGCTGGCGGGCAGACAAAGAGATTGCTAGGTGATGGACCTCATGCCCTTCCTCAGGGTAGATTTAGGGCCTGTGGGCTTGTGGGGAGGGCCTGGGAAATGGGGGGTGAGCAAGAAATCTGAACTGGCCCCCACCCTGGTCTTCTTCTCTTCCTGTTCCAGACATGTCCTTCGACAACTCCCTGTTTACCATCATGGTAAGTCTTCCCGTTTCTTGGATCCAGTTTTCTGCTTACGGTTCTGACCATCGGAAGATGGGGGCTACCAGCGGGGCTGGGCTGACCTGTTGTCCCTGGGCTTCTAGGGCCTGGGAAAAGCCCAGAATCACTGAGCGGGGCTTGTTTTTAAGCTGAGAGTTGGTTCTGGAAAATTCCAGGGGATTGGAGGTAGCCATGCTGTCCAGGGCTTTGTGGGGCAGCAGGCAGGCCCCTGGTTGTCAGCACTGCCTTTGCACTCACAATGGTAACAAAAGACGACCTGGGGGCTTCTTTGGAGTCATGGAGCCTTATGACAGTCTGGTATAAAGAAAAGACTACTTTCATGTTCAGCTTCAGGAATTTCAGCTTAGTTGTCCCAGACATGTATTCCCTTTTCGGGGAGGAGGGTCTCAACCTTCACACCCATCCCTGCTCCTCACCTCGTGTTTAGCAAGGCATTGCTCTCCCAGATCACATAGCATCCTGGCTAGCATTTGAAACCCGGTCTATGGCTCTCCTTTGCACAGTTGCATTTTGTGGTGGCCTTGGGGTAATTATTATTCAGTAAATTGGAGATATCTGACCCGTGGACACCATGGATGAAGACGATGTCCAGCTAGGGGAATACCCTGGTGGTCCAGTGGTTAGGACTCTGCACTTCCACTGCAGGAGCCACGGGTTCTATTCCTAGTTGGGAAACAAGATCCTGTAAGCTGCGGTGTGGCCAAACACAGAAACAAAAAAATGTCCAGCTAGCTTCTCTCCATGCAGAGATGGGTACAGGTCTGGGGTGCAGGTGGTCCCACTTGAGGTGGCCTCAGGAGTCCTGTTTGTATAAATGGATGCTTTGGGACTGGAGTGAGGGAGCCTGGGGTGGAGTCAATTGGCTTGGGACACCACTATAGGAAATAGGGGTGGGGGGAGGGCTGGATGGGTTTGACATAGCCTTCCTGGGCATCTGGACAAGAACCTTCATCTCAAGAGAAGAGACCCTTGACCCATCTCAAGGGTCAAGAGACCCTTCATCTCCTGAGCTTCTTAATTCCACAGGGGGAGACAGACGATAGCACATCGGGTAGGGGGTGCCCAGGAAGCTAACACATTCAGATGGGAGATCTGGGAGGTCTAAGAGATAAGTGACAAGCAGGAGATAGCTGTGGAGGATTGATCCAGGCTCAGGGCACGTTCTCCACACGGCCCAGTAGAACTGGGGTGCGGAGGCGTGAGGAGTGGAGGGGGTTCCTGCGCAGAACTTTGACTTTTATCCCAAGTCAAGTGAAAGCCCTGGAAGGTTTGGAACGGAGACGTGACCCCGCTCTACGTGCCCACGGGCGCCCTCTGCTGGTTGCAGCGAGCACAAGCTGTGGGGGCCGTGGGCTGACAAGAACCCGGGGACCAGGCGCAGACAGCTCAGATGGTTCAGGCGCCAGACGTAGTGGGTAGTTTGGTCCAGCGTGCTGGCAGCGGAGGTGGAAGGCGCGAACAGATGCAGGTCAGATTCAGAGGATGGGAAACACGGCACTGATTTCAGAGTAGATGAGTGGGCGGAGGGAGGAGGAGGCGTGGCGGAGTCCTTGAGAGACAAGAGAGGGGCCACCGCACCCAGTGATGCTCCAGAGCAGATGGAGTCTGGCCTCCGTCACTGGTATACAGATGGTGGGAAGGAAGGGGCTTGGCACCGACCTGTCCAGCTCTCTGAGGGCTCAGTTCAGGGAACAAGCTGTTAAGAAAACCTGGAGGGCAGGGCACGTTCTAAAACCTTCCCTGAGAAGCCACACTGCTCAAGGCACTAGCCTGGTGATTTCTGCTTCCCTCTCCCCACTTTTAAAAGGCATTTAAAACGAAACGATGGGAAGACAGAAAAAAAAAAAAAAGGAAAAAATAACATTTCTCAGTATCCTAGTCCTGGAGACTTTAAATATATACGTATATAGACTATGAAATACAACCAAATGTAAAAATTATCTGTAATCTATATTCATAAAGTTCTCTGCTATTTCTTAATCCCTCTGCACCCACTGGCCTCCACTCCGCACACACACATGCAGGTAAACGACCATTAGGAACTTCTTGCACATACAAGCAAGTGAAGGCAAAAATAGCAAGTCTGTATCCTCACTCTTTTTAACACAAATGACAGCATGCTAACCACACTGTTATGCACTGATGGTTCTTTTCTTTAACAGTAAGTTCTAGTGATCTTTTCTAGTTTTTTTTATAATCACTGTAAAATATAAATGAAATTTACCATTTTAGTTCATTTTTAAGTGTACAGTTCTGTGGCATTGAAGTATATTCCTATTGTTGTACAACTGTTACCGCCATCATTCTCAGAACTGTATCTTAGAAAACAAACCCTGTCAAGGAATTCCTTGGTGGTCCAGTGGTTAAGACTCACCATTCTACTGCAGGGGGCGCAGGTTTAATCCCTGGATGGGGAACTAAAATCCCACAAGCTGCGAGGTGCAGCCAAAATAAAACAAAACACAACAAAATTCTTTGCCTATTAAACAACTCCCCCACCTCAGACCCTGGCACTCACCATTCTGCTTTCTGTCATTTTGGTGGATTTGCCTATTCTGGATTTTTATAGAGAAATGATGCCATACAGTGTTCATCTTTATGAGTCATAGCCACCCCAGGATGAAGGGTACTGCCACTCTCCCCCATTGTACAAAAGGGGGAACTGAGACATAAAGAGGTCAATCACACCACTAGGAAGAGGTGTAGCTGGGATTTGAACCCAGGCTGTCTGGTTCCTTTTTCAGTAGACATCAAGACAGCACCGATGGCAGGATCAGGGGCCTGCATCTGTGTTTGTGTGCAGATGTGTCTGTGTGTGTGTGTGTAGGGGGGGCAGTGAGGTGAGACCTGATGGACTGTGGGAGTCTCAGCCTCAGAAAATGGGGCAACCCAAGACCCAGAAACCCCAAATCACTTCATTCTCTATTTTTCCCTCTACGGACAAAGAAAATGACTTCAGAAGAAGATGCAGCCAACCTGGATGCTCCCTCAGGCTCCACTGAGACACCTGGACCCCGGAAGAGGCCCACCTCCACATCATCCTCACCTGAGCCCCCTGAATTCAGCACATTCCGGGCCTGTTAGGGGAGCCCTTCTCTCTGTCTGCGTGCCCTCTGTTCAGCCCTCCCCCTGGAGCTGGCCAGGCTGTGTAGGGCCTCCAGCTACTTTGGGGACTTCTGGCTGCTGCTTTCTCAGGGAAATGAACAGAAGAGACAAAGGAGATTCCTGCCCTTGGGACCTTCCTCGCAGAGCAGCAGAGTGGGAGAGAGGGTGAAAGCATCGACCTGGAGGCTGGACGGAAAGCAGGAAGCATCTCAGGATTTCCAGCTTCTCAACCCACCAGGGGAGGAGATACTAGGATCCCTTTTGGCCTTTAGCTGGGCTGTTATGAATCTGAGCCTCGCACACCCCTCTGGTTTCCTCCTTCCCATCGCACCTGACTTGGCCAACCTGACTGGGTTTTTGGATCATAGGGTACCCTGGGTGGGGTATATTCTGTGTGCCCTGCTGGCATGCCTAAGTTATTAATTATAATGTTTTGAGCTGTTCCCAAGGTCTCTATGGAGTGTAGTCCTTCAAGCCCAGGACCTCTGCTGTCTAATCACTGATTGCTGGGGGATGGGGAGAAGTACCCCTCAAGTGCATGCAGTCGGGGTGGTGTCTGGGGAGGACCATGGGGGTGTCGGGAGAGGCGGTCTACATGAAGCAAGGGGCCTCAAGCTCCTTTGGAAACCCTGAAAGAGAATGGGGCTCTGGAGTAGTGGATTCACTGGCCAGTCATCACTGGGGGAAGGAAGAGTGAATGAGGGGGCCAGGGGATAATGGGGCGTCCAACAATTTTTTGTGGGTAGAAGACAGCGAAGGGCCAAGAATGGAGGAAGAGGGCACTGGGGGAAGGGGAAAAGAGAAGGAGCCGTTGAGTTCCGGAGAGGGTTTAAAGATGGGGTTCAGAGGCCAAGTCCTGGCTCGAACTGCTCTTCATGCGGGCCTGCTGGGGGTGGGGCCACAGGCTGGGGCGTGGTCCTACGTTCTGTCCCCACTCCAGCCCTTCTCAAGAAACCAGAGCCTCACAAAGCAAGGCCCGGTGTCGGGGGAGCTGGACCGGTATAGGGGCGGGGCCTCCTCGAAGATGGACCCCGCCCCTCTGCGTGCCGCTTCACAAAGCCGGGCGGGACCGGGGGCGGAGCCAAGCCTCAGGCGTCAGACCCGCCCCCGCCGTTTCCCAGGCAAGAAAGCCACCTCACACAGCGCGGCCGCCGGCGTGGGGCGGGGCCTGAGGGCGTGTCCACAGGGCCGAGCACCGCCCCCTGGCGCGAGCTCCGGGCCCCGCCCTTCGTGGGCCTCCGCCGCCGCACGGTCTTACAAAGCGCGGCCGTTCGGGCCACGCCGAGCTGGGGGCGGGGTCCTAAGTCTAGGGGCGTGTCCGCGCGGCCGAGCATCACCCCTGACGTACGCTCCCACCCTGCAGTTCCTGGGCCACGGTGTCACCTCACAAAGCAGCGCCCATTCGCGCGGGGCGGGACGGGGTGAAGGGGTCCGGCCCCGTCCCCTAGCGTGCGCCCGCCCAGCGCCCAGAGCCGCCTGCAGGGGGCGCTGCGCCACGGTGGCCGGGCCGCAGCGGCGGTGGCGGCGAGGCGGCGCGTGGCCGGCAGGCGGCGCTGCCCGGCTCGGCCTCGGCCTCGGCCTCGGCCTGCTCGGCGGCGGCGGCAGCGGCGGCGGCCTGGGCCCGGGCGCGGCGGCGGCGGCGGTGGCGGGGCCTGGAGCCGGATCTAAGATGGCAGCACCGGCGGCGGCGGCGGGGCCGGGCGTGGGCGGCGCGGGGGCGGCCGGCACGGGTGTCACGGGGCCCTGTGGGGCCGTGTCCGTGTTCCCCGGCGCCCGCCTCCTCACCATCGGCGACGCGAACGGCGAGATCCAGCGGCACGCGGAGCAGCAGGCGCTGCGCCTCGAGGTGCGCGCCGGCCCGGACGCGGCGGGCATCGCCCTCTACAGCCGTGAGTGCGGGGCCCCGGGGCCGGGCTGCGCGCGGGGGCTGCGCACGAGGCCGCCCGCGGGGGGGGGGACCCTGGCCGGGAGGGACGCGGTGAGGTGCCTGGGGTTCCCAGGGTAAGGAGCCCTGGTCCGTGGGGGCATGATGTAGGGTCTGTGGGGCCGAACCGAGGGAGCTGGGTGGGGGGGGGCCCCCGAGTGAGGGGCGTGGAGGAACGGTGTCAAGGGGCAGAAAGAGAAAAGAGGGCGTGCGTGGTGGCCAGAGGTGAGGTGCCCCGAGTACGGAGGGAAGCGGGAAGTGGGGGAGTAGTGAGGGCCCTGAGATTGGGAGAGGGTGGGCAGGAAGTGGGGGGCCAAGAGTGGAAGGTAAGAATTCTGAAGAAGCCGGGGGTGTGGGGGCTGGGTGGGAGTGGAGGGGGCCTGGGCGTGGGAGAGATGGGAGTCTGGGGGCGGGTGTGGCCGCCGTGGCGGGGAGGAGGGAGGGGTGTGGACAGCCTTGGGCCATCCAGGGGACCCTCTGGACTGCTAAACGGTTGGAAAGTGGTGCCCACTCTGGGGCGGCCTGGAGGACCCTTTTCCACTCATCTGGAGGGCCTGGCCTTCCCGACCCCCAAGTGGGAAACTTCTAGATCTGGGGAGAGGGTCCCTGCGAGGGTGGTGCGAGCCGCTGGGTATGCGCCTCGTGGAAAGGTGGACGGCTGGGGCCCCTTCTTGATGCCCGGCTCCGAAGTAAGATGTAACAGTCTCCTCCCTCGCCACGGTTCCCCGATCTTCCTTTTTGGGGATGTGAGAAACTGGTTACATTTTCAGAAGCTAGTTTCAAAACTGACATTTTGGTATGGGGGGGAGAGAGATCTCAAATGTGTTTGCCAAGACCCCGCGTCTTTGTAGTTCATCCTTTTTCTTTCTCTTGTTACTCTTTTTTATCTGTTCTCTCTTGTTCTTATCTGTTCTCTTCTCATTCACATTTTGTTGTTCTGTTACACTCAGCTTTGTCTCTCCCAGTTTCTTGCTCTGATGTTCTCCAGGTGTCACTGAGAAGGCTTTTCCTGGCGTCGGTTTGTGTGAGCTTTTTGCCACTTTGGGCACGGGGTTTTCCGAAGGGAAGTGTGTGGAGCAGTTGGTTCCCACACAGAATTCCTCACACCCAGCATCACACCTCTTTTTGCTTGGGCAGAGCTGGTTCTTCTTGGACCAGATGAGGGGAGAACAGAGTATGCCAGATGGGTATCGGCGCTCAGGACAGACGCTTAAACTCTGAAGGGCCCCCCAGATCATAAGCACTGCCATTCATTCTACATACATGAATGGGCACAGCACCAAGGCATCATTTCTCAAACTAGGGTCTCAGGGCTGATCCTTAAAGGAGTTCCAGGGGAGCTGGTTTTTCTTTGGTAAATAAACTTTTGATTTTAGGACAGGCTTAGATTTATAGAATTTATAGAATTACTGGGAAGATTGTACAGAACGTTCTCATATACTCTCTTCACATCTTTCTCCAGGAGAGGTTTTATTATTTAAATTGTTTAATGTGGTTTTTAATTTATTTTTGGCTGTGCTAGGTCTTCGTTGCTGCGTGGGCTTTGTCTCTCGTAGTGGTGAGCGGGGGCTGTTCTCTAGTTGCGGTGCTCGACTGGTTGCAGAGCATGTGCTCTCGAGCACCTGGGCTTCCGTAGTTGCAGCACATGGGCTCAATAGTTGTGGCTCCCAGGCGGTCAGAGCACAGGCTCAGTAGTTGTGATGCAGGGGCTTAGTTTCAAGGCATGTGGGATCTTCCCGAACCAGGGGTCAAACCCATGTCTTCTGCCTTGGCAGGCAGATTCTTTATCACTGAGCCAGCCACCAGGAAAGCCCCTCTAGGAGAGTTTTTACTTTCCTGTTTTTGTTTTGTGGATACACTTGGAATTGTTACTAGTTATAATAAGGGAACACTTCTGTTTGGGGAGGTCATTCATAACTGAAGTGATCATCAAGAGGAGAAAGTCTGCATTTCTCACACTGAGAGTCTCAGTCTGGAATGACAAAGTCTCAGGGATCTGAGATAATTCCTGTCCCCTTTATGCTCAAGTCACCCTGGCATGGACTTGAGAGCATGGTCTCTGGTCTTGGCTGAGCCTGGTTGTATTGGTTTCCCAGGGCTGCTGTAACAAACGGAGTGGCTTAAACCAACAGGAATGTATTGTCTCATAGCTCATGGGCAGAAGTCCAAAGGCAAGGTGTTGGCTGGGCCACATGCGCTCCAGAGGCTCTAGAGGAGAATCCTTTCTTGCCTCATCCAGTGTCCAGTGGCTCCAGGCATTGCTTGGCTGGAGGCCACAGAAATCCAGTCTCTGCCTCCATCTCCACATGGCTGCTCCCCTGTGTCTCTGTCTTTCCCTCTAAGGTTACTTGTCACTGGATTTAGGGGCTTCCCAGGTGTCTCAGTGATAAAGAACTCATCTGCCAATGCAGGAGACACAGGAGATGCCAGTTCAATCGTGCATTGGGAAGATCCCCTGGAGAAGGAAATGGCAACCCACTCCAGTATTCTTGCCTGAAAAATCCCATAAACTGAGGAGCCTGGCGGGCTCAGTCCATGGGGTGGCAAAGAGTCGGACATGACTGAGCGACTGAACACGCACGCATGAATCCGGAATCTAAATCCAGGATGATCTTCATTCAGTCAGTCATGGGTGCTAAGTCATGTCTGACTCTTGCGACCCCATGGACTGTAGCCTGCTAGGCTCCTCTGTCCGTGGGATTCTCCAGGCAGGAGTACTGGGGTGGATTGCCATTTCCTCCTCCACGGGATCTTCCACCCAGGGATCGGACCCACGTCTCCTGCATTGGTAGGTGGGGACTTTACCACTGAGCTACCTGGGAAGGCCAGGATGATCTTAGATCCTTAATTATGTCTGTAAGGATCCCTTTACCACGTGAAAGTCATATCCACAGATTCTGGGGGTTAGGGCTTGGGCATATGTTTGGGGTCTTCTGCTGTGTGCGCTGGACTGGTGCCCGGCAGGTAGTTGGGGGCCTCTGTGCCTCGGTCTCCTGGGTGGCAGGATTGAGGTGATGACAGGACTTGGTGGCACAGCATGTTTGCTCAGGGAACGAACTCTTCTTCCTTGGAGGCAGCCTCTGCTCCTCAGCCTCTGAAGTCTGCCGGGGGAGTGCAGAGTCTCGGATGGGTGAGCAGGCTGAGCCTGCTGGGCGTGGACGGCTGGCCATGGTCCCCTGGGAGAAGGTAGAGGTGGTCTTGCCTCTGGGGGGACTTGGGGGCAAACCGTGTTTTTGGGAGCCTCAGGCCTTCTCTTGGAATGAACTTCCATCCTTGGACTCAGCGTTTCCCAACCTGGACCCTTCTGGGACCTGGGTGCTTTGGCCAGGTGAGAAGGCTTCAGGAACCCTGTTCTGTTCACCTGTCCCTCATGAGGCGGGGTCCTGTGAGCCACTGGTGGTCCCCAGATACCTGACATTCGATTGTGTGGGGGGGGTCGGCTGGGGCGTGGGCCAAGACCTCCACATGAATCTCCCTGTGCCTCACACCTGGGAGGTGAGTCTTGAGCATGAAATCTGACTGGTGTGAATCACCAGCTACTCAGCCTTGAACTCGCCATTTCACCTGTTGCGATACCTGTTTCCTTACCGATAGTGACAGGTACCTGCACACAACCTCAGTTTCCTGCACTGCAGAGAGAATAGTGTCACTGGGGTCCCAGGAATATGGGGGAAGTGGAGCAGGGAGTCCGGCGGCCATAAAGGGTAGGTTGGTCTACAGATGTTATCGCCGGTGATGCTATTGGTGTGGAATGGTGAAGAGCTGGCTTTTCTAGTAGAAAGTCCTGTATGCTGTGGGGCTGCCCAGCTGCCTCCCACCCCCAGCAGATGGGAGAGGGGACCCCCCCCCCCCCCGCCACAGGGCTGCCACCTCTGCCTCAGGTGGCAGGGCTGGGAGAGATGGGCTTCCCTGATGGCTCAGTGGTAAAGAATTCACCTGCTAATGCAGGAGACTCACAGGTTCAATCCCTGGGTCAGGAAGATCCCCTGGAGGAGGAAATGGCAACCCACTCCAGTGTTCTTGCCTGGGAAATCCCATGGACAGAGGAGCCTGGAGGGCTACAGTCCATGCGGTCGCAGAGAGTCAGACACGACTTACGACTGAACAACAGCAGCAACAAGGACATACAGGAGCACATAGAGCCGCATTCCTTGATGTTTGCATCCTCCGTGTGGGAAAGAGCACAGTTGCGGAAGGCTCTGGCTCAGTCACCCTGCGGTGAATGGTGACCCTTCCCCACCCCACTCCCTTTTTCTGGCTTTGTGACATCTTAGTTCCACAACCAGGGATCGAACCCCTGCCCCCAGCAGTGAAAGCGCAGAGTCCTCTAACCGCTGGACCTCCAGGGAATTCCCTCCCCACCCCTTCTTGCCACTTGATGTCACCCTGGCTCAGGTCCATGGCATTGGCTAAGTGGCAACTCCCATAACCGGACCACTCTCCCTGGGCAGAGGTGTGTCTTCCTGGGCCTTGAGGAAGCTTTGGCACGGCCCCTGGAGTTCCTGGATGCAGGCTGCCTGCCCTGCACTCTGCCCATGCCCAACTTGCCAGGAGGCAGCTCCTCGAGAAACCCATTGTGGGGTGGCTGGGGCCGTGAGCAGAACAGACTCAGTTCTGCAGCCCTGTGGCAGCCTTCCTGGAGATGACAGGGCTGCTTTTTCTCTTGGTTCTCTGGCCTCTCCCAGCCCCATTGGCTAGGAAGGAACATACAGCAGGGCCGGCTCTGACAGGCTAGATTTCAGTTTGTGGGGGGACCTGCCAGGGGCTGGAAACCCCAGAGAAAACCCCTCTGTGAAAACAAGCTGTAGGTTCCAGAATCGGGAACCCTGTGACTTCCTTCAGTCACGCTCCTGGTAGCCCCCACCCCCGACAGCTGGGGGCATTTGGGGTGGTGAGATCGTGGAAAAGTTGGTCCTGTGTGCAGCCTTTAGGACATGCAGTGTCCAGCTTAGGAGCCAAAGGTAGTCACATCAGAAGGCATTTAACGTTTTCATGGTGCCTGCCGGTTGCTACTGCCCGCTGTCACTTATGCAGCACTTCCTGCCAGGCGCGGACAGACCCCCGGCTTTGACTTCGGAGGCACTGGGGAAAGGATGGTAGCATGAGGCAGGGCCTGTGGGCCAGTGGCCAACTTTTTAAGCAGTCAGAGCTAAGGGAGGTTTGTACATTTTTGAAGTGTTGATTAAAAGGAGAAAACCCAAGGAAAAATATTTAACGAAGACTGTAGAGTCCTGCAAAAAACCTAAGATATTTACTTACCAGTCCTTCACAGGAAAAGCTTGCAGACCCCAGGGATAAGTGAATGAAACAGGCAGGAGGAGGGGTAACTTGGGAACTCAGCCCCAAACAGGGTCGGTAAATCTTCCGCAGCTTAAGAGAAGCCAAAAAGCCCTTCTCTGTGTAGGTCTGTTTATTTTGATTGTGAAGTGTCCTGATTGATCAGGTCGTATAGAGTATGCTTTCTGGACCATGTGGGCCCGTGTGGGCCAGTTAGCCTGACAGGTACGGCCCTTTTGTGTGTTACCACTGGGCCTCAGAATAGTTGTGGGAGGTCAGGTATGCGCCTCCCGTTCTGTTGTTGGAAAAGCAGGGGTGAAAGGGTTATCATGGCTGGCAGACAGCAGAGCTGGCTGTTGGATGCTTTGCTCCCTGCAAAGTGGTTCAGTGGAACTGGGGGGTCAGGATTCAGTTTATCCATGCATCATCTACTCTGGAGACCCAGAGTAGAAGTGGCTTTAACCAAGATGGCAGTTCATTTCTCGTGCTCTGGTCCTGGAGACCAGGGCTGGTGTGGAAGCTCTGCTCGAGGAAGTCCTCAGACCCAGGGTTCTTCCAGCTAACCCTGTTCCCACATTCCCAGGGTCGAGTCTTGTCATCATGGATCAATATGGCAGCAGGAGTCCAGCTATTACACCTGGATTCCAGATAGCAGGATCAAGGAAGGGGCAAAGGGTTCCAAGAGCACTGCCAAGCATCTGTTAGGGAAGGTTCCCAAAAGCTGGCCCTGGTTGCTTCTGCTTGCATCCCATTGGCTAGAATGCAGTCACATGGCCACTGCTAGCTGCAGGGGGGCCTGGGAAATGTAGTCTTTAGTTAGAGGGTTCCTGTTCTCAGCTCATTTCAGGGTTTCTCTTTCAGTGGGAGAAAGGGAGAACAGATACTGGGAGATAGTCATCTTGGCCATAGTAGGTGGGATGTGGATGTAGCCACCATCATTGGTCTGAATACTCCTGGTTTAAGGAAAGATGCTCGATGAGGTGGGAGCAGCAGCCTGGTATGAGCAGAATGGAGGGACTAAAGGATGGGTAACAAGGTTGGGCCCAGGTCACGTCTTCCAAATGACAGGGCCTTTTCCTATATGTGGTCAGGAGTGCCCTACCATTTTTCACGGGGGCCTAACATGATAAGGATGGTATTTCTGAAGACTCTTCTGGCAGCAGGTTACGGTGTAGATGGGAACAAGGAGAGAAGCTGCGGAAGCTTGCAGAGAATGCAACAGAAATGTAATCAAATAGTTTCACCTTAGTCTGCCCCTGAAGCGCATTAGAGGCCCAGAGTCCTGATGTGGTACAAAAGATGAATTCCTCCCCTAGGGCAGAGGGCAGATAGTCAAGGCCATGACCCTTGGCCAGGGGTCATGAGTGACTAGCTGAAGGGTTTGCTCCACTCTGGTTAAAATAAAAGGAGATTCCTGATGTTTTTTAAAAATCAGGTGATTTCCCGTCAAAATGTGGCTTGTACTTCTGAAAAATCAGTAGGGCTGCAACCCTGGGCCCTCACATCCCGAGGCTGAGTTGGACGGCAGTGCTGCCTTCAGAAGGGGCCTGTGCGCCACATGGCCAGAGTGCCTTCCCTGCTGGTGGCCACCCCATCACAAGCCCGCACCAGTAACCATTTGCCTTCCCACTTTGTAGTGTATTGTTTCTTTTGGGTGCCCATCAGGTGTGGGAAAATGTCTCTTAGCCTTAGCCCTCGCCCTTCCTCAGCCCCCCACCCCTCCCTCTAGATGCTGTTACCCCAGTTCAAGCTGACCTGGCTTCTAGTCCCAGGTCCCGCCTGCTGACTACCCCCCAAGCCCCTCCTCTCCCTCACCTCTACCTGCACCTGTGTAGGCCCACAGGTCCTTGTTGGCAATTTGGAAATAATAAGGTCCTAAAACCTGACCTCCTGCTCATTTGGCAGCAAGAGCTAACCTGACCCAAACTCGGGCAAAACCCCAGCCCTGAGTTGCTACTTGGGGCTTTTTTAATCTCTGGGTATCCAGTAGAGAATGACCGTTCTCACTTAGGGCTTCCCAGGGGCACAGTAGTAAAGAATCCACCTGCCAAGCAGGAGACACAGGTTTGATCACCAGGTAGGGAAGCTCCCCTGGAGAAAGAAGTGGCAACCCACTCCAGTATTCTTGCCTGGGAAGTCCCATGGACAGAGAAGCCTGGTGGGCTACAGTCCACGGGGTCACATCAAGCATGACTGAGTGCTGCACATTCCCACGTTTGGCTCAAAACGGTGCTTGGTTACAGATGTTGCCTGTACTCCGCTAGGGATAATTCATGCTGTCTGTACCTTGCTACCTTTTTTCAAATGTGAGGAGTTTGTAATCTGAAACTCACTGGACCCCATGTGTTTCAGGCAGGGTCTAAGGGCCTGGCATGGCACATCCGTTGGGGTGGTTGGGCCCATACGTGAGATCACGAGTGGAAAGTGGTCCACACCATGAGCAGCACCTGGCCAGCAAGCGCAGGGGTTAGGTGTGGGGGTCTGGATGAGGTGGGTGTGCAGGGCCTTTTGGCACAAGGAGTGTGGTGTGAACTTCAGATTCTGCAGTGCATTCTGAACTGGTTAGATCTAGCAGGAGGGAGGCAAGATAACTGGGCGGCAGGCGAGGCTTCTTTGCAGGGGAGCCTGGGGAGACAGGCACCACCTGAGGAGGTGGTGAGTTTGCCAGGATGTCGGGAGAAATACCCATCCCAGATGGGGGAGCGGGAGGGCTAGACTTGGGCCAGACTTGGCTGCTCCTGTGGGGAGAGGAGGCTGGCAGGGGCTTCAGGCAGTTCAGAGCGGAGACTCTTAACCCTGAAATCCTTGGATGGTCCTGCTGGGTCGGTGGGTGTCCCATGATCTTACAACCCTTTGAAGTTGCATGCGGTTTGCATAAGGGTAGATGGACTAAAGTCGGTGGCTAGGGCCTCGGAGGAGCCTCCTCGATTCTAGAAAAGGGGTGACAGCACCTCTCTGGAGGGGACACTTGTAAAGCACTTATTAGCTCGTGTGCTTCCAGTGAATTGGGGCATGGTGCGGCTCTTGGTTTTCTGCGCTTCTTTCGAGGGAGAGGCTGCCTTGCTTTTGATCCCCCTCAGAGGGATCTGTGACCCAAGAAAGGCTGGTGGCCACTAAGGACAGCAGCAGATTGTGGAGTGAAGTAATCAGTGGGGGCCACGTGTATCTGTGTCCTCTCCAGGAGAATGACTGTGAATGGCAGGAGTGCCAAGGGGAGATTACTGGATTTCTGAGCAGGAGGGGCAGCCCACTTTGGGTGCTGGAGTTGGGGAGGGAACCCAGCAGTGGCAAGTCTGGGGAGGGCCTGGTAGTGGAGGCTGCGGGGGAGGGATCTTATCCGGGATGGTAGGGCCCACCAACAGTTCTCTGAAAATAGGGAGACTCGAATTTTCATACTTTGAATCAGAAGCACGCATTCAGAGTGACCTTGCTGTCTCTTTGTTGTAATCATTAGCATTTGTTTATCACTTTATTTATTAACTTCAAACATTATTTCTCCCGCCAAACTTCTGATAACCATTGCAGTGTGTTAGCTATTTATCATGTAACAAAAACTTGTTAATGAGCTAATTACTGGCTGCCATGCACACACCTCTAGTTGCAGTAAGGGGGGGGACTACTCCCTAGTTGCGGTGCTCAGGCTTCTTCTTGTGGTGGCTTCTCTTGTTGCAGAGCATGCATGGCCTGGGCTCAGTAGCAGTGGTGAAGGATCAGTTGCCCTGTGGCATTTGGGATCTTACTTCCCAGACCAGGGCTAGAACTCATGTCCCCTGCATTGGCAGGCAGATTCTTAACCATTGGACCACTAGGGAAGTTCTTAACTTTAAACAGCAAAAGCTTACTGAGCATCCATTGTGTGCCAGGTACTGTTTGGGATTAAGCACAAGTCCACACTTGTGGGTCTTGTGGGGTGGGAGTATGTGTGACAAGCGCTGTCTCAGCAGTCTCCCACAGTGGTCAGAGCCTTGAAGGCAAACTGGGCTGAGGCTTGAGAATGCTGGGGAAAGGGCTGCTCGAAGTGGGAGTGAGTGGGAGGTACGGGTTGGTCAGGGATGGTCACCACTCTGAATGGGGCATCAAAGCTGCTAAGAGAAGTGCATCGACATGACCCAGACCCTATGCCTCAGTTTCCTCAGCTGTGAAATGGGGATCTTGGTAGCATCTGCCTTGGAGAGTTGTGAGTTGTGAGCTAATAGAAGTCAGGTGCTTGAAGTAGTGTCTGCCACTCAGGCAGGCAGACCTGGGGAGTGAGCCTGCGGGCCTGCATGGCCAAGAGCAGCCCATGGCCACCGTGGCTGGAGCAGGGTGAGAATGGGGAGGGGTGGGTCCCAGCAGGGGGCTTGGCGTTTATCCCCAGAGTGTTGGGGAGGGAAGTAACACCCATGGTGGTGTCTGGGTTCAAGCCCTCCCCCATCCCTTCGTTCCCTCCCCCATCCTTTCCTAGCAGAGCGATCCTGGGTGAATGACTTAGCCTCCTGGATCTCAGCTTCCTTGTCGGTGAGGGGGGTTTCACTGTGGGGTTTGGCTGGTGGTGAGTGGTCGCCTGTGCCCGGACTGCAGGTCCTGTACACATCAGACGCCATCCATGCCCCCGACTCAATTCTGGTCTTGGGGAGCAGAGAGAAGGCGGAACCCCTTCTCCCTGCTTGGAGAGGGGCCGGAGCGTGGCCTCAGAACTAACCTGAAGAGATGAGGGCAGGAGGCCGCCAGCCTGACAGAGTTGAGGTGGGGAGGAGGGGATCTGGGCGCAGGAGCCACGGGCGTGGCTGGGCCGGGGCGGCTCTGGGACAACCGGGGTCTGTATCTCTGGGCCAGTCCTGCTCTCCTGGTTGGCCAGGCCAAGGGGCAGGCTTGCTTTGCATTCCTGGGCAGGAATGCTCACCCTTCCCCCTCCCGGTCAGCAGCAGCTCTCACGGGTCAGAGGCATCTAGAGGTCATGATTAGCATGGGCCACAAGAGTCTCATCTGACTTGACCTCATAACCCCAGGCAAGTGACCCTCCTTCACAGTTGTTCCGTCCTAGAGTGGAGAGTGGTTTTGGGGGCTGGCGCACACAGATTCGCCCCACATATACAGCAGGTGAGTAACACGGTGTAAGAGATCACTGGTCTCTTAAACCTGCCTTGTGGTCTGGAGATGTGTCCCAGGTAGAGATGATCATGGAACCCCCGGATGGGTATGGGGCAGCTGGGAAGGCCTTGGAGATCCTGCCCCAGCCCTTCCTGGTCCCACACAGCTCGCTTTGTGTGTTCACCCTCCTGTCTGCTCACGTCCGGGACTCGCTGGGAAAGCGTCAGGATTCAGGGTCCCAGGAACACAGCAGGGCAGGGCTTCTGGCACTCTTTCTGTCTGTTCCGAGAAGCCGTGGCACCTTTTGGTTTAAGATCCCCGAGTCCCTGACTTCCCCCACACCCACCTCTTTTGTTCTCTGAAAGCCAGTTATTGAAGGAAATTGAGACCAGGCTTCACCCAGGCCTGCAGGAGTTAGATATGAAGGCCCTGTGGCCTCGGGCGTCTCCTGTGGGGGTTATGCTTTAGATCACTGGCTCTAATTGTTTAATCAACAAGCACAGACGCCCAGGCATAAGGTGCACTTGACATGGTGGGCACCCCAGTAACTGCCACCCAAAGTCAGACCTAGAACTTGGCCTGCAGCCTCTGGATGGGTTTGGTCTGATCAAATGGGTCTGTTCCCTGATGTCAGGCAGGGTATTCTTGAAAACTGGTCCAGATGGGTGTGTGTGTTCGGGGGGTACTCTGTCTCTTCCCCTCCTCCACTCCTCACAGAATAAGGGGAGAAACTTTCACTCCCTCCCTCTTTTTGTCTGTCTCTTTCGGTTGATTCATCACCCACAGCTTTGGTGAGAGCGGGCCTGAGCTGTTTTCTTTAAGACCGTAGGGCGGATTTGCTCCCCCGCTAATTGTGTTCCCGTGGCTGGCGTTCGTCTTGGCTGCATGTGATACTCACGTAACGGTTTTGTGTATAGAAACCTGCCCGACAACACAGGAGCTGGTGGGAGTCCAGCTGCAGGGACCCCGGCAGCTCTGAGCTCTAATGAAAAAGGAATGCTCCACCATCCCTCCCACAGGGGGCAGTGAATCAGTGATCAAAGGCAGACTGGGGGGCCTCTTGCAGATCCAAAAGGGGCATTCCAGAGAGCTAGCCACATTCTTCCCTGAGCTGGAGGGGAGGGCAAAGGCAGGCTGGGGCATCTAGCCTTCTGTCATGTGTCCCAGAGGCCCCTCCGCAGAGCTTGTCTGGTCTGCACCGAATGTGTGACTGGAGATTGGCATCCCTAGTGTTGCGTGAGTCTCGGGTTGGAGATGCTGACCGGTTGCCTGGCTTCGATACCCCTCCACCCCCACCCCAGTGCCCTGCTTATCGCCGCTTTGAGGCCCTACCACGGCCGTTTGGGCTGAGCAGCTGGTGGGCGCCGTGCCAGGCTCTTTACGTTCATTGACTCGCCTGGTCGTCAGAACAGCCCCGTGGGGAGCCACCTGCTTCCTAAGAGGGGAAACTGAGGTACTTGGTGGTGGCTGGCTGTTGGGTGCCAACACGGCTTCAGCCCTGATGTCTCCCCGGGGGCGCTAGTGCAAGTCAGTGCCCTAGAGGACAGGCAGACCTGGCCCTTGGGGTGTGTGTCAGGGAAGTGGCCCTGGTGGATTCTTCTGGAGCCCAAAACCAGTCTTTCCTCATTCCTGCCTCGCCGATTCCATCATGGGACGGGCAGGCTCTGTCGCCACCCGCCTGGGCCACATCTGGAGTCACATCTGGCGAGGCAGCTGCTGGCAGGCCGGTGGGAAGGGGCCCTCCCTCCGGACTCACACATCCGGTTCTCCGAGCTCAGAGGCAGGGCCGGGGAGCTCCTGGAGCCCCAGGGGCCTGGCGGAGGCCCTCCGGCAGCCCCATGGCCCCAGGACATCCTGTGTTACCTCTGGGCCAGTGGTCAAAGTGTTTTTTTTGTCGACGAGCCCTCCGCCGGGACTGCAAGTGGGCCTCAGCCCCCCAGCTGGTTTCCTGCATCTCTCCTCCACCGAGGCTCCTCTGCCCTGTCCTCCAGCCTCTTCTGTTTGGCCTCCCTGAAGTCACCCTGGGCTGAGGGCTGAGGTCCCTCAGCTGGCTGGAGGAGGAACACGTTAGCACTCCCCAGACACTGACTGGCTTGGCTTCCTGTGCTGAGCGCACAGTCCCCGGCAGCCGTGGGAACCAGTGTGTGGGGTGTCCCAGCCGCTCTGAGGGTGGGTCCCCCTGCTGCCCTTGACACACTTCCCCTATGTGCCTCCATCCTCATGAAGCACTGACCGCCCAGTTCCTGTGGTCACAGGTGGTGGAGACCTTCATGACCCCTCTCAGCCCTTGGAGTCTGGCTCTGTTGCGAGCCTGTAGTGGGGACTCTGGGGGATGGTGCCTGCCAGCCATGGTCAACCAGCCGGGCCTGGCTCTGTGAGACCCAGGGCCCACATCCTTCCCTGGACCCTGAGCGTGGTCCCCACAGCCTCCCAGGCCCAACTCGCCTCCCAGAGACTGGGATGGGGTTCAGCTGTCTTTCATGAGCAGCCAGGTCCCCAGGCTGGGCCGCTTCAAGCATGTCAGTTCTCTGGGTCTCAGTTTCCCCTCTTGAACTTGAGCTCAGTGAGGAAGGTGGTGGTCGGGAGCATTAGCTGAGGCCCTGACTGCATTAGGTGTCTGCCTGGTACCATGTACAGCAACTGCTTCAAAGTCCTGGCCAAAGAAGAGAGGCTCGGCACTAGAGGCCGACAGCACTGCCCCTGGAGTGAGGGGCTGGGGCTAATGGGTCTGCTGCCTCCCCCCACCCCTAATTATCCTCTAAGCCCCCCTGCTTTTGGGGGCCAAGGAACGGTGCACAGCTGCTGTTCCTTTTGTAGCTCACAAAGCCGGGCTGCCGGCTGATTAGCATGGATGGGGAGATATTTGCATGTAATGGCTCCCGCCCAGTCGGAGCCCTGGAGTAGTCTTTTCAGAAAAGCCAAGCCCTTTCTTTGTCTGGTGCTTCTTCTCTTGGAGTTGTCCTTCCACACACTCCGCAGTTAGACTCGTTTTTGAGGTCCTTCCAGACCAGACCTACAGGACCACAAGCCTCCAGTCCCTAAAGGCAAATACCACCCGCCACCCACCCCCAGCTCCCATGAACCAGCCCTTTGAAAGGGGTCCCCGCTGATGCCCAGAAGCCAGTGCCGACTTAGGAGGTTTGAGGGACTCTAGCGGCCTCTTCTTCAGCCTGTGGTCAGCCCCATTGTGGCAGGGGGAAGGCGGGTGGCAAGGGGTGGGCCAGCAATGGTGGTTTGCTATTGTTACTGTGAAATATTGTCACAGGGATGAAGGCTAATACAGCAGACACCAGGAACTGCCCACCTCCACCTGAAGAGAGAAACAAGTGTTGCCTGTAGAGCCCAGGGCGCCTATCTTGTCTCCTCCCAGCGAGATAACCTCGTGGTCAGCCAACTCTGGTGGTCAGCCTTCATAAGGGGCCCCTCTGATGTGGCCGAAGGTCCCACACCTAAAGTCAAGACCTTCCCAAGCATAGCGTGAAGCCGGCACTTCTCAGCCGCAGCCAATGGCTGCTTCAGGTCAGAGAGACCTGCGCAGAGCCTGGTCTGGGTACCCGGTAGGGTTGATTCAGTGGCCAGGTGCCTGGTCTGGGCCCAGCGTGGCCTTGTGTCGCAAGATTCTGGAAGTCCTTCTTTCCCATCTTTGCCTCTGGTCAGAGGGCCCTGGGGATGTAGGGCCCCCAGATGGATGTTGTGTGCTGCTATGTGCTGTGGTCTTGGGCTGGGCGCAGGGTGTGTTAGTCCTTGTGACAGTGCTGATTGCTGCGTTATTTTTCAAGACCTGAAAGCTTGGAGGGCTGGAGGGTGGGGTCCAGGTGTCAGAACCCAGGTTCAAACGTGGGTCTGGAGTTCTGGGGTTTGCACTGCTGCGTGGCCTCCTCAGCAGGTGGAGAGGGACTTGCCCTGGGCTTCCAGGTCTCAGGAGGCCTCCTGTACCCTAGCCTGGCCCAGCCCACTGCCCCTCCTCCGTCACACCCACTCGGGGGAAGGGAGAGCGGGCTGCTGGCCCAGGCTGGGAGAGGCAGTCACCAGCTGAGAAGCCGGTGTCCTCTATCCCAGTGGGATACTGGGGTCACAGGGCCTGAGGCTGCGGCGGGTGTGTGTGTGTGTGTCTGTGTGTCTGTGTCTGTGTCTGTGTGTGTCTCAAGGCCTGTTTCCTCTCCCCTCCCCCACTGTCACTATTGCCTTTGTGTGCTTATCTTTCCGGAACGTGGTGGAAATTCAGACTGCTCAGGAGAGTGTAACCTGAAGAGCCCGTGCCCTCTTCCCTGCCCACCCTGGCCGCTGCTCATCTCCTGTCGTGATCTCCCCGCGCGGGTTTCAGGCACACGGGCTTGTGTGCATGTATCTCCCTAGGAACACTCCGGCTCAAGGTTGTTCACAGTTAAACCATGACGGGGGTGCCTGTTGAAAAGTACACCTCCCTTCCAGAGGCAGCCCCTGAAGTCATTTTGTGGTGTTTCTTTCTAGACAGGCCTTTCCCTCGCCAGCTCCCCCTGCTCGTTTTTACACCCATGGCGCGTGTATTTGACACTGTGTATCGCTAACAGCGTGGCTTGGTCATCTTAACATGGCAGATTTACAGATTGAAATCTATGTCTTTTCCTAGGCCCTCCTTCCCTTCACTTGTTCTGTAGGTACATTGGTTTTCTGCTGTTTTCAACAGTCCTGTATTTAGGTACATCTTCACAGACATTTAGAAGTAGAGCTATAGGATACGGTCCTGCAAGGGAACTTGTAGGTTAGAAGTCTTTGGTCACATATGCTGGGAAGAGAGGCCCAGATAGGGGCTACCCTGGGGCGCTGGGGGCTCTGGGTCCCTGCAGGGCAGGGCTGGGATTCATCCAGGCCAAGGTCAGGCCCAGGAGCCCAGGGTGACCTCATGCTCCTCAAATACCCCGGGGCTGGGCAGTGTACCCCGGCAGCTGCTCCGAGCGTCTCCGAGGACAGCACTGGAGCCGCCGGCTTAGGTTACAGCCAGAGAGGGAGGCCAGGCCAGGCTAGGATTCCCAGAACCATGGTGGCTCCTGGTCATGAAGTGCTTAGTACACTCATACTGCCCTGCCCTCTGTTATCTCGCTCAGGGAATCTTCACAGCAGAGAGGGGTTTTTGTTTTTGTTTTTTAATTAGTTTGTTTTTGGTTGCACTAGGTCTTCGTTGCTGTGCGCGGGTTTTCTCTAATTGTGGCAAGTGAGGCTTCTCCACATAGTGGCTTCTCTTGTTGCGGAGCACGGGCTCTAGGCACACGGGCTTTAGTATTTGCAGCTCATGGGCTCTAGAGTGTGGACTCGGTAGTTGTGGTGCATGAACTTAGCTGCTCTGCGGCATGTAGGATCTTCCCAGACAAGGGATCGAACCTGTGTCTCCTGCATTGGCAGGCCAGTTCCCATCCACTGTACCATCAGGGAAGTCCTAGGAAGGGTTTTATCTTGACTTTGTCCCCATTGCACCCCCATTGCACAGATGGGGCTCCTGAGGTTGAGGGTGAAGGCAGGTGGGTGGGTTGTCTGCCAGGCCCTCCCCGTGGGCTGTGCCATGATCCCCATGGACAGATGAGGAGAATGAGGCCCGAGGTCACATCTGAGGGTGGCCCATTAGGCCCTGAACTTAGTTCTTCCTGGATGTCCGTTTATGTATTTGGCTCCATGGGGTCTTGCTTGTGGCACGTGGAATCTTCTGTCTTCATTGTGGAATGTGAACTCTTAGTTGCAGCGCGTGTGATCTAATGCCCTGACCAGGGATTGAACCCTGGTCCCCTGCACTGGGAGCTGGTATCTTAGCCATTGGGCCACCAGGGAAGCGCCTTGATGCCCCCATTTAAACCACTGTCCTCTTGGCTTTGCTCACTGGGGAGGTGGGGCAGAGAGGCCTGATGCCTGTGGGAGATGGGAGACCCTTGGCGGACGAGCCCTGCGCCCCCATGTGGTCTGGCTTGGCTTGGATGTTGCCGCTGCCCCGAGGCAGCCCATGATCCGTGCTGCACAGGGCATTGTGGGCATCAGTCCCCCGAGTTCCCTCCAGCCCCTGTTACCCTGCCTTCTCCCCAGTGCTGCCGGCCTCCCTGTGGTGCCCAGGAGCGCGGGAAGGCAGGGCCCGGCTGGCTTGTTCACCGCCGTGCCCCTGTGCCCACAGTTGGCATTGAGCAGGCTATGGGCTAAGCTGCCCAGCCTGCCAGCCGATGGCCCTGAGCAGAGGGGGAGGCCGCCGGGTGAGCCTAGGAGAGCGCTGATTACTGTGCCTTGTCCTCCTCTTCACCCGACTCCTCTCTCCTGTGCAGTGTTTTCCCCTGGAAGGTGAACAGCCTGTGTTTTATTTGGCAGTAGGAGGCGATTTCATAAAAGACCTCACATTCGGACAGGCATCTCCCCCCTCTCCCAAGTCTGCCAAGATAAATAGCTTTAATTATTCTTCGCTTGTGGCTGTAATAGTTTTCCCGCTAGAGAGGCAGGGATTTGAAATGTGGCCCTTTTGTGTGTGGGTTGCTCCCTTCCACCAGCTGGCGGCTGCTTTTCTGTCTCGCTTTTCTGTTCCTCAGGAGGCAGAGAGCGCCCCTCATTCTCACACCAGGACAGACGGTTCTGTGGGAGGAGAGAGCTTGGCTCCCGGCATTTATTCCCTTTCTGCTGGGCCCCTCTGACACAAGTCTGTCCAGCATGAAGGGCTCAAGGCCCCCGTTCTTGTTCCAGAGCAGAGGGGAAGGGGGACAAGGACAGGGGTTACCAGAGGGCTGCCCAGTGCCCAGCACCTTCCCCAGGCCACACACGCCCTTGGCCTGGGCAGCTGGACCCCCCATTCTGGCTGCCTCCTGCACGTAGGGAAGTGGCCACGCCTCCCTGACCCCAGGCCCTGGGGCGGCTGTGCAGGTCAGCGTTCTCAGATGCTGGGCGGGGTGCTTGGCCAGCCACGTGCAGAGCCCTGGGTTTAGCTTGTCCAGGAAGTGCTGGAGAACCTTCCTGGTCCTCTGGAAGAGGTGACAGGGACGCCGGGAAAGAGAGGCAAGGTGTCTGGGAAGTCAAGGGGCCACGAAGGCTGGGGAGAAGGCCTTCTGCTTGTGGTCTGGGAGGTGGTAAAGTCAGCATGTCCCCGCAGGGAGACCGAGGGGTGTGCCAAGCCGTCCATGTTAGCAGGGCTTGGCAAGCCCCATGGGGAGTTTGACTTTGTTCCAGAAAGTTCTGGGGAACTGCGGAGGAGTGTGGGCAAGAGAGAGACCACAGCAAGCCGGCTGCATGGGATGCTGTGACTGGGACATGCCTGGAGGCTCAGCACGTCCTGGTCATCTGGTCAGTGTCCTTGAGGCCACCAGCTTCTTTGAGGCCTGTCTGAGTGCCAGGCCCTGGATTAGGCCCAGGAGTGAGGGTGGGGAGTGGGGCGTTTCCTTCAGGCCCGGGGCCAGGGAGCCCCTGTGCCTCAGTGTCCTCGACCGCCGGCCCGATTCGGCTGCTTCAGGTTCCATGGTGCTGTCCGAGGAGCCAACGAGAGGGGCCTCAGGGTGGTGCTGTGCTGGGCAGGGAGCAGGCAGCTTATCCCCAAGAGTTGCGCGCTTTCCAGCCTCTGTCTTCTCCTGCCTGGCCGGCAGCTGCCCCTCCAGCCCTGGCCTCCCCTGGCACTGGGCCCCTTTGGGTGGTGCCCAGGGCTGTGGATTCACCGGGGCCTCTCTCAGCTCCTCCACAGCCTCCCTACAAATCGCTCGTCTTGCCTGGGAACCCCTGCGGCCTCCCTGGGCTGTAGCCAGGATTCCCAGTCGCCTCCAGTTCTCCTGCTGGGCCCCTACATGGGAGAGCTCCACGCCCTGCTCTCAGTACTCAGTCAGCACTTACGACACCAGCTGGGCCTCCTGCAATTCAGCTCCATCCTGACTCTGTCTCCCTGGAGGTGGTGTCAGTCACACAAGTTGAGGGCTCAGTGCCACCAGCCTGTGCACCCCACTTGAGACGCCAGGCACAACCTCCGTTTGGGTCACCGGGGCTTCCGATCAACTTGCTGTAGAAATGGGAGGTTCCTAGGATCTTGTCCTCAAGTTCGGTTCACTTGCTGCAGCAACTCAGGAAGAGACTGTGCTTCCTAGACGGCCGGTTGACATGAAAGGATACAGCTCAGGAACGCCAGATGGAGAGCCAAGCAGCGTGAGGCGGGGGCAGGGGGTGCCGGCCTGCGGTGCCCTCTGGGGTGGGGCGCCAACCTCCTGGCACGCCACATGCTTGCTGACCCAGAAGCTCTCCTGTACCCTGTCCTTTTGGGGTTTTATGGAGGCTTCATTGTTTAGGCACGATTGATTTAATCATCGGCCTTTGGATGCTGAGGAGGGCGGACTGAAAGTTCCAACTGTCTCATTGCTAAGCTGGTCCTGACATGGCTTTCTAATGTCATACACCCCAGGGCGCTTGAAAGGGGCGTCATGTGACTCACAGAAGACACCTTTATTGCTCTTTTATTTATTTAAACTTTTTGTAGAAAATCATTTTTGTCTATTTATTTTTGGCTGTGCTGGGTCTTTGTTGCTGTGTGGGCTTTCCTTTGGTTGCAGCAAGTGGGGGCTACTCTCGAGTTAGTTGCGGTGCATGGGCTTCTCCCTTGCAGTGGCTTCTCGTTGCAGAGCACAGGCTCTCGGGCGCATGGGCTTCAGTAGTCGTGGTTCCCGGGCTCGAGAGCACAGCCTCAGTAGTTGCGGTGCCCGGGTTTAGTTGCTCTGCCGCATGTGGAATCTTCCTGGACCAGGAATTGAACCTGTGTCTCCTGCATTGGCAGGCAGATTCTTGACCACTGAGCCACCAGGAAAGACCACCTTTATTGCTCTTAATCACTTGAGAAATTGCAAGTTTTAGGAGCTCAGTGCCAGGAAAGGCGACTAAATACATGTTTATTGTTAATCAGCATATCATAACTCCCTTTCCTCTGTTTTCCCATGTGCCGTTTCCTCTCGCGAAGAATCTGTTCCAGTCTCTTTCCCTGGCTGAGTCAGGCGCCATCTCTAGCCTCCCACAATACCTCTGCGTCCTGGCCTCAGTCCCCGGGGACCCTCAGCTGGGACCTTCATCACTGGCCACCCGGCTCCCCGCGCCCTCACAGGAATGGGGAGGGCGTCTCCTTGCAGTCCATTGTCAGCTTTGTAACGGCTTCATTGGCACGAAGCCTTTACTTCGTGTCTGCGCTGGAGTTGAGGCACTGTATGTGCGTGTGTGCTCAATTGCTCGGTCGGGTCCGACTCTTTGTGACACTTTGGACTCCAACTCGCCAGGCTCCTCTGTGGGATTTTTCAGGTAGGAACACAAGTGGATTGCCATTTCCTGCTCCAGGGGATCTTCCTGACCCAGGAATTCAACCTGTATCTCCTGCATTGCAGGCAGATTCTTTACCTACTGAGCCATCAGGGAAGCCCCTGAGTTACAGTAGCAGAGATTAGATGGCCTGAAAAATGTTGGGTCCTTTACAGATAAAGTTGTGGCCACAGCTCCCTAGTGCTGGCTCAAGGAAGCTCAGAGAGGGGGTGTGCACCTCATGTAGGGGCCCAGACCCTGAGCCAGCAGGCTCAGCCGCTCGCCGTGGGACCTTGAGCAGGAAACCTAACCTGTCTGAGCGATCGCCTTTTCTCCTCTGAGCCTTCGGGGTGATACGGGGATTTTGTGAAGAGTCCATGGAAAGTGCAGGAGCAGAGCCTGTCACCTGGGATATGTTAGCTATGTTAGGCCCATCTCACCTTAGCAGGCTATGGGTGGGTGCTGGCCCTCGCAGCTTGTAGAAACTCGGCCTCTGTGACTTGGATACTCGGGGGCCTTGCCGCCCGGAGAGCGAGACTGGTAGGGTGTTTTTCCAGGTCCCTCACCACACCCCCAGAGCACTGCATTCCCTGTAGAGTTGTCCCTGGTGATTCCGGGCCCTGGGTGATTCCCTCGACCCCTGGCCCTGGAGCCTCAATGGAACAGACTTTGCAGTGTGGTGGGTGGGAAGCCACCCCAGGGTGCCAGACCGGGTCTAGGAGCAGGGCAGGCATGCTTGTGGTGGCTGTGGGACTAATACTCCTCCGTTTCCCAGTTGAGAGCCCATCTTGGTGAGCTTCCTCGGAGCCTTCATTTCTCAGCCCCCCCGTCCCATCACTGCAGGGAGGAGGGACCCGGGCCCTGCTCACCTTGGCTAGGAGGGTAACCCGGCACACCCTCCCAGCCCGCAGCCCCCTTTGCAGCCCTTCCCAGAACGGTTGACAGCCTGCCAGCCCTCCTCTCTGCTCTGTGCCAGCCAAGGTGATGAAGGTAGTGCGTTTTGGGTCAGTTTCTGAAAGCAGAGCCCAGAGGCCAGTTCTGCCTCTTCCACGGCTCACCCGCGGGTGCGTCCAGGCCCTGTGGGCTCCAGGCCCCTTTCCTGGGGGAAGAAGCCCCCTCCTGGGAACCCCTCCCCCTGGGGGGCCAGGAGGCAGACTGTGCCTGAGCCCCGGCCCCAGGGCGGTGCGTGGAGAGGGGAACCATTGGCCCAGCGCGGCCAGCTCTGTCCATTGTCCTGAGGGCCCCTCCCAGTGAGGCGGGGAGAGGGGAAGTGCACGTGCAGAGGTCGGAGCCCTGCCCACCGTGCGCGCTGGGGCGCTAGTGTGGCCTTGGGAAGGGGCTGGGAGGGGAGGTCCTTGACGGCCAGTCCAAGAGCTCTGACTTCTGAGGCTTTTAAAAAAGATAGGAGCTTGATTCAGCTTTCTTTTTCTTTTTTCTTTTGGTTTTTCAAATATTTACCGACCATCCCCTGCGTACCAGGGACTGACCTGTGGTTGTATAGCTATGATGTAGACAAAATGCTGGTCCCGTGGGCTTTGGGGGGCCCACCCATGATGAGACAGCTCAGGCTGTCCTTCACCCTGGCTTCCCTGTCCCGGGCCTCTAGATGCAGCCAAGCTTCCCTTGCCCACAGGTCCTTGTGGTCGCCTGCCTGGCGCCAGGCCGCTGGGCAGCTGGTTGGGTTGCCAGACTGTTCTGGTCTGGCGAAAAGGGAGACAGGCCTTCCCTGTCTGTTTGCCGCCATGCGGGAGTAGCTGACAGATTGGCTTTATTTTCTGACCCAGGAGCAGGCATGGGTACCGCATCAAGGTTTTGGGTCCGTTCCTGAGACCCGTTTACAGCTGGACTCAGGAGCACCTTGTCTTGGGCCCCCTGTGGGTGCAGCCTGGCCGTGACCCTGGGGCTGCCCCCGCCCAGCCCCCTCTTCCCTCCTGCCCGCTGTCAGGAAGCTACACATGCCCTGTTCCCCTTTCTCACCCCCAGGAGGGGGCACCTGGCTCCTGAGGTGTGAGGTGGTCTGGTGGAAACCCAGGTTGTGGCCTTAGGAGCCTCTTCCAGGCTGTGGACCAGGCTTAGGGCTGAGACCAAACCAGGGGTGATTAGGGGGCCCAACGAACACCTGTTGGCCCTTCATATCCAGATTCACGCATTGGAATGTTTTGCTTTTTCTATTGAGATAAAATTCACGTAACAAAAAACAGTTCAATGTCCAAAAAGAAAACCTTGTTTCCATTAGGCAGTTATTCCCCATTCTCCCACCCTCAGCCCCTGGTAGCCACCAGTTTGCTTTCTGTCTCTGAATTTACTAATTCTGGATGTTCCAGATAAATGGGATCATACACCTGTGACCATTTGTGTCTGGCCTCTTTCACTCGGCATCATGTTTCTGAAGCTCATCCATGGGGTAGCAGGTGTCAGGACTTCATTTCTTTATATGGCTGAGTAATATTCTATTCTGCGGATGGACTGCATTTTCTTTATCCAGTCATCAGTGGACAGACATCTGAGCTGTTTTGAATAGTGACACTTTGAATATTTGCATACAGGTATTCATTTGAATATCAGCTTTCAGTTCTTTGGGGTTTATACCGAGGAGTGGGATTGCTGAGTCAAATGGTAATTCTGTGAGGCTGTCCCATTCTGAGTTCCCACCAGCAGGGTCTCAGAGTTTCAATTTCTCACCAGCATGTGTCATTTCGCACGTTTTGTTTAAAATTGTAGCCATCCTGCTGGGTGAGCAGTGACCTCTGGTTATGGTTTGAGTTGCAGGTGTGTAATGAATAATGTTGTGCATCCTTTCACATGCTGGTCATTTGATTATCTTGGGGGAAACATTTCTTCAAGTCTTTTGCCCATTTTTTGAATTGGGTTATCTTTTAGTTGTTGAGTTCTTTATATATTCTGGACAACAGATTCTTATCAGATACATGATTTGTAAATATCTTCTCCCATTCTGTAGGTTGTTTTTTCACTTTTTTGATACTGTCCTTTGATGCAAAAAGCTTATGTGTGTGTGTGTTATTAATTCTTTTTTTGGCCACAGCACATGGCTTGTGGGATCTTAGTTCCCTGACCTGGACCCATGGCAGTGAAAGCATAGAGTCTTAACCTCTGGACTGCCAGGGAATTCTTCCAAAAGTTTGTAATTTTGATGAAGTCCCATTTATGTAGTTTTCCTTTTGAAACTCTTTGCTTTTGGCGTCATCTTGAGGAATCCATTGAAAAATACCAGGTCTCAGAGCTTGACCCCTGTCTTCTAAGAGTTTTACAGTTTCCACTCTTAACGTTTATTTAGGTCATTGATTCTTTTGAGTTGGGTGTTTTTAATATATGGCATGAGGTAGGGGTCCAGCTTCATTCTCTTGTACAGGGAGACCCAGTTGTCCCAGCACCATTTGTTGAAGAGACTGTATTCTACCCCTTTGAATGTTCTCAGGACCTTTGATAAAAATCAAATGACTATAAGCAGAGGGTTTATTCTGGAGTCTCATTCTGCTGACATAACAGCCCATGCCTCTCCATTTGCCAGTGCTATTCTATTTTGATTATTGTACCTTTGTAATGCATTTTGAAATCTGAGCCTGTGAGTCTTACCACTTTATTTCCAGATTGTTTTGGCTGTTATGGGGGTGATTAGGAACACTTTGCCACAGTTGTACTCATGCTTTTCTCTATAAATATATTTTGTTGTTGTCACTGTGGATTTGACGAGCCACTTGAAAGCAAGCTGTAGACATCACAAGAAACTTCACTGTATTTCCATATGTATCTTTCAATAAAAGGGGCATTCCTTTACAGAATAATGCTCTTGTCACATCTAGATCTTTTAAAGTTACAGCACCTGGGGATGCCCCTGCTGGTCCAGGGGTTGGGATTCTGAACATCCAGTGCAGGGGGTGCAGCTGTGATCCCGGCTTGGGGAGCTAGGATCACACATGCCGAATGGTGCAGCCTCCCGCCTCACCGCCCCCACCAAGAAAAAAGTACCTGTAGTCCATACATTTCCCCAGTAGAGCTTAATCACTGTTGAAAGGTTTTCATTAGGCTGCATATCAGGACCACACCTGGCATTTGCTGGTCACATCTCTTTAGCCTGGGGCTTCCCTGATAGCTCAGTTGGTAAAGAATCTGCCTGCAGTGCAGGAGACCCTGGTTTGTTTCCTGAGTTGGGAGTCTCCTTCACTCCGGTATACACGTGTGTTCAGTTGTATCCGACTCTTTGTGACCCCACAGACTGTAAGCCCACTGAGCTCCTCTGTCCATGGGGTTATCCCAGCAGGAATACCAGAGTGGGTAGCCATTCCCTTCTCCAGGGGATCTTCCCAACCCAGGGATTGAACCTGTGTCTCTGCTGTGGCTTCTGCACCAGTGAGCCGTCAGGGAAGCCCTCGCTCCAGCTCCCCGCAGCTTTTGTCTCTCTTCCTTTTCGGCTGTGTTGAGGCAACCAGGAAGCTGTCCTGCAGACTGCCGTGTGAGCAGTGTCTGTTGTCCCCTGGTGACGGGACCAGGGCTCTGTCCCACTGCCCCACACCCAGGCCACAGCATCGGGTCATTTTGTCTCCTGGTGACGCGGTGTCTCACTGTTTGGCTGAGGTGGGGCACCCCATGCTTTTTGAGTGAATGACCAGTAACAGTGACAGTGGCGGGTACGGGGATGCAGCGCTTCCTGTCTGTGTGTTGGGTCTGACCCCTGCCCACCGTTAGTTCTGCTTGACAGATGAGAAAACTGAGGACTCAGATCTGCCCGGGTGACACCTCAGTGGCGTAGGCGGGGCGTGAATGCAGGCTCTCCGGCTCCCGTGGCCACACTCCCCATACGTGCAAGAGGGGGACTTCCCTGGTGAGGGTCCAGTGGTTAGGACTTGGCACTTTCACTGCTGCGTCCCTGGGGTCAATCCCTGGTTGGAGGACTAAGATCCCACAGTGCTAAAAAAAAAAAAAAAAGGAACGGGCTCAGCTGGAGGAAGCAGAGGCACCACAGGGATTCTTGACTCCCACCCACCCCTGCTCGGCTCTGAAGATGCCCCCATGTGACGCAGAGGGGCTCATGAAGGAAGGCCCAAGCCCCTCATCTGGACCCAGGGCACCCTGCTGTGTTCCCATGACCCTCTGACCTTGCCAGATTGCCTTTTACTCCCCTGTGTCTTCCCACCTTGGGGCGATGTGGGGTCTGGCTCCAGGACGTGCTCCGGGAGGGAACATCCCGGCAGAGGTTCATGCCCCCCTGGGCCCTATCAGTGCCTACGCATCTCCCCCTCCTGGTCGCCCTGTGGACCACTGTCTGTTCCCGCTGGACAGAGTGCGTCCTGGGTCCCTGCCAGGGGCGCTTATAGGCCACTGCCTCATCCTCAGTGTGGGCCGGGCAGGCAGGGCACATGGAGCACTTGGCAGGGAGAGGTTGTGGCACCCTGGGGGAATCTGGGGGGCCGTGAGGACGTGGGAAGGGAGGCCCTGGGACCTGCCAGCTCACGCCCGCCTCCCTCCCCTCGCAGATGAAGACGTGTGTGTGTTCAAGTGCTCAGTGTCCCGGGAGACGGAGTGCAGCCGGGTGGGCAAGCAGTCGTTCATCATCACCCTGGGCTGCAACAGTGTCCTCCTCCAGTTCGCCACACCCAGCGGTACGTGTCCCTTCTGCCCTGTGGCTCACGGGGTGCCCAGAGCTGGGGAGCCTAGGCTCCCAGCATGGCTGGGGGGCACCTGGAGCTGGGGTGAATCAGAACCGGGTCATCTGACCCAGCGAATGACCCATCCACATCAGAAGTATTCCCCAATAGAAATATGTCCGCAGTAAGAGTACATTCTTGCTGCCTGGAACCAGGCCCCAGACCTCGCCAGCTCCTTTGGGTCCTTCTGGGCTCAGGTCCTATGTCCCCTCCTCTCAGAGGCCTGTTCTGACCTCCCGGCCACCCCCCAGGCCTCTGGGAGGGGCCCATCAGGTAGGGGTCAGGGGCCCAGCCTTCCTGCAGCAGTGGATGGGGTGGGGCGAGGTCCGGAGGTCCAAGTGCAGAGGAGATGCTGGAGGGATCCAGCAGACCCATCTGGGGGACACGCAAGGTTACTTCTGGACTTGAGGAGCCCCAGGTGAGCGGTGCTGGTGGCCCCAGGCTGGAGACCCCTGGAAGGTCCAGAGGCTGGTCTTGGTCCCTGCAGAGCTGTAACCAGTGAGCTTGATGGTCGGCACAGGGGCTGGGGTGGGAGAGCCCAGAGTGGGGAAGCCATCTGCCCACAGCCACCCCCTGCGATCCCAGAAGCCCCTTACCTGTCTCAGTGCCTCTGATGGAGTGGGGAGACGTCCCCGGCCCAGACCCTCTGGACCGCCTTGCTTCGTGTGACCCGGCTTCAGAGCTGGGAGCTGGCCAGGTGGGGAGAAGGCAGCCAGGTGACTGACCACCTCCCACCGGAAGCATTCTTAGGCTCCACCCCAGTTCCTTCTTTATACAAAAACAATTCCAGTTCACTGTTTAAAAAAATAAATTACAGAAACACCACCCGGGTTATCAGTAGAAGTTCATGTTATAAAATCCCCATTGTCTTTTTTTCTGTTCTATGGATAGTTGCATTCTAATTTTTTGCCCTTACATCCTGTCAGTTTCTTAAATCGTGGTCAAGGATACATAACCATTTTACCATGTTAACCCTTTCTGAGCGTACATTTCAGCAGCAGAGTGCATTCCGTCGCCACTGTCCAGCTCCAGAACTTTCTGTATCTCCCCACACTGTGTATTTTAAAGATACTGTCTTCTAGTTCACTTTGTTAAAATACACAAAAAATTTACCAGCAACCACGTTCAAGTGTCTGGACTCCAGAGCTGTTACAGCACGTTCACACTGTGGTGCGCACATCGCCCCCATCCATTGCCAGGACCCTTTCTTCTTCCTAAACTGAAATTCCATCCCCAGTAAACACTCACTCCCCCTTCCTTCTCCCCCAGTCCCCACAGTACCACCTGTCTTCATGATTTGATTTTGTTTCTTTTTCTTGATATAATTTTGTGGTCAGTATTTCATGTTGATAAACACAGTTCACTTGCATAATATCTGGTTCTGCTGACCGCTGGTGACTGGTCCTCTGACATGCTGCTCAGTGTCCCCTGGGGTCCCTCCAGTCCCCTCTGACTGGACACTGGGGTGGTGTCCCTGTGTCCATTTGCCACCCACAGACACTGCCGGGTGCTGTGGGTGGACCTGTGCTTCTTTACTGGGTAAATCCTAGAGATCTGATGCCTGGGTTACTCTTTGAAAGCCTTGGCCAAGCTTCCCTTTGGCAAATCTGCGCCCGGGCCCACTCCCACCAGCCTCAAGGAGCACAGTCGCCCTTGACACCTGCCTTCTCCCATGCCAGCCACCACATGGCCCATGTGGCTATCCTTTTTCGTTTCCTTAGATTTTAACATTTCGGGGGGTGGGGATTTTCACATCGCTCAGGCTCAAGGTAGAAAAGTCAGGTGCACACCTAAACTAAACCCCCTACCCTTGAGTGGGCCACGCATGACCTGGCTTCCCCCTTCCAGATTTCTGTTCCTTCTATAACATCCTGAAAACCTGCCGAGGCCACACCCTGGAGCGGTCGGTATTCAGTGAACGCACGGAGGAGTCTTCTGCTGTGCAATATTTCCAGGTGGGTACACGGCGCTTGGGCCAGCCTGCCGCCCTTGGTGGTCCCTGGAGGCTGCGTGGCACCTGGGTTCCTATCCTGGCTCTGCCACTTGCTCAATGAATAACCGTAGATGAGTGTCCTGTGCTTGCTTGGGCCTCAGTTTCCTCATCTGTGAAACAGAGATGCCAGTGCCTGCCTAGAAGGGTTGTTGGAAGGATTTGAGTGCAGATGAAGCTCAGATTCACAGGCCTTCTGAGTAACGATAGCACAGTTACCGTGTCTTGAGCACGGAGGGCATGCCAGGCACTGGCTCCAGCGCTTTGACGCGTACGGAAGCACTTGAAACCCTCCCAGTAGCTCTAGGAGGTAAGTACTATTGTTGTCCCCATTTTACAGATGAGAAAACTGAGGCTCAGAGAGGTTAAGTGACTTGCTCCAAGTCACACAGCTATTATGCAACAGAGCCAAGATGGGAAGCCAGGTCTGCCTGCTGCCCCGGCCCAGGTGCCACGCTGCCTCCCGACCGCCTGGTTGTCTTACAGAGAGACCCCGCAGCACCTCACCTGCCTGGCGCTCTGAGCCCTAGGGTCCTGTTTGATCTGCTCCTCCGCTTCTTTGGGTCCCCTGAGATGGGGCAGGTGGCCCTCGATCGCAGAACCCCGCCTGTGGCGTGTCTGAGTTCTGGGTGGCTTCCAGGGCCCAGGTGCCATCCAGCTGCATCCTTTGGCCGCAGTGACAGTGGTGGTGCCCCCCCAACAACGGGGGCCGCCTCCAGCTTCCCGCTCCCCTGGAGCAGCTGGCTGCAGAGAGAGATGCGGCCCTCCCAGGTTGATCTCTGCCCGAAGCCGACCTGCCTCTGTGGCAGGGTCAGCTGGGGCCTCGGCTGTCTGCCGGCCGCGTGCCCTGTGCCATTGGCATGTCTCTGTTCCAGTTTTATGGCTACCTGTCCCAGCAGCAGAACATGATGCAGGATTACGTGCGGACGGGCACCTACCAGCGCGCCATCCTGCAGAACCACACAGACTTCAAGGACAAGGTGAGCTGGCGTCACTTCTGCGCCCCTCCCCGTGCCCTCGGGCTGCACACGTGCCTCTGCCTCTGTGGCCTCTTCTCTTTCTCCTTTGCACATTGTTTTGTCTTTTCTTTCCTCAGACTGTAGGAGCAGAATCTACTTTTTGTAGAAGCCTGGTGTGTATCAGATGGGCACGAAAGGCCTCTGTCATTTCCCTCTAAAACGGCCACTGCCAACAGTAAAACCCTCTTCCAGATGTTTTTCCCTTGCGTATATCTATATCAGCATATGTATATATATTTTAGGGTTGTAATCTTTTTTAAAAAATTTTTTATTTATTTGACTGGGCCCGGTCTTACTGAGACACACAGGCTTTTTGTTTTAGTATGTGGGAACTGTGTTTTTTTAGGTTCTTGCACGTGGGATCTAGTTCCCTGACCAGGGACCGAACGCGGGCACCCTGCACTGGGAGCACGGAGTCTTAGCCACTGGACCACCAGGGAGGTCCCTTGGGTTATTTTTTGGGAGGGGGGTTTCTTTTTAGTTTATTTTTTTATTGAAGGATAGTTGCTTCACAAAATTTTCTTGTTTTCTGACAAACCTCAACATGAATCAGCCATAGGTATACATATAACCCCTCCCTTTTGAAACTCCCTCCCATCTCCCGCCCTGGGTTATAATCTTTTAAAATATATATATATACAAAATATGGAGAAGGAAATGGCAACCCACTCCAGTATTCTTGCCTGGAGAATCCTGGAGAATGGATAGAGGAGCCTGGCAGGCTATAGTCCATGGGGTCGAAAAGAGTCGGACACGACTTAGCAACTAGACTATACACAAAATAGGATTGTATTCCACACTCACTTCCTACAAAATACTTTTCCCCCACCTAATGTTGTGTCTTGGCATGTACTATTAAGTTACATGGATGAAATGGAATCTAGTCACTTCCCTAGTTCCTTTTAAAATCTTTTTACTGTTACTCATTGGTAGTTGACCCTGGAACAGCACGGGCTTGACCTGCACTGGTCCACTTATCCACAGACTTTTTTGATGGATAATATGAACAACCATGCTACACATGATCTGCAGTTGGTTGTAGAGCCGTGGACGTGGAGGGCCCCCTGTCTGGTTATACACAGATTTTCTACTGGGAAGGAGTGTTGCGTCCCAGATTCCTGTGTTGTTCAAGAGTCAGCTATGCGTTCATGATTAAGAAGAGGCCAAATTGTATATATTCAGAGGGGAGAGCTGATTCCTTTCTCTTCCTGTGGCTTAGAGTTTGTTTTCCCTTTTTTTTTTTTAATTTATTTTTGACTGTGCCAGGTCTTAGTTGCAGCATGTGGGACCCAGTTCCCTGACCAGGGATTGAACCAGGCCCTGCATTGGGAGCAGGGACTCTTAGCCACTGGACCACCAGGAAAGTCCTCTGCAGTTTATTTTCCCTTGCCACATGGAAGTTTGTGGTTTTCTCCACACATCTAGGGGGTTCTCTCCACATGATTCACCTTGTCCAGTGCCTAGGTCATGCCCCCCCACCCACCATTGCTGAGAATCTCCTCCCATCACTGAGCATCCCCACCCCTGGCCCAGGGCCTGAGCCCCCGCAGCCTGGGGTGGAGTCGTCCTCCACATGGTGGCCATCTGTGTGCCCTGGCATGGGCCACACTGGGGCAGCGCTCGTGGCCTGGGAAGCCCACGTTTCTTCAGCGAAGCCCCTTCCAGCCCCTCCAGCACGCAGATCCATTTCCTTGTTTATCTAGAGCTCTGAGAGGCACTCAAGGTCCACCCCCCCCCCAACCCCCCGACAGCACCAACGTCTCCATCAGGCACTCAACCGAGGCCCACCCCATGCCCAGAGCAGGTCTCCTTTAGCGCATGCGTGCCACCAGCAGACCCGTTTATCCCAGCTTTCTGTTCATGTGGTGGCAGTGAGACAAATCCAGAATACGGGGTAGCCCACCGTGCTGTGGCCTGGACTCCGAGAGCCTGTGCTGTGGGGCCCGGCAGCCCTGCAGAGAGCACCCAAGTGGGAACCGCTCCCAGGTCTCCTCCCAGGCTGTGGGGATACCCTGGAGAGCCCGGGGTCAGGGGCTGCCACTTTCTGCCAGCTGTGTGCGCCAGGCCAGTCGGCCCTGTGTCCGAGTGGTCCTGTTGCCTGCAGGGCTCAGAGGTGCCCTGACCTAGCGAGCCCTCACTCCCACATGCCCCAGAGATGGCCCAGGCTGTGCCTTCTTGAATTGGATCTCAGAGAGGGGTACTGGTCCTGACACCCCTGCTGTGCTCAGAAGCAGAAGCTCCCCTTCTGCCACCTCTGGATCCAGCCTGCAGGCTCCCACTGGGAGCAGGCTTGGGGAGCAGCTGGCCATGCAGAGGGACAGCAGGCTGCAGGGTGGGAGTGGGCTCAGTGGGTGGGTCTGCAGGGAGTGACACCCCCATCCTTACTGTTATACCACTTCACTGCTAGCTTGTCCTCACTACCCCTTCCTCCCCCAGATCGTTCTCGACGTTGGCTGTGGCTCTGGGATCCTGTCGTTTTTTGCCGCCCAGGCTGGGGCGAGAAAGATCTACGCAGTGGAGGCCAGCACCATGGCCCAGCACGCCGAGGTCAGTGCCTGCTGGGACCCCAGCCTCTCCTTGTCCCCCCCATTCTGGGCCTGTTCCAGCCTGGGGAAGCCAGCCCAGTCGGGAACCCAGAAGACCTGACCCCTGGATCCAGGGAAGCCTGGGGATGTCATCTCTACTTGGGTCTCTTGTCCCCCAAACTGAGTGGTTTCAGGGGCAGGGACTCGCTGGGCCTCAGAGAGCCTCTCTTCGGTGATGAGTGGTTGCCCACCAGCTTCAGGGGTGGTTCAGGTCTTCAGGGGCAGGACTGTGCAGTCACACAGACCAGGGTGGGACCTTGGCCTCCGGCAAGCCACCCGTCTCTCTGAGCCCCCCTTGAAAGATGGACAACAGGAGTTCATTTTGTTGGTTTATGTTGTTTGGCACCAAAGCCTTTGTTCAGAGTTTAACACCTAAAAACTACAGACAAACAGTGGGGATGGCTCCGTCCCCCACCTCCAGCTCCCCACCACATAGACCTCCTGGCAGAGGGAGCGATACAAACGCAGAAGCCCCATGAGCCTGTGGGCTCTCCACCTGCCCCTCCCACACCACCGTCTGGCTCCTGGCTTTACTCTCTTTATGGTGCATCTGGGTTGTATGTTGTGTGAAGAGCTGCGTCACTCTCTCTAGTGGTTGCCGAGCATCCCTTTGCTTGGCTGGATTGCTGTGTGTAGGCTGTAGTTGACACTGAGGCTGATCCTCGGTCCACAGCACAAACCAGTGCCGCCCCGAGGCTTTGTACCCGCCTCCCCCATCGCAGTGAGGTTATGTCTATAGTGCACACCTCCCAGCACTCGGATCGCTGGGTCGGAAGGTGTGTCCACGCTGACCTTTGGTGGCCTTAGCCAGGCCTGCTTGTCCTCCTACCCGAGGTGACAATAGGGGCTGGGAAGCTGCAGGAGGGCCAGCTCGAGAGGGGTGGGGCCGTGGTGACCTCCTGACGGGCCAAGGCTGCTCACAGCTACAGTCAGCATGCTTACCAGGGAGGCGGTGGGGGGGATCTGGTGGCCGAGTGTGGACTGAGGCCCTCCCCAAGAGGACCCCCATGACCCCTGTGGCTTGCCCACCATCAGGTCTTGGTGAAAAGTAACAACCTCACCGACCGCATCGTGGTCATCCCTGGGAAGGTGGAGGAGGTCTCGCTGCCCGAGCAAGTGGACATCATCATTTCGGAGCCCATGGGCTACATGCTCTTCAATGAGCGCATGCTTGAGAGCTACCTCCACGCCAAGAAGTACCTGCGGCCTGGCGGTGAGTATCCCTGCTGGCGTGGGCCGTTTCCCAGGTCGGGGGCCCCTGGGCCCCTGTGGGGGAGCCCCTGGCTGTTGCTTGGTCAGTGCAGGTGTGCTGCAGGCCCCGACGGGCCTGTGCTGGAGGCCTGCGTGCCAAGGGCATCAGGGCCTTCACGCCCACTCCCTGCCCTGACCCAGCCCTAGCTGACTGGACCCCAAATGAGGCCACTTGTTGGGCTGCCTGGGCGTCTCGTGCCCTCGGGGGACAGTGTCCAGTGGGCTCTGGTCGGAGCCAGAGTTGTTTTCTGCCAGCACCTTCCTGAGGAGCCACCATGGATCTTTGTCCTGGCCTTACAGACTTGCCCTCGGCTTCATAGAGCCCTTCGCTCCTCAGGGCCAGGAGGCAGTGGGGGTGTGTGTGAGTGGGGTGGGGGTTCTTGGCACTGGGGCGCAGCTGTGTGACCCTGTCTCTCTGTACCAGCCCATCTGTGCTCTGGGGTCTTTGGGTCCCTGTTGACCCCTGTGTCACTGGGGTCAGGTCTGCACTTGCCCTGCACATCTGCCGCTGTGTCCATTCTCTGGCATGTGTCTCCATCTGCGTGTTTTTGCACAGGAAAGGGGTTGTGTGTGCGCGCTTGCGGCACAGGGTGACCGTGGCCAGGGCAGAGCGTGGAGGCTGGCGCACCTGCGGGCCCTGTGGGGCCGGAGCCGGGCTGTGGGGAGCGGGGAGGTGGCCGCCGTTCCCCGCAGTTCTGTCCTGCTCTCCAGGCCTAGGGGCAGCCAGGCTGCCCCGAGGCTTGTCCTCCACCTGCTCTTCTCAGGCTTGGCCCTGGTGGTGGGCCGAACTGGCCGCGGTAGGAGGGCTTGGGGGAGTGGAGTCGGGTTGATGGGCAGCGGTGACTCCAGCAGAGCATGGCCTCCTCCTCCTGGGATGTCGAGCTCTGGGGTGCGGTGGGCAGCTACACACTCACCCCACTTGTCAGGCAGCCTGCCCGGCCCCCTCCCCCTCAGCCTGCGTTGGTGTGGCTTGGTTCCATATCAGGAAACTCTGTGAGGGCATTAAAAGGAACTCCCCCCCCAACCCCCACAATTACGCTTCAGCTACCTGCAGGCAAGGGGGGCACTTGCCCATGATGTTCCAGGGGCAAGTGGCCTGGCTTGTGGCCTCTGAGCCAGAGAGCACCTCGCCTTCCCCACCCCACGGCTGCAGCTGAAGGAAGGCAGATTCCTGGTGCCTCAGGAGCTCCTCCCTCGGATGAAAGGGGTGGGGGGGGGGAGGCCCACATCTGGAGGCCAGGTGACTGGGGGCCCCAGACTTGGAAGTAGCCAAGAGCTCCTGAGCCCTGACTCTCCTCCCACTGGCTCTGGCTCACCCGTCTGTTCCTTGAGTCATGCAGATGGAGGCCCCACCCCACCCCACCCCATTTCAGGCCATGCATGTGGCCCACCTTGCCTAGCAGAGGCCTGTGCAGGGGGATTCTGCTGAGGCCGTGATGGCATAGCCTGGGGCTCACCCGTGCCCTGTCCAGAGCACTTGCCTTTGTTGTCCCCACTGCACACTGGTCCCAGAGACACCATCCAGCTGATGGAGCAGGACCCCTGAGGCCCTGGCAGGTGCCATCCTGTCTCCCAGCCCTCGGAAGGCTCGGCCTTCCTGCCTCCCTGGCCAGCTGTCCAGGTGCAGTGAGGAGGTGGATGTCAAGTATTCTGTGGCCCAGGGCGGTGCCTCTGGACTGCATGGGTGCGTGAACGAATGAGTGAGTGAGCGAGTAAGTGAGGAGCTGGGAAGGCCCAGAGTTGGGGTCCTGGGGCCCTCTGAGGCTCTGCCAGGCCCTGCTGATGTCCCACCCTGATGCCAGCACCCCTCCCTGCCCCCACTCCCAGGAAACATGTTCCCCACCATTGGTGACGTCCACCTGGCACCCTTCACGGACGAGCAGCTCTACATGGAGCAGTTCACCAAGGCCAACTTCTGGTGAGTGTGCCCCTCGGTGTCCTGCCTTCCCGGGACGGCCCCAGCTCTCTCATTCCTTATCCTTCACAGGACCTAAAAGACTTGGGCTGGGTGAGGGCCAGCTGGGAGAGAAGGCAGTCTGCCCGCCTGTCTCCTGCTGCTGTTGACCTTGCCATGGGGGGCGGGCGCTTTCCGCAGGTACCAGCCATCCTTCCACGGAGTGGACCTGTCAGCCCTCCGAGGTGCTGCAGTGGACGAGTATTTCCGGCAGCCTGTGGTGGTGAGTGGGGCACCCAGGGCACTCCTGGAGTTAGCGCTGGACATGGCTCTCATCTGGGGTGACAGGAGGGCAGCTTTCTTGTCAGGCCTGTGTGGCGCAGGGAAGCCACTGAAGCTCTTGAGTTTCTGCCCCTGCAGGGAGCTCTCACACGGGGATGTTGGGAATAAAGTAGCAAGGCACGTAGAGTACTTAGCTCACAGCATGCAGTACTTGTTATCAGATGCATTGATCCTTGAGGAACTGATTCTGTTCGATTGACTTTATTGAGATTTTTGAACTTATGTACAGATCCATGGTTCAAAAATCAAAAAAATACGAAAGTGGAAAGCCTCCCACTTCTGTACTCTAACACACAGTTCTCTTTCTTATAGGCAAACAGTCTTTGTTGTGTATCTTTTAGAAGTCTTATACCTTAACCTGCATTTACAAATATATATATTTTTTAGCCTTTTTTCCTCTCAAAGTATAGCATAATCAATGTGTTGTTCTTAGTTTTTCTGTGTTCAGAGAACATACACTGTATGATTTCAGTCCTTTGAAATTTGTTCAGAGTTGCTTTATGCCCAGTATGTGTTCTTAGTTTAATGTTCCCTGTGTACTTCCTTGAGAAAATGTGTACCAATCACTTGTTGAATACGTTGTTATATTAATATCAATTCAGTCACATTTGTTAATCATGTTGGTCAAGTCTTCTCTGTCTTCTGCTGATTTTTTTATTTGCCTTTCCTGTCTATTACTGATTGTAGATTTATTTTTCCGTGTAGTTCTGATAGTTTTTCCCTGATTTTTTTTTTTACATTACTGTTATTAGGTGCATACAGGTTTAGGATTATTTTTGTATGTTCCTGTTGGACTGATCCTTTTGTAACTATAAAAAGTGTCTTTATTTTAAAAATGTCTAGTAGTACTGTTGCCTTAAAATCTGTTTTTTTCTGATAATAGTTTCGCTACTCAGACTTTGTTTGGTTAATCTTTATATGATACATATTTTTCCAACCTTATACTTTCAACCCTTTTATAACCTTATTAAGGTTTATCTCATGTAAATAGCATGTATTTGAGTTTTGTTCTTTAACCAGGTTGATGGTTTTTGTCTTTTAATTAGAATGTTTAGGTTATTTATATTTAATGTAATTTACTGGTCTTTATGGCTATAAATCTGTCATCGTACTATTTTTTTAAATTTATCCTGACTCTTCTTTCTGTTTAACTCTTTTCTTACTTTCTTTTGTCTTAATAAGGTATATATTATCCCCCCACCCACCCCCGATTGTCTTTCACTAGTTTTGCAAGACTCTAGGACAGCATCACTTTAAACATTACCTTTGCCCCATGTTTCTTCTCTTGGTTCTCTGACTATGTGTATATGAGACCTTTTCACCATGTCTCAGGTGATTCTTAGACTCTTTACTCTTTTCTGTATTTTTCCATCTTTTTTCTCCTAATTAACTGCATAATTTTTACATTTTCTCCTTATTCGTCTCCCAGTTTCAATATTCTTGACACTATGTCTAATCTGAATATCTTAAAACTACAAATTGGTAGTTCCTTTTGATTGCCCATCCAACACTCCCTCCCCAATTTTGTAAAATTTCAGTGCTAGAGTTTCACGTTGCTTATTTTTTATTTCAGTTCTCTGAAATTTGTTCCCTCTTTTTCCTTGAACATGTTAAATATAAGTCTCTGATCACTTTCAGTATCTGGAGGATAAGTGGTAAATGTATTTCTGCTCTTTCTTCTCTTGGCTTTTGGTTCTTTGTTCTGTCTCTTGGTGTGCCTGGTCCTTAAGTGTCAGAACGAAAAATTATAGATGCTCTGGAGGATAATTTTCTTTCCGAGGATTTGTTTTTCTTCAGACAAGTAGCCATAAGGACGTAGCACCTTGGTCCTGTGAAGCATTTAAGATATTTGGAGGCTACTCTTCAACTCTACTTTGTTGCCATAGTGCCTGGCTTCCCTGTAAGGCAGCAGTTCTCAAACATTTTCAACCCGGGACCCTTTTACATTCATAAAAATGTAGGATCTCAAAGAACTTTTGTAAATGTGTGTTACATATATATATAATTTTTTTTTTAAATTTTTGGCTGTGCTGGGTCTTCATTGCTGTGGCCTGTCTTTAGCTGCGGTGCGTGGGCTTCTCGTTGCAGTGGCTTCTCTTGCTGTGGAGCGCTGGCTCGAGGTCACTTGGGCTTCAGGAGTGGCGCACAGGCTTTAGTTGCCCCACAGCATGTGGAATCTTCCCAGACCAGGGGTCAAACCTGTGTCCCTGCATTGGCAGGTGGATTCTTAGCCACTGGACCACTAGGAAAGTCCTAAATATGTGTTGTATTGACTGATATACTGCCAATATCTATTGGTGTTAAAAACTAAACTCAAAAAAAACTTAAGAATGTACATTAAAGGATGACAGTAAAACCCATTAAATGTTAATATAAATGGCATTTTTTGAAAAGAAAACTATTTTCTAAAACTTTCCAGCAAGAATTAGTGTCATTTGAAATTTGCCAGTCTCTTTAGTGTCTGGCTTAGCAGAAGACAGTTCTACTTCTTTTGTTGTTGTTATTGGATTCTGCTTCTGCATTCAATCTGTTATGGTATCATAGGTGAGTGAATGAATGAAAAGGACAGAAAACACCGTAGAGTTATCATGAACATAGTTTTGACCTTGAGGGAGCCCTGGAAGGGACCATGTTTGGAGAACTGCTGCTTCAGGGCAGTCTTCATGGTCTTAGTGAGCCTGGTGGTTCACAGGGCCCCTGTCCTAGCCTCCCAGTTCCAATATGGTGCTGAACCATATTTAAATAAAAAAATTAAAAATTGTATTAAAAAAAGATAGCTTCATTTTTTAAAAAAATTTATTTCTATTTTAATGGGGCAGTAAATACATTTGTTCAATCAGCCATCTTTAGTCAGTATTTTTTTTTTTAAAAGAAGTCTGCTTATTTAATGTAATTATTTGGCTGAGTTGCATGGTCTGAGGGATCTTGGTTCCCTGACCAGGGATTGAACCTGTGAGCTCTGCAGTGAAAATGTGGAGTCTAAACCACTGGACCAGCGGAGAAGTCCCTTTGCTTTAGCTTTTTAATCTCATAGAAGCATCTTTCTGCTTGGTTCCCCTGCCTCCATCCCACACGTAGCTCAAGAACTGGCAAATGCCAAGAACTAAAATCACATGTGCAGTGTCCACCTCGAATCTTCACACTTCCCTTTAATTTAGCATCTTGGCCCCTTGAGTCCTAGCTGCCTCAGTAATCCCGAGTTCCCATTTGGCTTTCCCCACACAGGGAGGCCTCTGAAGGGCCCCACCCAAGGGGCAAGGCACATGTCGAAAAGCACCTCTCCTCTCTAGGGTCTTGGCCCCAAAGCTATGGCTGCTGTGGTTGCTCTCCAGTGATTTCAGACAACTGTTTTTTTTTTCATTCAGTTCATATAGTTCTTGGCAGTCTGACATGAAATCTCCATCATAGCTGTGAGTGGATGTCAGCATAGTTCTCACTTGATTTTTGTGAACTTGCTTAACAATTTATCTTGGAGATCTTTCCCCATCTATTCATAAAGAGCCTTTTCGTCCTTTTTCACATGTGTGATCTTTTACTGTTGGGCCATCACTTGTTTAACTTCCAGGGTGTTTCTGCTCTTGGCAATTTGTAATTATGGGTGGAAGTTTTGTACATGTGCACATAGATTTGTAGGTTACAGTCCCTGAAGTGGAACTGCCAAGTCTTTCATGCAGATGAATAGTTGTTATTTTGGGAGCTGTCACCTAATTGCCCTCCACTGTGTTAGACCAGTTCTTCCTCCCCCCAGCAAGGCTGAGAAGGGCAAACTGCAAACTGGTTTGAGCCAAATGGCCTAGAGGCTGCAGCCAGACTCAGAAGAGGGGCAGGCTTCCCCTCTCCTCACTGCCCCAGTGCCTGAAGCCAGGTCACTCCTCTGCTCTCTCCCAGGACACATTTGACATCCGGATCCTGATGGCCAAGTCCGTCAAGTACACGGTGAACTTCTTAGAAGCCAAAGAAGGAGATTTGCACAGGTACCGGCAGCCCTCCACCCCTGGCACCCCGTCCTGGGCTCAACTCCTTCTGGAGGTCAGGGTCACTGCCGGCTCCCTTGGGCAGAACCCTGCTTCCCAGGCCCGGTGGGCCGGGGCCCCCACACCCAACACCCACACACCCCTCTCCCGTCCCAGAAGCCCTGGTTCAGCTTCCCCAGAAATCACTGCCCTTTGCCTTACAGGATAGAAATCCCATTCAAGTTCCACATGCTGCATTCCGGGCTGGTTCACGGTCTGGCATTCTGGTTTGATGTCGCTTTCATCGGCTCTATGTGAGTGCAACCGAGCAGATCAGGGGGCCCCCCACTCCAGCCCCAGGTGGTGACTCCAGGCCTGGCCAGCTCAGATGATGCCCTGGGGGCTGGGAGGGCCTGACTCAACTCCGCTGGATGCTACTGCTCCTTGCAGAAGGCGGTGGGCACTGGCCTTTGAGCAATAGACTATTGGTGGGGGCGCGGTGTACCCTGTTCAAAGTGACTGTTCTTCGCGGGACCTGATTGTCTCTTGGCGTGTTTGTCAGGGCGAGTGGGCGTAGGTAGAACTTCCTGGACAGCCAGCCTGTCTCCACTCCAGGGGACCCCTGGATGGTGGGGGCCGGGGTGGGGGGTAGGTGCCTGGGGAGAGCTCATAGTGCACAAGGTGGGGGTCTAGCCCAGTCAAGGGCATGCCTGTCCCTGCTTGGCAGAATGACCGTGTGGCTGTCCACGGCCCCGACGGAGCCCCTGACCCACTGGTACCAAGTTCGGTGCCTGTTCCAGTCGCCACTGTTCGCCAAGGCTGGGGACACGCTCTCAGGGACATGTCTGCTTATTGCCAACAAAAGGTGGGAGCAGCCACTGGGGGCTGGGGGGCGTCAGGGGCTCAGTCCCTCCAGGCAGCCAGCTCACGGCCACCCTCCCTGTCCCCGCAGACAGAGCTACGACATCAGTATTGTGGCCCAGGTGGACCAGACAGGCTCCAAGTCCAGCAACCTCCTGGACCTGAAAAACCCATTCTTCAGGTAGGACAGGCCCTCAGCCTGCATGGGGGGCGCCCTCTTCGCCCGCTGCCCCTCGCCCTGCCCACGGGCCGTCTCTGCCGCAGATACACAGGCACGACGCCCTCCCCCCCACCTGGCTCCCACTACACTTCCCCCTCGGAGAACATGTGGAACGCCGGCAGCACCTACAACCTCAGCAGTGGGATGGCCGTGGCCGGTGAGCAGCCTGCTTGTGCGTGGGGTGGGGGTGGGGGGCAGGGTCCTTCCCTGGCCCCCTGCCGGTGCTGGCCCCTCGAGCTCTCCTGCCCTGACCTCTCCCTCCCCGTGCAGGAATGCCGACCGCCTACGACCTGAGCAGTGTTATTGCCGGAGGCTCCAGTGTGGGCCACAACAACCTGATTCCTCTAGGTGAGCCCCCAGGACTTCAGGCCTTCTGCCTCACCACCTTTGCTTCTTCCCCGGGGGCTGAGCTCCCCCCCCAAACTGCCTCTCCACCTTGTTCTGCGGGCGCCGCACCCACCCTCCCCACGAGTGTGAGCGCCCACTGCGCTGGGCACGTGGGCCAGGCAGGCTGGGGGCGGTGACGCCATCTCCTTTCCTTCCTTCCTTCTTCCTGCTGTGCAGCCAACACGGGGATTGTCAATCACACCCACTCCCGGATGGGCTCCATAATGAGCACGGGGATTGTCCAAGGTAACGGTGGGCGGGGGTCGCAGGGCCCCGCGGGTGTGCGTGTGCCCGGGCGCCCTCCTGCCCTCTGGCCTGTGCTCTTTCTCTCTGACTCTGCCATGGACCCGGGTGGGCAAGGGGACAGAGGCGGCCCCTTAGTGCCCACCCCCTGCTCCACAGGGTCTTCCGGTGCCCAGGGCAGCAGTGGCGGCAGCTCCAGCGCCCACTATGCGGTCAACAGCCAGTTCACCATGGGCGGCCCCGCCATCTCCATGGCCTCACCCATGTCCATCCCGACCAACACCATGCACTACGGGAGCTAGGCCCCTGCGTGGAAGGACTGACAGCACCAGGAAACCAAATGAAGACCCTCCCCCGGGCGGCTCTCACCCCTGTACTGGAGAAACCCACACCCGGCACAGCCCTCTTTGCTACGGGAACTTGAACACTTTTTTACACGACGTTGCCGCCGCTGCCCCCACTCTACTGCCCACCCACATCTTGGCCCCAAGCGCGTGTCGCTGCCATATTTTACACACGATCATGTCGTGGGAGCTCTGTGCCCCCCCCCCCCCCCGCCCCCTACCCTGGCCCTCTCCACCCTGACCTGGGTTTGACATCTTCTGTAACAGGCGTGTCCGGGCCTGACAGCTGCAGGCCTGGCAGGGAGGGAGAGGGGCAGTGGCCGCCCTGCCTGGTCCCTTGGGCCGGTCCCCTGTCTGTCTCTGGCAGGGAAGGCAGTCCTGGCCCCTTCCTGGAGGGGCCTCCCCTTCAACTACCAGGCCTTGGTCACCACAGGCGTGACATGCTGCTTTTTTTAATTTTATTTTTTTATGAAAAGAACCAGTGTCAATCCACAGACCCTCTGAGAAATCAGGCCGGCCGGGCCGAGCCAGCAGCCCCTCTCCCCAGCTCAGAGTCTCAGTGGCGAGGGGCGGCCCTGCCGAGTCTTCAGGATGGGGTGGGGCCGGGCCTCCGGAGCCCAAGGAGCCCCTCGGCCCTCTCCCACCAAAGGGTTCACCTCACACTTGAATGTACAACCCACCCGGCTGTCGGGAAGGCCCTCCGTCCTCAGCCCCTGCCTCTTGCTGCTGTCCTGTCCCTGAGCCCCTGAAGGCCCCGCCGCCACCTGCACCCAGAGCTAGAATGGGTGGCCTGGGGGCCGTGGGCCTGGAGGGAAGGGTCAGCGTCAGCCGCTTGGGGCAGACGCAGAAACCTCAAGGGTCTGTCGTGGAAGGCGTCCTTTTTCCTTGTAGCTAACGTTAGGCCTGTGTACCCCCTTCAGTATTTGTAGATGCTCCTCCTGTCCCTCCTACTCTGACGGCATTCTGGTCCCTCCCCAGCCTGGGAAGGGGCCTTGCAGGGACCTCTCCAAAAAAAAGAAGGAAAGAAAAGGAAAAAAATAAAAATAAAAAAACCCACGGAAATATATGTTTCAGCACAGGCAGTTTTCTTCTAATTGTGTCCCCCCGTTTCTAACAACCCCAGACTTGGATGTGGCGGAGCTCAGGCTCAGCTCAAGGCCCGCTCTCTGGATGCTCCAGGAAGAGCAGGTGCGGCCCAGGCTGGGGAGGCCCCCGGGGGGTGATGGCCGCCCTGGAAGCTCCCTGCTCTGCCCCTCTCCCGCCTTTATATAAATTCTCTGAATCACCTTTGCATAGAAAATAAAAGTGTTTGCTTTGTAAGAAAAGTCTGGAAAGTAGCAAAATGATCTCGAGGTTTCAGGGGAGCCTTTAGTCACCATCTCTTGGGCCTGAAAGAGAGAAAGTGAGAAGTGGCCCTGTGACTTCTAACCTTGGTGGGGGTGGGGGGCAGTTGGAGCTGGAGACCCTGCCCCCAGCCACAGCTGGGGACAGTGCCTCACCTGCGGGCTCAGCCTTCCTAGGCTGCCACGGACCTCGGTAGGGTGGGTGGCAACATTGTGGCTGGAGGCTGAGAGGTAGCTTGATGGGGAGATGCCATGGGCTCTGGAGGCAGCGGCTGGAAGAAATAAAACTGATCCGAGAGCCCTGGGTCAGCATCGGAGCTGGCGAGCCAAGTCCCGCGCCGAGCCCAGCCGGTGAGCACCCAGCCCAGTACCTTACAGCCCATGGCCAGGAGGGTGTGGAGCAGCACCACCACTGAGAGCAGCACCCCAGCTGCCAAGCGGGTGTCCTCGCGGACAACGGGCCAGAGGGTAAACACCAGGCCAGCGGCCGACAGGGCTAGGGCCAGGGCCCCGAAGAGCCACTGCAGCCACGGGACAGGGATGAGCCACAGGACCTGGGGGTGACACAGACAGCTGGCTAGCAGGTCGTCCCTGTGGCACCCGGGACCCACCCATCCCCGGGCCCCACTCACCACAGTGGGGATGAAGACAAAAAGGGAGTAGCCGTAGACGCATACGGTCTCCAGGAAGGTGTAAAGCCCCATGCGCTCCCGGACACCCTTGCGCCACCGCAGGAAGCCCCACAGCGCCAGCGGCACCAGCCACGCATAGCAGTAGATGGTGATGCTGGCCACGGTCACTGCGGGACAATCAGGTTATCACTCCCGGGCCCCATGGGACCCCCAGCCCTGCCAGCTTCCAGGCCTTGCCCATGTCACTTGCCTTTGTGGAACTGGGGGCTGTAGTGGATGGACGGGTCCCTCCTCTGGGCCAGCACGAGGGTCAGGTTGCCAGTGATGGCCAAGACGAAGGCCAGCGTGGCACAGATCCAGAAGGGGCCTGTAGGTGGAGCACAGTCAGGGCCCCAGGGTGGGCGCCCCCGGGACTAATGTCCTGCCCCATCTGGTCCCAGCCTCTTTCCAAGCTCCAGGCTGCCCCCACCCCCAACGCTCCCTTGATATGGTGTCACACTGGTGACAGACTAGCAGCTGAATCCAGCCTTCATCCCTCATCTCCCTTGGCCTTTCAATGGCCTTTGACATAGCTGATCCCCCTCCATCTGGAAACACGCTCCATGTGGTTCCCAGGATTTTACGCTCTTGCTTTTGTCTCATCTCATCCTCAGCCTCTTTGACTCCCTGAGCTCTTTAACAATGAGGGGCCCACCTGAGCCAGTTCGCAAACCTCCTCTGTGTTCATTCACCCCTTTTGTGAGCTCGTCCAACCTCAGGGACTTCTGTCACCTCTGTGCCCACAGCCCCCAGTGTCCCAAGTCTGGGCCTCTGCCCTGAACCTGGGGTTTCTAGTCAATGTTCCATTCCACCTAGCATGCCCACTCTTTCCCTTAGAATCTTCTCGCCTTTTCCCATTGATAAATGGAATTCCCTCTTTCTGGAGAAATTGTTAGTCACTCAGTCATGTCCAACTCTGTGACCCCATGAACTGTAGCTGCCACGCTTCTCTGTCCATGGAATTCTCCAGTGAGAATACTGGAGTGGGCTGTCATTCCCTTCTCCAGGGGATCTTCCCAACCCAGGGATTGAAGCCTGGTTTCCTGCACTGCAGGCAGATTCTCTACCATCTGAGCCGCCAGGGAAGCTCCCGCTTTCTCAGAGTCCAGGCAAAAGCTGGGGAGCATCCTTGTCACCTCTCCTTCCACCCCATGTCAAGTGGGTCAGCACACCCTGCTGGCCCCATCTTCCACATTTGGCAGGATCTAACCCCCACTCTCCACCCCACCAGGCCAGGCCCATGATCCCACATGCGACTCCTCCCTGGTCCTCCAGCTTCTGCCCTTGTCCCCCACAGGGCCTGCAGCACCCAAGGGCACTTAGCTAAGATCTCTTCTCACCAAAGCATAGGAGGCCCGTGTGATCTGACCGGTCACCTCTGGGGCCTGCTGGCAGCTCATTCCAGTGCAATGACAGTGCTGCCCCATAGTGCAAGCCTATTTCTGCCACATGCCTCTTCTGTGATATTCTTTCCCTGGGGCTCGCCACCCTCAACCCCGACACCAACAAGGCTCACTCCCTCACCCTCCTCAGAGGGGCCTTCCCTGAGCAATGCACACAGCACAGCAGCTCCCACCCCCTAAACCCTCTGCTTCTCCTCCCTGCCCCGCAGCCCTCCGCAGCCTCGCTTGGCCCTGTCTGTGTGAACAGAGCGTACGTTTCAATTCTACCTGAGTGACTCTGCTTTTGTGCTCAGCTGTACACCAGGGCCTGGCCCTCTGTCAACATGTGTTGCATCAATAATCGAATGAACTCAACGCACGACCTCACTCACCATACAGGTCTGGCCGATTCCTCAGGCGGTGCCGTACAAAGTTGTGGCCGGGTCGGGGCAGTAGCGAGCCTTTGATCCGGTCCAGGACCTGCAGGGCAAGGCCAGGACCTAGGACAGAAGCCCATCTGGGGCTCCTCACCCACAAAGGAAAGAGGGTCACCCTCCTTAGGGGTTCCTTCCCTGCTGACCTCCCACCTCCTCTCTCCATGTTCTCATTTCTCTCCTGTGGCCTGGAGCCCCTCGCCCTGGGCAGCCCCTACTCACTATCCCACTGTCCCCCCACTCTGAAGGACGCTTCAGGGCCTGCCATCTTTTTCTTAGCTTCCCCCTCCTCTCTGCTTGGTTGCCCTGGACTCCCCTGCTCTCCACCACCTCCTGCCCCCAATAAGAACGGTCAGCAAGTCCTGGGTAATCTCCTTCCCCCATCTCTGCCAACATGTTCCCTACTCCACAACCCTGGCTTATTACTATCTCCCACCCTGGCCTCTAATTTCATGTTACTCAGTCCTTTCCTGCTCTGAACCCTTCCATGACTCCCCAGCACCTTTAGGAGAAAACCCACACCCCTTAGTATAGCTCATGAGACCCTTGGTGATCCGGCTTCTCTGCCTGGCCCCCACCTCACTCTCCAGACTGAGAGGCAGCCTCCACAGTGGTGGTTGCCTCCTCTCACCTCTCGTCTGCTGCCTATGCTGTTCCCCGTGCCTGGAACATACTTATGCTTCCCTCCACTCGAAGTCTACCTGCTTAAGTTTCAGCAAATCTGTCGCCTTCTCCAGGGGGCCTTTCCCTGTCCACCATGTCACGTGCTTTCCCGTGTTCCCAAGAATCCCATTCAGTCCTCATCCCTGCAGTGCACACAGTCATGTCCACCAGCCTGGGTGGGAGCTGTTCTCCCATGTGCCTATCGCCAGCATGGCCCAGGGCCTGGTGCACAGTAAGTTCCCAGTGAATAGTGGCTGGACCCCATCCCACCAGCTTCCCCGGTCTGACCTGTGAGGTGTCCACGTCGAAGAAGCTCTGATAGTAGCCAAAGGTCCAGAAACCAGGCTGCGGCTTCTCCTCCTGTAGGAGCTGCACGGTGCAGATTTCAGTGCTGGGGGTGCGGGGGTGGGGTGGGGGGCCGCGCCGGAGGAGGGGTAGGAGGGACAAGACGGAGGCAGGGCCCAGGGACTTCTGGGACTCACCTCAGTCTTGTCGCTCTCCTCTACCTCATCCTCAGCTCCATAACTGCCGCCTGAGTCCATGGCCACAGCCACGTGCCCCTTAGGGCCCAGCTGATCACTTCTGGTGGTGGTCTCATTCGGGGTCTGGGCCAGCAGATTAGTAGCTTCCTCGAACTCTGTCGAGAAGGAATATGGAACACAGGTGTATTTGGGAGTCGAGGAAACTTCGCTTTGCCCACAGCTCGTCTGGGGAGACTGGCGTGCTGCAGTCCATGGGGTCACAAAGAGTCAGGCATGACTTAGTGACTGAACGACATCTGGGAGCCAAGAGTAACCATCTCCCCTCGGTGTTCCCCCCAGCCCAGAGTTTCCTCAACTGTGGTGAGTGGGAAGGAGGCGTGTCCCCTCCTTCCTAACATAGGCCCACAATGAGGGCTGGCTCAGGGATGGCGCAGAGGCTCAGATTTGTGGTCCGAGTTTAAGGTGAACGCGGTGCCAATGCAGGAGATGCAGGAGACCCGGGTTTGATACTTGGATTGGTAAGACCCCCTGGAGGAGGAAGTATCAACCCACTCCAGTATTCTTGCCGGGAGAATCCCATGGACAGAGGAACCTGGCCGGCTACAGTCCATGGGGTCGCAAAGAGTCGGACACGACTGAGCGACGAAGCACGCACGGGTTAGGAGTTTAGGAATGGGTTTCATGTCTGGGGCTGTTCACAGCTGACTGGGGTTGGGGTTAGCTCTGAGCTGGAACCTCGATGGGAGGTTTCGGCCAGTGGAGGAAACAGGATTCGGGCCGGGTCGCGGCTGCACTCACCGTGGAAGGCCAGCTCGTCAGCCGCTGCCATGGTCTCTCAGGGTCGTCTCCGCATCCCTCTGAGGATAGAGGACAATAAGACTCGCTCTCGACACCAGTCCGCGCCCCTCCTGGACGCCAGCCTCAACCCCAAGCCCGGCCTGGCGGCTACCTCACCCACCGAAACGTGAACTCGCTTCTACTGCCCCACAGGTGTACCCACGCCCCCCTTACCTGAGGCGATCTCAACCGGCGGGGCACGGACTCTCTGCGCCTGCGCGACCCGCCTACCCGCCGCAGATGACCCCACTCAGATCGGACAGCAACATCCGGTGTCGGTTCGTCTGCTATCCTTTTCCGATGGGGAACAACTTCCGGTAATGTTGACGCTTGCGCAGAAGAGATTGTCTGGGCCTTCTGTTTTGTATGGTTGGTGTTTCTCTTCGGGGAGCGGACGCCCAGCCGGAAGACAATGGCGGCTGCCGCTTTGAAGAGATTTTGGTCCCGAAGCCGTAGAGAGGCGGGTGACGCTGCAGCCGCAAAGCCCGGCGTGTGGGCGCGGTTGGGTGAGTAGCGGCGGGAGGCGGCGGGGTGGGTGGCGCCAGCGGCCGGGCGGCTGTCAATGCTCTTTTCTCCCCTCAGGCGCTTGGGCCCGCTCGCTGCTCCAAGATTACGCCGAGGCGTGCAAGGACGCAGCGGAGGCGGCGCGGGACCGGCCCGGGAGGGCGGCCGTGTACTTGGGGCTGCTGGGTGGCGCGGCGGCCTGTTGCTCCCTGGCACCGAGCGAGGCAGCCTTCGAGGAGGCGCTGCTCGAAGCGTCGGGGACCCTCCTGCTGCTGGCGCCCGCCACTCGCAACCGCGACTCGGAGGCGTTCGTGCAGCGGCTCCTCTGGCTGCGGGGTCGCGGCTGCCTGCGCCACGTGAGCCTGGGCCTCTGCTCGCTGGTGTACGAGGCACCCTTCGACGCCCAGGCCAGCCTCTACCAGGCTCGCTGTCGCTACCTGCAGCCCCGCTGGACCGACTTCCCGGACCGGATTCTGGATGTGGGCTTCGTGGGCCGCTGGTGGGTGCTGGGGGCCCGGATGCGCGACTGCGACATCAACGATGACGAGTTCCTGCACCTGCCGGCTCACCTGCGCATCGTCGGGCCCCACCAGCTGCACTCGGAGGCCAATGAGCGGCTCTTCGAAGAGAAGTACAAGCCCGTGGTGCTCACCGACGACCAGGTGGACCAGGCGCTGTGGGAGGACCAGGTCTTGCAGAAGGAGAAGAAGGACCAGCTCGCCCTGAGCCAGGCTGACTCTCTGCTGCCGTCGGAGGTCGCGAGATGAAACTCAGACCCCCCCCGGGTCCCGACGGGGCTCCCGGCCCCCGCAGAATGTTGGTCCGGGAGTGTGCACTTGGTGCGTGTGAGCCTCAAACGCAGAGTGATGGAAGTAAATTATTTGCAGCGTTTTCTCCCTGGGTTTTCACAAAATCGGGGGCCTACCCCTCACCTGTTGGCTGTGAGCAGACGGCTTATTGAGAGCCTCCCTGGTCTAGGAGTTGGGGAGAGCAGAGAGACGTGCCATGTCGTATTTATCACTGCCACTGTTGGTAAGGAACGTTAGACGGAAATAAGCCTTTTTCACTGGGCTTCACGGTTCTCCTGACTAGGGTAACTTGCAGCTTTTTGTTTTAAAATTTGAACTAAAAGGTTTATTCCGTGAGTGACATATATTTTTTAATTCAGTTTTAAGTAATTGTAGTCTCAGAGGAAACTGGAGCAATAATAGAGACATTCTGTGTAAAGGTTCACCTGGCTTCCAGCAATTGGTAACATTTCACACTATCCTTATTGTTCAGTTGCTACCTTGAGTGGGACTCTTTTGCAGCTCCATGGATTGGAGCCCACAAGGCTCCTCTGTGGGAATTCTCAGGCAAGAATATTGGAGTGGGTTGCCATTTCCTTTCAACAACCTTGAAAATACAGAATCATTTGGAAAAGAATATGTTAGTGTCTATAACTGGGTTGAAATCATACTTATAAAACTAATGTTACAAGAGTGAGACTGCCTCTGTCACTGATGTGGCCTGTGACTAGTTAATAAACCAGGAGATGAAACACCCATCTTTGTTGTTACATTGTGTTTATCTGTTTTGCTGTTAAGTTTTGGTACTTGGACCTTCCCTTCATACTGTGGAATGCATTGGACACATGGTAGTGTTTATATTCTTATTTGGGGGCAGAGGAGCATCTTTAAGCCAGCATGTCCATTTTACAAAGGAAAATTTTTGTTATTTTTCCAGAGCTGTGGCAGACTCATGATTGAAACTAACTCCTAACCCTGTGACTTAATCCTCAAACTCATGGTGTTATCTTTGACCGTAATAACGTGCTACCAGAAACTAATGAATACTGTTATCACTAGCCATAAATAAAATCTAAATACAAAAATAAGTGAATATAAACAAAAAGCAGTGAAAACAAAAGAGAAATGATATTATAAATTGTAATCCTATACCATTACCTGCTGAAGGCTCTGGACCTGAGTCCTGTTGTCTTTGTTCAAGAGGAATTAACCAACAGCAGGGAAAGTTTTGAGATGCGCTGGTATCAAAATGAGACTTGCTCTTTACCATGATCATGAAGTATTAAAAAAAAAAAAAAATTTCTGGTGGTCTAGTGCTCAAAACTCCCAAGTTTCCACTGCAGGGGGCACAGGTTCCATCCCTGGTCGGGGAACTAAGATCCTGTGTACCTCAAAGCATGGCCAAAATGATAAAAATTTTTAAAAAGTATTAAGAGAAAAACAAAAAAAGTATGAAGAGGATTGCACATCGTCATTGAGTGGGTTGTTAAATGGCACACAAAGCCAGGGCGTCCTACCATGTTTGCTCCTTGCTCCAGTAGCTCTGGTGTCCTGGATTTGTTGTGAGGCATGTGGACTAGAGCGGTTAGATTTGACAGGAGCCTGAATGTTCTTCATGTTCAGCACCTTAGAGTATACAGAGACCTCCAGAGGATGGTCCAGGTCCCTTTGTTCACTGTTAAGCTTCCAGTATCCCTCAGTGCTCAGCCCAGTGTGAGCCCCAGCAAATGTTATACTAGACATGCCCATATAGGTGGGAGTTGGTGTGATACTACTAGGGAGGAGGAAGCAGACCGGGGACTTGGCTCCCCATCCTTTGGCCAGTCCAGAGTAAGAGACCTTCAGATCTCAACCCTGCCCAGGGCCTAAATAGCAAAGTGACATACCGTTTCCATTCTCATAAGGGCAGTAGAATCTGAGGAAGAAGTGGGTTTTGAGGGAATTCCTGTCGATCCAATGGTTAGGACTCTGAGCTTCCACTGCAGGGGACGTAGGTTCAGTCCCTGCTCAGAAAATTAAAATCTCACAAGCCACACAGTGCAGCCAAAAAAAAAAAAAGGTTTGAATCTCAGCTTTTGCACTTAACCAGCTGTGTGATTGACTTGGGCCACAGCAATTAGGCAAGAAGTAAAAGGTATCGAAGTTGGAAACGAAGTATTTACAGGTGACAAGATGATGTATATAGAAAAACTACCCAAAAAAATTGAATAAATTCATTAAAGTTGCAGGATATAAAGAAAGATGTGTCTTGGAGAAATTAAGAAAACCATCCCATTTATAATTGCAGCAAAAAGAATAAAATATCTAGGAATGCATTCAACCAAGGAGGTGAAAGACCTGTATAAGACATTGAAGAAAGAAATTTTTTTTCTTTTTTTTTGGCTGCACTGGGTCTTCACTGTGGCTCTTGGGCTTCTCTAGTTGTGGGCTCCAGAGTGCATGGGCTCAAAAATTGCAGGTTGAGGGCTTAGTTGCCCCAGGCATGTAGAATCTTAGTTACCTGATGAGGGATCCAATCTGCATTCCCTGCATTGGAAGACAGATTCTTTTTTAAAAAATTAATTTATTTTAATTAGAGGATAATTATGTTATAATACTGTGATGGTTTTTGCCATACATCAAGAATGTTCAGACTACCACACAATTGCACTCATCTCACATGCTAGCAAAGTAATGCTCAAAATTCTACAAGCCAAGTTTCAACAGTACATGAACTGTGAACTTCCAGATGTTTAAGCTGGATTTAGATAAGGCAGAGGAACCAGAGATCAAATTGCCAACATCTGTTGGATCATTGAAAAAGCAAGAGAGTTCCAGAAAAACATCTGCTTTATTGACTTTGCAAAAGCCTTTGACTGGATCACAACAAACTGGAAAATTCTTAAAGAGATGAGAATACCAGACCACCTGACCTGCCTCCTGAGAAATCTGTATGCAGATCAAGAAGCAACAGATAGAACTGGACATGAAACAACAAGACTGGTTCCAAACTGGGAAAGGGAGTACATCAAGGCTGTATATTGCCACCCTGCTTATTTAACTTACATGCAGAGTACATCATATGAAATGTTGGGCTGGATGAAGCACAAGCTGGAATCAAGATTGCCAGGAGAAATACCTCAGATATGCAGATGACACCACCCTTATGGCAGAAAGTGAAGATGAACTAAAGAGCTTGTAGATGAAGGTGAAAGGAGAGTGAAAAAGCTGGCTTAAAACTCAACATTCAGAAAACTAAGATCATGGCATACGGTCCCATCACTTCATGGCAAATAGATGGGGAAACAGTGGAAAGAAACAGAGACCATTTTTAGGGGCTCCAAAAATCGCTGCAGATGGTGACTGCAGCCATGAAATTAAAAGATGCTTGCTCCCTGGAAGAAAAGCTATGACAAACCTAGACAGCATATTAAAAAGCACAGACATTATTTTGCTGACAAAGGTCCATCTAGTCAAAACTATGGTTTTTCCAGTAGTCATGTATGGATGTGAGAGTTGGACTATAAAAAAAGCTGAGCGCCTTGATGCTTTTGAACTGTGGTGTTGGAGAAGACTTTTGAGAGTCCCTTAGACTGCCAGGAGATCAAACCAGTCAATCCTTAAGGGAATCAGCCCTGAACATTCATTGGAAGCCCTGATGGTGAAGCTGAAACTTCAATACTTAGGCCACCTGATGTGAAGAACAGACTCATTGGAAAAGCCCCTGATGCTGGGAAAGATTGAAGGTGGGAGGAGAAGGGGACAACAGAGGATGAGATGGATGGCATCACTGACTCGATGGACATGAGTTTGAGTAAGCTCCTGGAGTTGGTGATGGACAGGGAGGCCTGGTGTGCTGCAGTCCATGGGGTTGCAAAGAGTCAGACACAACTGAGTGACTGAACTGAATATAACTTGGCCACAGATATACAAGTGTCGCCTCCATCCTGAACCCCCCCCCCTGCCCCCCACCCTATCCCTCTAGGTTGTCACAGAGCACCGGTTTTGGGTGCCCTGCATCATCTATCAAGCTTGCACTGGTTATCTGTTTTACATGGTGATGTGTACGTTTCAGTGCTGTTCTCTCAAATTATCATTCTCTCCTCCCACTGAGTCCAAAAGTCTCTTCTTTACATGAAGATGGATTCTTAACCCCTGGGCCACCAGGGAAGTTCCGGAGGAAAGAAACTGAAGATACAAATAAATGGAAAGATAGTCCATGCTCATGGATTGGAAGTGTAACTGAGCAGGACCCTACAGGGCCTTCCTGGGACAGACCCCACCATGTCCTTTTCCTGCCTTGTCTGTAGAAAAACTTTCACCTCCTTGGCTTTCCCCAAGTTTCAAAGAATAAATTCTGTCAGAGAAGTGAGAAAATACAGAAACACAGAGAAAGAGTCAAGCAAGACAAAATAATAGTTACACCATTAAAGTCAAGGACCTTTAGTTCCTCAAGGGCTATAGATGATATTCTGAGGCATGTCATTTGAGCTGTTTTGCAGATACTGAAACGCCCACCAGGGGGAAGAAGTTAAGGAGGTTGATGATGTTGACTCCCGATTAATCAGTCAGAAGAATGCTCAATACACCTGGTCTTTAAAAATCTTTCCCTGAAAGCCTTCTCAGTGTTCAGGCCTTCTAAACACTAGCTGCCTGGGGGAATCCTCTGGCAGTCTGGTAGTTAGGACTCCAGGCTTCCGTTGCAGGAGGCCTGGGTTCAATCCCTAGTCTGGGAACTAAGATCCTGCAAGGGACACAACAGTATGGCCAAACAAATAAGTAAACAATAGAATAAGTTAAACATTTGGCTTCCTGAACTCCTTGCTTGGGGCCCTGCAGTAATCACTGTACTTTCCTTCACCACACAGGTGCATCAGTAGGTTGGCTTTACTTTGTGTGGGTGAGTGACGCTACATTTGGTTCAGCAACAGAAGAAGAAATATTGTTAAAGCTGCAATCCCTACCAAAATTTGAATGACATTTTTCACAGAACTAGAACAAAGAATCCTGAAATTTGTATGGAACCACATAAGATCCCAAATAGCTAAAGTAATTTTGAGAAAGAACAAAGCTGAATTTATCATACTGCGTGATTTAACCTGGATTTAATACTGCATACTACAAAGCTATTATAATCAAAACAGTACAGAAACAGATCAATGGAACAGAATACAGAGCCCAGAAATAAACCCACAGGTTTATTTACAAATGCTCCTTTGTGGTCAATTAATTTACCACAAAGGAGCCAAGAATATACAATAAGGAAAGGACAGTCTCTTCAATAAATGGTGTTGGGAAAACTGGACCACTATCTTACACCATCCACAAAAATTAAATCAAAATGGATTAAAGACTAAAACATAAGTCCTGAAACCAAAAAACTGGAACAGAACATAGGCCAATAACTAGCTTAACATCAGTCTTAGGGATAATATTTTTGAATTGACACCAAACAAAGGCAACAAAAATACGTGGGACTATATCAAACTAAAAACTTGTGCTCAGCAAAGGAAAACATCAACAAAATGAAAAGACAATCTACAAAATGAGAGAAAATATTTGCAAATCATGTATCTTCTGAGGAATTAATGGTGGCTCGGACAATAAAGACTCCACCTGCAATGCTAAGAGACCCAGGTTCAGTCTCTGGGTCAGGAAGATCCCCTGGAGAAGGAAATGGCACCCTGCTCCAGTATTCTTGCTGGAGAATACCATGGACAGAGGAACCTGGTGGGCTACAGTCCACGGGGTCACAGAGTTGGACACGACTGAGTGACTAACACTTTCACTTTAATATCTAAACTTCATGAAGAACTCATATAACTCAACAGCAAAAACAAATCTCATTAAAAAGTGGGCAGAAAATCTGAAAGTTTTTCCTTAGACATACAGTACATGAAACAATAAGTACATACAGAATAATAGGTACAGGAAAAGTTGTATGCTAATCAGAGATGTTATTTTAAACCCCAAGGAGATAACACCTCACGCCTATAGAATGGCTATGATAAAAAAGAAATACAGGTGTTGTCCAGAATGTGGAGAATAGGGAACTCTTAAGGCACTGTTGGTGGGAGTGTAAACTGGTGTGGTCACTAAAGAAAACAGTATGAAATTTCTTTAGAAAATTAGAAATAGAACTACCATATGATCCATCAATTCCACTTCTGGGTATTTACAGAAAGAAAAGGAAAACAATTGAAAAGATATATGTGCCCTTATGTTCAAGGTAACATTATTTAAAATAGCCAAGATATGGAAGCAACCTAAGTGCCCATCCACAGAAGAATAGATAAAGATGATATGCCATATATTACATTATATATATATGAATATTAGCCATTAAAAAAGGAAATCTTGTCATTTGCAACAGCGTGGATGGACCTCAAAGGTATTATGCTAAGTGAAATGTCAGGAAAGAGGCAAATATATGATCTCACTTAAACGTGGAATCTTTAAAGGAAAAAGTATCTAGCTCGTTGGTACAGAGAACAAGTTACTGGTTGCCAGGGGCAGGGGGTTGGGGGTTGCACAAACATGAGTGAAGTGGGCTAAACTGTACAGTCTTCATGTTATAAAAGCAGTCATGGGGGCTTCCCTGGTGTGGTTCAGAATCCGCCTACAATGCAGGAAACACAGGAGATTTGGATTCCATCCCTGGGTCTGGAAGATCCCCTGGAGGAGGAAATGGCAACCCACTCCAGTATTCTTGCCTGAAAAATCCCAAGGACAGAGGAAGTCTGGCGGGAATTGTCCAAAGGGTCACAAAGAGTCAGACATGGCTGAGTGACTAATCACGTATTGGGAAGATTCCACATGACCCAGGGTGATTAAGCTCATACACCACATCTATTGACCCCACATGCAGCACCTACTGAAGCCCACCATAGGGCTAGTTCTCCACGACAAGAGAAACCAACCCAATGAGAAGCCTGTGCTCTGCAATTAGAGTAGCCCCTGCTTGCTACAAATAAAAGCCCATGCAGCAGCAAGGACTCAGCACAGCTAAAAATAAATAAATTTTTAAAAGAAAATTTTTTAAAGCTGTCATGGGAATGTAATGTATAGCATGGTGACTAATAATAAAGACGTATTTGAGTTTCAGCTTTTACACTCAGGGGATCTGGGACTGACCTGAGATAGGTGAAGTGCCTTCTCCACCCCTCAGATTCTTTCTCTGTAAACAGGAGCACAACCTACTCGAGGCTATTAGCAACATTAGAAAGCACTTGGTCCCTAGTAGGCCATTACTGTGCACAGTGGGGCTCAGTGTGGAGGAGGGAGGCTCTGAACCCACCCTCTGTCTGCCCAGGCCAGGCAGAGACCACAGCTCCCAGTCTCACCTGCAGCCCCACACACAGGGCTGCCCGGGGAGGTGCTTGGGTACTGGAGGCCCACAGAGCCTGGGCTTCCCTGGTGGCTCAGAAGGTAAAGAATCTTCCTGCAATGCAGGAGACCCAGGTCCATCGCTGGGATGGAAAGATCCCCTGGAGGAGGGCATGGCAACCCACTAGTATTCTTGCCTGGGGAATCTCATGGACAGAGGAGCCTGACCGGCTACAGTCTACAGGATCGCAGAGAGTTGGACATGACTGAAGTGACTTGGCATGTACAGAGCCTGGAGCCTGTGTGTGCTTGTCTGTAGGAGCCAAAGAAACACTTGACTGATACAAGAACATTTTCCAATCCTCTCTTTTCTTAATATTATTTATTAATTTTTTAAAAAATATTTTAAAATTTATTTATTTAGCTGCACTGGGTCGTGGTTGCGGCATTTGAACTCTTAGTGGTGGCATGTGGGATCTAGTTCCCTGACCAGGGATAGAACCCAGGAGCTCTGCACTGGGAGCTCGGAGTTCCAGCCTGTGGACCACTAGGTTGTGTGTGCTCAATCGTGTCTGACTGTTTGCGACCACATGGTCTATAGCCCACCAGGCTCCTCTGTCCATGGAATTTTCCAGGCAAGAATACTGGAGTGAGTTGCCATTTCCTCCTCCAGAAGATCTTCCCAACCCAGGGATTGAACCTGTGTCTCTTATGTTTCCTGCATTGGCAGGGGGACTCTTTACCACTGTGCCACTTGGAAAACCCACAGACCACAAGGGAAGTCTCTTAAAATTTTTCTGGATGTGGGCCCTTGTAGAAGTCTTTATTGAATTTGTTACATTATTGCTTCTGTTTTATGCTTTGTTTTTTTCCCTGGAGAGGCATGTGGAATCTTAGCTCCTCTACTAGGCGGGCACAAGGTGGCGCTGGTGAGCCGTAGGCGGCGGATACGCTGTGCCTCGCCTAGATCACCTCCTCAAGGTTCCAGGTCCCAGGTCCTGTCTTCTGGGGTCCTACAAGTGTGCTGAGTGCCCTCAAGTGCAGACCCCCGTGTGATCACAGTGATAGGCAGGGTCTCCCACACACCAGATCCCCAAGGATCCTTCCAAAAAGCTTGGACATCTGGTGGCCACCACACATACCAGGAGAAACTGGGGTTCAGAATGTCACTGCCCACTGTCCCCACAAGGGGATCCCTTCTTGAAGCACCACAAACTGGAGACACCCCAGCTAGGGGCCATTTCTTTCTCATCTATGCTCTAGCTCCCACAGAGTCTTGTCCTGTGATAAGTTTCTGCTTCCTGGAGCCCTGGCCCCCACCTGTCTACCTCTGCACCTTCCTTATGTTCTCCAAAGTTCATCTGGCAATGGGGCCTCACGGGTTTCCCTTTATTTTCTTTTACATGGGTTTTTTTTTCCTTGGAGCTAGCCCAAGTCTGCCAGGGCAGGGGTTCTTTCTGTCTGATGGTCACCCTGTGCCTGGAACAACCCCTGGCACGCAGTAGGTGCTCAGTGAACACTTTCCAAATGCACCAACATGCCCAGGGGTGGGAGTGGGGGGCCTGGAGCCAGGTGTCGGCTGTCAATCCTGTCCAGGCACACTGCTGTGCCTGCCATTGCGGCAAGACCTGTTCTCCAGAGGATGTGAATAATCTTGGGCCCACAGCGCCTCCAGTTTCAGTTCTTTGCCTCTCCAGCAGCTTCTAATTCAGGTGCATGCTTGGGGGAACGTTCTCAACCGTCAGCCCTGCCTTTGGGGGGCTGGCTCCTCTCATTAAGTGTAGCTGGAGGTAGGAGCCCCCTCACACCTCTGGGCTGGAGGTACTGCGGGTGAGCGGCTGGGTCACCATTCATTTTTTCCCCCTCATTTTGTTAAAAAATATTTTGTCGAGTCCTGCCCCTAGGCCATAGAAGCAGAGCCCAGAACCAAGGTCACCTCCGAAGCTAACAGGCCGTTTGTAACCCTTGCCAAAAGCCCCCTGATCATCACTAACAAGCTTCCTGACTCCCAGTTAGACAAAGATGCCCACTCTAGTAAACACCCTACAGTGCCCCAACCAATCACCTAGTGCCAATCTTCCATAGCAGTTTTGTCTAGAGGCTATAAAAATTGACTATGAACTCATGAGAACTGTCGACCCTCCCAGCTCTGTCAGGAGTTTGGCCTGCTGCACTCTCAGTGTCCTCTTCATCTCTGCTCTTTGTTCTTAATAAACACCCTCCCTTATGAAATGCTCTGTGCCTGGAAACTTTTCCAACCCACGCTCAGACTGCCTCAACATATTTATTTGGCTGCATTGAGTCTCAGCTGTGGCATATTGCGTCTTCACTGCATTATGTTGGATCTTTCCTCGTCGCTTATCAGCTCAGTAGTTTTGGCACGGGGCTTAGTTTCTCTACAGCAAACCCCTGTCCCCTGCATTGCAAGGCAGATTTTTAACCACTAGACTACCAGGGAAGTCCCTGGGCCACCATTCTTGCTGCCATGCCTGATACCTGGATGTCCAGGTCCAGAAGACAGGCCTGGCCTGGGCAGCCTGGCCCCAGGAGCTCAGCGGGCGTGTGAGTGGGGTTTCCTCGGTGAGTGGGACAGGAGACCACTGCAGTGCCTGGGGCTGGGGTCCCCTAAGGAGTGATGCCGGAGGATAAGCCTGTGGTGGTGGGTGCCATGGTATGAGGAAGGGCGCCCTGACCATCCTGTTCATCAAGGACCACCCAGTGGAGGACAGCCCCACCATGGAGGTGAGCCGACTCTTGTCCACAGCCTGGCTCCTGACAGGGGCTTGTCCTCCACCTGCTCTGCAGGAGGGGTCCCCTTGTCCTAGGTCCTGGGGGCACAAGAGGAGCGAGGGAGGGTCCCCTACCGGGAAGGCTGGCTGTTTCTAAGCTCCTACTGGAAGCAAGTGGTCACTGATGGGGAGACCTGCCTACTGGACACGGCAGGCCAGGAGAGTCAGCAACATGGAGACCAGTAGTACATGAGCACCGGAGAGGGCTTTCCTCTGGGTGTTTGCATCAACAATACCGAGTCCTTCAAGGGCATCCACCAGCCCTGGTGAGCTGACCACTGGCCCTCAGGGGCTTCCTGTCCTCTCTCTGTGGCCCCAAGTGCAGCCCAGCCCGCAGCCTGCCCACTGGATCACACCTTCCCCTTGTAGGGAGCAGATCAAGTGGACGAAGGACTCAGATGACATACCTGTGGTGCTGGTGGGAACAAGTGTGATCTGGTCACGGTACCATGGAGTCTCAGCAGGCCAGAACCTCACCCAAAACTGCAGCATCTCCTGCAGTGATGCATTGGCCCAGATGCACCAGGTGGAAGCCCCCTCACCCTGCCCCCTCGCCAGCCAGGGCCCTGGACCACCCCCACTGTCTGGGAGCAGCACTCGCTGCCCCTTCTCCCTCCACACAGGGCAGCTGCTCTACCTCTGGCTGCAGCTAAGGGTCCCCCTGAAGCCCACTGCGATTCTTGTGACCCAGCAGCCCCTCAAGCTGTGAGTCTCCCCGGGAGGCAGGGGCAGCAAGGGAGGCCAGGACCCGGGTCTGGGCCGACACAGCTCCCGGGGGAGGTGGAGGTCCCCAGAGAGAGCTGCCCTGAGCCAAGGAGGAGGGAGCAGTGACGCTTTGGCCCTGGCCCATGTGCCCCCAGAGCGCCCCAAGGTCCCAGTCAGCCCTGACCCCTCAGTGGGCAGTGGGAGGGCCCCTGGAGCCCAAGACAAGCGGGACCAGCTCCCCATTTGTGGGGTGAATGGGGAAGGGTCTGGGATTCTGCTCGAGGCGGAGGCAGTGCTCCCCCTGAGCCGGTGCCGTCTTCCTTCCACACACTGGTGCGTGAGATCCGGCAGCATGCCCACCTGAGGAGGGGACCCTAGGCTGCCTGGGCTCAGGTGCTGCTCCCCTGACAGGTGTGGAGGGGCACGGAGGTGTCCAGTGTGATGTGGGAGGGGGTGTGCGAGCTGGGTGTGGGGAGGAGGAGTCAGGGAAGAAGGGAAGTGCCACTGGAGCCTGGCCAGCCCATGCTGGTGGACAGAGTGACTGCCGACACAGTCTGCACAGGCTGTCAGGGACTGATGCTCCCCACCCACCAGCCGTGGCTCTCCTTGAGCCCAGTCCTGGCCCACCAGGCACACAGGCGGAGTCACAGTCAATTATCCGATGGCCTTGGTCCCGGGGTGTGGCTGAAGCTCGGAGTCGGCAGTGCCTGTGGCCTCCCACGAGGCAGCTGGGAACCTCCGTTTTGTCCAGCTGGTGCCCCCTTTGCCTCTGGGGGCGCTGAGAGCATCCTTCGGAGACATCTGGGTGCTACAAGAACCAGCCAGTCTAGCACTTAATGCATGAAAATGTATTAACCTTTAACCAGCGAGGGGGGAAACTGAAACCAGTCTGTCCGTCCCCTGGAGGGAGACCTTCATAGGGAATGGCTGGGGGCAGGGAGCCCAGTTGGACCCCGGGTGGGGTTGTGTTTGCTGAGATTGAGGGGCCCCAAAAGGCAGTTACTGCCTTGGACACAGAGTGTCGTGTCAGCCCAAACAGCAGCACCCTCTGCTCGAGCCCCGCCTCCTTATGCGTGTGAGTGTGGAGGTGGCCTGTTGCTCCCAGAGGCTCCCAAGGTCACCAAAGGCTGCGGGAGACCACATACAGCTCCGAGAGGGCTCGCCTTGCCTTGAGCCAGAGTTCCTGACCGGCCGGGGCAGCCCCTTTAGTCACAGTCCAGGCTGGGGGGTGTTCACACAGCCTCTGCCTTCCTGGGGCCCAAATCAGGCCCTTCGGAGTCAGGGACTTGTGCTATACGGGGGTGGGGGTAGGGCCCATCCTCCAAGCAGATCAGTGTGAAAAAGCAGGGCATGTTGCTGGCTTCTGGGGGCCTCGGGGTCCCCGGGAGCCTCGGAATCCCTGTGCTCACAGTCACCTTGTCTTCTGGAGGCCCCTGAACGTCCAGGCTCCCTGTGGACACAGAGCTCACAGGGTCATGCAGACGTGTGGGATCTTGGCGCAGCACTTGGGGTACTGTCCTGGCTCCATCGTGGCCGTGCTGGTCACTTTCATGGGAGGGATGCTGGCTGCAGCTGCCTCAGGGCACGAAGGGCGTCCTGGGCCCATCGGTGCCATCTTCAGCAGGCTGGGTGGAGCTGGTTGCTGGGGCCTCAGTGGGGTCACGGGGTCAGGCTGTTGTGTGGCTGTGGGGGTGGCCCAGGCAGGGACTGAAGGGGAAGGGACCCAGCATTCTGGCTCAAAGCCGAAGTCTGGGGCCCACCAGCCTGTGGCCTCACAGATCACTGGGAGGTTTGGGAGGGAATTGTATTGCTGTGGCCACAGGCGATCCTGAGGGCTGTCCTGGGGGCGGGGCGGGGGGGGGCAGGCAGGCAAGACGTGGAGTCTCCAGGCCCCCAGAGCCAGGTCTGCAGCTGTGGCCCCCTCAGGGGGCTGCTCCTTGGCATTTGGGGTGGCCTGGCCAGGTGAAGGTCCGGGCTGCTCAGGTGGGCCAGGTGGGCCATAGAGGGCCAGCCCTTCCTCTTCAGGGCTAGGGTTCCGATGCTGGGAGGGATTGGGAAAGGCCTGGGGTCCGGGACCAAGTCACTCCAGGCCCAAGGGCCGCCTGGGGATTTCCTCAGGTTTAGCTGTAAGTGAACAGTCAGCTTCTCCTCCAGGATGTTCAGTCTGCACGAGGTGGGCCCGTGGGGCCAGGCATGGCAGAGCCAGCCCAGCTTTGAGAACAGCCCACTAGGCCGCCAACCTCTGGGTTCTGTGGTGGCCGCCCAGAAGAGCAAATGGTCGGGGGCGAGGGGAAGGCCCGGGGCTCACCCACCCCCTACTGCCTGAGAGGGTGACTCACGGGGAGACCAGGGCTGAGCCCACCTGGGCAGGGGCAGGTCCTACTCCATCCTGGGTAGCTCAGCCATGGAGGCCTGCAGCTGCATGGGCACGCCTCGTCCTCCAGGGTCCGGGCCAGCGTGTCCTGTAGGAACTCCTGCAGGCCTTCCAGGGGCAGCTTCGGGAGGTGTTCTAGGGGTAGGGGTGCCATCAGGTCATCAGGGGACCCACGAGGAAGGCTCAGCCCACTACCCCGGGGGACTCCTCCCGTGGTGAGGGGGCGGCTGTGTTCCATTGTGCGCCACACCTGGGGTCCGTCTGTCCTGACAGAGCCCCAGGCAGGGCCCCAGCCAGGGGCACTCACCACAGGGCACCCTGACCACCTTCATTCAGCTGGCATTCCCTCCTCCGTGGCCTGTGCTCCACGCTCAGGCCCACTTCCTCCTGTGCACCTTGAGGACGGTGTAGGCCATGGCCATGAGCAAGTGCCCACCCTCCAGGATGTAGGCATCCCAGAGCCTCAGGGTCAGCAGAAAGGGGGTGTCTGTGGGGACAGTGGGCATGGGAAGGGCTGCGTGAGCAGGGGACAGGGGGTCCCAGAACAGGGTTAGAAACCCCATCTGCCTCTGGTCCCTGCAGTCCCACCGTTCATCAGACAAGGTCCCAGAGCTGCTCATTTGGGTGGACAAAGGTGTTCCCACCAGGCCTCTCAGGGTCCTTAGGGCCTGACAGCACACCAGCTAACCCTCTTGGTGGGGACACCTCAGCAGATTCACGATGATGGCTCAGCTGCACCCCAGGTTGACCCACCCTTCCCGAAGGGAGCCAGGCAGAAACGGTGGGTCCCTGGGACTGCAAGGTGCCCTGGGCCCCCACCAGGAGGGCTCTGGGCTGCCCCTCGGGGCTCCCCAGGAGGGAGTTGGTATATCTGAGAGTGGGGTTTGTCCCTCCCTGGGCAACAGGAGTGGGAGACAGGCCTTGGAACCCAGTGTCCCTGGGCAGCCTTACCTGGTTGATGAAGCAGTGCATGAACCACGTGGGTGTGTAAATCTCCGCAGCCATCTGCTCTAAAGCAGTGCAGAGGGTGCTCAGAGCCTGCCTGCCCTGCCGGAAACCTCCCTATTTGAGGGCCCTGTACAGCCACCCTCAGGGGTGGTGAACATGCTGTCCATGGGCCTGCTCAGCCCGAGCTCACCCCTGGCCGCCCCCAGGAGAAGGCGAATGAAGCCTGCAGGAAGCCAAGTCCCCGCAGTGGCCATGGGACAGCACCTCTGAGCAGGGCATCAGTACATATCCTTTCAACTTGGGGAGGGCTCTGCCGAGAATATGCTTGTGATGGGCCTAGAATCTTAGCATTTCAGGAATCCAGGGATGAAGACTTGAGGAGCCCCCAGACCCCCACAAGTCAGAGCCTGGCCCAGAGGGGAATGGAGTACCACAGGAGCCCCCAGTGGTGACCCCCACCTGTGGGGCCCTCTTGAGCCCTGGCTGGACATGTTCTTCCCAGGCAGGACAGCCTGTGAGGCCAGGGCAGAGGCCCTGCTCCTGGATGCCCAGCTCAGCTGGCACCCTGGGCAGAGGGGTGGGCAGGCATCTGGCCCCGGCATGCCATCCCCACAGCAGCCATGGTGGGGGATGGCGGGCCTGGTATGGAGGGGTAGGGAGTGTGGCCCCCAGGGGAGATGGGGGTGTGTGCCTGGCCATCTCCTGGCCTCTGCAACTCTGCTGGGGGCAGAGGAGGTGGTGCTGCTGCCTGGGCTTCATCGGCCGTGGGCTTGCAGGGCGCCTGGTGGATGGCAGGCTTGAGGCAGAAGGACCAGCAGGGAAGGAAGGAAGGGTGGTCTGGATGAGGCTGGGACTGAGGGCCGAGGCTCCAGAACCCAAAGGGCAGTGTGGCGAGCCAGTGCCCTTTGCTGATGGGGAGGTAGCCTGGGCCAGGGTCCCCACCAGCCCCCCTGCAAAGAGACCCCAAGTCCTGAGGCTTGCCCAGCCGTCCCCAGCAGACACCTACTGCGCATGGTGGTCTTCTCATCAGTCATCAGCTGGAACAACCCCAGAAGGTGTCCTCGTTCAGGAACATCAGGAGGACAGCCACGACCTCATTCATGCCCTGGAAGTAACCCACCTCCTGCAAGAGCCAGACGTGCGTGGAGGACCCACCCGGAGCCCACCTCTGCTCTTGGACGCATCAGCGCCATGGCCTGCCATGGCCACCAGGGGTCCCTCCCCTTCTTATTCTGCAGAGAGGTCTTTATGCCAATGGAAACCCACCCCCAGGATGGGAAAGAGGGGCGTCCCAGTGACTCACAGCAAGGAACGTAGCCTGTTGATGACACTGTACAGTGAGAGGTCCGCATCCTCCCCTGGTTCCTCTGGAGACCTTGCATGGCCCCAAAGCCAGAGGGGGCCAAGAGATGCCAGGAAAGGCAGAGCAGGACAACTCCCCACCCTGCATCCCAGGGGCACAGCACCAGGCCTGCCTGATTCAGTGGGATCTGCCTGGGCTAGGATCCTGCCTGGGCCACCTGGTCCCATTTGTGGAGACCCCCACCTGAGCCATACCTGCTTGTCCTGGGGAGGATGTACACTCAGGCTCGCTCTGCTCAGCCTTGGCTGTGACCCCTACCTGAAATGTGAGTGCTCTTGCTGCCCATGGTTCCCACTGGGCTGTACCTGTGCACATCTGGCAATGGGCCCCACCTGGGCCTCACCTGCTCCTCCTTGGTGGGATCATCCACCAGGGACATCCCTTCTCCTGCGGGCCGTGTGGGCTGTCATGGCCCACCTGGGCCTCACCTGCTGCATGCTGACTGTGCTCCCGGCCTGAGCTGTACCTGTTCCTACTGGTGACCATCCTTACGTGGCCTTCCCTGGTCTACCCAGGGATGATCTCGGCCTGGTCTCTCCTGCTTATCCTTGGCGCTGTTCCTCCTGGGACATACCTGCTTCTGTGGGCTAGGATGCTCACCTGGGCTGCAGTGATTCCCACTTGGGGAATGTACCTTTTCTGATGGGTGATACCAGTTCCAACTGGCTAGGATCCCTGCTGGGTCTCAGCTGCCTGTCTTTGGCTCAGATCCCTGCCTGGGTGCACCTTCTCTTGTCTATGATCCCTGCTGGGGTCTCACCTGCTCATATTTTGTTATAATTTCTTCTCGTTCCAAGGCTAGTAGGGTCTCCAGCTTCTCCATGTTGGATGCTGCAAGACAAAATCCATGTATTCCAGTGCCCTAAAGAGCTTCAGGGACCCAGCAAGTGGAAGTTGGCTTCCTGTTGGCAGCTTCCTGGTCATAGGGGGAGAAATCAGACCTTAGTGCCTCCTTAGTGGGTGGGATCCCCCTTGGCGATCATGGCTTGCATCCACACCTAATACTTCCACTTCTAGACTTCAGGACAGGGGTAGACCTTTCTCCAAAGTCCACCCAGCTTTAGAAAACAAGGCCAACAGTCTCAGGGGGAGTTGCCGAACCTCATCAACCATCAGGGAGATGCAAATCAAGACCACAGGGCACACCACTTCTCATCCCTGGAAACTTTATTCCCAATAACAGGATGTGGAGAGACTGGAACACTCCTGTACTGCATGCAGGAAATGGTGACCCCAGCTACACTGTGGATGGGTGAAATCAGGCACAAGAGACCATATATTGTATGATTCCATTGATTTGAAGTGTCTAGCATCGCCAGGCCCATACAGACAGAAACTGGATCGCGGGTCCCCAGGGCTGGGGGATGGGCAAGGGGTGGGTATCTGCTGATGGATAAGAGACTTTTATGAGGTGGTGGCAGGAGGATGTAGTAGGGATGGTAGCAGGAGTCTGTAAAATAAAGACCTCTGGTCTACTTGAGCTAAAGTGGATGATGTGTGAATTTCAGAGAAAGCTCTTTGAGCCTGATTTGCCCCAGGAGCACTGAAAGTGGCAGAGACTTCACTTAGATTAAAACACAACCAGGGGCTCTCATGTTCTAGGGCAGCAGCCCTGAGCCACTGCCCATGGGGCTTTTCCTGGGACCACGCCCCCCTCACCACCCCCCGCACCCCGCACAGGATGGCCCCTCTCGGGAGGCAGAGCAAGGACTGGGGACCAAGGGCACTAGGAAGAGACACACCTTCTCATAATGGACCTAACTCACTGATCCTGGCTGGTGAGTGGGCTCAGGCAACACACCAGCCGATCAGAAGGGTGTTCGTTTGGGAAAAGAATGACTTACTTAACCTCAGGCAGCCTCTCTGTGCTGCTGAGACCACCCTTCAGTCCACAAGTCTGAACAAGGCCAAGGGGGAAGGGCCTCAGTTCCTGGACTTGCACAGAAAACCAAGAACATGGCTGGAGAGTGTAGAGCTGGTGACACAGTGAGAGGATGGGGGACAGTGCACTGCACAGGGTGAGGCCCTGGGTCCCCACCCCCCAGCCCACAGGCCACACGAACTCTCGTGGCCAGCTTGCCTGATCTGGGGCAGGACAGACAGAATGCCTCTGGGGTCCAGGACACGGGCACAGGCTTGAACCCACCGGGCTCTGGAGATGCCAAAGCTCTGCCCTTCTCCCCTCATCCTCCTCCATCCACACCCCCACCCCTGCATCCCCCCACCTCTTCCCCTCAGCTTCCATCGCTTCTCCATCCTCCCTACCCCTCCATCAGCTGCTGTACAGTCCTCGGCCAGCCCCAGCCCCTTCCTCCTCCCCCATTCTCCACATGTCCCCCACCCCCAGACCCTCACCTCACCATCCACCTCAGCCACCGGTCGTCCTCCCACTCCTGCTTCCTGCCAGCCTCCCCCTCCTCCTCCCCCTTTATGTTTCCTGCTCTTCCTCCTCTTCCTGTCTCAACTCCTCTGTCCCATTCACGCTCCTCCCTCTATATCCATCCTCCTGTACTCTTCTGTCCTCTGCCTCCATCTTCCATCCATCTCCTCTCCTGCATCCTCTCTTCCCTCCTTCGTGCTCTCCTCTGGGTCAGGTGTGGAAGCTCTGAGACTCCTCACAGGGACACGGGCACCTCTGGCTGCAGCCCACTCCCTCCTTGGAGCCCTGAAGGCACTGCAAATCCCAGCTGTTGTTCAGTACTGGGGGTTCAGCATCACCTCTGCCAGGAAGGCTGGAGTCACCCACCCGGGGGCCTCTGTTCCCAAAGAATCTAGAAGAGAAGAGATGATGCTTTTACCCATCAGAACTCTCGCTGCTAGAGATGTGTCTCCTTGATGGAAATGCACCCAGGGACAGGGCAGAAGAGATGGAACAGGGCAGGCGGGGGTCAGAGCAGGTCAGAGACACAGGGGCCTCCGAACGAACACCTACAGGCATGAAACAGAGTGGGTGTGGGCAGCAGGCAGAACTGAGGGGTTGCTGCCTTTCCACCCCACAATGGGGGCCAGGTCAGAGGTCAGGGACAGCACTGAGCTCATACACCTGAAGGCCAGGCATGGAAGAGGAGCATCTTGTCCCCAGGTAGGGGAAGGTGACCAGGGACTGGTGTCACCCGGCACCGGCAAGTGCAGGTCCTAACCAGAAAAGCATGTAAGCTTAAAAAGCTCAAAATTTCACAACAGGGGTCCAGCTGCGGCGCGAGAGCCATGGCGGCCTCTGAGGCAGTGTAGGCAGATCCCGCGGCTCTCGCCTCGGGTGCCCCGGCTGTCCCGGCGGCCGCAAGGGGTGCCGCCGCCGCCTCAGGTCCTTGGGGTCCCCCCAGGCAGCTGAGAGGCAGCCAGCCCCGACCCACAGTGGCGAGGCAGCAGCCCATGGGTTCAGTGTCGCCAGCCCCGGAGCTCTTCCAGCTGCTGGTGAGCGAGCTGTCCTGGGCCGTGAGGACCAACATCCCGTGCATGGTGCACAGCTGCAGCGAGATCCTGCCCAACAGCCCCGCGCTCAACATGCACCGCCTGTGGGATGGCATAGTGAATCCAAGAATAAGAAAAGATTTGAAAACCGTACTGAAATTCTACGGCTGCTGCTGCTAAGTCACTTCAGTCATGTCCGACTCTGTGCGACCCCATAGACGGCAACCCACCAGGCTCCCCTGTCCCTGGGATTCTCCAGGCAAGAACACTGGAGTGGGTTGCCATTTCCTTCTCCAATGCAGGAAAGTGAAAAGTGAAAGTGAAGTCGCTCAGTCGTGTCCGACTCTTAGCAACTCCATGGACTGTAGCCTACCAGGCTCCTCTGCCCATGGGATTTTCTAGGCAAGAGTACTGGAGTGGGTTGCCATTGTACCGAAATTCTACTGTTGTCCAATTGAATGATGCCCTAGAGGCCCTGGCAGACCATTTTCTCAATTTTCTCTCGTAAAACAGCACTTTATGAAGATGCATGCTGAAAAGAAGCATAAATGTAGTAAGTGCAGCAGTCCGTATGGCACTGAGTGGGCCCTGAAGACATGCAGAGGATTGCGGCAAGACCTTCCAGTGCACGTGTGGCTGTCCCTGTGCCAGCAGGACTGCGTTACAGCCCCACATCTACCGATCTGGCCATGAGATCCCTGCCGAACACAGGGATCCACCTAGTAAGGAAAGGAAAATGGAAAACTGCCTGCACAGCCAGAAGCTGTCCAGTAAGACTGTTGAATCACTGAGTAACCAACCAGTTCCACGACCACACACTCCAGAACTAGAAAACTTCAGAAATAAGGCTGGTGGCTTCTTTTGAAGACTCTTGCAGCTCTAATGCCAAACAGTAGACTCTTCCAGCAGCTCCAAGGTACCCTCAGATGTTGCTTTTACCAAAGCCCAGAGTGGCTTTGGTTAAACTCCCCATCATGCAGTTTTCTCCTATGCCTGTCTTTGCGCCTACAGCTGACTCATAAGCCCAGCCTGTGGTGTTGGGTGTCAACCAACAGGGCTGTGCCCCTGGTGCCATGAAATTACTTGCCTTGTCCATTGGAACCCTGATCCTCGGCCTAGTTTCGGAGCCCTGCTCTCTCAAGGAGAGCCTCCCTCTCTTAAAAGTTGTAAATGCTGCATCTGTTGAGCTGATTAGCACAGGTGTTCAAGTGAACTTGGGTAAAAGTCCATTTAACCCATTACAAGAACTCGGAGCACATGTCAGAAGAACAGCATTTCTTCAATCAATGTACAGACAGACCTGTCCCACACCACACCACAATTTATGCCATTTGTACCATGGGCCAGCCCTGACTCCTCTGTGTCACCCTGTTCACAAACTTATTTGACATTTGGTTTCCAGGTTTCCCTTCCCATTAGTGTTCAAACTCAGACTTTTTTGCCCAGTTCTAAGGTAACCTTATTTATCACTGCTCAGACTGATGCATTTATAGATGCCAGTTTCCAGCCAGGTGGGATCTCCAGAGAAACTCAGACCAGTGGAATGCAGCATCCAGCAGATGACTGAGTACAGATGGACCAAGCTGTAAAGTGTGGAGACATTTTTGAGAGTGTCCATTCATCATATGGTGTATCTACAGACAATATTATAAGCAGTGGCTTAGTAGCAGAGATTGTAACTCATGACTTGTTACCTCAGAACCACCCTAAAACTTTAACTCAAGATATTGAGAAATCCACACCAATTATAAACTTCAGTACACCGAATAGCATGCTTTCATCATAGAACACGACAGATAATCAGACCCCGACCATGGATTTATTAAGTGACCTAGAAGACATCTCGTCAAGTAACCTGCCTGATCAGATGCTGGACAATTGTAGTCTTTTGTCTGACACAAATACTGGACCTGACACCCAGCTTCCATCTGGCCCAGCCCAGAATCCTGAAACTGATTTTGATATTGAAGAGTTCTTTTCAGCCTCAAATATCCAGACGCAAACCGAGGAGAGTGAGCTTAGCACCATGACCACCGAGCCAGTCTTGGAGTCACTGGACACAGAAACCCAAACTGACTTCTTCCTTGCAGACCCCTCTACTCAGGCCTACAGTTGTAGAGGAAATTCTAGCTTCTTAGGCCTTGAAATCTTTGACACAAGACACAGATGGACCTGAACTTCTTTTTAGACAGTAGCCCTTGTCTGCCACTGGGAAGTATCCTGAAATATTCCAGCCTTTCCTTGAGTAATGATTCATCTGACACAGATACCCAGACTGACGGAATCTCCACTGCTAAACATCTGCCTGCCCTGGAAAAGAAAGTTCAGTTGGACAGTGCCGAAACACAGACCATGAATTCTGGCTTCGAAAATTTGGGGAGCTTATTCTTCACCAGTAATGAAACTCAGACAGCAATGGATGACTTTCTTCTGGCCGATCTGGTCTGGAACACAATGGAATCTCAGTTTAGCTCTGTCGAAACCCAAACGTGTGCAGAACTACACCCAGTCTCCAACTTCTGAAAGCGGAGTCCACATGGGGGATGGATTCATGGTTTCCTTCTGGATTTAGAAGATGAAGAACGAGGACAACAGTATTAACTCTACTGAATGTAGTTGATGATACAGTGACTTCGATTCTTTGAGGTTCTTTGCCTTTTTGTATTTGTAAACATGAAGTTTGTGTAAAAATTTGTGAGTGCATTATAAAGTGTAAGATGTTGATCTAAAATAAAAAAAATTAAAAATAGGGAGGGAATTTCCTGGCAGTCCAGTAGTTAGGACTCCGTGTCTCCACTGCCACAGGCCCAGGTTCAATCCCTGGTTGGGAAACTAAGATTCTGCAAGCATGGGGTATGGCCAAAAAAATATATGTGTGTGTACATACAGATAGATAGATATAGATACCTCCAGGGAATCCTCCCAACCCAGGGTTCGAACCCAGGTCTCCCACATTGCAGGCAGATTCTTTACCAACCGAGCCACCAGGAAAGTTCTATACAGTAGGACCTTGTTGTTTATCCATTCTATGTACGGTAGTTTGCATCTATTTATCCAAAACTCCCAATACATCCCTCCCCACAGCTCGTTTATTTTTATCGTCCACTGTACGCCATTGTCTGGATGTACCACCGTTTGTATATCTGCTCACCTATTGTAAAAGGTATCTTTGGAGCTGATTTTGCTGGCAGATCATAGCCAACGCCACGGAGCGGCTCAGGACGGGTTGTGGCATGAGATGACCACCAGAAGGCGCCAGAACCTCTTCTCTCTCACCAGGGCTGCACCAGTCATTTCCTCTGCATCCTGGCCCATGGTTACTGCCCTAGAGTAGACTGGGTCTTTGCCTCCAACTAGGATTGATCTGGTGGGCTTCCCCTGTGGATCAGATGGTAAAGAATCTGCCTGCAATGCAGGAGACCCAGGTTCAATTCCTAGATCAGGAAGATACCCTGGGGCTGGAGAAGGAAATGACAACCCACTTCAGTATCCTTGCCTGGAGAATCCCATGGACAGAGGAGCCTGACGGCTACAATCCATGGTGTCACAAAGAGTTGGACACGACTGAGCAACTAACACACACACACACACACACACACACACACACACATAGACACAGGGTTATGGGGGAGCTATTGGTGGGAGAAATTAAGTTGGATTTGTTTCCTTTAGATTAAAAAGCAGGGTTTCATGACTGGATGTTGTCCCTGGAAGGGATGGGGGGAGGATAGATGGGTCAGGGTGTAATCAGGGTGTATATGGGGTGGTTTGTAGTTCAGCATTTATGGGGCTTGTCCAGAATCTTGCCCCCAAAGAAGCTAACTGAAGAGTCAGCTGGATCTGCCATCTGTAGAGATGAGCTTGGTGTTGGTGGGTGGGGGGTGGGGAGCGGGGAGCAGGGAGGAAAAGCAGCCCTAAGTCTGATTTCCCGGGATGGCAATCCCTGGCCCAAGGATGCTTGTGTCTGGTTGGATGAGAAATAAGGGGCCCAGCAGGAGGGAGGTGGCTTGGGATCCTTGGGTCTGAGGTCCCCCTCCCCTTTATAGTGACCATGTTAAGTGGCTGTTGAAGGCAGCGGGTGGATCTGCCTCCCCAGGTGTGTGCAGCATGCCTTGTTTTCACCCTGTGTTGTCAGGGCACTTTAGGGAAGATAGCGCCTGTTCCAGAAATACTGACCGATCTTTTTCAGAATGTATTTATTAAGGGCTCAGAATAAGAACTTCCCTGGTGCCTCAGATGGTAAAGAATCTGCTTGCAATGCCAGAGACCTGGGTTTGATCCCTAGGTTGGAAAGCTCCCCTAGAGGGGGGCATGACAACCCACTCCAGTATTCTTCCCTGGAGAATCCCCATAGACAGAGGAGCCTGGCGGGCTACATTCCAGGGGGTTGCAAAGCATCAGACACGACTGAGAGACTAAGCACAGAAAAAGGAATCTTATGCCTACAAATATTTATTTTTTAATTAAAATTTTGGGGGGCTGTGCTGGGTCTGCAGTTTCTGTGCGGGCTTTTTCTCTACTTGTGGCGAGAGGAGACGACTCCGTAGCTGCAGTGTGCAGGTTTCTCACTATGGTGACTTCTCTCGTGGAGCACAGGCTTCAGTAGTTGTGGAGCAGGGCTCGGTCGCTCCAGCATGTGGGATCTTCCTGGATCGGGGATTGAACCCGTGACTCCTGCATTGGTAGGCAAATTCTTTACCACTGAGCCACCTGGGAAGCTTACAAATAGGTTTTTAATTCTGAATTCATAATAAATTATTATACACTGAATCTTATTGAGAGAAAATTAGGTAAGAGGAGAAGGGGACCACAGAGGATGAGATGGTTGGATGATATCACTGACTCAATGGACATGAGTTTGAGCAAACTCAGGGAGATGGTGAAGGACAGGGAAGCCTGGTGTGCTGCAGTTGATGGAGTCACAGAGTCAGACATGACTGAGTGGCTGAATAACAACAAAGCCTTGTAAGTGTTCCCATAAAAACATGAGTGAAGCTGGAACTTTAAATTTATGTATTTAGCCGTGCCTCACTGCATGTGGGATCTTAGTTCCCCCACCAGGGATCAAACCTGTGCCCCCTGCAGTGGAAGCACAGAGTCCTAACCACTGGACTGCCAGGGAATTCTGGAAGCTGGAGCTTTTAAACTGTTTATCATTTCTTATTTCCTAGTCTCTCGTCCTCAGCCCCTTTTAAGGAAAATGATATCAGCTCATTCTGGTGAATCCAGAGCAATTTGGACAAAGATAAATTGACTCAAAAGAGGACTTAAATGAAATCTAGCTCTTGTCCACCCCCCGTGGCACTTGGGCTCCTCAGACACTCACACATCTTATCAATAGAGAAAAAACTAGAGACTTGTCTACCTGTTCAGCAGTTAAGACTCCATGCTTCCATTGAAGAGGGCATGGATTCAATCCCTGCTTGGGGAACTAGTGGTCACCAGTGATTACCAGTGTGGAGAGCGATGGGTAAGTGGCAACATAATGGTAGCAGAGTAGGAAGCACAACCAGTATAAAATAAGCCACAAGGGTATGTTGAACAGGTGGTGCAGTGGTAAAGAACCCACCTGCCGATGCCCAAGATGCAGGCTACATGGGTTTGATCCCTGGGTCAGGAAGATCCCCTGGAGAAGGAAATGGGAACCCACTCCAGTATTCTTGCCTGGAAAACTCTGTGGACAAAGGAGCATGGCAGGCTGCCGTCTACGAGTCGCAAAGCATTGGACACGACTAAGTGACTGAACTCACATGCATGGGAAATAAAGCCAATAATTTATAACTATAATGAAGTATAACATTTAAACATCATGAATCACTATATTGTACACCTGTAACTTATATAATATTATACATCAACTGTAATATAGATGTAAAAAAAAAACCCTGGGGAACTTCCTTGGTGGCGTAGTAGATAGGAATCTGCCTGCAAATGCAGTGGACATGGGTTTGATCCCTGGTCCTCACACATCGGTGCCATGTGCCACAACTACCAAACCCACACTCCAGGGCCCAGAGCCACAACTACTGAGCCTGCACGCTGAAGCCCGTGCACCCTCCAGCCTGTGCTCAGAAACAAAGACGCCACCACAATGAGAAGCCCATACACCGCAACTAGAGAGTAGCCCCTGCTCACTGCAACTAGAGGAAGCCCACAGGCAGCAATGAAGACACAGTGTAGGCGAAAAGAAATACATAAAAAAATAAAATTAAAATTAAAAAAAAAAACAAAGAATTTCCTGGAGGTCCTGTTGTTAGTACTCCAGGCTTCCACTGCCGGGGACCCAGGTTCAATCCCTGGACAGGTAACAGATCCCACAGGGCATGCGGTGTGGCTTAAGGGAAAAAAAAGGGTACAAAACATACAAACAAAAATCTTACCTAAATAGCCCCCTGCCTCCAGAGGCCAGAGGTCGTGAAGTTTGCAGGGGAGTCCAGCCCAGGATGGAGGAGACCTCAGGGGTAGGTAGGGGCATCCCAGGCAGAGGACACAGTGTGGGTGGGCTAAGACCACCAGGTCACGTGGTCTTGGGCCCTGGTACCAAGCTGGATTTGGTCCTTGGTAGCTGAGATGGCCTATGTATTTTGTAAAAATTAATAATCCTTTGTTTTATAGTTCTAGGTTTACAGAAATACTGAGAAATGAATACAGAGTTTCCATATACCTGCTCAATTCCCCTACTCCTCCCCTCCAGTTTCCTCAGTTATTAACATCTTGCAGTAGTGTGGTGCCGCTGTACGAAAGAATGAAGTAAGACTGAACCTCAATGGATGTGAGTTTGAGCAAACTCTGGGAGATAGTAGAGAACAGGGAAGGCTGGCGTGCTGTAGTCCAAGGGGTCACAAAGAGTCGGACACAACTGAGCTACTGAACAACAACAAGATTGATGCATTATTAGTTAAAGCCCATAATTTAGAGTGGGTCTCACTCTTGGTGTTGTTCAGTTCTATGACTTTTGAGAAATAATGATGACTATCCACCCAGTATTGTACAGAAGAGTTCCATTGCCCTAAAAATCCCCAGGCCTCCACCTGTTTCTCCCTCTGTCCAACCTCCTGGCAACTACTGAGGTTTTACCATCTCTTTTGGAGAAGAAAATGGCAACCCAGTATCCTTCCCTGGGAAATCCCACGGACAGAAGAGCCTGGTACCAGAATGTCCTATGGTTGGAGTCATATGGTATACAGTGTTTTCTGACTGCCTTCTTTTATGTAGCATATGGGCACTTAAGGTACCTCCATGTCTTTTCATGGTTTGATAGCTCTTTTTCTTCTTTTTGTTTTTCAATATGCTCTTTTGTTAATTGTGGTGAAATATACATAACATTTGGGCTTCCCAGGTTGCTCAGTGAGTAAAGAATCCGTCTGCAAGTGCAGGAGATGCAGGAGACATGGGTTCGATCCCTGGGTCAAGAAGATCCCCTGGAGGAGGGTGTGGCAACCCACTCCAGAATCCTTGCCTGGAGAATCCCGTGGACAGAGGAGTCTGGCGGGCCATAGGGTCGCAAAGAGTCGGACATGACCGAAGCGACTCAGCACACACTCAGGCACACACTCGCACGTACATGTTTACATTGTAATCATTTTTAAGTGTCCCGTTCAGTGGTATAGTATACATACAGTACATACAGTCACATTGTTGTGTGGCCATAGTCAACTATCATCTCCAGAACTCTTCTTATCTTGTGAAACTGAAACTCTGTCTTCATTGAAGATAAACAGCTCATTTCTTCTTTTATTTAAAACTTTTATTGTGGTAAAACTTTTGTTGTTGTTCAGTTACTAAAGCGTGTCAGACTCTGCAACCCCGTGTACTGCAGCACGCCAGCTCCCCTATCCTCTGCTGTCTCCCAGAGCTTGCTCAAACTCATGTCCATTGAGTCGGTGATGGTACCTAACCATCTCATCCTCTGCCACAACCTTCTCCTTTTGCCCTCAATTTTGCCCAGCATCAAAGTCTTTACTAATTAGTCGGCTGTTCGCATCAGGTGGACAAAATATTGGAGCTTCAACTTCAGCATCAGTCATTTCAATGGATATTCAGGGTTGATTTCCTTTAGGATTGACTGGTTTGATCTTGCAGCAAAATATACATAACATAAAATCTACTGTGTTAACCATTTTTAAGTATATAGTTCGGTGACAGTAAGTACATTCACACTGTTGTGCAACCCTCCCCACTATCCATCTCCAGAAATCTTTTCATCTTCCCAAAGTGAAACTCTGTCCCCTTTAAACATTCACTCCCCATCCCCCTCCCCCAGTCACTGGCCCCCGCCTACCTACTTTCTGTCTCTATGAATCTAGGGACCTCCCATATGAGAAATCTTACAGTATTTGTCCTTTCATGTTTGGCTTATTTCACCGAGTATCATGTCCTCTAGGTTTGTTCATGTCGTAGCAAATGTCAGAAGTTTCATCATTCATTAAAATTTTTTTCTTATTATTTATATATTTGGCTGTGGCAGATCTTAGTTGTGGCATGTTGGATCTTTGATCTTAGCTGGGGCATGTGGAGTCTTTATAGCTGTGACATTTGAACTCTTAGTTGCTGATTTAGCTCCCCAACCAGGGATCAACCTGAGGCCCCCTGCATTGGGAGTGAGGAGTCTTAGCCTCTGGACCACCAGGGAAGTCCTAGAAATTCCTTTATTCTTAACAACTACTGATAAAGAAGGACTTACTTCTGTCACACTGATAATTGTTTTCTATGTATCTTACAACTCTTTCGTCTTTCATTTCCTGCATTACGTTTTCTTTTGTGTTTAATTTTTTTAGTGAAACATTTAAATGCCTCTCCTATTTCCTTTTTTGTATATTCTATAGCCATTTTCTTTGTGGTTACCATGGGGATCACATTCAACATCCTAAAGTTATAATACTCAAATTTGGATTCCTACCAGCTTAATGTCAATAACACACAAAACCACCTCTTCACGGCTCCATTCCACTGTTTTTCAGTTGTTGGTGTCACAGAATCACATCTTCAGACGTCATGTGTCAAAGAACATCAATCAATAAATGTTCAAATACATTAGCCTCAAGATTTCCCTGGTGGTCCAGGGGTTAAGAATCACCTTACAATGTAGAGGACACGGGTTCCATCCCAGGTCCGGGAAGATCCGACATGACATGAAGCAACTAAGTCCGTGTGCCAGTACTACTGAGCTCGCAAGCTGCAAGCAGTGAAGCCCATGCACTTAGAGCCCACACTCTACAACAAGAAAGCCATCGAAGTCAGAGGCTCTCATACCTCAACTAAGACCCAGGGCAGCCCTCATTCGTGTCCGACTCCTTGCGACTGTATCCACCAGGCTCTTCTGTCCATGGGATTTCCCAGGCAAGAATACTGGAGTAGGTTGTCATTTCCTTCTCTAGGGGATCTTCCCGACCCAGGGATCGAACCTGCATCTCCTGCATTGGCAGGCAGATTCTTTATCACTGAGCCAGCAGGGGAGCGGGAGGTCCCAATAGCCATAGATTATATTTAGGTTTTCTGCCATCAAAATGCTACATCTTTTTCAAAAAGCAAGATTCCTAACTGTCTCTACTCTTGATACCAGAGCTCGGAGGCTGTTCTACTCCAGCATGTGGTCGCTGGAAGATACTTTCACCTGTAGGATTTCAGGCCATTCTTCTGCGAAGCTCTGCTTTGAAATGCCAGCTTGCAAAACAGTTGAGATCTATTAAGAAACTTCCTGCTCTTAAAACCTAGTGAACTTGATCTACAGAGATGGAGGTTGTTTAAATGGAAGTCAAACTGTGAAGGTACCTTTTTCCCTTGCAGGTCTGCCTTGGTCCCTGTGCAACCACGTTCTTGGGGAGATGAAGGTGATGCTGGTAGGGGATGATGTTACCATGGAGATGACTGGGACTGATCCTATGAACCGTGTTCTTGGAGCAGTGCGAGCGACACTGGTAAGGTATAATGTTACCATGGAGACAGCTGGGCCTGGTCCTCTGAGCAGCAATCATGCTAGCTATCATCCTGGCAAAAAGGGTGAGAAGAAATTAATATGCCAGCAGCTCCAAGGGCACGTTACTGCTACAAATTCTGTGCTAGTTTGCGTTTCTACAGTCCATGAATATCTCCTGGAACCACTGTGAAGATGCAATCTGCAAAATCGCCAGAGAGGTTATCAGGAAAATCTTTCAGTTCACCCTCTGAAGAAGGTTTGTTACAGATCCACAGCTTGATAAAGCAGAGATGTTTGTCGCCTTTGTCTTAGAGCACAAACACAAAAGAAGAAAGAAAAAGAACAAAAAAGTTCACCTCAGCATCAGTCTTTCTAATGGATATTCAGGGTCAATTTCCTTTATATATATTTTTTTCTTTTTTTCAATTTCCTTTAGGATTGAGTGGTTTGATCTCCTTGCAGTCCAAGGGACTCTCAAGAGTCTTCTCCAGCACCACAGTTTGACAGCATCAATTCTTTGGGGTTTCTTTTACAAGGGCACTAATTCCACTCATGGGGGATCCACCCTCTTGACTTAATCCCTTCCCAAAGGCCCCGCCCCCTAATATCAGCATCTTAGGTGTTAGCAACTTAACATATGAATTTGGGTGGATGCATTCTGTCCATTGCAGTGGTTCATCATCTTCAGAGGAAGAGAATTCACTATGGACAGCAGCTATGTTAGTGGCTAGCTGATTCATACTGAGGACCCAAGCCTTCATCAGGCACATTCACAGCCTGATCCTTGACAATATACCAAGTGCCTCAATACTGGAAGATCTTTTTTAAAAAAATATTCTCCACTCTGCATCCAATAAAATCTCTGGCACTGGGAGGCAGCAAAGAGTTCCAGTCCTGCCCTCATGGGATTTATCATTTTCTTTAAAACATTTGTTTATTTATTTGGCTGCGCCATTGTGAATAACGCCGCTTAGAATGTGGGCGTGCACACGCTGCAGAGCAACTGAGCCCAAGTACCGCAACTACTGAGCCTGTGGTCTAAAGCCTGGGAGCCACGACTTCCGAAGCCCACGTGCCCTAGAGCCTGTGCTCCACAACGAAAGCAGCCACGGCAGCGAGGAGCCCAAGCCCCGCAACTAGAGAGTAGCTTCTGCTCTCCACAGCTAGAAAAACGCCTGAGGAACAACGAAGACCCAGGACAGCCAAAAATAATATCTATAAATAAATTCAAAAAATATTAAAAAAAAATAGGGACTTCCCCAGTGGTCCAGTGGGTAAGGCTCTGCACTTCCACTGCAGGGGGCTTGGGTTCACTCCCTGGTTTGGGAACTAGGGTCCCACATGTGACTCCTGAGCCTACAGGCTCCAGAGCCCACACGCCACAACTAGGGAGCCCCTGTGCCAGAACAAAAGATCCCACATGATGCAACTAAGACCCAACACAGTCAAGTAAGATAAATAAATGAATACATATTTAAAAAACACAAAAAACAAAAATATGGGCTTCCCTGGTGGTCCAGGGGTTAAGAGTCTACGCTTCCACTGCAGTGGGTGTGGGTTCAATCTCTGTTCAGGGAACTAAGATTCCCAGGTGCTGGGTAATGCAGCCAGAAAAAAATAAAACAAAACAGAATAGCAGATTTTCACACACTTGGGCTGGGCCCAGTGCACCTGGACACACAGGTTCAGCTGCTAGGGAGGCCGGATGGCAGCTGCAAAACCACTTCTGAAACACGATCCCCTGGAAGCTCCAAATCTTATTGATGCAGAAGTCAGCTGTGCTCACCCACTGGCTCTGTCTCTCCAGTCCCCACTGACCCCACTCTTTGTCTGAAGGCCAGCTTCCTCTTCAGGCGTCACCTGCAGCATCTTTCTAGCCATGTACACCTTCCCAGTTTCCAGCTCCTTGCTATACACCCCGCCTTCAGAGCACGTGCTGCAGAGGGGTTTGTTCACTCAGCTTTTTCACGTCACGTCCCCAGCCTGACACACAGACATCAGGGACCTGGTCGGTCTTCTATACTGCGGAGATATCTGCTCAACTGCAGCCACCACACTAATTTTAAAGTTCTAGACTTTTTATTTTCAACTTCAGAAATACTTTACATTATTACTAGTGTTCCAAAAAATTCAACATGCATTTATTATTGTTTTTTCCTTTTTTAATCTTTTCTTTACATTTTCATTTTTTATATTATTTCTTGTCATTCTTTATTATTTTTAAACTTTTCTTAAAAAATTCTTCTTTTTAGTTTCTTATTGTTTTTTAATTGTTATCTGACCATTTGGCTGTGCAGCATGGCATGTGGGATCTTAGTTCTCCAACCAGGGACCAAACCTGTGCCTCTGAAGTGGAAATGCACTGGATCACCAGGGAAGTTCCCTCAACATGCATTTAGATTTATTTACAATTATATAAAATCCTAAAAGATGATGCTGTTAAAGTGCTGCACTCAGAATGCCAGCAAATTTGGAAAACTCAGCAGTGGCCACAGGACTGGAAAAGGTCAATTTTCATTTCAATCTCAAAGAAGGACAAGGCCAAAGAATGTTCAGACTACCCTACAATTGTGCTTATTTCACATGCTAGCAAGGTAATGATAAAAATTCTTCAAGTTAGGCTTCAGTAGTACTTGAACTGAGAACTTCCAGATGTATAAACTGGGTTTAGAAAAAGCAGAAGAACCAGAGATCAAATTGCCTACATTCCTTGGACCATACAGAAAACAAGAGAATTCCAGAAAAACATCTACTTCTGCTTTATTGACTATTAGAAAGCCTTTGTCAGTGTGGATCACAATGAACTGTGGAAAATTCTTAAAAGACATGGGAATACCAAACCACCTTACCTGCCTCCTGAGAAATCTGTATGCAGGTCAAGAAGCAACAGTTAAAACTGGATATGGAACAACGGACTGGTTCAAAATTGGGAAAGGAGTATGTCAAGGCTGTATATTGTCACCCTGCTTATTTAACTTATTTGCAGAGTACATCATGTAAAATGTTGGGCTGGATGAATCACAAGCTGGAATCAAGATTGCTTAGAGAAATATCAACAATCTCAGATATACAAATTATACCACTCTAATGGCAGAAAGTAAAGAGGAATTAAAAAGCCTCTTGGTGAAGGTGAAAGAGGAGGGTGAAAAAGTCGGCTTGAAATTCATCCTTAAAAAAAAAAAAAATAAGATTATGGCATCCAGTCCCATCACTTCATGGCAAGTAGAAGGGGAAAAAGTGGAAGCAGTGACAAATTTTATCTTCCTGGGCTCCCAAATGACTGTGGTGAGTGACTGCAGCCATGAAATTAAAAGACACTTGCTTCTTGGAAGGAAAGCTATGACAAACCTAGAAAACATATTGAAAAACAGAGACATCACTTTGCTAACAAAGGTCTTTATGGTCAAAGCTATGGTTTTTTCAGCAGTCATGTGTGGATGTGAGAGTTGGACCATAAAGAATCTGAGTGCCAAAGAACTGATGCTTTCAAACTATGGTGCTGGAAAAGACTCTTGAGAGTCTCTTGGACTGCAAGGAGATCAAACCAGTCAATCCTAAAGGAAATTAACCCTGAATATTCATTGGAAGGATTGATGCTGAAGCTGAAGCTCCAATACTTTGGCCACCTGATGGGAAGAGTCGACTCATTGGAAAAGACCCTGATGCTGGGAAAGCTTAGGGGCAAAACGAGAAGGCGGCTGGCAGAGGATGAGATGGTTGGATAGCATCACTGACTCAATGGACATGAATTTGAGCAAACTCCAGGAGATAGTGAAGGACAGGGAAGCCTGGTGTGCTGAGTCCATGGGGCTGCAAAGAATCAGACATGACTTAGCAACTGAATAACATTAACAATTGTACATTTGTTTTCTATACCTATGAGTCTGTTTCTCTTATGTAAATAAGCTAATCTGTATCATTTTTTAAGATTCCACAATAAGTGATATCAGATATTTGTCTTTCTTTGTCTTAGTTCACTTAATACGATAATATCCAGGTCCATCTATGTTGCTACAAATGGTATTATTTCATTTTTTTAATGACTAAGTAGCATTCCTTTGTGTATATATATACCACATGTTTATTTATTCATCTTTTGATGGACATTTCGGTTGCTTCCATGTCTTGGCTATTGTGAACACTGCTGCTATGAACAGTGGGGTGCAGTTATCTTTTTGAATTAAAGTTTGCTCTGGATATATGTCCAGGATTGCAGGATTACATAGGAACTCTATTCTTAATTTTTTTAAGGAACATCCATACTGTTCTCCATAGTGGCTGAAACCAACCTACACTCCCACCAATGGTATAGGAGAGTTCATTTTTCTCCACATCCACGCCAGCATTTATTATTTGTAGACTTTTTGACAATGGCCATTCTGACACGTGAGGTAATATCTCATTATAGTTTTGATTTGCAGTCCTCTAATAATTAGTGATATTGAACATCTTTTCATGTGCCTGTTGGCCATCTGTCTGTCTTCTTTGGAGAAACATCCATTTAGATCTGCCCACGTTTTGATTGAGTTGCTTTTTTGATGTAGAGCTGCATGAACTATTTGTTTATTTTGGAAATTAATTCCTTGCTAGTAGCATCACTTGCAAATATTTTCTCCCATTTTGTAGACTCTTTTCATTTTGTTTATGATTTCCTTTGCTGTGCAAAAGCTTTTAAGTTTAACTAGGTCCCACTTGTTCATTTTTGTTTTTATTTCCATTCATCTAGGAGATGGATCCAAAAAAATATTGTTGAGATTTATGTTAGAGTGTTCTGCCTAGGTTTTCCTCTAGGAGTTTTATAGTATCTGGCCTTACATGCAGGTCTTTAATTCATTCCAAGTTTATTTTTGCGTATGATGTTAGACAGAACACACTTGATAGTTTATGCTAACTCAGTGACTCATGGTGGACCCCTGGATCGTTTATGCTAACTCGATGACTCAGGGTGGGTGTTGTTCGAGCCAGAAAGACCAAACACGTAATCAGATAGTTAGGCCTGGAGTCACAGGACATTAGCCTGACATCCAAGGAGGGTAGGTGGGGACGGGGGCAGGAGACTGAGCCACTTGGGCAATGATCCGATCATGTAAGGATTCAATCAGTGATTCCTACCTAATGAACCCCCTGAGAAACTCTGAACACTGAAACCTGAGTGTGCCTTCTAGGTTGGCAATAATCTCTGTGAATATTGCGGATGGGTGTGTCTGGAGGATAATGAATCCCTGCAGGACATCAGAATCTTCTCGATGTTAATTCTCCAGTGTCACTGCCATGGTCAACGCCGGAGAAACATTTGCCATTTTTTTCTATATGATCTATATGGTTTTTTTGTTATCTTAATTCCTTCACTACTGTCTTCTTTTGTGTTTGATGGATTTTTTTTCCTAGTGGGCCATTTTTATTCCATATTCCCTTCGATCTGTTGCTCACCCTTTCTGCCATCTTTTGCCCAAGATGTCTTTTTTTAAAAAAATATTATTTATTTGGCAACACTGGGTCTTGGTTGTGGCACACAGGATCTTTGTTGCAGCATGTGGGATCTTTTTTTTTTTTTTTTAAATATAAAGCATTTTTAGTTTTTAACACGTACTTATTTGGCTGTCAGATCTTAGTTGTGGTGCACAGACTCTGCAGTTGTGGCCCGTGGGCTTAGCTGCTCCGCGGCATGTGGGATCATAATTGCCTAGGGATTGAACCTGCCCGCTCTGCAGTGGAAGCGCAGAGTTTTAGGATTGAACTCAAGTCCCCTGCATTGCGAGGCGGATTCTTAACCACTGAACTGCCAGGGAAGTCCCAAGATGCAGGATCTTTAGCTGTGGCACGGGAAACTCCTGCGGCATGTGGTATCTAGTTCCCTGGCCAGAGATTGAACTTGGGCCCCCTCCACTGGGAGCTCAGGAGTCTGAGCCACTAAACTACCAGGGAAGTCCCTCGATGTCTTTATAACTTTTGACAGATGCCACCAGGAAACTGCCCCAACCCTGGCATTGCTTTTGGGGGGGTGAAACAGAAGCATGCCTTTGTACTAGTCCCTGGGGGTAGCGGAACTGAGGGCAGGTCAAACGCACAACCACGTGTCTTGAGGACAAGATCCACATTGCTTCCCACTCCCCACCTGGGGCAGCATCAGACCCCCAGGTTAAGGTCTCTGGTCAACGAGACCGCCTCCCAGTCCCTTTGATACCAACCGCAAGTTCAGGTTGTCCTCTGTGCTTCTGACCGACTGGCTGTAAATCAGAGGTGCCCACGACCGCTCCTTGGGTTCAATTATTTTGCTAGAGCAGCTCACAGAACTCAGAGGAACATGTCACTTCCTAGATTACCGGTTTACTACAAAGGTTATGAAAGTATCTGAATCAACAGTTGGATGAACAGATGGACAAGGCGAGGTCCTGAACATAGGAGCTTCTGAGTTGGGGATCTGGCGATCTGGAAGCTCTCGGAACCCCATCCTTTTGGGTTTTTATGGAGGTTTCATCACATATGCAGGATGGAAGAAATCATTGGTAGGTGGTGATGGATTCAAACTCTAGCCTCTCCCTTCCCTGGAGGCTGGTGTGGGGGTTAGGAACCGAAAGTTCCAACTTTCTCATCACAGGCTTGCTTCCCCGGACGACCAGTTCCCATGCTTGGGTGCTTTCCGAAAGTCCTCATTAACATAAACTCAGGGGTGTAGAAAGGTACTTGTTACCACTGTCAAGACATCTTTATTGCTTTTACCGTCTGGGAGGTGCCGAGGGTTTTAGGAGCTCTGTGCCAGCAAAGGGGATGAAGACTAAATATATTGTTCTTACTATTAGTCACAATATCACGGAACACAATTTGAATGTAGAACTAATGAGCAATTCCAGATGAACAGGATGTGAGGGTGAGAGAAAGTGAGGTGGTGAGGAAGACACTGAGAATTTTGGCTTGAACACTTGGAGGGTTGGAGCTGCTGTGGATGGACAAACAAGGCTGTTATTATTATGTTTCTATTTAATTTAATTTTGTGCTTTTTTTTTTTTGCCACATTGTGTGACTTGTGGGCTTCTTGTGCCTGGACCAGGGATTGAACCTGCATTCTTAGCAGTGAAAGTGTGAAGTTCTAACCACTGGACTGCCAGGGAAATCCCTATTACTGTTTTTTAAATGTAAAGTACTACCTTAAAAATAATTAAAAATCATTCATATTTTGGTCTTTCTTCTCATTCAGTAAACACCTTTCAAATTCTAAAGCAAAGGGTCCGATTCGTGGCTCGTGCAAAATGCATGGACTGTAGCCCATCAGGCTTCTCTGTCTAAGGGATTCTCCAGGCAAGGATACTGGAGTGGTTGCCATTTCCTCCTCCAGGGGATCTTCCCGACCCAGGGATTGAACATGTGTGTCCTCCATTGGCAAGGAGATTCTTTACCACTGAGTCACCTGGGAAGCCCATTCATAGCTCAGATGAATTAATTTATTTAGGGTTTGCTGAGCACCTACTACACACCAGCAACTATTAATATTACAGACACATGGGATAAGTCAATGAACAATTCAAGACCGTTGCTCTCATGGAGCTCAAATGATAGTGGGAGGGGTGGGGGAGCACAAAGGACAGAGGAGATGACAGTTGGTATAGTTAATATATTCTTTAAAATTTTTTTATTTATTAAAAAAATTATTTATCTGTTTGGCTGCACTGGATCTTTGTTGCAGCATGTGGGATATAGTTTCCCGACAAGGGATCGAACCCAGTCCCCCTGCATTGGGAATGTGGAGTCTTACCCACTGTACCACCAGGGAAGTCCCTAAATATACTACTGACACAGTAAATAAGGAAATCAGAGAGTGCGTTAGAAAGTGGTAAGTGCTATCGAGAAGTGGGGCTGGGAGAGCTACGTGCTGACAGAGGGGCTGAAATACCCAAAAGGGTGATCAGAGACGCTGGGACTGGAGCAAAAGTCTAAAGGAACTGAGGGAGGGACTTCTCCGGCAGTCCAGTGGGTAAGATGCCAAGCTCCCACTGCAGGGGGTGAAGGTTCAGTCCCTGGGGAACTAAGATCCTTCGTGCAGCACACAGCAGCCAAAAATAAAAATTAAAAACCTCAATAAGGGAACTGAGGGAAGAGCAATGATTTCTGAGAGAGGTTGCTCCAGGCAGACAGACAGCAGGTGCAAAGACCCTGTGGCAGGACCGTGCCCAGCAGGCTGGCGGGATGGTGAGGAGGCTGGTGAGCCTGTGAGCATGAGTGGCGGGGACTGGTGGAGTTGAGGGTACAGGGCCTTGTGGGCCGCAGTGGGGACTTCAGCTGAGGTCAGTGTAGCAACTGAGGCTAATCCTTCTAGCCCAAGTAGATTCCAGAGGCTCTGATTGCAAGAAATGCTCTTTTTTTTAAAAAAAGAAAAGGAGGATAATTTTGCTTTACAATGTTGTGTTGGCTTCTGCCATATAGCAACGTGAATCAGTCGTTAAGTGTACATATACCCACTTCCTCCTGATCTTCCCCCTACCCCATTCCACTCCTCTAGGTCGTCACAGAGCACCCACTTGTGCTTCCTGTGCCCAGAGAGCAACTTCTCACGAGCTACCTGTTTCACACGTGGTAATGGATGTGTTTCAATACTACTCTCTTAATTCGTCCCCGCCTCGCCTTCCCCTTCTGTGCCTATGCATCTGTTCTCTAAGTCTGCGTCTCTATTCTTGCCCTGCAAACAGGTTCATCAGTGCCATTTAAGAAATGCTGTCTTTACCTTGCCCTAGTTGTGGTCCTGGAGAAGATTCTTGAGAGTCCCCTGAACAGCAAGGAGATCAAACCAGTCAGCCTTAAAGGAAATCAGTCCTGGATATTCATTGGAAAGACTGACTCTGGAGCTGAAGCGCCAATCCTTTGGCCCCCTGATGAGAGGAGACGACTCACTGGAAAAGACCCTGATGCTGGGGGAGATTGTGGGCAGCAGCAGAAGGGGGCGACCGAGGGTGAGATGGTGGGATGGCAAATAATGCCATCTGCAGCAATACAGACAGACCTAGAGTTTGTCCTACTGAGTGAAGTCAGTCAGACAGAGGAGAAGTATCTGACATGCCTTATACATGGAGTCTAAAAAGAAATGACACAAATGAACTTATTTACAGAAAGAGACGCACAGACTTAAGAGAATGAACTTACAGTTGCGGGGGCAGGGCAAAAAATGGGGGGAAGGGATAATTAGGGAGTTTGGGATGGACCTGTACACAGTGCTATATTCAAAATGGATAACCAACAATGTCCTACTGTATAGCACATGGATCTCTGCTCAGTGTTACGTGGTAGCCTGGATGGGAACGGAGTCTGGGGGGGAATGGACACTTGTATATGTTTGGCTGAGTCCCTTTGCTGAAACTGGACCTGAAACTATCACAACACTGTTGATCGGCTATATTCCAATACAAAATAAAAAGTTGGAAAAAAAAAAAAGACCTAGTGAGAAGTCCTGGGGAGAAAATCCAGGGGAGCCCAGGACAGCGAAGCCCTTCCCGAGGAGAAGCAGCTCAGCTGACGCCCCACCCCTCCATGCCTTTCCCAGGGGCCCCCTGCTGACAGGTGCGGATGTGCGGGTCACGTTGGAGGAGGCCGGCTGGGCAGAGCAGAGATGGCCTTTGTTTCTCCAGTTCAGTGTTGGACAACCTGTTCTACCACAGTCTGGCGGATGCCACGCCCCGGCTTAATTCGCACTGCAGAATGAGGTCAGTGGAAGAAAGGGAGAAGATGGCGTGGGAGAGGCAAAGAGGAGGCAGATGGAAGGGGCAGGGGCGACAGGTGAGAGGGCCACCTGGTTCTGTCACACCTAGGCCCGCTTTATAATGTCTCTGCCTTTTAATACGCCATCTAGGTTGGTCATAGCTTTTTTCCCAAGGAGCAAGCGTATGTATGTCCTGGTGTTCACCTGTTTCTAGTCTGTTTTGGTTGGTGATTGATGGCTAATGTTATGTGTCAATTTGACTGGGCTGAGGTGCCCAGTCATGTGGTCAAACGCTATCCTGGATGTTCCTGTGAGGGTGTTTTTGGATGAGATTCACATTTAAATCAATAGACTCTGAGCAAAGCAGATTGCTCTTCATAATGCAGGTGGGGCTTGCATAATCAGCTGAAGGTATGACTAGGCCAAAAGACTAACTCCCCCAAACAAAAGGGGATTCTGCTGGCAGATTGCCTTGGGGGCGGAACTGCAGCATCAGCTCTTTCTGGGTCTCCAGACTGATGACCCATCTTGCAGATGCTGGATTTGCCAGTTTCCTTAATCACTTGGGCTTCCCAGGTGGCTCAGTGGTCAAGAATCTGTCTGTCATTGCAGGAGAGGGGGGTTTCCATCCTGGGTCAGGAAGATACCCTGGAGGAAGAAATGGCAACCCACTCCAATCTCTCTTGCCTGGGAGATCCCATGGACAGAAGAGACTGGTGGGTTACAGTCTATGGGGTCGCAAAAGAGTCAGACATGACTGAGCACGCATGTTCCTTCTCCTTGACCACTTGAGCCAATTCCTTAAAATCAATCTTGTATTAGTCTGCTCAGGCTGCCGTACCAACATATCATAATCAGGTGGCCTCAAAAACAGAAAAACATTTTTTTCACAGTTCTAGATGCTGAGACATCCCAAGATCAAGGTGCCAGAAAATTCAGTTTCTAGAGAGGGCTCCCCTCTTGGCTTGCAGATGGCCACCTCCTTGCTGTATGCTCACATGGCAGACGTAGAGATGGAGATGGAGGGAGAGGGGAGAGACAGAGAATAAGATTGTTCCCTAGTGTCTTCTCTTGTGTGTGTGCATGTTCAGCCGCTAAGTTGTGTCTGATTCGTTGTGACCCCATGGATTATAGCCCACCAGGCTCCTCTGTCCATGGAATTCTCCAGGCAAGAATACTGGAACGGGTTGCTATTTCCTTCTCCAGGGGAATCTTCCTGACCCAGGAATTGAACCTGTGTCTCTAGCACCTTCTGAATTGGCAGGTGGATTCTTTACCACTGAGCCACCTGAAAGAGAGACAGAGAATGAGATTGTCGTCTGGTGTCCCCTCTTATAAGCACACTAACCCTATCATATCAGAGCCCCACCCTCATAACTTCATTTAACTTTAATCACCTCCTTCTAGGCCCTCCTCCAAATATAGTCACAGTAGGAGTAACAGCTTCAACATGTGAATTTTGGGGGACACAATTCAGTCCACATCAAACCTCTTTCCATCCATGTACACATCCCATTGGCTCTGTTTCTCTGGGAAACCTGGATCACAGAGGTGAGATGAGATCTAAATAAACCAACCCAAGCTCTCTCAGTCACGGACCACTGAACACAGGTGATGCTGGCCACTGGGGTTCCCCTTCCCTCTCTGGCTCTGTCACCTGCAGGCAGCTGACTCCTGCCCCACAGCTAGCCTGCAGTTTCTTTTGCTCCCATCACTGGCAGCAGTGGTTGAGGGCATGGCTACCAGAGTCCATCTACCTGGCTGTGACCGGGCCAGCTCTGTAAGGACAGTGTTGACCTTGGGCAGATTATTAACCTTTTCTCTGCCTCAGTTCCCACTATAACGTGGGGGCAATGGTAGGAGATGCATTGAGGGTTAGGTATATATATGGATATGGATGTATAGGTTTTAGATGAACAGACTTTTATTTTTCAAAGGTATATTTAGTTGTGTCACGTGGGATCCTTCACTGCGGTGCATTAACTCTCAAGTTGTGGCGTGCGGGCTTAATAGTTGGGGTGCACACACCAGGGGTTGAACTCACATCCCCTGCACTGCAAGGGGGATTCTCAACCACTAGACCACCAGGGAAGTCCCCAGACTTTATTTTTTAGAGCACTTTCAGGTTGACAAAAAATTGAGCAAATAGTATACAGTCTCCATGTATCTCCTCTCCCCATCAACCCTCTATCCCATCATTCCCAGTTTCCCTTATTAGTAACATCTTACATCAATGTGAAACACTTGCTACAACTGAAATTGGTTACAACTGAATCAATATGGATACATTACTACTGGCTAAAGTCCATGGTTCACATTAGGGTTCACGCATATTGTTGCATATTCCATTTTTAAAAAATAGGCTTTAATTTTTAGGGCAGTTTTAGGTTCACAGCAAAACTGAGCAGAAAGTACAGAAAAAACAGTGCAAGTTCCTTATAGCCCCTGCCCTCCTCACATGCACAGCCTCCCCCACTGTCAACAGTCCCCGCCAGAGGGGTACATTTGCTGCAGTTGCTATACCTGCATTGACACATCACCATCACCCACAGTTTATATTAGGGAAAACCCTGTGTTGCACATTCTATGGGTTTGGGCAAATGACATGTATCCATCACTGACTGTATCATATAGAACGGTTTCACTACCTCTCTCTCACCCCCAACCCCAGGGGAAGGGTTTCCTTTTACATTCCCCGGTTTTGCCTCTTCCAGAATTGTCATAGAGTTAGAATCACACAGTATATAGCCATTACAGACTGGCTTCTTTCACTCAGCAATATGCAATTAAGGTTCCTCCATGTCCCCTATTTTTTTGGCCATGCTGTGAGGCATGCAGAATCTTAGTTCCCAGGTCAGGGATCGAAACCATGCCTCTGCAACGGAAGTACGGTTGTGGGAAGTGGGAAGTGGGCTGCCCGGTTTGATCTTACTTCTCTGCAGTGCTAACATTCCACTGTCTGGATTTATCACAGTTTGTTTATACATTCATTTATCGAGGAGCATCTTGGCTGCCTCCAAATTTTGGCAATTATGAATAAAGCAGCTAGAAACACTCATGTGGAGGTTTCTGTGTGGACCTACGTTTTTAATACACTTGGGTAAATACTTTGGAGCAGGATTGCGAGATGGTAAGAGTATAGCTTTTCCTTTTATTTACTTATTTTTGGGTGTGCTGGGTCTGTGTTGCATGGGCTTTTTCCAGTTGCAGCAGGTGGGGGCTACTCTCCAATTGTGGTGTGCGGGCCTCTCATTGTGGTGGCTTCTGTTGAGGAGCACAGGCTCTAGGGTTTGCGGGCTTCAGTAGTTGTGGCACTCAGGTTTAGTTGCTCCGCAGCATGTAGAATCTTCCCGGACCAGGGATTGAACCTGTGTACCCTGCATTGGCAGGAGGATTTGTAACCACTTGTGCCACAGGCAAGTCTAAGGATATGTTTGGTTTTGTAGGAAATTGCCAAATGGTCTTCCAAGGTGGTGGTACCGACTTGTATTTCCACTACATTTAAATTTACAGATTTCCAGCTTAGAATAGCAGCTGGCACCCAGGAAATGCTATGCAAGTGTTAGCTGTTGTTGCTCATATTAATTTCTGGCCCTTCAACAGTGGCTTGGCTTACTAAGCTCATCCTTTCTACACCTTTGAAAAGGGATTCCCTCCTGTGCCTCTATCTTTCCCAGCAGAGGAAGGGTGTCTAACCAGTCTAGGGTGGGGATGGAAGCTAAATCTAAGCCAAGTCCTCCTGTAAGACGCCAGGAGGGAGGCAGAGAGGTGGCATTCAAGCTGGGGTTGTTCAGTCACTCAGTCGTGTCTGAGTCTTTGCGACCCCATGGACTGCAGTACGCCAGGCTTCCCTGTCCTTCACTGTCTCTCGGAGTTTGCTCAGACTCATGTCCATTGAGTTGATGATGCCATCCAACCATCTCATCCTCTGTTGCCTCCTTCTCCTCCTGCCCTCAGAGGCTAGAACAGGACAAAAGGGGACCTGCACTAGGTGTGCAGGGCTGCTGTTCCCAAGCAGGTAGAGGAAGATTTCCCGTGGGGAGTGGAGTGGGCAGGAGAAGGCAGAGCCTTGTGGGCCTGTGACGTCACAAAGCCAGGGCCTGTTTCTGAGCCACTCAGGGTTTATTTAAAGTAAGCAGGTGCGGACTTCCCTGGTGGTCCAGTGGTTAAGAATCCACCCTCCAGTGCAGGGGACATGCTTGCAATGCCAGTTCTCAGGCCCTGCCCCTGCTCTGCTGACCACATGCTCTGTGGGTGGGGGCCCCCTGCCTGTTCGGAGGCCCTGAAGAAGATTCTGATAGACACACTAGTAGTGTGTCCTCTAGTACACGTTTATATCTGGAGTTTAAAAAAATGGTCACGTTGAATTAATCACGTGGCTTCCCTAGTTGTAAATTACTCACCAGACTCACCCTCGCCTTTCCTATTGGTAGGCAGGTGGGATAAGCATCTGGTGGATACTTGCCACTGAAATGATTGCTCCCTCACTTGTTCACAGACCGTACAGATGGCAAGGCTCACCTGGGGCACTTTCTTTTTTTGGCTGCACTGAAAGACTTGCAAAATTTTAGTTCCCTGACTAGGGATTGAACTCGTAGCCTCAGCAATGAAAGCATGGAGGCCTAACCACTGGACCACTAGGGAATTTTCGTTCCTTGGGCACTTTTTTATTTATTTATCTTTGATTGGGCGAGGGCTTCGTTGCTGCATGTGGGTTTTCTCTGGTTGCGGTGTGCGGGCTTCTCACTGCAGCGGCTTCTCTTGTTGCGGCTCATGGGCTCTAGAGCGCACAGGCTTAGTTGTCCTGAGGCATGCGGGATCTTCCCAGATCAGGGACTGAATCTGTGTCCCCTACACTGCCAGGCAGATTCTTAACCACTGGACCACCAGGGAAGGCCCCTGGACATGTTCTATGAAAAACATTTCTAGAGCTCCACCAGATAGGGTCTCAGAACTTACAGAAAATTCTCCAGGCTTGTGTTCTGAACTAATCTCCTCTTGGAGATTCATAACACAGGTTAAAGTTTCTTTGTCCGTTTCTTTAGAACAGAAACCTCCATGGGGTCAGAGGAGTTGCACGGTACCTGAAAATAAATTAAACAATGGGTTAAATCACTTTTATTAAATTGTCTCCTAAAAAAAAAATCACTTACATTGAACTCTTTCCCAGCTGGCCCAGTGGTAAAGAAACTGCCTGCCGATGCAGGAGATGCAAGAGACTTGGGTTCAATCTCTGGGTCGGGAAGATGTTCTCGAGAAGGAAATGGCAACCCAGTCCAGTATTTTTGCCTGAAAGATCCATTGAGAGAGGAGTGTGGGGGGCTACAGTCCACAGGGTCACAAAGAGTCAGATACGACTGAGCATGCACGCACACACAAACACCTCCAACATGACAGTAGCTCCTAGAAGGCAAGACCGCTTTCCTTTTGCTTTTAAAAATTTATTTGGCTGCGCCAGGTCTTAGTTGCATCATGTAGGATCTAGTTCTCCGACCAGGGATTGAACCTGGGCCTCCTGCATTGGGAGCTCAGAGTCCTAACCACTGGACCACCAGGAAGTCCCCTCCTTCAAATTTTCTTCCAGCAACTAAGGTATGATTACGACAGAGAAGGGACCCAAAATATTACAAGATGTATCTTGTTCAACTTGCTCATCTGTTCATTTGCCCAGATTTGCATAAACAGCAGAAGTCAGACGAAGGTAAATAAGTGGATGTGATACACAGTTCATGGCATAAAGCTGAGGGCAGAGAGTTCTGCAGACTGCAGAATATTGTGCATTGTTTCTCCAGATGTTGACGGAGGGTGATGCCATTAGAGTTAGGCTGTCCCCTCTTACTGACTGGGAAGGAGAAGCTGCAAACACTGATTGCACTGACCGGATCTCACAGCGGCTCCTGTTGACTCTGCAGGGTAAATACCCAGGAAGGCCACAGAGAGTATCATTACACACACACTCATACAAGAGCAGGAGAGACCAAACAACCCAAATAAATATGGCAGGACATGGAGGTCTTTTTTTTTCCTTTACATTTTTCAAGCAACAACAAAATAATTTCTTTTGCTCAGTTCACTGAATAACAATTTCTACCCAATCCATTACACAAGAATCTTTTTAAAAATTAATTTTTATTGGATTATAGTTGATTTACAATGTTGTGTTAGTTTCAGGTGTATAATGAAGTTTCAGTTATACATATATATAGATCCACTCTTTTTTAATTCTTTTCCCATATATGTCATTATAGAGTATGAGTATAGAGTATTAGAGTTTCCTGTAGGCTATACAGTAGGTTCGTATTAGTTACCTATCTTATAGTACTGGGGATATGTCAATTCCAATCTCCTAATTTATCCTTTCCCTCCCCTTTCCCCCTTGGTAATCATAAGTGTGTTTTCTACATCTGTGACTTTGTATGGTTGGAGCCTGTTTTCCTTGTAACGTTATCCTAAGCTTCTCCCTTCCTCCACTGGATAGAAGTTTCAACACATCTGAGAAAATGCAAGTGATCTGCAGCTTTGCTTCATTTGTTATTTTGTCCCTAAGTCGCTTCAGTCATGTCTGACTCTTTGCAACCCCATGGACTGTAGCCCACCAGGCTCCTCTGTCCATGGAATTCTCCAGGCATGAATATTGGAGTGGGTTGACATTTACTTCTCCAGAGGACCTTCCTGACCGACCCAGGGATCGAACCTGCATCTCCCACATTAGGGGCAGATTCTTTACCACTGAGCCACTGGGGAAGTCCCCCAAATAAGACATACCTATAAAACACCTACAAAACTATGAAAAATGTGGGTAGTTAGTTTCGACCTGTAGTTGCAGAAAGTGACATGGTTTGCTGCAAGTGTAACACGATATTCTTGATCATCTGCTGAGCTGATTTAAAACTTGGGCTTCCAGTTAAAAGAAATCTATTGCCCTGGGTTTGTAATTTGGAAGGATGGCTTCTTGTTTTCTGCACAGCACGTCTCATTGGTTGATTTGGGGAAACAGTTTTCTTGTGATGCCCTTTTTTAGGGCAGTAGATCATGTTTGAGGAATAAATATATGTTTGGTTAAAAATTAGCAGTTTTATGCCTAAGTAAGATCTGAAGATCTACGCAAAAAAGTATTTCCTAAAGGAAATCAACTCTGGATAGTCATTGGAAGGACTGATGCTGAAGCTTCAATACTTTGGCCACCTGATGGAAACAGCTGACTCATTGGAAAAGACCTTGATGCTGGGAAAGATTGAGGGCAGGAAAAGAAGGGGGCAACAGAGGATGAGATGGTTAGATAGCATCACCGACTTGACAAGAATCTTAGCAAACTCAGGGAGATGGTCAAGGACAGGGAAGCCTGGTGTGTTGCAGCCCATGACGTTGCAGAGTCAGACACGACTGAGCAATGAACAATGGCAGCATTCACTTCACTGTGGCAACTGAAGAGTAAGCATTTCACATTTTCACCCACTGGATGTGGGTGAGCATTTTATTTCAAGACCTTGATGTTGAGTCAAAAGAGAGAAGTCCATTTTCTCTGTAACGGTTCATCTTGTGTGTCTGTTTGGCTGGGTCATGGCACCCAGCCATTTGGTTAAACACCAGTTCCTATGTTGCTGCGGAGACTTTTTTCAAGATGTGATTCATGTTTAAATCGGAGTCATGATGTTGAGTCAAACCGTGGACCCTCCATCGTGTGGATGGGCCTCATCCAATCACATATAAGGCAAAGACTGAAGATTCCCCGAGAAGAAGGTCTCAAGATTGTGGCACAGAAACCTTGCCTGAGTTTCCAGCCTGCTGCCCTGTGGGATTCAAACTCAAACACTGCAGTATCCTCTCTTCCCTGAATTCCCAGCCGCTGGCCTGCCCTACAGATCAAACTTTGGACTTGCCAGATCCTAAAAGCCCTGGATGCTGGGAAGGACTGAAGGTCAAATGAGAAGGGGGCAGCAGAGGATGAGACGGTTGGATGGCATCATCGACTCTAGGACATGAGTTTGAACAAACTCCGTTAGACAGTGAAGGACAGGGAAGCCTGCTGTGCTGCAGTCCATGGAGTCACAGAGTCAGACATGGCTGAGCAACTGATCAACAACAGTCCTGTGAGCCAGTTCCTTAAAATAAACATCTTTCTCATTTATCTATATAAATATATATTAATATATGTATGCGTGTGTGTTTTCTCTCCATATGTTTATATGCTTCATTTCTCCAGTGAAAGAGAATCAACAGGATGTATGTGTGTGTGTGTGTGTGTGTATATATCTCTGGGATTTCCCAGGTGGCTCAAGTGGTAAAGAACTCACCTGGCAGTGCAGGAGATGTGGGTTTGATCCCTGGGTCGGGAAGATCCCCTGGAGAAGGAAATGACAACCCACTCCAGTATTTTTGCCTGGAGAATCCCATGCACAGAGGAGCCTGGCGAGCTACAGTCCATGGGGTTGCAGTCAGACATGACTGAGCATGTGTGCACGTATATGTATATCCAACATCCTATTGATTCTGTGTCTCTAGGTAACTCTGACATATCCTCTGAGCCACGTGGGAAGCTCCTACCTAATAGGGCCACAGATACCAGAGGGTGTAGATGTGAATGCAGACTCTGAGACTGCTAAGACCAACTGGGAATTGTATCTGTGCTGTGTGGGGAGTGATGCTGCAAACATCTGGACTGCTACACCCCTCTTTGCATCCTTGTGCCGCACAGCCTCCTCACGCCCCTATCTGGCCCTGTCCTGCCCACTGGGGAAGGCAGGAGGGGCAGCTATCATTGTAACAGGGAGTATATGGGAAGAGTGTCCGAGACCTGGACACAGGAGATGAGGGATGGAGCCTAAAGCCGTGACTTCACGCAAGGCATCTCCCTAGTGGCATTTGAGATGCCACAGGTGTACTATTGAGGCCTCAACAAGCATCTCATAAACTCTGATTTTGTGTGAGAGGCAGTGTGGGCCACCGAAGAATGCTCCTTCAGCTTCTTTTCCATGTGCCAGTCACTAGGCGCTGTAGACAAACATAAAGCTTATGTTCCAGCATGCAGGATAAATGCAATGGAGAAAAATCACCTGGGGATGTAGGAGGTCGCATCTATAACATTACAGACTCTCTGGGAGACACAGCCACGCAGGGGTCAGAAGCACATGCGCAAAGGCCCTGGGGCAGGAATGTGCCAGGTCTGAAGAATATTAATTGCCCACGAAGCCCTGCCCTCCCCGGCTACTGCAGACCTCCCCCCACACAGCCACAAGAGCTGTCCTCTGTTCCCACGCTCCCTTCCCTCTTCAGGACATCCCTCTTTGCACATCCTGTTTCCTCCGCCGAGTGCCCTCCTCCTTTGGGTCTTGGCATATGGAGAGTTTGATCTGACTTCTCAATCCCAGGAAGACCCCATATTATGATCTCATCAACCCCCGGGCTTTTCTTCCAATGCACTTAGATTTTCCTATCAAGTATTGTTAGTGTGATTGGCGTGGGAGACTGTTAGCTGAACTCATGGACTGTCTGCTCCAAGGGCCAGAACCCTGCCTGCTCAGTGCATCACCGCGGGACTAAGACCAGCTCAGCGTTTTTGGGTTTTTTGGCCGGGTCAGGTCTTAGTTGCAGCACGCGGGATCTTTTGTTGCAGGGCACGGAATCTCTAGTTGTGGCTCTCAGGCTTATTTGCTCTGCAGCATGTGGGGTCTTAGTGGCCCAACCAGGGATCGAACCTGCTTGGGTCCCCTGCATTGCAAGGCAGATTTTTTTTTCTTTCTTTTATAAAATTTATTTTTAATTGGAGGATAACTGCTTTACAATGTTGTATTGTTATTTGGTGCAAGGTGGATTCTTAACCACTCGACCACCAGGGACGTCTCCTGCTCAGCATTTAAGATATTGAAGGCACTTTAGAAATATTGCTTGAATGAATGAGACAGGCCAAAATCCAGACCCCAGTTGCCCATTTCCTGTCCATTATCCAACGTCACAAGCTAAGGCACTGAGAGCTTCTCCGTGGCCTGTTTGCATGGATTCCTCATAACTAAACCTTTGGAGATGAGTGCTGTCACTGTTTCCACTTTACAGGTGAAGAAAGAGAAGTGTGGATGCATCCAGTAAACTTGCCTGGCATCCCCCAGGTACTAAGAAGTGTTAGGTTTTCAATGTAGATCTTTTTGGCTTCAGGCCAGGATATCAGCTGCTGCTCTATGCTATAAGGGCCTCACCTTGGGCTTGGAAAGGCCAAAAGAGCTGATGATACACACTCCATAGAAGTTAATACATTTTCAATTAAAAAAATATATTTTTAAGGTATCTAGTATGTGGCAGAGGGTGGCACCACACTAGATATCGGGTATTCACTAGGGACTAAAATTGACAACATTGTGCCATTTAAATTGAGGTTAGGGAGACAGGTATTAAAGGGGTTACCCAAGAAATGTGAAAGGAAGGAAAAGGAGGTGGTGATCAAAGAGGAGGCAAGGTCAGGGGAGGTGATGAGTCAGCTGAGAGCTGAAAAATGAGGAAGAGCAGGCCTGAGAGAAGCAGGGGTAGGGAGTCACAGGCTGTGGGACTTGGCCCTGGGGACCGTTTGTCCAGTTGTGGGGCTAGAAACAACGTATACAAATTCTAAAAATCTAAGAGATGAAGCCTCCTCCAGTCTCTGGGCCTTCACACTTGGAAAGACGCTCTCTCTCTTAACTGCTTTCATGTCTTGACTCAAATGTCTTCGCAGCGAGTCTTTCCCTAGATGCCGCATTTAAAACTTCCCCGACCCTTCACGAGTCCATTTCAACACAGTGTATTTTACTCATGAGTTTTCTTGCCTCGCGCCTGCCTCTCCCACTAAACCATGAACACCACAGAGGCTGAGATTTCTCTTCGGTACTACAGCACCTCAGCCTGGGGCAGGTCAATGGATATCTGCTAAACTAATAGCCCTAGGTAAGCTTTGCGGACAAAGTAGCCACGGTCTTTGCCCGCTAGCCTTTGCCGAACGGGCACCGCCATCATCGGAATAGGGATCAAAGCGGTTCATCGACCTGCACTCGGTTCTGCTCATCCCCGGCCCAGCCTGTCCGCCTCCTGCCTTCATGCACGACCTTGGAAGCCTCACTTCTGAATCTCAGGGTCCCTCGCCACGCTTTCCCCGCAGACCTCTCCACCGTCCATCCCATCCCCCAACCTCCCGCTGCCACCTACACCTTCACCACCGCCGCAGTGCCGCCTGCTCTGCGCATGCTCGGCGGCGTTGAGACGCGCGGCGTGCTAGGTCGGAGACCACCGCGCGCAGGCGCATGACCGTCCCGCACAGAATGGGGAGGGCGCGTTGGGCGCTCTAGCTCTCACTGGCCCTACCCACCTCTCCCCGACAGCCCGGGCTAGACGCGCACGCGCGCTAGGAGCGGAAGGGCGGGCGGGCACGCGCACGAGGCAGGGCCAGCAGCGGAAGCGAGAGAGGGAGTTCGTGGTGGGGGGAGGGGAGGTGGCGAGTGCGCGCGCAGCGGGGGCGCGGGCAGCGTGGGGGGGCGGCTGAGGCTGGCGGGCGCGCGCGCGAGGCTTACCCTCGGTCGGCGGCGGCGGCGGCTGCTTCTTTGTTTCGTGAGAAGCGAGACGCCCATTCTGCCCCCGGCCCCGCGTGGAGGGGCGGGGGCGGCGTCGGGAAGGCGACGGCGCCAGCGACTCCCGGTAAGGAACGCGGGTCGCGGGGGGAGCGCGGCGCGGGGCTTGGGAGGACGGTTTGAATGGAGCCGGGGTGCCGAGGGGGGAGGGGGCCGCCGGCGCCCGGAGCGGGGCCGGGGTACGGCGGCGCCCGAGGGTCAAGAAGCCTGGCCGGCACCGCGCGCGCGGGGAAGGCCACAGGCAGCGAGGCCTCGGCGACTACAGTATCCGCGGGCCGGCGGGGTGGGGGCCCGGGCCGCGTGGAGGCCGCGCGCCCCCCGCGCGCGCTCTCGCCGGGGTCGCTGGACAAAGCGCGTCGCCTGGTCCGCGGTCCAGGGGCCCACATCCCGGTGTCCGCTGGGGCTGCAACAATAGCCAGGAGTCCGGGCTTTTCTGGTTACGTTCTAACGGGTCCCACTCGAATGTTGCCCTTTGGCGAGGCTGCAGTCGGAGCTCAATAGAAAAAACCCCAGGTGTGTCCAGCGTCGCCCGGACACGAACATTAGCAGCCCCCCTGGGTTAGCCGAGCTGAATTTTTATTTTTAAAAAAGTCGCGTCGTTTTAGATTTTCAAGGAAAGGTAAATAACTCTGCTAGCCCCTCGCAAGTAGTGACTTGAGAACGTTTGCCCCGAAGCCGGGGGTCGTCAGCAGTGGGGGAGGACGGGGAGAACTGTTTGCTGTTGAAAGCATTGTTTTAGTTTTGCATCCTTACCCCTTTCTTCCAATCGATTTTCCAGATTGAGGTGTTTTATTAAAACGTGAATCTTTCAGGAGAAGGTGTTTCGTGAAGGTCTTGAAGACACTAGTCTTGATATTTTTTCCCCCAGTGAATCATTGGGGAAAGTAGGGAATAAGGAGTGGGAGCCACTTCCTAGGAATTTGAAACAAGTTTTCACTTTCATATGACAGACCTGATTCGAGTTTGACTCCTGACTGTTGCTGGTCATTTCGCTGTGTGACAGGAGGCAAATATCTTAATCTTTGGGAACCTCTCAGTGTCCTCATGTGTGAAATGAGAAGAATGGCACAAATGGAGCTGGTGAAGGCCTGTAAAATGGTTCCTGTCAAGAGGGAAGCCCTATTGTTGTTCAGTCCAATCTCTTCCTTTCTTGTTCAACACATACTTGTTGAGCCCCAGCTGGGTGTTTGGTAGTTGGAGGTTGGGTGTGCAGAGGGGCCTGCTCAGTCTTGTAGGGGAACAGGTGGTAAACGTGGGAACAGCTGGAGGTCTGTCATGTGTGAGGAACACAGCGGATGGGTGCGAGTGGTGGGAACCAGACATCAGGGTAGCTGTATGGAAGAGAGGGCCTTTACTCAGGGTTAGGGAGGACACCCGGGACCAGTCGTTGCTCCCCTCTGCTACTTTTGCACATGGTCATCTTGATCCTTTCTTGTGTTAGGAGTTACTCCAGTTTGTAATTACACATCTCTTCTCCAAGGGCCATCAGAGCTGTGTCTGTGTAATCTCCTTTAGTGTACCCTGGCCCAGTGGGTAGTAGGTCCTTCTTGAACATTTGTGGATGAAGGAGGAGGGTATTCTTGAGGATTGAGTAGCCTTGTGTGTGAAGTACTTGGCCCAGGACTTGAGGCCGAGTTGCAGACAATAAATACTAGTTGCTGGTGCTGTGTTTTGCTTTGTTTTTTATTTTTTTTCTAAAGCTTTCCAGGCCATTTTCCCCAAACCTCATTCCCCCAACAGTGAGGGTGTGGGGTGGTGGTTAATAGGAGGTGGTGTTGTGAAGTGCTAGTTCTGGAATTAGACCTCCTGGATTCACAGTCAACTCTAAATTCTAGTTTGACCTCAAGGCACTTAGCAGTAGGTTCCCCCACTTGAGAAACAGATATGACAGTGGTGCCAGCTCAAAGAATTGTTGTGAGGGTTGAAAAGATAGTATGGGAAATGGCTTAACACGCTGCAGAGTCTGGCATGTAATGAGCTCTCAATTTATCAGCGGTGGTTCTGTTTATATGTATGTATTTGTAAATTAACTTCAGAAAACTGAAAATGTAAGAGTCATTCTGTATCCCAGAAACCCCAGGTTTGATGTGCTGGTTATATTTTCCTAATTTTCTTTAAACTCAATATATATACGATTATGAAAATAATAAGTGTTCCTCCTCATGCCACTTGAAATCATTTGTGCTCAGCCTTTCACGGGGGCTTCCTGGTGGCTCAGTGGTAAAGAATCCTCCTACCAATGCAAGAGATGTAGGAGACATGGATTCAGTCCCTGGGTCGGGAAGATCCCCTGGAGGAGGGCTTGGCAACCCACTCCACTATTCTTGCCTGGAGATTCCTGGACAGAGGAGCCTGGTGGGCTACAGTCCATGGGGTCGCAGAGTCGGACACAGTTGAGTGCACACGCCAACCCTTCAGGAGATGTTGATCTTGCAGGTTTTTTGGGGGGGTGTTCATCGTGGGGTGACCTCATCACCCCACCTGCAGCTTTGGTGCAGGGCAGTGCAGTGGTCTCCAGACTTCCTGTCAGTGAAAAGCATGCCAGCATAATTACATATTTATTTTTTTAAAACACATAATTTATTTATATGCTTTTGCTTCTCTTGTGGGCCCTCAAAACATTGGGAGGTAACCATAGACCAGCTTCCGGTCCTCACTGTTTATCAGATGTGGGAGTGGGGGAGGGACTCAGTGTGTTGGGTGAATATCCCATGAGAACTTTCTGCCAGTGAAGAAACTGAGGTCCAGGCATATTTCACCAGGGCCTCTGGGGTTGAACATCCAAGTCTGACTCCTGGGTTGGCCAGTTTCCCTCTTGTTGCCTCCAAGAAATGGGGCAAGTCCTCAGGAATGGCAGTTGATTTTGGCCTGGGCCATCAGGGCTGCCATGGCTCAGGGGGCATTCAGATTGACCCCAGACAGAGCACAATGTCCATGGCGCCCCGTGGAGTTGTGCAGGAAGTGGCCCACCCACGTATTCCCAGTTCGTATAGGGAACAGGCATGCACCTGTTATGAACCTGGTGCTGCTGGGGACTGGGGGTTCAGCCAAGAACAGGCAGGCAAGGACCCTGTCCTCGTTCATTCGTATCCATCTCCTTATTTGCAAAGAGGGCTGGTCCAGTAATAGTACCCAACGTGTACAATTGTTGCAAGGACTAAACAATAGCAAAATGATGGATGACCAATGTTAAGTGCTTAGGAAAGTGCCTGACACACAAGAGTAAACAGTTTGTCTCTGTTGTTATTTATTTATTAGGATCCCAACAACATCCTAGCGGGTTAAGATACAGCATAGATTTTTCCCCATTGCAGTAGTTTCATATGTTTTCAAAATGGTAGAAAAGGAATGGGTGCCTCCATCTCATCCTTAATAATTTTAAAATGCTGTGCTTTGCAGTTTCACCATACAGCACTGGAAAGAAGGAAGTGTGTTAGGTGGCTTGGATTTTGAAAAACGTAAAATGTTTTCCGTTTCACATGTCTCCTCGTAACTTGATTGGAACGCTGGAGAATCAAAGTTTTTTAAAAAAAAAATAAAAAGAATGCACAAAACCTACTCTAAAAGGGAAGTAACAGCACGCGAATATTGGTGAGGGGAGAGGTCTGAGGGTGAACCTATGACAACTGAGTTGAGGTCGTGTGAGCTCTTATCTTCCAGGTGTCATCCCTAAGAAGCAGGAAGCTCATCGGTGTGATCAGTGATATCTTCGTGTTTGCTCTTGTGTGCTTAGTCGTCAGTTGTGTCCAACTCTTTGTGACCCCATGGACTGGAGCCTGCCAGGTGCCTCTGTCCATGGAATTTCCCAGGCAAGAATACTGGAGTAGGTTGCCATTTCCTACTCCAGGGGGTCTTTTCTACTCCAGGGGGTCTTTCCGACCCAGGGATCGAGCCCCCATCTCCTGCATCTCCTGAATTGCAGGAAGATTCTTTTTTTTTTTTTTTTTTTAAGGCAGATTCTTTACTTGCTGAACCACTGGGGAAATTTTTCAGGATATAGATTTGATGGGCATGAGAAAGTAGGCCTCTGCTCATCTTCCTGAGTGGAAAGGGGCCTGGAGCTGCCTCCAGGCGTAGCTGGGTTTCTTGGGGGGATTCCATTTCCCACAGCAGAGGGAGGGGAAGGGTTGTAGCCAATTCCCTCCAGTTCCCCTCAGGGAATGGACTTTGCTGCCCTGGCCCCTTCCTGGAAGCCAAGACTGGTTTCCAGAGCTTGGTTTTGGGGCTCTGTTACTTTGCCTAAGGGCTGTGTATTCATTTTTGTGTGTGAACACTTGTAACCGGGAGCAGTCTGAGTTTTGCTCACTGTGGAGTCTACCAGCTCCTGGAGTGTGACAAAGAGGAAAGTCTTTCCCATTGAGGACCTGCTGTAGAGTCTGGGGGGTTGTACTCAATGTTTTGGCATAGCCCATGGGGAAAAGAATCTGAAAAGGGTTATGTGCAAATATCACTACATGGTAAATCAACTAGACTGCAATTAAAAAAAAAAAAAGAGGATGGGCTTTAACGTGGCTCCCTGGGGTGGTGTAAGTTCTCCTTTCACTGGCAAGTCGCACCCCGCTGGTTCAGGAAGCAGGTGGCCATGTGGCAGTTGCTGCCTCACCTGGTACTGTGAGAGACAGGAGGGGGCAGGGTTTGCCCCAAAAGCCTCAGTATAGTTGGAGGGAGGATGTCTCTCGTGCCCATAGCTACACTGATGCGCAGGGGGCTCCTCCGTGCACCCTGGGAGCCGCTTCTGGCCCTGATACACTCCGAGCACACGTTGGACCGCAGCCTGGACTCCTGGCGCCTCCTCAGAACAGCCCCTGAGCTATCCAGCTCTCACCTCTGGAGTGCTCTCTCTGCTGCACTTGGTGCTCCGCTGGACGCTCCTCCTCCTGTGTCTTCTGTTCTTCAGCTGGCATCGGTGCTCAGGCACCAGAGTCAGACAGGCTTGAGGCAGGCAAGACTCTCTTCCCATGTGACTTTGGGCAGACAGCCTCTCAGAACATAAAGCCCCTGTTTGACCCCAAGCGGGTGTGAGTTGAGGCCAAAATGCAACCTGGCTGGGCTTTGCTAAGCCTGATTCCAGGGCTGGTTGCCCCCAGGGAAGGGACACTTTGTGTATTTCTTTTTTTTTTTTTTTTGATAATTCTATCTATTTATTTATGGCTGTGCTGAGTCTTCATTGCTTCTCAGTCTTATTTTTCCAGTTGCAATAAGCAGGGGCGACTCTTCAGTTGCAGTGCACGGGCTTCTCGTTGCCGTGGCTCCCCTTGTTGCACAGCACAGGCTTTAGGTGTGTGGGCTTAAGTAGTTGCGGCACGTTGGCGCAGTAGTTGCAGCTCCTGGGCTCTAGCGCACTGGCTCAGTACTTGTGTGGCACAGGGTTCGTTGCTCTGTGCTATGTGGGGTCTTCCTGGACCAGGGATGGAACCCATGTCTCCTGTATTGGCAGGTGGACTCTTGTGCCACCAGGAAAGCCCCCTATATTTCAAATGGCATGGCATGTGCTAGCTGAGGCCCTCCTGGTCACTTTGGTCATCCCTGTCTCCTCTAATTCTCTCACTCTCACATCCATTCCATCTGCCGGTTCAGAAAAATCTTCTAAAACCATCATCAGACCGTGTCACTGCCTTACCTGGAATATACCAGTGGTTTCCCATTGCACCTTGGGTGGACTTCTACTTCCTCACCCCTGCCCTCGAGGCCTGTGATCTGTGCCCTTCACCCATCTCTGATCTTGTCTGCGGCCTCCCCCTTCTCACCTGTTCTCCTTCAGGGTCCCACCCCAGGGCCTTTGTACCTGCTGGTCCTGTGCCTGCCCACAGCCACCGGCTCCCATCGCACTCCAGATTTCTGCTCAGATGTGTCCCCATCACTGAGACTGTCGTGGCCACTGTGATTGGAAGCGCGCCTCCCATCAGCCTGACTGTAAATCCTACTTGATGATGCACAGCACTTCCACCCGCTAGCAACATTGTGTCCTGTTTGTTTGTGTCACTCAGTCCTCAGTCCCACCAGGCAGAGACTTTGTTCTCTGCTGCATGCCCAGTCCCTGGAACCCAGTTCAGGGTGAGTTTGTTCTCCCCAGGTGTTTGGAGGTGGCCTGTCACAACACTGCCACAAGTGGTGGTTGGAGGTGCCACACTTGGATTTTGTGCGTCCCTCTTGTAGGGGAGTTTCTCTTCAGCCATCTCCAGGAGTCACAGGTAATGCTGTGTTGAGTACAGAGCAGGCCTCACAGCAGACTCAGTGGTGGTCCTGCTCTTCATCCAGTGGGGCTCGGTCAGCATTAACAGAGGCGAGGAGGAGAGTCTACCCAGGTTTCAGAGGTGGAGCAGGGTCAGGACTGAAGCTGAAGCTCCAGTACTTTGGCCACCTGATACAGAGCTGACTCATTGGAAAAGACCCTGATGCTGGGAAGGATTGAGGGCAGGAGAAGAGGGCGACAGAGGATGATGGTTGGGTGGCATCATCAACTCGGTGGACGTGAGTCTGAGCAAACTCTGGGAAATAATGAAGGACAGGGAAGCCTCGTGTGCTATAGTCCATGGGGTCGAAAAGAGTCGGAGACGACTGAGCGACTGAACAAGGGTCAGGACAGAGCTGTAAAACTTGTTATGGTTACTTGATGCGTATTTATGTTGGGTCACCTGGAGTCTGTTGTGCTAAGTCGTGTCTAACTCTTTGCAACCCCATGGTTGCAAAGGACTGTAACCTGCCAGGCTCCTCTGTCCATGGAATTTTCCAGGCTAGAATACTGGAGTGGGTTGCCATTTCCTCCTCCAGGGCACATGGAGTCTGGGTCATAGTAAAAAGAGTTGTAGATAGGCAGTGTTTGTGTTCTGGAAGGTAGACAGTTTTATCTCTCTGCCAGGTTAGAGCTTGAACTCCCTGAGGGCCTGGTTGCCTTCCTGTCTCCTGCCTGTTATAAGTGGGGAGGTGCTCTTCAGTGGTTTTCAAATGAATGAAATACTTAAGGGCAGAGTGGGAGGGGGACCCCGGATTCCAGTGAATCAAATGATGTATAATTCCCAGTGCTAAAAATAATACTTCGTAACAGTTTGGCATGTCTGCCTCTTAGGTAGACCTGAGAAGACATTGTAATTTATCATCATCAGGACATGATTTTTTAGTTTCTGAAATGTATTCTCTTTTAAATGCAGGGCAAGCTTTTGCTACTTAATCATGTTGCAAGGATAGTGTTTGCCACAGAACAGCCAGCTTCGGGCAGCTGTGGGCTCAGGAATGTGCTATTTCCACTGGGTCCCTGAAACCACAGGTGCCCTGACCCACACGTCCTTGCTGGTTTGAGGACTGCTGCACCCCACAGCCTCAGGTCAAGTGTGGAAGGTTTTATTAGGTGTGGAGTATCTAGGGGAAGTCTCATTTTGTAGTTTAAATGTGACGAATGAGGCTGGATTTGCTGAAGCCACCCAGCCAAGCTGCTTTGAACTCTCTCTCAGCTCCGAGTCATGACTTGACTGCCATGGAGCTGCTGCTGAAATGTGTCTTCAAATTTCTCCACACCCCAGAAACAAGTAGCAGCTATCCTGCAAAATGGGAAAAAAAAAACACCTTAATGATCATCTCAGTAAACAGATTGCAGAGGGTCCCTATTGCCCCTCAGCAGCCTGTCCTGCTGTAGCGGTCAGCGCCATGATCCTTTCAGGAGAAACCGTGGTCCTTAGAAGAGAAGCACGGAGGCTGTTGCGAAAGAAGAAACGAGATCTCTGATGCTGAAGCAGTCTGGTTCCATGTCTGAACATCAGCACAGCAGTTTTGGTGAAGTTGAGAGTAGATGGAAAATAACACAGTTTCCAAATGCTTTCATCGTCCTTGTTTATTTCCCCAGAGACACTTCCTGGGCATCTTTTCTGGGTGTTGACTTCCCACATATTTTGTCTGACCTAGGCTTTTTTTTTTTTCCTCCTTAAAAAGTGTGTGTGTGTTTAAATCCTGTTTACAGAACTAATAGATGGTTAAAACAAACACACACAAAGAAAATACTCCAAAAGTCTCTGATGTGGAACGTGTTAAGTTCCCCATCACACGCCTCCATAGAGAGCCACTGGCAGTTTGATGCATGTTTTCTTGGGGCCAGCTTCTATGCTTGGATTAACATAAGGAAATTGTTATTCTTAGCAAAACGATGCTCAGGTCTACACCCCTAACTTTGACGGTACCTTCTTCCCCCGCTTCATTTTGGACCATCTCCGTATACGTATGTACAGTGCTACCTCATTCTTTTTTTTTTAAACTTATTCAATTATTTACCTATTTTGGTTTTGATTGCTGGTTTGATTTGCTGGGTTTTGATTGTCTCGCACACCCTTTCTCCAGTTGCAGGCAGAAGCTATTTTCTAGTTGCAGTGCACAGGCTTCCCATTGCAGTGGTTTCTCTTGTTGCGAAACACAGGCTCTAGGCACATGGGCTTCATGGTTGTAGCGCTTGGGCGTAACAGTCCCATGGCAGGTGGGGTCTTAGTTCCCCTACCAGGGATTGAACCCATTGCCTTGCATTGGCAGGCAGGTGGACCTCCAGGAAAGTTCTGCAGTCAGCCAAGGGAAGGAGCCTCTCCATGATTTCTTTGTGGCTGATGTGTCCTCAGTAATAATCACTGCTGCTGCTGCTAAGTCCCTTCAGTCGTGTCCGACTCTATGCGACCCCGTAGACAGCAGCCCACCAGGCTCCCCCGTCCCTAGGATTCTCCAGACAAGAACACCGGAGTGGGTTGCCATTTCCTTCTCCAATGCGTGAAAGTGAAAAGTGAAAGTGCAGTCGCTCAGTCGTGTCCGACTCTTAGCGACCCCATGGACTGCAGCCTACCAGGCTCCCCTGTCCATGGGATTTTCCAGGCAAGAGTATGGAGTGGGGTGCCATTGCCTTCTCTGATAATAGTCACTAGTGACTAGTAATAGTCCCACAGAAGCAAAACATAATCCCCCTGAATTTTGAAATATTCCTTTCTTTCTATATCTCCATGACCTTGAAGCAGTTAAGGAAAACCTGCTTTCTCTCTTCACAGTACTTTTGACACCAAACATGTTTTTTTTCCCCACACCAAACAGTTCTCCAGGTTTGTATGGACACCATTCGGGTGTCTTGCAGTTCATTTGAATTCTGACACTAACCACCCAGAGTTACTGGAGACCTCACGGGTTAGGGGTTCAGTCCCACGAGACTGATGCCCCTTCAGATGCCAGGTGCAAGTAGTGAGTGGGTTTCCAGGTTATCCACACTCCTGTCCAGCTTGGCTACAAACAGGGATTCCCATGATGCCTTTGTCCGGTTTGGTAATTTGCTGCTGCTGCTGTCTAATTGCTAAGTAGTGTCCAATGCTTTGTGACCCTATGGACTGTAGCCCCCAGGCTCCTCTGTCCACAGGATTTCCTAGGCAAGAATAATGCAGTGGGTTGCCATTTCCTTCTCCAGGGTATCTTACTTATTTTTACCAGTTTATAAAGGCTACAGATGAATAGCCAGCAGAAGAGATACGTAAGGTGAGGTCCAGAAAAGTCCTGAGTGCAGAAGTGTCTGTCCCTATGCAGTTGGGGTGCACCACCCTTAGCATATGAATGTGTTCACCAGCCCTAAAGTTCTGTGAACCCCGTAGTTTAGGGTTTTGGTGCTTCGTCACATAACCATGATCTATGAACTCAGTCTCCAGCTCCTCTCCCCTCCTTGAAGGATGTAGCTGAAGTTTCTAAACTATTAGCATCTTTCTTCTGACCAGCTCCCATCCTGAACTCATTCAGAAGCCCACCTGGAGTAGCCTCATTAGAACCAAAGACTGTCCTGTCTCTGAGGGAATTCTAAGGGATTTTGGAGCTCTGTGTAAGATGCTCTTATCACCCTTATCACTTAGGAAATTGCATGGGTTTTAGGAACTCTGTCAAGAACTAAAGGTAGAGACTACAAATACATTATTTCTCATTGTCACAGGTAGACAAAGATTTCTTAAACAGAACCGCAGAACCATTAATTGTAAAAGAACAGACTTGATATATTCAGTTCAGTTCAGTCGCTCAGTCATGTCCGACTCTTTGCGACCCCGTGGACTGTAGCATGCCAAGCTTCCCTGTCCATCACTTAACTCTTGGAGCTTGCTCAAACTCATATCCATTGAGTCGGTGATGCCATCCAGCCATCTCATCCTCTGTTGTCCCCTTCTCCTGCCTTCAGTCTTTCCCAGCATCAGGGTCTTTTCCAGTGAGTCAGTTCTTCGCATCAGGTGGCCAAAGTATTGGAGTTTCAGCTTTAGCGTCAGTTTTTCCAGTGAATATTTGGGACTGATTTCCTTCAGAATTGACTGGTTTGATCTCCTAGCAGTCCAAGGGACTCTCAAGAGTCTTCTCCAACACCACAGTACAAAAGCATCAATTTCTTCAGCACCCAGCTTTCTTTATAGTCCAACTCTCACATCCATACATGACTACTGGAAAAACCATAGCTTTGACTAGATGGATGTTTGTCAGCAAAGTAATGTCTCTGCTTTTTAATATGCTGTCTAGGTTTGTCATATCCTTTCTTCCAAGGAGCAAGTGTCTTTTTAGTTTCGTGGCTGCAGTCACCATCTGCAGTGATTTTGGAACCCGAGAAGATAAAGTCTGTCACCATTTCCATTGTTTCTCCACCTATTTGCCATGAAGTGATGGAACTGAATGCCATGATCTTCGTTGAATGTTGAGTTTTAAGCCAACATTTTCATTCTCCTCTTTCACTTTTATCAAGAGGCTCTTCAGTTCTTTGCTTTCTGCCATAAGGGTGGCGTCATCTGCATATCTGAGGTTATTGATATTTCTCCCAGCAGTCTTGATTCCGGCTTGGGGTTCCCTGGTGGCTCAGCTGGTAAAGGAACCGCCTGTAATGTGGGAGACCTATGTTCGATTCCAGGGTTGGGAAGAACTCCTGGAGAAGGGAAAGGCTACCCACTCCAGTATTCTGGCCTGGAGAATTCCATGGACTGTATAGTCCATGGGGTCGCAAAGAATCAGACACGACTGAGTGACTTTCACTTGATATATTGAACATCATTAAAATTGTCATCATTAAGAACTTGTCTTCATCACTGAGAGACATTAATTGTAATCACTTATCCCCAATAAAATGTTCGTGAAAACTTAGAGCCTGTATAAAAGTGGATCTTCTGGTGGCCAGTGAGCCTATGAAAAGGTGCAACACCGTTAGTCACAAGGGAAATGGAAATTAAAACCATAATGAGATACAATTATACACTCACCAGAACGGTTACAAGTTAAAAAGACCGACAGCACCAAATGTTGACTTAGAGGAACTGGAATGCTTACTCTGCTGCTGCAGGGAGGGCAGTGTATGTGATTATTTTGCTAATTTGGAAAACTGGCAATATCTGCCAAGCTAACGTTATTATGCCTCCCTTATGACAAGCAGTTCCCCTCCTGGACACGCGCACAAGGAAAATGTTCGCCCACATCCACCTACTGACATTGTTCACATCAGCTTTACATGTGCTAGCCAAAACCTGGGAGCACAGGGTCTGGGAATAGGAGAATTGATGGCTGTCCCTACAGCATGGATGCTCCTCCCGGACCTGACGTTGTGCAGGAGTAAACTCAGACGGAGTTCAGTAGCAGGTGAAACTAACCTGAGAATCAGAACAGGGATTCTGCTGGGAGGGTGGTGGTCACGGCTGGAACCAAGTGCCATGGAGGTGCCATATCTGATCTAGGACTCGTGCAGCTGTGCACCTAGGATCTGGACCCTTCAAGTATGCCACAACCCGAGAGGCCACATCGGGGGCTGGAAGGCCACTCCCTGCTTCCCTTTTCCTGTACTCCACACCCATGCAATGCTGTAGGTCTGCCCTTCTGTGTCTGAGGGTGGTACAAGCACCAGTGCCCAATGGGTTGCGTTGTTTCCTTAGTGTTTATCTTGGGTCTTGGTTACAGCATGCGTGATCTGTGCTGCAGTATGTGGGATCTTTTGTCGAGGTGCACAAACTCGCTAGTTGTGTCACGTAGGCTCAGCAGTTGCGGTGTGCAAGTTTGGTTGCTCCTTGGCGTGTGGAATCTTTGTTCCCCAACCAGGGCTCGAACTTGCGTCCTGTGCATTGCAAGGCGGATTCTTAACCACTAGGCCACCAGGGAAGTCCCAGATTTTTTTTTTAATTGAGATATAGCTGGTTTTAGAAAAGTCTGGGGAACCAGAGATCAAATTGTCAATATCCGCTGGATCATCGAAAAAGCAAGAGAGTTCCAGAAAAACATCTATTTCTGCTTTATTGACTATGCCAAAGCCTTCGACTGTGTGGATCGCAATAAACTGGAAAATTCTGAAAGAGATGGGAATACCAGACCATCTAACCTGCCTCTTGAGAAACCTGTATGCAGGGCAGGAAGCAACAGTTAGAACTGGACATGGAACAACAGACTGGTTCCGAATAGGAAAAGGAATATGTGAAGGCTGTATATTGTTACCCTGCATATTTAACTTATATGCAGAGTACATCATGAGAAATGCTGGGCTGGAAGAAGCACAAGCTGGAATCAAGATTGCTGGGAGAAATATTAATAATGTCAGATATGCAGATGATACCACCCTTATGGCAGAGAGTGAAGAGGAACTAATAAAAAGCCTCTTGATGAAAGTGAAAGAAGAGAGTGAAAAAGTTGGCTTAAAGCTCAACATTCAGAAAACTAAGATCATGGTATCTGGTCCCATCACCTCATGGGAAATAGATGGGGAGACAGTGGGAACAGTGTCAGATTTCATTTTTGGGGGCTCCAAAATCACTGTGGGTGGTGACTGCAGCCATGAAATTAAAAGACACTTACTCCTTGGAAGGAAAGTTATGACCAACCTAGATAGCATATTAAAAAGCAGAGACATTACTTTGCCAACAAAGGTCCGTCTGGTCAAGGCTATGGTTTTTCCAGTGGTCAAGTATGGATGTGAGAGTTGGACTGTGAAGAAAGCTGAGCGCCAAAAAATTGATGCTTTTGAACTGTGGTGTTGGAGAATACTCTTGAGAGTCCCTTGGACTGCAAGGAGATCCAACCAGTCCATCCTAAAGGAGATCAGTCCTGGGTGTTCATTGGAAGGACTGATGCTGAAGCTGAAACTCCAGTACTTTGGCCACCTGGTGCGAAGAGTTGACTCACTGGAAAGACCCTGATGCTGGGAGGGATTGGGGGCAGGAGGAGAAGGGGACGACAGAGGATGAGATGGCTGGATGGCATCACCGACTCGATGGGCACAAGTTTGAGTAAACTCCAGGAGTTGGTGATGGACAGGGAGGCCTGGCGTGCTGCGATTCATGGGGTCGCAAAGAGTCGGACACGACTGAGTGACTGAACTGAACTGATAGTTGTGTGTGTATGTGTGTGTGTGCATGCTTAGTTGCTCAGTCATGTACAACTCTTTGTGACCCCATGGACTGTACAGGCTCCTCTATCCATGAGATTCTCTAGGCAAGAATACTGGAGTGGGTAGCCAGTCCCTTCTCCAGGGGATCTTCCCAACCCAGGGATCAAACCCAGGTCTCTTTCATTGCAGGTGGATTCTTTACTATCTGTGCCACCAGGGAAGTCTGAGATATAGTTGATTTACAATATTCCATTAGTTTCAGATATACAACATTGTGATTCAAACGTTTTTCTACATTGTACTCCACTTAAAGTTATCATAAAATATTGGCTATTATTCCCTGTGCTGTACAATATATCCTTGTAGTTCATTTTATACGTACTGTTTTATACCTCCTCATCCTCTACCTGCCTCTTGCTCCTCCTTCATCTCTTCCCACTGGTAACCACCAGTTTGTTCTCTGCATTTGTGAGTCTGTTTCTGTTTTGTTATATTCATTTGGTTTATTTTTAGGTTCCATATGTAAGTGATAACATAGAGTATTTGTCTTTCTCCTAATTGACTAAGCAGAATACCTGCCAGGTCCATCTATGTTGCAGATGGCAAAGTTTCATTCTTTTTTATGGTGGGGTAATATTCCATTGTCTAGACTATAACTCTGTTCATCTGTTGGTGGACACTTTATGTTGCTCCCAAGTCTTGGCTACCGTAAAAAATACTGCTGTGAGCATTTGGGTGCATATTTTTTTTTCTGCATGTATTCTTGCCTGCTTTGTTGTAGATTAACTGACCATCGTTGGCATGGTTTGTTTCTGAGCTGTCTATTCCATTCTGTTGATCTCTGTCTGTTTCTGTGCCGGTGCCATACTCTGGCATACTCTGATTACTCTGGCTTTGTAGAACAGTCTGAAGTCAGGGAGCATGATACCTCTAGCCCCATTCTTCTTTCAGGATTGCTTTGGTAATTCGGGGTCTTTGGTGTTTCCATACAAATTTTAGAATTATTTGTTTTAGTTCTGTAAAAAAAATGCCATGGGTATTGTGATAGTGATTGCATTGAATCTGTAGATTGCCTTGAGAGGTTTGGTCATTTTAACAATATTAATTCTTTCAGTCCATCAACACAGTGTATCTTTCTATTTGTGTCATCTTCGGTTTGATTCATTCTTTTGTGTGTGTGTGTGTGAGATTTCTGTTTATTTATTTTGGCTCTGCTGGGTCTTCATTGCTGCACGGGCTTTCTCCTGTTGCGCAAGCAGAGGCTATTCTCCAGTTGCAGTATGCGGGCTTCTCATTTCGGAGCACAGGCAGGTTCTAGGGTGCATGGGCTTCAGTAGTTGTGACGCACGGGCTCACAGTGGCATGTGAAATCTTTCCGGAGCAGGGATTGAACCTGTGTCCTGTGCACTGGCAGGCGAATTCTTAATCCCTGGACTACCAGGAAAGTCCCTCAGTTTCTTTCATTAGTGTCTTAGAGTTTTCCAAGTACAGGTCTTTTTGAATCATCTCAGATTTTGCTTCCAAATGAATTGGTCTCGAATTTGTTTTCTGTTTTTTCAAAGTTTGATTAAAATAAAAAAGTTTGATTTTTCCTTGAGCACATTGGGTTTGGGATGTGTGGGGAAGGGATTGTGAGCATGTTCTCTGACACTCCTGTTGGTTGTATTTAAAGTTCATCTCAAAGGCTCCTGGAGCTCTGGAGGAGACCAGGGATGCAGGCAGAATGGAGGAGTGTTTGCTCATTTGGTTGGGTGTGTTCACAGGCAGGGGGAGGTATTTGGCTCTGCCGAGATTTCTCATCCTCTTTGTTCCCGTTACTTAGTTGTGAAACTGGAGTGAAGAAATACGGGCTTTTGATCTGTTATCCAGGAAGATATACCCCCACCTTTCACAGGAAGACCTTTTTTTAAAAAAATCAGGAAAATTAAAAATGTTCCTGTACTGGGACTTTCCTGGTGGTCTAGTGGTTAAGACTCCATACTGCCAGAAGGAGCAGGCACGGGTTCGATCCCTGGTCAGAGAACTAAGATCCCACATGCCATGCCATGTGTTGTGGCCAAAATATTAAAAAGTAAAGTAAAGCATGTTTAAAGCATCCCCAAAAATGTTCCTGTACCTTTTCAAGATTTATCCTTGGAATCAGGAGAGCCTAGTAAAGTTTAAGTGAAAGTGAAAGTTGCTCAGTCGTGTCTGACTCTTTGTGACCCCATGGACTATACAGTCCATGGAATTCTCCAGGCCAAAATCCTGGAGTGGGTACCCTTTCCCTTCTCCAGGGAACCTTCCCAACCCAGGGATCAAACCGGAGTCTCCTACTTTGTCAGGCGGATTCTTCACCACTGAGCCACCAGGGAAGCCTGACCTTCATGGGAAAAGAATCTAGAAAAATGTGGATATGTGTATATGTACATATCCACTGATTGACTTTGCCGATTCAGCAAAGTGATTCTGTGCAGCAGAAAGGAACACAACACTGAATTAACTATATTGCAGTTAAAGTAACAAGCTAGAGGGATGCATCAGGCCCGGGAAATTTGATTAAACCACTAGAATCTGCATCTTGAAGACCACTAAATGATGAAAGGGTCCTAGGTGTGATTCTCTGAAGGGAAACCGTGCCTGGAATGTGCTGAGTAGTCCTGTAGCGCGAGCGTCTGCCGGTGTGAGGAGTGGCCTCAAAGGAGGAGGCCTGGGGTGTGGCGGGGCCGCGGAGGCAGCACCAGTCAGCCCGCTTTCCTTTGAGGGCTCTGTGGTCACAGCCCTGGGGGCTCTGCGGAGCTGCAGCCCTCCTCCCCACAGATACCCCTCAGCTCACCCTCCTGGGAGGGTAAGAGCGCAGGACTCTTTCTTGCCGTCTGCAGGGCCAGCAGACACATAACCTCTAAGTCTGGTGGGATGATTGGTGATTTTACGTTTCTATGTTCTATGTTTCTGTGTTTCGTATTTTCCAGATTTTAGCACTGAGAATGCCTTACTCTGTCATCAGGAAAGGGGTTATTACATTAAAGTGAATCTTACTTAAGGTCATATAACTGCACAACAGATTGAAAATTGAACCCTTACTGTAGAAAGCCCTTATAAAATTGATCAGCTCACAGACCAGTCAAAGGAGTCATGACTTAGCTCACATTAGGAATTTTGGGGCTGATTTTTGGATCTTGTGGAGGCTCTGGGTCATACTTCTGGGTATCAGGTTTTAGTTTGCAGCCCTTGAGTATCACTTTAAATTAAAAAAAATTTTTTTATTTGACTGCACTGGGTTTTAGGTGCTGCATGTGGGATCTAGTTCCCTCACCAGGGATTGAACCCAGGCCCTGTGCACTGGAAGTGTGGAGTCTTAGCCACTGGACTACCAGGGAAGCCCTGAATATCACTTTTGAGGTATTTGAGATATCAGAGTGCCATTAGTAATGTAATTTGCCACAAGTTAATGTAGTTAGTTATGTAGTTAGTTATGTAATTATGCCATTAGTTATATAGGCTCTTTAAAGAAGCCTACTTTTAAAACTTAAATTCATTTTATTTATTTATTTAAATTAATTTATTTTAAAGGAAACTTGGTCTCATGGAATTAAGTTGAAACCAGCATTCTTGCCATGAATATTTGTTTTAGTTGAATTCATGAAGGTCCAGTCAGATGATGTTGCCGGCAGAGGCTTTGAGCCTCAGTCACACTCCTTTTTTTTCTTAAATGGAAAGATGAGCAAGCATTCGGAGGGCGTGAAGGGTGTGTCAGCATTTCCCTGAGACGTGCCCTCTCTTATAACTAGAAAGCTGCCACCAAGGGAGGACAGGCAGTATCTGTCACCTGCTGCCCCACCTCCTGGGTCCCACCCCTTCCTCAGGGCACTTGGGTTTTTCGGGTGTCTGACGTATCATCTGCTTGGAGAGGAATGGAGGAGAAAGGACTGGGTGGCTGGGGGATGCCTGTCAGAGGCTCTGACCTGACCGTGTGTGATCGTCCTTCACCTGCTGTGACCCACCCAAGCAGGGGCTGTGACCCCCACACTGACCAGGACTTTTTTCCCAGCAGGAGACCACTGTCCGCAGCTCCTGTGAAGATGTCCACACCGGACCCAGCCCTGGGCGGAACTCCTCGGCCAGGCCCTTCTCCCGGCCCAGGCCCCTCCCCGGGAGCCATGTTGGGCCCCAGCCCAGGCCCCTCCCCTGGCTCCGCCCACAGCATCATGGGACCCAGCCCGGGGCCTCCCTCGGCAGGACACCCCATCCCGACCCAGGGCCCTGGAGGGTACCCTCAGGACAACATGCACCAGATGCACAAGGTAGGAAGCTCCGGGCCCTTGGCCCCACCAGCTGGGTCCACACGTGTAGGGGTGGGAGGGTGCGCAGTATGTCCTGAGCCCCACTGTGAGCTGGCAGCTGTCCTAACCCTGGGTCTTGCACGCCTGTTGTTTTATTAATGAATAGTGAAGTGAAGTTGCTCAGTCGTGTCTGACTCATTGCGACCCCATGAACTGTAGCCTACCGGGCTCCTCTATCCATGGGATTTTCCAGGGAAGAATACTGGAGTGGGTTGCCATTTCCTTCTCCAGAGGATCTTCCTGACCCAGGGATCGAACCGGGGTCTCTACCATCTGAGCTACAAGGGAAGCCTTATTAATGAATAAAAGTGTCCAAATCCTGAAAGATGGCCTACGGCCTGTGGTTACCTGCACTCAGACTGCTTGGCTTGCCTGAGTGACTCACGGAGCACTGTAGCCAGTGCCCTCTGTCCCCGCTTGATCCTGTACTTGGGTCTCATTGTCCTGACCACTCACCTGAGCGCATCAAGGATGCTTTAGCCAGTGAGATGAGGAAAACCTCTTTTCACACATAGAATTTTCCTCATCCTTTGTATTCCTGAGAGGCGGTTGGAGGAAATGAGGAAATACTCTCTTATGGATAAAAAGCATCTAAAGGAAAAGGTGCCTATTTCAAGCATCTGGGGTCACAGGTGGCCGTCACAGTAGAAGATACAAGGCCTGGGGACGAGGGGTCTCTGCCTACCCCTCCGGCTTCCCTGCCAGGCTGTGCATGTGTTTGTACCCCATTCACTTAGTCCCCTCCTGCCAGCCCATCAGGTGCAGGTATGTATCGTTCCCATTTTGCAGATGAGGAAGTAGGGTCTCAGAGGGATAGTCGCTGAGTTGGTGGCAGAGCCATCTCATCCCTTTGGCTCTTCCTGACCTCAGGCAGGTGCCACCCCCCTGACCTCCAGCGCAGTGAGGTGATCCCCCTCCACCCTCCCCATCACTCATATATTTCTGTTAACTTGGCTACAGTATTTGTCTGGTCATTTCTTAGAAAGCTGTTGATGATTCTCTGACCACTGCCCCGAGTGCTGACTTAGGCCCGTTTCTCCTCTGTTTCCCTTCTGTATTTTGTTTCTCCCTGGATAACTGACACATCTCTCAGATGCGTGCCATGTGTCTGGCTGGCCCAACAGCTGAGGTTTGGTGGTCCCCGCCCCTTCCCCTGCCTGCAGAGAGCGCCTGCCCTGGGGGAAGGAAGCCTGTCTCTCAGCTCCCCCAGCCCAGGGGAGAAAGGGCAGAGGGCAGGCCCCACCCAGGGGTCTGCTCAGCATCCCAAGGGCCCCACGCTGCTTCTGGTTGGGAAGCTGGCCCTCTGCTCTTGGCCCGTGTCTTTTCCTCCTCCTCCTTTCACGGTACACGTTGAGCTGTGGCTGACTTTGCCGGGCCACCTCTTAGACCAAAGAACTGGACATTGGCATCCAAGCCTGGGAGGGTCTCGGAAGATGCCCACTTTGCCAGCCATTCTTTGGGGGGAGTGCTTGGTGCTCAGCATCAGGAGGGAGGCTGTGTGATTCTGTCCCACCAAGATCTGATCTTGGTGATCATGTCTAGGAGATCATGTCTCCTAGGAGGGGCAGAATGATGTTACAAACGGCCCCCTCCCAGCTAGCAGGCAGGAGGCCAATCTGGGATTAGTGAGGACTTTTGACTATTGCTACCGTACCTCATGGGCAGGAGTTACTGCCTGTCTCTGATTTACAGCCTCCTGGGCTAGAGGGTCCCTGTGGTCACAAGGTCTTCTTGTGACGGCTAGAACCGCTCCTGACCGGGAGCTCTGCGTGTGCTTCCCTTGTGAGATTTGGGCCATCAGAAACTGTCCCCCACCGTCCCGTGGTGTCCTCGTCCAACCGTGCCCTTGCCTCTAGATCACCAGTCTGCAAGCCCCCTTACTGGCGTTATTTCACACACGTGCCTTGACACCTAAGTAGGCATCAGGACCACGTCTTGGCCATGGTGGCTCAATCAGTGCCCAGTGACTTTGGATGCACGTTTTCAGTGACCTTGAACTTCTCTCGTGCAGTGCGTTTCTGTGCTGTCTCTTCCCGTGCCCCCTTGCTGATCCTGCCTTGTCCACTCTTGCAGCCAATGGAGTCCATGCATGAGAAGGGCATCTCGGATGATCCCCGCTACACCCAGATGAAGGGGATGGGGATGCGGTCAGGGGGCCATGCAGGCATGGGGCCCCCGCCAAGCCCCATGGACCAGCATTCCCAAGGTATGGTTTCCCTTCTCCTCTTTCCTCATGTTTGTCGCCCTCTGGAAGTCCCGAGGTCACTTTCCTAAAGGAGTCACCTATAGATGCATTCCGAGGACCCAGGACAGTTGAGCCTTGTGGTACACCCTGACGTGGAGGGCTGTTGAGCTTGGGCTTAGCTGGTGCCCTGTTCAGGCTGTCTTGTCCCAGAGCAGCCCCAGGAGAGTGGATACTGGTGGGATGAAACCGTGTTCCATGCCAGGTGTTAGACAAGGGCTGGGCAGGACAGGGTCCTCAGGACAGTGGCTCTGGTGTCTCCCAGGAGCGTATTAGGAGTGTAGACTCTGGGAATTCCCTGGCGGTCCTGTGGTTAGGACTTCCACTGCTGGGGCCCTGGGTTCGATCCTTAGTTCTTGATCTGGAGAGCTAAGATCCTTCAAGTCTTCTGACGCAGCTGGAAAAAAAAAGGAAAGAGAAAGCAGACGCCTGGTCCCTGCTTCAGACCTGCTGAGTCAGAACCTCAGGAGGGGGCGGGGCGGGGCTATTTCTTTGCTGATTGGGGGTGGCTTCCTGTCAATGGGGCAGGAAGCTCAGGGGCTCTGCAGGTAAGGGAAGTGAGGGGAGTGGACCTGCCCAAGGCGAGGGGCAGAGGAGCGGGCCCAGAGAAAGCCTGGATATTTGTGTCACCTCTGCTTTAATCGTTGGCAAGTTACTCAGTGGGCCGAACCAAGCTCTGTACAGGCTGCCAACCAGGCTGCAAGCATGTGCCCTCTGGGCGTCTCTTGTTTGAATCTGAGTACAAAGTCATTTGGGCCTCCTTGTCTCAGGGTAGGGGCCAGTGTAAGCTGGGCCCCATCTTTTCTTTAAAAATCACTGGATATGTGTTGCCAAGTGACCACCCAGACCCGTGTCTTCCCACAGGTTACCCCTCACCCCTGGGAGGCTCCGAGCATGCCTCCAGCCCGGTTCCAGCTAGCGGCCCGTCCTCGGGCCCACAGATGTCGTCTGGGCCCGGAGGGGCCCCGCTGGATGGTGCCGACCCGCAGGCTTTGGGGCAGCAGAACCGGGGTCCAACACCCTTCAACCAGAACCAGCTGCACCAGCTCAGAGCGCAGATCATGGCCTACAAGATGCTGGCCCGGGGGCAGCCCCTGCCCGACCACCTGCAGATGGCCGTGCAGGGCAAGCGGCCGATGCCCGGGATGCAGCCACAGATGCCAGCTCTACCTCCACCCTCCGTGTCTGCAACAGGGCCCGGGCCCAGCCCTGGACCAGCACCTCCAAATTACAGCAGGCCTCACGGTAGGGCCCACTGCCCCTGGCACTTGGGATGGGGAGGGGTCTCAGAGCCAACCGACAGGAATGTGGACATGTGCGTTGGCAGGTCTGGACTCTGCCGTCCATTGGCTTCCTTGGCACCAGGGCTGCTATTGTGATAAATGGTGTTTCTCTAGCTCCCTTGTCTACTCTGGTGCCCACACCAAGGGGCTCCTTGTGGGATGTGTCCCCTGGAGCCAGGGCTGCCCGTGGTGGGGGCACGGTGCAGGGCCGGGTGCAGGTATAAACACAGGACACGTTGTATTCTCTGGTCTGTTTCTCCCTGCGTGTAGGTATGGGAGGGCCCAACATGCCCCCTCCAGGACCCTCAGGCGTGCCTCCTGGGATGCCCGGCCAGCCCCCCGGAGGGCCTCCCAAGCCCTGGCCTGAAGGTGAGTTCCCTCTGTCCTGCTGACACGTCTGTGCCCTGACTCCCCTGCCGAGTTCATACCGTGCAGACCCTGAGATAAGCCCAGTCAGAGGAAGTAGGCTGGGGACACGTCTGCTACTTCTGCTGTCTTTTGAGTCTCACTGGCCTTGCTTGGCTCCCAGAGCCTTTGGTTTGGTCCCATTCCTCTCTCCCTACCCACCCTTGTCTTTTGGGTCACAGTGATCCTGGGGTCTCTGAGCCAGTAGCAGGAAGAGAGGGAGAGTAAGGAATGAGTCCACTGTGCGACTCAAGGGAGAGGCTGCAGAGCAGACAGCGTCCTTCGGGATGCGGTGCCCTGAGCCCGGAGGTCACGGCCGGTCCCGTTCCCTCCCGAAAATGCCCCAGCGCCGTGGGAGGCAGGCCGGAGCGCAGGGCGACTCAGGGTTTTGTCACCCCGGTGTTCAGTGTAAGATAGAGTTAGTACTTATTTGAGGGTCACGTCTGTGAGGTCAGAAACAAACTCATTCCTCTCCTCTTCGGGCCTGAGGATCAGTGATGGGCCTTGAAGAGCCAGTGCCTTGAATCAGATTCTGCTGTAGCTGGGGTGGGTGAAAGGCAGGCTCACACCATAACCACCCCAGGTTGGCCCCTGGACCAGTAGGGGCTTTGGGGAAGGAATGTGCAGGCTGAGACCTTGAGGAAGAAGAGGGAGCCAGACCTTGAGTGAGGAGTCGTGGGGCAGTGGGGGCTGGGGGACTGGGAAGCTGCCCGGCCCGTGTCAGCCTCAGGACGAGCTTGTCCCCAGGGCAGTCAGTGCCCCACAGGCTCTTCATCTCTTCCCGAGGCTGACCTGGAACTCAACGTGGTGGCCTGTTTCTTGTCTCCCTCCAGGACCCATGGCGAATGCTGCTGCCCCCACGAGCACACCTCAGAAGCTGATACCCCCACAGCCGACAGGGCGCCCGTCACCCGCACCCCCTGCTGTCCCGCCTGCTGCCTCCCCTGTGATGCCGCCCCAGACGCAGTCACCGGGGCAGCCAGCCCAGCCTGCCCCCATGGTGCCGCTCCACCAGAAGCAGAGCCGCATCACCCCAATCCAGAAGCCGCGGGGCCTGGACCCTGTGGAGATCCTGCAGGAGCGGGAATACAGGTGAGGTTCTGCCACCAGCCAGGGGTGCCCTCCCCCCTGACCCTGTCAGTTCTGACACACATTGATGGTGGTGCTCAGTTCTAAAGGCCAGTGGGGTATGCAGCCAGAGGTCCCCCTCCTGCCTTGGTCCCCAGCCTTCTGGTTTCCTGATGTGTGTGCATCCTTGCAGAGAAACCCCACTCTGAGTAAATGTGTGCACACAGCTCGGTTTGGGTACAGGGGATTTATGTGCACGTGGAAATTTCATAGATTATGCAATACCGTCCTCCATGGACATTGTATAGATAGATACATGTTGGAATGAACATGTCTGGTTCTCCTCTCCTATCCCAACTTTCGGCTCATCTGCATTCAAAAAGTCTCCTGGAGAGCTTTTCAGTGGACATTTCTGAATGTCACTCACTGTCGTCTGCCTTGCCCTATCCTCCTGGCCACTGGGCACTACGTGAGGGGCCTGGCACACAGTAGATTTGTATCACCCTGTCCGACAGTGCTGAGGGTGCCTGAGATTCACTCCCTGAACACCTCACACTCCCACCGTTTCTCCATTGTGTTTGTAACCTCTTCAGGGCTGGCCTCCCTGGGTAATGGCAGCTCTGTCCGGGGAGGGGGCCTTGCCTCATTCACCGCAAATCCCCAGATACATCAGTGACTCAGCTTAATGACAGTCTTTGGAGAGCATCTCCAGCTGTGATGAGCCCTGGAGCTCCAGCCCCTGGGCCCGGGTGCCTGCCCTCCTGCTCCACCTGAATGGCTTAAAGATGGCCTGTCCAGATGGCCCCTGTCTCCCTTTAGTCTCTGTTCCCGTGTGCCTCCCATCCAGCACCAAACGGACCATGGGACCTTGATCCTTGCTTGCGGTGTCCCCTTGGTGAACTCTCTCAGCTTCTTTTCCCCCAGCACTGTTCACCCTGCCAACTGGTCTGCACCTCCTCCCCAGCCTCCTTGCTCTCGGCCTTGCCTGTGCAGTCTGTTTTCCCAGTTAACTTACATCTGTTTCTTGGGTTAAAACTGGCTTCCCATTATCAATTTTGCAATCCTTTTCTCTGTAGCCCCTGCCCAGTGCTCTATCCTCACCTCCTTGACTCTCCTGGTTCCTCTTTCTGTTTAACAGGTTAGACTCGTTCCTGCCCCAGGGCCTTTGCACATCCTGTGCATGACTGCTTGTGGTTATTTAAACTTTATTGCCAAGGCCTCCATGTGGTAGAGACTCTTGTCTCCCGCACCCCTCATTTCCAGCCCCTTCTTCAAAGTACTTCTCCGGAATAGCTGTAGATACTTAATTTTTAAATTTCTTTATGGCTTTTCTTCCTGATAAACTTATGAACTCTGTGAGAGCAGCCAGGTGCCCTTGTTAGTCTTGTTTAGTGTGGAAGCCCCACACCTCGAGTGTTCCCTGGCATACAGTAGATGCTCGATAAATAAGTGTGTGAAAATATGGGTATTATTCCATTTGAACTTTATGCTCTACCCCTGCTTTTTTCTTTTTTTTGACTGTACCATGCAGTATGTGAGATCTTAGTTCCCCAACCAGGGATTGAACCTGTGCCTCCTGCAGTGGAAGCACAGAGTCTTAACAACTGCACCTCCAGGGAAGTCCCCTGTTTGAACCTGAGACCAAGCCTGTAGGGTTGCTCTGAGGGGTCTCCCCACTTCATAGCTGAGTAGATTTCTAGGGCTGGGATGGAGGCCCCGGCCCGCCTGACTCCAGAGACTCGCTCCCACTGCTGAAACGCCAGAAGCCAGCTTTGCCCTCTCAGATTTCCTGTTTGCTGCGGCTCCTGGGACCTCTGTGGCTGCCCTCCTCTACGCAGTCTGTGTTGTGTGCATCTTTTTCTCTGCCCTCTCCTGTCTCAGAACTAGTGTTGGATTCCGCTGAGGAGGATTCTTTTGAGGCTCTGGCTTTAAAGAAAGGGAACCAGGGGGGTTCCCTATAAACCAGTGAGACCTCACGTCATGGGTCATTTTTTCCATCTTCACACCCTAGGCTGCAGGCTCGCATCGCACACCGAATTCAGGAACTTGAAAACCTTCCCGGGTCCCTGGCCGGGGATTTGCGAACCAAAGCTACCATCGAGCTCAAGGCCCTCAGACTGCTGAACTTCCAGAGGCAGGTGGGCGCAGGCGTGGGCTCTGGGGTTAGGAAGAGACCCTTCCTGCCAATACTGATGCTCAGATTCAGAGAGATGCTTACTGGTCAGTTTTTTTTTTTAAATCTTTCTTTCTCTGTTTCTCTCTGTGTTGGGTCTTAGTGTGGCATGCAGGATCATCGTTGCATCACTTGGGATCTTCGTTACGCACAAGCTCAGTAGTTGTGGCATATGGGCTCCAGAGTGTGCCGACTCGGTAGTTGTGGCTTGTGAGGTCTCTAGGTGTGGTTCGAGAGCTTGATAGCTGTGGTTGCAGGCTTAGTTGTTGCAAGGCACGTAGAATCTTAGTTCCCTGACCAGGGATCAAGCTTGTGTATCTTGCATTGCAAGGCAGATACCCAACCAGCAGACCATCAGGGAAGTCCCTGGGACAGTTATGAAGTGTACCCTGACCCTTAAGCCACAGTGCTCCCCCTCACACTCACTTACCCACTGTCCCCCCTTCCTCTCCACGTCCTGCCATTGGAATGAGCAAGTGTGGGCCTTCCTTAAGGTGGCTGTGGCCAGCTTGCAGCAGGGGGCTTGGATGGGTCTATTTCTGAGAGTCCTTTGCTTTTGAATGACCAGTAAGAACTTTTGTGTGTAGTTGAGGGAGGGCAAAGCTGGAGACCTGAAGACGTGAGAGGCTCTCTGGGTGTCCAGGGGCAGCCGTCTCCTGCACTGTGGGTGCCTGCTAGCACCCTCCCCCGCCCCTCAGGTCCTCTCCACGTGTGTGTTTGTGCTCTCGGGTTCTCCTGGGTGTGGCAGCCCGCTGCCCGGTTTGCATTGTGGAGGCACGGGGGCATCACCGAGTTATACCTGTCGCCAATTTCTCCCCTTACTTCCCGAAGCTGCGGCAGGAGGTGGTGGTGTGCATGAGGAGGGACACAGCCCTGGAGACGGCCCTCAACGCCAAGGCCTATAAGCGCAGCAAGCGGCAGTCCCTGCGCGAGGCCCGCATCACCGAGAAGCTAGAGAAGCAGCAGAAGATCGAGCAGGAGCGCAAGCGTCGGCAGAAGCACCAGGTGCATCCCTGGGGTGCAGGTCGTTGGCCCCGCACTGTGGGGTCCCAGTTTTTCTCTCCACACGCTGTCTGCGTGTGTCTCTGTTCATCATAACAGCATTCTCAGCGCTGAGAGTACTTCAGTGAACAAAACCAGTAAAGACAGTCGGGGAGATGGGCTGTAATCTAATGCACATGTGACGTTTGGGGAGTTAATAGGGTGTCAGGAGACAGGACGTGGGGATAGACAGATGGAGGAGCCGTTCACACAGGGTGGTCATTCAGAAAGGGCCTCCGCGAGAAGGTGAGGTTTGAGCAGAGACCCAGGGGAGGAGCCACACGGATGTGTGGATGCCAGGGGAAGATGCACAGGCCCTGGGGTTGGAAGGCACCCCAGTGTTCTGTGTAGTCAGAGTGGGGGGAGTGTGGGTGAAGGAGGGAGGAGGTGAGGAAAGGGGGTGATGGGACGGGCGTGTGGGGCCTTGTGGCGGGGGGACCACTTGGGCTTGTGCTCGGAGTGAGGTGGCAGCCACGGAGCAGCCTGAGCAGAGGGAGTGTCTGACTGAGGTTGTTACAGGGCCTGTCAGGGAGACCAGACTCTCCATTCAAGCAGGGTTTGGGATGATTCTGTCTGTGTACATTTATATTTATGTTTTTAGTTTTACTTAATTTAAAAATATTTGTATTTTCTAAAGTTTCTCTCCAAACAGTGTCTGTTAATGGCATAGTTTAAAAATAACAAAAAGTCAACATTCAGAGTTTAACCACTGTTAACTTCTTGGTATATATCATTGTAATCTTTTTTTTTCCCACTATATATACATAGTAGTCAAAGGTTAAATAGCTGTCTTTAAAAAATATATAGACATGTTGACCTGTTGAAAGTATTATTGAAGCATGATTTTTAATGTCTACATTGTTTTCTGTCTCTGGGTGCTCAACATTCAGTGGCTTATGAAACCATTTCCCTGTCTTGGGACACACAGCGTTTTCTCCACTTCCCACTGTTAAAAGTGACGCTGGGCTAGGCATTCTTGGATTTGAATTTTGGTGCCCGTCTCTGCCTTCTTCCTTACATCGCTTTCAGCGATGGTGTGGATGGGGAGGGGACGGGGGCGCGTTGGGCAGTGGTCGGTGGGCCCTGCCACGTTGTCCCAGCCAGGGCGATTGCCCGGTCTGCTGAGGCGGGGTTGGGGGGGGCCCTTCTCACCACACGGTCCCCACAGAGAGTGGTGGACCTTGTCGGCAGGCAGTGTCACAGGATCATTTGATTGCATCCGCTTGGTTTTCACCAAGCCCGCTTTGGAGTTTCGTCTCCTTTGGGGCAAGGTCCCGTAGTCAGTCGGCTCTTCTCTCTGCCCTGCAGGAATACCTCAACAGCATTCTTCAGCATGCCAAGGATTTCAAGGAATATCACAGGTCGGTCACGGGCAAAATCCAGAAGCTCACCAAGGCAGTGGCCACGTACCACGCCAACACGGAGCGGGAGCAGAAGAAGGAGAATGAGCGAATCGAGAAGGAGAGGATGCGGAGGCTCATGGTACCGTCGGCTATGGCCGCCCGGTTCCTTCCGGGGGGTGCCGGGGTCGGGAGCCGCTCAGTGTTAGAGGTGGCACAGAGGGGAAAAGGATTTGGGAGTCCTAAAGACCTGGCTCCAGCTCTTTGCCTGGTCACGCTGTCAGTGACCTCTTGCTGCTCTGTGGTCTCTGAAAACTGGAGGTGAAGCTGCCCCCTAGTGGGACAGCCGCCTAGTGTGTGCCCAGCCTCCCCACCCCTTTGCACGTAACCACCTATTATTCAAGGAGGGTTCTCTGATTGGGCCAATACTGGCAGCCCTGGTGCCCGGACAGGGACCACAGTGGTGAGGAGGACTCGATCCCTTCCCTGGTGGGGTCATGCTGGCCCTAGAGAGACAGGTGCCCACAGAGACAGACAGGATGGATTTGGGGGTGAGAAGTGCACAGCGGAGAACGAAGCAGAACCAGGGAGTGGGGATTAACTGGTGTTCCGGGCAGGGTGGGCCCATACCACGACTGCAGAGATCTGGTGGGGGTGGGGGGGGGTGTGCCTCCCAGCACAGAGGGGAGCCAAGAGCATAGACTCGAGGCAGGAGGAAGCCATGTGTGGGGCTCAGTCAGTACCCCCTGGAACATCGTGCTTCAAGGCAGTGAGGTTGGAGTCCCAGCGGCAGTCACGGGGGCCTGGCAGGCCATTGAGGGCTTCGGATTTAATTCAGACCCTGAAAGGGAGCTGTGAGCTAGAGGAGGGCAATGTGGTCCGATGTCTTCTCAGAAAGCCAGGTGGGAGAGTAGTGGTTCAGAAAAGGTGGAGAGAATGGTTGGAATTTGGGTGTCTTTGTGAACAGAGGGGATGGTGCTTCCCCCCACCCCCCGCCCCGATCTTAGTTTGGCCACACTTCATGGCATGTGGGATCATAGCTCCCCAACCAAGGATTGAACTCACACTCCCTGCAGTGGAAGAGCAGAGTTTTAACTGCTGGACCGCCAGTGAAGTCCCAAGATGGGCCTTTTAAATGGCTCCTGCAGGACCTTGTCTGTGCAGCAGGACCGTATGGGGCCTGGCGGGGTTGGGAATTAAGGACGTTCTGAAGGGGAGTCCATAGTGATGTGAAGGGGATGAATAGAGCGCAGTGTAGGCCATGAGCTCAGCGCTTCCTGAATGTGGGTCCGGCCACTGGTTAACAACACCCCACAGGCTTCTGAGTCTGTTGGCCGCCCTGGGTGCTGGCGGATGGGCAGATCACGAGATTCCACCATAACCGCCGGCTTCTGCAGGCCGAGGACGAGGAGGGCTACCGAAAACTCATTGACCAGAAGAAGGACAAGCGCCTGGCCTACCTCCTGCAGCAGACAGATGAATACGTAGCTAACCTCACAGAGCTGGTACGGCAGCACAAGGCCGCCCAGGTCGCCAAGGAGAAGAAGAAGAAGAAGAAAAAGAAGGTGCGCCCCTTGGTGAGGGTGGAGTGGCTGTGTGTGGGCATGCACCTTGGCCTTCTCCATCAGGGGCTGACTGTGACTCTCTTCCCTTCCAGAAGGCAGAAAATGCTGAAGGACAGACGCCTGTGATCGGACCTGATGGTGAGGTAAGGAACCAGGGCTTTCTTCTTGTGGACCTGCCAGCCCATCCCTGGAAGTTAGATCAATTTCACCCTTAAAGTTTTTCTTATTCTGAACTTACAAAAGTATATGGTGCTGGTAAGAGTGCCCCTCGGTCCCCTGCCACCCCCCACTCTTCCTCGCCCCCACTCCGCAGAGAGCACATCGTTCACTCGTGGGTGTGTTTCCTTCTGGGGCTTTTTCTGTTCACGGGCTGTTATTTATTTCTCAGTTCTTTCTTTAAAATTTTAGACTCCCAGGAGGGGTGTAAGAACACTCCAGAGAACCCTTGTGTGTTCATCGCCCACATTCCCACTGTTCATATTCATTTTAATGAGCCATTTGAGAGTCAGATGCCAGCACGATGGCACTCTGCTCCTCTGTGTGTTTCTGTGTACATCCCAAAAACAAAGCTGTTCTTTTCCATAAGCGTGCAGCAGTCAAAACCAGGAGATGGACACTGACGCAGTACAGTCATCTGATCCACAGCCCTTGCACGGTCTCACAGTTGAGCCTCCGGTGTCCTTCACAGCAGCAGGAAACCCTGGAGTGATGCAGGGTCCTTCTCCGTGCATCACATGAGGAGTGTGTGGCGTAGATTTCTTCCCTCACTGGTGGTGTTGACCTTGATCCCTTGGTGTCAGCTTAGGCGTCTCCAGCTATAGTGATTGGAAGTACCTTCTGGGGAGATACTCAAGACTATGTGAAGATACTATAATGCCTCAAACCTCCATCCACTGTTTCAGCATCCACTGCGTTTGCCTGCATCAGTTTTTGCCATAACAGTTGCAAGATGGTGATTTCTCCAGTCAGTATTCCTTCTGTATTTATTAGTTGGCTTTCTGCAAGAAGGGGAAATTTTCCTTTTTTTTTAAAAAAATTGGAGTGTTGCTTAACAATGTTGTGTTAGTTTCTGCTGTATCCCATTTAGGTCAGCTCAGAGCATTTAGTAGAGTTCCCTGTGTTACAGCAGGTTCTCATTAGTTATCTGTTTTATACATGTGTGCTGTGCTAAGTCACTTCAGTCATGTCTGACTCTTGGCGACCATGTGGACTGTAGCCCACCAAACTCCTCTGTTCATGGGATTCTCCAGGCAAGAATACTGGAGTGGTTGCCATTTCCTTTTCCAGAGGATCTTCCTGACCCTGGTATCAAACCCATGTCTCTTACATCTCCTGCATTGGCAGGCAGGTTCTTTACCACCTGGGAAGTCCATTTTATACATAGTAGTATATATGTGTCAATCTCAGTCCCCTAATCCATCCCAAATCCTCTCTTCCCTCATCGGTATCTATACATTTGTTGTCTACATCTGTGTCACTATTTCTACTTTGCAAATAAATTTCATTAGTACCATTTTTCTAAATTCCACATATATGCATTAATATGCAGGATTTTTCTTTCTGACTTAAATCACTTTGTATGACAATCTCTTTGTCCGTCCATGTCTATGTAAATGGCACAATTTCATTCCTTTTTATGGCTGCATAGTACTCTGTTATATGTATGTACTACATCTTTTTTTTCCCCATATCAGTAATGTGTTATTGTAAGGGTTCCGGTTTCTCCACACCTTTATCAATACATGTTGTTGTCTGTCTTTTTTAAAATTTTATTTTATTTTTGGCTGCATTGGCTCTCACTTGATGTATTGGGGCTTCCTCTGGTTTTGGCGAGCAGGGCCTACTCTCCAGTTGCAGTGCCCAGGCGTCTCACTGCAGCGGCTTCTTTTGTTGCAGAGCACGGGCTCTAGAGCAGGGGCTTAGTAGTTGAGGTGCACAGGCGTAGTTGCCCCATGACATGTGGTATCTTTCTGGACTGGGGACCGAACCTGTGTGTCCTGCATTGGCAAGTGGATTCTTAGCCACCAGACCACAAGGGAAGTCCTGCACCACATTTTCTTTATCCATTCCTCTGCTGATGGATGTAGCCTTCCGTTCTCTTTTATTTGGCTCATGGGCCATAGTTTGCCAACCCCTGGTACTGACTCATGGATTCTTATTTAGTCTAATGGATTTACTTTGTTTCATCTTGCACTATCATTATATATTTTGATGCTCAAGACTGTTCCAGTTTGGGCCAGTGGGAACCCCTTCGCCTTACCTCCTGTGTCCCTCTGCTGCATTGTTCTCTGAGGGCGTTCTGACTTCCTCACACACCAGAACGGCCCCAGGCTCATCTGCTTTCCCTCCTGAACTCAGCCATTTCTCCAAGGGGCCCTGACTCCTTTCATCAGAAAAGAATATTTGGAAACCATGATCTACGTGTACTCATTGCTACTGAGGTTTCATTCTTGTGGGGCCCTCTCAGCGGACAGAACTAGGAAATAGATGTGTATATGCATGCACATCCACTTTGCTAGTTACATATATTAACTAGTTTTATGAATTAAAAATGTTGCAGTTGCACTGATACCTCCAATTCTGATCCGATACCCTGGCTTCTTTCTCTCCTCCCTGCCCATGTTACAGTAGCTCCAAACCGACTCCTGTCTGCCACAATATAATCCCTTATTCGCACAGTCCTAGAAGGCGCAGGAAGTACATTCAGAGTGGCTAACGCCGGTCAATGTTTGTTTTCAAATTAAAATATATGCTCCAGGGACTTCCCGTGGCTAAGATTCCGTGTTCTCAATGCCGGGGGCCTGAGTTTGATCCCTGGTCAGGGAACTAGACCGCACATGCCACAACCAAGACCTGGCACACCCAAGTAAATAAATTATGATTATTTTGTGAGTATGTGCTTCAGATCCTTTGTTCAGAAGGTTAGTCCTCCCCTTGGTCCTCCCAGTTGCGAGGTTCCCCCCAATCCTTGTTGGTTTTATTCGTTCGTGTGCGTGTATGCTCAGTTCCGCAGTTGTGTCTGACTCTTTGCAACCCTATGGACTGTATGTAGCCCACCGGGCTTCTCTGTCCATGGCATTTCCCAGGCAAGAATATTGGAGTGGGTTGCCATTTTCTCCTCCAGGAGATCTTCCCGACCCAGGGATTGAACAACTGTGTCTCTTATGCCTCCTGCATTGGCAGGGGGATTCTTTACTACTGGGCCACTTGACTCCTCATTTACTCCTTATTTATTTATTATGTGAATTATTAGCCTGGTCCCAAAGTCAGAACCATGCCAAGAGGCCCCCTAGAGAGGGGCTACTATCCCCACACATCCATCTCTTCCAGAACATTCCTCTCTGCCTCCTGAAGGCAGCCATTCTCGCCCGACACACTCATGTGAAAGAAAGATGTGAGATGTACACATTCAAGGTGTGTCCTTTATCCTCTCCCTTAATCCCTCCTCCAAACCTGTTCCCAGAGGGAAGCCTTGAGTAATCATGGGTGTGTTTGCTCTGGGATATCTTCCGTACACAAGCCTCCTGGAGGTTTTCTTTCCCCCTCTGCCTGGTGCTGTATCTTAGTTTTTCCAGCTTCACTCTATTTATTACCCTCACCATACCCTTTTTATTTATTTACTTGTGAGATTTATTTATTCTTTTTAATGTGGATCATTTTTGAAGTGTTTATTAAATTTGTTACAGTACTTCTGTTATATGTTTTGGCTTTTGGCCAAGAGGCATGTGGGATCTTAGTTACCCGACCAGGAATTGAACCCACACCCTTTGCATTGGAAGTGCAGATTCTTAACCACTGGACGGCCAGGGAAGTCCCACCTGACTCTTTTTAATGTCACCATATTAGAGATGTGGCTATTGCTTGCTTGCTTTGAATCATAAATGCAGTACTTCTCTGTGGTGAAGAAATGGTAACGTGAAATGTGAATGTAGTGACGACATGAGAAGTAGAAGCCCCCGTGGTGCTTGTTCTCTCATGAGCATGCATGTTGATTTCTGGTTGACATCTCTCTCTCCACCTTTCCCAGAATCTTCATGCTTGCATTCTCTTTGTTTTGTTTGGGGACCATTTGGGTTAGTCTACACATAGCAAGACTTCTGCTTGGCAGAGTATCTTAGACCACTTTCCCTATCAAGCCATTAGTTCTCCTCTTATTTTTTTGTATTGACATACTTAGAATCTCGTTCATTGTTCAGATTGATAGCTGTTTAAGTCGCTTCCCATCCATAGATAGAGCAGACATCCTGCGCCAAGCAGCTCTGATGGACCGCTGTGTGCCTCCTCCCTTGTCGGTAGCTCTCCCCCCGTCTGCTTCCTTTTCTACACGCACATTGTGGGAATGAGCCTCCTTGTACATTACCTTTTGATGCTCTCTTAGCTGGTATGGCTTAAACATCAGAAGTACGTGTTTTTATGGTTATGGAAGCTGGAAATTCAAGCTCAAGTTTCAGCAAGGTTGGTTCCTGGTGAGGACTCTCTTCCTGGTTGTAGCCTCCTGCCTTTTGGCTGGAGAGAGAGCAGACTCTGGGGTTTCTTCTACAATCACTAATCCCATCATGAGGGCCCCACCTTTATGACCTAATTATGACCTTATGACCTTAATCTGGATTACCCCACCCCCCACTCCCACAGGGCCCTGTCTCTAAACACAGTCACATTGGAGAGTTGGGGCTTGAGCTTTTGAGTTCCAGAGGGGACACAACACAGCCCATAGTAGCTGGCACACTTTTGCCTCTTGGCCTGATTCCCAGAAATGAATGACTATAGTGATTAACTCACATGATGTATTGATACTTACTCCACAGGGTTTTATTTGAAATAGTGAATTTTTTGAGAAGAGATGTGGGCTGGCATTTGACCACAGCACAAAGCCTTCCCGAGGCCATTTGGGGCATTTGTATGGCAGGAAGCTGTGCTTCAGGGAACTCTGGAGGCTAGCCACTGCAGCTGCTCACCTGTTATAGTGACAGGAAGCACTGCTCCATGGTGGCTACTGGTGGTCTTGGTCTTTGTTCTCGCCCAGTGGTCCACAGCCGTGGCTGGACATCATTGTCACCTGGGGAACTTGAAAATTAGAGAGGCCTGGGGTGAGGACCCCAGGGCAGTTGAGTCAGGATTCTTGGGGTGGAGAAGTCCCACCGTCAGCACACTGATTGCTCCCAGGAAAGATTCAGGGGTGACAGTCACGGACTGAGGCAGCCTGCAGAGCTTGTTTGTGGGGTGGCGGTTAGGCAGGTTTACAGTCCATGGGGTTGCATGAATTGGACATGACTGAGCAACTAAATAGCAACAATAGTCTCTACTATTGTAGGGTCATTGTAGGTGGTGAGCACAGCCTGCAGGGAGGTTTGGGAGGTATTAAGTTCCTAGTGAGTGCAGACAAAGGTTTCCACCTTCATTCTCATCCTGAAGGTCTTGCCAGGATGATGCAGTCTGCAAATCCAGTGTGAATGGAAGTGATCAAGGGCCAGAAGAATGGGAATAGTGTAGTCACTTGGGTCAAAAAGGAATGAATACAGAAGACCTTGTTTGTTCTGTGTGGAATTGATCTAGGAGGCCACACTGGAAACTGATAGGGGTGGGCACCTGTGAAGAGAGAAACTGTTGAGTTCAGGGGTAGGGATGTGGAGAGTCCACACTCCATCCTCTTGAATCTTGGACTGTATGATTATGTTATTGAGTTGGCCAACCCAATACCTATTTGAAAATTAAAATTATTTATATCAGTTATTTCCGAAACACAGCTGTAATCAATTGGTTACATATATTTTTACTGAGTTATTAACATTCAGTTAACCCAGCTTGTGTACCATTTTTCTGGGCTGGATTTGGGATGGGTGGGGGGCAATTTCCAGATGGCCCTGGTGCATGGATGGATGCCCAGGGTATGGACTCTGCAGAACCTCACATCCCGCATGTAACTTTCTTTCAGCCTCTAGACGAGACCAGCCAAATGAGTGACCTGCCGGTGAAAGTGATCCATGTGGAGAGTGGGAAGATCCTCACAGGCACAGATGCACCCAAAGCCGGGCAGCTGGAGGCCTGGCTGGAGATGAACCCGGGGTGAGTGGGGTCTCGCAGACCAGTGACAGCCAGTATCCTGGGTTGAAGGCCAGCCTCGTTCCACAGGAGCTGGCTGCCAGGAGTGATCCTGGTTGCATTGGGAACAGGCCAATTTGCTAAAGAAGGTGAATTGTGCTGGTTCTGGGGAGTTGTTTTTTTTTTAATCCATGCAGCATGACATATGGGATTTTAGTTCCCCCACCAGGGATTGAACTCGTGCCCCCTGCATTGGAAACTTGAAGTCTATACCTCTAGGCAAATTTCCTGGGGAGATTTATATTACAACACTGATTTTTTTTCCCTCCCCAGGTATGAAGTAGCTCCAAGATCTGATAGTGAAGAGAGTGGCTCAGAAGAAGAGGAGGAGGTAAGAGTGCGTTTCCTGGCCATCCAGGCCCTCGGGACTCTGTGGTGTGACCTCTGCCACAGTGGATGCTAAGCTCCTCTTCCACTCAGGCCAGGCATCGAGTGGGGTAAGAGATGGGCAGGGGGCAGCCGAGGCTGAAAGTTGGTTTTTGAGAGCCACATTGTTTAATATGGTAGCCTCTCGTTACGCATTTCTGTTTCTACTCTAACTTCATTAAGTAAAATATAGATGTCCTCACTCATATGTCCTCAGTCATACTGGCCGTATGCCGGGCACCCAGCAACTACCCTCCAAAAAATGCCAGTATGAAGTTGTGAGCATGTGATTGTGAGCATGCTATGTTTGCCCCTCATCATCTGTTCTTTGAAAACTTCATACATAATTGTATTTATTGTGCGTATTTTTTAAGTCGTTGAATTACGCCCTGTGAGGTGATTTTTAGAGTTTCCCTGGTTGTCAAAGCTCAGATGAGAGTCTTATCCCTCTGTCTGTCCTGGCCAGCCTCCTTGGGAAGGGTGACCCGGAGGAAGCCCAAGGATGCATTGTCTGTAGGGAGGGTTCCTTCTGCATGGTTACCCCCAAGAAGGGTACCCCTTGCACTCCCCCATCAACTGGGGTGAGGGTGGCTTACAAGGCTTTTAAAAAGCTTTCGCCCCCTCCATGAGGTTATACAGAGAGAATTTTAACAGGCATATCTTTGCTTATTAAGGTCAAACATTTTTTCAGGTGTTACTGACCACTTAGATTTCTCCTTTGAATGATTTGCTTCACTTGCCCATTTCAGTTCAGTTGTGTATTTTAGCTGAAATTACATACATAAAGTGTTCTTTATGTGTTTACCTCAGCCTGAACTCAGCTTGGTCTTTATATCTTTCTTTTGATTTGTCCTGTCTTCACTCCCCTCCTTCTTACCTCTTCAGGTCACCTGGAATTTATTTTGTGTAGGACTTCAGATGGAGTCCCTTTCCCCCCTACTTCTAGTATTAAATCCCACAGACAGAGGAGCCTGGCAGACTACAGTCCATGGGTTGCAAAGAGTAGGGCATGGCTTACCAAGTAAACAACAGCAAAGTAGTGTTAAGACAATGGGTATACTGTTGGTTCACCCCTTCCCCACCGACCTGTGGTATTTTGGGGGTTTTATATCCACTAGTTTCTTTTTTAAGAATTTATTTCTTTCTCGTTATTTTGTTTTATTTATTTTTAAATATTAAGGCATAGATATATAGTTGAGGTAGTATTTAAAATTCCTTTAAAAATTTTATTGATTTTTAGACTAATGTTTCATTGTAATTTTTTTAAACAACTTTTTGGAGATATAATTTGCATACTGTAAAATGTACTCATAATAAGATTACTCTTCAGTGATTTTAGCTAAGTTACAGAATTGCATAGTCATCACACTGCACCAACTTTAGAATGTTTTTATCACCCCTAAAAGCTTCATCTCACTGATTTATATAGTTTGTTCTTGCTACTTCCTCCAGCCCCAGGAAATCACTGGTCTGCTCTGCTCTGTAGATTTGCCTTTTCCAGAGTTTCACATAAATGGAATTATACAACATGTAGTATCTTTTGTCTGGCTGCTTTTATGTGGCATGTTTTTAAGTTTCACCTATGTTGTCTGTCTGTCAAAAGTTTGTTTTACATTGCTAATTATTAGAGAAATGCAAACCAAAACTACAATAAGATACCACTTCACACTGGTCAGAATGGCCATCATTAAAAAGCCTACAAATAACAAATGCTGGAGAAAGTGTGAAGAAAATATTTGCAGTACTGGTGGAAATGTAAGGTGGTATAGTCACTATGGAGAACATTATGAAGGTTCTTCAAAAAACTAAAAATAGTTGCCATATGATCAGAAATCCTACTCCTGGGCATATATTCAGATAAAACTGTAATTCAAAAAGATACATGCACCTCTATGCTTATAGCAGCATTATTTACAAATAGCCAAGATATGGAAACAGCCTGAATGCCCATTGAGAGGGGAATGGTTAAAGAAGATGTTAAAGATACATATACACAATGAAGTATTAGTCATAAGGAAGAATGAAATAATACCATTTGCAGCAACATGGATGGACCTAAAGATTATCATACTAGGCAAAGTAAGTCAGAGAATGACAAATACTACATGATACCATTTATACATTAAAACCAAAATTTGATGTGAATGAACTTATCTACACAGTAGAAACAGACATAGAAAACAGACTTGGGGCTGCCGTGGGTCAAGGGGGGAGGAAGGATTGGGAGGATGGGACACGCAGATGCACACTGTTATTTATAGAATGGGTGAGCAACAAGGTCCCACACACAGAGAGCTGTATTTAATACCCTGTAATAAAGAATAATGGAAAAGAAAAGATATTCTCTGCTTTGAGGGTGTAGATTTAACCCTTATATGCATATTTCCAAACTTAACAAATCAGCTATCAAAATTTTTTATAAGATGTGGGCATTTTACTCTAATTTATACCTCAATTTAAAAAAATATTAAAAAGACATAATGTGGAGAAGCCATTAATAAAAGTTAAGATCTTTAAAAAATTTTTTTATTCCTGAGTTGTGTTCCTTTGCATGGATATACCACATTTTGTTTATCAGTTCACCAAGTTGTGGGCATTTGTGTGTTTTCCATTTTCATTTCTCTTGGGTAAATACTTAGGAATGGCATTGCTGGGTCATATGGTAAGTTTGTGTTTAACTTTTTAAGCAATTAGCAAACCATTGCCTGAAGTGATTGTACCTTTTTTACAGGTCCCCAGTTTCTCCATGTCCTTATCAACACTTTGTATTATCTGTTCTTTACATTGTAGGCATCCTAGTGGGTATGTAATGATATCTCTGGTTTTACTTTGCGTTTTCTTAGTAAGTAGTATTGTTGAGCATCTTTTCAAACGTTTATGCACCATTCAGATATCTTCTTTGGTGAAAATCTATTGAAATATTTTGCCGATTTTTAATTGGGTTTTTTCTTATTTCATCATCGAGTTGTAGGAATTCTTCATATGTTCTTGATACCTGTCCTTAATCAGATATATAACTTGCAGATATCTTCTCCCAGTCTGTTTGCCTTTTTTCCCCTCAATGTTGTCTTGAAATGTAAAAATGTTTCATTTTGATGGAATCTTTTTATTGATTTTTTTCTTTTATGAATTGTGCATTTGGTGGTATACTGAGAACTGTTTGAAGTCATGAAGGTTTTTCTCTTATGTTTTCTTTTGGAAGTTTTGTATTTAAGCTCTTACATTTAGGGTCATAGTTGAGTTGATTTCTGTGTGATATGAAGGTCTAAGGGTTCCTTTGTATATGGATATCCACCTTACCCAGCCACCATTTGATGATAGGCTGTTTTTCCCTATTGAATAGCTTTGGCAGTTCTGTGGGAAATTAGTTGACCATAAGAATAAGGGTTTATTTCTGACTCAGTGTTTTTCTTTTGATCTGATTATGTTTATTTTTGTGTCATTGCCACACTATCTTGATTATTGTAGCTTATAATAAGTTTTAAAATCAGGTAGTGTTAGTCCAACTTTTTTGCTGTATTGACTATTCCAGAGCCTTCACATCCCCATGTACACATTAGGATCAGCTCATCAATTACTACAGAAAGGCTTGCTGGAATTTTCTGGGGGGATTGTGTTGAGTCTAGATCAGTTTTGGGAGAATCACGTTTAATAATACTGAGTCTTCCAATCCATGAACATGAGCTGTTTCTTTATTTATTTTGATAATCTTTAATTTCTCCTAGTATTGTTTTGTAGTTTTGAGAGTACAGTTTTTGCTTTTTTGTTGTTAAATTTATTTTTTAATTATTTTATCCCTTTTACGCTCCTATGAATAGAATTGTTTTCTTAATTTTTGAATGTTTTGTAGCTTTTCTGTGGAAATAACATGCAAAAAAATTTTATGTTCTGGGAACTTGCTAAACTCATATTGGTAATTTCAGTAAGGTTTTTTTGTTTGTTTGATTCCTTAGGGTTTTCACAAACAAGATTGTGTCAGTCTGTGTGCCTTAATTTTTAATCTCTTTTTCGTGCCTTGTTGCACTGGCTAAATCCTCCAATAAAATGTTGAATAGACGTATCCAGAGCAGATATCATTGACTTGTTTTTGATGTTAAGTTTGAAACAGTTACTCTATCACTGTTTAGTGTTACCTATAAATTTTTCATGGATGTCTTTTAACAAGTTGAGTAAATCATGTTCACATCACACTCTCTTCCTTTTTGCTTATCTTTTTTTTTTTAATTTTTTTTTTTTTTCGCTTATCTTATAGTGAATGTTTATTGTTGTTTAGTCGGTAAGTCACGTCTGACTCTTTTGTGACCCCATAAACGGAGGCCTGCCAGGCTCCTCTCTGCATGGATTTCCCAGGCAAAAATACTGGAGTGAGTTGCTGTTTCCTTCTCCAGGGGATCTTCCCAGCCCAGGGACTGAACCTGTGTCTCCTACATTGTAGGCGGGTTCTTTACCGCTGAGCCACCAGGGAAGCCCAGTGAATGTTTAGTGGAAGACTATTTTAGCCACTCTGGGTTCTGACTTCCACCCTTGTGGGTTCCATTTTGGTGTTTTATTTGTTTAGTAAATTATCTAGGCTGAATCTGTGGAATGTTTCCCCAGGGGATGTGCTGTCTGTGGTGTCTGCTCGGTTTATTGTTTTGCTTTGTTTTTTTCTCATTTTCATTTTTAATCCTGGCTCTCTAGGAATGGGTTGTATTTCTTCATAACTTAGCAGTCAACTCTAACACCTTGAGCCAGTAAAGATTGTGTCTCCTGCCAGTAGATCTGTGTATGTAGAAGAGCCTGTTCCGGGTCTGGGTCATTTTCAAGCCTACCCTGGCTTTTACTTTCCTCTGGGCCTAGTCTCATTTCCTCTGCACATGTGCAGAGCCCTCAGCCAGTAATCTGCTCGCCCTACCCGTGACTGAGGTCCTCACCTCCACTGGCTGCTGCTGGCCCGGGCATTGCCCACCGCTGTAAAACACCCGAGTCTCCCACCGGCCTCATGGCCTGCCCACCCTGCCAGAGCTTACATGCCAGGACGGGAGAGGTGAACACACCCACAAGTAAGATCTCTACAAACTCCCGCCCTCTACTTACTCAAAGCTCGGCAGTTGTTTTAAACATTAGTGCCTCTCAGACTCCAGTTCTCTGGAATGGTTCCTGGTGCTACTTTTGTCCAGCTTTCATGTCACTTTTAAGGTGAAATTTGCTAATCCCCTTTAATTGGAATTAGCCAGGCTTCCCATTCCTATTTTAATTCCTGACATGGTAGTATCAACTTGGAAAGTCTTACAGTTATGATTTTTGGAGGCCAAAGTGTTTGTACTATCATCACGTGTTCGTTATTCCCAGTAATCTATAAAATTATTTTGCTTTTCTCCAAGGGAAATTTCATTGGAGTTTGATTGGAATAATTTAACAGGTTAATTAACAGATACTTTTTTTTTAAAGTTTAATAGCAGTTCCCTTGTACACACATATTTTGTGTGATTTAAACAGGAATACAAGGATAGTTTAATGCTAAGAAATGCATTTGTGTGTATTTTATCAATATGTCCTACAGAATCCCCTTTATTATCTAAGTTAATGTTGAAATATCCTTTTAATGAAACATAATACTTAAATAGTAAGTGCCCTACATACAAATGAGTTCCATTTCAAGAGTGCGCTCCTAAGTCCAATAGTTTGTGTAGGTAGCCAACTAAACACAGTTTGCCTATATAGTACCGTATTGTAACAGGTTTATAATACTTTTCACACAGAGAATACATAAACATGAACTATAAAGAAAACATTTTCACCGTTACAGTATGGTACCTTGAAGAGTGTAATAGTACAGGGCAATAGCTGACACTCAGGGTTGGGCATCTAGTGAACAAGCAAGAAGAGTTCCTGACTGGAGGAGGGCGAGGAGGTGGGAGATGGCAGAGCTGAAGGATCGTCAGCAATAGGAGATGGAGTGCAGGCTGCTGCGTCACTCACACCTGACATTGATGGGATGCATGTTCACATCTTTGAAAGTTCTCAACTTGAAAGTTCATATGTAGGGGACTCAAATTTATAGAAAACCTCTTAGTAAACTATGGTGCCTGTTACCACCAGTCTTATTTGACATGTTTTAGACATTTGGGCCATGTCAGTAAAACTGAAAGTAAATCAAGAGCAGTAAATATTGAAGGTTGCCTATGAATGTTTAATACCTAGAAAATTCAACATAGTTGAAAAGCTGTTTTAGTAGCATACATTATGTAAGAAGGGCTGGGTATGAATAGAATCTACTAGCAGCAATTGAAGTACAGAAATACCCTGAGATATCCTTAAAAAGAAGTGTCTGGACTCTGCTATGAAAACTAAAAATCACATATTGAGCAACTAAAAGAAGATGCACATAAAAAGCATGACTTGTTTTGGGATGGGCGGGAAGAAGGCGTGCCGGTTGTAAAACCATCCCTAGTTTCTGGTCTTCTCCCTCGGGCGCCCCTGGGCCGTCCCTCTGGTGACCCTGGGAGACACGGACCTGTCTCTCGGCAGGAGGAGGAGGAGGAGCAGCCACAGCCCGCGCAGCCCCCCACCCTGCCCGTGGAGGAGAAGAAGAAGATTCCAGACCCCGACAGCGACGATGTCTCCGAGGTGGACGCCCGGCACATCATTGAGTAAGGGTTCTCTCCACCCACTCCCGCTCGGCCAGCTCCCTGCATGGGGGCACCTGCAGAAGCCATCAGAACCCCAGCTCCTCCTTGAATAGCCCTGTCCAGCTGGCAGCCATTGCTGGACCACATAGGTCAAATGGACTTAACTTCAGATGTCTCTGATTTTCATAGGGTGCAATGACACTCCATCTATTCACATGCTTTGTCCTGTGTATAGGAGATGGTGGGGTTTACCACGAAAGATTTACCACGCTTGTGCTCCAGCTCAGCCCTCCCCCCTCCTCCCTGGGAGAAATTGTTTCCTCAGCATGTGTCGTCCACACATATCCTGTGCTTTTTTTTTTTCCTTTTCATTTCTGGGACACTCTTCTGCCCCTTGCTCCTGTGTCTTTGTACACACAGCATCTCACTGTCTTCCACATCCAGCCACATGGTGTCCCTGCCGTGGTCTCGTACTGTGGCCTTTGTCTGGCGGTGGTCATTTAGGTTATTTTTCATCCTTTGCCCTTGAAAGCAGTTAAAATTACTATACTGATTTCCTGGTGGCTTACAGTACAGAGTTGGAAAAGAAAATGGCAACCCACTCTGGTAATCTTGCCTGGAGAATTCCATGAACTACAGAGTTAGCGTATACTCTTAAATAGAGGATTGAGAGTGATATGTATTTTATAACCTTTAGGCATGAAGGGGAACCACTAGAGCTAACGTACAATCTTTTTAATCCATTAGAAAAACCCTCTAAGCCAAGAGTCTGCAGCCTCCAGGCCACAGACCGGTACTGTCTGTCAGATCAGCAGCAGCATTACATTAACAATAAAGTGCTCAATAATATGTAAAGTACTTAAATTGTGGTGAAAACACCCCACCCCCTGGCCTGTGGAAAAACTGTTCCATGAAACCAGTCCCTGGTGCCAAAAAGTTTGGAGACCACTGCTCTAAGCTAAGAAAACCCAGCTTTAACTGGGCAAGATGGATAGGGTGATGTAAGGACAGAAACATAGCATAAAGCAGTATGATGGAAATTGGGTCACCTGTGTCTGTCATATTAATAAAATGTAAGTAGTTTAATGTCACTTTTTCAAAGAATTCCAGATTGGATCACAAAACCTCCAGTGTATAAATGATTGAGGTTTGCAAGAGTGTCAAGTGTACATTTTCCCTTGAACTCTCAGTAGAGAGGGTGGACCATGCAACAAGCCTCCAGCAGAAAGTAACTCTCCTTCCCTGGTGTGACAGAGAAGGTGCCCCCTTGGCACCCAGAAGTCCAGTATTGGCCCCTTAGGTTAGCATCTGCCGGCTTGCCTGTCCTCAGACTGTGTGGCTGCTCTTGGGCTCATCTTCCGGCTCAGGCCATAAAAGCTGCTCCGCAGAGGCTTGTGTCAGAAGCATGTTGTCCCAAGTAAGAGTGTTTGTCTTCATATGGCCCTTCCATTTTCCTCCCAGGAATGCCAAGCAAGATGTGGATGATGAGTACGGCGTGTCTCAGGCCCTCGCTCGTGGCCTGCAGTCCTATTACGCTGTGGCCCACGCTGTTACCGAGAGGGTGGACAAGCAGTCAGCGCTTATGGTCAATGGTGTGCTCAAGCAGTACCAGGTAGGTTGGATGGGGCCAAGTCCACACGGCAGTCCTGACAAAGGGGTTGAAATGAAATGGTGCAATCAGTCAGTTTCTCCCGCGTGCTTGATTTGCGCCTGGCAGAACAGGAGCACTGACAGGCTTTTAGCATCTGAATTCCCCCAGCAGCTTTGCAGTAGGCACTGTGATCCTCCAAGTTTCATGGGGAGTTTGAGGGATAAGTGAGGAGCAGATGGATAACAGCAATTTCTCAAATGGTTCAGAGGGAGCTCAGCTCAGTGCTCTGTGATAACCTAGAAGGGTGGGATGAGGGGGTGGGAAGGAGGTTCAAGAGGGAGGGAATATGTATATACTTATGACTGATTCATATTGTACAGCAAAAACCAACACAAAATAGTAAGGCAGTTATCCTCCGATAAGGAAAAAAAAATCACACGGTTTAGGAATGGCTGAGCCAGAGTGGGACCCGGGTGTGGGGCCATGGGGGCTCTGTGCAATGTGAGGCAGCTAGGAGGGAGAGCCTAGCAGCTCTCGACCCAGTCCTTCCTTCTCAGAAATCCAGGCGTGAGGGTTACATGATGATGACTCTAAAGCTGTGTCAGGGCCTGGCCTGGAGCAGCCAAGAAGGGAACTGCTTGTCATAGAAATTTCTTTTTCTGTGACTGTGGCCCCTCACCCCAAGCTCATCTAAGCTCCCAGGAGACAGCTGGCATACCTCCAACCAAAGAACACATTCCCTGTCTACTGCTCGGTGTGCTGGTAACCCCTGAAGCCCGTCTTTCCTCACAAGCATTCTCATGTGCTGACACCAGGTTCCAAAGGTGAATCCCGTGACCAGTGGACGTTTCCAGAGAGGCCTGTGTAATCACAGAAATCAGAACATGGCCACAACTTACTTAATCCATTAGGAAACTTTCCAGAGTTTCCTTGAGGACAGTCTTCTAACTGCCTGTGGCAGAAAGCTTTGCAAGCTTTGGAAACCTTTCACTTCATCTTGAAATGCTGTTGAGGCACTTAGTCATGTGGTGCACTCGTTACCCTGACGTCCCAAGTCTCCCTGATCCAGGGTCACACGTTGAGGGCAGGCTGGTCCCAGTGGGCTGTGTGGCTTGGTATCCGGCAGTGACAGAGACTTAACAGTATAAACATGTGCCTGGAAAGGATGTTTCATACGTGTCTCACATGAGCACAGCACCCCTGTGATTCCAGAGAAAGGAGTGTGAGATGGGGCTGAGTGGGATAGAAGAGAGTGAACCCAGAGCCAGATGCCGAGTGAACATGGCGGCGGGTGGTCCCTGGCTGGGTTGGAACTTGGGAGCCTCTGAAGCGCAGGGAACCCTCTCACACCCCACCTGGGCCTCAGCTCTGGCCGCTTGTCCTTGCAGATCAAAGGCTTAGAGTGGCTGGTGTCCCTATACAACAACAACCTGAACGGCATCCTGGCTGACGAGATGGGCCTGGGCAAGACCATCCAGACCATTGCGCTCATCACGTACCTCATGGAGCACAAGCGCATCAACGGGCCCTTCCTCATCATAGTGCCCCTCTCGTGAGTGCCCGCCCAGATTCAGACGCCTGTGTGTGGTCCTCATGAAGGACCACAGCCTGGGTGGCCTCACCACAGGCCCTCCTTCCTGGAAGCCCGAGTCTGCATCCAGGGTGTCTACAAGGGCTGGTTTCCCCCGAGGCCTCTCTCCTGGCCTTGCAGATGGTGTCTTCTCCCTATGTCTTTACTTCGCCTTCCCTCTGTGTGTCTGTACCCTCATTTCCTGTTCTTATATGGACGTCATATAGTCATGGATTAGGGCTCACCCCGCGGACCTCATTTTTGTTCATTCCTTTTTTTTTGTTTGTTTTCTAATATTTATTTATTTGGCTGAGTCAGGTCTTAGTTGCAGCACACAGAATCTTTGTTACAGCTTGCGGGCTTTTAGCTGTGGTTCACGGCCCCAGTAGTTGGGGCGCATGGGCTTCTCTCTAGTGCTCCCAGGTGCTAGAGCACAGGTTTAGTAGTTGTGGCGCACAGGTCTAGCTGTTCAGTGGCTTGTGGGATTCTCCTGGATCATTGATCGAACCCGTGTCTCCTGCATTGGCCGATGGACTCCTTGCCACTGAGCCACGGGGGAGACCCTGCATCGGGTTGTAGTTGTGGCTTGCTGGCTCAGTTGTTGAGCACGGGCTTAGTTGCCCTGCAGCACGTGGGATCTTAGGTCCCCAACCAGGGATCGAACCCACATTCCCTGCCTCGAAAGGTGGATTCGTAACCACTGGTCCATCAGGGAAGTCCCTTCATTACTTCTTTTAAAGACCCTGTTTCCAAACATATTTAGGCTCTGGGTGTGAACATGTCAGCATGTGAATTCTAGCGGGGCACACCCAGCGCACAGCTGCCTGCCTCTGGGTTCAAGGCACAGGGTAGAGGAAGGGCAGGTTCTGGGGTGCCTGCCCATATGATCCCCGTTGGGGCGACTCTCACAGGCTGTCTTTGGTGTCCTCTTCAAGTCCTGCAACCAGCAGATTCCACTCCAGGTTGTCACAGGAGTCAGATAACCGCCCACTAGAAACATGGAGTTTTGCTGTTTGTTCAGGTGCTGTTTCAGCTTCCTGCTGGGACACCGAGCTCTGCTGGTCGCATCCCAGCCCCGTCTGGGCACCACAGATGCTTAGCTGTGGTGGTGTCTGGTACCTGGACGGTGTCCTCCGGAAGCTCTCACTTGCAGTCTCTTGGTGCTACCAGCCTCTTCCTCCCCATAGACACCCTTCTGGGGCTGAGATTCCTTAGCTGCTCTGGGGCTGCCTCTTCCCAGCTCTGCATATGACACATGATGGTTCTTCTGCCTGCAGGGTTTTTCCATAAGTCCTGGGACTGGCTGTCCTTGACCTGGTTCCAGTCACGTATTAGGCGGCAGTCCAGCCATGAGCCCAGGGGATGGTCTGCTCTGATGTGGCCAGGCGTGTGTGTGTGTGCACTTGGCCTGGCTCGGAAGAGGAAGCCCTTGCCTTCTGCCCAGTGTGCAGTAGGGACCACATCAGCTGTTGAGGCGGGTGATGGGAAACCATGTCCTCCTCCCCCAGCCCATGGGAACATACTTTCCTGCCTGGAAGATGGCCAGGCCTCCAAAGGCCTGGAGGCACCCGTGACTGGGGGCCTCAGGAGCCTCCAGAATTTACTGAGAGAAGTTGATTTCCCCCTTTGCTTTCTCTTGCTCGTGGTGGTATAAATCTGGCTTCCTTGGTGGGACTAGATCTTCATAGAGAGGGAGTTGTTTCTAGAATCAGCAGGAGGTCCTGGGCCTGCAGCTGGCCTTGCTGCATCCTCCGTTGGGTCAACCCAGCTTCTTGGCTGTGCCCGCGGCCCTCAGCTATGCACAGTCCACAGCCCTCCAAGGGCTCCTGTCCCCTCCCTTCTGTTTAGGTGGAACTTCATCTCCACCAGAATAGCTCTGTGTCCAGCGTGCTGTGCTACAGACTGGGTTTTTTTCCCCTTGGCTGTACCTTGCCATTTTTGGGATCTTAGATGAGAAAGGGGATAGTCATGTATATCCTCAGCAATGAGAGCACAGAGTCCTAACCACTGGACTGCCAGGGAAGTCCCATGATCTGTCTCTTTTTTTAATATATATTTCTTTAAACTTTATTTTGTAAAGGAGTATAGCCGATTAGCAATGTTGTGATGGTTTCAGGTGAACAACAAAGGAACTCAGCACGTGAAAAGCTATTCAGCATCACTAATAGCTAGAGAAATGCAAGTCAAAACTACAATGAGATACCAGTTTTTAATTTTCATTTTGAAAATTATTTAACATTTACAAACAACTGCAAAAGCCGCTTAAAGTTCCTGCACACCTTTTACCTGGCCTCCCAGAGCTCACATCACCTTAGGAGTTTTAACAGCAGGCTAGTAACAACATGGTGATCAGTCATCACTAACTGTCAGTGACTCCAGAGTCACGGTTCAGATGTTGTCAGTTTCTCCATTGAAGGCCTTTTTCTGGTCCAGGGTCCCTCCCCTGTGTTTTGTTGTTGGGTGTTGTGATGTCTCTGTGACAGCTGCCCAGCTCGACTTTGTTCTTCTTGATCTTCATGAGCCTGCATGCTGGGCAGGTGTTTGGTAGACCATCCCTTCTCAGACAGGGCTCATGTGATGTGTCTTTCTTTCTGGAATTCTGGCAAGAAACTCCAGGAGAGGCTCTTGTGCCCTTCCTGAGGCTTCACATCAGAGGGCACAAGCCCAGGGCTCCACAACAGGAGAGCGTCACTTTGGTCTCTCCTTTTATCTTTTGGCCGGATGGTGCTGCACGAGGGATCTTAGTTCCCCGACCAAGGATCGAACCCATGCCCCCTGCAGTGGAAGCATGGAGTCGTAACCACTGGACCACGAGGGAAGTCCCCCGTTTGTTCTCCTCTTATGTGGTGCCTGCTGGTTTCCCCATGCAAACGTAAGCGTTTTCCTTTGTGATTATAAGCATCTCATGGGAAGATACTGAGAAACTCTGTGACTATCCTGTTTCTCATCATATTCTTCTCTAATTTCAGCATCCGTCTCGCCTGAAATGATGATACCCCTGGGAAGTGCCCAGGCAAGGTTTTCTCTTCCCAGCGTTCTTCCGTAGTCTTGGAATCCACTGCAAGGGAAAGCTGTCTCTTCTCCCCTGTGTAATAGTTTAATGGTATAGTTTTTCATAGCAGCGTAGGCTCATGGACCCTATCATTTAGTGATTTTGCTTAAGAAAGAAAGTGAAAGTGAAGTAGCTCAGTCATGTCTGACTCTTTGTGACCCCATGGACTGCAGCCTACCAAGCTCCTCCGTCCATGGGATTTTCCAGGGAAGAGTACTGTGTCCTTTTAGCACATCCCCGCCATTGCCTTGTGATGGTTTGTTTACTGTTGAATAGTGTCAGCTTTATAGAAGAGTTGGAAAGATGGTACCCAGAGCTCCTGTGTACCTTCCTCTGGTTCCCCCTGTGTCTGATCACATCTTTTTTGCTTGTGTGTTTGTTTTTGGCTTCCCCGTGGGATCTAGTGGGATCTGGTTCCCTGACTGGGCATTGAACCCGTGCCCCTCTGCATTGGAAGTGCAGTTTTAATTAGTGCAGCACCAAAGACGTTCCTGTGGTTGATCACATCTTACATGACCCTGATACATTGTCACAAGTGAGGAATCCCCTCTGGCCTGTTTTGTATATAGTGAAAGTGTAACTTAACACATTACCATCATGTAAACTTTATGCAGATTTTACTAGTTTCAGCCTAACTTCTGTGTTCAGTCTCAGGATCCCATGTGACATTTACCCTTCACATCTCCTCGGGCCTCTTCGGGTCTGTGACTGTTCCTCAGACTTTGCATAACTTTAGTGACCTTGGTGGTTTTGAGGAGATTGGTCAGGTGCTTTACAGGAGGTACTTCAGCCTGGGTCTGTTTGGTGATTTTCTCATCCGTAGATGGGATGATGGGTTCTGGGAACACAGATCAGAAGTGAAGCCTGCCTCTCAGCTCATCATGGGGGCAGTTACTGTCAGCGTGACTCTTCACACTGCTGGCTGACCTTCGTCACCTGGCTGAGGCAGTGTGTGTGGTGGGTGTCTCCACTGTGAAGTACTTTTTCTTCCCCTTTCCATACTGTATTCTGGGAGAAGATACTCAGTTCAGCCCACACATAATAGGTGGGCAGTTAAGAGCTACCTCCTTAAAGGGGAAATCGCTACCCAAATTATTAGAAGTTTATCCTGCCAGGATCATGGCCACGTCAGCCTTTACATCCTCACGGACATCAGTGTGGACAGTGAACAGCTGACATCAGAACTAGTATCTGACTATCCCATCCTTGTTTCCACCAGAACCCTCTCCAACTGGGCCTATGAATTTGACAAGTGGGCCCCCTCCGTGGTGAAGGTGTCCTACAAGGTACGTTGCCTCCTGAGGAGGTGGGCGTGGGCAGGGTGGGGGAGTAGGGGACATGTGTAGTGAGGAGGGATGTCGACCTGCATTCATGACACGACATACGTGTGCGTGCCTTCTTAGGTCATCCATGTGGGGGCTTGTGTCATTTCATTTCAAGGAGGGGTGCTTTTGCTAAGTTCTGGACTCGGTGTGTGGACTGTGCTGGTGTGAATACACTCACCCCTGGGCCTCTCCACATAGGCAGACTCAGTGAGTGTCCGCCATGGGCTGCTGCTGTGTGACGGGCTGCTCACTGTCCTCACCATCTCTAGACCAGTTCACCTGTGCACTGGGGGTCGATAGTGCCTCCTGTCCTTGTGGGGAGGGAGGGGCGGGCTGCCTCACGCAGCCCCTCGGTGGCAGAGCTCAGTCATGCCCTTGGCCGTAGGGCTCTCGGGTCCAGGCTCGCCACTCTGCCGCGGAGCTCTCAGCCCCGTGAGGGAAAGAAGCAGGTCCTTACAGAGACGACAGCATGTGCGGGGAGAAATTGGTGCTTTTGAGAAACTAAATGTTGTCCTGCTGCCAAGAGCTTATGGGAACGAAGTGACTTATACTCTAGTTTAAAAAAAAAATTTTTTTTAAAAGGGAAAAAGAGCTTCTGGGAACGAGTGCAGCTCAGGCTATCAGGGACAGTAAGCTTGAAACAGGGAACCAGACAGATTTGCTAACCAGGGAGAAGCCGGAGCTGCCCTTAGGGAATGGTCACCGTGGACTGCACCTGTGTGGGAGACGCGGTGGCCTGAACGGGGACCCAGGAGGAGGCAGGCATGGGAAGCCGAGCTGGTTGCCCACCAGGAGTGGGGCAAGTGGAGGTGCAGGCTGCATGCCTCTCTGCTCCCTGCACCAGGCCCTCTGCATGGAGGGTGGAGTCAGGGAAGGGGAGCGGCCTGGGGCTGGAGTCGAGGGAGGGACAGCCGCTTGGGGGCCAGGTTGGGGAGGGCAGCAGTCTGGAGTGGAGTCGGGAGAGAGCCAGCAGCCTTTGCCAGTTCTCGGCCTTACCAGGGTCCCAGGACTTGAGGGGCTGAGGTGTGTGTGTCTTCTTTCCCTCACAGGGCTCCCCAGCAGCCAGACGTGCTTTCGTCCCCCAGCTCCGCAGCGGCAAGTTCAACGTCTTGCTGACGACGTACGAGTACATCATTAAGGACAAGCACATCCTTGCAAAGGTAGCGTGTGTGTTCACCCGTGAACCAAGGCAGCTCGGCCCATCACGTGCGTTCCGGGCGCCTGTGATCCTGCCCAGGCTGGTCACACATGGGTCACACTTCTCATTTTCTTAGACCCGCCACAAGTCATTGCTCAGTGATCCCCTGCATATGCATAAGGACAGCTGCTCTGTGGGTGTGGAAGGCCTCAATCAAGGTGACTTGGGGTTTGCTCCTCTGACTGTGTGTTCCCAGGCTTGCCCTGGATCATGTCCGGAGACTGGCACCATCTACACAGCACGTGGACCAGTTTCTCTCGGCTCCTGCCCAAAGAGCCTGGTCATCTGCGATGCCTCCCAGCCTTCCTGTCCTGGCCCTCACAGGGCCATGTTGAGGCCCTCCCCCATCTCCACCTGTCTCTAGAGGCCTCAGACCTGCCTCCCTGGTGGCTGTGTCTCCCCCCCCTCAGCCTTCAGGAAAGCAGCCTGCGAAGCAGGCGGGGTCCGGCCTTCAGGGCGGCGTGCTTGGAGGTCCTGTGTGTCCCGTCGGTCTTGAGCCACGGAGCTGATGTGTTTAGTGGGTGCTGTGCGGCTGGGCAGCCTCTTCACTGACTCAGTTGTGAAGGTGGCTCTAGTTGGGCCACCAGTGACTTACTAAGAATATACTATGACCCAGGTGTAAGACAGGCACAGTCCTTTGCCTCCAGAAAGCTCTTTTCCTGGGGTGGGGAGGGGTTGAGCTGCCGCGTCTGGCCTCCCTGACCATATAGGGCAGCAAGTCAAGGGGTAGAGCACTTTACATGTTAACCCCCACCTGTGGGGCATGTTCATACTGATGACATTCGGTGCTTGATACTCATCTCCGAGCTACAGGTAAGGAAACTGAGGCCCAGGGAGCTGGCCTCCAGCCTCCTTCTTCTGGGGCCTGTGCTGCGGGTCACCCTTCTGACGCAGGACAGAGCCCGGCCCATTCCAGACACGAGAACAGGGCTCTGAAAATCCTGTGTGTCTGACAGTGGCTTTAATCAGTGTAAACCCCCCACCATGGGGATTACTTGTGGGAAAGGGCTGCTACCCCCGCCCCAGTCAGTCCTGCGCTTTTCCTCTGGGACACCTGACCTGCAGGGCCTCAGCTGGGCTGTGTTTGGTCCCCAGGAGCTAGATGCCAAGGCCTGAGTGGCTCTGAAGGGCATCACAATCACACATAAACAGGGGTTTATACCTGCAGTCCCTGCCTAACCAACCTCACTCCCAGTTAGAATTGGCTCTATCCTGTGTCCATTGGCACGGCAACCACTGACAGGCTCTGGGGTACTGGCGGCGCCCCCAGCTGTGCCTCCCTGCCTCCGGGCCACCACCTGCTGACTGGAAGCGTTTAGTCGCTCAGTCCTGTCCGGCTCTTTGTGACCCCTGTGGCCTGTAGCCTGCCAGGCTCCTCTCTCCCTGGGATGTTCCAGGCAAGAACACTGGAGTGGGTTGCTATTTCCTTCTCCAGAGGATCTTCCTAACCCAGGGATTGAACCTGTGTCTCCTGCATTGCAGGCAGATTCTTTACCATCTTAGCCACCAGGGAAGCCAGATTGAAATGTACCAGTTACTAAATCATGTCCCCTCTCTACCCCAAGGACCTATGATCAGCAGGCTGTGTAGTATTTAGGATTTTTTTTCTCTATGCCAGATACTTGGTGTATATACTTTTCTTGGAAAACCAAAGTTCTTGTCTGGACTTAGTTTTGTTCACCTGACAGCAGTTCTCAGCCATCTCCCTGTCCACGTGTCCGTCCTCTCCCGGGCTTCACAGAGCTGCAGAATGTGTCTGTTCCTCGGGGCACTGGTCCCTCCTCTGATGCTGTCGTGCTCACGTTCCCCACCTCGATGGGCCGTTCTGCCCGGAGCCTTCGTGCCTAATGGCAGTGAGCTTCTCACCCAGGGGACAGCCCCACCGCATGTCCTCCCCTGACCACCCGCTCTCGGCCTGCAGATCCGCTGGAAGTACATGATCGTGGACGAAGGCCACCGCATGAAGAACCACCACTGCAAGCTGACGCAGGTCCTCAACACGCACTACGTGGCGCCGCGCCGCCTGCTGCTGACGGGCACGCCTCTGCAGAACAAGCTGCCTGAGCTCTGGGCGCTCCTCAACTTCCTGCTGCCCACCATCTTCAAGAGCTGCAGCACCTTCGAGCAGTGGTTCAACGCGCCCTTCGCCATGACCGGAGAGAAGGTAGGCAGCCGCCGGCCACGTGGTGGAGGGGGCAGGGCGGGGAGCCGTGGTCTTGGGCCACAAGCAGCTCCAAGGACTGTCCGCACTGACGGTTCTGGCCCAGCCGGCTTCCCCAGGTGGCTGTGCATTGAGTGCCCACCACAACTGGCCTGGCCACATGCATGGCAGCCCTGCCAGCAGAGGAGGGCAGAGAAATCCCAGGGGATCCTCGGGGCCTCCCGGACCCTGTGCCCCAGGCACAGAGCGGGGACAGGAGGTGTGAAGGCGCAGCTGAAGGGCTCGAGGGGAATTTGATTCTCACCCTGAGGGCGATGGGTGGCTTCAGTGAAGAGAGTGGTCAGATCCTGCCCCTTTTGTTTTTAAAGAAAATAAAAAGCTGTGGGCTGTGGCTTATATCTCTCACATCTGTCTGGCTGTGGGTGGAGTTGGTAGTCTGCCTGTGGGCCAGCTGTTTATTGTTGAAGAAGGTTGGCGGCCTGAGCCTTGTATTGAGGAGGTGGGCTCGACTGCAGGGTAGACAAAGAGCCCCCTTGCCCAGCAGCCATGCCCCAGCCCACTGGTCCCCAGTTAGGAGATTGTTCTCAGGTCTGGGACAGTTGGGACCACTATGCTGTTACGGGGGGACCTCTGCATCGTCCCTGGGGTCCCCCCTCCTTGGCACTGGCTGAGGCAGAAGCCCTCCTAAAGGAGAAACTGAGGCCCTTTCAAGGGTCTCATAATTAAAACAAGCCCTCAGTTTTCAGACTTCTAGGACCCCCACCCCAAGAGCAAGGGAACAAATGCCATGGTTTCACCTCTTTTCAAGTTGAGCAAAAGTGCAACTAAAGGATTCTAAAGAAAAAAATTCAAATGTCATCTTATTAATCACTTAAAAATTGTTTTAATTCAAATTTTGGTCAGAGTAGCAGGCCCATGGGAGAGCAGCCTTTCTATCCGGAGGCTGAAATGCGAGGGTATTGGGGCTCCCAGTAGGCTGAGCCCTCTGAGCACCCCCAGTTTACACCGTGCACTGTGTCCGTGTTACCCCTGCAGTGCTGGCCAGGTTCCATTTGCACATGTTCTCAGGATTCCAGACACACGAGTTTGTGTCACTCTTGGGGAGGCCACTCAGTGTGCTGCCGTGTTTCTTGGTGCCCTGGGGGCTTCCCTTCCATGTCCCAGGACTTCGATGGAAGGTCTCAGGTCCCTGCAGCTTTCCACAGGAAGAGGGTGCCCTGCTGAGCTCTTGTAAAGTGTCAAGCTGGCTGGAAAGGAGGTGCTGAGTGCAGGATGATACCAGGTGGCCCTGCCCATGTGTCGCTGCTCCCCTGGAGGTAACACTTGGCTTGCATGTCTTGTTGGGGTGCCAGGTGGACCTGAACGAGGAGGAAACCATCCTCATCATCCGCCGTCTCCACAAAGTGCTGCGGCCCTTCCTGCTCCGGAGGCTCAAGAAGGAAGTGGAGGCTCAGTTGCCTGAAAAGGTGCTGTGTTTACTTGAGTGGAGGGAACCCTAATGCAGCATTCAGCATCGTGCTGGGGTTGCCCCGGGGAGGGGTCCCAATCGGGAGGCTCTCTGGAGTCTCCCAGCCTGGCCCTGTCTTGCTCAGCATTCAGGAGTCAGTCTCGCCTGGGGATGGCTGCTCACCTGCACAGGTCTCTGAAAGTGCAAGGCAGGTGTGCTAGGGGCCAGCTAAGTCCCACCTGCTGGCCCGTAGTGGTCCCTCCCCTCTCTCCTGAGGGGGCTTTGGTGCCCCATCAGTCACCCCTCATGTCACTCTTGCTCTTTGTTCCTGGGCTGGCTGAGGGGAGGCCTTTGAAAGAAAGCTGTGTTGCTCCTCTGGCCCAGGAAGCCCCCACATTTCTCTAGTCCCATGCATCTACTGCAGCCCGGCTTCCCTCATCCCCTGGGTGTGGGGGCTCTTCACCATCACCCTCGTGTGCTGTGATCAGAGGCCAGGACCCAGGATGTCCGAGAAGCTGGGCTCAGGGACCTGGGCTCGGCTGACGGTGGCGTGTACCCACAGGTGGAGTACGTCATCAAGTGCGACATGTCGGCCCTGCAGCGCGTGCTCTATCGGCACATGCAGGCCAAGGGGGTGCTGCTGACTGACGGCTCCGAGAAGGACAAGAAGGTTGGCCCGGGCCCCTGTCCCACCTGGGTGTCCATAGTGGGCGGGTGGGCAGCCTGGGAGCGGCTGGGTGCGTGGGAACCAGCAGGCTTTCTCCTCCTGGGAGGTGATTTTTGTGACCAAGGCCCTGTCTGGTTGTGATCCTGAGGGCGTTGACCGGCCCTGGTTTAGATCATAGCTGGTGTGGTTCAGTCCAGTCCGTAAGGCTAAGAGACGAGGGGCAGAGGGCCTGTTTTCAGGGGGGGCCTGAGCCCCCCAGTCAGCAGTCTAGGGTCCTCTGTTCGTGAAGTGCTAGCTCCTGTGGGCACATCCATTAGCAGTGAGGATCCAGCACAGACCATAGCAGTTAGAACATTCATGCGCATCCCATCTTCCCAACAAGCCACCTCCACTGGTCCCTTCTCCTCCTCATTACGCAAACTTGGTGTGACGTTCGTTTATAATGGAGAGGAGTAGGGGCTAGGTGGGCTGCTACTTCCTCGGCCTCTCTAAGGCCCCGCGCCTACCCTAACAACCCTCTTCTCACCGGACTGAAATCATCCTTCCAGTCCCCTCAACTCTGTGCCCTCTGCCTCGAGCTTGGCCCGGCCTCCTGGTTTCCTCCTCCACATGTTTGGTTTGGGCTCTTTCTTCACCTGGGCCATTGTGGCAGCCCATTCCCTGGTTTACTTCTCTGCCCACGGCACCCACCCCCGCATCCTTCCTTCATCCCAAAGCCAGAGGGCTTCCTCAGCCGTCACGGCCCATCTGGCTGCAGGCCCCGGGGACTCTCTCCCAGTGCCCGCGCAGCTGGCCTTATGAATCACAAAGTGTTTGTGATCCAGCCTCCACTCTTTGCCAGTCGTGTGTCCCTTCCGTCTTGCTGGCCTGGCCCCTCCTCACTCTCCACCCTCCGGGGTGCCCGGGGGTCTCTGCTTTCCCCAGTGCTGGCTTCATGCTGGCTTCTGAGCCCCAAGAGGAGCCAGCTCCACAAGCCCTGCTTCCCGCTACATCCTCCTTCCACACCTACCCTCACCCCACCCCAGGCAGAACCAGTTTGGGAGCCTGTTGTGGTTCAGCTGGTAAAGTATCTGCCTGCAATGTGGGAGACCTGGGTTTGATCTCTGGGTTGGGAAGATCCTCTGAATAAGGGAAAGGTTACTCACTCCAGTATTCTGGCCTAGAAAATTCCATGGACTATATAGTTCTTGGGATCGCAAAGAGTCGGACACCACTGAGTGACTTTCACTTTCACTTGTGCCTCCTCAGGGCAAAGGTGGTACCAAGACCCTGATGAACACCATCATGCAGCTGAGGAAGATTTGCAACCACCCCTACATGTTCCAGCACATCGAGGTGAGGCCCAGGTGGGGTGGCCTCAGCCCACATGAGGCCCTGGACCCCCAGCAGAGCTGGGGCACTTCTCTCTGCAGCTTTAAAGATGAAGAATTTGTAAACTAGGTTATGCGTGTACATTTGTCTTTTTACTGAGATCCTCTCTGCTGGTCCTTATTGTAAAGAATCCAAACAGTGTAGGAAAATATGAGAGAGAGGGACTCTCCTGGTGGCCCACTGGTTAAGACTCCGCACTTTCACTCCAGAGGCATGGGGTTGATTCTTGGTCAGGGAACTAAGATCTTGCAGGCCCTGTGGTGGCCAGAAAGAATACATAAAATTTTTTTAATAAAGGAAAGAGAAAAGAAGTATGTGAGAGAAACGAAAGTCCCACCTGGGATGACCACGGAGCCTTCCGCTGTTATCTGGAATTGCTTCCCACCCAGGCTGGGAGTGGTCATGCCGCCCCTGCTGGTTGGCTGCTCGCCTTTCCCACTCGGCAGCGTGTGGGGCCATCCCAGGTCAACGTGTGGAGAGCATGTCCCTCTTCATGACAACTCCAGCCATGACCTTTCTGGGCCCCAGTACACTTGAGAATCTGGATTCCTGCTTCTGAAAAACACACATAACGACTTCCCTGATGGTCCAGTGGTTAAGGCTCCACGCTTTCACTGCAGGGGTTGCAGGTTCAATCCCTGGTCTGGGAACTAAGATCCCACATGCCACAAGTTGCGACCAAAAAATCAAATAAATTTAAATGAAAAGCACACATATGTGTACACATTCTGCCATGAAGTTTCAGGGTCATCACAAATCCCCTGACAGTTCCCTCTCGGTGCTCCAAAGATGGTGTCAGGTGCACGGTGTCCTTGGGCGCGCCTTTGGTGGTTAAGACCATATGGGAAGGCATGTCGGTGGGGTAGAAAAGCTGTTGTCAGCCCCTCTGTGTGGTCTTGGAGCTGCTGTGGGTGGGCTCAGAGGTGTGGGGCCAGGACACCTGTTCCTGCCCCCACTGACCCACATCTCATTGCATTACAGGAGTCCTTTTCCGAGCACTTGGGGTTTACCGGCGGCATCGTCCAAGGGTGAGAATCTCCCTCACTTAACGGGATGGATGGATGGTCCACTGTGTTTCTCTTTGTGGTTGACTTTGTTCCTGTTGTCATAGTTGTCTGCTTTCAAAGGCAGTATATTCCTGGTAAAAAACTTAAAAAACATAGATGAGCCCAAAGAAGAGAATAAAAATTCTGCACTTTCAGGGACTTAACGTGGTGGTCCAGTGGTTTCAGACTGTGCTCCAAATACGGAGGGCCTGTGTTCGATCGCTGTTCAGGAAGCTACATTACACCTGCTACAATTAAAATCCTGCATGCCGCAGCTAGGACTCAGTGCAGCCAAATTAAAAAGAAAAGTCTGAAATTTGAGAGTTGACCAGACATTGCTTCCAGGTCCCACTCTTCCCCTTCTGGGCTCTGTGACCCATGACAGCTTCCCTCAACACTCTTGAGCCTAAACTCTGCCCACCAAGAGAGAGACACTGTTTATACAGTATGCCACCCACCTTGCCGTGGGGTGTTTTCCCCAGTGCTGTTTATAAAGTGCAGCCCTGGCTTGGTTCGGCCTTAGCATCGGGCTCGGATATAGCCTCAAGGTTTTACTCTTAAAACATTCTCAGCGCTAAAGCCACCATCACTTCTCTGGGATAGTAAACTATTTCTTGAAGCAGGAGCCCTGAATGAAAGAGCCAAAGGTCGTTTTGCTGTGTCATTTTTTTTTTATCAAATTACATAATGGGGTCCCACAGACCTGGCCTTGAGTCCTGGCCCTGGCAGGTCAGCAGCCATGTCACACTGCCCCCAGCTCTTTTTCATACCTCTAAACTGAGAATGAATGACCAAAGCCATGGTGGCCCTCAGTCCTTCTTCTCATTCTTACAAGGATCCTAGTTGCTCTGTAATTCCACAGTCACCCTTGACCCGGGGGGCTTCCCTGGTGGCTCAGATGGTAAAGAATCTGCCCGGAATGCAGGAGACTGAGGTTCGATCTCTGGTCAGGAAGATCCCCTGGAGAAAGAAATGGCAAGTATTCTTGCCTGGAGAATCCTAAGAACAGAGGAGCCTGGTGGGTTACAGTCCATGGGGTCAGAAAGAGTTGGACATAGCTGAGCGATTAACACTTTCACTTGACTTAGGGTGGCCTGAGTTTATTTTAGTTGGATTGGAATGGCTCTGCTGAAACTTTGGGGGCTGGGTAGTCTGCCGAGGGAGACATTCGTGTGCCCTTGGACTTGGTGGCCAGCCCACCCAGGACTGGTCAGGTCGTGCATGTCCTCTGCCCACCTTGAGGGCACTGTGGTTCACATCCTGTCCTTCCCCGCCCCCACCCTCCCCAGGCTGGACCTATACCGAGCCTCAGGGAAATTCGAGCTGCTCGATAGAATTCTTCCCAAACTCCGGGCCACCAACCACAAAGTGCTGCTGTTCTGTCAGATGACCTCCCTCATGACCATCATGGAAGACTATTTTGCATATCGCGGCTTTAAATACCTCAGGCTCGATGGTGAGTGTGGCTGGGGAGAGAGATGTGTTTGAAAGGGCCTTGTTATCCACTGCTGCCAAAGCTTCTGGCAGATTTGCCCTGCCTTCCCCGTGAGGCAGGGCAACGCCCAGAGACGCCAGGCCTAGTGTTGGGAGTGGATATAGTGGCGTGCTCAGTGACACAGGCTTGTGGGGCTGGGAGGGGCCCTGGGAGGATCGTGCTGGTCTCCTGAACATGAGGCTTAAAGTCCTTGCACCGTAACGCTGGGTCCAGTGGCTAGTGTATATCCCATAGACTGATTTTAGTGGGAAGTAACAGAAACTCATATCCTGTGGGCATAGGGAAGAAAGCTTAGGGCTCACGTAACTGAACTTTAAGGGTTAGCTTGATTCAGGCACAGCTGGATCCAGGTACCCAGATGGTGTTAGAGGAGCTTTTTGGGGGCTCTTGGCTCCCTTGTCCTCCACGTTGGCTTCATTGTCAGGCATCCGGTCCAGGCTTTTCTTCCACCCACAGAAATAGGAGTGTCCCCAACACTGGGCAGACACAGTGTCCCCAACAGAGAAGCAATTTGTCTTTTCCCCCAGGGGTCTGGGGTGAGCTTTCATTTGACTGCTGTGAGCGATATGCACCCCCTCTCCACTGTCCTGGTGGCTCTGGAGCTGAAATCAGACCTATCCATGCCAGAACCACAAGCACTGGGAGAAGCAGGAAAGGGCAGGATGGAGGGATCCAGATGTTGCAGGGGTGATGGGCATGTCCATTGGGAACCACATTGGCCTGTGACCATCAGAAGCCTGGCTCCTGCCTTGCTGCCAGCACAAGCGAGTCCTGGGGAGGTGGGGCTGAGCACAGTGCTGACTGTGTGCAGGATTCCTGATCCGACACGTGTCGGATCTAGAGGGATCCCCCCCCCCCCTCCATAAGGTGGAGTGAATGGGGCTCTCAAGAAAAAACAGACTTGGGGGAGCTTGCCTGGTGGTCCAGTGGCTAAGACTTCACCTTACAATGCAGGGGGTGCAGGTTCAATCCCTGGTCGGAAGCTAAGATTCCCATGTACCTTGGGACCTCCAGAACAAAACATAAAACAGAAGCAATACTGTAACAAATTCAGTAAGGACTTTTAAAAAATTAATTCACATCAAAAAATAACATTTGAAAAAGACTTGAGACCCACTGGGGTAAACACAGTTAAGAAGTGTGGGGTAGACCACATTTCTGCAAGACTTACAAGCTGCATCCATGGTTGGAGACCCCAAACCTCTCTGCCCCTGCTGTGTGTTTCTCGGTGCCTCTCATGGTACTGTGGATTTTCAGACCGTTAACTTGTGGTTGCTGGGTGGACCTGTCTGTCAGAATCGGCCCTCCCCACTCCCGCCCAGAACCTTTGCTGCATCTCTGTCTTGCCTTCTTTCAACTGTTCTTAGAATTCCATCCAGGGTAACCTTTACAAACACAGCCTTCGTCAGGTGATCACGTGTCCTGAGGCTGTAAGCTGCATCCGTGCCAAGGCCCTTGTGGCCAGACAACGCCACTCCAGCCTTTGCCCTTCCCTCAGTGCGGCGGCCTCTGTAGGGTCTGAGCTTTCACGATGGTGACACCGTCCCGCCCCCTAGTGGACAGGCCGAGAACATGTTCCCTCCCACCCTAGTATCTGTCCACTTGCCCCACAACCCCTTTTTCTCTCCATGACGTGAGTCCTCTGTGTAAGTGAGGACTTCTTTTTGCTGGACCATGGTTGCGTCTCTAGCATTTCATGTGGTCACTGCCACATGGGCGGAAACTCTGGGAAGGAAAACCCTGGTGGTCCAATGATTAGGATTCTATGTTTCTATTGCAGGAGGCATGGGTTCAGTCCCTGGTCGGGGAACTAAGATCCCACAGGCCTCTCTGCCCGCCGCCCCCCAGAAGGAATGGCAAAGGGTTGGGGAGCTCAGTGACATGGAGAGTGGAACCTTCCACTGTCAGAGTGCTGAGAGTGAGGGTGCAGCGGGGGGTACCGGAGCAGCCCCTTGACCCAACCCTGCCCCAGCCATGCCCGAGGCCTCAGCCCCTCCTAGGAGCCAGGACAGCCCAGGCACCATGGACCTTGGGCCTCTATGCTGTTCATCCTGATGTGTAGGCGAGTGGCTAGAAGCAGCACCAAAAATAACACCTGGTTTCACCAGAGGCACCTTTGCTTTGAGTTGATAGGAGCCTGAGGAGCTTAGATGCCCCTCTGAGGATCACGCCCTGGGCCCTCACATTCTAGTTGCTGTGGCTTCACGAAGCGGCGAGCCATCCTGCCCAGAGAGAGACATATCACCATTGTACAGTCCAGTGTGCTTGCCTGTATAGACGATTCCCTTTGTGAATGGAGAAAACCCACCACGGGGGCATGGAGGCAGGCTTCAGCCTCTGACCAGTCGCTCATTACCCGTAGCAGCACCGCGTGTCCACCCAGAGGCCCCTCATGGGTTCGGAGAGGCGCGTTGAAACAGCGCCGCTGCAGCGCCTCCCACCACCCCTGGACAGCTGGTTCCAGCAGTGTTCAGGGGTCAGTCTGTTGCCCGGGTATCTGCTGGGTACCAGCCCTGTGCCCCAGTGCCTGCCTGTCTAGTGCCTGCAGCAGCCCCAGTTCACGTGGGGGGCTCGTTTTCTTCTCCTGGGGCGGGCCGACTGGCGGTCAGTGGTGTCACCCTAGATCCCAGCTGCTCGACAGTCAGAGTCCGCAGCCATTGGTTGGATGGCAGTGGGCGTGGTCGCCGCTCCCTGATGCTGGTGTCCGTCTGTGTCTCCTCCCTCGGTCGCCCTGCTAACCCTGGTCTACCCACGCGGCAGGAACCACGAAAGCGGAGGACCGGGGGATGCTGCTGAAAACCTTCAACGAGCCCGGCTCCGAGTACTTCATCTTCTTGCTCAGCACCCGGGCCGGGGGCCTGGGTCTGAACCTCCAGTCGGCTGACACTGTGATCATATTTGACAGTGACTGGAACCCCCACCAGGTAACAGCGCGCACGCCCTGGCAGTGACTGTGCCCCCTGGTGTGAGTGTGCGGCGGCCTCCTGACCTTTTCCTAGAGCCCTGGCCGCACCTGGAGAGAGGTGCAGAGGGAAGTTTCTCAAAACCAAACTAGTTCTTTGCTCTGATTATGAAAAAATACATGTTCCACCATTATTTAAAAAAATTTTTTCTGAAAATTCCCCGGCTGTCCAGTGGTTAGGACTCCACATTTCCACTGCTTGAGGGCCTGGGTTCAGTCCTTGGTCTGGGGACTGGGCTCTCATAAGTTGCGTGGCACCACCCAAAAGAAGGGGGAAATAAAACAATCCTGGTGTCACATAGATGTGCAGAGAAAATGGAAAATGCCCCAGTCATGTGGGCTGGTAATGAAGGTCCCTGTTAGTCAGGGGGTCCTTCCTGGCCGTGTCCTGGCCCAGCCCTCATGCTGGCCCCCCTCACTGGGGCGCCTTTGTGTGCTCCTTACACTGGTCCTCTGATGTCTTGTCCGTATGCCTGCATGGGGCTCCATGCCCGTAGTTCTTTCAAATGCAAATACCAGTAATTGAAAGTAACAAACGGAAATGTGCGTTTTTTCCCTTCCCCGCCACTCCCACTCTACACTGAGCACTCGCCAGCCTCCATCTCTGCATGCACAGATGCTCCGGCTTTGGTGTGAACCTGGAGTGTTCCAGCACGTGTCTCTTCCTGCCACCGGCTGGTGTATTCACATATCCGTGCAAGTGCACCAAGCCTCTCCCCAGCACATCCTCAGTGGCCAGCCTTCCTGGTGTATGGCGGCCCCAGGCCTTTTAACTCAAACCCCAGTTGGCAGGTGTCCATGTTTTCTGTTTCTCAGCCTGACCACTGTCCTCTCGTGGAGCCCTGCTGTCCCTCTCTCTTGGAGCACTGGCCAGGCCCAGGCCGAGTGAGAGTTGGGGTATCTCGGCCCAGAGGCCTGTCCCTGTCCTGTTTTTTGCTTCTGCCAAAGTGGCCTCCACCAGGGTGCCCAGCTCTCGCTCCTGTTGACGGTGTGAGTGAGCCCTTCCCCACACCCAATGGCTCTGGTTATCAGCGTGGGAACCATAGCCTGCATGCCAGCGAACATCTGGGGTGGTCACTGCCGTCAGCCTGGGTTGGAGTCGTTCCCACTCGGACTTCCATGACTGGCCTGTTTGCTAAGAGGTGGGGGGCGGGGGTGTGCTTCCTGCATCAGCAGGCAGCTGGGGGAGAGACCTCTGTGGAGCCTCTCCTCCTCCACACTGGGAGGCATTGGGGGTCATGAGACACGTGGTGGGCTACGGGTGTACCATCAGGGGCCAGTCCTCTCTGCCAGAAGTCATGCAGGCTGAGCCAGGGGGCTGAGCCCCGGGGCTGCTACACAGCTGTCCCAGCAGGTGGGGTGCAGATCTCCAGGTCAGCTCCACACGGACCCAGACCCAGGATTCCGTAGGCGCCCCCCTGGCTCTGCTCTGGGCTCACGGGCTGACAGATCGTGTTGGCCCCGCGCCTCCCACTCTCCCGGCGTTTGCTCCACACCAGGCACAGGGCATCCATTGCCCGTTGGCCCCTCACACACACAGAAACCACGAGAGGGGCTGGTGTTAGCAGTGGCTCCCAAGGCTAGACGGGCGGGACCTGGGCCCGGGGTGGCCTGGCAAGGAAGCAGCAGGGACCCCAGTCAAAGCAGACATCGACCTGGTGTGGTGCGCAGCTTCGGCAACGTTCTGTAAACAGTGTTGTCGGCGATGCGGCCCCACCCAGGGGGCCTAGTCGCACAGCAGTGGGCCCCTGTGCAACTGTGACAGGAGCTGCCCGGGAATATAGCCCCTCAGGCGGCCTTTTAAAACCATGCTTTCTTCCCGAGTATCTGCCAAGTTCCAGTTAAGGTAGAAAGTGACACTTTTGCAGGATCTCAAGGTGAAGTCCCCTTGGTGCAGGCTCCAGGTCTCATTCCTGAAGTTTCCTGGTTATGCAGCTGCCGGCCAGGCGAGCGATTGTGTGTCTCCCAGCAGCATGCAGTGTCCCGACTCCCCCTTAAACATCTGGGGCTGATGGCATCTCCCCCCACCCCCACCCACAGGACCTGCAGGCGCAGGACCGTGCCCACCGCATTGGGCAGCAGAACGAGGTGCGGGTGCTCCGCCTGTGCACAGTCAACAGCGTGGAGGAGAAGATCCTGGCCGCGGCCAAGTACAAGCTCAATGTGGACCAGAAGGTGATCCAGGCTGGCATGTTTGACCAGAAGTCCTCCAGTCATGAGCGGCGTGCCTTCCTGCAGGCCATCCTGGAGCACGAGGAGCAAGACGAGGTGAGCGCAGCACTGGCCCCGACCCCCTCCCCAGCGTGAGTGGTGGACGCATGAGCGGCTTTCGTTTTTGTTTTTTTTTTTACCTTTTTTTGCACTTTTTCTTTTTCTTTTTTTTTTTTTTTTTTGCATCCCTTTGGAGTAAAGGGAGTGTGGGCTGAAAGGAAAGACGATGAGTATACTTGCTTTTTCTTTGAAGTGGTTTTTTTTTTTATTATTATTATTATTAAAAAAAAAAAAAAAAACAACTGCTGGTGAAAGACGCCGGATTGATAGCCCTGGAGACTGAAGTCCTCTATCTATCCACAGAGCAGACACTGCAGCACGGGCAGCGGCAGTGCCAGCTTCGCCCACACTGCCCCTCCGCCAGCGGGCGTCAACCCCGACTCGGAGGAGCCACCTCTAAAGGTGAGCGGGGTAGTTCAGTCTCCACGCCCATTCAATCCTCGGCTTCTCGGCTGAGACGGCCAGCAGAGGGCCCTGACCCCACGGAGCGTGCGTGTGCGTGTGCGTGTGTGCCTCATCGCTGCCGCGTGGGTCCCCATCCACCGCAGCCGGACCAGGGACCGCCAGCTCCTCTCCCACGGACTGCCGCCGCTCGCCTCCGAGCCCGGCCGCCACCGCCGCCCACCCCGGCCCCCCCGCAGCCAGACTAAACGTGTGACGTCTTGTAGGAAGAAGACGAGGTGCCTGACGACGAGACGGTGAACCAGATGATAGCCCGGCACGAGGAGGAGTTCGACCTGTTCATGGTGAGCGCCACGGGCACTGGCTTTCCCACCTGCACAGACCGTGGGGCGTGGGGCTCACGCGCCCTCCCTGCCGACACCCAGCAGACCGAGGGGCCTCAGTGACACTGGCGTCCCCAGCACTACTGGAGGCGGGGCAGCCCTCCGAGTGGCCTGCAGTCGACACCTAACGGACCCCTCTTTGTCCTGTGGTCTCCTAAGCGTGTCGTAGGGATGGAAGTATACCCGAACACGCCATCCTGCTGGTGCCTATCGTCCTTGAGGCTCTCTCCCTTTCAGAGGGCATCACCCTGTCCCAGGCCGAGGGGCTGAGCTGGGCCTTGGTCTCGGATGTCCCTCGCCCTCCGTGGGTGTGGAATCCAAGACGCCCTTGGCCTCAGCGGGCTCTGCCTCCCACTGAGGCTGTCCATGGAACCGCCATCCTATTTCAACCCCGCTTCCGTCACCTCCGCGTCCTTCCCAGTTCTCTCTGCCCCACAGCAGAGTCCCAGCCAGGGTCTGACCCGAGAGCTCGGCCAGTTCGGCTGCTGCAAAACCCCGCTCCCATGTAACTGGGTCCCCAGGCAGGGTGCCCTGCGTGTGCCTGCCGGCCGTCCCTGGGCTAACGCTTTCCTGGCCCCACACCCCACAGCGCATGGACCTGGACCGCCGGCGTGAGGAGGCCCGCAACCCCAAGCGGAAGCCGCGGCTCATGGAGGAAGACGAGCTCCCCTCGTGGATCATCAAGGACGACGCCGAGGTGGAGCGGCTGACCTGTGAGGAGGAGGAAGAGAAGATGTTCGGCCGCGGCTCGCGTCACCGCAAGGAGGTGGACTACAGTGACTCGCTGACTGAGAAGCAGTGGCTCAAGGTACATGCCGGAGAGGGCCGTGAGGGGCTCAGGCGCACGGCGTGGCCGCCGGGCTGGGCCTACGTGCACACCCCGGGCAGCGCCCTTAGCCGCTCTCAGTACGGACAGCGACTCTTCACACATGGGCTCAGGTTCACTCAGTTCCTCCTGTTGAACCATGGCAGGCACACCCGTGAGGCTTCTGAGCCGCTCAGAACCCAGTGCTGGGTGGAGCTGGCCTTTCATGTGTCAGGTTAAAGGAAACTTTTGGTGACCTCCGAGGGGGCTGGCCAGAGGACCCAGGGCTAGAGTAGGGATGTCATATCTCCCTGTGAGATCGTTGGGAGTGCTAATGGGGTCAGGTGGCCCTGATGTAGGTGCCGCATCACCCCTGGGAGCTGCAGGGAGGAGGGAGTGGGCGCCCCCCCAGCCCAGGGCCCAGCACCGAGGTCAGCATCTGGGTTACTGTGACACATCAGACCCCACCCCCACCCCAGAGCTCTGAGTGTAGAGGTGGCGACTGAGAGTCCAGCCCTCAAATTGTTGTCCCTGAAACAATGCTCGCAGAGGGCAGGTGGCGGCTTTCGGCTACGCCCTGCTGGTTGCCACACCCTGAAATGAACAGCTGCACCCCAGGCCTCCGATCACACACCCCGGGGTTTCCCTCTATTAACTGTGGTCATGACGCTTCCTCAGCCGTGAGGCCGGGTGGCCCTGATCCTCTCCTGAGACCTCAGAACACCCGAGATTTGCAAGCTCACGCACTGAGCTATGCACCAGAGGGAGCTGTTGAAGCATGCCAGGCAAGAAGCCTGCAAAACTCAGAGAGGCAGCTGGGGTGTCCTGTCTCCAGCCCTCAGCTCGGGGCTCTGACGTCAGCCCAGCCACAGACCTTGTAGCTCCCATGGGACGTCTGCCAGCCCTGCGTTGCTAAGGCAGTGGGTGCCCTTGAAAGGGGCTTCCCAGGTGGCTCAGTGGCAAAGAATCCCTCTGCAGTGCAGGCGACACAGGTTAGACTCCTGGGTCAGAAAGATCCCCTGGAGGAGGAAATGGTAACCCACTCCTGTATTCTTTCCTGGGAAATCCCACGGACAGAGGAGCCTGGAGAGCTACAGTTCATGGGGTTGTAAAGCATCGGACATGACTGAACACGTATGCACACCTTTTAAAAAAAATCCACCCACTTGTGTATAATAATAATTTGCACACATTTCTTCCTCTACCTTTTTTGAGGAATAACTTACATACCATGAAATTCACCCACTTAAGATGCACAATCCAGTGATTTTGGTATGTTCACACAGTTGTGACACTGTCACCACAAATGAAGTCTAGACCTTTCTCCCCTCAAAGAAACCATTTCCTCTTTAGCAATCTTCCCATCCCTTTAGATTCTCTAAATAACTTTCTGTCAACAGTAATCTTGACTATTTAGGACATTTTCCATCTGTAAAATCATGGAATACATGATCCTTTGATGTCAGGCTTCTTTCACTTAGGAAAATGATGTTTTCCAAGTTCATTTAGATTCTAGCACACATCAAGAGTTCATTCTTTTTATGGCTGAATGATATACCATTATGTGGTATATAGTACAACATTTGTGTATCCAGTCATCAATGGATAGATATCATTGGGGTAGTTTCTGTTTTTCGGCTGTTATGAATAACACACTGTGGACATTTGTGTATACAAATATTGTGGACACATGTTTTGATTTCTCTGGGGTGGATGCCAAGGAGTGGATCAAATGGTCATTCTCTTTTTAACCTTTGAAGGGACAAAAACTCTTTTCCAAAGTGGGTGAACCATTTTACATTCCTGCCAGCAACACAGGAGGATTTCAGTTTCTCCACATCCTCACTGACACTTTTATTTTTGGCTTTGGCTGTTCCAGGCAGCATGTAGGATCTTAGTTCCCTGGCTGGGGATCAAACCAGCACTCCTTGCATTTGAAGCTCAGAGTCTTTACTGCTGGACTGCCAGGGAAGTCCTGTTTGCCTTTTTGATTCCAGCCATTCTAGTGGGTGTGCAGTGGTATCTGTGGTTTTGAATTGCATTTCCAGGGGGGCTCATGGTGTCAAGCCCCTTTTCATGTGCTTGTTGACCATTTGTAGATCTTCTTTAAAAGCCTCTTATCAGGCATATAATTTTCAAATATTTTCTCCTGTTCTGTGGGATGGTTTGGTTTTGGTTTTTGTTTTTCACTGTCTTGACGGTGTCCTCTGTAGCACAGGAATTTAAATTCTGATGAAGTCAAATTTGTTTTTCTCTTTTGGCCTTGGTATCATGTCTGAAAGTCAGTCCATTGCCACAGTGAAGGTCACAGAGTTTTACAACCCTGTGTTTTCTTTCAAGCCTTTTAGAGTTTGAGCTCTTATATTTAGGTCCATGATCCTTTCTGAGTTAACTTTTGCCTTTGGCATGGGGTCAGGGTCCAGATCCATGCTTTTGCATGTGGCCTCTCGTCATCCCAGCACCATTGTTAGAAAGATTATTCTTTCCCGTTGGATAACATCCTTTTTTTTCAGTAGTTCATAGTCAGTAAAATTTGCATTAATAAGAGAGAGATTTACCCAAAACAGCACTCCTTGGTCTTAGGTGTGGACGTGGAACTGGCACTGCTTCTCTGGCAGCTGCTGTGGCCCTGTATGTACCCAGACCCTTCAGAATGTGCCTGCTTCTTTCCCTGTTGCACTGACCCACATGTCTTGGTTGTAGGACCAGAGTCTCCAGTATTGGACTCCAGAGCCTCCTGTAATAATGACCATGGATGCATTGACTTTAACACAACAGGAATTCAACTTCTCACAGTTCCGCAGGCTGGAAGTCTGAAATCTAGGCATCAACAGGGCTGTGTTCTGTCTCAAAGCTCCTTCCTTGCCTCTTCAGCTTGTGGTGGCCCCAGCAATTCCTTGGCTTGTGGCCACGTCTCTCAAGTCTCTGCCTCCATCTTCACATGGATGCCCCCAGAGTCTCTTTGAATGCCCTTTTCTGTCTCCTTGAGTCTGGTCTACCCTAACAGAGGATGGTCTCATCTCAATCCTTAAGTTATTATGTGTGCATAGATCCTGTTATTCCATAAGATGCCACTCTGAGGTTCCAGGCAGATACAGATTAGAGGGGACACGCTTCAGCCCACTGCGTGCCCTCCCCTGGGCCAGCCTGCTCTCAGGCCCTCCTGCCCACTCTGTGCCCTCTGTGCTACCCCTTTAGCCTGGATACCTCCTCGACTGCCCCCCAGCCCTCAAATATGACATGCCCCACTCTGGGAAGCACTTCCCACCCCCGACCAGAACACATCAGCTGCCGCACCCTCAGAGCACCACTCACCCTCCCCATGGCACTCTGCACACTTGTCACCATGTTTGTGGGGGGTGGGTGATTGTCTCCCCTCCGACAGGGGGCGGTGGTCAGTACCTGGTCCCCACCTGCTCACAGTTGCAGCGAGTCACTGAGATGAGTACCCAGTGCCTCCTTTTGGTTCCAGGCCCCCCTCCCATTTCTGATTCCAAGCTGCCCTGGACACCTGGCTTCCTCTCACTGGGTGTTCAGGTTAGTTATTACCTTTGAGAATTCATCAGTCAGAACTATTTTAAAATGAACATTCATGTTCACGTCCTTCAACTCAGCAGTTTCACTTCCAGGAATCTATCTGAAAGAGAGACGGATATCTGGTCATGACATTACTTAAAAACAGCCCACCCCCTCATCCCATCCCACCCCAACTTGGAAAGAACCTAAATTGCCCTTGAACAGAAGTTCCATCAAGGCCCGCTGTGTGAGGAAATACTTAATAGGCATTAAAAATTGTGTTGCCAAAAAAAAAAAAAAAATTGTGTTGCAGAAAAACGAGAGGAAATTATCTAGGACAACTTAGTGAGCAAAACGATGGGTCATGGTGTGGTCTGGGGCTCTGTCCCACTGCCGCCTCAGTTGTGCACAGACAGGTGGATGGTGGTGGTGACCCCACTGTGGGAATGTTCCTGATACCACCAAACTGCACGCTTGACAGTGTTTGAAGCACTTGATTCTGTGGGATGTGGGTCTTAGCACAATTGTTTAACAACATGGCAGGTCTGGGGCACAGTGTTGACCAGGTCACCTCCCGGTGGAGGGCTGACAGGAGCCCACTCTTTGCGGCTCGGCACCAACCTGTCACAGACGCCGTATGTCCGTGAAGGACGGGGTTGGGGAGGCAGAGCTGTCCCCCACTGGGCCCCCAGATCTGCGCGCGGCCTCTGCTTGTCGACCTCGGTGCTGGCTGTCCTATTTTTACCACTATTGACCCTGAAGGCCATCGAGGAGGGCACGCTGGAGGAGATCGAAGAGGAGGTCCGGCAGAAGAAATCGTCACGGAAGCGCAAGCGAGACAGCGACGCCGGCCCCTCCACCCCGACCACCAGCACCCGCAGCCGCGATAAGGACGACGAGAGCAAAAAGCAGAAGAAGCGCGGCCGGCCACCTGCTGAGAAGCTCTCCCCTAACCCGCCCAACCTCACCAAGAAGATGAAGAAGATCGTGGATGCCGTGATCAAGTACAAGGACAGGTAAGTGCAGGCTCCAGGGGGGCCCTGTGAGCCTTCTGCCTCCAGGGCAGTCACTCCGCTAGCTCTGGTTTGGTTCTCCGTCTCAGAGTCTCTGCCCTCGTGGGACGTGACGTTCACGTCCTGGAAGAGGGGAGACAGTGTCAGCCTGATGAGAGGGCAGGGAGGTGACCTTTGAGAGGGGCCCTGAGGAGGGCAGGTCTGGGGCCAGTGCTCCAGGAGGGGCCCCACAGTGGGGTCAGTGGAAGACAAGCGTGTCTGCTGTGATGGAGGCCGATCACGTGGCCAGTGGACTGTGGTGAGGAGGCTCCTGTGGCTGGAGCAGAGAGCCAGGGGTCTCCTTTAGACACCTGCCCCTGCCCTCGCTGCCGTCTTCCCGCCTGCTGTCGTCTACGTGGGCCATCGCAGGTCAGCCGCTTGTTGAGAAGACGTAGACCAGGGTCCCTGCCCTCAGAGAGATACCAAAGAGGAGACTGTGCTTTCTGCTTCAGTGAGGGTCCTGAGTGGATCAGGAGCTCTCCTTAAGAAAAACAGGGACTCTCCTGGTGGGCCAGCGGTTGAGGCTCTGTGCTACCCTGCAGGGGGCACGGGTTCGATCCCTGGTCAGGGAACTAAGATCCTACATGCTATGTGGTGTGGGCTAGTGAAAAAGACGAAAAAAGCAGAATAAGAAAATCATGGCTCTCTCACAGCCCTCCCAGGAGATGTGTGCATGTTCTGCCCACCTAGGGCAGGTTGAGTGCAGGTGGGGCAGCCAGGGTCATCCTTCAGCCCCCCAGTGTCTATTCTGCTTCCTGCTTCATCCAGGTCAATAAGGCTGTCCCCATGGCAGGAAGGTTTTGCAACTTGAATTTATAGCAATGCTTAGCAGTTAGTCACAAGCAAAGTAGGAGGGGAATTAAGTCAAGATGTGTCAAGGTGTGAGCCCAGGGGGCATCCCTTGGAGAAACTGTTAGCGTGAATTTTTGGGGTGAGTAGTGACTGTTACAGAACCCAAATAAAGGATGCAAATTGTGCTAAGAATTTTCTGTCATTAGAAGAGAAACAAAGGATGAAGTGGAGAGGAGGCAGATTCAAGTTAACTGCTGGGCCTAAAAATGTAATCTGTGTCATTGTTGAGAACAAAACATCAAACTCATTTGGAGACTTCACCTCTGAGGCAAATTTCACAAAGAAGAAGAAATGTAGACCAACAATTATTCAAAATATGGAATGTACAAAAATCCAATGAAAATGACAGACCCTGTTGTTTTCTTCCTAATAATAATCTTCTGAAAGAACCTTATTAGAACCAAGAAAACAAAGACCCTTGGAGGTCAGTGCGGAACGATGGGTTTTTTGAACGTCATGCAGATTGCTGGCATATCCAGACAGAGAAGATGAACCTTGACTCCTCCCTTCCCTGCACACATGTATTAATTTTAAATGGATGATAGACAAATGTGATGTAAATGAGCTGTATTTCAGTAAAGGTTTTTTTTTTTTTTTTAAATGTGAAAAGAGCAACATGGGAGAAAACCTTCATGGCCTGGAAGGAGGCTAGACTTCTTCAGGAGGTCAGAAACGCCACTAGCAGCAGAAGTCTCTTCAGTGAGACTTCACTAAAATTAAAAACATCTGTTCATCAGAAGACACCCTCTTAACAGATGGTGAAAATTGTTACAGACTGGGAAAGGAAAATCAGATTTTAAAACAGGCAAAAAGGGACTTCCATGATGGTCTGGAGGTTAAGACCTTGCGCTCACTCCCAATGCAGGGAGCATAGGTTTGATCCTAGGTGGGAAACTAAGATTCTACCTGCCATATGGAGTGACCTTAAATAAATAAATAAAAATAAAATGGGCCAGGGCTTCCTGGTGGTCTAATGGTCAAGAATCTGCCTACCAGTGCAGGGGACATGGATTGGAACCCTGGTCCGTAAGATTCCACATGCCACGGAGCAGCTAAGCCAGTGTGCCCCAGCTACCAGTCCTGCAGTATCGAGCCTGTGCTCTGCAACAAGAGAAGCCACCACAGTGAGAAGCCTCAGCACCAACTCGAGAGTAGAGAAAACCCGCAATTGGAAAAGCCCATGCACAGCAATGAAGACCCAGCACTCCAGAAATTTAAAAATAAATAAAATGGGCAAGAGGTGTGAACAGACACCTCCCAGAAGAGGATGCCTTGATGACCAATCAGCATGTGAAAAGGTCTTCTGATCACTGCACGGACGTCATGACAACAAGGAAATGTACAAGTGGATGGGAGTGACGTGCCCCCTCATGTGCCCCAGAATGCCGTCACCAAGGACGTGGAGCCCCAGGACCTCACACACTGCTCATGGGCGCACCGGGCTCTGGGCATTGTCTCCCAGACCTGGGCTCACTGACTGCACTTCTGACATGGCCACTCCAGTCCTAGTGCTGGGAGCACACGCCCACCAGAAGACACGCACATGTGCATCCACAGTAGCTCTGATCACAACTGGCCTAAAGGAAACAGCCCAGCGTCCACCCCCAGGAGAACATGTCCACGGTGGCCTAATGGAAGAGCAGAATTCTGCCAACCACAGAAACAGCCAGACATCAGCTCCCTGGAAGAATCTTGCAGACGCTTTGTTGAGGGAGAGAAGGCAACCACTGGCAAGTACAAGCTATATGCTTCCAGTTACAGGAAGTTCAGAAGCCGGTCACGGTGAGGGTGTGGGTCAGTGGTTACTTCCAGTGGGGGGACTTCACAGGGAAGAGGCACTGGGGACCCTCTGGGACTTTGGAATCTGGGTTTGCACTTGAAAACCTGCACCAGGAGTACACCTCAGATGTACATACTTCCCCATAGCAGGCTACATCTCGGTTAAAAAAAAAACAGGGCTTCCCTGGCGGTCCACTGGCTAAGTGAACCAGTGCGGGGGGGGCGGGTTCCATGCCTGGTCAGAGAACTAGATCCCACATGCCGCAACTAAGAGTTGACGTTGCACAACTAAAGACCCCACCTGGGGCAACTAAGACTGGGGAACCAAACAAATCAATAAATAGACACTTGGAACCAGCATCCTATTGATAAGGCCTTGGATATTTTCAAATTAAAGACAAAATATGTCTACTTTCTGTTATTCTGTGACTTAGAGAAAAATCCATCTGAGCATCGTGTATAGCCATAGGGACATAAGAGAAAGTGGCTCCCCCAGCTGCTGCAAACCACAATTCTCCCGGCCTGTGTGAAACAGTGGTAAACCAGTCTGGCATGGTGCAGGGAACCCTTGTCAAGACTGGTCTTCTTTAGGACACAGAGATCCTACTAGGGATTCTGCCATCCAGCCCACCGAGAGACCCAGCTGCAATCACAGAGCTGAGCTCCCAGCCCTGTCGTACCCACCCAGTGATGCCTCCATTGAGGGTTGGACATGTGGCTGACGTTTAACCTCATGTCCCCCTGGAATAGACAGCCACACTAGATTGGGCATGCCTGCTAAATCGCTTCAGTCGTGTCCGACTCTTTGTGACCCCATGGACTGTAGCCGCCAGGCTCCTCTGTTCGTGAGATTTTTCAGGCAAGGACACTGGAGTGGATTGCCATTTCCTTTTCCAACACTCGACTGGGAGCTCTCTGTTAAGCTGGGGGAACTGCAGAGCAGTTAGCAGAAGGACAGCGAATAAGACCATTCCAGGAAGTCCCCCTGCACTCCAGCTTTGAGATGAGTTTGGTTCTTGACTGGAACTGGGCCTTCCAAACTTGCTGGTTTGCTGGTGGCTGCACAGGAAGAGATCAGAGGAGGCACACAAATGCAGGAAAATTGACACTTCATCCTGGTTGAAAGGCTACTTCGTGGCAAATGCTTTCAGAGATGATATGTGGGAACAAGTTGACATTTCTGATGTTCTCAGCAGACACTTTGAAATCCCGGGGAAAACCATGGCGGAAAACCACGGTGTGGTTCATGCAGCTGTAGGATTAGACCCCACCCTGTCTCTTGTAACCACAGCTGCAGAGTCCAGGATCTCCAAGTCCACCCTCAGACTCGATGATTCCCTGGAAGGACTCTCAGAACACTCTGAAAGCTCGTGTGCTCACAGCGGTCGATTTTTACAGTGAAAGGACACAGGTTAGAACCAGCCGAGGGGAGAGGCATAGGGAGCAGCCTCCTTCTGTGGCGTTGTGGGCAGCACCAACTTTGCTGGAACATTACAGGAAGACGCATACAGAGTGTTACCAGCCTGCAAGCCTTGCTGTCTAGGAGCTCGGTCACATAGACATGACCGACCACCCACATGGCTGCCTCTCCAGCCCCTCTATGGTTGAGCTGATGCCGTGTGACCCCACACCTCTGCGTAGAGTCACATTCTTAGACTCTGTGCACAAGGTCCGCAATTAAAGAAAGTCGTCCCCACCACCCCCACCTCCTGGCCCCGGGCATGACATTCAAGGGCCGAGAGATGGCCTCCCAGCAGCTGAGGACAAAGGCCAGACCTTTCTTTGGGCCAGGTTAAAATCTCTATAGCACACCTGTCACCTACCTGGAAGGTTCTGAGGGACTGACCACTGCGCCACACCAAGGAGAATAGACATAGAAAGAAATCGGAGGCAACCTAATGCACTTTTTTGTTTCAGACTTCCAACCACTCCTTCCCAGAAGGAAAAGTGAAACTTCGGGCTTAAAGATTCCATTTCCTTTCCAGAACCCTGTGATTAGCTAAACACTGTACTTGAGTTAAACGTGGATCCGAAGGAGAGACTGTTTACAGCTTGGTTCTTCCTGGCTGCCGCAGAACGGACACCAGACATTGTCAGCAGCTCGCTTCCATGGGGGGAGCCTGCCTTGCTGAGCCAGGGTCATGGGGCTGCCGTTCCTGCCCCTGGTTATCGTGGAGGCTTGATGCAGTCACTCTAGAGAGAAGTGGCTGGGCCTGCCCTGGGCTTCCACTGATCAGCACACCACTCCAAAGTTTGCTTTCAAGTGTTCATCTCAAGATCGCCCCACAGTTATGTCCAAATACCCTTGCAGTCATGGTTGCTTGCACCTTCGAATCTGTACCCTTGTCTGCATGCGGGTAATGTCCTGATTTGGAACCTTTTGCTCCCTTCATGTGTGTTCAGACCTTGGGCTGCCACACCCACCCTTCCCAAGCTCTGCCACCCATCCATGTGCCCTGCGAGTAGCATGCCCTGGAGTTGTACGGCTTCTGACATTGGCATGTGCAGCTTCTGGCATTGGCAGCTGCAACCCCCTGCTATATCAGGATGAAAATGCACATCCCAGGACTTCCCTGGTGGTCCAGTGGCTAAGACTGTGCTCCCAGTGCAGGGGGCCTGGGTTCAATACATGGTCAGGGAACTAGATCCCACATGCCTCAAGTAAGAGTTCACATGCCACAACTGAAGATCCTGAGTGCCGCAACTAAGACCTGGAGCAGCCAAGTAAATGAATAAGTAAGTAAATAAATATTTTAAATGATTAAGATGGTAAATTTAAAAGAAAGAAAATGCACATCCCGCTATGGGTCCACTGTGGGAAAATGCTTGAAGAAGGGGAGCCCTGGAGGCCAAGCCTGCATGCAGGGCCTCTCAGGGTACCTTCTTCTTGGTGCTTGGAAACCTGAAAACTACACAGAGGAACCATCTGTTAAATAGCTGTGAGTGAAATCAGAATGAATTAAGTTGGAAATAGTGATTTCCACTTTAAAATCTAAACACGCAAATAAGTTAGGCTCTGGGATCTGGCTGGGGACTGTGTGTGGTGCCAGCTGCTGTCTTCTCCCCCGACGCTTCGCAGGGAGGCAGCTGCTGGTGGCCAGAGCATTTGGGCACTGTCTCCAGATGCCAGTCCGCGGTCATGTGTCCCAGGGCACATCCCGTGGCGCCTTTGGGACAGCTTCAGAGAAGTGCATCTTCTAGAAGGCCCTTTTACAGGGATCAGCCGCCTTAGGACCCCATAGAACCTGCTTTGTGCCCAACTGGCTGGGGTGTAGAGCTAGACTGTTAGCAGCTCCAGGACAGAGTTGCGTTGGGACAGTGGAGGCATGTCGGCCCCAGGTGTCCCGAATTTGCTATGGAGCCGAGGTTGTGCAAGAGAACATCTTTGTTTTTAGGAGATTCTCAGAAGTTATTCTCAGAGGGTTCAGAAAGCTGGTGATATGTACAGGTGCCCAGGCTAAGCCTCCCAGAGCTGGGCTCCACTGGGTGGGACCTCTGGGTCCCCTTCTCCTGTCTTCTTACCAAGGACCCTGTAAAAATCGTAGGGGTCCATAGATCTGGGATACATACAAGATCGAGGGCTTCCCTGGTGGCTCAGTGGTTAAGAATCTGCCTGCTAATGCAGGAGTCATGGGTTTGATCGCTGGTTCAGGAAGTTCCCACATCCCACTTGAGCAACTAAACCTGCTCACCAGGACTGCTGACCCTGTGTTCTAGAGCCCACGTGCTGCTGCTACTGAAGCCTACCCACCCTAGGGCCCATGCTCCACAACAAGAGCAGCGACCGCAATGAGCAGCCCAAGCCCCGCAACTGGAGAGTAGCCCCTGCTTGCCACAACTAGGGAAAAGCCTGCACAGCCACAAAGACCCAGCATAGACAAAAATAAGTAAAATTATTATTTTTTAAAAGCACCAGAGTCCCCCATGTGTGATGAGGGGCTCCACTGCATGCACCGTGGCAGCTTCACCTGGGCCCGGGGGCCACTGCCCAGACCCTCTTGGCATTCGCCCTCTGCCCTTGGCAGGCACACTGCACACCTTGATTAGAATCAAAAAGCAGATGGCTCTCCAAGGGAAAGGTTGTGCCTTGGTTTGTAAGAAAAACCAGGGCAGAGTCACAAGGCCCGGGCGGGTTGTTGAGCCGAAACATTCTCTAGGAGAGGACGGCCCAGTTGGCTCCAGTCCCCTCAGCATGGGCCTCTGGGGAGAAGAGTGGGCGACAGTGGGCGGACTTGGAGCCCTTTCCTGAGTGGGCAGGGAGGCCTCAGCTTCTCTTGCCTCAGCCTGTGGCAGGCCACACTGGCCCTCCGTCAGGAGCCCAAGCTTTGGAATGGGTCCTCCAGGGGCAGGAGGCAGGCCTCTACCTGTGGGGCCAGGTCTGGGGTCAGCGTCATCTGCCTGGCACCCAGTCTCCAGCCTGGCATGGGAGGAGCCCGGGTGAGATGTGAGGAAGAGTGCTGATTGCTATCATCCAACCCCAGGCCAGTCTGAGCGTGGGCACGGGCTGGCTGTTAGTCAAGTGGGGCTCCAGACTGCAAGAAGATTTACTTGGGTGGCCTTGTTGAGCCAGATTGAGATTCTGAGCCTGCCACAGACTTTGCTGTAAGAAGTTCCAGCTGCCCAGTTTGTCAGGCCAGTTCCACCCTCGGGCTTCACTCTCTGCTGGTAATTGCCGTGGTCGAGACAGAGCATGCCAAAGACAACAACAGAAAGATAGGGATCCAGTTCTAACAGTCTTTGTGGCTCATGTGCTTAGTCGTATCGCTCTTTGCGACCCCGTGGACCGTAGCCTGCCATGCTAAGGCTCCGTGCTCCCAATCCTGGGAACCCAGGTTCGATCCCTGGTCAGATAACTAGATCCCACGTGCCGCAACTGAGACAGTGGGAGTAGATGGCACACCTGAGAGGTGGCCTGCACTGTGATCTGCCTTCTGCCACTTGCCATGTGGCCCTGGGTCTGGTGTCTCTCTTCTCCAGCAGAAAGGTTTCATTCAAGCTAAGTGGTTTCAAATCCAGCATAACGGAGTGCTGGTCACGTTTTCTTTAAAATGAGATTTGAATTTCATTGTTGAACTGTGTTAAGAAACACGAACCTCAGGGACTTTGCTGATGGTCCAGTGGTTAAAAGACTTCCTCTTCCAATACAGGGGGTGTTGGTTTGATCCCAGGTTGGGGAGCTAAGATCCCACATGCCTCTAGGCCAAAAAAAAAACATAAAAACAGGAGCAATATTGTAACAAATTGAATAAAGACTTTAAAAATGGTCCACATGAAAAAAAAATCTTTAGGGCTTCCCTGGTGGCCCAGTGGTGAAGAATCCGCCTGCCAATTCAGGGGACACTTTGAACCCTGCTCTGGGAAGATCTCGTTTGCAATGGAGCAGCTAAGCCTGTGCGCCACTACTACTGAGCCCGTGCTCTGCAACAAGAGAACCATCGCAATGAGAATCCCACGAACCCCAGTGAAGAGGAGGTCATCACAAGAGAAAAGCCCACACAGCAAGGAAGACCCAGCACAGCCAAAATAAAATTATTTTTAAAAAGAGACATAACGCCAAATGTAATGTGACCCGTGATTTCAAAAAATATTTTTAAAAGGGAAAAAAAAAACATAAGCCCTCAGGCCTGTCTTTGGCCCTCATAAAGCAGTCGTTTCACTGGAGATGTTCGTTCGTTAGGTGCTTATTAATCAGCAACATCACCTGCAGCCAGTCCGGCCCACCTCAGTGGGAGGGTCCTGTCATAAGGTCCCTCCTCCCCCTCCTTTGTTGGGGGAGTGTGTTGAGAGTGCAGGGCAGATGGCCTGGAGACCTTTCCTATTGGCAGGTTCCTTGGTGAGTATCATCTCCTTTCACTCATACATGAGGCTGGATATTTCCTACACCACACAGCCATAAATCTGACCCTACAATTGATATAGCAGTGGATGTCCGGCAGGTGGAGGCTTTAGTAAATATCTATGAGTGGAACTGCCGTAGACATTTCACTATTCTGATTCTCGAAATGTCCTTGACTTTGTAATGGGTCAAAAATTGAACCTAGAGAGTAATTTTGTTCTAACATCTTTTGTAAAAAGTAAGGACGCATGGTTTGGTGGGATTTTTAAACATTTGCTTATTTGGCTGCATCGGGTCTTCATTGCAGCACATGGAATCCTCGTTACAGCTTGCAGGTTCTTCATTGTGGCTCCGGGGCTTCTCTAGCAGCAAAGCTCGTTGAGCTGGTGGGCTGTCGTGGTGTGTGAGCTTCGTCGCCCCACAACTTGTGGGATCTTAGTTCCCCAACCAAGGATCAAATCCATGTCTGCCTGTCATGGAAGGTGAATTCTTTTTTTTTTTTTTTTTTTTAGCATCCAGAATCTTTTTAGTAACAAGGTAGACTCTCGGGTTAGTTTTTGTAGCCATGGCTGGCTCGTCAGCCTCTGGCGCACTCGAACTTCCGGCCCTTGGAGCAGACATAGGATTTGGTGTGACTCTGTGGGGTTCCTGGGGCCTTGCTGAAGTGCCGGTACACCTCTCGGCCCTTGCGAGGACCCGAGAGGAGGACGGTGCCGCAGCCCTTGGGGAGTCCAGGGCCAGCTGGTCGAAGGTGAGGATCTTGCCCCTGGCCTTGAGGATGCGACTCTAGGCACGGCTACTTACTCACAGAGCACACACCTTCAGTTTGGGCACCTCCTGGACACGAACATCATCAGTTACAGTTTCCACGACCACAGCTGTTTTGCCTTCCCGGCTAGGAAGTTGCATCTTCTGGATCATCCGGGAAAGGGAGAGTGGTGGCCGGTTGGTGCGGCTTATGAACAGTCTCTTTAGGACAACCTGATTGAAGGTGGAGTTGGTTCGTCTGGCCAGGAACCTGTACAGCTTGACCAACAGCCTCAGGTAAATGTCCTGGCTCTTGGGCTCCTTGCGTTGAACCTTTCGGTCCTGTTATGGTGGATGTCAACTCCCATGGTGGCGTCTCCTCCTTAGCCAGGTCCAGAAAGAGCAGAAGGTGAATTCTTAACCACTGAACCATCAGAGTAGTCCCTGGACTAATTGCTTTTTAATGTGTTTCATTATTTTATTTTCAGGTTGCATATATGATGTGCATGCATATATATCTTAAGATGCTGTATCAGATAAATGTTCTGCTGCTAGATCAGGTCTTAATACCCTAAGCTGAGCCTATCTGGGGCTTCCCTGGTGGCTCAGATGATAAATCCACCTGCAGTGCAAGAGACCTGGGTTTGATCCCTGGGTCTGGAAGATCCCCTTGAGGAGGGCATGGCAACCCACTCCAGCATTCTTGCCTGGAGAATGCCCATGGACCGAGGAGCCTGGCGGGCTACCATCCTTGTCACAGACAGAACTGAGCGGCTCAGCACAGCTGCTTCCTCTCTAGGACCCTTGCTGGTACATTTCACTGCCTGGGAGTCAAGAGAGAACACAGCCCAGGGCAAGAAGATGTTATCCAGAGGTGTCTAGGAAGGTCTGTGCTCTAGGAATGCACAGTGGTGCTGAGGGACAGGTTGGGGCAAGCAGTAGGATCTGTCTGGAGCACCATCTTCAGTTGACTGCTTCTGCCTGCCTGAGGCTCTCAGTGCCCAAGACAAGAGTGCTGCTGTGATCAGTTTACACTGTCTGCCCTTGTCAGAGGATGAGGAATGGAAGGCACCAAGCTGTATGTTATCATCCCCAGTACAGACATTCTTCCTGTTATTTTTAGGATTCATACCAGGACTCAACAAACCAAATCAGCAGAAATGAGAAATGAGCCAGATCTTGTATATATATATAGTCTGAATTAAGAATTTTTTCTTAGATGAGTTTCAGAGAATCAAAAGAATACTATTTTGGGACTTCCCTGGCGGTCCACTGGTCAGGACTTGGAGCTTCCACTTTAGGAGGTCTGAGTTTGATCCCTGATCAGGGAACTAAGATCCTGCAGTATGTGTGGTGAGGCCTTGAAAAGAAGATGACAGCTATTTCATGGTATGAAATTACGTGAAAATCAAATTTTGTTTTTTATAAATGAGGACACCTGGATAGCACATTAAAACCTAGACTATGTATTAAAAAGCAGAGATATCACTTTGCCAGCAAAGGTCCGTATAGTCAAAGCTGTGGTTTTTCCACTAGTCATGTATGGATGTTAGAGTTGGACCATAAAGAAGGCTGAGCACTGAGGAATTGATGCTTTTGAACTGTCGTGTTGGAGAAGACTCTTGAGAATCCCTTTTACTGCAAGATCAAGTCAGTTAATCCTAAAGGAAATCAACCCTGAATATTCATTGGAAGGGCTGATGTTGAAGCTCCAATCCTTTGGCCACCTGATGCAAAGAGCTGACTTACTGGAAGAGACCCTGATGCTGGGAAAGACTGAGGGTAAGAGGAGAAGGAGGCAACAGAGGATGAGATGGTTTGATGGCGTCATCAACTCAATGAACATGAATTTGAGCAAACTCTGGGAGACAGTGGAGGACAGAGGAGCCTGGCGTGCTACAGTCCATGGAGTTGCAAAGAGCTAAACACAACTTAGCAACTTAACGAACAACACAAATGAGGATCACAGCCAAACTCCCTTTGCCTACATATTCTGTGTGGCCGCTTGAGTACAACAGTGGCAGTTGCTTCATTGTGACAGAGTTGATACGGCACACACAGCCTGTAACATTTACACTAGCTGTTCACAGATGAAGTTTGCAGACCCTTGATTTAGAACAGCATGTGGGAAAGGATGGGAGAGACCCCTGACTTGGCCGAGGAGACCTGTGCTCGAGTCCTGCCTGCCCCCAGTTCCCAGTGTCTGGGCCAGCTTTCATAACCTCTGGTTTCTCCATCTGTTTGAATGGCATATCCAATAGATGATCTCTTAGATACTGAGAGTCTTTTTTTTAAAGAGTTTTGTTTGTTTGTTTTTACTGCTCAGGGCCTTTGTTGCCATGTGCAGGCTTTTCTCTAGTTGCGGTGAGCAGAGTTACTTACCAGCTGCAGCGCCCACGCTTTAGAGCTCAGGCCCAGTAGTTGTGGTGCACAGGCTTTGCTGCCCCTTGGCACGTGGGATCTTCCCAGACTAGGGATGAAATCTGTGTCCCCTGCATTGGCAGGCTCATTGGACCACCAGGGAAGTCCTCTGATTCTTTATTTCTCCTTCATGTGTTGTAGGTTTTTTAAAATATTTAGTTATTTATTTGACTGTACCGGATCTTAGTTGGGGCCTGTGGGATCTTAGTCCCCTGACCAAGTGCCCTGAACCTTGGCCCCCTTCATTGGCAGCGTGGAATCATAGCCACTGGACCACAGGGAAGTCCCCCCCATGTTGTAATTTTGTTTCAAGAACACATCAAGGGATGTGTCATTTAGACTTTGGGACTCCTCCCCACCATGTGGTCAGACTTGTTGCAGCAAACCTCATTCAGTAGGAAAGGACCACTGGGCGGGGTTGAGGCTCCAGGCAAGGCCCTGGCCACTCAGCCCCTCTGTGTGTTGCGTCCCGTTGTGATGGGGACAGGACAGCGACTGAGGGAGAAGATCCCTGCTGTGGGAGCTCACGTCTAGAGGCAGGAGATTAATTTCATTGTCGTATGTAACAGCAGCCACCGTTGCTGCCAAAGCAGGTGACAGGCCAGGCTGGGGGCCTGAGGGCCGTGGTGGGCGGGTCCGTTCTTTGTGTCTGAACTGGGGTGATGGGAGGATCCTGACAGCCTCGGGATTCTCCCAGGCTCCTTCACTCCCTTCCCCTCCACTACCAGGGGACACAGAGCAGGACCAGAGATGGAGCTCCAAGCAGCTCTGCCTGCAGAAACTTCTTTAGAGCCAGTCCTCACAGCAGCATGCTCTCTGGGCAGTGGGATTCCTGATATTGCCGCCAGGGTCCTTCTTGGAACAGGTGCTATATGAATGACCATGCAGGGGCAGGGCAGTGGGGCATCCTTGCTCAGAGACGGCCCTGCTGAAACCTGAGTTTGCACCCTGCTCCTTGACCCTAGGACTTTCACCCTGAGCCATTTCTTCATTTAAAAAATGTATATTGAGCACCTATTGTGTACCAGACTTTATTCCTGGTGCAAAAGATAGAGTAGCAAATAAAACAGGCAAGGCCTCTGCCCTCGTGGCTTGTGTTCCAGCTAGTAAAGCCAGGCAAGATATGGTAGGGAAGATGATAGTTGCTGTGGACAAAAACTAACCAGGGTAAGCGGCCTCATGCCTAATAACATGAACAGATTAAAGCAGCAAAGCTTCCGGGGACTTCCCTGGTGGTCCAGTGGTTAAGACTCCGTGCTTCCACTGCAGGGGGCTTGGGTTCAATCCCTGGTCAAGGAACTAAGATCCTGCATGCCATGTGGCATGGTAAAAAGAAAAATAGCAGAATAGTTCTTGGGGTGACCAATAGTGACCTTGGGGTAGACAAAGATTTTTTTCACAAGACAAAAAATACCAGGTATAAAAGGAAATATTGGTAAATTGGACTCAGATTAAAACTAAGGCCCCTTCGTCAAAAGACACCATCAAAGGAGTAAGAAGACACACCGTGGGGGACCTCCCTGGTGGTCCAGTGGCTGTGACTCCGTGCTCCCAAGGCAGGGGCCCAGGGTTCAATCCCTGGTTGGAGAACTAGATCCCACACGCCACAACTAAAGATCCTGCATGCCAAGCTGAGACCCAGAGCAGCCAAATATTTTTTTTTTAAAAAGATATGCCATGACTGGAGCAGGTGTTTACAATAAATGTGCCCTACACAGGATTCCCCAGGAGAAAAAAGTAAGAAAACAAGGACTGCCTGGGAGAGGTCATCACCTGACCAGTATACCTGTGATGATGTGCCCGGCTTCGCTGCTCAGCAAGGAGACATGAATTAAAACCACAGGAAATTCTATGGCCATCCCACCCTGAGTGCACATGAGCTCGTCTGATCTCAGAAGCTAAGCAGGGTTGGGCCTGGTTAGTACTTGGATGGGAAAACAACAAGAGATGCTGGTAGATGGCTAACTCAAAGCTGGAGGAGCGAACGTGGGTTTAGTTGCTACCAAAACTGAGTGCCCCTGCCTCCAGGACCAGGTCCCCCAGCCCCCAGGTACCTTCCCACGTAATGCAGGCCAAGAGCTGGAACACAGCGTCTGCGGCTGCTCACCATGAATCTCAGACCATAGCCCAGGTTCCTGTCACCAGCAGGGGACAAGCGGACTGTGCACGTGCCCACCATGGGGCATGTGGCGCAGCACAAGGGCCGACAAGAGCAGGCCTCACGGGGCCGTGCAGGGGGGCGGCCACGCCTGCGGGCGCAGCCTGTGGGGTCTCATGGCCTGAAGTTCAAGAGCAGGCCAGGCTCAGCCAAGTCCTGGAGGCTGGGGAGGCTCACAGGAGTGAGTAAATGAAGATCTGTGCCTTTGTCTTTTTTCTTTAATATTTATTTGCTTATTTGGCTGCACCAGATCTCACTTGTGGCATACAAACTCTTAGTTGCAGCATGTGGGTTGTAGCTCCCTGACCAGGGATTGAACCCTGGGTGCACCACCCCCCACCCCCCAACATTGGGAGCATGGAGTCTTAGCCACTGGATCACCAGGGAAGTCCCCTGCCTTTCTGTCTTCCACCTCAGTCATCCATTTTTATTACTAGGTGTCTTGGAGGTGATGTTTATATTGAGGCAAGGGCGGGAGCCAGGGTTCCCTGGGGGAGCAGCTGTTTGGGTGATTCTGAGGCGACTGAGCAGGTAGAGAGAGACACTGATATCAGATGGGCCGCCTATCCTGGAGAGCCAGGCAGCCCCCAGAGCACCGTGGATTCTGGTCCCAGCAAGGAGGGACTTGGTGAGCAAACCTGGAAGGCTCGCAGCCCCAGTGCATAGGGGTTGGGGGTGAGGGGCTCTCCAGGGGATTTCTGAAGACAAAAGAGGATCTCTCAGCACTTTGGCAACCAGAGTTTTACAGCAGGAGCTTTCCAAGAGGTCTGCATTGTCAGGATGGTTTTCAGAGTCCCTGTGGCCCTGGCACTGTGCCCCTCCCTCTCACGTGACCAGTCCCCGGCCATCCGTGCTCAGCACAACGCACCAGACAACAGTTTTCAGGCCAGGTGGGCCTTCATTCCTTAGGGAAAAGGTTCCCCCAGAGATTTGTGAGAGGGTTTTTACTATGAAATGTTCTTCTGTGTAGTGGCGCTAGAGTCCCCCTTCCTAAGTTCCCTGAAGGGCCCCATGTATCCTGAGGCCAGGTCACCTGTGTGATGCTACAGGCAGGTACATAGCCTTAGCACCACATGCATGCCCGTTAGCTGCAGAATGAATTTAGTGGATTTAAAACTGGCGTTTCGTTTTTTCGTTATTGTTTTCTTTTTTAATTAACTTATTTGTTTATTCAACTTGGCTGCATTGACTCTGCATTGCAACACACAAGATCTTTAGTTGCGGCATGTGGGGGTCTAGTTGCCTGACCAGGGATCGAACCCGGCCCCCCTGCATTGGGAGATCAGAGTCTTAGCCACTGGACCATTAGGGAAGTCCCCAAACTGGCGTTTCTTTAAAAAAAAGTGAAGTAATGCCGGAATTACCAGCATCCACCGCTGAGCCAGGCACTTGAGTTACTTCACAGCTGCAGGCCCAGGTCCTGCTTAGAAGTGTAGAATGACACCGCGATTGAGATGGTAACTGAGGGCCCTTTGCTCAGAGGTTCCATGGGGAGGAACATGTGTGGGTCGAGGAGTCGGGGGCGCAGCTCTGGGCCCTGCTGGAGCATCATAAACCAGCTTCCCAGAGTGAGCGGGGCTGGCTTGTCTCCCATCACCCTGAGCCCACTCGTCTGAAGTAGAGGCCCCAGCGTATGTCATGCCTATTCTCATGTTTTTTTGGAATTTATGTGAACAAATTCCAGCTCTCCTGTGGCCAAACCACCCACCCGCCTGTTCATGAGAGAGAGGACACCTGTTCCTCTGGGGAGGGGCCCTTGGGCCGGGACAGTGGCCTGGAGCTGGCCTCCCCTCCCCGCCCCCAGTCTGTGACCTGCCAGCTGCACACACGGCAGGAAGTGGCTGAGAACTCAGCCCAGAGGAAAGAGGGAGCTGGCCCTTGTTGAGCACCGGTGACCCCACTTCACGCTGGGCAGGGAGGCATGGCTGGTGTTCAGGCTGGGCTGGCTGAGCTTCTCACCGGTTTCCTCATTACAGTTGGAATAACAGTCCATTGAGAACATGTGTATCGTGTGTCTGGCCCAGAGATGGTAGTTGTCCGAGGCCAGTAATGTTCAAGGCCTGGATCCCAGCCCCCGTGTTTCCCCGAGTGTGAGAGGGGGACCAGGGGCAAATGGCAGCAGCCTCGGGGGTGAGGCAGTCCTGGCCAAGCTGCTCCCTAATGCCGCTGTGAGATGGGTCATCTGGCGACAAAACCTGAGAAGCATTCAGGTCATCACTGCTGTCTTCCTGGCTGGTAAACCAAAAACAATGATGAGATGTGTTCAGGACGTGCAGATAGATGGACAGGCTGCCACCCTGTTCCATGAGAACTGTCCTGAAAAGACCAGGAAAGCAGCAGTGCTGACGCAAGGCCAGAGGTACTCCGCCTCCTGGTACCCCTGAGACCAAATCCACCATCTCAGACCTGCCCTGGAGGAGCCTGAGTTGCGAAGCAGCCAGGAGGAGCCCGGGCAGCGAGGGGGACCTGAATGAACCCACAGCCAGAGCACATGGGGCCCCGGGTGGGGAGAGTGGGAAAGGAGGGTGACCATGTCCCCAGCCCCCTGGTTGGCCACGCAGGGCCTCTGCTACTGTCTCTCTGGGGGACAGGATCCCCATTCTGGAGGCTGAAGGGATGCTGGGGGTGGGTGTCTGTTGGTTCACGCCATTCCTTGTCCAGGCCCCCATGGGGTTGTCGCCTCGGAGCCCAGTGCTTGGGTTCCTCATTTCACGGCCATTCACAGCTCACCTTTCCTCTGCTCCCTGGTACAAAACCAGCTCTGCTTAGTGGAAAGAACTAGGAAACAGCTCTAGTCGCCCATTAGCATCTTGTCGGGGGGCGTCTAGACTCCTTGGGTTTTTGCCTGGTTCTGTGAAGTTCACTGCTCATGAGTGCCATCTGGGAGAGGCACGACATGCTTGGAAAACCCATCTCTGAAAACACTGGCACTTAACACTCCCAACACGAGCAAACTGATTTCTGGGTCATATGGAAATAGTGTTCTCCCTCTTACAGGTGCCAAGGCTCTTGCTGCGTGTGGCACGTGATGCTGTTTCCTCCAGGGCTGGGGTCGGGGGAGGTGGGTGAGTTCAGAGCCTCCGTACAGATGCAACAGCAGACCTCTCTGCTTGGCTGCCCCTCGGGAATGTTCCAGAACTCACGAGTCAGCTCACATACAGGAAATGACTCCCAAGTGGACTTTAAAATTTCTCACCGTCTCTGTCCTTCAGCGCCCGGTGCACGGGGGTGGTTGTTGAGGGGAGGGTGCCAGGCAGAGGTGGGGGCTCCCCGGCAAACACGGCCTGCGAGTGACGCAGCCACTTCTCTCCTTACAGCAGCAGTGGACGCCAGCTCAGCGAGGTGTTCATCCAGCTGCCATCCCGCAAGGAGCTGCCTGAATACTATGAGCTCATCCGCAAGCCTGTGGACTTCAAGAAGATAAAGGTAACCCCGAGCTGAGTTGAGTGCTTAGAGCCATGGGACGTGGGAGCAGGGGTTCTTGGTCTTGGGCCTTGGGACCCCCCCACCAGGGGCCCTCGTCATTGGCCACTGGGAGCCTAAGGATGTGGCAGGCGACCCCATCACCCACAGCTGGACCCCCAAGTCCGCACAGAGCCGGGGAGTTCTACTGTGACCTCGCCTTAGGCAGCTGGGACCCCGGGTGCCAGGGGACCCTGAGATAAGGCCACTTCTCCTGCCCACAGGAGCGCATCCGCAACCACAAGTACCGCAGCCTCAACGACCTGGAGAAGGACGTGATGCTGCTGTGTCAGAACGCGCAGACCTTCAACCTGGAGGGCTCCCTGGTGAGTGGTCCTGGGCCCCCACTCCCCCACGCCCGTGAATGGACCAGTTCAGGTAAAGGTTCCCTACACCCCGGAGCACATCACTCATTACAGAGGCCGTATGTGTTCTTTACTGCAAACGTAGCGGAAGATAAAGATGAGCAAAGCAGAAGAAATAGACTCGGTCCTGGCCCTCCGGGGGGCCCTGGGCGCTCCACGAGCGCCCCGGAATCTGGTGGGCAGTCACTCAGGGCCGCCTTTGCAAGGACACCCAGCCCCGTGCTGCGTCCTGCCCTGTGGTGAGGCTCACGCACTCAGGGCCGCCTTTGCAAGGACACCCAGCCCCGTGCTGCGTCCTGCCCTGTGGAGAGGCTCACGCACTCAGGGCCGCCTTTGCAAGGTCGCCCAGCCCCGTGCTGCGTCCTGCCCTGTGGAGAGGCTCACGCACTCAGGGCCGCCTTTGCAAGGACGCCCAGCCCCGTGCTGGGTCCTGCCCTGTGGAGAGGCTCACGCACTCAGGGCCGCCTTTGCAAGGACGCCCAGCCCCGTGCTGCGTCCTGCCCTGTGGAGAGGCTCACGCACTCAGGGCCGCCTTTGCAAGGATGCCCAGCCCCGTGCTGCGTCCTGCCCTGTGGTGAGGCGCACGCACAGCCTCAGCCCGGCAGCGTCCTCATTGCCGCGATGAGTGCCTCCTGGCAAAGACTTGAGAGGCATACACGTTGGAGGGAACGCTGGCTTCAGTGAGGCCGTGCGTTTCTGACACTAAACTGCAGGCCCTCTCAGAGCCTTTAACAGGGCGCTTGCTGTGATTCTTCAAGGGGAGGGAGGGGGACTTCCCTGGTGGTCCAGTGGCTAAGAGTCTGTGCTCCCAATGCAGGGAACTCAGGTTCAATCCTTGGTCAGGGAACTTTAGTTCCCACATGCCACAACTGAGAGTTCATGTGCCACAACTAAGACCCAGTTCAGCCAAATAAATACTTTAAAAAAAAAAGAGGAACGCCTGACCTTCATTGAGCTGTCCCTCATCTGGGACCAGGCGGGTGGGCAGGCAGCCGTCCATCGGGCCCCCGACCTGAGCCCCACGTGTGTCCACCCAGATCTACGAAGACTCCATCGTCCTGCAGTCAGTCTTCACCAGCGTGCGGCAGAAGATCGAGAAGGAGGACGACAGTGAAGGGGAGGAGAGCGAGGAGGAGGAGGAGGGCGAGGAGGAGGGCTCCGAGTCAGAGTGTGAGTCCCGGGGGCGGGGGTGGGAGGTCACATCCACCCCGAGACACCCTGGGGCCCTGCGCTCACGTCTCTTTTCCTTCTGGTCCCCTCCCCAGCTCGCTCAGTCAAAGTAAAGATCAAGCTCGGCCGGAAGGAGAAGGCCCAGGATCGGCTCAAGGGGAGCCGGCGGCGGCCGAGCCGTGGGTCCAGGGCCAAGCCGGTGGTGAGCGACGATGACAGCGAGGAGGAGCAGGAGGAGGTGAGGTCCCCTCACCCCGGGGCGGGCAGCTCACCGGGCATCCATTCTTCTTGCCAAGTCCTAGACCTGTGGGATGTTTTCAGACCCCCAATCCAAAGACGAGCCTCAGTGTTACAGAGCACAGGACTCAAACCCAAGTCCATGCAGCCCTGGAACCAGTGCTTTTGGAGCCACTGGGCGTCTGGGGTTCAGACAGGGCATCCCTCCTCCCCACCTGACCCCCAACAGTTCCCACTGCCCAGCCCCCAGGCCAACCGTGTAGGGGTGGGAGGCGGGGAGATTGGAGATGCCCCCAGAGAGACTGTCCCCCCTCCCCCAGTGCTGTGGTATCCTCACCACACTGTGAACCCCAGGCCTCTACTTGTGGCTCTGTCCTGGCCTGTCTCGGAGGGTTTCCAGACAGTGGTAGTGCGTTGAATAAAGCAAACAGAAAGCGAAAGTCCCATAGACCACAGTCATATCAGCAGGGGAGCTGACACCATGAACGGGGCTGTGAGTGGTACCTGGGTGATGGTCCCCCAGGCACATCAGGAAGGAGCTGCGAGAACTGCAGGAGCACTGAGCCTGTACAGTCTTAAGTTTTGCCCTCTGGCTTCCACCTGGACGCGTGGCCCTTCCCTGCTGCAGGACCTGGGCCGTTTGCCTCACCTATGAGCCTGCCTCCACTTCCACAAAGCAGGGAGGTCAAGTGCATTTCATGGGTTCCGGCTCCCAGCACAAAGCTTGACAAGCACCATTTCATCTTCATTAGTCTTCTTGTAGAGCTATTTGCAGTAACAGCAAAACCCAGTGCCTCAGAATAATCCTGACTGCTGACGTCCATGGTCTTACAGGGACATTAATGACATTCTGAACACGGGGAGCAGTGGCCTTGTTTGTGGCCAGGAGAGTCTGGGCTGTCCAGCTCCCTATCTGCCCAGTCTGGATCCAGCAGCACCTTCTGTGGGCCTTGCTAAGGTGTTTAAAATGTTTACACAGAAGAGCAGAGATTGTACGTGGTCAGGAATAGCCAAGGTGGTTTTAAAGCCTCAGGTCAGAGGAATTCCGTGGTGATCAGTGGTTAAGACTCAGCACTTTCACGGCTGAGGGCCCGGGTTTAATACCTGGTCAGGAAACTAAAATACCACAGACCTTGAGGCTCAGCCACAAATACAAACAAAACCCCACAAGTCAGGGGCCCAGGAACAGGCAGACAGCAGTGGGACGGAGCCGAGAAGGCCCAACCTGCTTCCCAGGAACCAAGAAGGAGTCAATGTGAGGGTGCAGGGCCAATCCTTGGGAGAAAATGACATTTGGGTGTGACCTTGGCAGCAGGGACTGAGGGCAAAGGTCACTCCACCCCATCTCCTGCCTTTGTGGACAAGGCAGTTCTGCCTGCACTGGTGATTAAGTATATTTAAAGCAAAGGTTGGGGACTTCCCTGGTGTTCTAGTGGTTAAAACTCTGCACTTCCACTGCAGAGGGGCACAGGTTCAATCCCTGCTCGGGGAACTAAGATCCCACATGCTGTCTGGGTGCTCCCAGGGGCCAGGCTGACTCACACTCTCTCCTCCTTTCCCCCTCCCAGGACCGCTCAGGAAGTGGCAGCGAGGAAGACTGAGTCCCGACATTCCAGAGTCTCGACCCTGAGCCCCTCGTTCCAGAGCCGAGACGGTGTTAGCCCTTAGCAGTAACGGGTAGCAGCAGATGTAGTTTCAGACTTGGGATAAAAACTGTATAAACGAAAATCTTCCATATTTATACGGCAGAGAAGATGTAGGACTGTCTGTGTCTGGCCCTGTCCTGGCATCAGTAGCGTTTGTAACAGCATTAACTGTTTAAAAGGAGAAAAAAAAAAAGAATTATGAATTGGGGAACACATGACACCTGTTTTTCTTTTCTTTCCCTGGCAGTACTGTTTCGGCCGCAGTTTGGAATCACTGTAGTTTAAAGCTGTGGATGCATGTGTGTAGCCGTCCACTCCTCGTACTGTATTTTATTGGACAGGTCAGACTCGCCGGGGCCGGGGGTCCACAGGCCCGGCGAGGGTATGTCAGTGTCACTGGATGTCAAACAGTAATAAATTAAACCTCCAACAAAAGTCTTGGCTTCTGCTGGACTCATTCCCGGCTCCTGGCATGGGGCGAATGTCTACAGCCACCTACCCAAGTGATGCAAGGCCCTGGGGCCTTGGGTGGGGCCTCGCTGTGTCTGCAGTCCTGTCCTCCTGTCACCAGATCCTCGGAGAAGGCCCATTTCCCAGGGGTAGACACTGAGGCCCGAGCAAAGGAAAACCTTGCCTGGATGCCACAGCATCTTGACCAGCAGCCTGGACTCTCTCTGGGTCTCTGACCACTGCCCTTCCCCATCGTTTGTTTAAGCCCACCATGTCATGCAGAGAGCAGACAGAGCAGTCCCTGCCCCTTGCAGCCACGGTGGGGTCAGGAAGACAGGTGAACAGGCAGGTGCCTCTCGGCAGTCTGAGTCCTGGCGCAGGAGCCCCAGGGCATTGGGACCCAGGTGGTGAGGGAGAGCTTCCAAAGCCAGGACTTGCTTTCGGTCCTATTCTGTAGTTTCTGTGTCTCCCTAAGATCTTGTATCCGTCAGTCACTGTCGTCATATTTGCCTTAAATTCTTCAAACATCGTTCACTTTAGTTTTATAAATATGTTTATACTGACTGCTGTGAAGTACAATATCTGGACTCCCTCAGAGAACATTTCTATTGACTGACTTTTTTTTCCCCTCAGGGTAGGTCACACTTAGCTGTTTGTTTGCATGTCATACTGCCTTTTTTTTTTTTTTGTCAAAAACAGGCTTTGTTTTTGGCCATGCCTTGTGGCCTGTGGGACCCCAGCTCCCTGACCAGGGATTGAACCTACACCCCTGGTAGTAAAAGAGCAGTGGTTAAGAATCTGCCTTGCAATGCAGGGGGATGTGGGTTTGATCCCTGGCCAAGGAACTAAGATCCCATATACCACAGAACAACTCAGCCCACACACCCCAGCTAGAGAATCCAGGTGCCACAACGAAAGATCCACATGCCTCAGCCGTGATCCAACACAGCCAAATAAATAAATAAATGATTTTAAGAAATGGACATTTTTTTAAATAATAAGATTTTAGCAACTTTGAATTCCTCTTTCCCTGCACAAATGGAGTTGTCATGGTGGCGTGCGTGTTCTGTTTGTTTTAGTAAATGCTGAGCCGACTCTGTAGGGTCCCTCTCCCGCACGATGTGCAGCTGTTGATGTCTCTGCTCAATTTTTGAGTTTCTGCTTTTCATTATTTTTAGGCTGACTCCCTCTGGAAGTCACCCCTTGTTTGGTCTAGCTTCGGGGCCAGCGAGCGATGGCTTGGAGGTTGTGCTCAAACCCATGAGTCAGTGAGGCTCAAGCCTGGGGCCTGTGCTCGGGCCAGTTTGCAAGCCAGACCTGCCTTTTGTTTCTTGCCCGCCCTCTTACATTTTCTCAGCATGTGCACATGGCCTTCTGCAGGGCAGGTTGCCTGCATTTGTGGGTCGATGGAGTCTCTCCGGCTCTCATGCAGCCTGGTGCATATATGCACCTTTTCAGACCCTCACGATACATGGGGCCAGCTGTTTCATTCAACCTCCTGACGATAGATGGTACACCAGCAGCCATGTTGGGCCATGAGGTGATGCTGTGCATAGGGGCGCAAATACTAAAGGAACAACATAGAGGCTCTTATCCAACACTGAGGCACCAGCTCCAGACTTTGACATGAGAGAGATCTATCCTGACTAGGTTACCAATCTGTTGCCACCAGGATCTCAACCTCAGTGAGGAGACCTTGGCCTTCCCCATACACTCCACTCTGAGATCTCTACTGTATCCAATTCACCCAGTGGCCTGAAGTGTTACTTAGCTCCAAGTCAGCCCACTCCCACACTGATGTTCACGGCTTGTCCTGGCCAGTAGGAGCTGGGAAGCCAAAACACCATAATCTCCCACTGTTCTTACCTTCCCACTTAGTAGTTATTCTTGAGTAAATCTTTCTTAATTTGTTTAATGCCTTTAATTAGTCTGCAGCACCCTGATGTGGGTTGTTTCTGACAATTCTCTACTTTTTTATGGTTGCCTGTTTGGAATTCTTTTGCCAAGATACTCACATGTCATTTTGAAAGTCTGCTTTTGCGGGGGTGCTTCCATGGCCGTTCAGTGGTTAAGACTCAGAGCTGAGGGGAGGAGCCAAGATGGCGGAGGAACAGGATGGGGAGACCACTTTCTCCCCTACAAATTCATTGAAAGAACAACTGAATGCAGAGAAACTTCACAAAACAACTTCTGATCGCTAGCTGAGGACATCAGGAGCCCAGAAAAGCAGCCCATTGTCTTCAAAAGGAGGTAGGACAAAATATAAAAGATAAAAAGAGAGACAAAAGAGCTAGGGATGGAGACCCGACCAGGGAAGGGAGTCAATAGAGGAAGTTTCCAAACACCAGGAAACCCTCGCACTGGCGGGTCTGGGGGACGTTTTCGAATCTCGGAGGGCAACCTAACTGGGAGGGAAAAATAAATAAAACCCACAGATTACATGCCTAAAAGCAGCTCCCAGCAGAAAAGTACCCCAGATGCCCGCATCCGCCACCAGCAAGTGGGGGCGGAACGGAGAGGAGCGGGCGGCATTGCTTAGGGTAAGGACCGGGCCTGAGTGCCCTGAGGGCAATCGGAGGGAGCTTTTGTGAGATTCCAACTTAAACTGTGGGATAGCAAAAGAGAGACAGAAAATTAACGGGCCCGAACACACTGCCGGCAGAACAAAGGATCTGAGCAAGTCCAGAGAAGAGCTAGCCTGCGACAGACCGGCCCAGCCCCGGGGGAGGCAAGAGGCAGATGGGAGGGGAAAGGGGCAAACTTGGCCCCAGAGACAGCATCCCCTACCACACTGCAAACAGGCCTCCAGTTTCTAACCAAAGACTTCCTGAGATGGCACACGCACCCAACCGGCGCGGGCGGAAACTGAGGCTGGGGCCGCAGAGGGGAGAAGGCGCACCGCACCCGGGGAGAGTGCGCCCGTCAAGCTCCTGGCTGCCTGAGCTGCTCGGGCGGGGAAGGCACAAAACGCAGGCGCAACCGAGTCCGCGCTTTTGTGGAATACCCGAAAACTGGAACCGCGCGCAATGCAGGGCCCGCTCCATATAGAGCAGCCGGGAGCCTGAGCAGCGTAGACAGGAAAGCAGTTCCCCTCCCTCCCCGCAGCGCGACGGAACTAGCGAACCTGAACGAGAGACCACCCCTGCCCGCCTGTGTCAGGGTGGAAATTAGGCACTGAAGAGACCAGCAAACAGAAGCCAAATAAACCAAGGGAATGGCTTCAGAAGGGACCAGTGCAACAGATTAAAATCCCTGTAGAGAACACTGACTACACTGGAAGGGGCCTATAGATATTGAGAAGTGTAAGCTGGAACGAGGAGCTATCTGAAACTGAACCGAACCCACACTGACCGCAACAGCTCCAGAGAAATTCCTAGATATATTTTTACCTTTTTTGTTGTTGTTAATTTAAAAAAAAAAAAAAAACACTTTTCTTTTCTTTTTTTTCTCTTTTATTTTCTTTTAAAATTCCCTATTACTCCCCCACTACTCCTTAACTTTCATTTTCATATATTTTTATGATTTTTTTAATTAGGAAAAAAATTTTTTTTCTTGAATTTTGTTTCTTTTCTTTTCTTTTCTTTTTCTCTTATTTTCTTTTAAAGTCCTCTATTATTCCTCTACTACTTAATTTTCATTTTCATTTCATTATAACCTTGCAAAAAAAAAAGAAGCCCTATTTTTAAATCAAACTTCATATATATCTCTAAAATTTTTTGTGTTTTTGTTTTTAATATTGTATCTTTAAGAGTCTAACCTCTACTCTAGATTTTTAATTTTTGTTTTTCAGTATGTGATATAAATTTTGGACATTTAAGAATCCAATATTCAGTTCCCATTTTTATTCAGGAGTGTGTTGATTACTCTCTCCCACTTTTGACTCTCCGTTTTCTACCTTAGAACACCTCTACTTCCTCTTTTTCCCTTCTCTTTCCAATCCAATTCTGTGAATCTTTGTGGGTGTCTGGGCTACGGAGAACACTTTGGGAACAGACAACTGCATAGATCTGTCTCCTCTTGAGTCCCCCTTTTTCTCCTCCTGCTCATCTCTATCTCCCTCCTCCCTCTCCTCTTTTTCATGTAACTCTGTGAACCTCTCTGGGTGTCCCTCACAGTGGAGAATCTTTTCACCATTAACCTAGAAGTTTTATTATCATTGCTGTATAGTTGGAGAAGTCTTGAGACTACTGGAAGAATAAAACTGAAATCCAGAGGCAGGAGACTTAAGCCCAAAACTGGAGAACACCAGAAAACTCCTGAATACATGGAACATTAAGGAATAAGAGACCATCCAAAAGCCTCCATACCTACACTGAAACCAACCACCACCCAAGAGCCAGTAAATTTCAGAGCAAGACATACCACACAAATTCTCCAGCAACGCAGAAACATAGCCCAGAGCGTCAACATACAGGCTGCCCAAAGTCACACTTAACACATAGACCCATTGCAAAACTCACTACTGGGCACTCCATTGCACTCCAGAGAGAAGAAATCCAGTTCCACGCACCAGAACACCGACACAAGCTTCCCTAACCGGGAAACCTTGACAAGCCAATCATCCAACCCCACCCACTGGGTGAAACCTCCACAATAAAAAGGAACCACAGACCTCCAGAATACAGAAAGCCCACTCCAAACACAGCAATCTAAACAAGATGAAAAGGCAGAGAAATACCCAACAGGTAAAGGAACATGAAAAATGCCCACCAAGTCAAACAAAAGAAGAGGAGATAGGGAATCTACCTGAAAAAGAATTTAGAATAATGATAATAAAAATGATCCAAAATCTTGAAAACAAAATGGAGTTACAGATAAATAGCCTGGAGACAAAGATTGAGAAGATGCAAGAAATGTTTAATAAAGACCTAGAAGAAATAAAAAAGAGTCAATTAAAAATGAATAATGCAATAAATGAGATCAAAAACACTCTGGAGGGAACCAAGAGTAGAATAACGGAGACAGGAGATAGGATAAGTGAGGTAGAAGATAAAATGGTGGAAATAAATGAAGCAGAGAGGAAAAAAGAAAAAAGAATCAAAAGAAATGAGGACAACCTCAGGGACCTCTGGGACAATGTGAAACGCCCCAACATTTGAATCATAGGAGTCCCAGAAGAAGAAGACAAAAAGAAAGGCCATGAGAAAATTCTAGAGGAGATAATAGCTGAAAACTTCGCTAAAATGGGGAAGGAAATAGCCACCCAAGTCCAAGAAACCCAGAGAGTCCCCAACAGGATAAACCCAAGACAAACACCCCAAGGCACATATTAATCAAATTAACAAAGATCAAACACAAAGAACAAATATTAAAAGCAGCAAGGGAGAAACAACAACACACAAAGGGATTCCCATAAGGATAGCAGCTGATCTATCAATAGAAACCTTCCAGGCCAGAAGGGAATGGCAGGACATACTTGTAATGAAAGAGAATAACCTACAACCTAGATTACTGTACCCAGCAAGGATTTCATTCAGATATGAAGGAGAATTCAAAAGCTTTACAGACAAGCAAAAGCTGAGAGAATTCAGCACCACCAAACCAGCTCTTCAACAAATGCTAAAGGATCTTCTCTAGACAGGAAACACAGAAAGGTTGTATAAACGTGAACCCAAAACAACAAAATAAATGGCAACGGGACCATACCTATCAATAATTACCTTAAATGTAAATAGGTTGAATGCGCCAACCAAAAGACAAAGATTGGCTGAATGGATACAAAAACAAGACCCCTATATATGCTGTCTACAAGAGACCCACCTCAAAACAAGAGACACATACAGACTAAAAGTGAAGGGCTGGGAAAAAATATTTCATGCAAATGGAGAACAAAAGAAAGCAGGAATCGCAATGCTCATATCAGATAAAATAGACTGTCAAATAAAGGCTGTAAAAAGAGACAAAGATGGACACTACATAATGATCAAAGGATCAATCCAAGAAGAAGATATCTATTATAAATATATATGCACCCAACATAGGAGCACCGCAATATGTAAGGCAAACGCTAACGAGTATGAAAGAGGAAATTAATAGTAACACAATAATAGTGGGACACTTTAATACCCCACTCACAACTATGGATAGATCAACTAAACAGAAAATTAACAAGGAAACACAAACTTTAAATGACACAATGGACCAGCTAGACCTAATTGATATCTATAGGACATTTCACCCCAAAACAATCAACTTCACCTTTTTCTCAAGTGCACACGGAACCTTCTCCAGAATAGATCACATCCTGGGCCATAAATCTAGTCTTGGTAAATTCAAAAAATTGAAATCATTCCAGTCATCTTTTCTGACCACAGTGCAGTAAGATTAGATCTCAATTACAGGAAAAAAATTGTTACAAATTCAAACATATGGAGGCTAAATAACACGCTTCTGAATAACCAACAAATCATAGAAGAAATAAAAATATGCATAAAAATGAATGAAAAAGAAAACACAACAACCCAAAACCTATGGGACACTGTAAAAGCAGTGCTAAGGGGAAGGTTCATAGCATTACAGGCTTACCTCAAGAAAGAAGAAAAAAGTCAAATAAATAACCTAACTCTACACCTAAAGCATCTAGAGAAGGAAGAAATGAAGAACCTCAGGGTTAGTAGAAGGAAAGAAATCTTAAAAATTAGGGCAGAAATAAATGCAAAAGAAACTAAAGAGCCCATAGCAAAAATCAACAAAGCTAAAAGTTGTTTTTTTGAAAAAATAAACAAAATTGACAAACCATTAGCAAGACTCATTAAGAAACAAAGGGAGAAGAACCAAATTAACAAAATTAGAAATGAAAATGGAGAGATCACAACAGAAAATTCTGAAATACAAAGAATCATAAGAGACTACTACCAGCAGCTCTATGCCAATAAAATGGACAACTTGGAAGAAATGGACAAATTCTTAGAAAAGTATAACTTTCCAAAACTGAACCAGGAAGAAATAGAAGATCTTAACAAACCCATCACAAGCAAGGAAATTGAAACTGTAATCAGAAATCTTCCAGCAAACAAAAGCCCAGGACCAGATGGCTTCACAGCTGAATTCTGCCAAAAATTTAGAGAAGAGCTAACACCTGTCTTACTCAAACTCTTCCAGAAAATTGCAGAAGGTAAACTTCCAAACTCATTCTATGAGGCCACCATCAAAGATGCCACAAAAAAAGAAAACTACAGGCCAATATCACCGATGAACATAGATGCAAAAATCCTTAACAAAATTCTAGCAACATATTAATTCCAACAACATATAATTCCAACAACATATTAAAAGAATCATACACCATGACTAAGTGGGCTTTATCCCAGGAATGCAAGGATTCTTTAATATCTGCAAATCAATCAATGTAATACACCACATTAACAAATTGAAAGATAAAAACCATATGATGATCTCAATAGATGCAGAGAAAGCCTTTGACAAAATTCAACACCCATTTATGATTAAAACTCTCCAGAAAGCAGGAATAGAAAGAACATACCTCAACATAATAAAAGCTATATATGACAAACCCACAGCAAGCATTACCCTCAATGGTGAAAAATTGAAAGCATTTCCCCTGAAGTCTGGAACAAGACAAGGGTGCCCACTCTCACCACTACTATTCAACATTGTTTTGGAAGTGTTGGCCACAGCAATCAGAGCAGAAAAAAAAGTAAAAGGAATCCAGGTAGGAAAAGAAGAAGTGAAACTCTCGCTGTTTACAGATGACATGGTCTACTACATAGAAAACTCTAAAGACTCTACCAGAAAGTTACTAGAGCTAATCAACGAATATAGTAAAGTTGCAGGATATAAAATTAACACACAGAAATCCCTTGCATTCCTATACACTAACAATGAGAAACCAGAAAGAGAAATTAAGGAAACAATACCATTCATGATTGCAACAAAAAGAATAAAATACTTAGGAGTATATCTACCTAAAGAAACAAAAGACCTATACATAGAAAACTATAAAACACTGATGAAAGAAATCAAAGAGGACACAAACAGATGGAGAAACATACCGTGTTCATGGATTGGAAGAATCAATATTGTCAAAATGGCTATACTACCCAAAGCAATCTATAGATTCAATGCAATCCCTCTCAAGCTACCAACAGTATTTTTCACAGAACTAGAGCAAATAATTTCACAATTTGGATGGAAATACAAAAAACCTTGAATAGCCAAAGTAATCTTGAGAAAGAAGAATGGAACTGGAGGAATCAACCTGCCTGACTTCAGACTATACTACAAAGCCACAGTCATCAAGACAGTATGGTACTGGCACAAAGACAGAAATATAGATCAATGGAACAGAATAGAAAGCCCAGAGATAAATCCACGAACCTATGGACACCTTAGCTTCGACAAAGGAGGCAAGGATATACAATGGAAAAAAGACCACCTTTTTAACAAGTGGTGCTGGGAAAACTGGTCAACCACCTGTAAAAGAATGAAACTAGAACACTTTCTAACACCATACACAAAAATAAACTCAAAATTGATTAAAGATCTAAACGTAAGACCAGAAACTATAAAACTCCTAGAGGAGAACATAGGCAAAACACTCTCCGACATAAATCACAGCAGGATCCTCTATGACCCACCTCCCAGAATATTGGAAATAAAAGCAAAAATAAACAAATGGGACCTAATGAAACTTAAAAGCTTTTGCACAACAAAGGAAACTATAAGCAAGGTGAAAAGACAGCCCTCAGATTGGGAGAAAATAATAGCAAACGAAGCAACAGACAAAGGATTAATCTCAAAAATATACAAGCAACTCCTCCAGCTCGACTCCAGAAAAATAAATGACCCAATCAAAAAATGGGCCAAAGAACTAAACAGACATTTCTCCAAAGAAGACATACAGATGGCTAAAAAACACATGAAAAGATGCTCAACATCACTCATTATCAGAGAAATGCAAATCAAAACCACAATGAGGTACCATTACACACCAGTCAGGATGGCTGCTATCCAAAAGTCTACAAGCAATAAATGCTGGAGAGGGTGTGGAGAAAAAGGGAACCCTCTTACACTGTTGGTGGGAATGCAAACTAGTACAGCCGCTATGGAGAACAGTGTGGAGATTTCTTAAAAAACTGGAAATAGAACTGCCATATGACCCAGCAATCCCACTTCTGGGCATACACACCGAGGAAACCAGATCTGAAAGAGACACGTGCACCCCAATGTTCATCGCAGCACTGTTTGCAATAGCCAGGACATGGATGCAACCTAGATGCCCATCAGCAGCCGAATGGATGAGGAAGCTGTAGTACATATACACCATGGAATATTACTCAGCCATTAAAAAGAATTCATTTGAATCAGTTCTAATGAGATGGATGAAACTGGAGCCCATTATAGAGAGTGAAGTAAGCCAGAAAGATAAAGACCATTACAGCACACTAACACATATATATGGAATTTAGAAAGATGGTAACGATAACCCTATATGCAAAACAGAAAAAGAGACTCAGATGTGCAGAACAGACTTCTGGACTCTGTGGGAGAAGGCGAGGGTGGGATGTTTCGAGAGAACAGCATCAAAACATGTATATTATCTATAGTGAAACAGATCACCAGCCTAGGTAGGATGCATGAGACAAGTCCTCGGGCCTGGTGCACTGGGAAGACCCAGAGGGAACGGGTAGAGAGGGAGGTGGGAGGCGGGATCGGGATGGGGAATACATGTAAAACCATGGCTGATTCATGTCAATGTATGACAAAACCCACTACAATATTGTAAAGTAATTAGCCTCCAACTAATAAAAATAAATGAAAACAAAACAAAAAAGACTCAGAGCTTTCAATGCAGGGGGCATGGGTTCGATTCCTGGTAAGGGAACGAAGATCCCACATGCCACATGTGTGTGCGTGCTAAGTCACTCAGTTATGTCCAACTTTTTGCAACCCTGTGGACTGAGGCTTCCCCGTCCATGAAAGTTTCCAGGCAAGAATACTGGAGTGGGTTGCTATTTCTTCCTCCAGGGGATCTTCCCAACACAGAGATAGAACCTGCATCTTTATCTGGGAAGCCACATGCCATATGGTACAGCCAAAAAAAGAAAATATATATATACATTTTTGTGTGTGAATGATTTTGACTTCATTTAATAGATTTAGATTTATTTTAATGTTTACAGAAAATCAGTTCACAAACACTTGATTTCATAGTATTCAGACTGAGGCCAGTGTAAAAAAGAGTCCCTTTGTGGGGGACGGGGGAGGATGGGAGAAGTATATGTGGAATTTGAACAGGAGAAAATATGTGTCTGATGGCTTCCTTGGTGGCCCACTGGTTGAGAATCCACCTACCAATGCAGGAGACTTGGGTTCGATCCCTGGGTCAGGAAGTTCCCCTGGAGAAGGAAATGGCAACCCACTCCAGTATTCTTGCCTGGGAAATCCCAGGGACAGAGGAACCTGGCGAGCTACAGTCCGTGGGGTTGCAAAAGAGTCAGGCATGACTTAGTGACTAAACAACAACATCAGTGTGTCTAATTACAGTTTGTTGCAGAATAGATGGCAGAAAAATTCCGAATAATGTTGAGTTTTTGGCCATGAATTCATGTCATGCCTCTCTCATGTCAAAGTCTGGAGTTGGTGTCTCAGTGTTGGAGAACAGCTTCTATCTTGTTGCTTTCAGCATCACCTCATGACACAAGAGGGCTGCTGATGCTCCATCTATCCTTCACATCCCAGCCATCAATGAGGAGAGAAGGGGAAGGAGAAAGGCCCACCCATCCTTTAGAGATCCTCTCTGGAAACCAACACTTATGTGCTGCAATGTAGTCTAATGGCCACACCACTAGCTGCACAGGAAGCTAAGAAATGCAGCCTGTCTGGTGCCTATGTGCCCTGCTAAAGCTGTGGGCACACCACTTACTTGCTCACTGCCTACTTTGCACTGGTTAGCCCCAGTCTTCAGATGAGTGAACAGGCACAGAGAAGAGAAGGCCTTGCCCGAGGCTGCACGGCCAGTCCTAGACCCGGTGGTTGTCAAGCCCTGTTCACCTTCCTCCCACGGTGGGTAGTCATGGCTTTGAATTCTGGCCCTGCTATGTCCAAGCTGTGTGACTTTGGGCAGCTCTCTGCACCTCTGAGCCCACTAAGAGATAACCCAGAAACTTCATGGAGGATTCTGTTTTTCTTTGGGCATTTTTGTACTTTTTTGGGTGACAATGAAAAGAGAAATAATTTTTCAGAGAGAAAAATGAAGGGAATCAAGAGGAACTAGTTGAGCTGACGTCCTCACATGCAAAGCCAAGGGTGATGCTGACCCAGGGACAAGTGGGCTGTGGTGAGGGTGAGAGGTCAGCCCCCTGGCCTGGCTTTCCCACACTGACCTTGACCTGAGGTCCTGCAACCAGCTTGGCTGGCCCTCGTGTGGACACTGGCCATGAACCAGGGACCTCCACCAACCTGAACTCTTGTCGCTCCTGGTGACAGCTGCTAACTGCCCTCCCCCAACCCCCACTGGCCTGTGCTTTCAGTGTCTGAAAAGGACTGTCTATCCGGACAGTCCTTTCCCCTCTATCTCAGTCCTGCTGGCCAGTGCCTTCCTCCCCCACTTACCCCAACAGTCCTGAGGGGTGGGGGCCTTCCTTCCCATTTCACGGAGGACACAAGTGAAGCTCAGAGAGGTTGAGGCACTTGCCTAAGGCCACACAGATTTGGGCCCAGGTCTGTGGGACCCGGGCATGAACCCTTGGAAACTGGGACCTCCGAACCTGGAGGAAAGGCCCTGGGTCTGGCAGCGTGAAACAGCCCCTGGAAAGGGTGAATTGAGTAATGGAACACAGGTCTGTGTGTCCTCAGTGGAGCAGGCAGGCAGGCCCCAGCAAGAATTGGGCAAGCAAATTCTTTCGACTGGAATGCCAGATAGGGCATGATGGGAGTCCCTGGGGTGCCCTGGCACAGCCAGGACTGGGGGAAAGGCAGTCAGGAAAAATATGGAGCATCACATGTGACAGATGGTCACATTATCTCCCTCCCCGCATGCACTTCTGGAACCTGGTAACTACCTCTTCAAGGCATGGAATCTAGGGGCTTCCCTGGTGGCACAGTGGATTAGAATCCACCTGCCAATGCAGTGGACACAGGTTTGATCCCTGGTCTGGGAGGATTCCGCATACTGCAAGGCAGCTACGCCTGTGAGCCACAGTTACTGAAGCCTGTGTGCCTAGAGCCTGAGCTCCACAACAAGAGAAGCCACCACAATGTGAAGCCCACCCACTGCTCGCTGAAACCAGAAAAAGACTGTGAGCAGCCAAGAAGACTAAGCACAACCACAAATCATTTTTTAAAGAATCTGAAAATAATAAACATATATGTATAACTGAATCACTTCACTGTACACTGAAGCAACATTGTAAATCAACTACCGTTGTTGTTGTTCAGTTGCCAAGTCATGTCTGACTCTTTGCGACCCCATGGACTGCAGCACGCCAGGCTTCCCTGTCCTTCAGTATCTCCCCGAGTTTGCTCGAACTCATGTCCATTGAGTCAGTGATGCCATCCATCCAACTGCCTCATCCTCTGTTGCCCCCTTCTCCTCTTGCCCTCAATCTTTCCCAGCATCAGGGTCTTTTCCAAAGAGTCGACTCTTTGCAACAGATAGCCGAAGTATTGGAGCTTTACGTTCAGCATCAATCTTCCAATGAATATTCAAGGTTGATTTCCTTTAGAAATGACTGTTTGATCTCCTTGCAGTCCAAGTGATTTTCAAGAGTCCTCTAGCACCACAGTTTGAGAGCATCAATTCTTAAGTGCTCAGCCTTCTTTATGATCCAACTCTCACATCCATACGTGACTACTGGAAAAACCATAGCTTTGACTTTATGATCCTTTGTTGGCAAAGTGCTGTCTCTGCTTTTTAATACACTGTCTTAGATCTGTCATAGATTTTCTTCCAAGGAGCAAGAGTCTTTTAATTTCATGGCTGCAGTCACCATCTGCAGTGATTTTGGAGCCCAAAAAAATAAAGTTTGACTCTGTTTCCACTGTTTCCCCATCTATTTGCCGTGAAGTGACGTGACTGGATGCCATGATCTTCATTTTTTGAATAGTGAGTTTTAAGCCAGATTTTTCACTCTCCTCTCTCACCTTCATGAAGAGGCTCTTTAGTTCCTCTTTGCTTTCTGCCAATAAAGTGGTATTATCTGCATACTTAAATTTAAAAAACTGGTGCAGGAGAGTGACTGGATCTAGAAATTAATTAAAGAGAACTAGAAAAGACAGGGTATTGAAAAAAAAAAAAGGACATGGAATCTAATTCTTCTTCCCCTGACTCTGACTTGGGACTCTGATAAGCAGTGGAGTGCAGTAGAAGTGACACTGTGTCTGCTAAGAAGTGGTCATACAAAGCTCTGCAGCTTGTTGGGATACTCCTTTTTGAAGCCATCATCTGTCATGGAACAGCCCAAATGCCTAGAAGCCACCATGTTGTGAGAAAGCATAAATAAGCCCATGCCAAGAGACCACCAGGCCCACATGAGGGGCAAGAGACCATTGGGCAAACCCCCAGCTGTGGGCACCCGCCCGGGTGAGCCCTCCCCATTTTCCTGACACAAAGAAACCATGAGAGAGAATAAACTGAATGTTGTTTTAAGCCACTCAGCTGTGGAATGATGGTTTTTCTACACAGTGATAGCAACTGGAACATCCTAAAACAATTTTTCACATGACATGGGTCTCATTAAGCTAACATGGAAAGGACTTCCCTAGGGGTCAAGTGGTTAAGAATCTGCCTGCCAATGCAGGGACACAGGTTTGATCCCTGGTCCAGGAAGATTCCACATGCTGTGGGGCCACTAAGCCCGCGTACAACCACTGAGCCCGAATTCTAGAGCCCCATGCTCTGCAGCAAGAGAAGCCACAGCAATGAGAAGCCGCTGCAGTGAGAAGCCACCGCATCGCAACTAAAGAGCAGCCCCCACTCCCTTCAACTCGAGAAGCCTTTGCACAAGAACCAACCCGGCACAGCCAAAAATAAAACAGAAAGCTAACACGGAAAGATCTTTAGAACAATGCTAAGGCTAGAAAAGCAAGCTGCACAATGAAATGTCCAGCAAGATGCCTTTTCTGGGCACGTACACAGGATCGCATATATTTGTTCTGGACCATGTCACTGCCACATAGACGTTTAGAGAAATCTTTGTCAGGATATACCCCCAAACACACTATATCCTGAACAGCTGGAGGCAGGGGACAAGAAGATGGAGTTGGGGGCTTCTCCAAGCTCATGAGGTTCTAGACACATGTCCTTTTATGGCTGTTTATTTATTTTTATTTTTTTTTTAGGTTTTTAGTGTTTTTTTTTTAGATTTTAAGTGTTTGTTTTGTTTGTTTTTTTTTTTTTTGTCACAGGATGCAGCATGCAGGATCTTAGTTCCCTGACCAAGGAACAAACCTTCGCTCCCTGCATTGGAAGCGTGGAGTCTAAGCTACTGGACTGCCAAAGGAAGTCCCCCACGTGTCCCTTTTAAGCACCATTTCTTGATTCCTCACCAATGCTTAATTCACTAGACTAGTTGGTTTCTAGTTTATGTCATGGTTACAAAGATTTCTGCTTCAATGAGGCCATTTGTATCTTCTGGAACATTAATACTGACAAGGTGCCCAAAGCCCAGCTCATTACATTCCCACCTGATTCTGCTGCTGTGTCCCCATCTCTTAGGTGGCTCCAATGGCACCAGGAAATCTAAGTCCCTCTCATCCCTTTCCCTCAGCCTCCTCCATCCTGCCCGTCCCCAGGTCAGCCCATTTTCCTTTCAAAGTATATTCAATCCACCCACCTCTTCTCCATCCTTGGCCTCTACCTGGTCCACCACCACTGCCATCTCTGGTCTGTACCAGTGTGGTAGTCCTCTCCTCCCTGCTTCCCCACCCTCACTTCCCACCAGGATTTTTTCCCACATGGCCAGAGACTTCTAAACTCCAACTCCTGAGGGCACATAGGACCCTTATCATCTGAGCCTGGCAAATCTTCCTAAACCTCAGCCACACTGAAATTTCACACTGCACACTTACAGGTGTTTGCACGTGTGTCCCTCTTCCCGTCACGTCTCACCTGGTGAGTCTCCTTCCCCTGAGCCTCATCTCAAATGTCACTTTCCTGCCCTTTTGTTGGCAATCTGGGGGAGGAAGTATGTAGGCCCTCCCTGCAAGAATCCTCGGAATGTCTGTTTCCACAACATACTCTCAAGACACCCATGAAAGCTTGTTGATAAGTAACTAACAGGAGGGGGATGAGGAAGAAATGCTAGCTTGTTTGCTTTCTGTTTGCTGTTTTTCTTCAAAAGGCTCCCAGAAGAACGACAAAAAAGATATATGAGTGTGTGTATGTGGGGGAAGAAAGGGCTTCCCTGGTGGCTCAGCAGTAAAAGAATTCACCTGCAATGCAGGAGATGCAGGAGACACGGGATCGATCCCTGGGTTGGGAAGATCCCCTGGAGAAGGAAATGGCAACCCATTATTCTTGCCTGGGAAATCCCATAAACAGCGGTGCCTGGGCTACAGTGGGCTACAGTCCTTGGAGTCTCAAAGAGTTGGACATGACCAAGCAACTGAGCGTGCATGCACATACATGAAAAAAGAATGTAACTCTTTCAACCACCAAGTAAAGGCAAATTAAAACCAAAAAGCGTCTGCCTGCAATGCGGGAGACCCAGGTTCAATCCCTGAGTCGGGAAGGTCCCCTGGAGAAGGAAATGGCAACCCACTCCAGTACTCTTGCCTGGAAAATCCCATGGACGGGGGAGCCTGGGAGGCTGCAGTCCATGGGGTCGCAAAGAGTCGGACACAACTGGGTGACTTCACTTTCACTTTAAAGGCAAATTTAAACAATGATAAAATCTTCATTTTTGTTTGGCTTCAGTTCAGTTCAGTCACTCAGTTGTGTCCGATCTTTGCGACCCCATGAACTGCAGCATGCCAGGCCTCCCTGTCCATCACCAACTGCAGGAGTCTACCCAAATCTATGTCCATTGAGTCGATGATGCCATCCAACCATCTCATCCTCTGTCGTCCCTTTCTCCTCCTGCTCTCCATCTTTCCCAGCATCAGGGTCTTTGCAAATTATTGAAGATTTGTTAAGTGATAACACAGTGTTGGCAAGATGGTAAAAAGGTGGGCCCTCATATCCCTGTCTGGGCTGTGGAGTTCATACCAAGGTCACAGGTGTGAGACCTTGAACCAAGGCCACTGATGTGGAGCCAGAACCAAGGTCATCTCTGGAACCGACTGAGCCCCATTGTGACCACTGCCAAGAGCCCCCCTGATCCCAGAGAGCTTGCTGACCCCATATGAGGTAAAGGTACCCACCCTAACCAATCACCTAATGCCACTCCTCCAGCAGGAATTTTCTTTGTCTTGAGGCTATCAAAATTGGCTCCCAACCCATGAAAAGTATCACCTCTTCCTGGTCTTTCAGGAGGTTGCCCTGAAAGATAAGCATTGCTCCCTTATCTCTGCTCTTTGTTTTTCATAAACTCACTCTTTTCTGAAGCACTCTGTGTCTGGAAATTCTTTTCCAACCTGTGCTCAGACTATGACAAGTGCCTGGATGTGGCTTTCTAAAAACAATTTGAGGAGCTTCCCTGGCAGTCCACTTGTTAAGACTCCACACTTCCACAGCAGGGGCATGGGTTCAATCCCTGGTCAGGGAACTAAGATCCCACACATCACACAGTGTGGCAAAAAAAAAAAAATTAAAAACAATTTGACAAAATGACATAAATATGTTTAGACCCTTTCCTCAGGAATTTCTCTTAAGGAAATCATTAGGGATACAAAGGTATTAAGACATGTACAGGTATCATTTCCGTGGTTTTGGTGGAAATGAAAGGGCACAACAGTGAGGCATTGTTGACACCTGCTAAGGTTCATCTGGAAGATACTTAAAAGTCATTAAACATCATAACAGGGACATGAAAAAGGGCTTATATATGAAAAAAAGAGAGGACACGGGCTGCTCATTTTTATGGGTTAATAAAATCAGAGTTAAATCTATGTATAATTGCACTGTCCTAAGATCAATTTCCTGGTTTAATAAAGTAGTGATGTAGATGTTACCCATTACTGAGGAAGGTTGGGGAGAATATCCAAGGGACACCTCTGTACTATTTTTGTGACTTATTTTAAATCTATAATTATTTCAAACTAAGAGGGGGAATAATTCTATCAGTCATGACAGGCTGGTTATATGTTGCTATAACAAAAAAAAAACCCATCATCTAAGTGATGAAAACAGATGGAATTTAGACCAACCCCAGAGGAATGGTCTAAGTTGGAGATCCTGAGGTTGAGAATTTGCAGAGGTGACATCAGTGTTTTTTCTAGCCCCAGATACGTGTTATTTCTTTCACTGTTAGTCTAAAAGCTGTTTTATCAAGCAGAGTTCCTGCTTGCAAATGCCTCAAACCAGCTTGGGTTGTTTCAGAATCAAAGACAATGGGTAGTGGAGCTACAGTCCTGCTCTGGAGTCAAATTCCTGGGTGTGAGGCTATGAGTGGCTGAGTCCAGGTCATATACTCACATTGTTGTTCAAAGGATACTGGGAAAGTAAGTATCTGACCTTTGGAATTTCTAAAGTTGGAGGTGGAAGGTAGATCTCCAAATGCAGGAAAGGAGTTCAGACGTTGAACAGACAAAAGGAAGGGAGGGTACCAGATGGCGACTGCAGCCATGAAATTATAAGACACTTGCTCCTTGGGAGGAAAGCTATGACAAGACTAGACAGTGTATTAAAAAGCAGAGACATCACTTTGCCAACAAATGTTCTTATAATCAAAGCTAAGGTTTTTCCAGTAATCATGTACAGATATGTGAGTTGGACCATAAACAAGGCTGAGTGCTGAGGAATTGATGCTTTCAAATTGTAGTATTGGAGAAGACTCTAGAGACCTTTGGACAGCAAGGAGATCCAAACCAGTCAATTTAAAGGAAATCAACCTTGAATACTCTTTGGAAGGACCATGCTGAAGCTGCAGCTCCAATACTTTGACCACTTGATGAGAAGAGCCTATTCATTAGAAGACTCTGATGCTAGAAAAGACTGAAGGCAGGAGAAGAAGGGGATGATAGAGGATGAGATGGTTGGACGGCATCAGTGAGTCAATGGACATGAGTTTGAGCAAACTCTGGGAGATGGTGAAGCACAGGGAAGTCTGGTGAGCTGCTGTCCATGGGATCACAAAGAGTCTGACATGACTGAGTGACTGAATAGCAACAATATATCAAATAACTTTACTGTAAAGCAGAGATTAACACAACATTGTAAATCAACTATACTTAGACTTAAAAAGGACGGGATACATTGGTTCCTATAGCTGAAAATCCCAGAGGGTGCCTTCAGGCATGGCTGTATCTAGGTGCTTAGCTCTAGCTATACAGCCAAGTCTCCATGCCTTGCTTGTTCTTGCCTCTCTGGGGCCTTCCCCTCAGCAAACCCTCCCCTAATGGTGGCAACCAAGATGACTTCCCCATTGCTCCATCCTCCCCAACTCAGCTACCCCAACAGGAAGCAAGTTCCTTTTACCCTGGTTTGAGTCACAGGTCCATTCTTGAGTCAATCTCTGAAGTTGGGGGTGATTTATTATTCTAATTGGTCAGGCCCAGGTCACGTGGCCAATCCCTTGCTTTTGCCAGGCTATTCCTTGCCCCAAAACACATGGACTGAGAATTAGCGGAGGGTGGTCCCTCCCTCCTGTTACCAGAAGTAGGGGGAATGGCTGATGGGCAGACAAGATCCCCCAAATGCCCAAAAAGTTTGGATGAGGAGAGTAGAAGGAAAGGCATTTCTGGCAGAGGGAACAGAATAAGCAAAGGCAGAGCCCGTGACACTCACTTAGAGATAGGCATCCCACTTGGCACTAGTGGTAAAGAACCTACCTGCCAATGCAGGAGACATAAGAGACACAGGTTCAATCCCTGAGTCAGCAAGATCCCTGAGGAGGGCACAGCAGCCCAGTCCAGTATTCTGACCTAGAAAATCCCATGGACACAGGAGCCTGGTGGGTTACAGTCCACGGGGTCACAAAGAGTCAGACACGACTGAAGTGACTTAGCACGCACACACACACACACAAGATGGGACTGAGAGGACTTGAATGCCAAGAGGGGACACCTGGTCACCCAGGGAATGAGCTGGTGTTGCCACAACAACAGTGATAACAATAGTAACAATAATAGTGAAACAGGCTGGCACTTGGGACACTGCTGCAGTTCTGCAAGGCTTGCACCTAGACACACCTCTCCTCCAGCAACAAAATACAAAGAAACTATATGGGACTAAAAATAACTGTGCAGAATTCTGCACATCTCGACTAGATAGTAGCCCCCCCCAGCTCACTGCAACTAGAGAAAGCCTGCAGGAAGCAACAAAAAAGACCCAGCACTGCCAAAAATAAATAAAACACTCCTTAAAAAAACAGGCTGTTGAGATCAAACGCAGGGTACTGCAAATGCCCTCTGTACTCAAAACCACCGGAGGGGTGGGCAAAACACCTAAGCCACCCTTCTGACCCAACCCCTGGACACACCTCTAGCCTCACCCCATATTAAGAACAAGCAAGGGAACCTGTTGCTTGTTCCTACTCCCCCCAGCTGCAGCAGGGGCCCCAGTGAAGCCTTGTCTGAGTTTCTTTTCTGGCCTCTAGTCAATTTCTGGGCTTCCCTGATGGCTCAGATGGCAAAGAATCTGCCTGCAATGCAGGAAACCTGGGTTCAATTCCTGAGTCGGAAAGATCCCCTGGAAAAGAGATGACAACCCACGACTAACACTTCCAATTTCTACTCACTGGAGATGGTGAAGAACCTTGGTCAGGAACAATAGCAGCTAATGCCATTTCCTGCTGTGATGCAGGTACTAATCTCAATAAGCAAGAATCATCCTCACATCCATTTGATGCCTGAGGAGAGCAATGCACACAGGGGCAAAGTAACTTGCCCAAAGTCATCCAGGAAGTGGCGGAACTGAGGTTTGTGCTCAGAATGGGTGGTTCTCCACCCACAACCCACAAAATCAAGGCAAGGGTAAAACACTCGGTCAGAAGGTCCCTGGGCTTCCCTGGTGTCTCAGTGGTAAAGAATCCACCTGCTAAGAAGGGGACATGGGTTAAATCCCTGGTCGAGAAAGATCCCACATGCCCTGGGATAACTAATTCCATGCGCCACAACTACTGCATCACTAGAGAGCCTCAGAGCCACAATAAGAGAAACCGAGGCAGTGAGAAGCCCGAGCACCGCAATGAAGAGTAGCCTGCTTACCCAGCCTAGACAGAGCTCGTGCACAGCAATGAAGACCCAGCGCAACCAAAAATAAAATAAATAAATAACGAATGAACAATCACTCAATAACCTCAGATATGCAGATGACACCACCCTTATGGCAGAAAGTGAAGAAGAACTAAAGAGCCTCTTGATAGTGAAAGAGGAGAGTGAAAAAGTTGGCTTAAAGCTCAACATTCAGAAAACTAAGATCATGGCATCTGGTCCCATCATTTCATGGCAAATAGATGGGGAAACAGTGGAAACAGTGGCTGACTTTATTTTTGGGGGCCCCAAAATCACTGCAGATGGTGATTGCAGCCATGAAATTAAAAGACGCTTACTCCTTGGAAGGAAAGTTATGACCAACCTAGACAGCATATTAAAACGCAGAGACATTACTTTGCCAATAAAGGTCCGTCTAGTCAAGGCTATGGTTTTTCCAGCATTCATGTATGGATGTGAGAGTTGGACTGTAAAGAAAGCTGAGCACCGAAGAATTGATGCTTTTGAACTGTGGTGTTGGAGAAGACTCTTGAGAGTCCCTTGGACTGCAAGGAGATCCAACCAGTCCATCCTAAAGGAGATCTGTCCTGAGTGTTCACTGGAAGGACTGATGCTGAACCTGAAACTCAAACAACACTCTGGGCACCTGATGCTGACTCATTTGAAAAGACCCTGGTGCTGGGAGGGATTGGGGGCAGAAGGAGAAGGGGACGACAGAGGATGAGATGGCTGGATGGCATCACCAACTCAATGGACATGAGTTTGGGTAGACTCCGGGAGTTGGTGATGGACAGGGAGGCCTGGCATGCTGCGGTTCATGGGGTCACAAAGAGTTGGACACGACTGAGAGACTGAACTGAACTGAACTGAATGAACAAATAAATAAATCTTAAAAAAAAAAAAAAAAAAAAAAGGTCCCTGGAGGGCAGGAGGTATTTTTACCTGGATCTGTTTATATCAGTTAGCATCAACTTCAGCTGCATACTGTAAAAGAACAACTAATTTACATATTTCTCTGGTGGTGCTGTGGCTAAGATGCCATGCTCCCAATGCAGAGGGCAGGAGTTCGATCCCTGGTCAGGGAACTAGTTCCAGTACACCAAAACTAAAAGATTCCGCTTGCCACAATGAGAGCTCGAATGCCTGAGCAGCAACGAAGTCCAAGCTCAGTCAAAAAATAAATAAACATTAAAAAAAAAGTATTGGATCTTAGGACTTCCCTGGTGGTCCAGGCTTTGAGACTATGTGTTTCCAAAGCAAGGAGCGTGGGTTCATCCTTGGTCGGGGAATTAAGATTCCACATGCCCCACAGCCAAAACAACTAAAGTTTCCAAATAAAATTTAAAAATAAAAAATTGAATTAAAATATGATCAAAATAAGATAACATAAAATAGAATTGTATTTTCACCAGAGCAGAAATTTCCACCTGCTTCACTGGTCTTGGGACTACCACTAGCAGCAAGGGATTCTGGGAAATAATTTTAACTGGGCACATTATAGCCTGAAACAGGATTGAGATTCTATAAATAAGAAAAGAAATGTAAAACGGTGCAGCTGCTGTGGAAAATAGCATGGAGGTTCCTCAAGCAATTAAAAATAGAATCATTATGTGATCCAGCAACTGACTTGTATGTATATATACACCCAAAAGAATTGAAAGTAGGGAGTCAAAAGAGACTTGCACACCCATGTTCATAGTCACATGATTCACTACAACCATAAAAGGCAACCCAAGTGTCCATCAGTGGATGAATGAACAAAATGTGGTGTAGGTACACCAAGCAATATCATTCAGCCTGAAAAGGAAGGCAATTCAGACACATGCTACAGTATGGATGAGGTAACCCTGAGGTTACCATGCTCACTGCAATAAACTAGTCACAAAAAGACAAATACTGGATGCCTCCACTTATATTAGGTTCCTGTATGTGTATGTGTGTGTGTGTGTGTGTGTGTGTGTGCACTCAGTCGCGTCGACTCTTTGCAACCCCATGGACTGTAAAAGCTGCCAGGCTCCTCTGTCCTTGAAATTTCCCAGGCAAGAATACTGGAGTGGGTTGCCATTTCCCTCTCCAGGGGATCTTCCCAAGGATCAAACCTGCGTCTCTTGCACTGGCAGCTGCATTCTTTACCGCTGAGCCATCTGTAAAGTCCATATTAGGTCCCTAAAGAAGTCAATTTCATAGAGACAGGAAACGGAATGATGGGTGCCAGGGGCTGGGGGAGGGAGGGTGGGGAGTCAGTATTTAGCGGGGACAGAGTTTCAGTTTTGCAAGATGAAAGGGTCCTAGAGATGGATGGTGGTGATGGTTGGACAACAATGTGAACGTACTTATGTCACTGAAATGCACATTTCCTTTTTTTTCCCCCCCACATGTGGAATGTTGCTTTTCCAACCAGGGATTGAACCCACATCTCCTGCAGTGTAAATGCAGTCTTAACCACTGGAGCTCCAGGGAAATCTCTAAACTGCACATTTCAGATGGTTAAGATGGTACATTTTATATTATGTGCATTTTAGCATAAGTATTAATTAATTAAATTTTTAAGTAAAAAGGAAAGACACAAAAGGAGAGTGCTCTAGTTGTAGGCAGCTCGCTGTGGCCAGCGCAGCTGTAGTCAGGTAACTTCTCCCCCTGACCCAAGATGAAGAATGGCCATCTATTCAACTGAGGAGGACAGAACCCAGATTCAGGGCAGGGCAGCAGGGTGGCTGTGCATCCTAAGATGCTGAATTGGAAGAGCAGGCATCTGTAGGGATTTCTGATGGGTTTTTTCTTCCTGAATTCTCATAGATTCCTGGCAGTGGGGAGAGAGTGGCCTAAAGATCTGAGAGGCTGTGCTGCCCTTGACATTCACTCTGAGGCCGTGGCTGACGTCAGAGGCTAAGGGAGCCGAGGTTACCCATGTGGCTTGCAGCAGCTTTCGGCAAGTTTCTTCCCTCTTTCTTTCTTTTTTCTTTCTCTTCCTTCTATCCCCCCTTTCTTTTCTTCTGTCTTTATCTCTCTTTTTTATTTCTTTTCTTCTTTTCTTTTTTCCCCTTCCTCCCTTTATTTCCCTCCCTCCTTCCTTTCTTCCTATTTTTTTTTTCCTTTTTTTTCTTTTTAAATGTTTAAGCATGGCAAAAGACACATAACAGGAACTCCCTTGGTGATCCAGTGGTTAACGTGGGTTCAGGGAATGTGGGTTCGATCTGTGGTTGGGGAATTAAGATTCCACATGCTCTGCAGTGCTGCCAAAAGATTAAAAAAAAGACACATAACATAAAATTTGCCATCTTCATCATTTTAAGTGCACTGTTCAGGGGCATCACATGCATGCACATTTTCAACCAGTGCCACCATGCATCTCCAAAATATTTCCATCTTCCCAAACTTAAATTGTCTCCCTACTAAAAAATAACTCCCCAGTCCTCCTCCTTCAGCCCCTAGAAACCATCTTACTTTCTCCTCTATGGAAATTTGACTCATTCTAGAGACCTCCTGGGGCTTCTCTGGTGACTCAGAGGTTAAAGCGTCTGCCTCCAACGCGGGAGACCTGGGTTTGACCCCTGGGTCGGGAAGATCCTCTGGAGAAGGGAAAGGCTACCCACTTCAGTATTCTGGCCTGGAGAATTCCATGGACTGTATAGTCCTTGGGGTTGCAAAGAGTTAGACACAACTGAATGACTTTCACTTTCACAGAGACCTCCTGAAGGCAGAATCATACAGCATTTGTCTCCTCATGACTGGTTTATTTCACTTTTTTCTTAATCACACAAGTACTAAGTAATACAGGCATGCCTCATTTTATTATGCTTCACTTATTAATATTTATTTAGTTATTTGACTGCCCCAGGTCTTAGTTGCAGAGCGGGGGATCTAGTTCCCTGACGAGAGATGGAACCCAGATCCCCTGCATTGGGAGCATGGAGTCTTAGCCACTGGACCGCCAGGGACGTCCACTATGCTTCACCTTATTGTGCTTTGCAGACACTGCAAATTTTTTAAAAATTGAAGTTTTGTGGCAAGTCTATCATCACTATAATCCAACAGCCCTTCCCCATAACTGCCTGGCCTGCCAGCCTCCCCTGCTCTCTCCATCCCACCAGAACGGTGTATCTGGCACCACTGATAAACCTGCATTGACCTTCATCAGCCAGAGTCCATAGTTGACATTAGGGATCACTCTATGTTGCACACCCTATGTGTTTGGATTGTACATGTTTATACACACATCCTGCCCTGTTCTCTCTCCTGGAGGCGTTGACGATGAGGTGGTGTCATGGTCAATTTTGAACCTCCCCAACTACGGATCCGGGGCTTTATCTATGTTCTCAATACAGGTTTGCTTTCAAACATAGGCAAAACGCTCTCTGACATAAATCACAGCAGGATCCTCTATGACCCACATCCCAGAAACAAAAGCAAAAATAAACAAATGGGACCTAATGAAACTTAAAAGCTTTTGCACAACAAAGGAAACTATAAGCAAGGTGAAAAGACAGCCCTCAGATTGGGAGAAAATAATAGCAAACGAAGCAACAGACAAAGGATTAATCTCAAAAATATACAAGCAACTCCTCCAGCTCAACTCCAGAAAAATAAATGACCCAATCAAAAAATGGGCCAAAGAACTAAACAGACATTTCTCCAAAGAAGACATACAGATGGCTAACAAACACATGAAAAGATGCTCAACATCACTCATTATCAGAGAAATGCAAATCAAAACCACAATGAGGTACCATTACACGCCAGTCAGGATGGCTGCTATCCAAAAGTCTACAAGCAATAAATGCTGGAGAGGGTGTGGAGAAAAGGGAACCCTCTTACACTGTTGGTGGAAATGCAAATTAGTACAGCCGCTATGGAAAACAGTGTGGAAATTTCTTAAAAAGCTGGAAATAGAACTGCCATATGACCCAGCAATCCCACTTCTGGGCATACACACCGAGGAAACCAGATCTGAAAGAGACACGTGCACCCCAATGTTCATCGCAGCACTGTTTGCAATAGCCAGGACATGGAAGCAACCTAGATGCCCATCAGCAGACGAATGGATGAGGAAGCTGTGGTACATATACACCATGGAATATTACTCAGCCATTAAAAAGAATTCATTCGAATCAGTTCTAATGAGATGGATGAAACTGGAGCCCATTATAGAGAGTGAAGTAAGCCAGAAAGATAAAGACCATTATAGCACACTAACACATATATATGGAATTTAGAAAGATGGTAACGATAACCCTATATGCAAAACAGAAAAAGAGACTCAGATGTATAGAACAGACTTGTGGACTCTGGGAGAAGGCGAGGGTGGGATGTTTCAAGAGAACAGCATCGAAACATGTATATTATCTAGGGTGAAACAGATCACCAGCCCAGGTTGGGTGCATGAGACAAGTGCTCGGGCCTGGTGCACTGGGAAGACCCAGAGGGATCGGGTGGAGAGGGAGGTGGGAGGGGGGACCGGGATGGGGAAAACATGTAAATCCATGGCTAATTCATTTCAATGTATGACAAAAACCACTGCAATGATGTAAAGTAATTAGCCTCCAACTAATACAAATAAATGGAAAAAAAAAACCCAACAAGTCTGCAGTTCTTCTTGAAAAAAAGGAGTGGCGGTCCAGGACAAATTTGAGTTATGAATGATCAAAATCCCATCAAACCAGTCAATCCTAAAGGAAATCAACCCTGAATATTCATTGGAAGGACTGATGCTGAAACTAAAGCTCCAATACTTTGGTCACCTGATGCGAAGAGCCGACTCATTGGAAAAGACCCTGATGTTGGGAAAGATTGAATGCAAGAGGAGAAGGGGACGACAGAGGATGAGATGGTTGGATGGCATCACCGACTCAATGGAAGTGAGTTTGAGCAAGCTCCAGGAGACGGTGAAGGACAGGGAAGCCCGGCATGCTGCAGTCCATGAGGTCGCAGAAAGTCAGACATGACTGAGCAACTGAACAACAGCGGAATTCAGAAGCAGGGCATTTATAATGCTGTTGGCAGGCAAATCAAAAATAATATCACTTATTTTCACTTATCTATTTAGCCCTTACTAATGCTAGGCACTAGAGATACTATACAATATTGTCTCTGCCCTCACATGGCTTATGGGCATCTTGTGTAGATAAATTGATGGCTACAGCGTCAAGTCAGGTCTCTAAACGTACCCTTTGGGAGGCACCTGTGGTTACTCACCCTCTCTGACTGCTGAGTTCTGTTTCAAAGGCAGCTATGAAGACTCACCTTAGCCAAAAGACCAGACTCTTGGGTGGAGACCTATTTTGGTCTGAGCCTCCTGGTGACTTAGAGAGGTAGAAACCTGGACAAAGGGCATCAGAATGAGGAAAACACGTGCCCTGGGTTCAGATGATTTTGCAAGCCTAGGAAATTTTAGATGAAGTGGATGCCATGGAAGGTTTGTTTTTAAGTGTCTGTGAGGAAGAAAATTTCCCCTAAAGAGAAGAGTGATAAAAAAAGATGTCATTGCAAAGACAGGCAAAACCAAAACAAGGAACTGATACACTATGGTCATTATGTGCCAAACAAGCATGGCTCCAATATGTGTCCAACTCTGCGACCCCATGGACTGTAGCCTGCCAGGCTCCTCTGTCCACGGGGTTCTCCAGGCAAGAAAACTGGAGTGGGTTGCCATGCCCTTCTTCAAGGGATCTTCCTGATCTGGGATTAAACCCATGTCTCTTATGTCTCCTGCATTGGCAAGTGGGTTCATTGCCACTAATGCCACCTGGGAAGCCCCCAATTGCATATATATATATATATATATATATACACACACATACATATATATATGTGATGGTTGGATGGCATTACCGACTCAATAGACATGAGTTTGAGGAAACTCCGGGAGTTGCTGATGGACAGGGAGGCCTGGCATGCTGCAGTCCATGGAGTCGCAAAGAGTTGGACACGACCTAGCAACTGAACTGAACTGAACTGAACTGTTACATATATGTGACACATATATACAATCATTTATATATAAAATCATTATATGTATAATCCTTTAGGACTTCCTTCATGGCACAGTGGATGGGAATCTGCCTGCCAATGCCGGGGGCACGGGTTTGATCCCTGGTCTCAGAATATTCCACATGCCATGGAGCAGCTAAGCCCATGTGCCACAACTACTGAATCCCATGCTATAGTGCCCAGGAGCTGCAACTACTGAGCCCACATGCCACAACTACTAAAGCTGACTTGCCTAGAGCCTGTGCTCCGCAACAAGAGAAGCCACCGCATAAGAAGTCCGAGCATGTGCCCGCTTCGGCAGCACATATCCTGAAACTGGAACGATACACAGAAGATCAGCATGGCCCCTGTGCAAAGACGACATGCAAATTTGTGACGCATTCCATATTTTTAGCAAATGAAACAACTGACAAAGGATTAATTTCCAAAATATACAAGCAGCTCATACAACTCAATACCAGAAAAACAAACAACCCAATCAAAAAGTGGGAAAAAGACCTAAACAAACATTTCTCCAAAGAAGACATACAGATGGCTAACAAACACATGAAAAGATGCTCAACATCGCTCATTATTAAGAAATACAAATCAAAACTATAATGAGATATCACCTCACATCGGTCAGAATGGCCATCATCAAAAAGTCTACAAACAATAAATGCTGGAGAGGGTGTGGAGAAAATGGAACGCTCTTGCACTGTTGGTGGGGCTGTAAATTGATACAGACACTATGGAAGATGGTATGAAGATTTCTTAGAAAACTAGGAATAAAACCACCATATGATCCAGCAATCCCACTCCTAGGCATATACCCTGAGGAAACCAAAATTGAAAAAGACACATCCATCCCATTGTTCATTGCAGCACTATTTACAATAGCTAGAACTGGAAGCAACCTAGATGTCCATCGACAGATGAATGGATAAAGAAGTTGCAGAACATATACACAATGGAATATTACTCAGCCCTATAAAGGAGTGCATTTGAATCCATTCTAATGAGGTGGATGAACCTAGAACCTATTATACAGAGTGAAGTTAAGTCAGAAAGACAAAGATAAATATTGTATTCTAACACATATATACAGAATCTAGAAAAATGGTACTAAAGAATTTATTTAATGGGCAGCAATGGAGAAACAGACATAGAGAATAGATTTATGGACATGGGGAGAGGGGAGGAGAGGGTGAGATGTATGGAAAGAGTAATGTGGAAACTTACATTACCACATGTAAAATAGATAGCCAATGGGAATTTGCTGTATGGCTCAGGAAACTCAAACAGGAGTTCTGTATCAACCTAGAGGGGTGGGATGGGGAGGGAGATGGGAGGGAGATTCAAAAGGGAGGGGATATATGTATACCTATGGCTGATTCATGCTGTGGTTTGACAGAAAACAACAAAATTCTGAACAGCAATTATCCTTCAATAAAAAGATAAATTAATTTAAAAAAAAAGTCTGAGCACTGCAACGCGGAGCATCCCCTGTTTGCTGCAACTGGAGAAAAGCCCAGACATAGCAGAAGACCCAGCACAGCCAAATGTAAAAATAAATAAAACACACAACAGTGCTATATATAATTATTTATATAAATAATCATTTTATATAATCATTTATACATATATATATATATACTTAATCCTCACAAGAACCCTATGAGTAAGTTATAGAAGAGTATATGGAGGCTCCAAGAAGTAGAGAAATTTAAACAGTGTGACTCCATCCTCAGGGCAATATATGCTCAAGTGGCAGGAACAGAAAGGACCTTGAGATTTCTTCAGACAGATCAAAGGGACTCCTGGGTTAAACCATCCCAGAATTCTTGCCCAGGCTTGAGCCCTCCAGGAATGTTCTTTTCAGGGTTTTTTTTTTTCAGCCCTTTTCCAGGCCTGCCCCTATATCTCCATACAACTGAACATATGTTAAGTAAGCTAAGTCCTCTCTGGAAGACAGTCTCTTCCTGGTAACTCTTTCCAGGGCTGTTGGGCAGAACAAGTCACCTACCACCAGATGGATCAAAGAAAGCTGGGCTCGCAACAGAAACAGTCTGTGAGGTCTTGTAATTTTTCAGAAGGGAAATCAAACCTAGTGCTTCTGACTTTAAGGGGGGAAAAAGGAGCATATGTTAATATGTTATAAAGAATGGAATGGAGGGTGACACATTCATAAATGTTGCAACTCCCAGAACTTGCCCATCCTTGTCAATTTCTGCAGGCAAGATTATTCATAATTTCATTTTGACCCTGACACTGAACCTGCCAAGTAAGGGAAGTAAGCATTACTTTTCCCCCCGTTTTTATTTTATCTTCTTCCCCCACCCTGCCCTCTCATCTGCTGCCTTGAGGCTTATGGGATCTTACTTCCCCGACCAGGTATGGAACTCACTCCCTCTGCAGTAAAAACATGGCGTCCTAACCACTTGACCACCAGGGAAGTCCCAATGTCCCACTTTTTTAATTGGCAAAGCTAAGTGACTTATCCAAATTCTGTATGATTTAGAAGCTGGGGCTCTATACTGCCAGACACTGTTTATAAATTTCTTCTCCTGGATTAATCACTGTTTTTCTTTCTGAGAGTTCAATTATCTCCTCTCTGCCTCTTTTCTGCCTTCTCTCCTGGATTTCTCTGAAAGCCTGCTGAGAGGTTAGTAAGCTTGCAAAGCTCAGCTGGTAAAACCTCAGAGAACTCTGCTCATTCCGGAGAGAACCCTCCCAAACTGCCAGACCCTTTATAGGAGGGCTTTTTGGCAAGGGGCCCTGGCAAGTTCATGAATCTCCACCAAAGAGACACCCTGATTCTTAAAAGCTGTTCACCATCAGCTCTTGGTGGTTTAGGCATTCAGGTTCAGCTCTGAAATTTCCAGTTTGTTTTGATTTGGCTTTGGGGAGAGGAAGTGGCCACTCTGTTTGTTCAACCCTTTCTCTGAATAAGATAAATCAATATTTATGTCCAGACCCCAGGTATGGGGTCAGTTGATTTCAGAGATGTTTTGGCCCATAATTCATCCAGGTGCTGGATCCCACAAAACAAAATCGGCCTTTGCCTGTACTTTTGTGATGATTTTATTTAAATGCATCACTGATAACTGTTTTATGGGGCAATTTGGAAGAACCCTCTAAAACTATATATGACGAAACAGTTAAAATCTATAAACAATTCCTAGAAAGGAGAAAGGTAAGTAGAGAAAAGGGGTGGGGGGTAAGTTTCCAACATCTCGTTTTTGGTTTTGAGTCAGAGGGGAGATGTCATTGGCCAATTAGACGATTTGGAAGGACAGATCGAATCTTCTTTGGGCACCAAAGAGAACATAAGAATCAAAATTTGAGAGAAATTTAAGGGAGATGAGGGATTTCATTTTGAGGGTGGGCGTGGGGGCGGCTCAGCTCTTCCTGCGACAAACCCTGCAGCCTGTCCTGGACCAGCTTTGGAAAGAATTGGAATCTGAGTCAGGGCTTCATGGGTTAAGGAGCATATGTCACATCGGCCGTTTGAAACTCCTCCTCTCCAAACTCCTCCTCCCACAGTGAGGTGAAGATATTTGAAAATCACCCCACTGCAAACTCCTCCCTCTCCGGGAAACCTCACATAGAAATGCTGCAAATGACTGGGGCCCCGCGTGCAGTCGCGTCCGGGCCGCGCGAAGCCCGGATTTCCAGAGCGGTCACTGAGAGCGGACAGCGGCCTGGGCCGGGGCGTGACAAGCGGAGGCTGGGATCATGAGGCTCGCGGGCTGGGGGCTGCGCTGGGCCATTGCCCTGCTCATAGCTGCGGGGGAGGCTGCAGGTAAGGCTGGCTCCAGAAGCCCGCGCGCCATAGGAATGAGCTCCTGAATTCGGGGAGCCCCTTGGTATTTGGGGGGGGGCCGGCGGGAGAGAAAAAGGAAAAATCATTCAATCCATGGAAGGCGTGGGTAAATGGCACAAAGTCCTTCCCCAATGGCTGGATTGGGAAAAGGGTTCGGGGGGTAGGTGTCTGAGGGGTCTGGTAGGGAAACGCGACGCGGCTTTCCCCACAAGTCTCCCCGCGATGGCGGACCACTCCCCTTTTCTTAGAGCCGGATACGCGTTAGGAGGAGGTACTCCCTCCCAGAGTTATTCCAGGGGTGAGACGAACCCGAAAACGGGCTGCTCAGCCTGGAGGCCCCTATGGGCGCTCCCCCACATCGTTTCACCCTCACGGGTTACGACGGCGGTCAAGTCGGCCTTGTGCTTCCCAAGGGCGACGCTGCCTCTGGAAGCGGCGCGGGACTAGTCTAACCTGCACCAAGCTTCCGCCCTTAGCCACCTCCTCCAGCCCCGCCTTCAGCCCCGTGGACCCTCCCCCGAGCTCCCATTGGACGCCATTCGAACAGGCGAGCCTCGAGCCACACCCCTTGGCCAATGGGAGGCGGTGGTTGCTGAGGCCGAGCGGTGCGGGGCGGGGCTGGCGCACGCTTCGCGCCTTACCTAGATCTCTGTGAGGATGTCGAAGGAGATTCTTCGGGTCGTCCGGGGCTTCCGTCAGAAAGGATGCGACAAGTCCCGGGCCCCTGGAGAAGCTCTGCAAGCATAGATGAGGTGCCCGCCTAGCGCTTGAGGCCCGCTCGGCCAAGGCCTGTCTCCTCCCCTATCCGCAGTGATGCCTTGGTACCCATTTTGTCCTCGGGAGCTTCTCTGACCCCGCCCGACTGGGAAAAGTTCGCAAACGTGACCCCCAAACCACCTTCAAGGTCTCAGTTCCTTCCCAGTGTGAAATGTTGCCTAGAAACTCCAGTCCTTCCCGGATCGGACGTGAAGGGCACTTAACGGAGACTTTCATTCGCGCCTGGGCAGGGACCGAGAGTCGGGGACCGAATGGACGCCTTTGGGATGGCCCTGTTTGTTCAGAGGCGCTAAAATGAGTTCAGTTGAGCTGCTCTCATGACAACGTTTCATTTTAGAGGGTTTGAATTTTAGATTTGGGCAAGAGGCTAGTTGGTGCAATATCCTGAGTTATCCAGTGGCTGAGAGAGGCATTTGACCTTGCCCTGGATAATAAAGAAAAGGTCCTTTTCCTGCTTAACAGCCAGCTGGGCCTAGAAAAGTGTTGAAATTGTCCCGTGAACAGGATGCAGGAAGCTTTTTTTAATGGGGGGAGGGGTGGCTTTGAGCAGAGACCTTTGAACCCTTGGAATCAGCACCTGTGACACACACACATCACAGTTTTCTCTGGGAGGAAAGGAAGGAGGATTTCAGCCACATGGTAGAGGGTTGTAATAATTCGGCAATTGGGTTGTGTGAAGTAAAGGGATGGTGGCTTGGTAAAGAGACAGTCGATGAGCCTGTATTTCACACAGATCCACTCCTTCCCTAAGAGGAAATTAATGGCAGTGAAGTTTCATTGAGCAAGATATGTTGCTTCAGTTTCCTTTTTCACTGGGCAGCTTGAGGATCTGATGTATTTTGGTTCTCAAGGAGGCTCTGAGTCTGGGTGTGTTCCCCAGACTCCTGAGAGTGAGTGGGCAGCTACTAAATATCTGCCTGCAGTGTGGGAGACCTGGGCTCGATCCTTGGGTCCGGAAGATCCCTGGAGAAGGACATGGCAACCCACTCCAGTATTCTACTGTGTATTCCACTAAGTATCTACTCTGTTGTTAACTTGATGGTAGACATTTGTAGCAGCCCTGGCTACTCCAGTTTGCCCCGAGGGGGCGGGAATTTCTTGTCTGTTTACTTTGGGAATGGTAGTAAAGTGGCATCTTAACTGCTTGCTTTCCTTTAGCCAAATCAAAGTCAATTAATTGACAGTTGTGTGTGGGGTATCAAATATGCCAGGGACACACCCAAACTCAGAAAGTAGAGTGTTCCCACTAAGTTGTGTCTGCTTTAACAGAAGATAAGATGGTTAGATAGCATCACTGACTCAACGGACTTGAATCTGAGCAAGTTCTGAGAGGTAGTAGAGGACAGAGGAGCCTGGAATGCTGCAGTCTGTGAGATCCGGAAGAGTCGGACACAACTTAGGGATTGAACAACTGCTTTAACAACAAGCCCCAGAGGGATTCACTGGTCATTGTCAGGCATATTTATCTTTCCGGGCAACACTAAAGATAGGGAGAATGTTTCTGAGACTGCAAACCTTTAAGAGAAATATCTGCCTCATTCTGTCTTTCTAGGGCATTCCTGCTTATATCTGTAGGGCTCCTCCCCTAATAAGATCCAATTCTAGATGTCTTTTTTGCTCAGTGTTGATCGCCTTTCACATCCCACATTCAGTATGTTAACAGCATCCACACTCTGCTCTGCTGTCTAGCAAGTAACCATGTGTTGCTAAGATACCATGCAAGTAGTCAGCAGTGAACAGCGATAGAAACTGGCTACCCCTCCCTCAAAGGAGCAGACAACAAACTCTACCACGGAGATCACCTCTGGGGAAAATACCCTGGTGGTCCCTCATGTGGGAAAGAGCACTGGTGAAAGGATTTTTCATTCATTTTCTGCTAAGTATCTTAGCTTCAGCCATTTTTTTCTCTTTTTTTTTAAAGATTTTTTTTGGTGTGGAACATCTTTTTTTGAAAGTCTTTATTGAATTTGTTATGATAATGCTTCTGTTTTATGTTTTTTTTGGCCCTGAGGCCTGTGGGATCTTAGCTTCCCAACTAGGGATTGAACCCGCATCCCTTGCACTGGAATGCAAGGTCCCAACCACTGGACCACCAAGGAAGACCCCAACCATTTCTTTTTCAAGAAAATGATTCCAAGTATTTATTTTTCAATTTTTTGTCTTGTCCATGCCTCTCGACTTGTAGGATCTTAGTTCCCTGGCCAGGGGTTGAACCCAGGCCCTGACAGTGAAAGCACGGAGTCCTAACCTCGGGGCCACCAGGGAATTCCCTCCATGTATTATTTTGGTTTTCCTGAACAACCACTGTCTTCAGTATCTGCGGAAAGAAAACCTTGAAAGCATTTACCACCTCATATGTGTGCTGGAGAAAAAGCAGAAATGTATATTCTCCTTTTCTGTTTCGATAACCTTGTTCCTGATTCCTCACCCATGACAGGAGAGGTCTAAGGGCTAGAGTTTCGATTGTTATCTTTTTTTTGGGGGGGGGAGGGAGTGTGTTGCTTATATAATTTTAGGCATCCCCAGTATGTGGAGTTATGGGATGTGGCGCTCTGGTTTGCTTTTGCTGGAATTCAACTGAAACTGACATACAAAACCCAAACCTTGCTTGTGGAACTGGGAGGAAATAAGAAAAGCTGTGGTTTCTCTGGGCTGTGGTGTTTGAAATAGGACTAGTTCTGACTTCTCGCTCAAGTTGGGATTGCCCACTGCCCGGACACCCATCTTGAGGTGCTCTCCTGGGTGCTCACTGTCCCTTATCCTCGGCCATATAAGCAAGGCCACGAGACATTTCCCAGCTGACTGCTGTCAGTGAAATCCATTCACACGTTACAGCTGATGGCCAGCTGTTGGATGAACAGCTGTTCAGATAGAAATACGTAGTAGTGGGTCTTCTTGTTGGTAGGGTCTTCAGCCATCTATGACAAGAAAATATTTGATTAACTGTTGCCCAGGGGAGGGCTCGTTGGTGTCCAGGGAAGGGGGTTGTTCTTTTCTCTTTCTTACTTTTGTTATTATTGTAATTTTTATTTTTGACTGTGCTGAATCTTTGTTGCGAGGTGGGGGCTCTCTAGTTTGTTGGTGCGTGGGCTTAGTTGCAGAATGTGGGATCTTAGTTCCCCAACCAGGGATCGGACCCAGCGCCCCTGCATTGGGAGTGCAGAGGACCACCCGAGAAGATCCTCTTTATCCCTATTTAAAGGGCTTTAAGATGGTTTAATGTTTCTAGCCTTTCCAGTAGGGCTTCCCTGGTGGCTCAGATGGTAAAGAATCTGGCTGCAATGCAGGAGACCTGGGTATGATTCCTGGGTCACAAAGATCCCCTGGAGAAGGAAATGGCAACCCCCTCCAATATTCTTACCTGGAGAATCCCATGGACATAGGAGCCTGGTGGGGTACAGTTCATGGCGTTGCAAAAGAGTTGGACACGGCTGAGCGACTAACACTTTCATTTTTGCACTTTCAAGATGGTTTAATATTTTTAGCCTTTCCAGTAGCACATTCTGCGTGTGAGATGGTTCCTTGGGCAAAGTGGATTTGCGATAATTGAAACTGCCATCTCCTGGCTGGGAGAGCAGATGGCAGAAGTTCCTCCTCCATAATCCTCCTCCTCTGTAGAGAATGCCCCTTGCCTGAACTTCCTTTTTTTTTTTTTTTTTTAACATTTTTTTCCTAAGAGTCCTGGAATTTCGATTGCTTTTTACCCACCCCATGTGGGAAGCCAGAAGTGAGTCATTTCCTTTTTCAGGCATAATCACGATTCAGCTGTGAGTCAATGGGTGTGGGGTATATTGCAGAGGCACCTCAGAGGGTGATGTCCTGTCTGGATCAGTAGCTGGGCAATGCATTATCAGTTTGTGTTCCGATAGCGGCAGATTCTAGATTCAGCTCATTTGAATCTCTCTGAGCTCTCCACTGGGGTTACCTCCAACCTGGTCTTTGTAAGTTCAGTTACCAAGTTCTGTTGATGCTTCTAAACACTCCTTGTATGTATTTCTCTCTTTATCACCTATAGCCTCCTCCACCCCTCCACTCATCTCTCTCCTAACCTCACCTGACTGTTCCTCCGGGCAGGAACACTGGACAATGAGCTTTGAAGACCCATAATTTGTTTCTTTTGAATTAAAGAGGCAATTGACATACTATAAAATCGACAGATAAGAGTTCAGTGAGTTGAGATAGAGATCTACTTCCGTGTAACCACCTCTCATTAGGACCTAGAGGACTTCTCTCCCCCAGGAAGTTCCGGGCTCTCTTCAGCTTACTCACCTGCCAGACGCAGACCAGAGGCACCTCTAATCTGATTTCTGTCATTGGGAAAAGTGAAAGTGTTAGTCACTCAGTTGTGCTGACTCTTTTCGACCCCATGGACTGTAGCCCACCAGGCTCCTCTGTCCATGGAGTTCTCCAGGCAAGAATACTAGAGTGGGTTGCCAGTTCCTTCTCCAGGGGATTTTCCTGACCCAAGGATCAAACCCGCGTCTCCTGCATTGCGGGCAGATTCTTTACATCTCAGCCACCAGGAAAGCCCAGTTTCTATCATTATCGGTTAGTTGTGCCTGAGCTAGAATGGCACATGAATAGTATGTACTCGAGCAAAAGAAACCGGACAGGGAATTCCCTGACTGTCCAGTGGTTAGGACTCCGAGCTTCCACTGTAGGGGGCAGAAACTTGATTCCTGGTTGAGGAATTAAGACCCCACAAGCCACACTGCTCAGTGGGGAAAAAAAAAGCTTTGGACCTTTTTGAACTTGACATTGTTACACATCTGTGTTAATAATTCTTCTGGGTCCCAGGGACTTTGCACTTTAAAATTTGACAGATTCTGCCCTTTTGCCCTCCAAAGAGATGGAACTAGAAGAGTTCCACTTTTCCAAAATCTTTGCCCAGTGAGATGATGGATCTGTCCCTGATTGGGGCGTACCAGCTGAACGAATCTTGTTTTGACTCAGGCCTTGGGCTCTGACGGTTTCACGGTGAAAGGAAGAAAAAGACATTCCTTACTCTCCAGGAGTTTAAATCTAGGCTGGGGGCCTCGATAAACAAATGAGTTCGATCTTGTATGTTAGGAGTGAGAAATGGGTGTTTTAAGAGTGCTTGCATGCATGTGTGCTAAATCACTTCCAATTGTGTCCAATTCTGTGCAACCCCATGGACTGTAGCCCACCAGGCTCCTCTGTCCATGGGATTCTCCAGGCAAGAATACTGGAGTGTGTTGCCATGCCCTCCTCCAGGAGATCTTTCTGACCCAGGGCTCAAACTTCGCCTCCTAACCATCTCCTGCATTGGCAGGTGGGTTCTTTACCACCAGCGCCACCTGGGAAGCCCACGGGCTGCTAAACCCAGCTTCAGGTAAGGTGAGCTTCGAAGCTGAACTGTTAGCCAAGTAAAGAGGAAGGAGCCAGGAGGGAGTGTTGTACCAGAAGGGACTGCAGAGCTTTGGGATCTGAGGTTGTGAAATTTTTTTTTTACCAGATCCATCATGTTCTCCTTAATATAATTATTTGTCATATACCTATGCTATCATCTGGTGTACAGTAAAAACCATAATTATACAGAAAAGCAGATATGTTTAAAAAGGTGAGATAAAAATCAAACACACAACATTTTAAAATATCTTGTTATTTGTGATGGCTTCCTACTATAGTTAAAAATCTCATGGAGAAGGAAATGGCAACCCACTCCAGTATTCTTGCCTGGAAAAATCCATGGACAGAGGAGCCTGGCGGGCTGCAGTACATGGGGTTACATGACTGAGCATGTGTGCACAAGGGTGGAGGGAGATGGGTTGGTAACAATAAACTGGTAGAACTAAAAAAAAAAAAAAAAGGTCTCAAATCATGATGTAGTGAGGGCAAGGGTTTTTTTTCTCCTTTATATCTCTGTATATGAAATAACATGTGTGTGTGTGTATATATATATATATATATATATATATATATATATATATAGTAAGGTATATTTGATTTACAATGTTGTGTTGGTTTCAGTGATTCAGACTCTTTTTCAGTTTCTTTTCCCTTACACATTATTACAAGATAATTGAGTATATAGTTCCCCGTGCTACATAGTAGGTCCTTGCTGGTTATCTATTTTATATACAGTAGCATGTATATGTCCTTCTCAATCTCTTAATTTATTCTGTCCCTCACTTCTTTCCTCTTTGATAACCATAATCTGTTCTCTATGTCTGTGGGTCTAATTTCTGTTTTAAATCAGTTCATTTGTATCTTTTTTTTTTTTAAGATTCCACATATAAATGATATTGTATAAAATTCATCTTTCTCTGCCTGGCTTACTTCACTTAGTATGATAATCTCCAGGTTTATCCATGTTGTTGCCAATTGCATTATTTCGTTTTTTTTTATTGCCGAGCGTTAAGGGCAAGGCTGATGATTAGCAACTGGACACAGGGAGCCATACTTCAAAGAGTGCCTTTGATCATTCTTATTTTTATGGCTTGACCTTCCACCGTATCTAATTAGGTCTGTTTTTATCTTGTACGTTGAGGGTAAGAGGGGCAAAATGCTCACTGGTAGGAATCAACTTGTCGGTGCCACCCTCTAAGGTCATGAAGTTTGCACATTTACTTTCACTCACAGCTCACTAACTTAAACTTGGTCCCATGGCCATACCTGGCTGCAAAGGAAGCTGGGAAAAATTATAGATCCTCCCTTGGGTAATGTGCTCAGTTAAAACTTGAAGGTCTCAAACTTCCCTGGTGCTCCAGTGTTTAAGAATCCACCTTGCAATGCAAGGGACATCGATTGGAGCCCTGGTCTAGAATAATCCCACATGCCACAGAGCAACTAACCCTGTGCATCTACTGAATCTACATGCTAGAGCCTGTACACTGCAACTAGATAGTAGCCCCTGCTCACTGCAACTAGAAAAAGCCCTCACATAGCAATGAAAACTCAGCAGAGCCAATATGCAAATAAATGAATCTTTAAAAAACTTGAGTGTTTAAAGAGAATGTGCATGCATACATGCTCAGCCATGTCCAACTCTTTGCAATCCCATGGACTGTAGCCCACCCGGCTCCTCTGTCCATGGGATTCTCCAGGCAAGAATACTGGAGCCGGTTACCATTTCCTCCTCCAGGGGATCTTCCCGACCCAGGGATCAAACTCAAGTCTCCTGTGTCTTGTGCATTGCAGGCATATTCTTTACCATCTGGGTCACCCAGAAAGTCCACTTAAAGAGAATATCAAGGGGAAAAAATCTGAATACATAAAAAGACACAAAGCATGTAAGATCTTGAATCTTCTTTTCCCATATGCAGAATGAAGGAAGAAGAGACTTCTTGCATGAGAAGAATCATTCAAGGATCTACCATCTTCCGTCCTTTTTGTCTGGAAGTTTCTAATTCTGGAGACATAGTTTCTGCCTTGCACATGAAGAGTTCATTAATTGCCTTTGTGCAAAATGAGCAAATGAATACATTTTGTGCAAACTATTAAACTAATTTTTTTTGTTAGGGTCAACATTCAAAATAAAGTGATAAAAGAATAAACGTTCTTAATCTTCTTATGAGAGTAGTGAAAAATATAATAAATGTAGCCATCAGCCTGAATTTACATTTTACATATCATTTGCCTTCAGAATATCTGACTCATGAGGAAATTTCTGCTAGCTTCTTCTTTCTTGGTCTTATTTCCTTATCCTGAGATGAACTGGATCATAATTTTTATTAACTGTGTTACTTTAGATTACGAAGGGGATCAAAGTCTATATTTAAAGATTAAAGGAGTGATACCAATTTTATTATCAACCAATAAAAGTTTATTGGAAGCCTGGTGTGCTGCAATACATAGGGTCCCTAAGAGTCTGACACAACTGAGTGACTGGAATGACTAACTGACCCACTCCAGTCCTCTGGCCTGGAGAATTCCTTGGACTGCATATTCCATGGGGTCACAAAGAGTTGGAATGAGCAACTTTCACAATAAAAGTTTGCTGTGATCATAGCTCACATGTAATAATGACCCCGAATCAAAGCATGATACCTAAAACTAAATGCAGTCAGGATTATTTTGCTCTGTTTGTGTGCTTTGTCGCTCAGTTGTGTCCGACCCTTTGTGACCCCATGGACTGTAGCCCGCCAGCCTCCTCTGTCCATGGGATTCTCCAGGCAAGAATACTGGAGTGGGCTGCCATGTCCTCCTCCTGGGAATCCTCCCCACCCAGGGATCATACCCAGATCTCCCGCATTGCAGGCAGATTCTTTACCATCTGAGCCACAAGGTATAAAAGTCGTATATTTTAGAGGGGCTTCCCTGGTGGCTCAGGAATAAAGAATCTGCCTGCCAATGCAGGAGACACGATTTCGATTCCTGGTCCGGGAAGATCTCACATGCCTCGGAGCAACCAAGCCCATGCACCATAACTACTGAAGCCTATGGGCCTAGAGCCTGTGCTCCGCCACAAGAGAAGCTGCCACAGCGAGAAGCCAGAGCACCGCAACTAGAGAGCAACTCCCACTCCGGGAGACAGTGAAGGACAAGGAAGCCTGGCATACTGCTGTCCATGGGGTCGAAAAGAGTTGGACACAACTCAGCAACTGAACAGCAACAACCCATTTCTTTAGATCTGAAATTTAGTTATATGATTATGTTCTCTGCTGGACCTCTGCTCTCTGACCTCTACATTAATAATTTCTCATAACTCATACACCCTTTTTGTGGGGGCTGTGCTGGGTCTCAGCTGCATCGTGTGGGCTTCTCTAGTTGGGGTGCACGAGCTTAGTTGCCCTCTAGCAGGTGGGATCTTAGTTGCCCTCTAGCAGGTGGGATCTTAGTTCCCCTCTAGCAGGTGGGATCTTAGTTCCCCAACTAGGGATCAAACCTGTGTCCCCTGTACTGGAATGCGTGTTCTTAACCACAGGACCATGAGAGAAGTTCCAATTTTTATCTCTTTAGTTCCTTTCTACCTACTGGAGAAAGCTTTTCAAGTTTTCCTCCAGCTTAATGCTTTTGCAGTCTCAATTTTCCTTGGTACTGTCTCCAGTACAGGTTTGTGACATGCTCAATCATGTCCTTTTCTTTGTTAATGTGCACCCAGGTTCTAATATTTTGTCCCCATCGCCCAATGGATCCACACTTTGGACTCACCAACCATGATGTCAGAATCTCACACTGGAGATGAATCTCTTTTTAAGAAGTGTTCTTCACATCCTCCATTATACTTTTGGTTCACTCAGTTTAACTGCTGTGCATGCTTTATTTCCTGGAGACCTGTCTGCTGCAATAAGATTGTATTTCTAGTTCATTCTTCACTTGGCAGGAAAAAGACACAAAGAATGCGGTCGTTTTGTGATTCCAGCCCTGATTCTCCCTTCTCCTTTCCTTCTCTTTAGTGGAAGACAACTGTGGGAGAAACGAGTTTCAGTGCCGAGATGGGAAATGCATCTCCTATAAGTGGGTCTGTGATGGGACTGCTGAGTGCCAAGACGGCTCTGATGAATCACAGGAGACGTGCAGTGAGTTTCTCTCCACCTTTGGACGTGACATGTGTCCTAACCTTTTCTTTTGAACTCCTTTTTTTTTTTTTTAATCTAAGTGTAGTTGTGTTACACTTAAACATTTTAAATCTGTTAATTTCTGTTGGATGGCAAAGTGCTTTGATGATATTGGGTGACAGACTTAGTAGAAATTGACAAGCATACTAATGTATTCTTCTATGAATTAGGAGATGGGCAGAGAAGATATTGGGCTTTCCAGGTGTGTCAGAGGTAAAGAATCCACTTGGAATGCAGGAGGTGCAAAAGATTTGATCCCTGGGTTGGGAAGATCCCCTGGAGGAGGGTATGGCAACCCACTCCAGTATTCTTGCCTAGTATTCTTCCATGGACAAAGGAGCTTGGCAAGCTATAGACCATGGGGTCGCAAAGAATTGGACAGGACTGAAACGCTTAGCATGCACACAGAGACGATATTATTGGAACTTTCCTTTAAAGGCTCTTTTTTTTTCATTGTGGTTCATGTTACACAGACTAGCCCTTTTTTAAGATTGTTATTTTTTTAGGGGGTGGACCATTTTTAAAGTCTTTATTGAATTTGTTATAATATTGCTTCTTAATGATTTAGGTTTTTGGCTTCTAAGGCATGGGGTTCTTAGCTTCCCAACTAGTATCGAGCTCTCACCCCTTATGTTAGAAAGCAAAGTCTTAACCTTTGGCCTGCCAGGGAAGTCTCACGAATTAGCCTTTTTGTGTGTTTGTTTTTTGTTTTCTTGGCCACTCCAGGTGGTTTGTGGGATCTGAGTTTCCCAACCAGGGATCGAACCTATAACAGCTGCAGTGGAAGCTTGGAGTCCTAACCACTGAATTAAGCCATTGGGGGTAGGAATAAAATAGGAATTTGGGATTAACAGATGCATACTACTATATATAAAATAGATAATCAACAAGGACCTACCATATAGCACAGGGAACTGTATTCAATATTTTAACCTATAATATAATAACCTATAATGGAAAAGAATCTAAAGAAAACATATATATATACACACACGTATAACTGAGTCACTTTGCCATATACCTGAAATTAACACAACATTGTAAATCAACTGTGCTTCGATTTTTAAAAAAGCTACCCCAAAATTTTAAATTAAAAAAAAAAGTGACCAGTTTAGTAGCATTAATATATTCACAATGCTTTGCAACCACCACTTCTATCTCATTCCAAAACCTTTGCAACAACCAGCATCTAACTTAAAAAAAAAAAAAATTATTTGGCTGCGCTGGGTCTTAAGTTCGGCATGCAAGACCTTTAGTCTTCTTTGTGGCATGCGGGATCTTTAGCTGTGGCATGTGGCATCTAGTTCCCTGACCAGGGATTGAACCCAGACCCCTGCATTGGGAGCACGGAGTCTTAGCCACTGGACCCCCAGGGAAGTCCTCAGCAACTAATTTTTAAAAGTTCCATTAAATTTCCTTCATTTTGGTCCAGAAAAGTGGGCCTGAAACTTCTATCAGAAAACTGTGGGTTCTTCCCTTGCAGAGCTCGGAGTGGCAAGGTGGGTCGGTCTTCCCTCTGAGTTAAGCTTCAGTTCTGTTTCTCCCGTAGAGTCTGTCACCTGCAAGATGGGGGACTTCAGCTGTGGGGGCCGTGTCATCCGCTGCGTTCCAGAGTCCTGGAGATGCGATGGCCAGGTGGACTGCGAGAACGGCTCGGACGAGGAAGGCTGTCGTAAGTGGGGTCCCTTGTCTGGTGGCTCGCGGATCCTAGCCGTGTCCAAATGACCTGACTGGGTTCCTGGCTGAGGTCAGAGTTTGCTCCAAACCATAGAGAGTTTCAGAGGGGAAGGCACTCTGCAGCTGGTTCTGTCTTGCCTCTTTGATTTTATTCATTATTTAGAATTTCTTTTCCAGTTGTGTAGATTTTTTTTAAAACAAAGTAAGGCTCTTAGGAAAAAAAAAACACCCTGGGGGAAATTTAAATAATTGAGATCACATCAAATCTTCAAGTTCACAAAATATGAAACCCCCTGAGAGAGTCGTTTTTAAAAAAAGCAACCCCAAAAGTGAGTGTTTGCTTAGAGATGCATATGTAACCTTGGTTCTCACTGGGGAACATTTTAAAATAAAATGGATTGGGCCTCTTTTCCAAGTGTTTTATTTTTTCTTCCAGCTTTATTGAGATATAATTGACATGTAGCATGGTGTGAGTTTAGTGTCCAGTGTGATGATTTTATGCACATATATATTGTGAAATGATTACACAATAGGGTTATTTAACACCTTCATCATTTCACATAATTACTGTTTCTTTTGACTCTTTAATAACACCAACATAAACAACAAGGTCCTATTGTATAGGGCAGGGAAACGATATTCAATATTCTGTGATAAACTATGATGGAAAGGAATATGAAAAAGAATACATGTATGTATAACTGAGTCACTTTGCTGTAGAGCAGAAATTAACACACCATTGGAAATCAACTCTACTTCAATCCAACTTTTTAAAAAAATTTATTAAACTCCATCCACAATGGGGGAAAAAAAAAAGATTGACATGTGTGTACAATAAAACTGAAGAAGTTAAAAAAAAAAATAACAGTACCATCAAACCCAGGAGGTGGGAGGATGAGTAAAATAGAGGAGGGAGATTAATAGGAACCAACTTCCTCCTGTAAAATGAGTGTGATGCACAGCATGGTAAATGTAGTCAATAAGATGGTGATAACCTTGTAGGGTGACACACGGTAAGTAGACTTAGATTGGTGATCATTTCGTGCTGTCTAAAATCACTGAGTCACTGTGTTGAACACCTGAAACTAACACAGCTTTGTAAGTCAATTATACTTCAACTTAAAAAGTCCAATATGGGCTTCCCTGATAGCTCAGTTGGTAAAGAATCTGCCTGCAAAGCAGGAGACCTGGTTTCAGGCCCTGGGTTGGAAAGATCCCCTGGAGAAGGGTTAGGCTATTCACTCCAGTATTCTTGGGCTTCCCTCGTGGCTCAGCTGATAAAGAATCTGCCTGCAATGCTGAAAACCTGGGCTCAATCCCTGTGTTGGGAAGACCCCCTGGAGGAGGGCAAGGTTACCCACTCCAGTATTCTGGCCTGGAGAATTCCATGGACTGCCCAGTCCATGGGGTCGAAGAATGGGACACGATTGAGCGACTTTCACTTTCAAAAAGTCCAAGGTCATTGTAAATAAAAACAAGCAAATAAAGTAACAGCAGCATTTTTTTTTTTTTTTTTTTTACTGTTGGGTTATTTATTAATAGCTATGAGCATGCAGACAAATTACAACACTGTAAGAAGTTCTAAACAAGTCTAAATATTAAGCATATTTTTAAAACTATTGATATTTTAAAGTAGTAAAAAAACAAAGAATAGCACCTTCATTCCAGCAACAAGAAATATACATTTCTGAATTCTGAAGAATTAACATATCATAAAAAAAAAAACAAGTCCTGTTCAAATAGTACTGGTTCCATAAATTCCACCCTGATTCTCTGACCCCTCAATTTACAAAAAAAAGTGAGGGTAAATAATTGCTCTTTCCTGTGACCATCAGCCTATAAGCCTCACATTACTTGAACTGCCTTGATGGGCCTTATTACCTTCTCCACTGCATCACATTTAGTTCCTATTTTCTATGCCCATTCAAGTACAGCAGGTACTAAACCCTTAATACCTATATACCTTAATACCTGTAAGGTATTACCTATTAATATCTTAATACCTATAAGGTATTAAACCCTTATATAAAATAGGTGTTTGAAAAATATTTCTTGAATCGATGTGTATCTGAATATTAAAAAAATGTTTCTGAAGATTATTTTCTAAAAACCAGAAAGTAGAAGAACAAAGACAATGATAAAATCTTACTTCCCCCAATATTACAAAGAATAAAAAATAAGGTTGACACCAGCTTTTAAATGGTAAATGATTAAGGGTGAGAAATAGATCCTATACACATGGGAAAATTCAGAAAATTATATCTTGTCTTTAACCTGATGTTGGTGGAGGAAACCAACAGGTCACTGTTAACTGGTGCCATCATCCAGAATGGAACGACTTGATGACAGGTGAGGGCCAGCCCATGCTTTCAATCATAAATTCCACTTCAGGGAGAAGGCTCTCAAATGTCATCATTTCCTTACCCTCGTAGGCCTCCTCTCTGCTTTATTTAGAGCACTGATCATGGTCTAACTCTACATCCCTTAATTCTCAATTCTGTTGACTGTCTGTTTCCTCCCCTGGAATGTCAGTTCCAGGAGGGCAGAGACCTATTTTGTCATTGTCACACCCTCAGAAAGTGTTAGTCGCTCAGTCATATCCGACTCTTTGCGACCCCATGGACTGTAGCCTGCCAGGCTCCTCTGTCCATGGAATTTCCCAGGCAAGAATACTGGAGTGGGTTGCCATTCCCTTCTCCAAGCATTTTTTATTTTTATATTTGGCTACTCTGAGTGGCTTGCAGGATCTTAGTTCCTCTACCAGGGATGGAACCTGGGCCCTTGGCAGTGAGAGCCTGGAGCCCTAACCACTGGACTGTCAGAGAAGTCCCCAGTCATTTTTTGGTTTTGTTTTGTTTTTTTAAAGCCTCAATTACCTCCTTTTCATTTTATAATGATGTGACATTTAAAGTGCTGTCTCTATGCTTCCTCTGAACCTGAATGCATTATTTTCAGGGAGATATTTGAGCTGAAGGTCAAGGAGGATGATCACATTTACTACCTGGTATTTCACAAACAACTGTTTTCTCCAGTCGGATCAAAATATTCTACTTTACCTTCCTTTAACACCCAATTTCCAAACGTTCAGAACTATTCAAGGACCACTAATAAAATGAAGGAGGCTTTTAATAGTAAAATGAAGTGAAAGTCTCTCAGTCATGTCCACATCTTTGTGATTCCGTGGTCTATACAGTCTATGGAATTCTCTAGGCCAGAATACTAGAGTGGGTAGCCTTTCCCTTCTCCAGGGCATCTTCCCAACCCAGGGAACAAACCCAGGTCTCCCGCATTGCAGGCAGATTCTTTACCAGCTAAGCCACAAGGGAAGCCTTTTAATATAGTAAAGGAACACTTAATTATAAGTTGCCTGCAAGCATGCTCAAGTGCCTAAGTTGTGTCCGATTCTTTGCAACCCCGTGGACTGTAGTCCGCCAGGCTCCTGTGTCCATGGGATTCTGCAGTCAAGAATACTGGAGTGGGTTGCCATTTCCTACTCCACTCAGGCATTCTTTTTAAACTAAAGTATACTTAATTTGCAGTGTTGGGTTAGTTTTAGGTGTAGAGCAAAGTGATTCAGTTATACACACTCACACATACATACTTTTTCCTATTCTTTTCCACTATATTTATTATAAGATATTGACTATCGTTCCCTGTGCAAACTTAAATATACGTCCCATGTACCTTTACACCCCAGTCCTCACAGTAATGCTTTGAGGCAGGAACAGATGAGGAAACTGAGGCCCAGAGGGGGCCCAGGAACTGGGTGGTCGTCGGCCAGGTCCCCTGACCACTGCCGGGAGTCCACTCACCGCGCTCTGGCCTCTCCTCAGCTCAGTGTCCCCATTTGTGCGATGAGTTGGGATTGGGGAGCGGTTTCCCTGGTGACCAGGCTGTCCTCTCCTGTCCTCCCCGCAGCCCCCAAGACGTGCTCCCAGGATGAGTTCCGCTGCAGTGACGGCAAGTGCATTGCCCCAAAGTTTGTCTGTGACTTAGACCTGGACTGCTTAGACGGCTCGGATGAGGCGTCCTGCCCGACGCCCACCTGCAGCCCCGCCAACTTCCAGTGCAACAGCTCCATGTGCATCCCCCAGCTCTGGGCCTGCGACGGCGACCCCGACTGCGACGATGGCTCAGACGAGTGGCCAAGGCACTGTGGGAGCCCCTACCCATCAGGCCCCCTGCAGGACAACAACCCCTGCTCGGCCCTCGAGTTCCACTGCGGCAGTGGCGAGTGCATCCACTCCAGCTGGCATTGCGACCATGATCCTGACTGCAAGGACCAGTCTGACGAGGAAAACTGCGGTAGGGGCGCCTCGGAAATCCCCTCACCCAGGCTGGGGGCTCCCGCAGCAGGGGATGGGGCTGGGGCGGTGCCTTTAGGTGGTTAAATGATTCCGCATCACACAATAAGAAAGTCAGTCCTGGACTTCCTTGGTGGTCCAGTGGTTAAGACTCTGCTCTTCCAATGCAGGGGTGAGCTTGGATCACTGATCAGGAAACTAAGATCCCATATACCTTAGCTCCATCAGAAAAAAAAAAAAGGGACATTGCTTCCAAAGGTCTTATCTCCAACTATAATAAATCCTTGATGGAATGATTCAGATACAAGAAAAGGAAGAGCTAATATTCTGCATAAAGAATATGATATCCAAAGATATCTTCAGATTATATTCAAGGCAACATGGTGTCAATAAAACATGATAAGCACCTAAAAAAAAAAATACCAAAAGGCGGTCCCATTTCATGTTCCTTTCAGTCTTTCTGATCACATAGAGGACAAGTGGTTTTTCTGATTACATAGAGGACAAGTGGTCTTTCTGATCACATAGAGGACAAGCTGTCTTCCAAAGGAGTTCCCTTTTGAATGCCTGTTTATTTATTTATTTTTAAAATTTATTATTTTAATTCATTTATTTAGTTTTTGGTTGTGTCGGGTCTTCATTGTTGCATGAGGGCCTTCTCTAGTTGTGGTCTGTGGGCTTCTCTTGTCGCAGAGCACAGGCCATAGGCACACAGGTTCAGTCCTTGCAGCACGCTGGTTTAGCTGCTGTGTGCTGTGGAAGACCTTCCCAGACCACGGATGAAACCCATGTCCCCTGTATTGGATGGCGAATTCTTATCTACTATACCACCAGGGAAGCCCCTCAAACCCCTATTTAATTTATCTCTTGTCAAGAGGAGCAAACTACAGCATGCTGTATTATTTTGGTCCAGAAAGGATCCAGGCCTGATTGGTGATGTCCAAGCTGTGTGACCCTTGGCCGGGGACTTAGCCTTACTGTGTTTTGATCTCCTCCCCTGTAGATGGAGCAATAGTGTGGGCCTCGGTGGACTTGGGTTACGACATAAGAGCACACACACACACACACACACAAACAAGTTCCAAACATTTGCATACTTATTTATCATCTTTCTTTTTTCCACTGACCTCTGGACATTGGATTTTCACATTGGCAGCATTTTTATAGTGAAATATAACCCACGGGAAAGTGCAGAAAGCATAAGCTTAGAGCTTAATGAATTCAGGTTAAGTGAAAACCTGTTTGAGGTCAAGGTCTAGTCTGTGGTTAGAGTGATCCTATTCTAGTCACCACGTGCATCTGCCAAGATTGCATCAAAACATCATTCTTTTCACTTAGTGTCAGCTCAGGAACATTTTTCATGTTCACAGTTTAAGTCATTGGAAGGGCTGTATGATACTCAGTAGTAATGACTTATTTGGGGGGGAGGTGGGCAATGGGCTTCCCTGGTGGCTCAGTGGTAAAGAATCCACCTGCTAATGCAGGAAACTTGGGTTTGATCCCTAGGTCAGCGAGATATTAATTCCCTAGAGTAGGAAATGACAACCCACTCCAGTGTTCTTGCCTGGGAAATCCCATGGACAGAGGAGCCTGGTGGGTTACAGCACATGGGGTCGCAAAGAGTCAGACACAATTTAGAGGTTTAACAACAGCAGCATCATAACTTACCTGGCCAGGAGTCTATCTAGATTGGGACCGCATCATTGCTTCTCTGCCAAGAGTGGCCTACTAGGTCTGCCAGCTTTTTTTTTTTTTTTTTTTTAATATTTATTTATTTACCTGTGCCAGGCCTTAGCTGTGACATGAGAGATTTAGCTTTCTGACCAGGGATCGAACCTGGGCCCCCTGCATTGGGAGCACAGGGTCTTAGCTGCTGAACCACCAGGGAATTCCCCGATCTGCCATTTAATGAATTTCCTGCATGCAAGGACAGACTGGAGAGAAATCTAAGAAAATGTAACAGTTGTGTTAGCGTACTTTCCCTTTCTTATTCCCCACACTTGGCTCTTTCTTTCCCAGCTGTGGCCACGTGCCGGCCTGATGAATTCCAGTGCTCGGATGGGACCTGCATCCATGGCAGCCGGCAGTGCGACAGGGAGCCTGACTGTAAGGACCTGAGTGACGAGCTGGGCTGCGTCAACGGTGAGCCCCACCCCTCCTGGGTCCTGGGCTGTGGGGAGATGTGGGGGAAGGAGCAGCAGCAAAACAGTGGAAGCAACCAGAATGTTCATCAGCAGTAGAATTAGTTTTTATATATATATATGCCATGTTGCATGACATGTGGGGTCTTAGTTCCCTGACCAGGGATCAAACCCACGTACCTTGCATTGGAAGCTCAGAGCCTTAACCACTGAACCACCAAGGAAGTCCCAGCAGTAGAATTAATGTAAAATAAATTTTTTTTTTTAATTGTGGTGAAGTACTTCTATGGGCTACCCTGGTGGCTCAGATGGTAAAGAATCTGCCCGTAACACAGGAGATGTGGGTTCGATCCCTGGACCGGGAAGATCCCTTGGAAAAGAGAATGGCAACCCACTCCAGTATTCTTACCTAGAGAATCTGATGGGCTACAGTCCATGGTGTCTGAAAGAGTCAGACAGGACTGAGTGGCTAACACAACAAAAAAACACACGTAACAAAATTTACTGTCTTAACCATTCTTAAGAGTATAGTCCAGTGGTGCTAAGTCACCATCCTCACCATCCATTGCCAGAACTCTTTCATCTTCCCAAATTAAAACTCTGTTCCCATTATACACTCACTCCCTACTCTCCCTCCTCGAGCCCCTGGTACCCACTCTTCTACCGTCTCTATGATTTCCACTCCTCTAGTATTTGACCTTATGTAACTGGAATCACAAATGTGTCTTTGCGTGATGGGTTTATTTCACTTAGCATCATTTCCTCAATATGCATCCCTGTTACAGAAGATGTCAGAAATTCCTTCCTTTTTAAGGCAAAATAATATTCTATTGTATGGATGGACCACATTTTGTTTACTCAGTCACCTGTGGATGAACACTTGGGTTGCTTCCACCCCTTGGTTGTTGTGAATAGTGCTACTGTGAACAGGGTTGCATGGAAATAATTTTAAACGGCAGCGTCATCACAGAGTGGAATATCATACAGCTGAGAAAAATGAGGCTGCAGCCTCTGTCTGCAGCCTAGGCAAACTTCATAACCTTGGGGTTGCAAGCAAGAAGGAAATTGCAGAAATTTAACTGGATACAGTTATTAAGTAAGACTCAAAAACAAGCAAAATTCAACAGTAGATTGTTCATTCATATATGTTTGATAGAACTATTAATGAAAAAATAAACGGTAATCAAAATTCAAGATTATCATTACCTCTGGGGGTAGTAGAATGGGATGGCATAGACTACTATAATAGTTTAGGTCAGGGCCAGAGGGTAAGAATTTTCAGCTTTGCAGGCCATAGTCTCAATTATATCTACTTGACTCTGCTATTATAGCATGAAGTCTGCCACTGACAGTATATAAACTAATAGGCAGTGCTGTGTGCTAATAAAACTTTTATTTAAACAAACAGGCATCAGGCCAGAGTTTACCAGCCCCTGCTGTTTGTGATATTCTAATTCTTACGCTGAATGGAGGCTTCATGTATGATTAGTAACTATTCTGTTTTACCACCAAATACATTTGTATCTATTCTTGCATAAATAATAATATTAATAAAAAGCACTAAGCCACCTCGGTGTCCTGGAAGCACCTGACCCTCCTCTGTGGTTCTCATAGTGACTCTTTGTGAGGGGCCCAACAAGTTCAAGTGCCAAAGCGGTGAGTGCATCTCCCTGGACAAAGTGTGCAACTCCGTCAGGGACTGCCGGGACTGGTCGGACGAGCCCCTCAAGGACTGTGGTGAGCCCTGGGGTGTGGGCACCTGAAACGTGGGTGCTGTGGTGCTCTGAGGGGCCAGCCCTGCCCAAGCCCCCAAGTGCTGTGACTCTGGGGCTGGACAGATGTTAGTTGGGGGAGCCTGGGGATAAGTGGATTGGCTTCTAAGCCTCAATTTTCCCATCTGTAAGATGGGGCAGTAACTTCCCAGACATCTTAGGGCTGCTGGAGATCAGGTGATGCAAGTATTTTCAGCAACGCTGTGACCCATGATTTGGACTTTCCAAGCCATAGGGTCTCTGTTGCAGCTCTTCTGCTTGGCCTTTGTAGCAGGAAAGCACCCAAAGCCCATACACGTGCATTTGAATGCCAAGGGCCATACTCCAAGGGAATTTCTATCATGGATACAGACACTCGAATTTCATAGAACTTTTGAAATATTTTGCTTTTGATTCTTATTTTCTTTTCAACTATTTTAAAATGTAAAAACCATTCTCTGCTGTCAGAGAGCAGGTTGGGGGCTGGCTTTGGTCCATGCTTAGTATAGAGGGTAAGAGCATGGATTATGGAGCCCAGCACCCTAGGTTTGCATCAAGCCATGTGATCTTAAACAAACTGTTTAACCTGGCCATGCTTCGATTTTCCCAGCTATAATTCTCTTGCCTTTTAAGGTCATAGGGAGGGTTTTGTGTGTGTTAGTCACTCAGTCCTGTCCAACTCTTTTCGACCCCATGGACAAGCTCCTCTGTCCATGGAGTTCTCCAGGCAAGAATACCGAAGTGGGTTGCCATTTCCTGTAGGGAGGATTAAGTGAGTTAATACATGTAACTGTAGTAAGTGATATGTGGCTTTTATTTTTTATAATTAAAAAAAATTTTAATTATGGTTAAAAAAAACCCCACAAAATTTATGGTTTTAGCCATTTTTAGGTGTAGAGTTCAGGCATGTTTTAAGTACATTCACAGTATTCATTCACCACCATCCATCTCCAGAACTATTTCATCTTGCAGAACTGAGTCTCTGTCCGCACTGAACACTAACTCCCCCTCCCCCAACCTCTGCACCCACCCTCCTACCTTCTGTCTCTATAAATATGACCCCATTAGGGGCCTCACGTGGAATAGTGCAGTATTTGTCCTTCCGTACCCAGCTTATTTCACTCACTGTAACACCCTCATAGGGCTTCCTTAGTGGCTCAGTCTGGTAAAGTGGCTCACTTGCCATTGCAGGAGACTCAGGTTCGATCCCTGGGTTGGGAGGATCCCCTGGAGGAGGAAATGGCAACCTACCCCAATATTCTTGCCTGGGAAATCCCATGGACAGAGGGGCCTGGTGGGCTACCGTCTATGGGGTCGCAAAGAGTGGGACAAAACTTAGCGACTAAACATCGACAACAATTGCATAGGTCATTCATGATGTCACATGTGACAGTGGCTCTTAGACCTCTTAGGAGTCATGGTAACTTCACCAGCCATGCAGTCATCGTGTTGGTTATGATGACGGAGAAATAGTGCAGGATGTTGGGGGAGGGGTGGCTGGAGGCCAGAGTGTGACCAGTGCCCCTCCCGCATCTGGCACAGGGACCAACGAGTGTCTGGACAACAAGGGAGGCTGCTCTCACATCTGCAACGACCTCAAGATTGGCTACGAGTGCCTGTGTCCTGAAGGCTTCCAGCTAGTGGACAAGCACAGATGTGAAGGTGATTCCCAAGCCCCTGGCCCTTTCCTTGGAAGAAGAGGGGGGTCAAAGCCTCAGCCTCAGTTTTCCCATCTATGAAGTGGGTGCAGGTGCCATTTCCTCCTCACAGGGCTGGTAGGAGGCCAGGTGCTTGAGCCAGCTGTCGCCAGCTTGGCCCTTGGGGAGCACTTGCTTTTGGCCTTTGGGGATTAATAATTAAGAAAGACATCTCAGCTGATGCAACTTTTGCCCAGTTGACTGTGCCCTGAAGTAAATGGTGAGATTATGGTCACTGTTAGAGATGATGCTTGGCCATTTTCAAGATTTCTGTGATCAGGGACTTCCAGTGGCTCAGACTTCACGCTCCCAAAGCAGGGGGCCTGGGTTCGATCCCTGGTCAAGGAACTAGATCCCACATGCTGCAATTAAGAGTTCATATGCCTCAGTTAAAGATTCCACGTGCTGCAACTAAGACCCGGTGCAACCAAATAAATAAATAAAATTAAAAAAAAAAAACTGTTGGTCAGAGCCTCCTGTCCTGAAGGTTTTCCCGAGAGGGGATGGGTTGTCTGCCATTTGCCACAGGGAGGCGTGGCTCTTGATCAGAGCCCATGGCTCCATCTGCACCCTGCTGGGAAGATGCCCAAGTTCTCTCTCTGTCCCAACTCTCAGATATCGATGAGTGTCAAAACCCTGACACCTGCAGCCAGCTCTGTGTGAACCTCGAGGGCAGCTACAAATGCGAGTGCGAAGAGGGTTTCCAGCTGGAGCCCCTCACCAAGGCCTGCAAGGCTGTGGGTAAGTACAGGGAGGTGGCATGAGGGGTAGCCCATGTGGTGGAAATTTCATCATCCAAACTTTGCACCCTGGGGTAGACTGTTTGCTTCTGAGACATCTGGCAAGTGAACACACAGCCCAGTTAGCAGTCAGGCTAGGTGACTGCCCACGCTCTGAAGATGCAGATCAATCCCACCAGGGATGCTTTGCAGCTTCTGATCTTGAAGGGGCTTCAGGGGACAAGAGATGGGAAGCCATCAGCCAGACAGCCTATACCCGCCCCAGCAAAAGGAATTTATGCCGAAAAAAGTAAGTCCAGGACTTTCCTGGTGATCCAGTGGTTGAGACTCTGTGCTTCCAATGCAGGGGTCTTCAGTTTGATCCCTGGTCCAATAACTAGGATCCTGCATGTGGCATGGCCAAAAAAAAAAAAAAAAGAGAGAGAGAGAGAGAGAAGGGGGAAAAAAGCAAATCCACTGAAAAGAGACCAAAATATAATACCTCATAATGAAACAAAATAGGTGGCACTAGTGGTAAAGAACCTGCCTGCCAATGCAGGAGATGTAAGAGATTCGGGTTTGATCCCTGGGTGGGGAAGTTCCCTTGGAGAAGTAAATGGCAACACAGTCCAGTATGCTTGCCTGGAGAATCCTGTGGACAGAGGAGCATGACAGTCTATAGTCCTTGGGGTTGAAAAGAGGACTAAATCAATTTAGCATGCAATGAAACAAATAGACATCATTGAATTTCTTCTACCTGAAGTTTAGATTAGAACTGCAACCATGCAGTGATTCTTAGAAGCACCTAAATCAAGGGATCCCATGTTTCTGGAGGTCAGAGTCCCTTCCACTCCTCTGAACCCCCTCCTTCCCCGCTCCCCAGGCACCATCGCCTACCTCTTCTTCACCAACCGCCACGAAGTGAGGAAGATGACTCTGGACCGAAGTGAGTACACCAGCCTTATCCCCAACCTTAAGAATGTGGTCGCCCTGGACACGGAGGTGGCCAGTAACAGGATCTACTGGTCTGACCTGTCCCAGAGGAAGATCTATAGGTGAGCCTGCCCGCTCCCCCAGCCGCATGCAGCCCCAGTCCCTGAGTGGACAGAGGGCCCCCGGAGCTGACACTCCCCTCTTCCTTCTCCTCTCCCCTCAGTGCCCAGATTGACGGAGCCCCCGGCTTCTCCTCCTACGACACCATCATTGGCGAGGATCTCCAGGCCCCTGACGGGCTGGCGGTGGACTGGATCCACAGCAACATCTATTGGACCGACTCCATCCTGGGCACCGTCTCCGTGGCCGACACCAAAGGCGTGAAGAGGAAGACACTTTTCCAGGAGGAAGGCTCCAAGCCACGGGCCATTGTGGTGGATCCTGTCCACGGGTGGGTATTCCTAGGGGTGGGGTTCATAAATGGATTAGAACTCTGAATGGGGGGAGGTTTGGGCTTAGGTAGACCAGATGACCAGATCAGACCAGATTAGCTTTTGCTCTGTTTGTGGGTTTTTTTGGCAGGGGGAGGGCACAGACTTTTCTTTATGTATTTACTTATTTTCGGATGCCTCAGCTCTTCATTGTTTTGCGCAGGCTTTCTCTAGTTGTGCACAGTCTTCTCACTGTGGTGATTTCTCTTGTTTTGAAGCACAAGGCGTATGGGCTTCAGTAGTTGCGATTCCTGGGCTCTGGAGCTCAGGCTCAGTAGTTGTGGCACATGGGCTTAGTTAACTCCGAAGCATGTGGGGTCTTCCCACGTCCCCTGCACTCTCAGTGGGAGAGGCTCCGTTATGGTGGGAATTTTATCATCTGAACTTTGCACAGGGTGGGGGATGTAGACCATTCGCTACATCCCCAAGACCTCTCCCAAGTGAACACACAGCCCAGTTCCATGAAAACAAGAAAGACAATGTCCTTAAGAAATACTGAACACTTAAAATAAAAAACACATACACACTTAAGGCCAGCATTAGCCAAACGACAATTTTTGCAAACGAAGTGAAGGTCTCCACCCCGTGGCACGCACCAGGATGGGCAGCCTGTTCTGGCTGCAGTCATTGGAGGAGAGGGAGCAATGGGCCTCAGAGAAAAAACGTTGGCGAAGCCACACTTGGCTGTCCTAGCACAGTGTCCACGGCTCAGATTGGCGGGACCCTGGGATGAAGGTGGGCCCAGCAGGCCTTCATCCAACAAGACTAATGCCCTCATTTGGTGGAGGGTCATCTGGTCTGTCCAGATGCCAGGAGAGAGAGACCCTCCCAGACACACACTGCACTTGGACTTGTATCACTTGCTCTGCTCTTATATTTCTCCCCCTAAACAGCAGGCACCAGCCACCTGGCTCTTCCATGTGGTCTATGAGTTTCCTTTCCTTCAGCCTCATGGGCCGTGATTTATTTAAACTGCTCTCCAGCACATGGAAATTTAAGTTTTTCTCCTCTGCCTCATACAAAGTAGCCATGAATAGCTTTGAATGCCTTTGAATGTGAGTCCTTGCAATTTATCTGCAGGATAACATACACTTAACCTGGCGGTCCAGTGCTGGTACTCTGTGCTCCCAATGCAAGGGGCATGGGTTCAATCCCGATTCAGAGAACTTAGATCCCACATGCCGCACAGCCTGAAAAAAAAAAAAAAGAATAAATAAATAAATTCGTACTTTAAAAAATGTTTAAACAGTAAATTTTATGTATATTTTATTAACACCACAATGTAAAAAAACTCTTTGTATATACATGTGTGTGTATATTTAAAAAACCCAAAAAATTACCAAAACAAATTTATAAAACCCTCAGGCTCAGAGAGCAGATTCCAGGGCCCCAGTCCCAACACTGGAATGAAAATCTTCCTTTATTCTCAAAGGTCCCTGAATCTTGCCGGGTCTCACCAGGTTGCAGGCCCTGGAACCGGCAAGGTTGGTGGGGTTTAGTCATTAAGTCGAGTCTGATTCTACAACCCTCTGGAATGTAGCCTGCCGGGCTCCTGACTATGGTATTCTCCAAGCAAGAATACTGGAGTGGGTTGCCATTTCCCTCTCCAGGGGATCTTCCCCACCCATGGATCGAACCCAGGTCTCCTGCACTGCAGGCAGATTCTTTACCACCTGAGCCGCCAGGGAGCAGCAAGTTAGGGGACCAGAAAGAACCCTCCAGGGCTTCCCCCAGTAGGGACTGTGGGAGGGCGGGGGGGGGGGGGGGGGTCCTGGCCGGGCTGATGCCGAGGGGAGAGCAGCCCTTCCGGGTGGTCACAGCTTCGCTCCCTGACGTCCTCCTGTCTGTCCTTCCTGCTGTCCCCCTAGCTTCATGTATTGGACCGACTGGGGCACCCCCGCTGAGATCAAGAAGGGGGGCCTCAACGGCGTGGACGTTTATTCGCTGGTGACCGAGGACATCCAGTGGCCCAATGGCATCACTCTGGGTACATTAGGGGCACAGTAGTCCTTGGGGTCAGGCAGGGTCTGGAGGAGAGATGGCGAGGGAGCTCCGTGAGAGTGTAGCACCAGAAACTCAGCTCCCTTCTCCCCACACCACACCTGCATGCGGTTTGGGTGGGAGGCGGGTGTGGATCTGAATGGCTTTCTCAGGCACTGGGTCCAGTTGGGTGGGGGGTTGGTTCCCTCTTGCGAGAAGCGGGATGCCCAAGCCCCAAGGCTCGGACATCACCTGTGACCTCTCCTTGCCCCCACTGTGGGTTCTAGATCTTTCTGGCGGCCGCCTCTACTGGGTCGACTCCAAACTGCACTCCATCTCCAGCATCGACGTCAACGGGGGCAACCGGAGGACCGTGCTGGAGGACAAGAAGAAGCTGGCGCACCCTTTCTCCTTGGCCATCTTTGAGGTGGGGGCTGGGGGCACGCAATCACTCCTTTTTTTAAATTAAGAAAATTTTAAAGAAAAAAGGCTCTGGAAGAGAGAGATGGCCAGGGGGCTCTGTTGAGAGTTTATAACCCCAAATTCAATTCTCTTCCCCCGACACCCGCATCCAGTTCAGGCTTGCAAGTTGGGGCAGGAGCTGGGGGGATCCGATGATTTTCCCCAGTGCTGGGTCCTCGGAGTGGGGCCCTTCCTCCTTTGGGGAGCAGAATGCCCAAGTCCTAAAGCCCCCAGCATCACCTGTGACTTCTCCTTGCTCCTCGCCCTGCCACCCCCACCTCCGTGGACCCATTTGGAGGGGTGTGGAACCAGTGGTCATGTCCCCTATGGTTGATGGGATATGTCATTTTCCTTATGCCCATGTAGGATAAAGTATTTTGGACCGATATTATCAACGAAGCCATTTTTAGTGCCAACCGCCTCACAGGCTCAGACATCAACCTGATGGCAGAAAACCTGTTATCTCCGGAGGACATTGTCCTTTTCCACAACCTCACACAGCCGAGAGGTAAAGATGGGGTGGCCTCCCCCACTACCTCCACTTCTCTGCCTGTGCTCTGGAATGTTCCAGAATTTTTCTGACCTCATTCTCGTCCTGCCTCCCTGCCTTTTCCCGCCGCAGGGGTGAACTGGTGTGAGAGGACGGCCCTCCGCAATGGTGGCTGCCAGTACCTGTGTCTGCCGGCCCCACAGATCAACCCCCGCTCACCCAAGTTCACCTGTGCCTGCCCCGACGGCATGCTGCTGGCCAAGGACATGAGAAGCTGCCTCACAGGTGGGGCTCGGCCTTCTGCCACCCTTGAGGGTCGGCCCTGCAGCCTTTCTTTGCTCATCTGTCAAATGGGAAAGCAAGGCCCCTGAAGGCTGTTGTAAGGCCTTTCTCAAATACTGGGTACATCAGCACTGGGTACTAGCAGGGAGATGGACTCAGGTCCAGTTCTCTCGTTCCCAGCCCTCTTTGGCGGGGAGGCCCTGATTTTAGTTGCAGACATTAAGGGAGAATACGGCCCCTTTTTCAGTCTCTGCATCCTCAGAGAAAGTCCCTATTGGGGGTCAGTGTGTCTGTAACACTTACGAATCTTCCTTTTGAAAGACAACGTGTAATATAATAACATAGACACTAGTGGGTTTATATTTTCACTGCATTTGTCTTCAGTTATTTCTTTGTGGCCCATGGCACTTGCTTCCTACCTGTTTTCAGCAGCAGCACAACTATCATTGGTGCTTAGGCCACAGGACACTCAGGAAATGTTTATTCTTTCAGAGTCTGAATCTGCAGTGACCATCCATGGACCCTCCATGGGCAGCTCAACAGCTGTGGGGCCAAAGCGCACAGCCAGGCCTGAGCTCACCACAGCCGAGTCGGTGACAATCTCCCAACAAGGTAAAGGCTGCGGCCACCTACCCCCACTCCCTGCCCCAGTTCATTGATAACCAGCATCTCTGTGAAGAGACAGTGGATTTAGTCTTGGTTCTTTTGCTGACTGTCTCTGGCATGGCTTGTGCCTGTCTGAAGCCTCAGTTTCCCTACCTGGAGCTAATAACAGTCCTGCCCACCTCCCTGGAAAAGTGAGGATCACATGAACGTGGGAAGAACGAACCTGAAGTTTCAGGTGTCTGCCCAGCAAGGCCAAGACTAGTGTGAGGCAGGTCAGGCGCTCACTCCCTGGGGTAGTGCCTAAAGGGGGCACCAAAAAATCCAGGACTCAGATAATATTTTAATGCATTTTTTTTTTTTAGTTTTTCTTTTACACTTTAAAAATTAATTTATTTCTAATGCATTATTATTTTTAAATCAAATAATCAAATTGTGGCCTGTGGGGATAGTCCTGATAAATAAAGTTTGTTTGGTCCCAATGAGGCAGGTTTTGCAAAGTGTATTCCTAAAAATTTTGCTCTTTTGTTCTTCATGAGATATTGGCATTGATTTTTGTTTTCTTTTCTTTTTCTTTTTTTCCTTGGCCATGCCACGTGGCTTATGAGATCTTAGTTCCCCAACCAGGGATTGAACCCAGACCCTCAGCAATGAGGGTGGAATCCTAACCACTGGACCATCAGCCAGGGAGTTCCCATTGGCATTAATTTTGATTTTTAAAATAATGCATTATAATGTTACTGGTTTACTGAGTTTGGGGGGGATCCCTTTAAATTTTGTGACCGAGGCGAGTCCCCAGTTCCCTTCTTAGCCTGCCCTCAAGGTCTTACTCGACCACCTCCCCAGCTTGATTGATTGGAGACCCGCCGTTCACTGCTTTGTCCAGCAGAGGGCGCCCGACCCTGTTTTTGATCAGTCCAGAAACAGCACGGGCTTTTCTGGCCAGGAAAAACAAAAAAAGCACATTAGCAAGTTTCAGACGTTTTTTTCCCCCTTCAAAGTAGCTGAATCCTTTGTTCCACCATAAAGGGGATACGACAGGAACTGTATGGTAGAGAGAGGCCCAGAACCGTTTTCGATTGAAGTGCCACCGCTTGAAATACCATTTCACAGACGGGCCCATCTGGGGCTTCTCAAATTTGGCAAAGGAGCTCTTTTAAAAAAATATTTCTCAAGGACACTGCTGCTACTGCCCTAAGTTATTTTTGTAGTGAGGTTTCTTCAGTTCAGTTCAGTCTCTCAGTCATGTCCGACTCTTTGCGACCCCATGAATTGCAGCATGCCAGGCCTCCCTGTCCATCACCAACTCCCGGAGTTTACTCAAACTCATGCCCATCAAGTCGGTATTGCCATCCAGCCATCTCATCCTCTGTCGTCCCTTTTTCCTCCTGCCCTCAATCCCTCCCAGCATCAGATTTCTTAAATAAACACAAATGTAAAACTGGATACAAACTCTGTTCACAGCATGTATGACAGCTGGTAGGATTAAAACCCAGGAGGGATTTGAATATAACTGGTGATGGTCATTACTGCTCACTGGCTTATTGTCTGGCCCAGGTGTACACATGTGATTATATAATGATGTCACCTCCAGTATCTCTTTTTTTGTTAGTTTTTTTTTAATGTGGACCTTTTTTTTTTTTTTTTTTAAGTCTTTATTGAATTTCTTACAATATTGCTTCTGTTTCATGTTTTGGTTTCTTGGTGGAGAGGCATGTGGGATCTTAGCTTTCCAACCAAGGATCAAACCCACACTCCCTGCATCGGAAGGTGAAGTCCTACCCACTGGCCCACCAGGGAAGTCTCTTCCCCAAATATTTATCAGCTGGGGCCAGCTGGCACAGGACTATAGGTCTTTGGTGCGATCCAACCCAAGCACTGAAATTGCTGAGAATTACGGGGACAGAAGGTGACCCCTGCCCTCATCCAGAATAGGCTCCTTGTCATCAAATGCAGGGACTTCCCAGGGGGCTCACCTGCCAATGCAGGAGATTGTGAGTTCTGTCCCTGGTCCGGAAGATCCTCTGGAGAAGGAAATGGTAACCCACTCCAGTATTTTTGCCTGGAAATCCCATGGGCAGAGGAACCTGGGGGACATGAGTTAGTGATTAAACAACAACAACATCAAATGCAGAAGCAGGTTGAAAAATTCCATCCGTGACCTCTCCAGCCACTGGGAATGTATCCACAATTTTTGGTCTCAGAGACTGGCATCCCCCTTCCCTAGTGCCTCATAATGCGAGCCTAAAGGACTCTCTTAAATTCAGGCCATAATCCCAATTGCCCACAAGCGAGGCCTGGACAAAAGCCAGCCTGGCACCTCTCAAGCCTGGGAGATACTCCAAGTTCCTTTGGACATTTGAAGACACTGAGAATTGTCAGGTGTTTTCCTCTGCATATTGACATCATACACCTGCTGTGTTTTCCCACTCTGTCACGCTGGATATGGGCCTCACTTTCTCCCTTCTCTCCCACAGCCCTGGGTGACGTTGCCAACCGAGCGGACACAGAGAAGCCCGGGAGCGTGGGTGCCCTATACATCGTCCTCCCCATCGGTAAGCCTGTGGCCAGTCCTCCCCTGGTTTTTTGCTTCCTGCAAAATGACTTCTGTTCCCGGCAAGCCGTTCTGGCCCACCTTTCCCCCAGTACTGGGGTGGCCCATTTTGTGTCTGTCCTGTTTATCACTGAGCAACCCCCTTCCTAGCTTCATTCGCTAAACAAATATAGTTGAGCAACTACTGTATACCAAGGCCACTTCTGAGCACTGGGGACAGAGCCCAGAGAGAAACAAACATTCGCCCCCTTGGAGCTGACAGCAGAGTGGGACATCTGAGATGTCACGTGGGGGAAGGGGGACTGGGCCAGGGTTCCCGGTATGATTGACGGGCACTTTCACCAACACCCAAAGCATGAGAAGGCACCAGCAGGGGTACCTCCTGATGAGTTGTTCTGTTTCAGGGAGCAGTTTGGAGATTTCTACTTTCCTGCCCTCACCTGTCAATCATGGCTTGGTTTGCATCATACCGACTTTCCCTTTTTGAAAAAAAAATCCTTTCAAGGTGTCCCTTCACAGAGACCAGAGATCTAAGTCCCACCAGTTGTTCGGCTGTGGGTTGATACACTTGCCTGGGGAGGCCCTCACCTCAGGGTGAGGCTGCCTCAGGGTAATGCCCACCTGGCATCTTCCCCCTCTCTGGGCACCAGCCAGGATCTTTTACAAACCTAGGCGGTGTGAGCCCCTGGCTGTTGCTTGGATCCCAGGAGAGGAGGCAGGGAGGGGACAGGAAACGGCACCCCAAGACCCACCATCAATGATGCAAAGAGGGATCCCTCATTATCCGCATTCACGCAGAAGCAGGGTGTGCCACAGTGGCCCCAAATGTTGAGAACAAGCCCATTTGTGAAAACAAAGTAACTGATGTGTGACTAATACACAAGAAACGTGGAAAAATTGACAACAGCCTTCTTGTCATCAAATGTAGAAGCACGTTGAAAAATTCCACCAGTGACCTCCCCGGCCACTGGGAATGTGTCTTGAATCTTTGGTCTCAAGAGACAGGCAGCCCCTGACCCAGTGCTTCATAATGTGAGCCTACTATATACCCAACAATTGTTGGGTATTTGGGGGGTGTGAGGCAGTCACAGTGGTCTTCAAGCTAGAGATTTGTTATACTCACTGATGGATTTTTTTTTTTTTTTACAGTGGGCAAGTTTTTTTTTTTTTTTTTTTTTAATGTTTTTCGGGGCATTTGGGAAGATCTTAGTTCCCCTACTAGGGTTGGAACCCACTTCCCCTGCAGTGGGTCTTAACTGCTGGACCACCAGACAAGTCCCAAATATTAGGAAAACTGGAAAAATACAAATAATAAATTGGGAACAAAAACATTTCCCCGTGAAAGGCCTGGCGTCTGAAGGCAGCACCCCTCCCCTCTCCCCGCAGCACTGCTCATCCTCCTGGCCTTCGGGACCTTCCTCCTCTGGAAGAACTGGCGGCTCAAGAGCATCAACAGCATCAACTTTGACAACCCTGTGTACCAGAAGACCACGGAGGACGAGGTCCACATCTGCCGCAGCCAGGACGGCTACACCTACCCCTCGGTGAGCCTCCCCGCTGGGGACCTTGCCGGCAGCCGAGTGTCTGAGTGTTCCTCATGCCTCCTAAAGGCCAGGCCCTCCTCGAGAGCGGACGATCTCAGAGAGTGGGGGGCATGGGATGGGGAGGAGGGGGGCGGCAGGGCCAGAGGGTAAGCCAAGGGAACATAGGTCCAAGGCTGAAAGCCGGAAGGGGGCCTGAGTTTTTTTGTGGGGCGTCTGGGAGGGAGGGGAGGCGACGTCGGATAAGGTGGCCCGGAAGGCTTTCTTGAGTAGGAGTGTACGGAATGCAGCAGGCACCACCTGTGCAAAGGCCCTATGGCCGAACCCCGCCTGTGTGTTTGAGGGGCGGAGAGTGAGAGGGGAAGGGGCAGATGGAGCAGGAGGCTGTGGGCCTGTGGGAGCACCGTTGCTGGGCGTGAGATGGGCGCCACGGAGCCGCCTGATCAGACTCAGGTGCTCACGGGCGCCCCTGGTGGTTGTGTGAGGAACAGGCCTGGGCCAAGTTGCAGAGCCCCGAGAGGAGGGTGGAGGCCTTTGCGCGGGCCCAGCGGTAGATGAGGGAGGTGGCCTGGGGGACCAGGAGAGTCAGGCGTGGGTGGCTTGTGGCCATGTTTACTGGATGTTGGACTGATCGTTTCCGGCGTTTACTGTTTTGTTGACAGAGACAGATGGTCAGCCTGGAGGATGACGTGGCATAAGCTGCTGCCTCGAGTCCTGTCCCTCCCCGGAACCCGCCGCCAGTCACTCAAAGGCAGGAAGAACACTTTCTCCCCCGACCCTTGACCTGCCCCCAACCCTCCCTGAGACCTCCGCACCCAAAGCACTGCTGGTGACTGCAGCCCAGGCGCCGTTTGCCTATCTGCCACAGCTTTGTTTTATATATTTATTTTTCTGAGAGGCAGAACAGGCTTCAGACGGCGCCCACAGGAGGCAGTCGGGTTGCTTTTTTTTCTTCCTTTCTTTACACGTGAAGGAGAAAGACAGACTACCTGGGAGATCTGTCCTCTCCGGGAATCTCTGAGCTGCTCTCCTTCTAGACACGCTCCTCCCCGGAGGGAATGACGTAGGGACATGAGCCGGAAAGCTAGTGGCTTTGAACGCACGAGAGCAGGTGCTACCCACAGGGTCCCAGGTGGCTGCTGCCGCCATCCACCCTCTAGCCCAGGCCCCACACTCAGGACTGAACGTGTTTACCTCTGCCAGGTGAGCCTGCGGGATGGCCAGAGTTGGTCTGCCACCCCCTGGTCAGGATCAAACTAGGGTTTTCCAAGCCGGGTTTGTCCTCCACTTAAGCCAGGAGGGGACCCTGGGTCCAACTTTCCAGGAGTGGCACCCACTGAACCCTATTCATTCACCAAAACCCCGATCCCCAGAAAAAACAAATGTGAGCCACCAGTCGCCCTTAACATACGTGTATTAAGTGCCTGAGACCCCCTTTGTGCGTGAAGATGAGCAGCTCTCACCTCTAACTGTATCCCTCTGTCCAGGAGTGGGTGTCTGGACCCCAGCCCTACCCCTTGCACTTTTTCAGTTCAGGGTCGCACACTGTGTAAAGTCGATGTTCTATTATTATTTTGCACTACTTTCCATTCTGGTTCCCTTCTGGCTGCAGAGTCCGGGTTGATGATTGGTACTGACCCGGCCCTTCTCCCAGACCCGGCCCCTCTTCTAGCATGTAGGGAGACGTGTGTGTGGTTCGATCACGACTTCAAAGCCAAGATTACGACTAGACGATCTGCCTACTGTTTCCACTTCTAGGCAGAGGCCGCTGAGCCATTCATATCCCCTACAAGCTGGTCATGGTTGGCCGGTGTCCGTCTGAAACATGCATGGCAGGTCTGCCCTGTAAGATGTGCTCTGGGCTTGGGAATTAAATGGAATTCATTAAATAAGGATGCTTTCTGAAATTGCCACACATATGATATTTATGACCACTGGGGGGTGGGGGTCGGATGGGGGCAACCTCCCGTGGAAACATCTGTACAACCACAGAACACGGCACCCCTGCCAGAGACTGTGAACACCTTTTCTCTTTCTGAAGCATGTAAATAACACCCCCACCACCGCTGAGCAGACAGTGGGGGCTTTTTGTTATGTTTGCACTTTGTATATTTGTTGAAACATTTCTCACTTACGTGTATATATAAAAGAAAGATCTATTTATTTTTGCAAGTCCTGGTTGCTGCAAAGATGCCTTGTCTTTCTGTACAAAGCTTATTCGAGTGTGCTGTGCGCAGCCCTCTTCAAGAGAATCAGGTTCTGTGTTGTATATATGGGTTGCTTTTTGAGGATGGGTGTCGCTTTTTAAACCACTGTATAGAATGTTTTTATAGCCTGAATGCCTTACTGTGATCGATTACATTTCTTAAATAAAGTATTTGACTAAACCAGAAGTGCTTTCTTCTGCCTTTCTCTGGCTCCCACCATCTGCTGATGGACAAGACTCCTCCCCGCCCCCACCACCCCGGGAGAAGGATCTGGAAAGGGAACATTTTCCTACAGTGTCAACACAGGCTGCAGCCTCTGAGGGGATATTGTGCTCAGCTGGGGAGCAGTTGTGCAGGTGCTGAACTGAAGTTTTACTAAATTTCCTGCTTATTCACTCATTCAACAAACATTGGGCACCCGTTGTGTGCCAGGTCATGTTCAAGGAGTATGGGACACTGCAGGAAGAATCTATGCCCTCAAGGAGATGACATTTTAGAAGAGGAAACAGATACAAAAAATTATTTTAAAAGATTATTCTAGAAGAATATTTAAAAAGATAATGAGACAGAACTGACTGGCAAGAGGCTCTTTTATATGGAGGTGTGAGGGAGGGATTCTCCTTAATTTATTTTAAACTTTTTATTTTAAGAATCTGTCTCCAGTGCAGGTTCTATCGCTGGGTCAGGAAGATCCCTTGGAGAAGGGAATGGCTGCCCACTCTAGTGCGCTTGCCTGGAGAATTCCATGGACAGGAGCCAGAAGGGCTACAGTCCATGGGGTCACAAAGAGTTGGACACAACTGAGAGACTAACACTTTCACTTTTACATTTTATAGGGGAGTATGAATAACAATGTTGTGATAGTTTCAGGTGGAAAGCAAAGGGACTCAGGTATACACATATATGTATCCATTCTCCCCCAAACTCCCCTCCCATCCAGGCTGTCACATAACATTGAACAGAGTTCCCTGAGCTATATGGTAGGTCCTTGTTGGTTATTCATCTTAAATATAGCAGTGTGTGCGTGTCCATTCCAAACTCTCTAACTATTCCTCCTCCCCATCCTTCTCCTTTAAAAAAAAAAATACAAAACTTTTTTCCTGAATTTAATTCTATTAAATTCATTGCCAAGATAGAAATAAATTGAGAGGTTTCACATCACAAATCTGGCTTCATTGTGATAACATTTGCCCAGAGCCACAGACATCGGGGTACATGGACTGCACTCTTCTCAGTCTTATTCTCTTGTGCATCTCAGCTTTACCCGAGTCTGACCTCAAGGGCATTTCAGACCCCTATCTTAGGGCGTGGCAGTCAAGCCACAGAAAGTCCTGGCCTTTCAAGTGGGAAACAAGAATACAGCAGGTCATTGGAAAGGGAAAAAAATACAAGGAACTAAGCATAAAAGACTAAATGGGACAAACCATAATGAGATGCCACCTACATGCCATTTGTATGGCTGTAATTAAAAACAAAAAACCACAAGACTTCCCTGATGGTCCAGTGGTTAAGATTCTGTGGTTTCAAGGTAGGAGATGCAGTTCGATCCCTGATCAGGGAACTAAGATCCCACACACCTCGACTAAAGATCCTTCATGCTGCAACTAAGACCAGGTACAGCCAAAATTTTAAAAAATAAATAAAACCATCATGTGATCCAGCAAGTCCACTTCTGTGTATATACACACAGAAGAATTGAAATCAGGGACTTGGATATTTGCACACTTGTGTTCATAGTATTATTCACAAGAGCCGGAAAGTGGAATAAACGCAAGTGTCCATCTGTAGGTGAATGCATAAATAAAATTTATATATACGCAGTGGAATATTATCCAGCCTGAAAAAGGAAGAAAGTTCTGAAACATGCTCTAAATGGATGAATCTCCAAGACATTGTCTAAAGGAAATTGGCCAGATCCAAAAAGATAACTACTGTATAACTCCACTTACATGAAGTCCCTTGTTCAGTCGCTCAGTCATGTCTGACTCTGCAACCCCATGGACTGCAGCACGCCAGGCCTCTTTGTCCTTCACTGCCTCCCAGAGTTTGCTCAAACTCATGTCCATTGAATCAGTGATGCCATCCAATCATCTCATTCTTCCTTGCCTGCCTCCGTCTCCTCTTGCCCTCAATCTTTCCCAGTATCAGGGTCTTTTCCAATGAGTCAGCTCTTAGCATCGAGACTGGAGCTTCAGCTTCAAGCAACAGTTCTTCCAATAAATACTCAGGGTTGATTTGCTTTAGGATTGATTGGTTTGATCTCCTTGCTGTCCTTGAAATCCCCAGTGCAGTCAAATTCCTAGAAACAGAAAGTAGGACAAAAAGTGGGTGCCTGGGGTTGGGGGAGGAGGGGGGGAGTTGGTGTTTAATGGGTACAGGCTTTCAGTTTTGCAGGAGGAAAGAGCTAGATGGTTAGCAAGGTTGCACAACAAAGTGAATGTGCTGAATGCCACTGAACTGCACACCTAAATCTGGTTAAGAAGGTAAACTTCAGGGCTGCCTTGGTGCTCCAGCGGCTAAGACCCCATGCTCCCAGCACAGGGAACCTGGGTACCATGCCTGGTCAGGGAACTAGATTCCACATGCCTCAACTAAAGCTTCAGCTCGGCCAAATGGTACTTCCCTTGGGGGTCCAGTGGTTAGGAACTCAGAGCTTTCACTACACGAGGTACAGTTGAGTCCCTGGTCGGGGAACTAAGATCCTGCGTGCCGCACAGCACAGGCAAAAAAAAAACAAAAAAACAACAAATGCGGGGACAATGAGGCATCCAGAAATTACAGCAGAAGGGGTGGCATTACTGGGGTCCAGGAATTTTGGTAGCTGGGAGAAGAGCCGTCCGTGGCAGACAGAGAGGAGATTCTAGCCTCTCCCCTCCTCCAGGCCCCGCCTCCCGCCAGCGCCCCTTTGTGCTGAACTCTGTTGGACGTGGGAAACGGGGTTCCCTGCAGGACCCTGCCCAAGGGCAGAGGACCTGGAGTGTGGAGGCAGTGGGTGGGAAAGTGTGCAGACTGGCTTGAGTTGGGTGAGTTTGGACCCATCTGAGCCTCCGTTTCCCCACCTGCAAACGGGGCGATGCTAATCCCGGCCTCGCGGGCTCCGCGGGTGACGGGTGTAGAGGTGGCTGAGCGAAGGGCCGGGAGCCGCCGGTACTGCGATCTTTTCTGTGTCCACAGGGTGGCACTTCCTTCCTTCCTTCCACCTTTTGTCTTGGGAAGGTTCCAAAATGCCTCTGGGGGCAAGAGCTGAGCGGACCGCACAGGAAGCGTTCGGGGCTTGCAGGCGGGCGCTCGATAATTGGTTGATTGACTGACTCCATGCTCAGCCGCGTGGCAAACCGGACAAATGAGCCTGAACAGTCCGGGCGCGCGCGGGAGGGGCTGGGCAGTGGCCGAGAGCGCTGAGAGGGGAAGGTGGGCAGGACCTGGGGCGGGGCGGGGGCGGGGGGGTCCCCGGGCAGAGGGAGAGCCTAGGAGAGACTGGAGGTGATGGAAGTTTCTGATGCCTGACCTGGGCAGTTTTCTGTTAACGGAGGGAGTAGTAACTGAAATCCTTCCTCAGGCGCCTCCAGCGTGCCAGTGAGTGTGCACAGACACACAGGATTAGAGTGTCAGGAAAAATAAGAGCGGACCCTTCTTGGGGATTAACTGGCTGCAGCCTCTCTGTTGCCGCCCAAGGAGGAGCCAGGCCGAGAGTCCATGTTACAGATGGGAAAGGGGAGGCTGGCGTCCCTGGGCTTGGGTCCCAAGCTCCTGGCGAGACCAGGATGCCCTGCCTTTTTGTCCTTCAGTAGCGGCAGCCTAAAAGGCAAGGCCATGGTGGTGAACCTCTCTGGGCTCACAGGGGCTCCCCTGGGGAAGAGTCTGGTTGTCACCCAGGTAAGATGAGGGGCAGCTGGCCGGCTGCTTGGAGTTGGTCTGTGGGCTCCCCCAAGGGGTGGGGAGCAGACTGGAGCTTGGGAGCTGCTGTCCCTGAGGACAGGGTGTGGGCAGGTGACTGTGAACTCCTGCCTCTCCAAGAGGCTCAACAGCCCCGGGCCAACACCAGCGGGGTAGTGGGAGGGAGTTGCTCCCCCAAGCCTGACACCCCAATTGACATCTTATGCTGCCTTCACCCCCACCCCCAGCCCCCACAGGCATCTGAAACCACAGCTGCCTGTGGTGAGTCAGGCTGGAGCCTTCGGGGCTGAGCCCAGGTCCGTGGGAGGAAAGAGGGGGAGGCAGGGAGCGGAGAGAGCTGTCCACATGCCGGCCCCTCCCCCATGGTGGGGGGCAGCGCCCCTCTCCTCTAGGCAGTGAATTCCCTCAGTGATGAGGAGATGAGAGCTCCTGAGAGTTGGAATTTGAGCAAATACTGGTCACATCACCCACCCCACAGAGTGGAGTGGAATTGAGAGGCGGGGAACAGCCCCCAGGACTCCTGGGTCCGGTCCAGCCTCCCCTCCAGGCAGCTCAGGTTTCAGCTCTGACTCCTGCCCTCCGAAGGGGCTCCACCCTCCCCGGCACAGCTGCTCTGCTTACACCAAGGCCTCCTCTCCCAAGCTGTGCCTGTGATTGGATGGAAGGCCGGGAGCTTGGGGGTTCAAAGCAAAACCACCCCCCAGTCAGCTGAGCCTCTGCGCCACGACCTGTGTCAAGAGGGCAGTGTCAGACTCTCCTTTCCCAAGCCCCAACTCTGAGCTCCCCCACCCCACCCCTGGAATCTGAAAATCCTCATGTCTCACTGTGGACTGCAGGCCTGGCTTGATCCAGCCCCATGGCCTCTCATTCTCTCCTTGCTGGCCTCTTTGCTGTCTCTGATCCTTTGTACTTGTTCTCTCTGCCTGGGTCACTGTCTCCATACTTTTGTCCCCTGGGGGCTCAGGTCTGTCTGGGCTCAAATTACTCCTCCTTCCTGGGGCCTCCAATAGGCTCTGCCTTCACCAGCTGTGACACCGTTCGTGAACAGCTTGCCTTCATGGTGCCTTGGTTCCATCACTGAAGGACACTGGGAGCCAGCACCCAGCACCTGCTCATGGCCTCCACAGTAGTGTGGCTCCCTGGAGGGGGCGCCTGGCAGGTCACAGATGTCCAGTACACACTGCTGAGTCAGGTGGGGAGGCCAGGAGGTCCTGGGGCCTTCCTGGGGGTGGTCCAGGCACTGCCGTGTCTGTATTGGTCCCTTGTGGTCGGTCTTCCCAGCCTCTCCCCAGTCTCAGCCCACCAAGCTTGCCAGAGATCCAGGTGAGAGGTTCAGCCTCTGGATTCCATATACCCTTGCCTATTTTCTCCAGAAACACCAATTAAAAACCAGGTTGCATAAGAGATATGGGTTCAGTCTCTGGGTCAGGAAGATCCCCCAGAGTAGGAAATGGCAACCCACTCTAGAATTCTTACCTGGAGAATTCCATGGACAGAGGAGCTCAGTGGGCTCCATGGGGTCGCAAGAGTCAGACATGACTGAAGTGACTTAGCGCTTAGCAATGTAACTTAGGTGTTTTAAAGCAGTTTTCAAACATTACTTTCTGAGATGTCAGTTATATGAAATTTTATGAAAGCATAGAAATCCTAGAAAATGGATTGAAAGAAAATCATTGAAATGTTAGCTGTGTTGTCTCTAGGCAAAAAGAAAAAAAAAAAAGCCAGGTTGGGCAGGTGTGTGGATATTTGACCAGCAACCACTAAGGACTTTTAAGTGCTCTGTTGCCTGGCAGGGCTCTACCAAGTACAGGCCTGGGTTCCAGTTCTTGGTCTCTTTCCACCTGGGTTACCTTGGACAAGAGGCAGGTGCCTCGGAGTCCGTTTCTCATCTGAAGAGCCAAGAGGCTCCTCCATGGACCCGGGGGCCCCCCTGCTGGGTTCAGCCTCCCGGGGAGGGGGGAGGGGTGTCACTGTGACTTTGGGCAACTGACTGGACCAAGCTGTGCCTCGGTTTCCCTACCTGTAAATTGGATCCCCCTCACCAGCTTGGGGTGGTGCTGGCCTGAGGGGATGGCAGAAGAGGAACGGGGTGGGTGTGTGGGGTCAAGTCTCAGTTCTGCAGGCACCAAGGTTTGGGTTCCATGCTCCCTTCCTGGTGGTAGGGGGGAAACTGATCCTGCACCCCCACCAGGGCTGGCCTAGCATTCAACGTGCCCCTGGCTGGCCTCCATAATCTGGGAAAAGGCTGGTGGCTGCTGATGGGCTGGCTCTCAGAGGGAGAGCAGGCGGGGCGGGGGTGGGGGTGCAGGCTGGAGGCCGTGGGCCAAGGCCATCCGGGCGTCTGGCCAGCGCTGGGCAGTGAGTCAGGGCCCAGGCATGCAGAGGGCCAGGGCCTCCCCTGGCCCCTGTGAGCTCAGGCACTTCCCCAAACCCACCCGTCGGGCCCCACTGGGCTGCATGCCTCACCCCCTTGCTCACTCCTTGAGTTGGTCTCGGGGGGCTGCCTGGGGAAATTGGACATGGCCCCTTTGAATCTTGTGTCCATACAGCCTCCCTCAAATGTCAGATGTCCTTCTTGGTCACTGAACTCTAGGCAGGCAGGCAATGCCTCCTAGGCCCCTCCCCGAACAAAGCCACTGCTTGGAGCTGGGTGTGATTATGGCAGGGGAGCAGATCCCTTCGGAAGGGGCTCAGGCTCTGAGCTGGGGCACAGAGAGAACTTTGCTTCTAACTGTACCCACCTCCCATCACCAGCTTTCTCTCCCAGGAACTCTGTGCCCATTAATTTGAACTAGAGGGAAATACACTTCTCTGCCAGCCCTGGGACCCTCGGCTGCACCCCAGTCCTCTCAGGGCATGGAGCCCTCCTGGCACCTTCACTCCTGCAGGGGAGCAGGTGGAGGCTGGCTGTGTCAGCAGGAACGGCCATCACAGTGAAACAGCTTCTCAACTGACCCTGGCAGAAGACTCATGGGTTCCCGGCTCAGGCTACAAGGCAGGGGGGTGGAGGTGGGGGTGGCAGCCCTGAGTATGTCCACCCCCCCGCCCCGTCACCCCCAGGGTTTTCAGGACAGGGGTTGGCTCCCGGTATCTAGAGGGTAGAGGCCAGGGTTACTGCCAGATTATACTATGATGTCCAGCAGACATCAGAGCGGCAGAGCCCCCAGCAGAGTGACCTGACCCCAGCACTGCGAAGGCTGAGGCAGGAAAACCCTGGTCTAGGTCAAGTCTTTTGCCCTTTGGAGGCCAAGGGTACCAATGCAGGACTCTGCTTCTTTTTCACATCATAAAAAAATTCTGCCAACCTTGAAAATGAAAACAGCCCAGAAGGGCTTATGGGAACATATCCTTGAATATGTAAAGCCAAGCTCTCGGCATAAAAGCAGGGCCTCTGAAGTTCTGGGAATCTTGTGAGCCATATGGCCTGGGAATGCTTGCATTTCACTGACACTAATAACCCCTTTTTGGGGTCTATCTCCTGGACCCCAACAGGCAGGATTACTTGCCCTAGGACCTCCAAGGGGTATGGGAATGGACTATTTTGATGCCCATTTGATGTACTCAGATGCTGCTAGAACTTACTGTTCCTTCTGCCTAGAAAATCTCTGATCAAGAAATACAAATTGTACTTACTCTAAGTTGTACAGAGGTGCACAAAACCCAACACCCAGAGGTTCATGTAACTGCCGAATCTATTGGCTTCAGGCAGAGCTGTATCCAGGAGGCACTTGATGGCAAAGGGACCGTACTTCTCACTCGTTGCCCTCAGACAGGCAGGCAGGCTGGCCATAAACTTCCTACTTGTAGTAGTAGCTCAGTCACTGAGGATGGGGGTTAGGTGAATGCACTGATTGGCTGGCCCAGGCTTAGGCTGCATGCTGAATCAGTGAGGGTTTATTATGGGCATCTGTGATAGAAAAACTAAGAAAGACACACACAGCAGGTTAGCCCCTGCACCCAAGAAGTTTAGTATTGATATCCAGCTCCACCATCATCAGAGAACCAGGCTCTTCTCATCTCTAGAGAATTTCAACCCTCCTCATGTGGCAATACAGCTGCCAGGGCTCCAGCCATCACACCCAAATTCCAGAAAATAGAGGGGAAGGGAAAGGGGATACTCCCTTGCCTTTTAAGGAGAAGTCACATAAAACACTTCTTTTTACATTTCATTGTCCTGAATTTAACTGCAAAGGAGACTGGGGAAAGTTGTGTTTTGACTTGGGCAGTTAAAAGGAGTTTCTTACCAAGTGGGGAATGAATATTAGGGAGGCAACCAGTGGTCTCCAATACACAGTCCACCCGTCCACCCTGGAGCCAGGGATGGGCCCCTATGTAACCTCTTTGTGACTGGCTCTTCCTTTCTAGTCCCAGCATGAACACCACCCCCATCCTCTGGGGCAGGTTCCCTTCCTGGCCGAGGCCCCACAGCACTCTGGATACTCTCTAGCCTGAGGGTGGCATCTGATCACTTCTGACTCCTCTGTCGGCTGCAGAGATCCTTGTCACCTTCACCTTGTGTCTTCACCTTGGGCACACAGCAGCACTCAGAGACTGAACGGATAAAAAAGGGGCCACACTTGAATCACAGATGAAGACGTGGAATCTGTCATTGGCATGCGCTGTCATAGATGTGAAGTTGCAGGCCTGGCAAGGTTAAGTTGGTTCTCTTTGATTACCCAGTCCAGCATCCGAGGCCAAAGTCGGGAGGGTAGAATGGGGGTGGGGGGGGGGAGAAAATCAGTAAGAAACAAAAACTCATTTATGTGTCAGCATTTAATTTTAAGCTGATCTCACCCCCAAGGCACTGACCACCCACCATGGCTGATTCCCACTGTGTGGGGCTGTGTGACGCAGTCCCAGAGGCTCCGGGCTACCACTCCGTGTCCACCAGATTCCAGAGATAGTCGCTGATGAACTTCTTAGAGAGCTGGGTGCTGTCCAGGTGGATGGGCTGGGCAACGCTGGGGCCGTGGTGGACTGAGAGCACGGATGTAAGCAAAGCCAGCATGCACTGCCCTCCCCTTCAACCCCGTGACAAAAGGATACTGCCTTTCAGTTGTCATTATTAAGATACTTAGAGGGGCTTCCCTAGCGGCTCAGTGGTAAAGAATCTGCCTGCCAATGCAGGAGGTACAGGTTTGATCCCTGGTCCGGGAAGATCCCACATGTTGCGCAACAACTAAGCCTGTTGAGTGGCATTCAGTATATTCACGCTGTTGTGCAACCATCATCATTCATCTCCAGAACTCTTTATCTTGTAAAATTGAAAAGTCAAAGTGAAAATCACTCAGTCATGTCCGACTCTTTGCGACCCCATGGACTGTAGCCTGCCAGGCTCCTCTGTCCATGGAGTTCTCCAGGCCAGAATATTGGAGTAGGTAGTCATTCCCTCCTCCAGGGGATCTTCCCGACCCAGGAATTGAACCAGGGTCTCCTGCATTGCAGGTGGATTCTTTACCAGTTGAGCTACCAGGGAAGGGCCCTGTAAAACTGAAACTCTGTCTCCATTAAACAGACTCCCCCTACCCAACCCTGATAGTCCTCATCTTACTTTCCGTCCTCATGAAACTGACTCCTCTAGAGATCTCAGGTAGGTGGAAGTATACAGAATTGACTTTTTGTGTCTGATTTATTTCACTCAGCATATTATATCCCAGGTTCATCCATGGTGTAAAATGTGTCAGGATGTCTTCCCTTTTTAAGGCTGAATGATATTCTACCGTGTAGATGGACCACATTTTGTTTATCTGGTCATCTGCTGATAGATGTTTGGGTTGCTTCCACCTTTGGGCCCTTGTGAACAGTGCTGCTGTGAATCCTGTTCAGGTCTCTGCTTTCATTCCTTTGTGGGTATACCCGAAGCGAAATTGGGTCATATCCCAATTCCCAGAAGTGGAACTGGGTCATGTGATCATGCTGTTCAATGTGTGGGACCTGCCATAGTGTCTGCACCATCTAATTCTCCCCAGCAGTGCCCAGGGTTTCACATTCCCCACAAAGGATACTGCCTTTGATCATCCCAGGCTCACACTCATAATCCCACTCGATTTTACTAATTCGGCGATAAAGTTGAGCCACATACCTGTGCGAGAAGACAAAAAAAAATAACAAACAGAGAAAAGAAGTCATTCTAATGTCAACTCTCGCAAAGATCCATGGGCTACAGACGCACATACACACTCACAGGGATACACACTCACATCACATCTATGGACCTACACAGCTGAAGGGATGGTGACTGTCGTGTCCTCGTCGACTTCCTTCTCTTGTCTTTCAAGATCTCCCTCAATCTCCTTGAGCTCCTCCAGTTCTCTTGTGAGCTGAGTAAAGCAGGTAGTTAAGGACCCCTGGTTTTGGAGGCAGGGCTGCCCACATGCTCACACCTCACACCAACCCTGTCAGCCCCGAGCCACTGGCTCTAGATGTGTTTTCTGGCTTGAACAGGTGCCTCCAGGCGGGGCTGGGGTCCAACCATTCTGCACACACAGGAAAGGATATAGGAGGTTGGCCTTCAGACGGGCATCCTCCTCGCTGGCCCTCTGAAGCTCAGCTTCAAGCTGCTGCAGCTCGACACCACCCTGGTGTGCCTGCTCCTTCGCATCCAGGAGGCTCTGGGCCACCTCCTTCTCTGCAGTGAGGATCTCTGCAGGGTGGGGTGAAGTCTGGGCCCTCAACTCGAGCTCCCCAGGAAAGCCCCGGAGTAGAGGGCGGCCTCAATGCCCCCTTCTACGCCCACTTCCATTTGTGGCTCCCAGACCCATCATCCTATTTGCAAATACCCACCAGAGTCCCACCTGGAATCTGACTCAATGTATCCATTTCACCGAGTCACACCTGAATCCATCAGGCGAAGAAACTTCAGTCCCTCCTTGTCTACCGAGTCTTAATGTATGACATCACTCTCCACCCCGTTGCCCAGACAGCACGCCCAGGACTCACTCGCTGGATGCAGTTGGCCATCCACCCTGGCAGGGCCCCTCCTTCCTCGTGCGGGTCCCTCGTCCCCCCAGGACCACCCTGTCAGCCCCTTGCTTTGCTGTGGTTGCTCCTGTTGCCAGTCTGTACTGCTCTCTGCCTTCAGAGTGGCTGCGTCAGAGGCCGAATGCTAAGGCACTCCTCTGCTCAAAGACCTCCCAGGGCCCCCCCAGTGTCTCCAGGATAAGGTCCAGGGGCACCTACGCCCTCCTTGCCAACCTCCTTTCTCCTTGCTTTTCTCCCAATCACGTGTTTTCCCTCTGTTCTGGCTTGCAAAGATGCTTCATTAATACGTGCAGACATGCCATGTTTCCTCATGTGCTTTCCTGGGCCCCCGCCTGCCTGTCTTCCAGGGATGCTCCCATCGGGCACACCCGTTCCCAGCCTGAGGACCTCGTGGATAATGCCCGACTCAGGCGGAATGGACATTGTCCTTTCCTTCCTGGGGCATGGCTATGCTCCTAGGACAGCCCCATCACCCTGGCCTATTTATTTCTTGTCTCTCTTCTTCAAGGCACAAATTGTGTCTTACAGTCGCTAGATATCAGCCAACACCTACTCAGAATAAACATATTTGGAACGGAACATCTGAAAAGATCAAAAACACCCTAAGAAGGTTACTGTGTTCCTTCTCATTGAGTCAGAGAAACCGGCCAACCCAGAGAAGACACAGATGACAATGCTTCTCAGAGGGCCGGTGTTTGTTTACAAACTTAGATCAAGTTAATTTTTAATCAAAGTGCTACATGTCTATGGTTGTGAAAATTTAAACACACACTTGGGCGTGTGCGCGCGTGCGCGCACACACACACACACACACTCCTCTCTAAGCCTCTCCACCCTCTGAAGCAGCCACTTAAACTCCTCACTGTTTTCTCTGGCATCGGCCTTCATATTTCTAAATAATTTGCTTATGCTGCTATTTCTTGACCTGTGTTAGACGGTGCCTGCTGACTTCCTGTCGGAGAGCTGGGGGTCTGGCTCTCTTACACAGCCTTCCCGCCCCTTCTCCAGGCACGGTCCGAACCACAGCCAAGTCTCCTGGATGTTCAGTCTAAGCCGTCACTGCCTACATGTGTGCTGTGCCATGGGTAACCACAGAGCCCTAACTCACTATGTACTCTCATAACCCTCTGAGGGCAGCTTAGCCCTCCTTGCATTCGAGAGGCTATGAACAGAAGCTCAAAGTGACTTGTCTACAAACTTAGCTCCAAAGCCGGGATCTGAACTGGATCCTTTTTTTCTGGCCATGCTGGGCAGCCTGCGGGATCTCAGTTCCCCGACCAGGAATTGAACCCGAGCCCCTGCAGGGGAAGCATGGGTCTTAACCACTCGACTGCCACCAAGGAAGTCCCTGAACTGGATTCTTTGATCAAACCCCAGCACCCTAGAATGCTGACTCTTCTCTCCTTGCCCCAAATCCATCCATTCTGCTGAAACCCAGGCAGGTTATGTTGATCTTCTCCCCAACCACCCGTGGAAGTAGAGTTAATGGAATGGGAGAGGAGAAAAGGAAGGAGGAGGAGGAGGAAAGAGCAGAAGACCTGGCCCAGACATCCATCATGCTTAGTAGTTGTTGTTTTAATTGCTAAGTCATGTCTGACTCTTATACGACCCCATGGACTGTAGCTCACTAGGCTCCTCTGTCCAAGGGATTTCCCAGGCAAGAATACTGGAGCGGGTTGCCATTTCCTTCTTCAGGGGATCTTCTCGACCCAAGGATTGAACCCCAGTCTCCTGCATTGGAGGGCAGATTCCAACATGCTTAGAACCAACATCCAAACTCCTCCTGGGGGCTAGCAGGCTCTGGCTACTGCTGAACTCATCCACCTCTTTCTCCTGGGTCTCCAGGCTCATTCTCACCTCATGACCTTGTCCCCTTCTGCCAGGATCACTCTTTCCCCCAGGCATCCTATGGTTAGCTCCCAGCTCATTCAAGTCTCAACCCAAACGGCACTCCCTCATAAAGTGTGATTGTCAAAAGGCATTACAAATCCCTGGCACTGAAAGCACAGTGGAAAACTAGATGGCATTTCCTCAAAAAAAGTTAAATATCAAATTATCATCTGACCCAGCATTTCCACTTTTGGGAAGATACAAAAACAGAACTGAAAGCAAGGACTCAGAGAGATTATTTTGTACCCTCCTGTTCATAGCAGCATTATTCACAATAGCCAATAGGTGGGAGCAACCCAAGTGTCCAGTGATAAATGGATAAACAAAATATAGTGTATCCATACAATGGCATACTGGAGATGATGGTGGTGATGGTTACACAGCAATGTGAAAGTGCTTATGCCGTTGAACCGGACACTTAAAAATAGTTAAAATGGTAAACCTTACATTACGTCAATTTTACCACAGTAAAAAAAAAGTTTGAAGCCTTTAAAAAACCAAAAAAACCCTGATGCTGAGAAAAGCTGCAACATGGGCAGCCCCCACCTCCACCCCTTTCAAGGGTACAGTGCTATGCAAGCGTGATTTCTGTGATTTTCACTTTGAGTCATCAAAGAGGTGCTTCAGCAGCCCCATTTCACAGATGAGGAAACTGAGGCTTGAAAGGGAAGCCACTGGACTGGGACCACAGGGCTCATGAGTTAAGGGCTGAAATCCTTAGCCCATCACCTCCTGACAAATCCATTTTTCTTGTTTATCATCTCCCTCACCCTGCTAGAGTATCAGCAGCCCCCGCACCCCAGGGATTGTGTTTGCTCTATTCCCTGCTGTTACCCCAGGGCTGGCACTATGCCTAGGCACAGCTGGTGGTCAGTAAAACATCTGAACAAACTCAACAGGAAGATGTGGATTATTTATTGTTACAACCAATTTATAGGAAAAAGAGGCACTGCAAGGTTAAGTAAGTCACCTCAAATTTCACAGCTGGGAAGTGGGAATGCTGGGATTCAGACCCGGTGTTTTGACACTTGAGTTTCAATTCAAACCCTGAGTACCTCAACTCCTGCTCATAGAACGGCAGGGCCTGCAAACGCATATATTCACCACTAAACCCCCTGAGTGGCTCAGATGGTAAAGAATCCGCTTGCAATGCGAGGCCTGGGTTCGATCCCTGGATTGGAAAGATCCCCTGGAGGAGGGTATGGCAACCCACTCCAGTATTCTTGCCTGGAGAATCCCCATGGACCGAGGAGCCTGGCGAGTTAGTCCATGGGGGTCGCAAAGAGTCGGACACTACTGAGCGACTAACACACAACCCCCCGCTGCTATCCTGAAGCCCATTTCATGGGTGGGGAAACAGAGGCTCAGAGGGGACAAGGCTCACCTGCACGGGGAAATGGATTAGGGGAAGGAGCACCCAGAAGGGAGGCTCGTGACTGACTTGGCCACCGCTCCCGTTACACCGGCCCCGTCTGCCCCTCGCCCCGCCCGCCCAGGTCCTCACCTCGCAGCCACTTCTCGGCGCCGTCTTGCGTCTCCAGCAGCCGCTCCACCATCTGCTCGTGGCGCCCCAGCAGCCGCCTTTGCTGCGCCTCCGCGCGATTGGCACCCAGCAGGCTCAGCAGCCCCTGGCTCACCTCCTCCATGTCGCGGAAGGCCGCCATGACTACTTTAGAACCGATCCCGCGCAAATTTAACTGTCCCCTGAGCCCCGCCCCCCTCCCGGAGAGGCCCGTTTCCATTGGGTTGATCCCACGTCAGTCATCAGCGAATGAGGGCGGCTGCTTCGAGTCGGACCAGTGCGCCTGCGCCAGATCGTCTGTCAGTCATTGACGAAGGCCGGTCTGCGCAGGGAGGGCGTGCCTCGGCAGTCCTGCCTGATGCGCCTGTGCAGGCTGGAGAGCGGCAGCACGAGCTTCAAACTTGCCTTAGCAAATTCAGTGCCTGCTGCTTCTAGGTTGGGGTTCTAGGGACTAAGCTGATAACTGCATCACGTGGAACCGACGTTCTGCGGTGTGTGCATGGGATACTCACAATAAACATAAATAAGTAAAGTCTATAAGCGGCTGCAGAGCAAAATGGAGTCTGCAACCAGATTGATTGGGTTTCAACCCCAGATTTGCCTCTTCCTGGCTGTTTTACTGGGCTTCCGCGGTGACTCAGTGGTGAAGAATCCGCCTGCTGAGGCAGGAGACCCGGGTACCACCCCTGGGTCGGGAAGATCCTGTGGAGGAGGAGATGGCAACCACTCCAGTATTCTTGCCTGGGAAATCCCATGGACAGAGGAGCCTGAGGGGACCACCGTCCAGAGTGGCAGAGTCGGACTTAGCCACTAAACAACAAGCTGTGTTACCCCAGGCAAATTGCTTCATCCCTCTGCTCTTCACGTTCCTCTTGAGCAGAATGAGGGTCATCATAGTGTCTACTTTAAGAGTTGGCTTGAGAGTAAATGATCCTATCTACAAAACAGAAATGGACTTGCGGTTGCCAAGGGAGAGGAGGAAGCCAAAGAGATGGACTGGAGTTTGGGGCTAGCAGGGCTTCCGTGATGGTTAAGCAGGTAAAGAATCCACCTGCAATACAGGAGACTCAGGAGATGTGGATTCGATCCTGGGCTGGGGAAGATCCCCTGGAGAAGGAAATGGCAACCCACTCCAGTATTCTTGCCTGGAAAATCCCATGGACAGAGGAGCCTCATGGCTACAGGCTAAAGGGTCGCAAAGAGTCAGACACGACGGAAAACTAAGCACTCACTGACTCAGATGCAAACTATTACATTTAGACTGGATAAACAACAAGGTCCTACTGTATAGCACAAAGAATTACATCCAATCTCATGGAATAAATCTTAATAGAAAAAATATTTAAAAAGATATTATATATGTATGTATGTAAAACTGTCACTTTGCTATATAGCAGAAATTAACACAACATTGTAAATCAACTATACCTCAGTAAATAAAAGGGTTGGCATGAGGGTTAAAAATAAGGTCAGTGCCTGGTATTCAGTAAGTGCTGTCCAGGTGTTATTGCTTCCTTGGGGGCTCAGTCGGTAAATAATCGTCTCCCTGCAATGCAGGAGACATGTGTTTGATCCCTGGGTTGGGAAGATTTGCTGAAGAAGAAATGGCAACCCACTCCAGTATTCTTGCCTGGAAACCCCATGGACAGAGGAGCCTGGTGGGCTACAGTCCATGGGGTCACAAAGATTCGGAAACGACTGAGCACACAGCATTTAAGGTCCCATATCAGTCGATTCTGAGTGAACTAAAAGGGATTACTATGTAGGTGCTAAGTAAAACAAATAGAAAGCTAGTGGGTGAGGTATCCAGCTCTTACTGAACACCGTGCTGGGCAGGGTTACAGTACAGGAAAGAAAAACTGTTCATTTTTGTGACGTGTCCCTCAGATGAGGTGAAGACATCAATCCAGCAGGTCATGACCAGCATTTTCTACAAAATACAATGGGGGGAAAAAATCAGTGCATTGTGTACAGAAAGCTAGGTATTGTTTTGGGGAAACTCCAAACATTTGTCTACTGGGTGTGGCAGGTAGTATTTCCCAAAAAATAGCCACAGAAATAGTTCCAGTTTTGCCACTCCCTGTCAAGAGGCAGACTTCTATTCTTCTCTTGAACTTCAGCAGGATTTTGTGCAACTAACAGAATGTGGCAGAAGGGACTCTGTATGACTTGTAAGCCTCGGTCAGAAACTAAGATGCATCTTTTGCCCGGCGCTAGCTTGCTTTCTCCCTCTCTCTCAGTTCCAGGGTAGGCTCTTTGAGCCCATTTGCCATGTTGTGAGGAAGCCCAAGCCACGTGAACAGTCTCCCAGATAAGGGCCAGCCAAAACCAGCATCAACCACCAGACAAGTAAGGGAGTGAGCAATGAAATGATTCCAGCCCCCAGCCTTTGAGTCTTCTCAGCTCACACCAAGAGGAGCAGAGAGAGATGTTCCCAGCAAGCCCGCTCAAACCGCAGGTTTGTGAGCAAGATCCATGTTGTTGTTTAAAGCTAGTAAATTTGGAGGTAATTTGTGATGTAGCTGTAACACCTGGATCCCTGGGTCACATGTGAAATTTGTGTCTTGCTGTGGGACATGTGAAAAATCATGAGGCTCTCCCTGGTGGTCCAGTGGTTAAGAATCTGCCTTACAGTGCTGGGGACACAGGTTCAATCCCTGGTCCAGGAAGATTCCACATGCTGCTGGGCAACTAAGCCCATGTGCCCCAGCTGCTGAGCCTACACTCTGCAACTAATGAAACCTGAACACCCTAGAGCCCATGCTTTGCAACAGAGAAGCTATCACAATGAGAAGCCCGTGTACAACAACTAGAGAGAAAGCTTGTCTACAGCGTTGAAGACCCAGCACAGCCAAAAGAGAATAAATAAAAAGATATAAATTATATCAAAAAAAATTTTAAGGTAAGCAAACCACTGAATTAAAAATTTAAGGGAGTGCCAAAAATCTTTTTTTAAAAAATCATTGAAAGGCACTGCTCTAGTGACAAGACCTCACAATAAGCAAAGAAATGAATGAGATCATTTCAGTCAGCCAGGAAGACTTGCCACAAGGGCAATTACACAGGGTCATAGGACAAAATCACTAGAGTTGGAGCAGGGGACGGAAATGGCTTTAGGTTAGGGGCTCAAGGATGGATTCCCTGAGAAGGGGACATATGAATAGGAACCTGAGTGATGAAAAGGAAACAAAGCACAAGGCAGAGGAAAGAACAAGTTCAAAGGCTCCTGAGGTGTGGGAGTTTAATTTCTTTCTTTCTTAATATTTATTTATTTGGCTGCACCAGGTCTTAGTTGCGGTACTTAGGATCTTTAGTTGAAGCATCCAAACTCTTAGATGTGGCATATGGGATCTAGTTCCCTGACCAGGGATGGGACCCAGGCCCCCTGCCTTGAAAGGTTGGAGTCTTAACCTCAGGACCACCAGGGAAGTCCCAGCAATTTAATTTCTTTAAGGAGTGGTGAGGAGGTTGTCATGGCCAGAGAGGAGCGAGTGTTTATTCTGATGTTGATGCACCAGGAAGCATTGGAAGGTGTTACATAGGGGAGAGCTAGGCAGGGGATTGGCTATAGATCTTCTGGAATTGAGAGGACTTGCCAGCAAGCCTGGATGTATGGAATGAAGAAGAGAAAGAAAGCTCCTGGGTGTTTGGCCCAAATACCTATTAGGTGGTGGTGGTACTTGTGACCAATATGGAGAGGAACAGACTTGGAGGTGAGGGAGTGCATGAAATGAAAAGTTTGGGGAAAGTCCTAAGGCCTGGAGGATGACTGTGTGGAGCTATGAAGAAAGCAGTTGCTTGGCTATATAAGTCTCCAAAGACATTTGAGCTGTGGATAGAAATTCAGGCTGTCAGGATGCAGCCAGTATCAGATGTCAGCTCTCCTGGGGGAAGAGTATGGAGAAGAGGAAGTTCAAGAACAAAAAGTTCTGGGATTTCCCTGGTGGTCCAATGGTTAAGACTCTGAGCTCCCAATGCAGGGGGCCCGGGTTCAATCCCTGGTCAGGGAGCTGGATCCCACATGCTGGGACCCAGGGCAGTCAAATGAATTAATTAAAAAAAAAAGAACTTCCCCATCCTTTGACTCATAAAGTGGCTTGCAGATATAGAAGTGATGTCACCTTAGTAGTTTCCTGCAGAAATGTCGGTTTCCGGGCGTGGAGCTGGGACCCCAGAGTCAATGCTTATGGCATTGCTCACCCTCCTGATGGCGGACCATTTGATGAGTTTGCTTTGTTACCATCAGCTCTGTGACCTTTGGTGTGAGGGGCTGACCTTCTCTGTGCTGAAAGGCAGGCACAATGCTGAGTGGAATAAAAAGGTGATAAGACCATGGATTCAGTTTCTGGCTCTGCAGATCACCTGTGACCTTGGCAAGTTCTTAACCTTTCTAAGCCGTGAGCTAATGATAGCTCTCTTATCAGCTGGGAAAGGCTGTTCAAGAGATAAGCCATTCCACGTTGCACCAGCAGAGCCTGAAAGATATAAATGCTTCTGTCGGAAAGGCCACTCACTTCACTGCCAAAAAATAAAGCAAGAACTACTCACAGCCATTATGATGGCTCCTATTAAAAATAAATCATAAAGCAGAAGCTAAAGCTTTACAGCACTGTAAAGCAATTATTATATGTGTGTGCATGCTCAGTCAGTAAGTTGTGTCTGACTCTTTGCGACCTCATGGGCTGTAGCCCGCCAGACTCCTCTGCATGGAATTTTCCAGGCAAGAATACTGGAGTGGCTTGCCATTTCCTTCTCCAGGGGATCTTCCCGACTCAGGGATCAAACCTGCATCTCCTGCATTAGCAGGCGGATTCTTTACCGCCACCTGGAAGCAACTATACTTCAATAAAAATTAATTAAAACAAAACAATTTTAAAAATCAGAAAATAACAATTGTTGGTGAAGAAATGGAGGAGCTGGTTGGTGGGAATGTAAACTGGGCCAACCGCTCTGGAATAAATTATAGTTATTCCTCAAAATACTAAAAATAGAACTACCACATGACCTAGCAATTGTACTTTTAGGTATATACCCCCCCATGTTGAAAGCTGGGACTTTGTTTGTACACCCAGCACGATTTACAATAGCTAAAATGTGAAAGCAACCAAGTGTCCCTCAATGGATAAATGGATAAATGTGGTGTATGCAAACAATGGAATTTTACTCAGTCTTTAAGTACGAAAATTCTGCCACATGCTACAGCATGGATGAATGTTGAGTACATTATGCTAGGTGGGATAAGCCAGTCATAAAAAAACAAAAACTCCCCACTTCCACTTAGACGGGGTCCTTAGAGTACTTGAATTCAGGAGACAAGAGAATGGGAGTTGCCAGTGCCTGGGGGTGGGCGTGATGAAAGTTAATGTTTAAAGGGGACAGAGTTTCACTTTGGGAAGATGAAAAGAGTTCTGGAGATGGATGGTGGGGAGGGTTGCACAACAAAGTGAATGTACTTAATGACATTGAACTTCACAGTTAGAAACAGTTTAGATGGTGGATGTTATGTATATCCTGCCACAAAAATAAACAGACTTGTATTTTTTAAAAAGCCAAACAAGACACTGGATTTGGGGAGTGGGGAATGAGGTCTTCAGCATGAGCTGAACAAGGTAGCAAAGATGATGAAATGATCCTGGGTGACTGTTTATGAGAAACAATTTTTATTTTTTATTTTTTGGCCATGTCATGCAGCTTGTGAGGTCTTAGTTCGCCAAGCAGGGATTGAACCTGAACCACAGTAGTGAAAGCACCAAATCCTAACCTCTGGACTGCCAGGGAGTTTCTGAACAATATTTCTTTTCTTTGCAATTATCTTTTTTTAAATTGGAGTATAATCATTTTCCAATGTTGTGTGGTTTCTGCTATACAACAAAGTGAATCAGCTATGTGTATACACACATCCCCTCCCGCATCCCCACCCTTGGGGTCATCACACTGAACTGAGCTCTCTGTGCTTTAGAGCAGCTTCCCACTATCATTTTCTTTTTTTTTTTTTTTTTAATATCTAAAAGGTCTCTTCTTGGCTCATGAACCACAGACTCTTCCGAAAACTGACAAGATCAGTGAACCTTCCACTCAGAAATATACAACATTGCATAAAATTTCTAGGACTTCCTATAACCTCTGAAAACCACCCATTATCTCCTGGTCCAGAGGGAAAACAGAGGAAGTGAGAATCAGGAGACCAATCATCCATTATCAGTTATCCTCAGGGAAGAGAGGGAGAGAGGTCCCAGGACTGGAGAGGGGAGGGGCTGAGGATACTCCCCTTCCTGTCCTTGTGCTGGTAACGGGAGGACGTTCACTTTTCAAATTGCCACGGAGCTGAACACTTTTTTTTTTTTTTGCTGCACTGTGCAACATGGAGGGTCTTAGTTCCCTAACCATGATCAAACCCATGTCCCCTGCATTGGGAGCATGAAGTCTTAACCACTGGACTGCCAGGGAAGCCCCCAGCTTTTATACACGACTCACTCATACACGAAAATAGCAACCCACTCCAGTACTCTTGCCTGGAAAATCCTATGGACGGAGGAGCCTGGTAGGCTACAGTCGATGGGGTCGCAAAGAGTCGGACACGACTGAGCGACTTCACATACACGAAAGGTATATGCTGCCTCAATAAAAAAATAAAGCAGGAAAACAAAGTATTTTAATACTCAGCCTGTCAGGAAAATGTTTGGCGGGAGATGCTCCAAGTGTTGACAATGGTGCACATTTCTACCAAATGGGACCATGGCACCCTCCCACGTGCCAGATGTTTTCATTACTGTTTAAATTTTGCCTTTTACAGTCACTGTAAATTATTTTGTCATGAAGAAAAAAAATCAGGAAACTTTTTTTGAGGTGTCCACAGTTGGTTTGTTTAGAACTTTCTGCCACAGTGACTGTGTTCTGTATCTCTGCGGCACAGTCTGGGAGCCACAAGCTATGAGCAGCTACTGAGTATGAATTCATTACAACTGATTTGAATTTAAATGGAAATTGCCACAGCTGGGTAGTGACTGCAGTATTGGATAGTGTCAGTGCAGGGCGGAGCATAAGGGCGTTTATTTTAATAGTCTTGCCACTTTTCTGCAGTGTTGAACATTGTTCAAATAAGTCCATTTTTTAAAAGAAATCTATTTTAAAGCTTCACGAGGAATACAAGGACTTCCCTGGTGGTCCAGTGGTTAAGAATCCCCCTTCCAATGCAAGGGATGTGGGTTTGATCCCTGGTTGGGGAACTAAGATCCCACATGCTAAGATCACACAGGCAACTAAGCCTGTGTGCCTCACCAAAGACCTAGCTCAGCCAAACTTTTAAAAATTAATTGATTAAAAAATAAAAAGATAATAAGATAAACATCAGACACAGACACTTTGGCCTTCTCATAAGGTAGCTTTATTAAATTCCTTTACCTTCTAAAAAATGATTACAAAAAGGAATACTTCATTTAAGTGTAATACTGTCTTTATGGACGTACCATGGTCGGAAAGTGAAGTAAAAGGTCTTGAATACATGCGAGAAGAGAGCGGGGTCAGGCACAGAACCCCCTGTAACCTACCACGCCAAGCCCAAGGGGTAAGGGCAGGGAGAAAGAACACACAGGGATAAATATGGACTCACGGTGGGGCTGGGAGGTGGGGGCGCGGTGGTCAATGAGCTGCTTCTAGTAGCTTAAAATAAACGCACCCATGGCTCCAGGGCCAGACACATAGACACACAACTCTCGTACCGCTTCTCAAAGCTGCCCAAAGCTGTGGCCTCCTGTCAGTGGTCACCCCCCAGTCAGCTTGGGTTTCCCTTCCTTTTCATTTACACTCACACGTACACACACAAACGGGGGTGTCTCTCTCCTTTGACCATCCAAGCTCTCTTGTCTTAGGTACTATCCCTTCCATCATAATCAAAGTGAGCAGACTCCATCAGGCCAGGAAACCTACTTTTCTAGGAGAGAAGCCAGCACTTGGCTTTGTTGAATGAACGCGTGTAGTGCCGAGGGCTTGACCCGTCTTGCTGGGGTTTTAGCGCCCACCCTGGTGGCTATGCTGAGAGCTGGACAAGAGAGGACAGGACGTCTGAAGACTAAAGGATCTCACTCCCCAGTCACAAGGCACTTTTTGAGGCTTAGAACCTGTCCCCCTCCTCCCCGCCTTGTTTCCTTTTCTCTTACTTTTTTGGTCACAAAAGGAAGGAACGGGAAAGAAAACTATGTTGCGATTCTGAGACAAAATAGGCCATGCAGGAAACTGCGTGTTTTGGGAGAGCCCCGTTTCCAGCAGGCTGTGTTCCAGGCGGCTCCGGAAAGCCTGTAGGTTGTTTAAAAAAAAAAAAAAAAAACAACAACCAGCTGGCCCTTGTTTGGTTTTCGGCAAAGCTCTGTCTCTTTAAGTTTGCACTGGGAGCCCTCGGGGGCAGCCAACTTTTAATCGAGCACACATGGGATTTTTGGAACTGGGCCTATGCTTGCCAACAATCTCATGCCCTGTTTTCTTTCCTTAGAGGAGAGACATTCTGGAGTCTGGGGAGAAGAATGGCCTCGTCACTGGGGTTCTAAGCCTAGGGATGTAGGCACCCCTGTGGGGACTGGATTCATTTCCTACATGTCCAGGTCTAAAGGATTTTCTAGGAAGATGAATATTTGCCAGGGCCCCCCTGCATGGAGGAGATTCTGGGGAATCTCAAGAAAGGCACAACTTGCACACCTCGGCGGCTGGCTCCTGAACCCCACACCTTAGTGGGGGCGGGGGTGGGGGGGGGTTGCTCGCAGTGGGAAGAATAGAAGGCAGAAGAAACGACTAAACTTCCCGCCCTGGATGACAGAGACAGAACCTGCTTTGTGAAGAGGCCACAAGAGAATGCCACCAAGAAAGTCGCCTGAGCAGGGGGCAGCGGACAGAACTCAATTGTATACCAGACAGTTAAGTGGAGGGGGACCGGGTGTCAGGCCACTCTTGATGCGATCCGTGCGTAACAACATTTAGGCTTAAAGTGAAAATACACGATTCCAGTGACTTTCAAATTTGGCAACAAGTAAGTCATTTTTCCCCCCTTTCCCCCTCCAACTGTGTGATTCAGAAATACAATATTTTTCCCTCTTACCCTCCTCCATCTATAATTGCCAGTTGATTGTTCTCAGCGTTCCTCACAAACCCACGCCTCAGAGCCAGCCACTGGCGCTGATTTACATACAAGTTTAGCTCCAGTCTGTGCTTCGGCTGCTTTGAACCAGGGTACTGGGAAAAAACCCACTTTCATCTGAAGTCTCCACGCTGTTGGGGTCTCCCCCTGGGAAGCAGAGGAAAACCCCGATTGCCTTTGATCCCGGGACCTTGGTGGATCGAGTGGGGGCTGGGCAGGGAGGAGACGAGGGCCAGTTCTTTCCGGGGCTGCCTGGTCCCCAGGAGTGGCACCTGGGGCTCTTCTCACAGCTACTCCTCTGCAGAGGATGATGCAGGGCTCTCATCATCTGACATCGGGGCAAACTGAAATGAGAGGCAGAATTCCTTTAGTTTGGCCTCCCCTTGGGGGTCTGAGGTGGCGACTTTGCTGGCTGGCCCTGTGCCTGTGGTGAGTGAGCAAGAGGCCATGGTCCCTTGGCCTCAAGGAGGTGACACTGCTGGGGAGATAGCTTCACAGATGCTCACAGATGAATGCAGTGGAGGGTTCTTCCTGAGTGATAAGGTGGCAGTGACAGGGGAGAGCAGGTGGTCTGGCAGGGTGACGTCTGAAGGATGTTGGGGGGCACCCAAGGGGCAGGGTGTTCCGGGCAGGGGAAAGAGCAAGTGCAAAGGCCCTGAGGCAGGAGCGGCAGTCAGGCCAGTGTGGCTGGAACAGAGTGAGCAAGGAAGGGGGAGGTAAGAGTGCAGGGAGGTGGGCTTTGAGGATGACCCCACTCCAAGCGGGGTGGGAGTCACAGAGGGCTGTGAGCAGAGGAGGGCTGTACCCCGACTCAGGTGCTCACAGTGACCTCTGGCCACTTTGAGGAGGACAGTGGAGGGGGCACTGAGGATGCGAGCCAGAGAAGCAGTGCGCAGGCAACGGCAGTGGTCCCAGAGGACAATGATGGAGGATTGTGATCCGTCCCTGTGGAGCCCTTGGGAGCAGGACATGTCAGACAGCAGGACACCACCCAGCCCCATCACCCCCATCTCCCAGTGTGGACATGGAGGCCCAGAGCTGATCCCAAGGGGATCCCCTGAGCACCTAAGACCCTAAGCAGTGATGCTGAGAAGACTCAGAGTCTCAGAACCTGCAAGCTGAGCAGGAGCCAGATGGTTTATGTCTCAGCAACCTTCTCTCTCCTGGACTATTTGAGGAAACTGCTGTGGTAAACACCTACCTCGCCACCCTCAAACCTGGCCCCAGACATGCCTCAGGGAGGCCAGGGCAAGTGTGAGGTGGGGGTGAGGAGGAGCAGGCAGAGAGGTTCCAGTCTGAAGTCTAGATTCACACCCTAAGGTCTCTGCCCCTTCCTGTCTGTGAGGCTTTGGACCAAGAATGGAACCTTCTAAGTCTCAGCTTCCCCACCTGAAAAATGGTCACAGTAAAAGTACATTATGCAACTGAATAGGGTTCTTGTGGAAGGTTCTGGAAATCCTGCTCGGGAGGCATTTTTGGTATACAGTCCATTAGACTAGCAGGCACTTCTCAGGTGGCTCAGTGGTAAAGAATCCGCCTGCCAATGAAGGAGACGTGGGTTTGATCCCTGGGTTGGGAAAATCCCCTGGAGGAGGACATGGTAACCCGCTCTGGTATTCTCGCCTGGGAAATCCCATGGACAGAGGAGCCTGGTGGGCTACAGTCCATGAGGTCGCAAAGAGTCAGACACGACTGAGCACACACATTGCCATCAGACTAGAAGGGCTTGTCTCTTTCATCAGACAAGGGCATGCTTTGCAGACCTATGAGGACTGCCCCTGCCTCCCCCATCAGACTGGAAGGGCTTTCTCCTCCATCAAGCACTCAGGACACAACGAACATCAATGTTATCCTCCTGTTATGCTTCCAGAAGAGCATTTTGCTAATGGGTATGATTTTTTTTTTTAAAAACCCAGATTTCTAGGGTCAAATCTGAGAAATTCCCCATTAAGACACAGTTAGGCTTCTTTACAGTGAAACTTCTCAAGGCCTTGAATACAATGACACACCTCGAGTAAATGCCAAAGTCCTCCGCACAGTGATGAAGAACATGATTTGGAACCAGACAGATCTGGTTTGAATCCTGTGATAACCAGGATAGCTGCACAGTCTTAGCTCTTGTGTCTTGTCTCCTCATGGGGGCACCATGAAGGTTCAACAAACAGCTGACTCTGCAGCCCTTGGCGTGGTCCCTGTATGCCATCCCCCGTCCGAGCCCCCACCCCCTTCCCAGCTAGGGCTGAGACTCACCGAGCACTTGATGTTCATGTGGGAATACAGCATGGACGCAATTTCACTGTGTCCTGCGTCCAAGGCCACCATCAGAGCCGTGCTCCCATCCTGCAAAGCATCGATTGCTATGCTGATGCCCCGCGCTGTGCTCCCACCCACCCACCCCCCTGGGCGCGCCAGGGCGGGGACTCACACGGTCGGTGATGGAAATGTCACAGCTGGGCACGGCCAGCAGCAGCGCTGTGATCTCCTTGTGGCCGTGCTCGCAGGCACACATGAGGGCCGTGGAGCCGTCGTCATCTTGGACATTGACGTCCGCCTCGCAGGCGAGCAGGGCTTTGACCACGTCCACGCGCCCGTGGCTGACCGCCAGCATCAGGGCTGTCTGCCCCGCCTGGATAGGGCAAAGGAATAGGCTTATGGATCATGCAGGCCCCGGAGGGTGACACCCCTGCTCCAGAACCTTCCATGGTTCCTGAGTACTCTGATGCTAACTGCACCTCCACTCATGGGCCTCCTACATTTCGAACAATCCTACCTACCACTGGGCCTTTGTACTTGCTGATCCCTTTTTTTTCCTGCCGGTTCCTTCTCATCCCTCAGGTCTCAGCTTAAATGTCTCCTCCTCGGGCACATGCTGTGTCTCCCCATCCCTTGCTGTTGTTGGTGTTTAGTTGCTAAGTCATATCAGACTCTTTGCAACTCCGTGGACTGCAGCACACCAGGCCTCCCTGTCCCTTACTATCTCCCAGAGTTTGCCCAGGTTCATGTCCATTGAATCAGTGATGCTATCCATCCATATATCCACTTAAATCAGATTCCTAAGTCACAGGTACAAACATAAGTAAAATGTGTTGAGCTAAGAATTGTACACTTTCTGTTTACAAGTTGGTGGTAGTTTAGTGGCTAAGTCGTGTCTGACTCTTGCAACCCCATGGACTGTAGCCTGCCAGGCTTCTCTGTCCATGGGATTCTCCAGGCAAGAATACTGGAGTGGGTTGCCATTTCCTTCTCCAGGAGATCTTCCCGACCCAGGGATTGAACCCAGGTCTCCTGCATTGCAGGCAGATTTTTTACTGACTGAGGTACGAGGTTAAATCTCAGCAAAAACCAACGTCCAGGGACCTCCTCGGTGGTCTGGTGCCTAAGCCTCCCAGCTCCCAATGCAGGGGGCCTGGGTTCCATCCAGGTCAGGGAACTGGATCCCACATGCCACAACTAAGACCAGGCAAAGCCAAATAAAGAAATTATGCTCTGTGACAAGAGCTAAGACACAAAAGGACACAATACTACATGACTCCGTTTATATAATATATCCCTAACAGGCAAATCCGCAGAGACAGAAAGCAGGCCGAGGGGGCTGGGGCTGGGGGAGGGAAGGGAGTGAAGTGACAGCTGCGGGTGCCAAGTCTCCTGTTGGTGTAAAGGTGTTCTGGAGGCAGACAGAGGTAGAGATTGCACAGTACTGCAGCTATGCTAAATGCTACCAGCTTGGTCATCTTAAAAGGGTTCATCGTATGTGCAATTCACCTCCATTTTTAAAAAAGTAGACCACCTGGACATATACCCAGAAGAGATGAAAACTCTTAATTCAGAAAGATACTTGTACCCCAATGCTCATTGCAGCACTTTTACAATAGGCAAGACATGAAAGCATTGATGGATGAAGAGACCAAGAAGATGTGGTACAATGGAATACTACTCAGCCATAAAAAATAATGAAATAATGCCATTTGCAGCAACATGGATAGACCTAGCGATGATCACACGAAGCAAAGTAAATCAGACAAAGCCAGATATCATATGATGTCACATATATGTGGAATCTAAAAAAATGATACAAATAAACTTATTTATAAAACAGAAACAGACTCACAGACATAGCAAAAAAAAAAAAAAACTTATGGCTACCAAAGGGGAAAAGGTGGGGAAGGAGAGATAAATTAGAGGCTTGAGATTAACATATACACACTACTGTATATAAAATAAACAACATGGTCCTACTGTATAGCACAGGGAACCTTATTCAACACCTTGTAATAACCTATAATGAAAAATTTTATATATATATGTATATATACAACTGAATCACTTTGCTGTACACCAGAAATAACACATTATAAATCAATTATACTCCATTTAAAAAAAAACACACCTAAACCACTAATACAATTCTTTTAATTAAAAATAAATCCGTAAAAAAGCAAGCAGGGTCTGGGACTTCCTGGTCATCCAGTAGTTAAGACTCCAAGCTCCCAAAGTAGGGCGGCCCAGGTTTGATTCCTGGTCAGGGAACTAGAGCCCATATGTGGCAACTAAGATCTGGCACAGCCAAAGAAATAATTTTTTTTTTTTTAAAGAATGGGGCTCTTACAATTGGACCTTGCATTTTAAATAGACTAATCACTTTTATTAGGACACAGCTAAATACTATCCAGATTACGATGCTGAGGCAGCAGTACCGGCCGGTAGGCCGAAATGAAAAAGAGGAAGATTCCTCTTTATGAACAAAAGACAGGGGGGAATGTAGGAAGAACAAACGGAATGTAGGAAGAGCAAACATAACGCCATGATAGGAGACAGAGGCGGGAAGGGAAAGACCCTCCTCTGGCAACTAGGACGATTATCAGGCCACCCAGATACAGCCAATCAGAACTTGTTTTCGGAAAAGTCCCGCGCGCGCGAACATGTAACCAATCCGCTTCGCTAATTGACCCCTGCTTATGTTTGAAATTGGATGGCCTATAAATATGGGTAGAAAAACCGGGCTCGGGGCTCTCAGCCTGTGCGCCACTGCGTTGGACACAGCGGGGGCCCTAGCTCGAGCTAGCAATAAACTTCTTTCTTGCGTTTTGAAAAAAGGAAAAAAAAAAAAAAAAAAAAGAATGGGGCTCTGGAGCTAGACCCCCAGGTTCAAGTCCCCCTCCTCTAGTTGAACCCCAAGGAAATGAATACTTCTCTGCGCTTCAGTTTCTCTGCCTGTGGAGTGTGGGTTCCTGCCTTGGCTCTGGGCAGGGCTAGGACATCGTAAGTGGGAAGGGCTGTGCCGGCGCCAAGGGCCTATACCTGGCTGGCTTTGGCATTGACGTCTCCAAGCCGGAAGAGCTGTAGGACGGTCTGGATGTCATCCTGGGTCTTCAGGGTGGCCAGGGCGGTGAGCATGATGGGGCTGTAGCCAGCGCGGTTCTGCTTGTCCACCTGGCAGACACCTGCCGGGGGTGGACCAGGAAGGTATCGGGTCTCAGACCCCCGATGCTGGGTCTCAGACCCCCCAGTGATGCTGGCTGGGGGAGGGGCCCTGAGGACCAGGCCACGTCTCTGCCATCAGACTAGAAGCCTTGTTCACTACCATAATGAGCGCTGGGGATCATGTCTCCTCCACTAGTCTAGGTGTGGACTCACTCCTTTTTCTTAGACTGACAACCCTATTATGCCCCTGGGTCCCCATCTCTCTTAGGGGAGCGGCTCCTAACAGTGAAGTCTGTGACTCCTCCATCAGACTGGGCTCCCAAATTTAGGGCTGAAAGTAGGATTTGTGTCTCCCTCATTAATCTGAAAGGCCCCCTAGTCATCTTTCAGTCTGGCCTATGTCTCCTCCATTAGACTGTGGGCTCTGCCTCCTTCATCAGATTGACTAGTGGAGAGTCACATCTAATTGTGGACCACAACTTGTCTCTGAGCCCCAGATGGGAAGCCACATCCTTTCCTCAGATTAGGGTTCCAGGGGTGTCACCTTTGTTATACAGGGGTCACTGGGGTGGTAGAAGGGCCACATGTTTTCCATAAGGCCATGGCTGCCTTTTCCAGGACACTGGGGCCACAGGTAGGGCCTCTATCCCTTCACCAGCACGGGAGGGCGGCGTCTCCCCCATCAGACTGGGAGGGCAGGGGAGCGTCTCCCCCATGAGACTGGGAGGGCGGCGTCTCCCTGATCAGACGGGAAGGGCAGTATCTCCCTCACCAGACTGGGAGGGTGAGATCTCCCCCATCAGACTGGGAGGGCGGTGTCTCTTCCACTAGACAATGAGGGTGGCATCTCCTCCACCAGACTGGGAAGCAATGTCTCCTCCATCAGGCTGGGAGGGTGACAGCTCTCCCATCACTGGGGCCCCCTGCCCCGATCCCCAGGGCTCACCACTGTCTAGCAGCTGCCGCACCACGGGGAAGTTGGCGTGGGACACGGAATAGTGCAGCGCTGTGTTGCCATTGCTGTCGGCGATGTTGACCACGTAGTCCAGCAGCCGCGCCGACATGGCCCGGAAGGTGACCAGGTGGCGCCGCACGAGCTCTGGGTGGGCGTCACTGCGGCAGGCCAGGCGCAGCCACTCCTGCAGCACCGTGGTGTAGGCCACCTTCTGGACGCGGGCCGGGGGGGGAAGAGGGGCGTGAGGGCCACGGCAGCCCACCCCGGCCCAGAGGAAGCCCACCCTGAACCAGAGGGGACGTGTGGGTGCCCCACCCTAGGTGAGCCCCCCTGGAGGAAAGCGTAGTGTCCCCTGTCCTAAAGGGAAGTGTAGACCCCGTGGTCCTAGGTATGTCCCCAGAGGAAGGTGTGAGCATCTCCACCCTGGATGGGATCTTCAAGGTCAAGTGTACACACCCATCAGAGGAAATACAGCAGCCTCTTCCTCAAGCCCCGGAAGGAACAGGAACCGAGGCTCGCTTTGCTGGCAGGTGACCATCCGTGGTCCTCCCTCCTCCCTGGCACCTCTCCAAAGACCACCACTCAAGTCTTGGAGCCCCTCGCCCACCAGTTCCCAGCTAGGATCCTGGGGTACCCATGACCCAAAGCATAGAGAGACACTGTGAATGAGGAGAAGCCGGGGGGGGGGGTGGTGGAGGAGAAGGAGCCCCCCCACTTCAGGCCCAGGGCCCCACCGTACCAGCTCCCGCTCGGTGAGGGCTTTGGGGTTCTCCAGGTACTTCTCCAGGGCCAGGCAGGCTGAGATGAGGTCAGGACTCAGCTCCATCCTGCCAGGGGCAGACGAAGGGGAGTTTATCTCAGGAGCACTCGCCTCAGCCTCCTGGGTGTCCTCCACCCACCGTGTCCAACTGGGGTGCTCAGAAAGGGTCTCAACACTGTGCCCAGTGGCCCTCACCCAGTCCTGCCAGGGCTCCCCTGAGTGGTGGAATCTCAGACCCCCCTCCTTCTCAGACACTTTTACACAGCACCCCCAAGGGGCAGACACGGGAGACACACAGACCCCAAGAGAAAACGGACACATGGGTCAAACTTTATTCCAAATGGCCAGCAGCAGATGGAAATCTTTTTCTGAGGATGGATTTTTCATCAGGGGGAGAAATAGGAGACATATACAGGATGGACAGGTGGGGCAAAATGGCCCAAAGAAGGTGGGTGACTTAAGAACAGACTTGGCCTGCCCCTTAAACCCGAACCCCAACAGCCCAAATTGCCCCCCTCAGGCCCTTTATCAAAGCCATCAGACTTTCAGATGCCCAGAATGAGAAAGCATGGGTTCACTAATTTAGACTACAGTGTACATGACTGATGGGAGTTTCCCCTCAGAGGGCGTGAATGGTGGGATCTGAGGCAGAGGTCACCCTCTCTGCCCCAGACCCTGCCTGAAGCCCTCCCACCCAGAAAACTGACCGGATCTCGTCTTTTGCACTTGATCCTGATGCCCCCTCAGCTGCGGCCGTGTGAAGAGACTCCTGGTTCAGTGGAGACTCCTCCCGGCTCGTCTTGGCCTTCACCGTCTCCTTGGGCCTGAGCTGGGGGGCTTCAGCCACACGCGGAACCCTCTCCTCTGGCTCTGGGGCCTCGTTCTCTGTGCTCTCATTGTCCGAGAAGTTCTCTGCGGTACTGGAGTCCTCGGAGGAGGACTCATACCTGGGGGAGACGCTGTAGGTGGTAGGGGAGGGGCACTTGACCTCTCTGGGCCTCAGTTTCCCTATCTGTTAAATGGGGATGGTGGCACTATGAAGTTGAGAGGGCTCCAGGGATGCAATAAGTGCTCAATAAACACTGCCTGTGATGGTGATCATGTTTGGGGGGTCAGGGAGGGGCACTGCTTTTCCCTTCTACCCTTTGGTACCTGTTACACTTTGCTGCTTATGCTAGAAAGTGTGTTAGTCACTCAGTTGTGTCTGACTCTTGCGACCCCATGGGCTGTAGCCCACCAGGCTCCTTTGTCCATGGAATTCTCCAGGCAAGAATCCTTAAGTGGGTTGCCATTCCCTTCTCCAGCAGATCCTCCTGACCCACTGATCGAACCCAGGTCTCTCACATTGCAGGCAGATTCTTAACCATCTGAGCCACCAGGGAAACCCACTTTGCTCCTTACACAGGTGTTGTACTGATTTAGACCCTCGTCCTACTGTAAATAGGACCCTTGTGCTTTTTGCTATCTCGTGACAGAGTCTAAGCTTCTGTGCCTGGCGTTCAAGGCCCCCAACTCTTTCTGTTCCCCAGGCCTCCCATTTTTTTTTTTTCTTCTTTTTTAAGATTTTTTTTTTTTTTTGGATGCAGACCATTTTTAAAGTCTTTATTGAATTTGTTACAATATTGTTTGTTTTATGCTTTGGTTTTTTGGCTGTGAGGCAAAAGGGATCTTAGATTCCCAACTGAGGTTTGAACCTGCATCCCCTGCACAGGAAGGTGAAGTCTTAACCACTGGACTGCCCAGGAAGTCCTCTCTCACTTTTCATGTCATGGCTTCCTCTTGCCTCAGAGCATTTATCCAGGATGTGTCCTCCACCAGGAGACCCCACCCCCCACTCCACGCCTTGCAAGGGTCTGCTTGTCCTGCAGCACACGTGTTCCCCTCTGTCGGTGACTCTCCTCAGGGCCATCTCTGCCTCCTTCAGGCCCTCCCCCCCACTGCCGGAGCATCCCCACCATTGCTCCAACCATGCTGGGCTGGGACCGCCCATCAGTGCCCCAGGTCACAGTGGACCAGGAGCTCCATGGGGGCACACAGCACCTCCCGTGGGGCAGTGTGATGCAGTGGTTACAGCACCACCTCAGCACCAGACTGACAGTCAGTCCACCAGGCCTCCCTGTGCCTCAGTTTCCTCATCTGTCTCCTGGGCTGTGGTTGAATGAATGAATCAAAGTGAGGGGCTCAGCCCAGGATCTCTCACCTGCCGTTGACTCCCACGAACTGGAGGCTCCTCCGGTGGGCCTCTGGGTCTGTGGGCTCCTCTTTGTGCTTCATGATGGACCGCACGCCTGCCTGGGCCCCTCCTGGAGGTGGAGGGGTGGTGCCATGAGAGCCTCCCAAAGCCAGACCCCATGCCTGGGCTCCAGGCGCCCGGTCCTCCATGCAGCCACACCCGCTTACCTGCACCCCCAGCCTCCTCCAACTCTGATTCCTGACAGGCTGCTTGCCTGATGGGCTCCTTGATGGTGGTGTCGTCGTGGGCAGGCACCTGACCTGTGTTCTTCTCTGGCTGCGCCTGGCTGGCGCCCTCAGACTCTGGGGGTGATAAGGACGATTCTGCAGGAGCCTGTGGATGACCTGAAGAGACAGGAGAAGAGGCGTTTACTGCAGGTAACAACAATAAAACAAGAACAGTAATAATAGCTGCCTCTTGTCACCTACGCTGGGCCAGATGCTCCAAGGGCTAATTCTTGCATTACTCTATCAAAACTTCCCACGTGGAAGCTGGATTGTTACAGATGAGGAAACTGAGACCCTGAGGGTGGCCTAAGGTCACCCTGCAAAGAAGTGGCAGGATTCATTCCAGTTCTGGTTTGTCGCCTGCCTCACAGCCGGTCAGGGTCAGGGAATATCACATGACCCCTATAATCCTGGCTTGTGACCTCCCTTCTGACATCATACTGAGTGTTGTCTGGAAACTACAGCTGAAAATAGTGGTCATGGTCAGGACCCAAATCTCCCGCAAAAGAGCTGTGTGACCTCAGGCAGGTCACTTAACCTCTCTGTGTCTCAGACACGACATTTCCTACATCATGACGCCATACACACTAAAGACAGTAACGTGAGAGAGACAGCTTAAAACACCACCTGCACAACAAGATTATGACGAACATTTGTTAAGTTAAGAGAACTGTCAGCTACATTTTGATAAGACTTACTAAAAAAAAAAGAAAAAAGACTTAATATTATCACTTTATAATATTATTTCAATATTATAAAGTATTTTATAATATATATTATTTTATATTTTATATTTATATTATGTGTATTTATAATATATTATAATATACAATATTATTTTAATATAATTTATAATATGATATTATTTCAATATTATAAATATCTATAGCGTTGTGCTGTAGGTAACATTTTGTACCTGGTTTCCTGCTTCTTTATTTTCAACATTAAGCAGGTGCTCCTTTTAATAATCAGGACAAAGAAGAAATAAGGGTAGCCACAGGGAGTGGACAGAAAAAGAAAAAGAAAAAAACAATAAGGGCTATTAGAAAATTAAAGTTAAAACCCCACCCAGGCAGGTTTCACTCTGGGTCAATGAAAATGTTCTCGGGGTGGATGGTGGGGACAGTTGCGTAACAATGTGAAATGGACACTCAAACATGGTTAAAATGAACCTTTTTATGTTATGTGTGTGTGTGTGTTAGTCACTCAGTCGTGTCTGACCCTTTGTGACCCCATGGATTGCAGTCCTCCAGGCTCCTCTGTCCATGGGATTCTCCAGGCAAGAATACTGGAGTGGGTAACTATTCCCTTCTGCAGAGGTTCTTCCCAACCCAGGAATCAAACTGGGTCTCACACATCGCTGGCAAATTGTTTACCACTGGAGCCACCAGGGGAACCCTATGCTATATGTATTTTATCATAATCAGGGGAAAAAACGCCCAAGTTGGTCTGAGAACAAAGGTGACATTGTAGGACTCAGGATCCCGAGGGTGCCCACTGCGAAAACAGGAGTGGAGTTGGCAGAGAGTTCTAGCCCCCGATCACCAGCCTGGAGCCAGGAACAGAAGTCCTGAGACCTTGAGTGGCTCCCCGGGTCTCAGAACGCACTGAGGTCCCCCCCCCCCCAATCCCAGGCCATGTGTGGCTTCCATGTCCCCACTTTACCAATTCATTTTAATTCCCTTTAACATTTAACTTTTTTTCGACAACTGTAGCAATTACTTCCTCAAGTCCATGGGCGACACTCAACTTGAGCTAGGAACAGGGAGTAAACACTTGACACAGCAGAGTGCATTGAACGGATGAGACATTGGCCATAAAAGCTTCCGACAGCGCCCCAGCCCAGGGCGGGGTTGGTCCAGGCGGATTCCAGAGTCGGGAGCTCCAACTCCCGTGGGGAACCGAGAGCAAACGCCAGGTTTTTACGGGAATCTGATTTTTTTTTTTTAAATCTTGTCAATAAATTCACATCTGACAGACAAAAGCACTACGTGGTCAAGTGGAAAGTAACAAGAGACAGTGAAAGTATCACTGTTGCCCAAAGTCAGGCTTCCTGATGAAAACACCTGGGAGGTCTGTTAAATTCAGGTCAAGTAACATTATGCTCTGGGCTTCCCTGGTGGCTTAGACCTTAAGGTGAAGAATCCGCTTGCAATGCAGGAGACCTGGGTTCGATTCCTGGATTGGGAAGACTTCCTGGAGAAGGAAATGGCAGCTCATTCTCATTTCTAGGCAAGAAAATTCCATGGCCAACAGGAGCCTGGAGGGCTACAGTCCATGAGGTTGCAAAGAGTCGGACACGACTGGGCGACTAACACTAACAGCATTATGCTCAGGAAAGAAGCCAGTCACAGAACAAATGTTGCATGATTTGCAGGATCCCACTTGCACGAGGTCTGCAGAAGAGTTAAATCCACAGAGATAGACAGTAGGATGGCAGGTGAAAGGGGCTGGAGGAGAAGGATGGGGAGTAAGTGTTTAAAGGGGACAGATACTCAATTTGGGAAGACAGAAAAGTTCTGGGAGGCTTCCCTGGTAGCTCAGTGGTGAAGAATCTGCCTGCCAATGGAGGAGACGCGGGTTAGATCCCTGGTCTGGGAAGATCCCACGTGCCTCGGGGCAACTAAGCCCATGTGCTCTTGCTACTAACTACTGAGCCTTCGCTCTAGAGCCCACAAGCTGCAACTACTGAGCCCACGTGCCACAACTACTGAAGCCCGCTCACCCCACAGCCTGTGCTCCACAACGAGAGAATCCACCGCGGTGAGAAGCCCGTGCACCGCAACTAGAGAGAACCCTTGCAGCAGTGAAGACTCCGCACAGGCAAATAAATCCATAAAATAAAATAAAAGTTCTGAACGTGGATGGTAAGGTTGGTTGCACAGCAATGTGAATATGTTTATTGCCACTGAGAAATGGTTAAGAGAGTTTTATGTTACATGCTGGTTACCCCAAATTTTTTAAAAGTGGGGAAAAAAAAAAAGAGTGAATCGGAGCAGCACTGTGGCCCCTTTTGCCCCACGGAAGAGCAGGCTCTGCCCTTCAAAACCTGGGATGGCTCCTTCCAGTTGTGAGAAGTTAAAGGTCAGACACTGCAATACTAAAATAACAATAACAGAACTGATAATAGTTATTATTGTTATTCTACTGGGAAATGGAGCGAACCGTGACCAAAATTTATATGGAAATTTATATGGAAGAACAAAAGTCCATGGCCAGCTAAAATGGGCAGGGATGGGGAAGCTGGCTTAGGAGAGAGTAACACGTCTTCCCAAAGCCACAATGATGAAATCAGTGGGGCATGGCTGCAGGAAGAAACAGGCCAAAGGAGGTGAGGAAAGAGGGCTCAGAACAGACCCCAGGTGAGAGAACTGGGGGTAAAACAGAAGGGTTTGTGCTCACTCGGTCCCGTCCGACTCTTGGCAGCCCCGTGGACTGTAGCCCACCAGGCTCCTCTGTCCAGGGGTCTCCTAGGCAAGAATATTGAAGCAGGTGGTCATTTCCTTTTCCAGGGGATCTTTCCAGATCAGGGATTGAGCCGAGCCGCCTGCACTGGCTGGGGGATTCTTTTCCCACTGAGCTACCTGGGAAGCCCAATAGCAGCCTTGCAAGGAGCAAGCCTACGGGCACGATTCTTCCAATAGCATTTGGTCCCTTCGTGTCTCTGTGTCACATTTTGGTAATTCTCAGAATATTCCAAGCTTTTTCATCATTACTGTATTTTTTGCGGTGATCTGTAATCAGTGATCCTTGATGTTACCACGGCAAAAAGATTATGACCTGCTGAAGGCTCAGCCGATGCTTACCACTTTTTAGCAATAAAATATTTTAAAAATTAAGGTATGAACATTATCTTTTTAGACATAATTCTATTGCACACTTAATAGGCTAAAGTGTAGACATAACTTTCATATGCCCTTGGAAACCAAAAAAATTGTGGGACTCGCTTTATTGTGGAGGTCTGGAACGGAACCCACAAATCTCTGGCATATATTTGAAAATTGCTAAACGATCAGGTCTTAAAAGTTCTCATCACAGAAAAAAAAATTGTAACTGTGAGGTGATGGATGTTAAACCTACTGTGGTAATCATTTTTGTGATATATACATACATATATATACATGTATATATTGTCACATACATATATATATATATACTGTAATCATCAATGTGTACACCCTCAACTAATATGAATAGTATTACTTATATATAATAAGTAGGAACTGGCAACCCGCTCCAGTATTCTTGCCTGGGGAGTCCCATGGACAGAGGAGCCTGGTAGGCTACAGTCCATGGGGTTGCAGAGTCTGGCACGACTGAGCAACTTGGCACAGCACAGTCAACTAATATAATTTATGTGTCAATCATACCTAGATAAAGTGGAAAGAATTAAAAATTTAAAAAAGAAATCTGCGATGAGTTTAATGATATCAACATTAATAGTTAAAAAACTCTTGGTTAAAACTATTTTGTTAAAAAAAACCTCTAAAAAAATTTTTTTTTAAATAAAAAAAACAAAAACCTCTTAAATTTAACTGACAGAAGAATAAAGGCTGTGGAAAGATAGTCATGATGCCAAAAAGAGGCAAAGAATTATCTTTTTTAGAATAGGCGTTAACAAAATTGTTCTGTCCTGGGCCAGATAATAAATATTGTGGGTCATAAGGTCTGTTGCAAACAATACAAAAGCAACCCTAGACGGTATATAAATGAATGGGCCTGGCTGTGTTCTAATAAATTTGAATTTCATGTAATTGTGCTAATATCACACAATGTTACTCTTTTCACATTGTTCAACCATTCAAAAACACAGAAGCCACTCTGAGCCCATGGGCTGTATGAAAACAGGCAGCAGGGTTCATATGGCCCTGCAGGCTCTAGTTCGCCAACCCCTATTCTGCAAAATGCCAGGAACATCTCAAAATTGCCCCAAAGAAAAAAATAGAGGCTACGACTAAGCGAGTCACTAAAGAGACTTGTGAAACATACATGGTGATGCTCAACCCCACCAGAAATCAAAGGAATGCTATTTAAAACAAGGAGATACCACCTTGGACAACTGCATCAAATGAGCAAAAAAATCAGAGCGATAAATAAACTTTATGTTACTGTGGCGGTAGGGAAATGGACACTTCAGACCCAGCCATGGTTGGTGGGAGTGTGGCCAGAGAGAACTTTCCGGAGAGAATCAGACAAAATCTGGAATGAAGTTGTGCCTTTCCTGTAACCCAGCAACCCCTCGGGACAGGACGTGTAAGGACGAAGCCAGTACTATTCAAAGCAGCCAGGAGCTGGAAGTAACCCAGGTGTCCACCAAGGAGGGGGTCATATAAGAAAGCGTAGCACATACCTAGAGCAGAAATCTATGCAGTCATTAAAAGTGACAGACCACCAGATCAGGGTGGAGAATTCCAAAAGAGAGTGTAGAGAGGGAAAAATAAGAAACAGAAAGAGATTTTTTTTTTCCTAAAGCACAATACCATTTAAGGAAATTAAACATGCCTAGGGCATATTTTTCAAGAACACTCAAATATCTAAATAAGCTTCTGGAAGGTGGGTTGCAAGGAATGATATTACAATGTGGGGGGGGGGGGTATGACAGAGCAGGGAGTGCTGAATCACAGCCTGTGGGCATGGTTTCTACATTTTTAAATGGTTGGGAAAACACTGAAAGAAGGAGTCTCTTTGGGACACGTGAAAATTACAGGCAATTGAAATTTCAGTGTCCACACATTAAGTTTTATTGGTACATAGCCACATTAGTTCACTGGCTACCCTGCTTACATGTCACAAAGGTAGAGCTGAAACATTAAACTCATCAAAGTGGATACATTAAAAATGTGCAGATTATGAAAGAGACTCACAGACTTAGAGAATGAACTTACGGTTGCCAGGGAGGCAGGGGGAAGGATGAGGGAAAGGGTAGTTAGGGAGTTTGGGATGGACATGTACACACAAATATATTTAAAATGGATAACCAACGAGGACCTACTATACAGCACACGGAACTCTGCCCTCAGTGTTTAGCAGCCTGCCTGGGGAGGGAGTTTGGGGGAGAATGGATACACAAATATGTATGGCTGAGTCCCTTTGCTGTTCATCAGAAGCTATCACAAAATTGTTAATCAGCTATATACAAAAAATACAAAATAAAATTTTTTTAAGCATGCAGATTTTTGTATATTAAACATGCCTCAGTAAAGCTGGGGGGAAAAAGAACTGAGCACGACTGAGTCAAGTCATTGAAACAGAGATCAGATGCCCTGCAAAGCTGAAAATATTTATCAATCCTCAACAGTGAGGGTGGAAGACAAAGGTGAAAAAAGAATTAAAGTCAAACAAGAGAGGTGCCATGCCTGGCTCCATGGGGCTAGTGAAACTCTTGGGCCATGGGCCCAAGAATTAGATTAACTCCTTAAGTCCAAAAGAAATTTTTAAAAAATTTAAATCACTTGGCCAACTAGTGCAGGAAGGGAGAGTCCACAGCATGGGGTTAGCAGGGTTGGGGGGAATAAAGCAATTTGGTAACAGGTATCATGGTCCTTAAAAATGTTCTAGGAACTTCCCTGGAGGCGCAGTGGTTAGGACTCGGTGTTTTCACTGAGAGGGCCCAAATTCAATCCTTCGTCCAGGAACTAAGATCCTGGGAAGCCACATGGGGCAGCCAAAAAGAAAAAAGCAGGAGATGAAAGGTTCCCACAGAAGGAAATCTGCATTGCACCTTTGGTGGCTTTCGTGACGGTAAAGAATCTGCCTGCAATGCAGGAGAACTACGTTCGATTCCTGGGTTGGGAAGATCCTCTGGAGAAGGGAATAGCAACCCACTCCAGTATTAATAAATAATAAATGGCAATAAATAATAAATAAATGGCAACCCACTCCAGATAACTCCATGGACAGAGGAGGCTGGCAGGCTATAGTCCATGGAGTTGCAAAGAGTCGGACAAGGCTAACACGTTCTTCTTTCTTTTGTACAGTAAAGAGTCACAAAGAGTCTGTTAAAAGATAAATAGCATGTTCCAGTAATTTTTTTTTTTTTTGGCCACACCTTGAAGCTTCCAGGATCTTAGTTTTCTGACTAAGGGATTGAACCCCTCGACAGTGAAAGCTTGGAGTCCTAACCACTGGACCACCAAGGAATTCCCCTAAAATTTTTTAATAACATGATGAAACGTCCCTGGGATAATGTTAAATCAAAGAAATCAGATGATTTAAATCCTGGCTTTGAAAACTATGGACAAATTCCTTTACCACTCAGTGCCTCAGTTTCCACATCTGTAAAATAGAGATAGAAACACCACCCACTTCCAAGCAGTACTGGGGGTGTCAATGAATTAAGATACAAAAAGGACATCACATAATGCCCTGGCCCACTGTAAGGGCTGCCTAAATGCTTTTACATAGAAAATAAGGCAACACAACAAATTTCATCAGTTACATGTTGCCAGACTCCAAAAATACGTATTATTTTCTTCATGAGAAAAAAAATCGGAAGGAAAGAAGAAGTGTTGATAGCAGCTGTGTCTGGGCAGTGGTGGGTTTATGGAGCTCTTATTTAGTGTTCTAGAGTCTTCTGTCTCAGTTGGTAAAGAATCTGCCTGCAATGCAGGAGACCCTGGCTCAATTTCTGGGTCAGGAAGATCCACTGGAGAAGGGATAAACTACCCACTCCAGTATTCTTGGGCTTCCTTTGTGGCTCAGCTGATAAAGAATCCGCCTGCAATGTGGGAGACCTGGGTTTGATCCCTGGTTGGGAAGATCCCCTGGAGAAGGGAAAGGCAACCTACTCCAGTATTCTGGCCTGGAGAATTCCATGGACTGTATAGTTCATGGGGTCGTAAAGAGTCCAACACGACTGAGCGACTTTCACTTTACAGAGTCTTCTGTACTTTCCAAACCTTCCACAAAGAATATGAATTGCATTCATAGGGCTGTGTTTCAAACAATAACACAGGAAATTTCAAAGCCTTGGAGAGACCCCACGGATGCAGGTGCCTGGCTGCCCCTTCTCCCAGGAATCTCTTTGTGGTGCCTTTGAAAGGTGAGGGGTGAATGAGAGTTTATGGGGGTCCCGGGCCTCTGCCTGTCTCATCCACCTTTGCCAGCCTGAGGCGACGGCTGCCTCTCACCCTTCCTGCCCTTTGCTGCAGCTAGCAAATTCTGGCAGAAAGGCTGGACAGAAAGGTGGCAGAAAGGCTGGACTCCTCCCAGCCTCCTTATTGACCTATGCATGACCAACCTAAGTGGTCGAAACATTTGTCAAGGATTTCCCTGGCAGTCCAGTGGTTAAGACCCTGTGCTTCCACTGCAGGGGGCACGAGTTCAATCCCCGGGTGTGGAACTAAGATCCCACATGACGTGCAGTGGAGCCAAAAAACAGAAAAACAAAACATTTGTCAAGAAACCACCCAGGTGCTTCTTTTCTCTCACATCTTGGCTCAAAGAGCCAACAGCTAACCCGTGAGCACCTACCAGTGCCTGATACCATCTTGAACACTCAGCATCAACCGCTGCATTTCAGCTGACACTGACCTGGAGCCATTGGGTGGTCAGCGCCACCACCCCACCCCACCCCCACCCCCAGTTTGCAAATGTGGCACAGAGAGGTTAACCAGCTCGCTCAAGAGCACGAACCTAGGGAGCAAGGAAACCAGAATTTGAACATGGGCCTCCACGCCATCCAAGCACCACCCATCCCACGTCCCTGTTTTATTTGCTTCAAACATGCGTTCTCTGAAATGATTTTTCTTCGCTTGTTTCTGGTGGGCTATTTGTTTATTGCAGGGGCTTTTCGTCTGTCTTGTTCACTGCTGTGTCCCCAGTGCCTAGAAAAATCTAGCACATGGCAGTCACTCAGTAAATATTCGCTGGATGAGAAGGCAATGAAATGAATTAGCACATGCCAGTTCCGCCCAAGCGAGGCAGAGACTGGGGCTGGCTGCAGCAAGAGGGAGTTAAGTGAGACACAGAAAGAACTTCCGGGGGGTGACGCTTGCACAAGGTGGGGACATGGCTAGGTTTGTGTGTCCTGCAGGCAGGAGGCCCCGTGGCTGTGCTGGGAGGCACGTCTGGAATGGTGGTTGCCTCTTAAGAGATCCAGAGGCTGGGCTGGGCGGGGCCTCTGGCTGGGGGCCAGGGTCGCAGGGCTGGGTGTTTGGGATAGACACAGAACACAGGGTGGAGTCCAGAGCTGGCCAGGAAGAACATGGGGAAGCAAGAAAACACAGCTGGGACCCCGCCCTCCAGCTTGTACCCTCTGGTGCCTCTACAGGGCTCTGGCTACCTGATATTATTTGAAACTTAGATGAGGAAATGGGCTGAATCTTTGAGGCATGCTATAGGTTCAGAACAGCCTGGTCTCAGATCCTGGATGTTTGACAAGGGACATGTGAAACTTCTCTGCAAACCTCAGTTTCCCCAGTTATGACAAGAATTGACCAGAAAATCATTAGTAGGGGGGCTTCCCAGATGGCACAGTGGTAAAGAATCTGCCTGCCCATGCAGGAGACACAAAAGAACATGGGTTCAATCCCTGGATCAGGAAGATCCCCTGGAGTAGGAAATAGCAACCTGCTCCAGTATTCTGGGCTTCCCTGGTGTCTCAGATGAATCTGCCTGACATGCAGGAGACCCGGGTTTGATCCCTGGGTCAGGGAGATCCCCTGAAGAAGAGAATGGCAACCCACTCCTGTATTCTTGCCTGGAGAATCCCATGGACAGAGGAGCCTGGCAGGCTACAGTTCACGGGGTTGCAAAGAATCGGACACAGATTAGTGACACAATAACTAATAGTAGCCGAAGTAGCGACACACAATGGTTAAGTGCTTACTGTATGTATGCACTAATTCAGAAGAATCCTAGAGGTGTGGACCGTTACAAGGCCACTTCACAGACAGAGAAGCTGAGGCCAGAGAAGTGAAGCTGATCACTCAGGTCACACAAGTAAGGAGTGGAATTTAAACCCAGGTGACCTTGCTACACAGCCCACCGCCTTAACCTCCTCGGTGGGTGAAACACTTAACAGAGCCATCAGCACCAGACTGGTATTAGATAAAGAACAGCTGTTAGGATTATGAGTCATTCTGGCAGCGTCTCCCAGGGGCCTCAGGACGGCGGTGGTGGGGCAGCTGCTATCCTGAACATCCCACATCCCTTTTCTGAGCATGAGGACTCAGCAGTTCCTCCAGGGAGCATCTCCTTCCGCCCTCTGGACTTGGGTGGGGCTCCTCCACCCCCAGGATCTGGGTCTGGGCAGCGAGAAACTCAGTGATTAGCTCAGTGAGGAGCAAATGACCCAAGCCAACCAAGAAGGGTCACCCCTGGGATTTTTACTGGTACTATCTGGATTGAGGGGCTCCCTTTCCTTTTATGGGCTGCCTCAACAGATGCCAGGAGTGGTGTGATCACCTCTGCCTGCCTGAGAGAGAAGCTTCCAGGATGCACAGAGGAAGAGAAAGAGGGAAGTAGAGATTCCTGAGGCTATTTGAGTACCTGGATCCAGCTATGCCTGAAGCTGTCACTGAGTTACATGAACAACACATTTCCTTTTTCATGGCCTGAGACTGATTTTTTGCCAATCAGGGAAGAATTTGTTTTTGCCCAGCAACTGACAGCCTTGGGGACCTTCACCCAAATACCTCCTATTGTCCACACATTTATAATGTTCTCGACATGAGCACACACCTAATTCTTCAGACACCTAACTTCTTCACATGGTCCCTAGAGGGACTGAGTCAGCAGCACAAGTGTCCCCTTTGCACAGATGAAGAAACTGAGGTTCTGACTGCTGGTGGAAGAATAGGATGGGGGCTGGACCCCAGCATTCAGAGGAAAAGGAGGGACCCTGCACCGTCTGCCCCCACCTACTACGGCTCACCTGCTGCCCCATCACAGCTGCGCTCTGTGATACTGATCTTCTTCACCTGGTGGACGTTGCTGGTGGATGCAGTGGGCACTGGGGACACTGTCTCCATCACCTCGTGGCTGCGGAACACAGGGGGGCTCTCGGGCCCATTGGATGTCGCCAGGGCCCGCAGCCCTGCCCCGTAGGGCTCCAGACTCTGGGCCCGCTGAGCAGGGGCTCCCGCTGCTGTGCTGGCCGCCACCTCCACCTCTCTTGGCCCCTGCACCACCCGGACGGTGTCCACACGGACTGGGCTGTCTGGCGGCGGCCAGGCCTGGGGCTGGAGGTCGGCCTGCCGGGCTTGAGCTGCCTGTAGCTCCTGGAGTGCTTTCTTGAGCTGGGTCTCCAGCACGGCCACCTTAGCGGCCAGGGCTGCCTCCCCATCAGGCACGCCCAAGTCCCGCTCTCGGACCCAGGTGCCCACGCTCCGGGTCTCGAGGGCCACTGGGTCCTCGGGGGCCTCGGGGAGGTCCAGACAGAGCTCGCCACGGCCCCGGGCTCCTGCAGGATGGCCCAAGAACTTCTGGCTTTTGAGCTGCACCGTGAGTTGTCGCTTCTCCTCCTGCAGCACCGACAGCTTCACCTGGAGCACAGGGATCAGTTTCACCTGCTCTTCCAGCTGCCGCAGCTTCCGTAGGGCCCCCGCCATCTGCTCCCGCACGTGGGTCAGGTGCCCGGCGCTGGGTGCCACTGGCGTGGACAGTCCTGATCCCCGCGGTGTCGGGGGCGGCAGCCCCACTCCCACCAGTGAGCTCGTTGAGCCGGCCGCGCTGGGGGTCAGGGAGCCCAGACCGGCAGGGGTGGCTGCCTGGTCCTCCAGGCGGCGACGGGCGTCCAGCAGCGTGCGCTCCACTCGTGGGTTGAAGCCACCGCGTGTCTCCAGGGCGCCGTACTGCGGGTAGAAGCCACGGCCGCAATAGGAGTAGGCTGAGTGGCGGCTGTCCCCGCTGGCATTGGAGCAGAGAGACTCGGTGGACGTCCACCAGGAGCCGGGCCCGCGGGGCAGGGAGCCCAGGCGGGGTCGGCGCTGCACGGCCACCCGCCGCAGCGTGTGGCCCTTCTCGATGTCGTCCACGTACTTGAGAAAGTCCAGGTCGAGGCGGTAGCCATAGGGCGTCTCCACCGAGTAGGGGACCTCAGGCTCTTTAGAGGGGAAAGCAGGCGGGGAGGCTGGGCCGGGGGTCCCTGAGATAGAGAGAAAAGCCAGCCCTCTGAACACCGTGGTCCCCTCCTGGGGGCAAACTGGGTGAGTCTGCCCCTGGGTGAGTCATGGATTATTGGCCCAAAGGATGGGACACCACTGGCTGCTCAATGCTCAGGTGTAAGTCTCAGACCCCTTCCCCACCCCAGTCTCAGGCCCCTCTCCACCTCCCCAGCCCAAGGCAAGGCTCTGTGTCCCCTGTGGACCCTCCCAGGGCAGGGCTGTGCTTCCAACCTCCCAACTGAGTCAGGACCCTGCCTCCCATCTCAGACCAACCGCCTTTCCTGAAAGACCCTGTCTCTTCCATTAAGACTGTCGAGGGCAGAACTGAGTTGTCCCCATCCAGGCCCTCAGGATAGAGCTGTGTCCTACCCTCAGCCCCGCTCAAGTCAGAACCCCTTCCCTCCTCCAGGCCACACAGGACCTGGCCTGTGTCCCTCACGCCCCACCTCCAACCCCGAGGCTGGGCCCTCTTCCCCACGAGAGCCCTGACCTGGGAAGGGGGCTGACACGTGCAGCACCTGGGCCATCCTCTTGCCTGCAGACCTCCTCGGGTGTCTCTGGGGGGGACTGTGGGTCAGACCACCTGCAGCACCGGCTGAGGTTTACCTGGGAAGAGGCGGGAGAGGGTGTGATGACACCCAGAGTCAGGAGTCTGCAGGGGGAGGGGAGGTGGCCACCCCTCCCCACTCCCCCTCCTCCCCAACTTCCCTCTCTCCCTGGGCGTGGGACCCTCTCACAGGCACACACCCCTCCTGCCTGTGGAAAGGGTTGGGGGGGCCCCCACAGCCTGGAACAAAGAAACCAAACCTCACGGTCCGCCCGCACATCTGTCCAGCCCCTGGACAGGCTCCAGCTGTTCCCACAGCCCCGCCTCTCCAAGGTCCCCCACCAGGGGCAGGGGGGGTGGGGTGCTGAAGTCTGACAGGCGCCACCCTTCCTGTGCCCCCTCCTCTCACCCCAGGCAAGAGCTGGCTACCAGGACAGATGGGGGCTTAGATGGGCAGATGGGGGCACTAATGGGGAGATAGCCAGCCTTCCTGCAAGGATCTGGGGAGACAGAGACACAGGGGCACAAAGAGAAAGCAAAGGGTAGGAGACCCCCAAACAAGAGCTGGGTCCGGCTGGGCAGTGGCGGGGGGCTGGTAGGGAAAGTTGGGGGGAGGCAGCAAGGAGCAAAGCCTTTCCCCTTTATGGAAACAATTTTCTCTAAAAATAAACAGTTTCGCTGCCGGGCTACACGAGAACTTCCTGCTCCCCCCCCCAGGATGCGTCCGGCTCGGGGGCTCGGGGGCACAGCAAGGATAGAAGGCGGGTGGAGGCCCTGGAAGTCATGGGGGTGCAGGGAGGAAGTAAGAGGGGGTGCCAGAGGCTGGAAAGGGGAGGGACAATCAAGGCCTCTCATTAACCTGCACCCCCAGACCTGGAGGATGGCCTGGGTACTTCCGTCCCCCACACTCTGACCGAGTTTGGCCAGTCCTTTCTGCTGTCTGACCTCTAACCACCCTGCTGCAGAGGTTCTGGCCCATCCCACTCTTTTCAGGCTGTGGCTCCAGGGCAGTGGGTACCTGGGAGGATGGGCCAGGTGGAGCACCTGCTGGGCATGAAGGCGGGGCCGGAGCTCCAGGGGCAGCCGAGCTTGTCTTGTCTCACGTCCTCCTTGCTTAGCCTCTTGCTTGTCTCTCTCCTCGTCTCTCTCTGTCTCTCCACGTCTCTGTCTCTCTGCACTTCTCCCGCCCTGTCTCTCTACGTCTCTGTCCTCACTTCTCCTTTCAGTGCCTGGAACACACAGTCATCCAATTGTAGGAAACCTGGCTTTCCACCTGCCTGAAGGGTCACCCCCTGCACAACAGGGAAGTGATCGAAAATATTTTCTGGGGACCTGAGAGAGACTTGAGGCAGGAAGCAGGAATGGTACCCCTGTGGAGACCCCTGGAGGTGAAGGGGGTGGGGTGAATAATAGTATAACTATAATTATCACCCGGGCAACTCCTTTGATCATCAAGACAACCCTACCAGGGGAGTAGTTATCACCGTGTATTACGGTGTCTTGGGTAAGATGAAGTGTTTTGGGACACAGAAACACACAATGGGGACTTCCCTGGTGATCCAATGGTTACAACTCCATGCTTCCAATGTAGGGTGCATGGGTTCGATCCCTGGTCAGGGAACTAAGATACCACATACCACGTGGGGCGTCCAAAATAAAAAGAAAGAAATACACAGTGCCTTGCCCAGGATCACTTAGCCCGAAGAAGTAGCTGGGTCTTGATTTGAATCCTTAGCTTGGTAGATTCCCCTCACTGCCAGCCAAGCCACCCACACACCCATTTTCCAGGCAGAGAGACAGGTCTGAAGCCATGTGGCCACGCTCCATGTGGGTCAGTGACTGGCTAAAGGTGGAGACAGCAGACGGTGGGGGATAGGGTAGTGCTGATGGGTGTCTGTGGCTCAGGCTTCTCTCCTTTTATGAGACCCCTGGAGCAGGCGAGCACAGGGGACAGGACAGAGAGAGATGGAAAGGGGGACAGGCCACTCCAAGAGGGGACAGGGAGGTGGCTCAGGGAAGTAACGTGGGGTCCCAAGGAGGCGGTCCGATGTCCAACGGGGTCTCCCTAAAGCCCCGGTCCCAGGCCAACCTAGACGTCTCTGGGGTCTTCTCGCCCCTCTCCCCGTGTCCCAAAGACCCAAAGACCGGGGCGAGGAGGACCCCGCCCCGTGCAGGGAGGGGGCGGGGCTAGCGGGGTCCCCAGCTAATGGCAAACAGCTGCAGCTCCCCACGCCGGCCCAGCCGCTAGGCCGAGGCCCAGCCCGGCCGGACGCCCGGCCGCCTTCCCGCCGCCTGGGGCCTGGCTCCGGCCCGGCCGCGGAGGAGGGCGAGGGAGGACAAGGGAGGGAGGAGGGGGACGGGACAGAGGCAGAAACGAGGATGGAGACAGGGGAGAGGGGCAGCGGGGAGGCAGTGATGGGTCGAAGGGATAGGAGGGTACAGATGGAGGATGGGGTTGGGAGAGACCAGCAGGGACAGGGTCAAAGATAAGGACCGCGCAGAGGTGCGGGGACCGCGACACTCAAGTCCGGAAAGTTTGCGCATAGATGATGGAGTTGGAGGCAGCGGCTAACTAGAGACCGGTGAGATCGCGCCCCGGGCTTGAGAGTGGGGTGGGGTGGGGTGGGGACCACGCTCGAACCCCGAACTGGACTCGAACCCCGACCCAACCCGGGTCCTACTCGCCTCGCCCGCTCCGGCCGCCGCTGTCCCAGCGTCCCGCCGCCCGTGCGCCCTCCGCGCGCCGCCGCCGCCCGCCCGACCAGCCCTCGGCGGTAGCTCCGCCCCGCCCCGCCCCCTCTGGGCCGGCCCCGCCCCCTGTCGCCTGCGGCCGGGCCAACGTGGAGGGGGATGGTAAGGGACACGATCGCACCTGGACGGCAGGTGTGTGCGCGCGCGTGGGGGTGTCCGGCCTCGTCCCCTCCTCCAGTCCCTGCGACAGTGTTCCCCTACTGCTGTCTTCCCCGACCCGCTGCAGCTGGGCTGCTGCAGGGGGCGGGGCTGGCCGGAGTCCAGCTCCTGGAGGGAGGGCGGCGGTGGTGGTGGTGACTGCGGGAGGTCACCCCTCCCCCAGCCGCCCAGAGCAGGGCTGGTACACTGTGACGTGACCACCGAGGGGCGGGAAGGGAGGGGTGGGTCAGCGCGAGGCCGCAGACCTCAGCCAAGGCCTGGGCTCCTTGGCCAGCCAGACCTGGTTTCCAATCTCAACACCACCAAGCCTTTAACTACTGGCTGCCTCAGTTTCCCCATCTTTAAACCGGGATAAGAATGCTGTCTGCCTGACAGTGGCGTTGAGATGATTCTGTAATCATGAAGCAGGCTGTCCCTCATGCAGCCAGGCCCATTAGATGGGACAGTGTCTTTCTGGGAGGCAATTATACAGGTCTGGGCTCTGGGCAAGGCTTTAACAAATGTCACTATTATTCCCCATGAACACACATGACATTGTGTGTTGCCTTCCCCACTAGAATGTCAGCTCTACAAGGGCAGGAATTTGCATGGGTCGTCACTGCTGCCTGTTGCACCCGAGTAGTTCTCAGTGTCCGTCATCAACAATTAGGTCGAGTATGCACCTGGGACCCAGCCCCCAGGGACCACACCACACAGGCTGTTTACAAAAACCATTTTAAATTAGAAAAGGCAAGAAGCATCAGTGCACACAGATGAGAACAGAGGAACAGAGGGCCCAGCCCCGTGCACGATGTGGTCGCCTCACAGCCAAGTGGGCAGTGGGAGAGACTGTCAGGAAGGCACAGGTAGCTGAGGCCAGGGTCCTCGTTCCTCTGGGAGTGGCTTCAGGCCCTGCGGGCTCAGAGGTCAGTCTTCCGGAAACTTGCTCTGTTCAAGGAGTTCCTGGGGGAGGGAGGAACGAAGGAGATCAACATGGCCACATGGTCCCCAACTCCACAATGCTCTCCAGCCATCACCTCCTCCCCTTCCTCCCACTACTTTCCTTTCCCTTCTCCCCTTCCCCCAAAGATCCTTCTATGGTCATTCTGGCTCCTTTAATGTTGGTTCTGATCCAGCCATGGAACTGGAGATTCCTTCATAGAATCCACCACTGGAGATATGAATCATACCCATTTGACAGATGTGGAAACTGAGGTTCAGAAAAATGAAGTCACACACCTGAGAAATAACCTAGCCAGGATCAGAAATGGTGGCTCAGAGCTTGAATATTATGTACATGTGCCAGTGTTCACATGCATGTGCAAAGCCCAGAGCACCCGTGTTGATGGGCACGTGTATGGCAGCCCCCACACTCTGCTGGGCCTTGCCTGCCCCGTCTCGCCCTCTCCGGGGTGGGCCGGGGACTCGGGTTAGGCACCTGAGGCTGGCTGTGTTTGGCGCCAGCAGCTGGGGCAGGCGCTGTGTGAGCAAAGGCTGCAGGGCCTCCCGCAGGCGGGAATAGTTGCGCTCCAGCTCCCGATGGTACTCCTTCTGGTCCGGCCCAATCAGGGCTTTGTTCTTCCGCAGCGCATCCTCACACCTGAGGACCAGATGGCTCAGTGGTAAAGAATCCGCCTGCCAATGCAGGGGACCTGGGTTCGATCCCTGGTCTGGGAAGATTCCACATGCTGTGGAGCAACTAAGCCCAGGCACCACAACTACTTAAGTCTACGCGCGGTAGAGCGGCACACTGCAATGACTGGGTCTGCCTGCTGCAACTAATGAAGCCAGTGGGCCCTAGAGCCTGTGCTCCGCAACGAGAAGCCAGTGCAATGAGAAGCCCATGTGCAACAAAAAGTAATCCCCATTTGCCACAACTAGAGAAAGCCTGTGTGCAGCAATGAAGATCCAGTGCAACCAAAAAAAAAAAAAAAAAAAGAGGTGGGGAGGCCATGAGCTGGGGTCAGGCATGCAGAGCAGTAATAATGGGGGTCTGATAGGTGGAATATTGTTGTTCAGTCGCTCAGTCGTGTCTGACTCTCTGCAACCCCATGGATTGCAGCACGCCAAGCTTCCCTATCCTTCACTATCACCTGAAGCTTGCTCAAACTCATGTCCACTGAGTCATTGATGGTAGACATGACTTAATGGAAATCAGAGAGGCCATAAAGGGGGGTCAGGTTGATAGACTGGCTGTACTGGGGAATCAGGTAGGCAGAGAGTGGTTAGAGGGGCCCTGTCCGGGGATGGGGTCAGGCCTACTTTTTGCAGAAGTCTTTGAAACAGAGCCGCAGCTTGTTGTGATGCCTAAAGAGCTTGGGGTCTTCTGGGATCTCAGCCAGAAACACCTGGGCTACCTCCAGAGGTCCCTGTGGGGTGACACGGGCTCATGAGGCTGTCTGCACACCACCACCCCCTGCCCCTGGTGGGGCTTTGGGCAGCCTGCTTCCCCCGCCGGTCGTGCCTGGTTCACAGTGGGCCCCACAGAGCCCTGCAGCACCATCTGCAGCATCTTGGCATCAGGAGGGTCCTGCTCAGTGGCGAAGGCCAGCTCCCGAGTCTTCTTTTGCATGTCCTCGATGGCTACCTCCACTGGGGTCAGCACCGTCTGTGGGGTAGGGATGGGCATGTGCCGGCTGGTGCCTGGAGACGCCTTGCCCCAAACCAGCCCGCGGCAGCTTGGATCTTAGCTGGGGGTTCACAGGGTGGGCTTGGTGGTCTACAGTCCATTCCAAGAAGCTGTGTAAGGAACTGGGTCTGGGGGCTCCTGCCTGCCTGGGTCTGGGAGGGTAAGGGTCAAGGTTCAGCTGCTTTTGGTGTGCTGCTGACTTAACTCTGGCCTGGTTCTAGTCCAGACTTGGGTCAGCGAGGTCTGGAGGGAGGGGTTTAAGTCTGCCGACTAGGGCCTGGAGGCTGGAATTTGGGGGTCCTCCGCCTCCCTTGGCCTGGGGTCTCTTCACCTCCCCACTCCCTGGGCCGCCCCTGACCACCCACCTCCTCCCGGTGGCAAACACGGATTCGGGTCTTGATGTAGGGGAAGGCGTGGGCCGTGCTCAGCAGCGTCTTGCGCTTATGCTGCTCTGGCAGTTCGCCGTGAGCACGCCCGTCTGGTGTGAAGGGTGTGCAGAACAGGAAGGTTCGCAGCCCATAGTTGCGGTCGAAGTAGGTCACCCGGTCCTTGAGCTCATAGGTGTCAAAGTGCGGCTCCACGTATGTGATCTGGATGTAGGCCTGGGGCGCGGGGCCCAGGGGTAAGGGTTTCAGCCCCAACACACATACTTGGGGTTTGCAAGCCTCCCACAGGGGCCCCATCCCTGTAGAAAGGGGGTTGAGCCTCCCTGGGTCTGCGGGTTTTGGGTCTCAGGGATTTGGGTTCTCAGGTCTCCCTATGTCTCATCTGGGGCTTTCCTGGTGGCTCAGACAGTAAAGAATCTGCCTGCAATGCAGGAGACCAGGGCTCAACCCCTGGGTTGGGAAGATCCCCTGGAGAAGGAAATGGCTACCCACTCCAGTATTCTTGCCTGGAGAATTCCATGGACAGAGGAGCTTGGTGGGCTACAGTCCATGGAGTTGCAAAGAGTCAGACACGACTGGGCCACTAACACTTTCACATCTCATCTGTATGTATGGGAATCCCTGAGGAATAGGATTTTGGGGTCCCTGAGAGAGACAAGCTTTGGAGTTTCCTAGAGAAATAGGATTTGAGGGGCCATAGGACGTAGTACATGGAGTCTCTGAATATAGGATTTGGGGGACCCTGGGGGGATGGTTGGAAGCCCTCACCTTCTGCGGGTCCAGCTTGGTCTTGTCCACAGGGTTAGAATCTTTGATGATCTCGACCACATCCTCCCCGAACCTCTCTGTGTAGAACTCCTGGGGACACAGGGCTGACTCAGGGCCACATGGCTGCAGCCCCCACCCAGTCCCAGGGTGGCCCAGTGCCCTATCCACCACCCACTGTCAGGACATGCCTCCAGCCGGTGTGAGATCTCGGCCAGCTTCGTGATGGACGGCTCCTTGTACACGAACTCCTGCTCATCCAGGTCACCAAAGCGGGTGCCATAGAAGCCCACGCGGAAATATGTCCCAAACACGCGCTGGGGCTGTGGGAGAGCTGCTATTGACTGGGAGACACCCTACCCCAGAGACACGTGTCCTCCAGCCCCATGTGCAGAAGATGGGGGCATGGGTGGAGGACTGGGGGGACCCCAAGAACATCACATCACAGGCAGAGATGTGGACCTGGCTGACTGTCCACTGCCCACACCCTCACTCTTTCTCCCCAGCCTGTCTGCTGCCCCCTCCATCTTTATTCTCATTGAACACAAACCCTGAGCTTCCGATTCTGCCTCTCGCCCCATGCAGTTCTTCAGAGTATGGATCTCAAAACGCAATGAGGAACAGGGCTCTATTGCTCACAACTCACTTCTCAGTGTCTGTGGGGCTGGGTATATAGTTGTTTAGCTGCTAAGTCATGTCCGACTCCCTGCAACCCCATAGACTGCAGCCTGCCAGGCTTCTCTGTCTGTGGGATTTCCCAGGCAAGAATACTGGAGTGGGTTGCCATTTCCTTCTCCAGGGGATCTTCCCGACCCAGAGATTAAACTCCTGTCTCCTGCCTTGGCAGGCAGATTTTTTACCACTGTGCCACCTGGGAGCCGAAGGAAGTCATGGTTGTCTCTTGTTCTGGGACAGAGGCTCTGGTTCCCTTGTTCCAGGGCATCCCCTCCCCTCCCTGATCTAAATTTGGAAAGAGGGACTCCCCTTCCTCCCACCCTAGGTAGATGACCCACCACTAGGAAGGATGGGGGTGGCTCATGTTCACTCACCAAAGCGGATCCAGGTAGGGTGGGGTGGGCACCAGGACAGGGAGGTGGGAGCCAGGGGCAGAGAGACAAAGTCATTGCAGAGGTCAGAGGTCAGAGCCCCCAACCCCCAGGGTCCTGGTTATGCAGCCCGATGCCAATCATTCTATGGGTAGGGAGATCCGGGGAGGGAGGAGACCCGCCTGCCCTGCCCGGCCCCCACCCAGCCCTCCCGCCTTGGCTCTGGGTTCCTGCCATCTCTGGCCAGAAAATTCTCCCCAAACTAGGAGATGCCTAAAAATAGACCCAAGTAGGGGAGAGGCAGAGAGGGGGAACATGAAATGACAAATGAGCAGAGATCCTGGGGGAAGTTGAGGAGACAGGGAGACATGAGACCCAGAGACACACACAGAGCGAGCAAGCAAGGACACAGACAGGGAGAGATGGATAGGAAGCAACCAAGAGACAGAGACAGAAAGAGATAGACGGTGGGAGCGGGAGGCCCCCCTTTCAGGCAGTGACCAAGCTGGCCCTGCCCGAGGGAGGGGTGTCACTGGAGAGCTCCCAGCTGGGTGAGTCACAAGCTGCCCTGGAGATCTGGGGCAGGGAGGGGGACCCGGGGGGGAAGTAGTGGGGGTGCGTCATCGGTCATCGCCCACTGAGCCCCTGTGGCCAGGCAGCTGTGCTCCGCCAGCGCCCCCTGGTGGTCCCCGACCACTGCTGACCAGTTGTCATGGGGGTCCCAGAGGCAGGTAGGTGGCCACTCACCTCCCAGCCGGAACTCTGTGGTGGGAGAGAGAAGGTGCAAAGTCAGCTGGGGATGGCAGGGGTCGGCAGGGGCTGGGGCTGGGGGCAGGGGCTGGGAGGGCTTCCTGGGCCCACCTGGTGCATGATCTTAGTGAAGGCCTCCTGCAGTTTGCCGTGCACGGCAGCTAGCTTCTTGTAGTCGCGGTGGGCTTCCAGGATGGGGATGAGGGTCTTGTAGACCTCATTCACGGCCTCGTAGAGCCCGCCCTGGGGATTGGGGTGTGGGGGTATGTCAGGGTTTCCAGCACCTACCCTGGTCGTCTCTCCTGCCTGGAACAACCATGCTCCTACCCACTCCCCCGGGTGCCATCTTCTATCACCTCCTCCAGGAAGCCTACCCTGACTGCATCTGCCCCAGATGGGGTACCAGCCTCTCCACTCAGCCCTTACAGACATCTTCTGTGGTCTCCACCATCCTATTGTGGACCAGGTGCTGAGTACATCTATGCTTTATCCATGTTCCTTCATTGGTAGGAGGAGTCATTTTCTTTCTCCTCATCCCTCAGACAGGAAATTGAACCTGAGACAGGAGGGGCTCCCCAGGACCAGTACCTGAATGTAAGCCCTTCTGGCATGATGCCTAAGGCCTCCACAAACAACTGCCTGCTGGCGCATGGTAATGGGCACTCCTGAGTGCCAGCCAGGGCCAGCATCAAGCTTGGCACACAACAGGTGTCCTGAGCTATTTGCTGACTGTCCGAGGTCTGTGTCCACCATCTGGCTTACTCCCAAGGCCTCTGTCTCTGAGACTCCAGCAAAGTAACAATAAGAAACACAACATCAAAAAAACCTCTAGGGGCGCCCTTGGTGGCTCAGTGGTAAAGAATCCACCTGCCAATGCAGGAGACATGGGTTCGATTCCTGATCCAGAAAGATCTCACATGATGCAGAGTAACTAAACCCAAGCACCACAACTGTTGAGCCTGTGCTCTAGAGCCTGGGAACCGCAACGACTGGGCCCAGGTACCGCAACGACTGGGCCCAGGTACCGCAACGACTGAAGTCCGCGCACTACAACTAGAGAAGCCGTCACAATAAGCCCCTGTAGAACTAGAGAATAACCCATGCGGCAATGAAGACCCAGAACAAACAAAAAATAAATACAAATAAATAAATAAAATTTAAAAAAAAAAGGAAAAAAAGAAGGTTCGATGCAAAGAACTGAAACAGGATGGTAAACATAGGTGGTCACTGATTTTGGGTGCTGGGTATGAGGGGTGGTGGGGGATACAACTTTCTTTTATGTGTTCTTGAAATTTTTCATAACAGAAAAGAATTTTAGGGACTTCCCCAGTGGTCCAGGGCTTATGACTCCATGCTCTCACTGCAGGAGACCAGGGTTCAATCCCTGGTCAGGGAACTAAGATCCCCAGAGCCTCCGGGCATGGCCAAAATAAAAAATTTTTTTAAATGGTCAGTGAATATACTCAAGCCTTACCCATGTACCAAGAGTTTTAAGGGGAGAAAGGCAGGAAAGCAGCTTCAGAGAGACCCAAATCCTCGCAGCAGCTCCATCTGGAATCTCCGGGAGCGGGTATGGGGCCCAAGAGTGGAAGTACGCTGCTGCCCCGGGCCCTGGGCCTCACCATGGTGAAGTAGACAGCTGCCTGCTCCAGCAGCCCCACCAGCCCCATCTCCGTGAAGTGCTTCCCAGAACAGAAGCCCTCCTCGTCGGGTGAGAGGATGTCGTCGGAGATGGCGGACTCTTCCAGCACGTTGGACGAGATGTTCTGGGATGGGAGATGGGCTCAGAGCCTGGTCTTTTACCCACATGTGCCACACTCCGGCCTGCCACTACCCCCACCCCCGCCACTCACCTGGAAGGAAACGCAGCCCACAGGCAGGTGGCGGCTGTCCTCCAACAGCGCGAGGTACTCGGCCACCAGGGCGGCCGCGTGCACCATGCACTGCGCGGCCTCCGCATGGTTGCCCAGCTCCGCATGCTTCCCCGCCATGTTCTGCAGCCACGTCAGCCGCAGGTCTGGGGAGCCCTGGTAGCCCCGGGCAATCCTAGAGCCCAGGTGAGGGTGATGGGAGGTGGGAGAAGGGTGGAGACTCACCTTGCCCCTCACTGCTCACCCCTCACTTGTCCATCCCCTTCTGTTACCCCAGACGATCTCCTCACCTGAATCTTCATTCACCTCTCCCTCCCCTCACCTATCTCACCTGTCCATCCCCTCACCTGTCTTCTACTCATCTTTCTTCTCAGCAGTCCTCCTACTTGTCTCCATCTGACCAGCCAACCTCCTCACCTGTACCCCATTTACCTGTCTCACCTGTCCAACTCTCACCTGTCTTCCCATTCACCTGTGCATCACTGCCTCTCTTCCTCTGTCTCCTAACTTATTCCACTCCACACCTGTCCATCCTTTCATAAGTGTCACTCCCTCACTTGTCCTTCTGCTCATCAGTTTACCTGGAAGCCTGAACCCTGTCACTTGTCTGCCTAGGGCCCTCCCTTCTGAATGCCCCCTCCCTTCCCTGTCTGCATTACCTGGGCCCCCATCTCCCACTCCTCAGCTTCGTACTAAATACTCCTCTCTCCTCCAAATCACTTTGCTCTCTTGATCTATCACCCCTTCATGGGTTAGCGCCTCACCTGTCCTTGTTCTGCTTTGTCATCCTGATCTGCATGTTCCTCTGGCACCTTTTTTTTGCTCATTTACCTGCCCTTACTTGCGCCCTCACCTGTCTTCTCACTGCTCCACTCACCTGCTTTCCCTCTCCCTTGGTCTTCATCTGTCTGCTCTCCTGGGCCCTCATCACTTGTCCATCCTTACTTGTCTCTCTTATTACCTGTACACTCACCTGCTCCCTCCCACCATCTCCTCTCCCCTGGACTGTCTATGAATGGCTAACGGTCCCGACTGGCCCTCCTCACCTGTACATGAGGTCAATAAGCATCTCTGGGTCTTCCTGATGCTCCTTCATCTTCACCGTGTCAGTCAGGATCATGTGCAGGTTGAACATCAGGTCTTGGACCTGGAGTGGGGGAAGGGCCGGGAGCGATGTGGCCAAAGTGGTGGGGTCGGGGGTCAAGCAGGGTGGGGCCAAGACCCTGGTTGTGGAAGGTGGGGCCGGGGCCCCCCGGGGATCACCTGCTCAGCAAAGGTGCTGTCCCGCAGCCCCACATCCTCCTCGGCATAGGTGAGGATGGTCTTGAGTGAACGTCGCAGGTGCTCGTCACTGAAGTTCTGTGTGGTCCCCACCAGGGACGACAGCGACATCGTCACTTGCATCTTCACACGGGCGAAATTCTGGGTGGGCCGGGAGGAAGAGCACGTCTGCCTGTGGGCCTTGGAGCCTCACCCCAGGCAGGACCTTCTCAGCCTGCTGACATCACCCCTCTCCCTCCTGCCTTGCGTCTATTTGAGCCAGACTCCTGGTCAGGACTGCCCTGGTAGGCTAGTGGTTAAGAATCTGCCTGCCACGCAGGGGACACGGGTCCAATCCCTGGTCTGGGAAGATTCCACATGCCATGGAGTGACCAAGCCCATGCACCCACAACTACTGTGCCTGAGGCCACAGGCAACTACTAAAGCCCACAGGCCTAGAGCCTGCACATTGCAGGAAGAAAAGCCACTGCAATGAGGGGCCCGTGCACCACAACTAGAGAAAGTGCGCGGGCAGGAATATAGCCCAACACGGCAAAAATAAACAAACACAACTTATTTAAAAAGTTAATTAAGAATCCTAATCAACGGCCCTCCCTGGAGCCCTGCTCCCCGCTTACGTTGCCAATCTCGAAGTTCTGGCGCATGAGGAGGTAGAGGGAGGCGCTGGCGTGTGTGCGGATGGCGCTGATGCGGCTGCCGCAGTGGCGCAGGAGCCGCAAGCAGAGGTCGGCGCACAGCTCCGTGTCCTCCTCGAACAGCAGCTCTGGGAACTGGCCCCCGCACCCCAGGGGAAACAGCCACCAGTGAGCCTCTCCCTGTTCTGACCCAGACGGTTCCCCGTGGGGACTTGGGCAGAAGCACAGGGCTCTTCTGCCTTCTCTGGCCAAAACCAGCAGGCGTTGGCATCTGAGCCACTTGAGGCCCTTGTGTGTGATTCCAGGTAACCGACTCTGCCACTCTGATCCTCAATTCCTCTGCAAACTGTGGCTGAGGAGTGTGTCTGGGCAACAGCAGGTGCTCAGGGACTGGGCAGTGACGGTTACTCTCAGAGGCATGGCTGGCAGAGATACCCACCTTGGATACCAGAGCCCGCTGTGTGGCCAGGCCATGCTGCAGGAAGAGGGCACTCTGGGCGCTGCCCAAACTGTACAACACGACCTTCAGTACTGCGCCTAGGATGCTCTCCCGGGCCTCTGACAGCATCACCGTCTGGCAGGCCAGAAATCCAGCTCTTAGAGACTGGGGTGGTTATGGAGTCAGGGAGGGAGAGGGATTCCCAAGTCAGAGATCACAAGGCCCGTTGGTGGGGTCAGAGGTCATGGAGGTGCTGGATCAAGCCATACCTGCACGATGATCTCCAGTGTATCCAGGACCACCAGGCTTGCCTCGGTTGCCAGGTTCCCGTCTACCAAGGCCTCGTGTTCCATTTCATCCTTGGTCCTAGAGGGGATGGGACAGGCTTGGGAGGGCCTCTCCTGGCCAGACTCCTCCCCCGACAGCTGGGCGCTTTCCCTTTATCTGCCCTGGGGCCGCAGTTCTCTGGAAATTGATCTAACCCCTGTGAACTATGTCCCGCCTACACCCACTTGTCCACACGGTCCGAGGTTTGTCTCCAGTGTGTGACGCTCTTCCGCCAGCGTACATTCTCCTGGTTCCCAAACGGGCTCCTCTCTGAGACACACAGGTGGGTGTTCACACATGTGCAAAGACAGAAGGACACATGTGACCATGAAAAGATACACACATGGGAGCCCTGTGAGGACACTGAATGATGTGGACGCCTGCGGAGTGCATGCGGTTAGACATGAACAGGGAACACAGAAACCCACGTGCCATGGGTACAGAGACAATGTGTGGGCTTCTGGGAAAAGTGAGCCAGACAGTAGGCAGGAATGGCTCCCATCTCGGGGACCCCTGTACAAAGTGTGGGTGGCTCTGGGTGGGGACATGTGCGGGGGTTACACCTTCCTCTCACCATGGCTCCCATCTCGGGGACACTTGTACAAAGTGCGGGAGGCGCTGGGTGGGGACACATGTGGGGTACACCTCCCTCTCCCCACAGCTCCCGTCTTGGGGAACCTTTACAGAGTGTGGGCAGCGCTGGGTGGGGACATGTGCGGGGTACACCTTCCTCTCACCACGGCTCCGTCGCACCATCTCCTGTCGGGCTCCAATGGTACCCAAAATAGCTTCCTCTAGGCGGGCCTTCATGTCCAGTGATTTCTTGAATGTGAGGCTGTTGATGCGTTCAAAGGCCTTCTTCCCCTGAGACGGCAGAGAACAGGTTCAAGGTTGACTCTGTCCTTTTCTGTGGGCTAACCTGGTCTGCTTTTTCTGGCTCTATCCCTCCAGGAACCTGTGCTCAAAACACAGTCCTCCCCTTTACAGCAAGCTCTCAGCACCTCCCGGATTCTGTTGGTGAAGGAAATTCTCCCTTTTTGCTTTGGTTCAGGATGTGCTCATGTGCTCAGTTGCTAAGTCAAGTCTGACTCTTTGCGACCCTTTGAACTGTAGCCCACCACGCTCCTCTGTCCAAGGGATTCTCCAGGCAAGAATACTGGAGTGGACTGCCATTTCCTCTTCCAGGGGATCTTCCCAACCCAGGGATCGAACCCATGTCTCTTGCGTCTCCTGCATTGGCAGGCAGGTTCTTTACCACTGAGACACCAGGAGAACTGAGAAAGGTACACGGACTCTTATTGTTCCTTGATTTCTATCAGCAACTTCTCTCAGAGGCAAAACTGCAGGAGCAGCTGGTGGATAACGTACATCACTGAAACAGTCTACCCCATCCCCCCCAGCAGCTGGTGCACAGGCCACCCCTTCACACCCAGCCCACGTCACTCCAGGCCCCCTACTATGTGTCCTCAACCTGCCCCCTACGCCCCAGTCCCCTGCCCGACCTTCGAACCTTGTACTCGAAGGCAGCCAGGCAGAGGTACAGCAAGTCCAAGACACGACCCAGCTGAGGGAGGGTCAGGTCCGCAGCCCAGCGCTGCAGCAGGGCTGGCTCAGCGTTCTTCAGGACCCAGAGCACACACACCAGCAAGGTCCGGCTGGACTCAGCAGAGAGGGCATAGCCTGAGCGAGCAGCCTGGGGCCGGAGAGGGGACGGGGCTCAGAAGGAAGAGAGTTGACCTTCGTTTTCTCCATAGTAAAGTGAGAACTGGCCGATTGGTACTTGATTACATAACTTCTTCTATTACTGGGTTATTGGGCACATGATGTCCAAAATAGAACAGAAAATCACAAAACATGTGAAGAGGTAGGAAGATGGGATTGATAAGGGAGAAAAAACATTAGACACAGGCACAAAGATGATCAGATGTTAGATGGTGTCTCTGGGGACAAGGCCAGCACTCACCGTCACCGGGCCCTGGGAGATACTGGCCCGGGAGCCAGGGGCCAGGGGGCCACCTGCAATGGCCATGGCCACTGAGGGGTTGATGGTGCCTCCCACATCCCCTTCCCCTTCTGTGTCTGAGTCAAGCATAGAGGCCAGTCTTGAGCGTTGACCTGGGCCCTCTGGGATAAAAGAACCAAGAGAACTCGGTTAGCTCTGTCTCTTTCTCAAATTTCAGCTCAGAGGTCACCTCCTCAAGGAAGCTTTCCCTGATACCACCCCCCAGACCAGGGTGCGGTCTCTAGTTATTGACTCCCAGAGTTCACTTATTGTATTTGCAATTAGATACAGTCACTGTGCAACTAAGATCCACAAAAGCCTGGACTATATCTATCTGCTCTGGCCACTCTATGCTCAACGCTTAGAACATGGCCTGGTGCACAGGAGTAGTCATTGTAAAGATGATGATGACAATGATGACAGTGGTGACAACCATAATAATAACTGCTGCTGCTATTATTATAGCATCAACTGACACATACATGGATTTCCTATGTGTCAGGTGGTGTTCTAAGCACTTTAAAAATATTAACTATTATTCTTCAACACAACCCTATGAATTAAGTACTTTTATCATCCTTACCTTATGGAAGAAGGGACTGAGGTAAAGACAGGTTAAATTACTTGCTTGGGGTCATGTAGTAGGTAAATGGTAAAGCTAGAATTTTAACCTAAACAGTCTGGTTCTAAAATCTATGATCTTAAAAGATTATCCTCTCCACTTGCCTCCAAAACAGTATCATCAGAGAGAGTTGCTACCAATAAATACAGAATAGGTCTCAGCCTAGAGATTCCTGAGATAAAAGGTCAACTGAATTTTATTCAAGCTCCAGCCCAGTTTAACATGGATTCCTGACTGGATCGAGGTGATCAGCCCCTTATCCTATCTGCCTAAGAGAAGGAAAGATGAACCCTTTTTCACTGGGAAAAGAGGACACTGCCTCAGTCCTGATGGCCCTTTTACACACAATGTCCAAAATACAAGAAAAAAATCATAAGACGTGAAGAGGCAGGAAAATGTGACTGACAGGGGAGAAAAGACGATAGAAGCAGGCACGGCACAGAGATGATCAAATATTGAAGTAAGCAAACAAGGACACTGAAATAAAAAGTAGAGGACTTTCCTGGTGGTTCAGTGGCTAAGACTTTGCACTCCCAATGCAGGGGGTCTGGGTTCAATCCCTGGTCAAGGAACTACATCCCACATGCTGCAACTAAGAGTTCATGTGCTTCAACTAAAGACCTCAAATGCTATAACTAAGACCCGGTGCAACCACATAAATAAATAAATTTTTAAAAATAAAATGTAGAAAAGATGCACAAACAAGGGTAAAAAGATGGAGAATATCAACAGAGAGCTGAAATCTACAACAAAAAACATCAAATATTACAAGTGAAAAATGAAACATCTGAAATTCAGAACTCCACAGAGGGCATTAACAGAAGACCAGACATAGCAGAAGACAGAGGTAGTGAGCTCGAACACAGGTGAAAAGTTTCCTATCTCATGCACAAGAGAGCAAACAGAATGAAAACAGAACAGAGCACAGCAGACACGTGTAACAGGATCATAAAGGTCTAACATACGTGTCATTGGAGTCCCAGGAGGAGAGAAGAGAGAAAACGAGGCAGAAAAAAAAAAAATCAAAGATAACAACTGAGAGTTTCCCCGAAATGACAAAGGGCATCAACCCACCAATTCCAAGTCTGTATCTTTCAACCACAATGCACATTTGTTCATCAACGGTGCTGGTCAATGTGCAAATTAATGAACAAAAGGCTCCAACTGCCCTCTCACCCTGATGTTCCCAACCTCTCCCTCCTCCCACCTCTTTCTAAAAGATAATTCATCTCCCGTTTATTGTGCACTGACAGTATTCCAGTCCTACACCTCCCCAGATTTTCACAAAATCCTAGGAGTAGTTGGTACTACCACTGTACCCATTTTACAGGTGAGAAACTTGAGGCTCAGCAAAGTTAATGGCTTTCTTGAGGCCCTGTGGCAGGACTTAAAGCCACTTCTCTGATGCTAACACCCAGGTTTTTTACTCCTTGCCCACCTTTTCTGACTTGAGCCTTTTCTGACCTTGAGGCTCTCCTGGGGCCCCGTGGCAGAACTTAAACCTGCTCCTCTGACCCTAACACCCATGTTTTAATTCCTTGCCCACCTTGCCCCACCTGAGCCTTATGGGATCATATCAGGTCCCCAGATGGTGGAACCTGCTCCGCCCCACCCTGCCCTGCTGACCGGCAAAGTCATGCAGCCGTGGCAGCGTGTCCCGGGCGAGTGACAGCAGCGGCAGGTATAGCTCAGCCACCCGGGCCTTCACGGTGGCCTCGGCATAGCGGGGGTCGGCGTCGTGGCCGCAGAGCAGGCTGTGGACAGCACAGATAGCCTTCTTGTGCAGCAGGGACGCCCTGAAAAGTAGTGAGGTGCTCAGGATGGGGTGGGCGTGGCTCCTGGGCCCTAGCCCCCACCCCGGGGGACCAGACAGGGCCTGCACTCACCCCTCGGCCTCAGGTTCCACGGCTAGGGCCAGTTCCGTCAGCAGGAGCCCAGCCAGGAAATGCTGCTGCCGGAAAGGCCCGCTCAGCTCGAACATGCTGACCAGCTTGGGGTCTGGGGCCTGGCTGGAGAAGGTGGAGCTCTGGAGAGGATGGGGGACAAAACAGGGGATGAGGGGGTCAAGGGTCAGAGGGGAGAGGCCGGGGTTAACTCATCTGTGAGATGACAGGGGGTTGAGTCCAAAATCAGAAATCTTAGAAATGGCAGATGGAATGCCAGTTTGGGAGTTAGAAGTAAGAAATCAGAAGCTGGTCCTCCCGGGAAGTTGCTGAGAATGCAGGGTCAGAGGTGAAGGGTCAGAGAGAAGGGGTCAATCCCTTGAGCAGTGGCCTATGTGTGAAATGGACAGAGATGAGGGAACCGCAGAGAAAGGGCTGAAAGGCAAGAGGCTGGTGGGTCAAGAAGAGGCGGCACAAGCGGGGCCAGCCCACCTGGGAGGTGGTGGAGGACACCGAGGGCGAGGGCGAGGCTGGGGGCGACAGAGGGCAGCAGGGGAGGTTGAGGGTCACGTAGTGCTCGTGGCTGCAAAGGATGCGAGTGAAGTCCATGCGCAGGGTCAGCAGCACTGCCGGGCTGGGGGCCGACTGCAGCCGTGTGGCCACCTGCAGGGGAGGCGTTGGCGGGTGAGTCACACAGGGTCGTCCACCCCCCACCACGTCCCCCGGAGGACTGCCAGTCCCCCCACGTTCCTGCAAGTGCGCCGTGCCCACCACGCCCACGCCTACCTGCTTGTAGTGAGCCCGGACCAGGCTGAAGACGAAGCCGCGGTCCACCAGGGACAGCAGATCACTGAGGAAGAAGGCCAGGCTGGCGTTGAGGCGCTCCGCCAGCTCCGCGTCCTGGGGGCACAGGGCCTGTCAGCCTACGCCCACTCGCCCCATGGAGCCTCAGTCCCTGCCCCAAGGCCTTGGGTCTCCTTGACACGCCCTTGTCTCAGCTTCAGACTCCTGGCCTTCCTGCTAGGCTCTGACTAGCCTGTCCCTCCCCCCAGGTAGGTGTCTACTCTCCATCCAGCTCTGTTGAGGGCACGCTTTTTTCTTCTCTCACCAGATTTTATTTATTTTTACAAGTATTTATTTATTTGGCTGTGCTGGGTCTTGGTTGCAGCATGTGGGATCTAGTTCCCTGGCCAGGGATCAAACCCCGGGCCCCATGCATGGGGAGCACCGAGTCTTAGCCACTGCACCACCAGGGAAGTCCCCTCTCTCACCAGATTTCAGTAAGACAACGCAGATGGCAGAGACTGGCTGCTAACTCCCCCCATAGCCTCTCTGAGGTATTGGGGCCGTTTCTCAGAGTTCAGAGCTGGGTAGGGACTACATTTTCCAGCCTTCCTTGCAACTGAGGAAAATCACGTGACCACATTCTGGCCAATGGAATTTGAGAAAAGTGCTGTGGCAGGTCCTCCTGTTCCCACCACCTTGTGATACCTGATGTGGTGGGTACTATGATGAGCTGAGATGGCCAGGCCCACACTGTGGAGCTCCCACCAACCCACTTACACTCAGGAATAAACTCTGGTCACATTTAAACCGCTTGCGATGATATTCAAGCAAATTAACCTCTGCCCTAACTGATAAACAAAAGTATTCCAAATAGTTCTACACGTTTCAAAGACATCTAACAGGATGCTATTTCAAGAGAAGCCTGGGGACTTCCTTGGTGGTCCAGTGGTTAAGTATCTGCCTGCCAATGCAGGGGACACATGTTTGATCCCTGGACCAGGAAGATCCCACGCACTTTGGAGGAACTAAGCCCATACTCCACAACTATTGAGCCTGTGCTCACAACAAGAGTTGTTCATTCCCTAAGTCATATCTGACCCTTTGCAATCTGATGGACTGCAGCATGTCAGCCTCCCCTGTCCTTCACTATCTCCAGGAGTTTGCTCAAATTCATGTCCATTGAGTTGATGATGCTATCTAACTATCTCATCCTCTGTCGCCCTCTTCTCCCTTTGCCTTCAATTTTTCCCAGCATCAGGTTCTTTTCCAATGAGTTGGCTCTTTGCATCAGGTGGCCAAAACAAGAGAAGCCACCACAATGAGAAGCCTGAGCACTGCAATTGGAGCGTAGCCCCCTGCTTGCTCCAACTAGAGAAAACTCGTTTACAGCAGTGAAGACCCATCACAGCCAAAAATAAATTAATTAAGTAAAAAAAGAGAGGGAAACCTAAAGAATGAGAAATAAGGAACAGTAAGTGCAAAGGCCCTGGAGCAGGAAGTACCCAGCAAGTGGAGGAACAGCAAGGAGGCTGATATGGCCTCAAGGCCCAGCTGCCCTCCTGTTCTCCTGAGTTACCCTATGGCCTCACAAGTTAGCCTCAGGGGTTCTCAGGTCCTGTGACCCAGAGACAAAATACAAAACCTGCCTGAGCTCCAAGTCCACAGGAGGGCAGAGAAAGGGTTTGCCTGGAGCATGGAGCCTGATACAGTTGGATGCTCCATAAATGTCCAGTGAAGGAACGACCGCTGGGACCCATCACCGATGCCTCCCACCCAGTGGCTGTGACGAAGCTGCTTCTCAAGGGTGCTGTTCTTCCCTGTAGCCCTCTCGAAGAGGGATTTCCCGTAATCTGGAATTTAGCTCTTAGGGAGACTTTAGTGCAACCAGGTCAAGGTCTTTGAGATCAGCCCAAAGGTCACGGGGAATTGCACAAGAGCCAGCTTGGGCTGGACTGGCATTTCAAACATCTGGGAAATTCCCATCAAATACAGAAGTCCCCTTTCTCTTTGAAAATCAGACATTCTAGACTTCCCTGTGGTTCAGTGGTTACGAATTCACCTGCCAATGCAGGAGACACGGGTTCAATCCTTGATCCGGGAGAATTCCCACATGCTTCGGAGCAACTAAGCCTGTGTGCCACAACTACTGAGCCTGCGCTCTAGAGCCTGGGCGCCACAACTATGGAGCCCACGTGCCCTGGAACCTGTGCTCCACAATGAGAAGCCACCATAATGAGAAGCCTGCGCACTACAACTAGAGTAGACCCCACTCTCTGCAACTAAAGAAAGGTGCGAGCAGCAATGAAAACCCAGCACAGCCCAAAATAAATAAAGTTATATTTAAAAAAGTCAAAGAGTGGGCACATGCCCTCTGGTCCACCAGAAGCCCTCTCTCCCAACTGAACCTGGTGGTGAGGGTTCAAATCTCCATTCTGTTCCTTCCCAGTCATGTGATATCAGGTTATTAGTCATTCTCTGCCTGTTTCTCCATTGGTAAAATGGAGAAAACAGTAACACTAAGTTCATGAAGCTGTTGGGAGAGTTTAATGATGGGATCCACCTTAAGTACTCAGGTACACAGCCAAGTGCTCAACAAATGCACAATTTGATTATCATTATTATTGTCTGCTCAGCTCCTGTGGGCACTAGATTAGTAGTTCAGAGTCTGGGTGATTGTCAAGGTGTCAGAATATCAATGTCCATTTATTGAGTACTTACTGTATACTGCCACTGTGCTAATGGCTAATGGATCTGCCCTGCCACCTCCCTGCCCTCCCGAAATCTCATTCCCATCCTTGGTTAACTCCACTGCAGCCATTCACCTCCTCACTGCTTTCTAACAGAGGAAGGCCCTGCCTCAGGGCCTTTGCAACTGCAGTTCCTACTGCCTAGAACACTTTTTCCTTGGATATCACACAGACTGCTCCTTTACCTCCTTCAAATCTCTCCCTAACAGCTCCACGAAGGCAAGGAACGGGGTCTGCTTTGGTCACCACCGTCTGTCTCTAGTTCCCAGCCTAGGGCTGTGCACACAGTAGGTGCTTTAAGAAACAGATGTGAACAGACCCATCCAGTGAATGGGATTTGTGGTCTTGTAGCCAGGAAGCACCGGGCAGATTGGCACCCCACCTGGCTGGCTCCATGTCTTCCCTCAGCACCTCCGCCCCCCCCCACACCACGGAGGTCCCACAGCCCTCACCTTGTGGACGCGGGTGATAACCTCCAGGCCTACAGAGCCCACCAGGGCTGCGATGTCATCCAGGAATCGTCCAGGGAAGCGAAGTTTGCGGGGTGTGTCCAGCTTCTGACCCAGAAGCAGGTGCAGCGTCATGCTTTTCACCTGGGGGCCAAGCAAGAGGACGGGGGGTGGAGGTGGAGGTGGCTCGCCAGAAGGGGGTGGAACTTGGGGGACTGTGAGTGACGGCTTGAGGTGTGCTAAAGGTGGGCAGAAGGAATCCTGAGACCTGACTGTGTGGGTGGGGCCTGAGAAGGCCATGGGTGGGGCTTAAGTGAGGGCTAGCTAGAGGGGTAGGAGGCTCAGAGAGAGCATGTGTGGGGCTAGAACTGGTCTCCAGGGGTCAAAGTTGGGCAGTAGGAAAGAGGGTGGGGCTTCAAGGCCCACGAGATTGAGGTAGGGGCCGTTATAGTCAGAAGGAATAGTTCAAGGCACCTCTTGAAGAGTCTGGGGGCGTGTTCAAGTCTGATCTCAATAGCTTCCTTCTGTCTCTTGGGGATGAGGTAGGGGTCTCCTCGCTAGGTAGAGTTTCTCAATGGTGTCACACGAAAAGTGGGGGGAGAATCCTTCACAGGGGAGGGGGTTTCAGGTAAGTTTCAGGGGCTCTCCAGGGAGAGATTCACTTAGGCATCTCTTATCTCCATGTAGGGGTCTCTTGGGGCCATTTCTCAGGGGGCTTAGGTGCAATCTCAGGGGGTTTCTCTCCCTTAAGAGAGTCTCCTCGGGGCCCCTTGCTCTCAGGCAGGGAACAGGGAGTCTCACCATGAGCTGGAAGAAGAACCAGGCGTGCTGCAGGACGGCTTCGCGCACAGCACTGCCGCTGACCACCCACTGCAGGGCCAGCTCCTCATGCAGCAGCTGGGGGCAGGGGCAGGGGTCACGGAGTGTAGAGGTGCCCACGCAGTACCCCCAGTGTGACAGGGGAGGATGCAGCTGGATGGCTCGGGGTTAGAGCAATGGGAGGCCATGCAGGAGGAGAGGGGCCAGAAGGAGTCAGTGTGCCCTTTCCCTGGCTCTCCAGACCCCACTGGGCTTGGGGGGTCAAGGGAGCTCTGGATCCCAAAGTGGAGTCACCCACCCCCTGCCTCCTACTACCTTCTGCACAGTGGGTCTCGGTTGGGTGGTGGGCGGGGACGAGGAGGAGCTCTCGAGGCAGGAAGAGGTTCGGATAGAGCTGCGGTCGATGGCCTATGATGGAATGGTGAGGGGATGGGATGGTGGGGGGTGGGGGGCGGTTAGTGTGGGTGCAGACAGTATGGATAGACAAGAGAGATGGTCGGCGGCGTGGATGGAGGGTAGGTGTGCCCATGTGGACGGACGGGGGGGTGTGGATGGAACGAGCAGTGTTAATAAATAAAGACAGCAGTGTGTGGGTACAGATGGAGAAGGCATGAACGTGATGGAAGAGATGAGAATAAGCAAGACACGGTAAGGAGGTGACAAACAGGGTGAAGGGGACAGGTGAGGATGTGGATGGGAGCCCATCAGAGATGAGCACGGATGGAGCAGGACCCAGAAGACAAAGGTAAGAGAAAAGTGGTGGTGGCGGTGGCGCGTAGGTGGAGAGAATGAATGGGGAAGATAACAAAATGGAGAACATAGATGGAGAAGATAACGTGGTCAGAGGCAGGAAGTGCAAGTGGGGTTGAGGGTGGAGGGTGAGTGAGTCCATGAGTTCACCGATGGACAGAGGGCAACAAGGTGGAGGAGTGACAGTGCAGACAGGGGTGCAGAGTACAGACAAACGGGATTAAAGGGGAGGATGGAGGAGGAGAAAGAAGAAAAAGAAAGATAAAGACAGAGGAGGTGAAATGATGAGAGGCAGCAGGAGCAGCCGAGAGCTCCAGGTTCCAGGCCTGGCCCCACTGCAGCCTTACTTGGGGCCTCGCCAGGCCTCAGCATCCCCATCTGTGAAATGGGCATGGAGTGCTCAAGCTCCACTCTCCCTGCCTCCTTTGCTGTCAGAAGGTGAGGCCACTGACAGGGAGAGGAGATGACCCAATGATGGAACAGCCCTGGAAACTGCCCAGGCCCTTGCCTCAAGCATGAGGGGGCCCCCACAGCTCCCACAGTCCCAGCTACATGCCCTGGGCTCCCTGGCCTGCATCAGATGGGTCACCCACTGCCAAGGCCAGCCTCACTGCCGCCTCCCCCCTCCTCCTCCTGAGGCCTGGAATGCCTGCCCTCTTGACATCTTGTCACCTCCAGTGTGCTCTTCCAAGCCCAGCTGACACCCCAGAGAACTGAGGGCACTGTGTGGAGGCCTGTTAAAAATTGCAGGAGGGTACTGGAAAGGCCCATGAAGCCAGATTCTCAGAAATCTTAGAAGTCTGCCCAGAAATTCCCCTGCTCAAGCTGTGAACAGTCCCCTGGTTGCCAGGCCGTGCAGGTTGCCTAGGTGACAGGCACAAAGCTAGAACACTTGGCCTGGGGCCAAGTGTGCAGGGAATCTAGCCTTGGGTGCCCAGGGGCCTCTGAGCTTGCTCTCAACCTCTGCAGAGGCCTTCCCCTCCACCTGGAACACCCGTCCCCAGCTAGCTCCATCTCACTCTTTAGGTCACCTAGGAGAGAGACTCTTCAGATCACCCTGTCTTGGTTCACTTCCTTGCAGGCGTTTTCACCTCCTGCACTAACATAGTCGTGTGTTTGTTTGATGGGCATCAATCTCCCTGACTAGCCAGCACCTCAAGGATGAGGCTGGCCCGAGGATCTGTCTCCCCAACGAAGTCCTACCTGTGATGCCCTAACTCCTTCCCAGGCTTGGGGCCGCTGTACTGAACAGCGAGTCTTCACCACTTCTGAAAATTCAGAGCCTGGAGCGCAGGGTGAGCCCCTAACAGAACCAGGACTCATCTCAGGGCTATCTGAGGGCAAAGCCCCTCCCCACACCAGGGTCCTGGGAAGGGTCCCTCTGCCTGAAATGGGGTGAGGGAGCCAAGGTTCAGTTCCACCCTCTGGGCATCATTCAGGTTGCTGTGTCAAGGGGCCAGTTGAATCTCCTGAACAGAGTGGATTAAGGAGACAGAGAGAGAGAGGCCATGCAGGAAGTGAGGTTAGAGTGGCTGGGTCATTTGCATGCTATTTGCATATTGCCCCTCCCTTTCTGTCACTGCACATCATTTGCATGCTATTTGGATACCACTCTGTCCCTTCTGTCTCTGCCTGAGGCTGTGGTCTGTGTGGCAGCAAAAGGCTGGTGAAGATGCCCCTGTGTTGCCTATAACATCCACAACATCCATGCCACAGCCCCAAACGAAGGCAGGAGGTGGAGGGTGGGTCTGCTGCCTCCTCCAGGCAGCCCCCCTAGGTTAGTTGGCAGCAGCCAGGAAGGTGGGAGGAGCCCATGCTGAGGTGGGGTGATGCACGTGCAGAGGCACGTCAGGTAGGGAGGGCACCTGTCTGGGGTCGGCCCCGCAATAAGGGGGGGCCCGTCGCAGTACAGCCTTGCTGCCTCCCGGAGCATAAGCAGCATTCACCCAGGAGTGTGAGCGGTCGATACCCTGGAGATACACGGGTAAGTGGTAGTGTCTATGGGCAGAGGGCAGGGAAACCAGCGACAAACACGGAGTGTGCTCACTGCCCTGGGCCACACATGTGCCCACGTGGACACCCACATGTGACCCTGCAATACATGTGTACAAAACACGCACAAGATATGTGTGTATATGCCTCCCACATATGTCTGTGCATGGAACACACGAGTACACACAACCGTGTTCCAATGTGCGTGGGCAATGTGCACATGGGCGCCCCCCGTAGATACATGCATGTGGCACATGTGGAAACACTCCGCTGCGCTACGTACACGCTTTTTTTTCAAGCTCCAGTCACCCATCCTTGGGTCAGCCTCAGAATCCAAGTCACAGCTCCCGAACTAACAGCCAGAGCCCAGCCCCGCTGTCCAGGGTCAAGTTTTTTTTTCTTTTCCATTCTGGGTGGCTTGTGTGAAGAAAATAGCAACCCACTCCAATATTCTTGCCTGGAGAATCCCATGGACAGAGGAGCCAGGCAGGCTAAGGTCCACTGGGTCACAAAGAGCTGGACACAACTGAAGCGACTCAGCACACACACACACGTGTGGCTTGTGGGATCTTAGTTCCCCAACCGGGGACTGAACCCACACCCTTGGCAGTGAAAGTGCAGAGTCCTACCCACTGGACCGCCAGGGAATCCCCCAGGGTCAAGTCTTCATCTGTGCTGTTGGTTGTCATTCCCTGTTTTCCACCAACACTGAGATTTTTCACCCACCCACACAGCGGCCATGACCACTGAGGCTGGCCCCAGCGGGGGGCCCTCGTCTACCTTGCTGGCCAGGATGCGGGAGACCTCATCATCCACAGAGCTAGGGGCCACAGCCAGGTCGGGGTTGCTGCTGCTGATGCTCTTAGAGCGTGCCAGGTAGAGGCTGGCGGGGCGGCCAGGGCCACGGGCCAGCGTGGCAGGCTGCACCGTCACTGGAGGGGCCCCTGAGGATGGAAGGAATATGTTCAGCCCCCTGCCCACCTGCCCTGATGACCTCCTGTCCCTTCCCAGTTGGATGCTCTTGGTAAGTCACTTTCTTTTTTTGTTACAGGGTTTTTCTTTTGGCTGCATCATGCAGTATGAAGGATCCTAGTTCCCCGACCAGGGATTGAACCCACATCCCCTGCAGTGGAAGCACAGAGTCTTAACCACTGGACCTCCAGGGAAGTCCCCAAAGTCACCTTCTGCCTCTAAACCTCTAGGTTCCTCACCCATAAAGTGGGTGTAATAGTGGCTCTGCCTCATAGCAATTTTGAGAAGGATGAAAAACACTGAGTGCTTGGCATATTGTATGTGTCCAGAGGGGTTACTGGTTATTATTAATTATTTAGCAAATGAAAATATCCAACTTTAAAATAAAAAAAAAAGAAAGAAAATATCTAACTTTATTGAGTGTTCACTGTGCCAAGTATTTCACATGGATTACTATGCCATTTGGACTTCCCTAGGGGCTCAGACGGTAAAGAATCTGCCTGCAATGCAGGAGACCTGGGTTCAATTCCTGGGTCAGGGAGATCCCCTGGAGAAAGAAATGGCAACCCACTCTACTATTCTTGCCGGGAGACTCCCAGGGACAGAGGAGCCTGGCAGGCTACAGTCCATGGGGTCACTGAGTGACTAACACTTTCACTTTCCACAAGAGAGGCGGTACTATTATCTGTTTAAAAGGTAGGAAAACAGGCCAAGAGAGGTAAAGTCATTGCCTGAGGTCACAGAGCTTATAGGCAGAACTGAGAGTCAAACCCAGGCAGCTCTGCTCCAGTCCCTGCTTGCTGACTGGCTGAATCACTTGTGAATAAAATTTACAGAGACTGCAGCCCTGGGGCTGGGGCACAATGTTCTCTCTCTCCTGCTCTCCTATAAATGGCGCAAACCAACCAAGGCCTGTACAGCCTCAGGACCTTTGCACACGCCTTCCCTTTGCTTAGGATACTTCCCTCCCAGGTATTTCCTGCGCCCCAGAGTCTCCCACCAACACTCACCACCCGGGAGGCTGGGCTCCGTGCCAGGCAGTCGAAAGGCATAGTAGACATATGCAGCCAGCAGTGGGCAGTGACCACGGGTGTCCTGGGCACCCTCTAGGCTCCGGTGGACGAGGCTGACCACATGGGCCATTGCTTCAAAGGCGCCACGACCCAGGTTCACTGCCGGACAGAGCACAGGTTTAGTTCCAAGCTCCTACTTCAGGGTCCAAGGGGGTCATGTGGTCTTCAAAAGGTCAGGGGACTAGGGGGCTGAGGGGCCATTTTTCAGATTGGAAAGTTGAGACCAGAGAGATAAATGGGCTATGGGAGGTCACCACTAGACACTGGGCCCATTCTCTAGATGGGGAAACTAAAGTCTGAGGCTGTGACAGCTCACCAATCTGGCCACCAATGACCGGGGGTCGCACAACCAGACGAACGAGCTTGTCCAGTACGTGGTGGGAGAAGGCGACAAGGGGCTCGGGGCTGGCGAGGCGCAGGGCCGCCAAGCTGCCCCGCAGCTCCTGCTCCACGGTGCCCTCGCTCAGCACAGCATCCTTCAGCCGGAACGGAAAGGCCCCCTCCTCCAGGACGTGCACGAGGGTGAAGAACTTGTCCAGGTGGGGGTCCTGGTGGGGGACCAGGGGTAAGCGGGGTAGGAACAGGGAAGGACCAGGGTGAACAGGGTAGGACCCGGGGTCTGAGCGGGAGACTGAGTGGGTCTAGACACAGAAGCTGGAGACCAAGGAATGGAAAAGAAATGGGGAGGGAATTTCCCTGGTGGTCCAATAGCTAAGAATCCACTTGCCAATGCTGGGCATGTGGATTCGAACCCTGGCCCGAGAAGATCTCACATGCCCGTGGAGCAACTAAGCCTGGGCACCACAATTACTGAGCCCAGGCTCTAGAGCCCACGTGCCCCAACTACTGAAGCCCACACATTGCAACTACTGAAACCCGTGTGCCCGAGAGCTGCACTCCACAAGAGAAGCCACCGCAATGAGAAGCCCACGCACCATAACTAGGGAGTAGCCCCCACTCACCGCAACTAGAGAAAGTGTATGCAGCAACGAAGACCACACAGCCAAAAATAAATAAATAGATAAATATTGATAAATAAAATTTAAAAAAAAAAAGAAAAAGACAGGAGCGATTACAGACACAGAAAGGGACAAACCGGGGGCAGGGGGAAGAGGAGAGACCATGCAAAAAAGGCCAAAGCTCCAGCTGTGATGGCCATTGGCATGGCCACCCCGCCTGAGTCAGCAGCTTCCCTGGGAGCCAGCCTTGCTGACCAAAGTCACGTCCATGGCCCAATGCCAGGCCTCCCAGGACAGAGGAAAACTGTTGCCCAACCCCAGGGCCAGACTCCTGGGTTACAGCCTGCCCCCTACCTGGGGATGCACAGAGGACACAGCTGTGAGCTCCACACTGAACACGCCCTTGTGGCCATCCACCCAGCGCATGCCCGGCAGCGCCACCTGCGGGAGGGACACACCAGGTGGGCACTGGCCCGCCCTCCCCCACCACGGCTCAGGCCACCAGCCTCAGCCATTGCGACACTGGCCTGACTGTGGCCCTGCCTGGGGGAACAGCTGGACACCCTGCCCCTGGCGCCGAAGCCCAGCCCAGAGATGGGGGTGGATTGTGGGGAGCACTAACGGGGGTCCACTGGGCAGGCTCAGGGATGCCCAGGACGTTCATAGGAGAAGGGAAACTGAGGATGAATGTTATTGGAGGGACTGAACAGAAAACAGCATGAGAGGACCCGGGTGCAAATGAAAGGGTTTGTGGGAGGTTGACACAGCATTCCCATGGGGAGAGCGTGCTCTGGGGAGAGTGATCAGGCAGGCAGGGCTACAAACAGGGGCCAGAAGTGGTGAGGCAGTGCGGTCTTAGTGGGGACCAGTGCGTGCACAGGTGGGGGGCATTCTCAAGGGAGGGACACCCCACAGCAGGGAGGGACACCCTGGGGCAGGGGGACACACAGGATTAACAACGGGTGGGTGTGATGAGGCCTCAACAGAGGAAAAGGCGCCCAGGGCTGCTGCAGGAAGGAAAGCAGGGCGTGACGGGGGTTCCTGGGCCCGGTGCTGGTTGGCAGGGGGTCCGGGGCACGTACATCCGGTGTCAGCACGGAGTAGCTGGGCGGGGGCTGGTCTACCGACACGGGGAGGCAAAAGGGGCCTGTCCTCAGGCGGCCGTGCTGCAGCAGTGGGATCCACTGGGGAGAGACTGGGGGTCAGATGTGGGGCCGGACAAGGGCTGGGAGGGCTGGGCGTGGATGGGGGAGAGGAGGCGGGGCCTCACAGTAAAGCCCACAGGAGTCTCCAGGGCCGTGCCAGGCCGGGGCTGGCAGCTGACATGGTAGAAGGTGAAGAGCAGGTGGTGGTTCTCAGTCACGCAGGCAGGAAGACGCAGCTTGAACTCCTCGTAGAACTCAGGAGACCTGGCAGGGCCGGGCTGGGGGTTCTGCTGGGGACTGGGCTCCCCCTTGCCTGTCCCACCCCCTCTGCCGGGCCCCGCTGTCCCTGCTGTCTGCCTCAGGTTCCCCCATTTGCACTCCAAGAGCCTGCCCATCCCCCCACCCCTCTTCCTGCCCATCCGTATCCCCACCAGTCCCCCACCCCAGCCCACATACTTGTTATGGTAGACCACCGGTGTGAAGGCTTCCCGGGTAAACTCACTGCAGCTGGACTTGCCAAAGATGACCTGCGGGGAGCAAAGGCACGAGGGACTGGCTGGGGACCAGCCCCCCACCCCCGCTTCCGTCCACCCGCCCTGGGTCCAGCCACTGACCGGCAGGGCCTGGCTGGGGTCCTCGCCTGCCATGTACTGCACTCGCACGGTGAGGTTGCGCACGGAGCCCTGGCGGCTGCCGAAGTTGAGGCTGTGCGGGTACACATACAGCAGGCTCCTGGGGGGCAGGGGCACGTCCACGTCAGAGGGACGGAGAGCCTGGGGACAGTGGCCACCCCGCTGGGACACTGAGGGCTGGGTCAGGGATAGTGACGGGCCGCAGGCGGGAGATGTGAGTGCAGAGAGCGGGGAATAGACGGGTACCATTCAGAGCACAGATGGGGGAACAGAGTGACAGAGGGTGGGAATACAGACGGACTTCAGGGTCACTGCGGGGGCATGGGGAGGTAGAGGAGACACATGGGTGCTCAGGGCCAGGCTTCCAGGAAGGTGGCCCAGGCAGCCAGCATCAAGCCTGAGCGCCGCCCAGACTGACCTGCCCATCATCCAGCGCAGGAGCCTGACTGCCCCTTTCCCCAGAAGAGGTCACTAGAGTTATATGGCCTCTCAGCTGGGGAGACGGAGGCTAGTTGGAGGCAAGAGCTGGGCTGAGGTCAGGGTTCTGCCTCCCTCCTCCAGAGTAAGCTTGTACAAGCCCCAGCAGCCCCCTGGGTCTCCATTTCCCTAACTATATAATGAGGGCATCAAGCCTCCCAGCTGAGCCTTTGTCATATCAATATTAAGCAACAATAATGTCAATAATTGCACCAAACACTAATGTGGGGTCAACTGTGTGTTGGGCTCTGTTCTAAGCACCTGACATGAAACGACTCATTTATAGAAATAAATGACCAGCCTACTGGGCGGGGGGACCTCACATCACCCCCCATTTCAAAGTCACAGGCAGGGAAACAGAAGCATTTGCCCACAGTCATCCAGGGAGAAAAACAGCAGTGAGCATTGATCCAGGGCACGTGGAGGTCCTGGAGTCAGGCTGTGTGGCCTTGAAAGATCTCCACTACCTGCTCCCCTAGCTCTTAACCAGGTCAACAAAGACTTGGGCATTGCAGGCTTGTGAGAAGGTTATGAGACCAGCTACTGTGTAATAGCAGTGGGGTAGCTCTGGGTGAACCACTGGCGATCATAAAAGCCTCACTGTTACTGCTGTTACTGTTGTCACGCCCATCCACAGAGGGGAAACGGTGGCTATGAGCCGTAGGGTTCTCCAGCCAGGCCTGGGCCTATCCTTTCACCAGTGCCCCAGCCCACACCTGGCCCCAAGCCCTAGCCAGCGTGATTCCGGCGTGGCTGGCTGGACATCCACCTGATGCAACTGTGGTGCCACCTCCAGGCCCTTGCACAACACGGGGCACCCAGCTGGCTGGTTAATGACTGACCTGAAGTTAAGGGGGGGTGTTAAGGCATAAAAGGCAGCCCCACTGGGGCTGTGGCCACACCCTCCCCAGCCCTCCAGCCATGCCTGTGCTCATGCTGTGCCTGCTGTGTGCCCTGCCAACGGCGGTCCAGCCGGCACCGGCGGGTTCCATGAGTGGCTCGGAGCCAGCGCAGCAGGAGGAGCTGACCCTGCTCTTCCATGGGGCCCTGCAGCTGAGCCAGGCTCTCAACGGCGTGTACAAGGCCACAGAAGCACAGATGACAAAGGCCGGGAACAGCCTGAGCCTCTATGGCCAGGCGCTGGGGTTCCTGGGGAAGGAGATCAGCCAGGGCCAGGATGCAGCCCAAGAGCTACGTGCAAGTCTGTTAGAGATGCAGGTGGGCACTACAGTTGGGGTGTTGTGGGGTGGGTAGGAGTCTATGGTGGAGTTATGCCTGGGCTGACCGTTGGGGTTTTGCCAGGAGTGAGGGGGTTCCTGGAATATAGGATTTCCAGTGTTAAAATCAGGCTGATCTCAGTAGGTCATCCTACTAACATCCACTGTCTATTGGTAGATAGAAGAGGATGGTCTCAAGCTGCAGGCAGAGGCCATAGCCCAGGCGCTGGGTGAGGTGGCCCAGGGACAGCAGGTGCTGAGGGAGAAAATGAAGCGGCTAGAAGTCCAGCTGAAGGGCGTGTGGCTGGGCCATGCCCACCAAGAATTCAAGGACTTAAAGGTAAGGGGTTCCTGGCCCTGGGAGAATCAACTTCAATTCAGTCAGACCTCATTTCTGAACCTTCTATCCCAGAGACTCCCCAGACCCAGTTAAGCCTTCTGGTACCCTGGCCTCTATGCTATGTGACCCTGGGCAAAAGCCACGTGCCTTCCCACACCTCAGTTGCCTTATTTGTAAATAAGAACAACAACTGATGTCTCAAAATAGAGCCAGGGACTCAGTGCAGATAAAATCCTCAACCTGGGATGGGGCACATAGTAGTTATGCAATAAATGCATGTTAGCAAAGTGTTTCTGGAGCACCCATGATGTACCCAGGACTGTTTTATACCCTCTAATAATCTCTATCATGGGCTTCCTTGGTAGCTCAGTGGTAAAGAATCCACTTGTGATGCAGGAGACACAGGTTCGATTCCTGGGTCAGCAAGATCCCCTGGAGAAGGAAATGGCAACCCACTCTAGTATTCTTGCCTGAAAATCCCACGGACAGAGGAGCCTGGTGGACTATGGTCCATCAGGTTGCAAGAGTCAAACACAACTTAGCAACTAAATCATCACAATCTCTATCAGGCTCAGAGCAATCCCATAGAGGGACTCCTATTTCATCCCCATTTTACAGCTAGGAAAGTTGAGGCCAAGGAGAGGCAGTGGCTTGCCAGATCACACAGATACAGTGGGAAGCGGGGGAATCTGGGCAGAGTCCAGGGATAGGAGGTGAGGGGGGCCCACAGCTGAGGGTTCTGTCCTGACCCACAGGCCCATGCTGATGAGCAGAGCCACATCGTGTGGGTCCTCACGGGTCATGTGCAGCGACAGAAGCAGCAGATGATGGTACAGCAGCAGAGGCTGAGACAGATTCAGGAGAGGTGAGCCTGGCGGGGGTCTAGGTATGCGAGGGCAGTGGAATGGGGGTATCCCTGTGCCTTGGCTAAGCCCCCCCTCCCTCCCAGACTCCACATGGCTGCGCTCCCAGCCTGAGCCTGAGCCTGGGCAGAACTGAGGACCAGTCATGCACCGAGGGACACAGCCCTGCCCCATGCGGCCCCTGCACAGGGAGGAGCTGCCCATCCACTGAGGTCGGCCAGGGCGCTGGGCCCCGCTTCCAGTCATGGAGCAGAGAGGGAAGCAGGCGGGGACACAGGCAGAGAACATGGACGGTCAAGGAGGGGTGGAGGAAGGACATGCCCCGTCATGCGTATACATTCCCTATTAAAGCAGAGCAGTGGCATCTCAGGCCAGCGTCTGTACGTGTCGGAGGGGAAGCAGACCTCATTCCACGTGATGCCTCCCATATTCAAGTGCCCGGCTGCCCCAGAGGGTGTACCTGTAGCTGGTGTGGGGGGCATAGACCTCACGGGCGGGGAACTCCAGGATCTCCTTGGTGGGCCGGCCCCTGGGGTCTGGGTAGGGCTTGACATGAAGCAGCTCCGGGGAGAGGCAGAAGTGGGGGTTCTCAGGGGCCGGGGAAATGTCGATCTTGAGCTGGGCTGGGGAGGGGGAGTCAGTTTGCACCTTCCTGGGAGTCTCCAGCTGGGCCCCCTGCCCGCCCTGTCCAGCCCACACACTAAGAGCTCAGGCCCGGGTGCCCCTCCGCCACCGGGTCAGGGCTCCGTCTCTCCCACAATGCCCTCTGGTGGCTCCATCTTTCAGGAGCTATGGCGGGAAGTCACCCTCAACTCCTGTTGCTGCCTCGCGTCTTTTATCAGCTCTGCCCACATTCCCCGTTTGACCCACTACCTGTCTTATTTATTCTGTTTCTCCTCTCTGGCCCCCACTGGAAGGTCCACCCCTGAAGTCGGGGCTTTGTTTATCATGGCCACCAGGACGTGGCACAGCAGATGTGGGTTTGAGTGACCACATGAGTGACACGTCTCATGTTCGGGGCGCACCACGCACCCGTCACGGGACGCAGGCGTCGCAACAGGGATGTCGGGCGCCGCATGTCAGCCAGGAACTTGAAGAGGTCCTCGTCACTGAGCCGCTCAGCCTCCTGCACGAACCCACCCCAGTGAACCAGGGCTGAGGGGTTTGGGGATCCCCGGGGATCGTGCGGCCGCAAAAGGGAAATGGGGATGTGTGTGGGTCCCCCTTTCTCAGCCCCCTGCCCCCAGCCATGACACCTGCTTAAAGAAGTTGGTGACGGTTAGTGTGGCTGGGCGGAAGCCAGAGAAGCTGCAGGTGTCGTCCCCACTACTCGTCCGGTCCTGGGGTCCCCGACGGCGGCGGTCAGTCCAGGCAGGTCGGCGCTCTAGGGGAGACAGTGATGGAGAGGGACGGAAATGAAGGGTGCGGGGAGCCAAGACACTGCAGACTCAGGCCTGGTACCTGGTCGGGCCAGCAGAGGGCGCCCCTTCCCCACCCTGGTAGCTCCGCCCCTGGCCCATCAGCCCCGCCTCCTCACCGCCCTCTGAGTCCGAGTCCCGGTCTGGCTGGCCGGCGCTGCTCACGATGTTGGCCAGGTGCACCGCTGTCCAGGCGAAGGGCATGCGATAGCGGCCCAGACGGGTGCAGAACTGCTCAGCCGCCATGCGCAGCTTCTCCAGTTTCTCTTTGTTCTGGGGGGAGACCCCCGACACACACACCCCACAGGCTCAGTGTCCCAGGCCTGCTGAATCAGGATCTGCTCTGCGGGGGGACCCCTTCAACACTTGGCCCAGCCTCCCACGCTCACCTTGGCTGTGTCCACCTCCTTCATCACCATGTACGG